>NW_028288774.1:13400000-14667133 GCF_059628265.1 Tinamus guttatus | reverse complement strand
CCAAAAGAAAGCTCGATGAACTCTTGGAGGCTTGCTCAGGGTTATTCACATGCTTTTGTGAGGAGAGCCCCGTTGGTTCTAGGTTTCTGCTTGTTTTGCACAGGGAGACTCCGGGGGTCCTCTCCTGTGCCGCCGCAGACACGGTGCCTGGGTTCTAGCCGGTGTCATCTCGTGGGGCATGGGATGTGCTCGTGGCTGGGTGAGTAACGAGAAGAAGCTACATTACAGAAGAGGATCTCCAGGAATATTTACAGACCTCGGTGCTGTGCTGCCCTGGATTCAAGAAAATATGAGTACTGGTAATAAGTCTCCAAAATAATTTGTCTTCTATGTGGTCAACTCTTCTGTCTCGTAATAGTATTTCTTTTAAATTTAGGTTCTTCAAGGCTTGTACTTATATTTTCCCCCATACTTCCTGACAAAGTGCTATAGCTCCTCACAATGCCTTTAAATATATGGTATGACTGTTAATTGTCAATAACAATCAAATATTGTAAATGTTACACTCTGACTATAATCTGGACTATATATACACATATATATTTTAATATTTAAGGACTCCTTTTATCCAACCAGCCAGCCAGCCTGGAACTTAGTTTTTAAATTGAAATTTCACTGGTTGAAAGCTTTGGAAATGCATATACAACACTTGGAAGCCATTTGTTATTTTTCTCATCTAAAATGTCTTGGATTAGACATTAAACCAGGCAGGGAAAAGTGATGCTTTGAGAGGTATTTTCACTCACTCTGCCTTGAGGGCTACATGCTACCTATGTAGGGGAACAGGATGAGGATTCTCTGTAATTTCCAAAGTTGTGGAGCTGGAGATATAAATGACCATCTGTTGAGGGGTTATTTTCTTTAAAAGATATTAGAAATTGCATTAAAATTTCTGCAGAATAATGGAAAACTGAGGAGAGCTCAAAAAGAAAAGTCTGGAGGGAAAAAAAATAACAAAACTTCCCATTAGCAAACTTCAACTTGTGACTGGAAGAAAAAAAAAAAAAAAAGAAAGGAAACCCCAGAGAAAACTGAAAAGACTTTAGCTTCTGAAAGGTATTTTGTTCTCAGTGTAAAAAAAAAATGTAAGGAAATTCTTTTTATTGAGGATTTCCAGGGAACACTTTCAGTCCATGAAAAGAAATTATATGATTAGCTGTTGTGGTTATTTTGTTCAAAATGTAGGTCCTGATGAGTCAAAAAACAGAACAAAGGTTTGGTGGATAAAGCCAGGACATAGTTCCGAGTTGCAGCGCAGTAGGTTTCCCTCGCCTGCTCGCCGGTGTTCCTCTGCCACGCCGGTGCAGAAGATCCTGTCCATGCTGTCCGTGGTGGCCAGCAGGCCCAGCGCGCCCGTGTCGCCCGTGTGACGCTCGCAGCTGGGCTCTGCTGCCCGTGCCTGCCCTGCGTGGCGTTTGCTCAGACCGTGCACGGAGAGGATGGTGCTGCGCACGCTGGGCATGGCCTGGCAGTGCGCCGGGCATTCCGGCAGCGGCTGCTCCAGAGCTGCTTTTTCCAAAGCCAGCCTTGTCTGAAGTGGTTTAAGTGCAAGCCTAGCTTATTGTGGACACAGTGTATCCGACAAGCATTTGAATTTGCCACGCTGCTAGCGGTATGAAATTGCCATTTCATACTGATAAATATGAAGTCTATTGTGAATACAAAAGCAAAGTAATTTATTCTTTTCCACCCCTTCTCTTTCCCACTTGTCTTTAGATCTGAAAATGAAAAGTTCCACAGGTGAGTATGGTATTTTTAAGTTTCTACATGCATCAGAACTTGAATAATAGTTTTCAAAAGGACTGTTGTATAATCTATGAAGTGAGAAACATTTATAGCATGATCCATCAAAACACATCAAATATATGTTTTAAATGCATGTTTTCTTTTTGCTGTAACAGATGATTGCGTATGCGTCAAATCTGATTTCTGCTATTTCATTTTAACTCCACAATGCAGCATTTTGTAGTGCTCAAGGTGGCAAACTCCCCGGCAGTGAAGGAGAATTACATTTTCCTGGAAGCCCTGAGCATTTCTATCAAAATCACCAGTAAGTAGACAAAATGCAGTCTCTCAAAGAAACAATTCATGGTAACTGTGAACTCTTCTTTTGTTGCAGTTTTTTGAACGGAAATTCTTCTGTCCTTCCAGATTGTGTCTATGGACTCTGTCTGCACCAGAAGGGAATTATATATTGCTTCGTTTTTCCCACTTTGATATAGAGTCAGAAACATTTTGTGACTATGATTCTTTATCAGTCTATTCAAAAGATGACAGGCTTGTTGGTGAGTTGCTGAAACGATCTGCCACTGCTAAACCCAGTGAGAACACTGCATTTTAACTTGTGTTACTCTCATTTTCATCTTGAATGCGTTGTAGTATACTATCTATAATAAGAGACAAGAGCATAGGAGGAAAAAGAGTGGAAAAAATGCCTTGTAGGGAACTCGCTCAGTGCATGGTTTGCTGGTGTCAAGGATTTAAAGTTTTTAATACTATCCATTTTTGGCTGATGGATTAATAAAAGGCAATTCCCTTTTCATTCGTGAACTTTTATAACCAAGTACTGGGTCTGCAGATTTACAAAAATAGTACTTGCAGATTTCTCAAATGCCTAAAGACTTTGAATAGTGGTTATTCTCTATTAATGTATTTCAGGGAAATTCTGTGGAGGAGATCTTCCATTACCTATTTTGATTGGCTCCAATAGCGTAAGGCTGAAATTTGTGTCTGACAGCAAGAATTATGGAACTGGGTTTTCCATGACTTACAGAGCTCTTGCACCAAATACTCTTCCTGGTAAGTCTAAGTCTAAGCAGTACACCTGTCTGCCATACTGTGCCCCTGGGTGGTGGCCTGAGAAAAGGGTTCTTACGAAAATGAATTGGAGGAAGCTCCTATTCTTTTTCTACGTGGAGATGTAATGGAATGCCAGAAAGAGTTGGGCATTATATTAGATGCTTTTGAGAAAAGCCCTCCTGTACTTTTGTCCTGTCCTCTGCTTTTTGCTAGATTGTATCTCCTTTCCCATCTCCAAAGACAGATCATCTCTCTGGGAACAGAGATGAAACATTTTCTCTGCGTGTTTTTCAGGCAGAAGGATTTGACTAGCTCTTCTGTACCTGTCCTTTTTAACCTGTGTGAAAGCAGCACAATATTTTTTTCTGTGAATTTTGCGTGTGTGTTTGTGTGTGAATTATTTAATAGGAAATCACTCTGTCTCCATTTTTGTTTGCCTTTGGATTTACAGATTCTGGCTGTGAGTCTTTAGCTGTCCTTTTTGAAGAAGGAGTAATACAAAGTATGCACCATCCAGAGCACTACAGCAACCTGGCAAACTGTCAGTGGGTGGTTTTTGCTCCAGAAGACCATATAATCAAGGTATATTAGGAACTCTTATCTACAGAATGGAATGGAGTACTCTTTAGTCAACAACATGCAAATCAGGCAGCGAAGGAAAGCAAGATCTAACAACATAACCTTGAATAACACTGGTGGATGTAATTAGGAGAAATTGTTTTTCATCCTGAAAGACAGATGGGCTTTGGTTTCTCCTTCAGATTATAGTAAAATAGGATTTCTCAGTTTAAATTTTATTATGGCAAATTCTTCTGGCAAAAATAGTGTGCTACATATCACCTGTGAGAGGTCTGAATGACACAACCCCCAGATTCTAAAGGAATCATTGAAAATAGTAAAAACTCATAAAAAGTCTTTGAATTTCTCTTTGCAAGCCTCATGAACAGATTGTTTTTTTTTTTTTCTTTAAAGCTTACCTATCAGTCTTTTGAAGTAGAAGAGAATGAAGATTGCTCTTACGATGCTGTGACTGTGTATGAAGATGTAGGAAAAGAGGAGGAAATTGGTTTGGCTTTTGATTTTCAACCTAATATGCTGATTTGGGGATGATCCATTACTCATTATTTCCACTACCTCTATTTTGCAGTGTAAAATTAAGTAATTTCTCTTTAGAATCTCAGATGGTATTATGGATACTGGTCTGAGTACCTTGAAAAATACTTGCATGCACTGCTTTTTCTGTTCCACTTACACAGAACAATTTGTGTATTTGTAAATATGATATGATATGTAAATTCTATCTGAAAAATAGAAAACAGTCCTTCAGGCTGAGTCTTTTTATCTGCTCCTCTGTTACACATAGTTATTTTTTACTCTCCTGGATGACAGCTGGAATACAGTGAATATTGGTTGCCTGCTATTGGAAGATAAAATGGTGTAGAAGTGCATTTTAATCTGCTGTGATTCTTTTTTTTTTTTTTCATCTTTAGCTAAGTCTTGTGGATTTGCTCTACCAGCTCCTGTTCTGAGCTCCTCTGATATGATGCTGATCGTCTTTCACTCTGATGAAACAGAGACCTTTGGAGGATTCAGAGCTGCAATCTCTTTTGTTCCTGTAGCAGGTAATAGAAGTAACTTGAGAGTTTGCCGCTTTGAGGCAGCACACTGGGTTCTTCAGTGAATATGCATTTTGCTCCAGGAGATTCTCATCTAGGAAACTTTTCAGTGAAATAACTTTGTGAACCTACTTTGGGATGTAGTGAGTGGATAGAGAGAAGTAATGGCTGTCCTCTAAGCCTCAGAGATTTGTTTATTGTAAGGACATTTTGGTGCATTTGGTGCATATATCTGAGGATGTAATAGCACAGATTTCTACTGTAGGAGTCTAATCCTTCCACAGGAATGAAAATAAATAAGAGTGGTTAATATAAAAATATTACTTGAGACACCCTGTTAGTATGTTTTTTATTTTTGTTTGCTAGATTTAAATACTTTGGATTCAAGTAGTGAAGAAAAACTTAAAGATATGGATATGACTGTAGAAGACCTACAGATTGAGACAGGTAAGTCAGTATGGGGTAAGTTTTCTTCATGAGAATGCATAACAAAAATGCTGTTTTCTCCAGCTATCTAATAAATGCAGTCTGTGTTGCCTGTCAAGACCTTTAGTTAAGAGATGTTGAGGAAATAAGAGTATAAAAGATAACTCTTGTGTGCTTTAAAATAGCAGAAGGTATTTTTTTGGCTTCCTTAGCTTGTAAAGTCATTTGCAGCAGTGTACTAATTATTTCAGCTTGTATGTCAGCTTACACTTACCTGCTGTGGTGAAAAACGTGCAAAGAGTATGAGGTGGTTGAAAATAATGTCCACAATTTTTGAACTTGCCTTTGTAATTCTGGGATGTAATGGAGAATAGCTTGACTACATATTCATTGTACACCTGAGGCTAAAGCTTTTGAAATAGCGTAGGACCAAAAAATACTCTTTTGTAAGCAGTCGTTTTGTCCTTGGTAAAGCTATGTTTTTGCAAAGATCACCTCCTCTTGCTATCTCTGAATATTTGAATCTTTTGCAATGTGGAAAGTTGTGGGATTTAGGGAAAAAAGGGAGGGTAAAAAAAATGTAATGTAGCTTGCAGATTGCCTTTTAGATGGGCTATTCCTTGCTTTTCTAAATCTCATTCTCTGAAGATTTCTCTGATATATAAATCCTTTCTGTTTTAGATGGTATTTGTGGAATGGCTTCAAATCAGCCCCGGTTCCTCTTCAGTAGGGTAATTGGAGGTGAAGAAGCTGTGCCATACTCGTGGCCTTGGCAAGTCAGCATACAAATTTCAGATGAGCATATATGTGGAGGAGCAGTTCTTGCCAAAGAATGGGTTGTCACAGCTGCTCACTGCTTTAAATCGAAGTAAGTGTCGTTGTAGGAACCCTTCTCTGGGATGGTCTGTGCTTGCACCGAGTGTCTCTGCTGTGTTCTGCCCCGGGCGGTTGGCGTGGTTAGGGTTGCTTAAAGCTTAGACTGACGTAGAATTCCTTTGCTCAATGCATACATGCTAGGATCACAGTGGCAATAACCTCCTTCTGTACAATTGATCAGATTTAAAAGGTCGGGTCAGAATTAAAAGCAAATGTTTAAGTTTGCAAATTCAGAAAAGATCAGCAAGGTATTCATCTGTAAATAATTTGGACTCTAAAATGCTTTCTAAAATGTCCTTAGATGTTGCTGAAGGCAGTGTGGTCTTACATGATTATTGGCTGTAGGACAACATTAGTCATTCAGCTGGGACTGGCCCTCGTGGTTATAAGATTCTCAAGCCATGAAACCTGTTCTACCAGCCTGAGAAGGTACCTCCCCCCACTTTCTATTTTCTTTTTTTCCTTTTTCTTTTTTTTGAGGGAACCATACAGAGACTTATGGACAGTGGTCACAGGACTTCACGATCTTGCAGAGCAAGAATACAGACAGGTACTATAAGTTATGCTTAATAATAGCAGTTTTTCTGTAACTGCCAATTGTATCAGCACAGAACTGTGCCTTCACCAGCAGTTATGTCCAAAGCTCAGTATCTTGGAAATCTAAATATTTAAATATTTCCTTCTCTTAAAGAATCATGTATATAGCTTGAAAACATATTAAACTAAAATTCATCAAACCTCAGATTTCAAAGTCATTCAGAAAATGCCGATGTCCTTGCTTTCCTAGAAAAGGACAGTAAAGCAGCTTATTATCCATCCCAGTTTCAATAAGACCACCATGGACTGCGACATTGCGCTCCTGCGGCTGGCCGAGCCCTTGGAACTGAACCGCTACGTGCGCCCGGCGTGCCTGCCGGCGGGCGGCGAGGCACCGCGGCCCTCGCGCGTGTGCGTCGTCACGGGATGGGGCGCCCACGCAGGAGGTAGGCAGCCCAGCGCCGTTGTAGCTGTGCCTTGGAGACCGTGCTGGGCGTCGTGACATTGGTCTTGTCTGTGCTTGGGTTCCTGGAGAGGTGCTGGGTGAAGTCTTTGCCTGTGTAAGCCGAGATAGGCATGTAGGTAATAAATGAGTGGGAGTAAAGCAATTAGAGCATTGGGAAAGGTGAAGGGACCCCAGAGGTATTCTTCATCCTTCGTGATGGCAAGTGAGGCAGGTATTATATCTTGAATTCATGCTTTTGCTGGCTTCTGAGATGTTTCTGTCTCTGTTCCAAGATAGAGAAAAGGGGAAAAAACTGCATCAGCTTGAGGTCCCCATACTGGTGCTGGACACGTGTCAGAGCTATTACATAAACCTCCCCAGTAAAGTGACCCAGAAGATGATCTGTGCTGGGTTCCCTCTGGAGGAAGGCAAGGATTCGTGCACAGTAAGTTGCGCGCATCAGCTTTATTTTCTGCCGCTTGAGGTATGATTCTGAATAGGTTCTGCAGTGAGGAGTGTTAAAACCATAGTAAGAGCCATTGCCTTCCAAACACGCTGTGTCTGATTCACAGAGAAAACAATTACTCATATTACATAAAAGGTATATTTCTTGAATAACGGTTAGCTTCTATCTTTTTCTACCTTTTAAAAGCATTCAGATCCAAACACATGAACAGTTGCAGCCTGTCATAGCTGAAATGATGTCCTAAAAACATAATGTTAGCTTGTAACGAGAGCTCTTTGTCCTTGTATAGGGTGATTCTGGTGGCCCGTTAGTTTGTCCTTCAGAAGATGGCTCTGGACTGTACACCCTTAATGGAATCACTAGCTGGGGCCTGGGCTGTGGAAAGAAAAGCTACCCAGGAGTATACACCAATGTTGGTGTTTTTGTTGACTGGATCAAGCAGAGTGTTAATAGTAGTGGTAAGTATGGAAAAAATAGTTAAGATAATCCTTTTGCTACTGATAGATGATTTTGGAGGCCTTTTCCCGGGTCCAACACTTCCTGAAATCCTGGTTCTTAAAAATATCCTAGCAGAGTGCCCAGAAAGAGAGGAATCCAAAGCAGTAGTCATTTCTGAAAATCTCATTTCTCCAGGATGTGTAGTTCCTGTTTTTAATACATTTCTCTTATTGATGAATAGTACTTTGTCCCACTGCTACTTTGCTGCCTCGTTTCTCATGATTAGGAAGAGGTAGGGAAGAGTGACCTGATACATGTTAGTCAAGTCCATTTTGACGAGCTTACTGACTGCTTTTGTTTGATGATCTTTGTGAAGCTTACCCTGTTCTTCTTCATTGTTGTAGATCTTCCCATTTTCATGGTGTAACTGTCAAAGCAGCAGTTCTGCTGGACAACATTGCAAGACACTTCCAAAGCACAAGTATCATTGCAAGCCAAGCTTGGTGAGAGTGTATGTACGTTCATGCTTGGTGAACGGATTCCAAAGTAGCTGATCCTTGCTTCAGTGAAGTTACTGATTTACCCGAATTGAGACTTTGGCCTTAAATGCATGTTCTTGGGGCAGGCAGAAGTTGCTTTAAATCTTCTGAAAGTCTGAATGTTTAAAAGAAAGGAAAGGGAAAGATGAACTACCATATCTCAAGTGTGTTCTTGAACACAGTACACGAGGGTATTCTGCAGATATGGGATGAAATAAGCACTCACGTAAACAGGACTGACAGACTATGAAGATCAATGGGAGCATCACCTCTGACTCTGAGAGGACCTGAGCAGTGGTGGTAGTAGCGAATCACTGAGGAACAGGAGGATATTGTGTAGAGACAGGTGATGTGAATCAACCCAATCATTGGGAAAAGGGTATTTTTTAATGCATCTAAATGGTAGTCCTCGTGGACTGATTTCACTGATTTAAGTGTGGCAATACTCTTATCAGCTGAGAAACCTGGCCACTGATGCCTGTGATAATATGGTAACAGCTGCTCCAATAAGGAGGCTGAATTGCAGTGTAGTGTGAAATACTCATTTTTCTGGCTCTCTTTTTTATAATTTGTACTTTTTATAAAAGTTATCAAATGCAGAGAAGGCATTACTACTACTACAAGATGCAGCAGTAGTAACAGAGGTGGCACTTCCAAAGCTGCTCAGGCTTTAATTAATGAAAATAGTCTGTATTATTTCCCATTTTAACAAATACTTTGTTGTTCAAATGGATACAAGTGTTTGAAAATACAAGCATTCCAGACCAAGGGCCTCTAGTACCATGCAAGAACTGAGAAATATTCTAATTGAGCTGTAGGTGTAGTTAAGCAGGTGCTGTGTGATGCAGGCACTGTAAACTGAGCACACTTAAAGGCAAATAGCAGTTTGCTTAATGCTGAAACGGTTGCTTACACAAGAAGTTGTGATGACATCTTCCAGTTATCTTTGCAAATGGTGCTGTGCTGGGTCTTCATGTTTAAAACTCGATGGGGCCTTTTGACTCAATGGCCATTTGACTCAAAGGTTTTAAAAAAGGAGCGGGGTGGGAGCCACACACATACAGCTGTATCAACTGGGCTACTATCTTAGATTATTTATATGTGATTTGATTGTTAAGATACTTTTTGCTTGACTTTATCATGTTGGCTTTTCATATTTCTCCTACTATAGCTTTACAAGTAGTCTAATTTTGTTTGTTCTGTGTTTTACCAGTCTTTATAAGCTGCCAGAACCTTTCAGTAATGCAAATGTGAAATGTTTTGTGATGCAAGCGCAATCTGATTCAAAAATAAAAAATACTTCCAATGGAGTTCATATAATGGAATTGTATTTTAGTTTTTACAAAATCAAATATGTCTTGTTACTGTCTTTCAGGAAAAATAAGTAATCTCTGCTGGAATATGAGTGGGCTGGGAGACCTAGATACTATTTGCTACTGCTGGAGTAAACCTGGTCTCTACTGCTCAGGCTTGAGAGCGCAGCAGATTCCATATACTTTTACAACTTATTATTTATGCATGTGATTTACAAGACTTTGGGAAAATAAAAGGAGGGAATTTGGGACTAAGAAGTTGGCATTAGTGTGTGTTCACACAGCTAATCAATATACATACCATGATGTTTTGCAAATGTAGTTCTTTTTCTGTGCAAAATGTGCAAGGATTGGAAAGCTGTAAGGCAGTGTGTGTTGCGTGGCTGTTCATTGTGTAAGAAGGGCATTTGAAATGCACCACAGTGGATTATGGATGTGATTTATATGAATGGACGCTATGAAAGTGCTGCTAGACTAAAAGAAGTTATGTGAAAAAGTACTCAGGAAAACTTCAAAAAATGTGTATAGAACTAGAACTTTTTGTACTCAGGACCAGGACCTGATTCCTATATATGCAAAGTCATCCCCAGCCCAACCCACTTGAATTACTTGGCAGTTGCATGAGGTGTTTGTTAACCCCATGGTCAAAAGGTGCGGTACTATTTTCAAAAGCAAATCGGGTTCCCCAAGTGCTTAAAATCTGGATAAAAATCTTCTCTTGACATGCAATATTGAAATGTCTTTTTTGTAACATTGTATGGAACCAAATGAAGACTCATTGTATTGTGTACTGGCACTGCGCTTAAAAATAATAATAATTTTTATTCTAAATATTTTGTTAAGTATTGCTCTGACCCTTGGTGAACACAAGCATCTGTGAGCAATAGCTTTCCTGCTGAGGAATGGTCGGCCTGCTCTGTCTGCACGTGTGCATGCATGTGTGAGCTGGCACTCCAAACGCATGGCCAGTGATAGACCTTTTAGATGGCATTTGCAGGTTACTTTTTTGTAACTTCTGTTGGAAACGGGAGATCTTCATCACAAAAACAGAGAATACATGTTCATTGTTAAAGCAGGTCCTGGAATAGGACTGAAAAGCAACTTCCTCAAATCTGAATTCTGGCAATATAGAGTAACATACGATGTTAAAAACACTGTTGATCTTGGGCTTTGTGGCATTATCTTAGTGAAGTCGCTTGTTTCATAATTGGTTTCTGAGTCTTCTCCTCCTTTTAGGACAGACTTGCTGCAGTCTGCATTGCTCCTGGTAGCTCGTGCTCTCGTGCCTCTCCGGTGAAGCCAGAGGAGCTTCTTTCAAGTGGACTCTGTCTCAAGGTAAGTGTGCCATGTGTTTCCCAGGTTCTGCAAGCCCCCTTACTTGCCTTTTTCTTACTCAAAGACTGATCTGTGGTCATGAGGGTAGATTAATACTTCTTATCAAAAGTGCTGCTGTTGATTGCCCAGTTGGGCAATTATTTGTCATATTACTAAGTGCCTTAAAAGTCAGCTTTAAAATAGTTTAAAAGCAGACTAAAATTCCAAAATACCGTGGACTTTGGGATAAATTCTGTGAAGTAAGAATGTGTCTTGTTTCTATTGCTTTTGTTCTTATGCTCGTTAGTTTTAGAGAGGCCAAGTGGCATTTTGCCATGTGGATATATGGTGGCATCACTGTGAAAGCTGCTGCCAGCTGTACTATTACCTTATTGTAAGAAAATACAAGGTCATGGCACCTCAGTGAGAGAAGATAATACCTGAAATCATGGAAAATGGGTTGTTCGGGCCTGGAGTTCCTCAGCTTTCATATTCTGAGGGTAGTGGCCATCTGTAACACTGACTTAAAGAGTTAATTTAACAGAGATGTATCACACCCCTCAGCCTCTCTGTTTTCTGCAGCCTGCATAATACAGGATTGCATTGCATTTTGGTATTGATTCTCTTGCTTTTGAAGTCAGGTGAGAAAAAAACAGTGATATGAAATAAGGATTACGAAGCATGGTGCTTGTAAACCTTCTGAGCTTCCGTAATCAGTAACACAGAAGAATAATTACGTTTTTATGTCAATTCTTTCTAGGAGTCATAATACAAACATTCCAAAAATTAATACAGCAAATGTATTATTTTACTTCCTTCTTAAACTACTGTCTATAACTTGGAACACTGAGAAACTACTCCTGGCATTCTTTTCTCATAGATTTGGTCAGGGTTTTTTTTGTTTATTTGATTGTTTTTTCTTCCTTATAAAGAAATGTGCATCCTGTGGACATCCTTTTATTTTAGATAAACTAATCTGAAACTAG
Organism: Tinamus guttatus; assembly: GCF_059628265.1. NCBI lineage: Eukaryota > Metazoa > Chordata > Aves > Tinamiformes > Tinamidae > Tinamus > Tinamus guttatus. The sequence continues at coordinate 14,655,378 of NW_028288774.1, read as the reverse complement.
TGTCATGTACTTGGACTTCAGAGACTTGTGCTTGGCTTCTGTGTGTCGCCAACTCTCGGCTCCTGTTCTGCAGTCTGTAGATGCTATAGTGATATTTAGTCTCACATTTTGGTGGTGAAAGCAATCGGGACCCCATAGATACCAAATGTTATGTTAGTACAATAGTTTATCGCTATGTAAAATTTTTGCCCAGCAGATGGAGAAGAAAATAGGAAATAATTTATTGCCCCCTTTCCCTAGTTGATTTTACTGTGAAATGGCAGTTTGCCGATATTTGGCAACGTGGACTGTGGACTGGGCTGCAACATGCAATCTGGGACAATACAGCAAATCAAAGGGCAGTGAGTGCTGCGTCTCCTGGGTGCCCAAGCTTTGCAGTCCGTGCCTTACTTTTATTCTTGCTTTTCATGCATTCTTAGTGGTCTTTCATTAGGATTTGCAGTCTAGAGGGAGCGTGTTTGTGCATGAAAATCAGTTTTATCTGAGCATGCTTGCAGCGTGAATGCAAGCCTGTTCCTTGGTTGTGAGCGGTGCTGTTTGACTCGCGGGGTGTGTGCGGTTGTACCTGGAGTGCTTCCACTTGGATATTTTTACAGGACGGACTGTGGCGAGCAGGGGCTGGAGCAGAGCTGCTGCATCGGAGCTTTTCAGCTGCTCGGGCGTGAAGGCGATGGGAGCTGAGGTAGGAGCCTGCGGGCTGCTGGCGAGCCGAGCCACCAGCCTCGAGGACGCCGCGTTGGCGCCTTTTTGTGCCGCCGGGTCTTGCAGCTTTGCAGGGGGCGGGCCGGGGCGGGCCCGGGCGCCGCTGCGGGGGCGGCTGCACCGGGAGCGGCTGCACCGGGAGCGGCGCCGCGGCCATGGAGGCGCTGGGGGTGAGAGCCGGAGAGGGGAGAGGGACGGGGGGGTCCCTCTTCCCCAGCGCCCCTGACCGCCGCCGCCGCTGCTGCTTTTTTGCAGGTCACGCCCGTAGCCGTCGCCGTGCTGGTGGCAGCGGTGTCTGCCTTGCTGCTGCTGGCTCGGGGCGCCGGGCGGAGGAAGCGACCGCCGGTCACGCTGCGCGACCCGCAAGCCAAGTACTCGCTGCCGCTGCTGCTCAAGGAGGTGCCGCGCGACCGTTGGCCCGGGGCGGCGGCGGTTGGTCGGGGCGGGGTGGGGCGGGGTGGGGGGGCGTGCGCCGACCGTTGGCCCGAGGCGGGCGGCGGTTGGCGGGGGTCGCTCGCGCGGCCGTTGGCTGAGGGAGGTGACCGTTGGCGGCCGTTGGTCGCAGGCTCAGGGCGCCTTGCCCTCAAAGGTGGCTGCCCGTGGGGCAGTGGGGACCCTGCAAGCAGGTAGGTCTGCGCTGAACTTCTGCAGACACTGGAAAAAAGAAAGAAAAAGCACGTCCTGTTGGTTTTGAGATTCATTTTTGAAGTGACTTCATTCGGTGTCTCCTTGTCTCTTTTTTTTTGTTGTTAGGAAATCAGTCATGATACTAAGAAATTCCGTTTTGGGCTACCTTCCTCAGATAATGTATTGGGATTGCCTGTAGGTAGGTACTGAACCATGTCTCTACTTAGGATTTCAGAATTTATTACCTCTTTTCATAGGTCTGGTTTTTCTAACTTTTTTCTCCAAGAAAGATGGGAATTTAGTGCTCAGCAAAGCAGGGAGTTAAAAACTGTATCTGAAAGTTACTGTGCCAGAGAGAAATGCTAAATTTTGCTGTGATCATATTATCTTTTGTGTGCATTTCATGCTTGTGCTAAATTGTGTAATGCAGTTTTGGAGTCAGAGTAGTGAAGCTGAGCTGGGACCTGAATTACTAGCTAGTCAGGATGCAAATGGGATGGTGTCTGTTCAGGTTTTTAATTCTGCTTATTTGTATTCTATTTTTGGTCTCTGGTGCCCTCCGTTGTTTTTGTGCCTTAGCTGTAGTAATTAGAATGCCTGACAGATGCTTACAGTAGTGAGTTGTGCAGCCTTAGATGAGAAAGAGCAACTCTTCCATCTTGGAAGCTTATAAATAATGTATGCAGAGCGATGGGGAAAATACAATTACTCTATGCAAAAGATCCTGCAATATTCAATATTCAAAGCATTTTATGTGCATGCATTTAACCTTTGCATGCATAGATAGATATGCATATATATATGCCTCCTACTTTCGCTTGCTTTCTATAGCATTAAGTTCATTTCAGACGGATTGGCAGAGTTTTCTTTCCTGTGTCCTGAAAAACAGGTGGCACTGAACCTTGGACCTCAAATTAACTATGTATCTATGTAGGAGCAAGTCTCCCTTTTTGATCTCTGGATTTGGCAGATAATGTAGGTCTGTTTACTGCGCTTGACAGCTTTGCTTGCTGATTGCAAGCATCCAGCTTGTCCTGTTTCTGCCCTGAGAGTGCATCTTGCAGGCTGCCTGGCTTTCCTCCTGGCTTGCAAGAGAAAGTGTAATTGGGCTGCTTGTGTAAATAGATAAATAGTAAATGAATATAAGAAGTGCTCCATAGTGCGTGTTCATACTTGTCCCAGGGTTATTCTTAAGAATGTAGGAATAAGATGCTGAAACTTTCCACAGGCCGGATTACTCTCTGGGGATTTTAGCCTTCTGCTTTTTACCAGGATCAAAGTGTAGACAGTGCTTGTGAATGAATAACAAGCTTTTTGTATCACTATTTTGTTATAAATTTCCTACTTTTTTGTGTCTTATCCATGATTCTGTAACATACTAGTGCTCCTCTGTTTTCCCATGTTACAGAAATCAAACTGTTTCTGGAAAACAAACAAACAAACAAAAAACCCAAGAACTGGACTGATGCTCAGCAGTTTGGGTAGCAGCACTAATCCAAATCCTGCATTTTCATTAGTTAAATACCAAATCTATTTATAGAATAGAAAATCCCACAAAGTAGGTGCTATAAGGTTGTTATATGGTTTAATTTCTAGAAAGTTTTGTGCTTTCTACTGACTGGCTATTTAAACTGGAAAAATGTGTAGAAGTTATGGTTATTAATAGATTGCTTTTTCAACAATACATGTCTGGTATTGATACATAATACACAGTAAGGAAACACAAAACAATATGGCTACCTCAGTTGGGAAAAGCCAAACTTATCATGCCAGACATTTTTTTTTTAATTATTGTTATTTTTAGCTATAGGAGCCTTTGGATCACAGCTGATGTCTCTTAGGACAAAAATAAGGGGGGATGTACTATGTAGTTCAGTAGTTTGTTATGATTGAAGAAAAGAATCAGCTCCTTGGCTCTTATTTGGAGGGGGAGCATGTACACTTGCATGTGTGATATATACTATGATTATGATGATTTTCATAAATCATGGATTGTGTAGCTATTTACATAAAGTTTTTTTTTTCTGTGCAGATTCAGAGGCTAACGGAATAGGTATTTGATGTAACTTTTATATTGTAAAGAATTTTCCCATCATTGCTTGTGTTTAAGATGTTAAAATACCTGTTTTTCCTGTCCTTTTTCAGCCTTTTCTTATCCTCTAGGTCTGAAAAAAGCTTGAAACCAGGGGATGAAATCAAATAATAATAATCAAATTTCATTCTTTCTCCCTAGGCCAACATGTTTACCTCTCTGCAAAAATCAATGGTAATCTGGTGATCCGAGCCTATACCCCTGTTTCCAGTGATGAGACAAAAGGTTATGTTGATTTAATTATAAAGGTAAATTTTTGTTTCCTTTAATACAGATAGATTGCTAGATTTGATGAACATATAAAGGTGCAAAATAATTTTTGCATGGAAAGGGAACTATATTGTTTCAGTGAAATGTAGAGTTTTTTTGATTGATCTTTCACATAGGGCTTCATCGTATACATGAACTTGAAAAACAAGTTGTGTCTTGTAAATCTGCTGCATGCTACAAGGAGGTAGCTGAGATAGGGAAATAGAGAAAGGAATCATTCCTTTAGCTGTATTACAGGAACTTTCCTAATATTTTTCTGGCAAAAAAATAAACAGTAATCACTCACTGTTAATCTCTCTGTGCTGCTGCTAATAATTATTGCTAATAGGTTGCTGTAAAGTAGGAAACAGATCACTGAGACCTGCTATCTTCCTGACACTAGGCAGGTTACAGCTGTATGTCTAAGTTTCAGAAGTTCTGCTAATGCCATTATTGATAGTAATGGTGCAATATAAATTGAATATGATTTCTCGATAATAACATCACAACATCACAGAAGGGTTGAGGTTGGAAGGGACCTCTAGAGATCATCCAGTCCAACCCGCCTTGCTCCAGCAGGGACACCTAGAGCAAGTGGCACAGGATGGCATCCAGGTAGGATTTGAGATGTCATGTTTATATACTTTGCAATACAGATACAGGGGAAATTGTTTAAGCTAGAGAATGTGGGATGATCAGATCCCAAGATTTATGGATTTCCTAATCCTTTTGTAGGATGGAGTTTGTCCTTAGGCTTTTTTCTTCCCCCAACTGTATCTGTGGGTTTTTTTTTTTTTTTTCATTCTCTTTCTGTGTGCTGTGTTCCTCATGTTAACAGGTATTATGAATTGTTGATAACTACCTACTATTTCTAACCTAGTTTGAAATGTGAAAAGGGTATTACATGATGCAGCAATGCCATTTTCAGAAGGAGAGATTAGAGAAATGGTGTAACACAAAGTTATTGCTGGAAGAATAGTGAAATGAGTGCATAGTCTCTACATAATCTGCCTCCCACCGACTCCTCTTAGCCTAGCTATTAGCGGAGGACATAGAAACATGCCAAGAATGAGCATTTTACTTATTTTGGTTCCTTCCTGTTGCAAGGCATAGACAGATAACAGAGTTGAGAATCATCTCAATCCCAAATTTCAGACTTGCAAAGTATTTTTGTTTGTTGTAGTTTGTTTTGTAGTATTGCCTACTGGAAAGGAAATGGTTGACATCATAGAAATTATTATTTTTACAGGTCTACTACAAAAATGTGAATCCCAAGTTCCCAGAAGGTGGGAAGATGTCCCAGTACTTAGACAACATGAAGATTGGGGATGTTATTGACTTCAGAGGGCCAAATGGGCTGCTTGTTTATGAAGGGGCAGGTACTGTGACATAAATTTGGATGGTGGAAGAGCCAAGGGGAGGAACTAGTATTCGTTGTTTTCAGAAGTGTTTTTAAAACTTGATAACTTCATAGACAATTTTTGGGAGGCAAGATGGAAAGGAATAAAATCCATATCTCTTGATCATGACCAACTGGTTATGATGAGAAAGAGTACTTGTGGTACATACTTGTACTGAGACTACAAGTGCCTTTAGTTCTTTCACTCCTGTGAAATATTCATGGGAAGTATAATTAAATCTGAACAATCAGTTGTTGCGTATCACTGAGAAGAATACATTGGAAATAGCTCAGGTATAGCTAAATGGAGAGAGAGGTTTCAGATGCACTTCAAGATAGGGAAATCGTGGCCTACAGTGTCCTTTTGGGAATCTCATCCTTGTTACTAAACAACCTGGTGCTTGTGAGCCAGCTCTGTTTCATTACTAAATCTGTTTTTTTGTTGACTGGGAGAGAGTTACTTTGGCGAAGTAAGCCTCTTTCAAGGTACATGTAAAAGACCAAAGTTTTGCATTGATCTTTTAGGAAGGATTTTTGCACTTAAACTTCATACTTCAAGGGATTAAGTAAGTGCTTTACTTTTTTGAATTGAGATCTTTATAATAAAAAAAAAAACACTGAATCCCCTACTGGTTTCAGGGGAAACTAGTGATCCATGTTTTACATCCATTCCTTTGTCTCCTGCTTCGCTTGCCATGAAGTAGCTAGGGAAGCTTGTTATTAGTTACAGGTCTCTTAAAAGATAATTGTGTTCCATGTAGGATACATTTCATGAAGCTTGCCACCAAAGTTCCTGAAGATTAACTGAATTACAGACTGAGCATTTTGAAGCAATAGCGTACCCAGTTCTTGAGGCTATTTTATGTCATGTGGGTAACAGGGAAAGAGTAAATTGGTTGTTCAAAGCTAGGATTGCCACGTACAGAAACATAAAGTGGATTCTACCCTTTGCACTTAACACTATGCTGAGCGCTTTCAGCACTCCCAGAAGTTCTGTCCTAGTGAGTTGATTGGTAGGCTATAGTGTTTAATTCCCATGGACGCTTTCAATTATTTTTTATTTTTTTCTTTAGATGTTAATTTACTTATAGGTTTTGAATATTTCTTCCAGGTACGTTTTTTATCAAGCCTGATAAGAAGTCTGAAGCCCAGAAGAAGGTTGTAAAGCATCTTGGGATGATAGCTGGAGGAACAGGTAAAAACTATGCTCATCATATGGAGAGTGAACTAGAGAATTAAAAGATCTTCATAGATATTTGTGAGGAGCATCAAGCACCTTCCTGGTTACTAAGCTGTTCCCTATCACTGCCTGCACTGCTGCGTGAATTTGATGCTTCAATCAAAGTCAGGTTGCTTAAGAGTTAGTTGATTGCCCAGTGGATTTCCTCCCTCTTTAATCCTGAGCTATTGGGGATAGAGCTTTTATTTCTTTTCAGAAGTGTTTGGTGATATTGGGGCACTTCGGTGGCCTGAGCTCAGTGCAGGGAGGTAGCACAGAGTTTTCAGTCTTGATTTACTCTGTGCCCTTAGATGAGTCACTTCACCTCTCTAAGCTTTAGCAAAGAAAAAAAAATTAGGAGTGTGTTTTGCTGTTACTGTGTTTGATAAAGAATGCTGAAGAGGGAAGCCCCAAATTTCTGTTTTTTTTTTTTTAAAAATTATCCATAAAAACACCCCCCCCAACCTCTACATCTGGCATGGCTTAGGCATTCAGACGTATGTAAGCCTGTAAAGAGTATGCACCCACTGAAGAAAGGAAGCAGTAAGATTTGAAACTGTAGCCTTGTGTGAGCCAAAGCTAATGGTTGTTTTTGAATTGCTTTATTCTGAACAGGAATAACACCTATGTTGCAGCTGATCCGGCAGATCACAAAGGATCCTAAGGACTCCACAAAATGTTGCCTTCTTTTTGCTAATCAGGTGACTGTGCTGAATCTTTTGTTTGTCCTTCTTTAATGGACCCCTTTTTTGCTGCCTGTTTTACTTTGGAAACTGATACCACATTGAACTCCAGAAAAAAAAAATACTGCTCTGTGTGCAGTGCATTCTTCAAAAAGCTCTAGCTCTATATTCACTAATTTATGACAAAATTTTAGATGGTATATTTAAAATGATCGTTATTGCGGGAAAGGTAAGAAATGGTTATCATATAAGTGCTTACTATAGTGTCTTGGGTTAAAATGATTTGAGAAGGAGAAACTGAATTGTAACATTACCTGTGAGGCCCTTTATAAATATGGTGTAGTTTTCCACCATTTTCTTTCATTTATTTTGAGTATTGCTTCTCATGGTTTCATGTATTCCCCCTAAATGCCTTATTGGAAAAGATAATGTGAACAAATCCTTATCCATCCACTCATTCTCTCATAGGGAAGAAAGCTTGTAATCTGAATTTTCAAGCAAAATTTATAGCATATTGTGTAATGGGGAAAAAAAAAAAATCACTTTGGATGAGCTATCATTGAATTTGTTCTTGCTGACTACTAGGTGAGCTTATATTACAGGACATCATCACAAGAGAGTTTGAAGCTAAATAACTGTCTCTTTTTTTCAGACAGAAAAAGACATATTACTGAGAGATGAACTAGAGGACATCGCTAAGATGCATCCTGATCAGCTCACACTATGGTATACCCTGGACAGACCCCCACAAGGTAGGCTACTGCTACACATTGGGAACGCCTTTGCACCTCACTATGGGAAAACCAGTTTCACTCCTGTTCAAGTGGCTGTTACTGCAACATATCCTAGTCTTATGCCATCTTTAAAAACAACAAGCTCCTCCTTACCGCTACCAAAAGCTTAAAAGAGGAAGTCCTAATGATTAACTTCTCCAGGGAGGATGAGACCTATGATACTCTCTGGATCTTTGGATGCATATGATTGCAGTCCTGCTTTGGACTTTCCAAAGCCCAAATTTTCCCTTCCCAGAGCTGAATCAAGTTATGCCAACATTTTGTCTAACTAAATTTCTTAACACTTGAAAAATATCACATGTACAGCTTTGTGCTTTTCCATGAGCTGGATTAGATTCTGATGAGACACAGTTGTCATGCATATGGGTTAAAGCACTATTGTCTGTTGTTGACTGAACTGGAAATGGAGGGAGAAGCTCAGCGAGAGATTTAACCTTCTGCTTGCAGTAATGTGGCAGAGTTGTACTGATGTTTCACCTGCTTCTTGAATGCAATACACACATTTAAGAATAAGCTTCAGACTGTACATAGTTTAATTCATAGTTTAATTTCTTTGCTTCAGAGTGGAAGTACAGTTCAGGCTTCATCACTGCAGACATGATTAGAACTCACCTGCCTCCCCCTGGGAATGAGACGCTCATCCTGATGTGTGGGCCACCACCCATGATTCAGTTTGCATGTCAGCCCAACCTGGACAAACTAGGCTATCCCAAGAGCAGCACCTTTGCTTATTAACACTGATGTCATGTGCTACCTTTCCATAAGTAAGTACTGCATATTTTCAATGTGGAGAGCTGGTATGTAACTGTGTTTTCCCTCAGTTATGTTTCTGTATTTTAGCCACATAATTAACTTTTGAGTGTTTTAGTACTAATTAATCATAAATCATGTTGAATTATGTACAAGTAATTTAGACTGACTTTGTAAGGTAGTATGAAATGTTACATCCCTCATTCTGTGATAATTCCTAGGTTGAATTTGAGAGGTAGGAAAAGATAAAACCATTGGTTTGTTAATTGGATACGAAATTTGAACAAGAGTTGTAAAAGTACATTTGGGCTACAGGACACGCTACAGTTAATTCTTTACTGCATCCCTGTGAAAGTAAGAAAAAAATAATTTTTTTTTTCTTTAAATGCTATTTGCCAGGGACTAAGAAAGATGCTGCAGTGTATTACTGAAAAGTGCCTGAACAAGATTTGTGGCAGCTGTGAATTGCATTGTTAGGGTAATGGAGATTTTCTTTAGTGTGGAATTTATTTAGGCAGTCTCTATAATTTCATGCTATCTTTTGACAGTCTTATTTATGCCTGTAAAAGCGCCTAGATAGTTAAACAATCCCTTCTGCTTAAATATCCAGGGATGTTGCATCATTTGAATGTTTTCCCTTACAAGGCTAGTTTTTGCTTCTTTGGGCAGTTTCAGAGATTTCCTTTGCTTAGGAGAAAGCAGGGCTGCTTCCTGCTAACTGCTAACACCTCATCTCAGTGTTTTTACCACATAGCATTTGATTGTGCATGTTCACTACCTGCAGTACAACACATTCATACATGGGGATTATTTTACCCTACATTTGCCATAGGGTCTGAAAAAAAGGCTCCTGTGAGAGGAAGCTTGTTTGTTCAGATGCTAAAGCATGCATTTAGTTAGATCATGTTGATTCATCTGAAGCAAAACCAGCAAAATTTACCAGTTAAAATTTGGGGTATAGTTTGGTACTACATCAAGTACTTTTGTAGCAAAAATGTGAAGACAAACAGTGGCATTCAGCTTCTGCTTAGGTTCAGACTGATTCTGTCCCCCATAAGAAAGCAGTCATTCTGCATTAGAATCATTACACAGTCAGCCAAGAGATGGAGGAACATCCAGAATTTATTTTTAACAGTTAAAAAATTAAACTTTTTTTATTCTTGTGTTATGCTAACTAAGATTTCTTACTATATAACAAGGAACAACTCAAAAATTGTGTAGATTGAATATTCACAGCCAAGTTATCACAATGACACAGTGAGTTATAAATACATCAAATGAAATTGCAAATCTGCTTGGAATATCCCCGTGGTAGAAAGGCAGCTCGTTCCGTTTATCGTACTTCAAATCAGTCTGCTGCTAAATTAACCTGACAGATTATTTCAAATGCCCAAGCTATGCAAGCTGGTATCTAGTGGTGATTGCACTGATGGATTAGAGATGTAATTGACATGTGCGTTTAGGACCTTTTAGTACATGTTTTTAGTCTGCTGATGTATAGACTGATTCTTATGGATTTTCAATTATTGTTCCGTCTTCCAGTGAAAAAGCAGACTTAATTCTAACTCTTTGGACAATAAAAATCACACAAAAAATAATGTTTTTAACTCTTAAAATCTGATCTTATAGTGCAAGATCTGTCATGAAAGATTGATAGAGTGTGTGGTAATTATCTTTAAAATGTGCCCCTGATAGCCCCTGCTGCATACCCTGAACACTACCTGAGATTTCCCACCTACTGGAAAGGGTTGTGGTTAGGAGTCCACGTGCCCTCTGGCCATTTTAATGTGTATATTCATATCCTACAGCCAGAAAGGAGAGTTCAACGCAAAGCAGCTATACATGTGCTTATTCTTTACTGTACAGTCAGGCACATTTATTTTCTGGATTTTTTTCCTACTTACTAAGATACACTCGACACGCACCTATAAAGCGGTGTCATGAGTGACTGACACCAGAAAGGAATCACATGCACCCTTGAAAGCTCCTCTACGTAAGTAGTCGCTGGCTTTGCTTCCTTCTATTGCAGAACTGCAGTGCTGTCCAGCTCAGTAGAAAAGCAAATCTATTTTGCCGGTGTTTTAAGAATATAATTTTTTGTTTCATTAAGGTCATAGCCTGACCTAGTCACATTTTACACATCACAGCATAATAGCATATTTTGTCGTATTGCTAAATAACACAGTACTCTCTGAAAAGCTACCTCTACCTAAAGTTAAAAAGAGAACTGGAAGTATACCAGCAGTCTTATTTATAATAATACAGAAGTTGTGGAGCATTTCAACTGCTATCTCCAGTCCCAAGGGTGGTTCGTGGTCATGTCTAATTTGTAATAACTATGGAAAAACAGTAGGCTAATTATCATCGCAGTCTTCCCAAGAACCTGTGCAGTTTCATACCAGCCAGATATTAGACTCAGACTACTTTAAAAAACAAACAAACAAAAAACCAAAACAACAAAAAAACAACTAAACAAACAAAACACTGCTTTGACTGTTCGGAAGGCTCATAGGAGCCTCCTGATATTGGTACGTGTACCTTAGTAGAAACCATTTTAGACAAAATGTTTAAATTCAGAAATAACCTATTCAGTTATTCTGGTTAAAGAAAAAATTATTATTAGTTACATAAGCAATGCTGCTGCAAATTCTGTTGTGCTTACTACACAGGAGAGTGGTGAACACCATTCTGATATTATAAATGTACATTTTAGGGTAGCTTAGTATATGAGTAGTTGCTCATTCTTCGGAGATATGTTAATATTCATTGGAAGAAAAAAATCACAATTAAAAAGTGTACTTTCCAAGAAGAACTAGTTTTGCAGTCCATCAGTTTTCCAAGTGGTTCTAAAGTTAACATGACACTACCTGTTGCATTTGTTCAGTACCTTTTAGCTTTCGAGTTGGATAACAATCTGTGAACATGACAGTCATCCTCTTTTTGATAAAATCAAGGGCTTGATGAATATTCTGTAAACTATACTCAGAAAGAAAAAGAGGGCAGGACGTGTACTAATAAAAAAGAGATGCTAGTAAAAAAAAAATTAAAATTCTTTTATAGGAAAGAGTCTTTGGCCAGACTGTGGCAGCCATTACAGCTGCACTCTCTAGCACCTCTCTGAATTTGAGTGGCCCTGATAGCCTGCATGATACAACACTAATGATTCCTGCATTGAAAGTTAATTATAAAAATACAAAATTATAGAAGACCTTTCATATAACTGTACATAAACATACCATGTAAAAGAAGATGGAATAAAAGGGTATCGTATTTTACCTGGCTTTCCAGACTCTGGATAGGAAAGAATTTTGCATCACTTCATTTTCCTAACACCCATTTCAGATTACATAATATGGAAAAATGTGTGGAGGAAAAGTACCTGTGAAGTGTTGCTACATTAGCCATATTAGATGCTATATGTTAAGTCTCATGGGCAGAAAAGAGCTAAAGCTTTTCTGTACCACAGCATCAAGCTTTTCCAGGCCACCTCTCTGGACAGGCATGAGGTATTAGTGCTGTTGGTCATGGTGAAGCATCATCTCCAGTCTTCAAAGGTAGGCGTTAAAAATCTGTTGTCATTCAGCATTTCATCTTGACTTAACATATTCTGAGAAAACACAAAAATATCGGAACAAATAAGAACATTCAGCTAAAATAGCTATAGTTTTGTTAAAGAAATTTGATTGTAATGAGATATAATTCACAACAGAGGGGGTTAGAGCCACATAAAATTAAAGGAAATCTCTTGAATGCAGCCTAAAATAGTGAAACTATTATTAGCTTGAGGAAATTCTCACAGAGATTTTTGTGTTACATGTGACTCAGCTATGTTATGTAATTGTTCATTATGTCTTTTGGTGAATTAACTTTAAATAACAGCTGTTTTGATTCAGAAATCAATTTCTTTCATGGTATTTTAGCTCATACAAAGTATCATCTAGTCTAAAAATGCTTGAAAAATTACACATTAGTAATAGCATTGTTTGCATTTGGCTACAAATGTTTAAGTGGATGAAGATCTGTCACTGAGTCTGAGAGACAAGTAGCATTCATGAACAATTAAAATGAGCCTAAATTTCTTACCTTTCTGGAAATTAGAAGTGAAAAAGGTTTTTTTGGACTGCGACAGTGTAACCAAGTTATAACAAGGGATGTAACAAGAATGCTGACCTATTTACTCTTTCTTAAGCACCACCATTAACAATTCTTACTGAAAGATTCTAGCAGAACATGTTTGTGACTTTGAAACAAGAGCAAATTGGTACATACCGTAAGATTGTTTATGCCTTGAGAAAGAGCCCCTATTTGCATTACTGTTCCTTCTGAATGTTCCATCTGTAAAAGTATTCAGTAACTAGATCAAATTAGATGTTATGTGCAATTTTATTCCGGCTACATGCATGTTTAGGAGGTATCTCTTGACTATTCACATGAAATTACTTTTTAAAATGCCCATTTTTGTACATTTCAAAGTTATATACTAACAAAAATGCCTCCATGTTATAAAGTAGGTGAAAATGCATTTATGATGGGTATAGAGACCCGAGTAAGAAAGAGAGAGTCTGTGAAATTGGAGATCTAATGCACAGCAAAAAATAAATAGCTTAGCTGATATTATCAATGAAAAGTATCATTATCCAGAGCTTGAAACACTTAGATACTTTTGATATTCCTCTCAGAGAGAGGATACAAGTCTTTTGTAACAAAGTCCTACCAGTTCTTACATTAAAGATCATCAGTTGTAGGGGCATCGTGGTTTCACTGCATTATCACATGCTTAGAAGTCATGCTGTATCCAAAGGCTACCGACAAAATGAAAAATCCAGTATTTTTCTTAAACTTGCAGACCTGCACGCGGTAAGTCGTAGGCTAATGCATGCATGTACACCACTAGGCTGTGTAACTGGACATCCATCCTGGTGGATAGTATGGCTGTTCAATCCCCTCAGGGTTTGGTACTGTCTCTAGAAGCAGCAGTTTATTTCACTATTGTGATGTACATTGAAACAGGCAGTGGTTAGATAATGAATACAAATGCCATGTTAGATGCAATATACCATGCAAATGAAAAAATGACCTTCGTGGTTAGTCTTTTAAATTTTGTGACCCTTCTCTCCTTAGATTTAAAATGTCATATTCCGCTTTATGTCACTGCTTCCGGTTTATGGAGATAGGACAACGTTCACACAAGCCTCTAGGGGCTCCATTTTTCAGGGTTTACATCCCTTTACACAAAAATTGGCAGAAAACTTGAATGAAGGTTGATGGGTTTTAGTCTTCACCATTTATCTGCATGATGTCTAGACAGAGTTTCACTAGTGGATAACAAAATTGAATTATTCAGGTATTGTTTTATTAATTTTTCATTAATGATGCATTTTTAATATATACTGTGTAAGCATAATTATTTCCTACTGTACTTAATGAAAGAATTCAGTTGGGCGCATCAATATGTCTATTGAAAATATACACTCCAGTTGTATTTCAATATATAACTTGATACCTCTATACAAATTAGCCTGAGAATTTATTACATTAAAAACACCCATAAAGAAAAAAGTTGCCTGCCATTCTCAGATTAGGAAAACAGGGAGCACAAGTCTTGTTTACCACAGCCTCCACCTTAGCTATCAAAATACACTGATCTTCGTAGTAAAGGTGTTATATTCCTGAAAAAGGGCTTGAAGATGGATGAGTTTTTGCTTATGATGATTAAAAAAATTACTCTGACCTTCCTAGTATAGAACTGTTTCAAGTGTCCATAGCCAACAGTTTCTCAATGAGTTCATGCAGATGGGCCATGTGCTAACGCGAGGTTACTGGCAAGCTTGTGAATGCATGGAGAGGATGAGATGAGAATGGCATCAGTCTGTTTGTCCCACCTGGTCCAGCTTGTCCAATTCCCTGTCAGGGAATGGAGTAAGTCCTTTGTATCCACCATAGTTCTTGTGAGTACCATTGGTAGCACCTGGATTTGTATCCATAGGACAAATGTAGTCTGTTGATTCATCAAATTTCTTTTTTCTTAAGTTTCCAAAATGTGAAAATCCAAGTTTCTTTGGCTAAAAATGAAAAACAACAAGTTTAAGTGACGGAAAAAAAGTGGCCGTCCTTTAAACATTCAGTTTCATCTCCTTTTTAATTTACCACTCTATCTTAAAGTATGTAGATTCTGAACTAAACATTTAATTGTTTTCAATTTAGGAATTTTAACAGATAAGTGAACATTTTGATATCCAGAGCAAAACAAAATTTAAAATTTCTCTCAGAATTGACCTTTCCCTTTCCATATTATAAAAAGAGGGAAGAGTTGTGTGTGTGTGTGTGTGTGTGTGTGTGTGTGTGTGTGTGTAATATATCCATTTTAGAAAGCATACTCTACCCGAACTTTGGCAGTGGTGGTTAGAGGTGTGTATGCCGGTGACTCTGTTATTTCTCTCTTCTCTTGTTGCGCCTCTGGTCCAATTAATACATTAAAATTGGTGGTTAGGTGACGTCGTAGTAGGGTCTTTTGAGGTGGAATGTTCAACAGCATGGCCAGGGTGTCTCCATTGAAGCGAGGTTCAAGAATCTATTAAAACAAGGTCAGAAGATTTAATTTTTATATGCTTAAATAGTCACAATGGTAAACCATTAACAGTGCTTATGAGAGAGATTATCTCTTATAACTCACTAGCAAGACCATGAATGGAAAATGCATGAAAATAGAGACTGGCTTTCCAACTGTCTGAACAAAGTTGTTTTCAGATTTTTCTGCTATGATTTTACGACTCTATTGCTCTATTCTATTATTTCAGAACACCTGTTTTTTCTATTTAATTTTTGAAAAAAATCCACGTCACTGGAATCGCAGTATTTCAGAAATTTAGTATAGCTACATGGAGCTTAGTATTGAGGCCAAAGAAATTCTCATTCCTGATTGCTGGCCTGACTTCAGGACAGTTATTTACTGCGGCAGGCTTTTGGCTCAGAATTCTGTTAAAGCTATTTCAAGAAACCCTTGGGGATCCTTTATCAGTAAGCAAATTCCTTATAGAACAACTTCTCAACTTTAATTATATAATTCTGTTTTAACAGATCTTTTCTCATAGGCATAGATCAGATCCAGGGGGTCTTAAGGTCTGATCATGCAAAATGTCTGTATTTGTTTTTTCATGCTTGGCAAACACAAGCAAACACAATAAAGATTTTTTTGTAGTACAGTCTGTCAGTTTTAAGTTTGCATGCAGTAAAATGTTAAGAGTTCTCACAATGAGGCCACCATGCACTCCGCTTCCTCGAAGATTTGGTGCATATTCTGCCAGATCAACTGATCTGAGCCATTCCATCACTCTGTGATTCGACCACTGAACTACTTCTGAAGGTGAAACGTTATTCTGTAAAAATAACCAGGAAGCATGATGACAGTATATGCTCTGTCAGTGCACATTCACACTATTCAGAAATATATGCATTGTCTGTTCTCTTTCCTAGTTAGCACCATTTCCCCACTTTCTGTAATACTAATTTTTCTTCAAAGCCTCTGTTAAGATGGTAGGTATATTTAAAGTAAACCCTTTATTCTGCATCAAGCAGTAGAAATTAGATGTTATACAGATGCAGATGAGAGAGGAAAAAAAAGAGCATTTTTGAAGAAAAGCAATATTATCATTTAAGTCATTTAATATAAAGACCAAAAATAAGCTATGCTGACCAAGACAAATACCTTTTTATCTTTGACAATTTAATCAAGAGAGCTGAAGAAAAAGCATTCCAAAATATTCTCTGAAAAGTTGAATAAAATTGAACAAATAATTTCTAAAGGGAAACATATGAGGTTCAAGCCAAAAGAGGCTCAAGCACTTACAACCTGAGTTGATTCGGTATCAGTGTGTTGCATGCCAGAGATGGAAAGCAAACTATTGCTTTAGAGGCTATTTATATTATAATAATCCAGTGACTAGGGTATTGATATTCATTGTTATTTTCTGTCCTCTTGGCTAGAATGGGATAATTGGTGCTTGTTTAGATTAAATTACTTAAATATTCTCTTACCTCATCAACTGGTCTCCTGCGTAAACAGTGGGGGTTGAAACCGTTCACATGCAGCACATGAATGGCACATTTAATACTCAGATGATGAAGCTGACTGGTGACTTTCAGAAAGAGAAGGTCATTCTGTAAGAGTCACAAATACAGACTAAAGCAGGTACCTTCCCCAAGAAATAAGATTTTTAACTTGCTGTGCAGCTTTACGTAAACCACACTAACTACCGCTTGAGCTGAAATCACAGTTTATAATTTCAAGATTTTTTTTGTTTGTTTTTAGTCACACCACAGTATGTTTTGGATGAAACCTGAAGCAGTGTTAGAGCTTATTCTGCAAAAAAACAAGAAAGTGGGGGAGAGGGTGGTGTCATAGATGGTTAGAAAGTAGGGACTGTTTCTGTCTGGCCGAGATACTGCAGGTAAGACCGCTGCAGCTGCCAGTGCAAACCTGAAACCAAAGTGTGGAGTGTGCTTCTAGAGCAAAGAGTCCCCAAACAGAATAGATGAGGCTGTGCTTCTGAATCAAACTAAACAATTCACTGCTTTCATAGCAGAGGAACAGAATTGAATATTTAATTATCCAAACCAGACAGGGCAACCGCATAATAAAACACAGCAGCTATGTGTGTGGTTTGCTGCCAGTTTGGTCACAGCTTTACGGGTTACTGCAGTTATTGCTCATCTTTAGCTTATTGTATCTTCTTGTTAACTGTGGAAAACAAAACACTCCAGAAGATGCATATAAAGTAGGTAATTTTATCTGAACTCAGTGCATTGTACGATGGTGAAAGGGGTTCCCACTGCCCCTGCCCCAGCAGTCAGCTATAACATCTCCTTATTAGTTATTTTGCTTTTTTTTGGAATAGTACTGATGCATTAAAAATGGGAATTAAAATATAGTTATATTAGTATGCCACCATTTTTAGCTTGCAAAAAAAATCCCTTAGCTGTTCACATTCCAAGTAAAATTCTCCCCATTCTGCAGTGCAGAGTCTGGTTACACAGGGGCAAAAATATTTTTCACTTACCACTGTTAGGTACTGTAACATTCTCCCATCAACTCTGGACTCATGGAACTGATCTTTGTACTGAGGCAAACCAATATCATCAAGCCATCCTGCAGAGAGAAGAATGGGGTGTAAACCAGCTCTGATCCATGGGCAAGGATTTAATTCCTGCGCCGCAGCTGAATAGACAAACCCTTCCCAAGCAATTGCACAATTCTTCAAACACTTACGTGTCACCCAGATATGATCTAGTTGTGCAGACTTCTCATCTTGTTTTGCATTTATTGATTTAACTGCCAAAACTAATTTCTTCCTGTGCAGTGGATGCTTTATTCCCATTTCCTATAACAACGGTAGCAAACAGTTAGCCTTGTCTCTAGCTCATTTCACCTCATCAGACATCTACAAAAAGTTATGCTACGTATTTCAAAAAGGCAGAACTTAGCTACATGTTTGAAGAGCTTTGGCTGTACAGAATGAACATCTACGGTTGCTTGAGAGAAATGATTACTAATTATTACCTTTTCCATGTCCTGAGGTGTTGCAGTTAACAGCGTATGGCCTGAACTCACCCACTGCCGTGCAAAAATGACATACTGACCGAGACCAAAGTCCTCCAGCCAATTACAGACTCTTTCAGTGCTCCACTGAGCAAATGGGGCATTGCAGTCACTGAAAAGCACAAGTGTTTGAAACTCAAAAGGGGAAAAAAAAAAAAAAAAAAAAAAAAAGGGGTAGTTACCGGAAACATAATCATATCCAGAGACAGAACTACAGGGTACTTTGTGGCGTGCTTTGGTCTGTGCAGTAGCAATGGTCAACTACCATTCTTGTGGTAAATGCTATGCTAGAAGTGCCCTGTTAATAGGACTGCTCTGATTTTCTTCTCATGAACAGATATTCTCACAGAAGAGATTAAGCTTTCTTGCTATACCTGTTGTTAACAGAGTGACTTTCTAGCTATAATGAAATTCTGTGTGTTATGAGTTATGTTAACAGGAAGGTCTTGCTGTTCAACATATTTAACAGCATCATATACTACTTAGTGCAAGGAAAAGAACAAATCTTTACCTTTTTTGTCCTTTTGTTTCCTTGGATCTGGATAAGCGAGGGCCAGCTGTAGCGCGGAGACCACCTCTTCGAAACTCTGCCAAGCCCAGATCGTCTGCAGGAAAGTTACCCGACTGAGTTCTTCTTATTCTTTAAGGACAGAAGTGCCAAAACATTAATATTAGCCTTCAACTGGGAGCATTTTTTGTTTCATAGGGAAACTATAATGACAACTAAAACCTTTATTGATCTTCCCCTAAGTGCCATGCA
The DNA here is from genome assembly GCF_059628265.1 of Tinamus guttatus. Taxonomy (NCBI): domain Eukaryota; kingdom Metazoa; phylum Chordata; class Aves; order Tinamiformes; family Tinamidae; genus Tinamus; species Tinamus guttatus. The sequence goes on along the minus strand of NW_028288774.1, from coordinate 14,636,508 downwards.
GCTAACTCAAGTGGTAGCCTAGCAAGCTGCAGGAAAATCCTGTCTCATGTGATCCTTCCATCCAAAGAATCCGCAGTGGAGATTAGGCTCACAAGTGACACTGACCTCAAGGAGATAAACTGAACACAGTAAAAACTCAGTTCACCCCCTTGGTTTCTTGTTTTTCTCTCATCATTTTAAAAATTGACTTCTATAATGAACAACTTACTACATTTTTTTTTTTTCATAACTAAGGAAACTGGTGGCATTATATTAAGAAATCAGAGGATTTTTTTCTTTCCTGCAGCACAACTGTTAGTACTACTGTTCTTTTCTCTGCTTCTCCTGAAATTTGCTTTATTCTTGCTTCAGACATTGTAGACAACTGGATTCATTTATTCAAAGCATTTTAATGCTTTGATGGGGAACTACAAAAACAACAACAACAACAAACAAACAAACAAATCCCAAATCTTACTTTCCCCAGATCTTCTTGATCCCTTTTGGACTCTTCCTGTTTTCTGGAGACAATGGAGATTGGGGACCTGAATCTGTGCCCGAAGACAGAGGTGAAAGGTCGTCCGGGACTACTGTGCCATCCACGGTTTCTGTTTCTCCTGTGTTAAGGACAGTAATATAGTCACTTTTTATATAATTAACAAAATACAAAATGATTAGGTTATGTGGGAAGCAAATTTTTAATATAAAATAAAGACATTGGACCAGCAGATTTGCATAAAAACATTCACTTTAAAATCTTTAAATTGCAGATAAATGAAATACAGTACTTGATATTGATTAATAGTGAGAATTTATTTTCATTGGAGGTTTCAAATAACCCTGTTTTTACCAAGTGAAAGCAAACAACTGGAAGCGACTGAAAAAAAAAATAAATGAGCTTTTGTGCAATTCTCTGGACTAGCTCTTGCCTTGCTTATTCTTAATACTGAAAGTACTCTGTCAAAAACACTGGAATTTCACTGTTCAGTGAAAGCAGAATGAGACCAGGAGTAAGTATCTAAAACAATCTTATCCTAATGATGCAGACAAAAGCAGGTATTTCTTTTGAGTACTGCACTTAAGGAATTCAACCTTGGTAGCCCACTTAGAATTAGTATTTTATAAGAGATAGGAAGAAAAAGGAAATGAAAAAATAAGTAGCAAAATCTATGTTGAATAAGCACCGTGTTTGGATACGATACCTAGCACTGGTGCACTGACACTCCTGATGCGATCTTCAGTCATCCCAAGAGGCAGTAAGCCAGATGAAGCAAAGAAGACATAAAACACCAGCAAAATAAAGTTACAGAAGAGCAAAGAAGTGAGCTAGGCATTACAAGCAGAAACAAAAAGAAAAGCAGCAGTTATGCTTTACATGGAAGTGAATGCGCAGGTGTGCATGAAACCCAAGAATTCAGAAAAAAAGTCCAGAAATTATCATCTCTCATATTTTTCACTGTTCTTAGACATTAACATACTAAGCATGTACTCCAGCATATACTAAGCATATAGTTCCATAAAACCCACAGAAAGTCTCAAGTGAATCAGTGTCTAATACAACATCAAATTTCATTGAATGAAAGTATGAGTGTATTGGACACACAGACCAACTTCCCACATGAAAAAAATCTGTATATTTAGTGTATTTATGGATTTACTGCTTGTTTATAGAAAAATAACATTTTGCCTTTAGAAGACTGACCATCCTTGGCTAATCTCCTTGATGTGTGGCCATTAATGAAACACCAATGATGTGATCAGAAAAGAACTTTTAAAAATACCTACATAACACATAGCCTATTGAATTCTTGAACCTACCGTACCTAGCAACTCTCATAAGTCACAGAGCCTAAAATAAGAATTAAATGAGGACCACTGCAAAATCATAATGGGGTATTTGCGACTTGTGGAGCAGAACTCCTAGCATGATGTTACATACCCTGTTGTCACCTGCGCTTTTCCCCTCCACCCGCAAGGCTCCCCTGCCTCTGGGCAGCGCGGATACGTACGCAGGCTCAGGGCGCTGCTGTCCTCGCTGTCGTTCCCGTCGCAGAGCTCTGGCGAGTGCGGCGCGCCGGACCCACCCTGCTCTCCATTGTGCGCGGGTCGAGGCAGCTTCCCCGGCAAGGTCTGGTATTTGCTGCCTTTCACAAGTGGCTTATTCTGTTTTTAAGAGGCAGAGGAAACCAGATCACTCAAAGCATTTGTAGTCCAGTATGTAATACTCGTTCAAGAGTTGAGAGAACTTGTTGAAGATTTCTATTTGGAGCTTATGGTTAAAAATTATACCACCCTCTGTACGTTCCTTTTACAGATCATTCAATTTGAGCAGAATGGGCAGCTGACACCATGTTTCCATGATGCACACCTTACTCTTTACATAGGTAGATTAAAATTTACACGTAAATTTGAAGGTTTTGAACCTGACAATTACCTGCCAAACTATGCATTTCAGAGATGTATTTGTCTCTGGTTTTGGTACCTTATCAAGTTGCCATTACAAAAGTCACACTGGTATCCATCAACATTGAATCACAAAACATCTCCCCACAACTGGCAAAAATACAGAAATATAGAGGCTTTTCTGGAGAGGTAATGAACCTGCAGCTCCAGTTGGCATTTGTGGGAGTAATATACATTCAGTTTGATGATACTGGTGTTCGTTTCAACATTTTCAGAAAGAAGCTTATGTAGGAGAATAACGTACTGAAAATATGCAAAACATACTCGGTACCCAGAAACACAGAGCATATGCCTACTTAGTAACCCCATTTTAACAAAGCTATTTTGAAGTATTTAGATCAAGCTTTTCTATGACAAGATGACACATAAAACATTTAAAGAAGTCTCCACAGCTTTGTCTTGTTCTTATTTCAAGGCCAAAATAGATCTTTGTAACCATATAATCTGAAAATCAGAGTCCAGATTCATTGATTTTGGGGACTGTGCCCCGCTCTCTATCCTATTTAGAGGAGTGCAGAAGTATATCCTGTCTTTTTCAAAATAAACAAACATGTGGAGAACCAATCCAATCCACTGATTGCAATCATACAAGATGACCATTTTCTTTCTCTTTCAAAGTGGACCCACTTTGGCTTCCAGCCTTACATACTCAGAAAACTTTTCGATAATAAAAAATTCCCTCTCAAATCTTCCCCCCGCCCCTTACTTGAAGTTTGTCAGTACATGAACATTTTAAAGAGAAAACAGATAGGAAGTGAGGAGAGTCATACCATCACAGCATATCACATCAGATAAAGGTTAAACGAGTTTACGGTTAATATACCTCTTGTTCTACAACAGGCTGTACTGGATTTCCGTCTACATACTATGGAGTTGCAGGGAAGGTAATTTCAAAATTATATGGAAAAAAGTAACAGACAAATGTTAGTATTAACATATGTACAGAGAACGTCAAATTTAGCCCGATTTCTATGACAGTGATGCTACTTAATGCATTGACAGTATATTACAAGGTCTGTTATCTCCTCATTTCATTTTAATAAAATAGTCAACAAATGGGCCTGTGTTCAAACCACTTTATAAAATTTAGGTGCTATTTAGGTTCTGTTGAGAGCTAAGGGATTTTGCTATTTTTAGGCTTATAATAGTCCCATTAAATTTACTTCGACTTGAGAATATGACTTTTTAAAATCATGGAAGCAAAATGCTAGCATATGGCATTAAAAAAGAACATAGGTAACATCTGAAATCCCAGAAAACATTGTGTTGGAAATGAAATGATAAAAATGTCAATATGGCTAGATCAGAGACGCTTATTTATTTATTTATTTTTTAAAGTTATGGCCACTTCATATTTAGCCAATAAGTCATATATAAGTAAGGCTATTTATCTCACTAGGAAGCCTCACAGCTAATTCCACATTTAAATGCTGTGCTGACTCGTTACAGTGATGTTTCTGTTTCTTGTTCCTCTGTGATCTCCAATCTGAGAGATCCAGCAGATTTACAGCCAAAATATGTAAGCACATCTCATCACATCATAGACACAGACAAAAGATTTTGAATATGGCACAAGAAAATTTAGTATGTAAAACATTTAAGTATTTTAACAAGAAGAAAACAGACCTTCATAAATTCCACATACAGTGATATTTGTTAGTTATTAATTTGTCATATGTATTACCACACTAAAATGAGAGCAACATTAGTTTCAAACTTGGATGCTGTCATCTTCAGAAGTTTAACAGCAAATTTAAGAAAATTTAAAGAACTAGAATAACCAAATTACTACAGAATATTATTACACTTATATCCTCTCCAGATGGCATTAATCATTATTTGCTACATTTCTCTTGCATTGTTTTTCCTTCTCTTTTAGTTGAAAAGCTGAGTTTGAAGGCATATACATGTGGATGTGTCAAATTGTTTGTTTTAAGCTTGGATATTGGATGAAAAATGAGCTATTATATCATTAGGGTTTTTTTTTCCATGAGCATTTAGTGGTGGTAAAATTCACTAAATCTAGAACAGAAAGAGTATTTATATTTGATATTTATCTCAGTCTTGTAATTAAACCTCAGAAATCTAAATAGATATAAACCAACCTTTTCCAGGGATTCACTCTGCAACTCTTCTAGACTACTTGACTTTTTTTTCTGGGGAACCCTTAAAATAAAGAGCAACAGGCCAAAGCAACAAAAATTAATGAGATAACACCTTTGCATACACCACAGTGGTATCATATGATACTCGTATATAATCACGCAATGTCTGTATGTAACAGAAACGTCATAACTGGGAAAAAAACTTTTTTTTTCCTGTTTTAACAAGGTACTGAGCCTCATAGTACTGGGAACTGCAATAGACCAAGTGAGAAAGAGCAAGAAGACATGCTTTGATCAGCAGTGAAAAGCAACAAGGTCCTGTGTTTAGTTTTAAACATTACAGAGTATTAATGATTTTTCAGGAAGCTCTTAACCAAGCAAATGTAGACATCAGTAACTCTTGGAGAACAGTACACAACAGTTAAAGGCTTTTAAAACATGAAAAATGGAAGGAAAAAACAGAAGTATCCAAAAATGCCTGACTATATCCTTTTCCTTTCAAGTGAAGTTATTCATTCTTACCTATTTCTGTTTTCCAAAGATTCTTCTTGTGGAGAGATTAGATTAGTTGAAGATACTGGAATGCTTCCACTTCAAATCAGAATGAAATACATTGTTGTAAGTACTACAATACATGTTTCCTCTGATCTATAAAATTGCCCATTCATTCTTGTAATTCAAACCTTACAACTATGTGCTGTAAAGTTCACATGACAAATACTCATTCTGCAACTACCCAAAAGTTCTTGCCAAGCTAAAAACAGGCATAACTAGATGTCAACATATAAACAGATTAAATAAAATAGATTTAGGATAATCTCCATGAGAAACATGAAACAAAAGTCTTGCCTGATTTCCATAGCTTTGTGAGGCACTGGAGATAGCACAGCCAGTGACAGTTCTCCTGACGAGACCTATGTAAAATAAAAGCTTTGAGCCTGTAGCTGTAGCGGCTGAATCTGAAATAAGTCTATCAAGCCCGTATTGACAGGCACAAAAATTCTTTTAGGGCAAAACCCTTTTCCACATTTCCTTTGCTACTACAGGGAAGCCAATACAGACAGATCACCTTATAGTGGACCTTGTTTCTAAAACATCTTTACTACGTACCTCTGTTTTAAACAGTTCTCCCTGAGCATTAATCAAAAGATTCCACTTCCTTAAAGTTGTCTCAACTTCCTCTTCACCGACACCAGAGACAACTCTTTCTGTTGCACCTGCGAGCATTAGAGATTAGAAGTAGCATAAAATAATGTTTAGAATCACATCCAAACAGTTTATATAACTTTGCTCTCTAAATTTCACTTCCACCTTCATCTAATGCTTCTGGTTTAGCAGCCTTTTGGTACCTGTCTGCTCAACATTCCCCCTTAGGGCTCTGATTCACCACCAGACTGATTTACAGGGGAACAACATATTCCAGTTGTCCACCCTGCTGTTGCGTGTAGCTGAGCTGCTGAAGAAACAGCTTCTGAGCTGCTGTGATTTATAGTTTGATGTTCGAGGCAAGTTCCACTTGGTAGCACTGGCTTCCTCGCCGTGTTTCACTTGATGAGAAGTTTGGGGAGTGTGCTTGTTGGACATCATCTGAACCATGGTGCAGCTTCCCAGGCTTGGTTCCCGGCTGCCCACCACAGAGCGCCTCGGCGCGCAAGGAGCTGCGGCGGCAGCGTCTCCCAAGGGCCGATGTGCGGCTGCACGAGCACAGTAGCAGGCTCATCAGCCGTCCTTCCTTAATGACATCGTCTAGGACAACATATAGCCCCAAAACTATGTTCCAAGGAGGGATCTACTATTAACTGGCAAACAAAACATTTTTAGGTTAAGACTGATGCACCTGAGCAGAAGATTCAGTCACAGAAGTCTCCTGGAACAGGAATGGTGGAGCTAAATCTGCAGATGGATCTTTGCCTTTTTTGATATTGTTGTTATTGATCACAGCAGAAGGTACCAAAACTAAACATCTACAAGTTACAGACAACAATGCACAACCTGCTCAAGGCATACTGTAGCTTTCTTTATATATATGAAAAAAATGTATGCTTCCCCTCATTACTCAGATACATATTTAAGCATAATGTAATATATATTATTGCACACATCCATTTAAAGAACAAAAAGAACTTGAAGCATGCACAGTGTTTAAGAGACCTGATAGGAGAAAAGTATTCACCAACATGTTTTACCATGAGCTGCAATCATTATCTCCTTGACCTTCCTGTACTGGCTGAGCAGTATCGTTAGCTCCTCTATCCGACGGTCCTGGGAAAGGCATTAAAGGAAACCATATTTAAATGTCCTACGTCTTTAATTTGCAGAAACACAGTGTCACACATGCATTTCTGTGATTTTGGCCTGTTCGTCCGGAAAGCAGGATCAGAACTTTTACATGCCTCATTAAAAAACTTTTGGGGGCTTTTATTTCTCTTTAAAATCCTGGCCTCCTTCTCCCAGGAGATGGAAGTCTGATTCAAAGGGCTTCTTGGCCTACCTTTTTTAGCACAGTCTGAACTAGGGGTGTCAATGCACTTCAGATTAAGTTTGGAAGATGAAAAGCCGCTTAACCAAGCCTTAGGGATCTTTTCAATACCAGCAAGAGATCCGTCAAATTCCAGCCCCGGCTTTCTCTTCCCTCTGGAATTACCTGTTTACTATGTTTGCAGCAGGGTTAGTAGTTTCAGCTGCCACTTGCCATTTAAAAATCAACATTCTGTCACAATCTCATGGAATAACCCCCAAATCAGAGCGAAGGCCTGTTGTTCAGCTCATTACAGAGATTCATGACTACTGTTTTGTGCTTACTAGATAGAGAAGAGATTATTTTCTCACCTTTTCTTCATTTGCAGCCAGCAATGTTTCCATTCCTATCTTCAAGCGCTGAACTTCCTGATCTAAAAACATTTTTACAATGCTATAAAAAAATACACTTACTGTATTTAGTCTAAATGATCTGTTTTGTGATCTTTTGTGTTCTTATAAATAACCCAAACCATTTCAGTAGCACAGTAGATAAATATAATTTAATAATGTAGCGCCTTTTAAAATAAAGCTTTTCAAAAACAGAATGATTAAAAGTTTCATACGACACCAACATGCTGTTTTTGCTTACAAAAGATTGCATAATCCCATTTTATACTCCAAAAGGAAAGTATACTAAAAAGGAAAATAGAAGAGTGAAGCTTATTTTGCAAAAGATGAGAGGAAACATTTAAGGAAATAATTTTTAGCACCATTGAAATTGCCTTCCACTTGGAAAAGATGTCCAGTTTATGGGAAGTAGTTCAAAAATATTTATAAAACTTGAAGATTAAAATAACAAAAACTTGTCTGACATTCTCTAGTAAGGAAAATTTATAAACTATTTTTCATAAAAAAATGAGTATGAAAAATTTTTGTCATGCACAACATAGTATTACTGGAGAGATTCAGAGATTATTCAGGAATGTTGTAGTCAAAACACCACTTTAAAAATTATTTCTAAAAAATTACGTCTTTGTTGGTCGTGTCATCCTAACATTGCTAAGTGAAATATTTCATTTGCTTTCTACCTACTGCTCTTATTAAGTCCTCCAGTACCAAATCTAAATTGGATCTAGGAGACAAAGGAGACAAAACCTAACCCTGTAGACCCACAGCAGCTGTCACTCAGGGAATCCATATTTTAGAATTAGACATTAAATCAGACCCATTTGTTTCACAAAGGACTATGAAAAACAGATGTAACAGGCATGAAGTCAGACAGGAAGAAGAGAATTATTACTGCGAAAAAAATGGTTTAAAAGCTGAACATACAATGTCATCTCTAAATAGTTTGCAGAAACTGTAATTATTTTATTCTGGTTAGTATTCTGAAAAATATTTCATAATTATTACATTTTAAAACAAGTAAATTAATTTTGCAAACATTTATCTTCCAAAAAAAAAAAAAAAGAAAAAAGAAAAAAAAAAGAAAAGAAAAGAAAAGAAAAGAAAAAGAACATTCAGTAACACAGTAACACAAGGCATGCACAGACACAGCCAAATCAAGAACTAAAGCCAGCAGACAGTGGGCAAGCAATTGGAAGATTTTTAAGAAGCCATTAAAATCACAGTCCTACTAATTTCTATTCAGAAGTTTTAGACTTCAAAAAGAAATGGTGTTGAGGCATTTTAAAATATATTTAAAGCAAAATTTATTCACAATATTTGTAAGAACATCAAATTTTTATTCAGCTCCTTTTTCAATTTTATTGCACCAATTAAAAAAAAAAAAGAAAAAGAAAAGAAAAAAGAGCCCAGACCTTTTCTTCCAAGGAAAGAGGCTTTCAATTAACATAATCTTTGCAGCTAGTGTGTGGGCTTTGCACACATCAAGTAAAAAAGGTAAAGGTTAACTCTTGGCCCCGTTAACCTTGACCATGTCCCTTTGAAGTCCAACCATCTGATTTGTAAACCTGATATTTTTTTCTGAAGTGAAATCTCACTAAGCAGGGCAAGTAGCTGTGTGCTTGCTGCAAGCCATGGAAGCGGCGTCTCATGTATAGGCTCCATGTAGACAGCCAAATGTAAACAGACATAGAAGTATTGCTGCAGAATGCGCTCTAGTGATTGTGGGTGTGAAAGGGACAGGGAGGCAAAGCCAAAAGTGAATCGCAAGGCTTACGTTTTTCTTTTAGCCTTCTCCTATAAACTTCCTCTACGATGGTAAGTGGTGAGAGTCAAAGTTGGTAGAAAAAGCACAAATTAGATAAAGTTTGCAACTTAATTAGAATAGGCATTCAAGCATACTAGAAACATCTTAACATTTTTCTATGTTATCTCTCGAAGACCACTAAAATCTGAGGAGTGGGACATTTTTGGAGGGACACTGTTGCTACTGCATGTTGTTGCCATTGCAATACAGTCTAAGCAGTTTCCTTAAAAGTTCCCTGAGGATCCACAAGGTTTGATTCTTCTCCCACTGAAATCAAGAAGAGATTTTTCCCTCTCTTCAGTCTGAACAGGGATAGACACACTACTAGGAAGCTGAAAGTTGCTGAGCTCTTGATTTATTATCATACAACTATTTTTCTCTTGAAATACTATAAATCGTGTGATAATCCAATAGAAAATACACAAGTGTATTAGTAGCAGAGTCCAAAATACTGTTGTTAGAGGAACTAATTTTCTAGCAAGACATGCAGTATTCCACATGCAGAAGCTCTGCTGCTGAGTGAAATTAGCACTACGTAAATGTTAGTGCTTACTTGAAAGGACTCTCACTTCTTCACAACAAACAACAGTCCACATACAGACTGTTTTGGAAAGGGACATCTGCCTTTATTCTCGGAAGGAGACGTGTAGTGAGTGCTGAGAGATGGGCAGCACAATGCACCTGAAGCCCTCTCTCACAAAAGCACTCTGCACATTAACCAAATTAATCCACCAAAGACATTAGTGCAGGTAGGCTGATGCACCACCCTAGTTCTATACATTAACAAGTCAGCATCATAGAACACAACATATAATATCATATGGCTCACAACCTAGTAGTTGACAGAAGCTCTAGGTGGTCAGTATTGGACAGAACCGGTTATTACTGGCCGAGATCAAAGGGCATGGCCTTATCTGTCATTAACCTTTAATTGCATAGATTTAAAATAGAAATCCAGGATATAGCCCTGAATGAAGGGAAGGCATCCATCAGCAAGTAACTTTTAGAATGTTTGAATACTCAAACATTATGCAGAGGTTCTTTTATGACAATTTTGTTCTTAAAAATAGTAATTATGAAGATTTTTAAAAGAAAATTTGAAGGTATACACAAAAAATATGTTTCCAGGAAACACTCAAATGAGTCTTTCAAATTATAAGGAAATTCCCTGAAGAAAAGCTTTCACTGACCTTTGGATATCTCATTATCTGCTCTATCAGAAAAATAAATAGGTCTGCACCATTCTTCCTTCCTGAATAAATTCTGTAAGGTCACATTTTGTATCTCCTTATTTTACTTTGAAATACCGAGCCAGAGTGAAGTAAAATAGGTGAGGGTTTTAATTTCCCTCCGCTTACCTTTCTCTGCAACTTCATGATGTGATGACATCCTGGAGAGCTGACTCTGCAAGCGCTCGATTTCTGCATCTTTGAGCGCTAGCTGTTCTTGAAGCTGAGCGATCTCGGCCTGCAAGAGAACACAACAAATTCAGTTTAGAGTCACTGCCAATTCTCTCTCCTTCCCTAAGGACTGGGGGAAAGGAAACACTTTCAAGTGACGTCCCATTCCTCATTCAGGACATTTTCTAAACACTATAACCTGTTACAGAAGCTCACTTTTCTCCCCCCCGCCCCCATGCAGTTAGCTCCTGGGGAAGAGCTTGTGTGAAAGGTTAAATTTTTAACAATTCATGTACATAAACTGATGGGAAACTCTCAAAACGGCAATGCTGGCCATATATAATGCATACTACAGGGAAACTCCTGAATCCTGCTCCAAAGCCACTGAAAGATAGCAAAGCTTTTTTTTTTTTTTTTAAAGATATCTTGTTTTTTAATTCTAGTTACAACTTATTAATGTATTTGAGAATCTATCAATGCTGCCCCGTCTTTGCAGCAGCCTGACAGGTCTGTTCTTCCTCACACGCATCAGATCCATTAGGTGACAAATATGAGAGAAGCAAAGGATGGCTCAGAAAGCAATATTCCATAATGGAACAGAAGTCAGTGGTTACATGTGCTTGTTGGAATTTGTGCTGCCTCCAGAGCAGGATTAAATCTCATACATTAAGGGCCTCAGGAACACAGAAGGGTGGGGGAAAAAAAAAAAAAAAAAAAAAGATTTCTGTGATTGTCTGACATGAGACACTCATCTTTGTCTTTATCTCAGAAAGCCTGGCAGCAGCACCCAGCTTTACTGAGGTAATAACTTGATTCGGATTTTCCTCAGAGCATTAAAGCCTTATGCCTTTCCATTCTGTTTTTCTCCCAGCAAAAGCAAAGCAGCAAAATTGCAATTCCTTGCAGTTAAATGAAAACAAAAGCACAAGCATGTGACCAGCTTCTCAAAATATTAAAATCAACAGGGGGAATATCCCAACACACCAAACTTGATCTGGACAGGGAAAAAATGACCTATTTGTTGTACACAGACCCACATTTTGACCAGCAAGCAGGCAGCTGGATGGCAGCAAAGGATCACCACGCTGTCTGAAATTCCCTGTGGAATAGAACAATGTGCTTTGTTGCAGCCCAGAAGGGCTCCTACACTTCCCACTGACTAATGTGCTTTTTATATCCAGTCATGGAAATATTCCAATCTCTCATCTAAGAAGCTGGAGCAACAAGAAGACAAAGCTGCAGACCTCTTAATACCAGATTTGGGTTTGTCTCCTCTGGTCTCTTTGATCTTACTGCTCTCTTAAGTACCCTTTTCTTTCATTTCTCATTCCTGACATCTTTACAATTATTTTTCTTTCTCCTCTCTTCCCCTGCACATGTATTCCTTTCTGCTCCCATATTTTCTCTGACTGGTTTATTATTTTCCTTTCTTATTTTCCTCCTCCTACACTTCTCAATCTTTGTCTCTCTTGGCGGCTGGCCACACACTGTTTAGTAAAATATTTTCCCAAAAACTATTCAATGTCATCACTTCAGAAAGAAAATATTTTGTTGAACATAGAAGATATTATCATAATCAAATAAAAAAGAGAAGATTTCAATATTCATCTGAGAATTCTCCAAAAATGCTCATGCAAATAAATATCTATCTGTCACTTCTGGATGAGGGTATCTAAAAAAAAAAACAAAACAAAACAAAAAAAAAACCCCACTAAACTCAGTTTAATAACTTGAAATGTTTTTTCCAAGTCCAAGCCACAGTTCAAAAAAAACAGTCACTGATACACTGATACAGATGGTAGCAAATATATGGTGCAGGAAGGGAATATGACTGCATCACAAAAGTGAACCTCTAACAGGGAAGATTACTAAGGCATTTCTAAATCTAATGGGAAAAGTGCTAAAAAATTCAAACGAGGATAAAGTGCAACTGTTTAACAATGTCCAACCCTTGAAATCAATTTTTACAAAAAATGATGCATTATTTCAAATGTTGAGTATCTCCAGATGAAGATCTGACAGCTTTCCAGGAGCTGTTAAGGTCAGTTTAGGGGAAGACAGGTATGGCTGTTGATATATATTAAGTCAAAGTAGTGATCTAGTAGTGCATTTTGGCCTTAGTGTCTATTAAAATAAATTCCAAACACTCCACCAGCTTTGCATGCCTCTTCCTTACAATGATTTTCAGCCTGGAAACCTTATTCCATAGAGACTTGTCACCATTACAGAAACGAAGGACAGAAAACCTTCGAAAGAGGCCTCTCCTCAGAACAGCTCTTAGTTCTAAGTCCCAATGGTTCTTTTAAAGGTACAAGTTTGGAAACTGCAGGGAAGGGCACAAAAGGCACAAAAGAGAAGGTACAAAAACTTTAAGCCAAGATACTCATTATACAGATGATTCAAGAAAACCTGATTCATCGTTGCCAATGAAACAAGAGAATTATAAGAAAAGTAAACACTGATGAGACGTGTGCCTATCCCTTTCCAGCCAAAATAAGTCTGTCATTAGTAAATACCAAATATTCTGCTTACTTTGGTTGCTTTCAATTTCCACTCATATTGATTCCTTTCATTTTCCAGTTCTTCTACTTTAATTCTGAGATGTCTAAGTTCTTGTAGCAAATTCTGCAAAGGAAGAACAGCTAAATGTAAGATTGCTCAGGTAAATAATAATTTTCTGTAGTCTCAAATTAAAAATCATGCACAGACCATGCAGTAATAAGCACTGAACCATCTGCATAAAAAATTGTAGTGCTACATAGACAAAAGATATTTTTATTTCAGAGACTATTGTAAGAAATATTTTCTCGAACTCTCTACCTGAAACTATGAGCAAATTTCTACACCAAACAAGATGACCCTGGTGAAGTCATGAGCCTCTGTAGAAACGAGCTAAGAAGTCCAAAACAGTCAGCCACATGTAGTATGAACTGTTCTCTCCAAAGAGGTATTTAATCTACTTATCTAAGAAAAATAACACTCAGAATAAAGAATATTTAACACGTTACAAGCATTCAGTACCATACATTTGTAGTCCTATTTGACTGAGTACAGTATGCTACTTTTGACACTGATGTTGGGCACTTTCCAGATTGAGGTGATGCAGTGTTGAGCTCCAGGGCTCTTAATATTTCTCTGTCCCTTCCTCTGAAAGTTCTCTCTTGCCTTTCCCTTGTCCCTTCCCTTGACTGAATCACATCTTAAAGCTCATTCTTGAGGCTGTCAGTGTTAAAACCTTGATATAACTCTGACAAGACCAAATGTCTTGAAATGAACTCTCGATTACAGTAATTTGGAAGTGCAACCTATTTCTAGGTTCCCATTTAGTATCATACACATTAAGCAACCATACTCATATCTTGGATTAAATTAATTTTTATCATAGATGACTCCCAGATTTGACTTTTAGATTATTTTGTCAATATGTAGCCTGTACGGTAGTCTAATAGGTCACTCATCACTTCCACACAGAGGTAAGCTCAGAAGCAATAGCGCTATGTTCACAAGAGACATCGTCTTTATACCCAAATGAGATATTTTTGTAAAATAAATCTATGAGAAAAACTAGTGAAAAAGAAAAAAAATCACAATATAAGCATGTTAGTTGTAGAATCAGCTCCAAGGATCCACATTTTAATTAAAGGGCGGCAGCAACTAAAGTGAACAATTAAAAAGCAGGACTTTCTCAAACATATAGTTTCATTTCCCCCTCCAGTTGATTTTAAAAGCTTATGCACAGCTTTTGCTTTGATATGTGGCATATTTTTGAACAGATAAAAGTGAAGATTTGTAGTGTAAGTTCAAAAATATTTTTCCCCACAACTGCTTATGTCCGAGAATTAAAAAAGGCAATTTTTAATTTTTAAATTGTACACATAGATTATACTTATTATGGCTCCAGTGATTTTATCATAATGAAAAGAGAGAATATATTCCATATGTTTTTTAGATATTTTTTCCCTCATAGTCTTACCTGAAACTGTATTCTATACCTGTGCCAAACTTTTAAGATCTTCAAGAATTAAATATTGAGAAGATCGGTTAGAAGATAGGATGCACTATAATGCACATCTAGGATGACATTACACCGAGAAAAATTACCAAATCATGCTGCAGATCAAACAAACAAACAAAAAAAATACAGCTAAAAAAGTACACTTGTGACCTAAAAATAAAGTCACATAAAAGCTGAGAGATGCAATAGTTCTTAGAGATATTTGTGCTTTAGCAGTCAATGGTGACCAAATCTGTGCCATCTGTCCCAGTGTTGGGATTTTTTACTTTGTATTTTTTATAATCACTATTATAACCACCATATAACACTACTACTAACAAAAGCCCCCAAGATTAATGGTAACAATTCACACTGCAGTCCTGGTTAGCAGAATTTAGTTTCCGTAAAAGAAGAGGCAATGCACAGGCTCTGCCAAGGGCACTTCTCGTACATCACATCCAGAGCAGTTCTTCTGGCTGAGGGTCTCTACCACTGATCTTGGACTAGCTTGAGGACCATTAGGTGTCAAGTCAGCTGTCCTATCTTGAGATTTTCTTTCTTGGATTCTACTATTAATTTCCAGCTGCAGTCTACACATCTGCTCCTGTAGCTCACTGATCAGGTTCACTACTGACTGAAAACATGGGGAGGAAAGAGAGACGGATGAGAAGAAAAACAAAGACAAGCAGCAAAGGAGGTATTTCTACAGTTGCATCCCAAAGGAGGGCATGAAGCACAGCACAGGTAAGCTATAACGAGACGAATAACGTTTCCCTTCTGCTGAAGGGCATGTGAATGGGTATGAACATGGAGTGCTGCACAGCGCTGCAGTTTCACCACTATGGAGTCCATGTTCCACAGTAATTTCTGATTCTCATACCAATGTGAAGATCAGAGTTTGCTGCATGTTTTAGTGACTTATCCAGCCTAGGGCAGATATCGGGAAAACCTGGAATATAATTTGTAACATTGGCTGAAAGGCAGATTCCTGAAATGGACTTGGTTACATTAATTTATGCAGCCAAATCATCTACTAGGAAAACATTGCCAAGTGCTCAGTTACCGCCATACCCACTTTGTCTTATAAACATAATTTATCAGTAAAGTAATTGTGTCCCCAGGTTTATCAAGGGTCAGAAAAATACTACATAATGTAGCTTGCTATTTTGCTATATCCAGCTGGTCAGCATCAGGACATAAATAAACAGTTATGCAACATTTGTAAGAGAAGTCAAAAGAGTATCATAGAAGAAAAGTAATGACCTCTAAGTGCACTGATATGCTGGCCAGCTTCGCTGAAACAGTGATACACAAAATATTGCAGTTATGGAAAGCCACCACCAAATACAAATATTGAAGTCTATATGTCACTTCACTTTAACTCCCTCTTTGAGCAGCAAATAGTCCTCGGTATATTCTCAAAGATTATAAATTTGGAGGGTCCTTCTCTTAATGTTCATATATATATATATTGACAAAATACGCTTGGTGACTTTTCACTTTTCCTAAGTGAAATAAATTTGACGAGATCAATGCACTTTTCAAAGAAGTTAAAAAGTTACCAATGGAGAGAACAACAGAAAGCAGGGCACGACTCTCTGTTTCATCATTACAGTTATAGTCCTGTGGTCTCAATTCTCTGATGCTTCAGTAATCTCAAAATTGGCTATTGCCTGTGCTAGGGAACAGCCATTTCTTAACACAAGGACAGGATTTACAGTATTATTTACATTATTATTATCACAAGGAAGTACTTAACAGAGCCAATCTTGGACTGCAGCAGCTTCCACAGACAACCTTCATCATTCACAAACATCCCCCTTGGAAAGCATCCACAGGAGTGAGCTGCAGGAGTTTCACCTCAGTTCTCATGGGCATCGTGCGTAAGGTGAAATTTGGAACAGCAGTGGCATTGCCTCTGTGCATCAGCTCTGCCATCCCCAGTCTTTTATTGGCTGACACGTTTTGCCAAGGCTGACTGCTAAGAAAAGGTGCTTTCCTTCAGCATCGGCTCACCTAGGTGAAGCTACATCCTTCCTACGTTCACCAGCTACATTAGTTGCTTTACATCAGCACAGTGGGACACTGGTGTCCCCCAAGCTAACTCAACCTCTCGTGAGCGCGCTGTACAGCAGAGCGATTGCAGTAGCGGGTTATTCACAATTTAGATCCACAACCCCGTGTCTTTCACACTTAGTTTGTTTCATTTTCACCACTGCTGCCAGAGCCAGAGAGCTCACAGAGCCACCGAGCTGCAGGCTGGAGCCGGCCAGCCCTGTGCCCATGGGGGGCTTGGTCTGCGCAGGGCTCTGACACCAAACACTTCACCCTGTAGCTGTGCACGAGAGGGGACCACAGGGATATTTAGTTCATGGACTCGAGTGTCACTGAAATTACACATAACTGTGTCCTAGATATTGCATAACATTATTCTGCAAAAAGATAATTCAAAAGACAGACTCAGAGGGAGACTGTCCACTAATAAACAGCTCTTGGCCCCTGTGCTACATGTATATATAAAAAAGACACTTTAAATTTAGCACGCTTCTGAAAAGACAGAGGCAAGTGGCATTCAGTGTGGAATTAATACCTTGGATAGTTTAGAGATACTTGATAGATTTTGTTGCTAACTAAAAACTAAAACACAGCTGCACAAGACAACGTGAAATGGACCTGCCAAATTAAAACTCAGTCATACATAGAATATCTTCATTTGCTTTGTTTTTCCCCAACCCAAGCAGATAGGTAATTCTGCAGATAAATTCTATCTGGCTGGAAACAGCTGCTGTGAAATAAGCTGACAGACTGCAAATAGCTTTTGGCTGAATTATTCTGCAATTGCGCATCTCATATACCTTTTTTAAAGCCCATTATTATATTTAGAAATGGCAGGGTCAGATATGCAGTGTAATTAAAGAGCTCTTTAAAATGATTTAGTTAGTGGGCAGCACACATACGTGTTCCCCCGGAGCACACATGCTAGGGCAAAATGAAAGACCTGTGACTGTGGCAAAGCCATCCCATCAGAGCTCTGTTAATTCTAAATTCAGTCTTGAGAGCAGCAGCTGGCAAACTGCAGTGTGTAAGAAAGGATCCAGCTCTGTCACCCACAGCTTTGGCCTCACTCGTGTGAAAATACTACAATTCCGTTTGAAACACTAGATATTGTGCGCGTGCTGGGGTAGCCATGACATTCAGAGATACAGTTACAGCAAGACTAATTTCATTCTGCCAGGGTCAGTTTGGAGAACTGTGTCACTCTGCAGCAATTACGTTACCACAACACAGTTCTGTAGGCATAAACAAGAGTCACCTAGAGGTAGGCTGTTCCCCTAGTTAAGGATGGTTTATTTACTAAAGAGATGTAGTCAGACAGTGAGCATGGACAGGCCCTCAACATTACTAGCACATTTAAGCAGTACTTGTCAAATTGCATAAAGAAAATATATTGGAAATTTTCATCCTGATCAAATTTTGTTCAAAAAAGGGAAAAATCTTGAAAACTAGCAAAGTTTACAATAAAAGGAAATAAAATGGGGTTAAAGCATTGAAATTTAAGCAAGTATCATATCTCATTGAAAACAATTCCTTTTCATTTGGATTAATAATTATTTGGAACAATCTGAAATCATTAAAAAGTCTCCCCAAGCAAACCAAACAAGCTCCCCATTTCCCATGGCTTTAGTTACAATGCCGACTTTTCTTGCTTTGTATACATAGTTTTGCAACTTCCAGGAGGCCAGAAATCTAATGAGACCTTGGGCTAGTTAATAATTCAGGGCTTGCTTAGCACGGGGATTCTCAGCTTCTCCATCAGACGCGAGTCCTGGTGCTCCCTCTCACCCAGCAGCGCCGCAGAGACTCCCAGCCCAAGCTGGGCGCCTTCCGGGCACCCCGGGGCAAACGCGGGCCCAGCCCGGCCCGGGAGCAGCAGCTGGAGCGGCTGCCATCGCTACAGTCGCACAGAGCTGCGACGTGCTCGGCTAGCCCGGGGCTGCTGCCCACGACCGGCTGCTGTGGGGAAGGAGCACGAGTGGGCCACATACGGCAAAACCAGCAGCTGGTGCCTCCCTTTGCAGCCTCTGCCAGCCCTGAGAGCTATCTCTTCATCTCTAAAGAGAACTTAACAGAGAAATAAAGCAATAAACAAACACACCTGCCTAAAACACACTGCAGCTAAATTATACGTGCATAATCAGTAGCTATCAAGTATTACACTAGCAACCTTACAGAGAGCAAACAGTTTTCTGACATTGCCTGCATTGCAAATTCTCTTCTGTCTACTTGGAACATAAAGCCTTTCTTCATCCAGCAAAGTATAAAACTTGGCCCCAGCCCTGCCAGTTGTCCCTAGCAGGAGCACTGAGTGGAGCAACAGGCGACAAGAGCTCGTTGTTCCGTAATCCTTTCCCAGCTCCCACCTGCTTGCTCACTACCGCAGAGAGGTTTCTAGGGAACTGGGCTCCATAAAGACAATGGATTATGGACCTGTTGTTCATACTCAATCCCTGCTTCATACTCTCTTCATTAACCTGTACAGTAAAAAACAAAGCTTTGGTGGCTGGAAATCTTCACATCTGAAAGGGAGGGTGGATTAGAATTTCCTCTAATATGTATTATTTTTTCCCCTGTTATCTATTATGTAACCACAGAGGAAAAAAACCATTTGAGGAAAACAGCCTTTCCCTTTCCTTTTTTCCCCCCCTTTCCTCCCTAAGGGCCATAAATGTTTAAACCAGTGAGTGCCCTTGCATGCATATGTCTGTAGTACTCCCAATACTGCCAGGCTGGTTGTCTTCTCTCCCACATAAAGGGGGAAATACACAAACTCTGCTAGGGCTCAGATTGCTGTGCCATTTCAGCTCCTTTAGACAGGAAAGTGTTAAATAAACAACAATTTTAAAGTACGTATCTGGAAAGGACTTTTTGTATCTTGATCAAAGCCAAACAGCAATCTTTACAATATAATGAGAAAGGAAAAGAAACCACAACACCAAAATGTATAATCACCGAATCAACAGGACTGATCGTGCAGCCTGTGCGGTAGGTTGAGGAGAGCCTCCTGCACGCTGCGGACAGCACCCCCAGGGGTGCCAGCACTCAGACCCCCAGCACCCCGGGCACAGTGGCAGACCCGCCAAGGAACGCAGCCCACCTCCGCTTTGTTCTGTTTCTCTTCGTATTCGCTCTGTTCCTTCTCCATGCCAACTAGCTTAATCTTCAGATCTGAGACTTCAGCCATTAGATCCAATTTCTGAGTCTCAAGTGATGTTCGACTTAGCAGCTCCTGAAAGAAAAGTAGAATATTTTCCTCGGTTATTTCTATTTAGGTGAATACAGACAGGATGTTACATGGTTTGACACAGACCCATAGAAAAGTCTCTACCCAGTACTTCTACTTAAAAGGAAAAAAAAAAAAAAAAAAAAAAAAAAAAGTCCATCGTTAGAAAGGGGGGAAAAAAAAAAATCACAGGAAAGTGAATTTCTTTGCCTCCCTTAGTGGTGCTTATCCTTTGAACTGTGCATTCTTAGTTCTGCTGCTATTTTCCCATAAACGTTCTCCCATGTTACTCACTAAGCTGGTATCCCGCTCACCATTTTAAGCAAACGTGTGGACCAGAGTTAATTCCAGGGCAACACATCAATCTAGAACATAATATGGAGGCCGTACAAACCCAAAGGTACAAAACACCATAGAGATCTTCAGCTCACGCATTAAAAGGGCTCAATTAATTCCTAGAACACGCAGAGCTACGTTTTAGATTTAAAACGCAACGTTTTAGAATTATATCATTTTTATAATGTGTTATTTAGCCATAAATGTATTGCTGAATGAGGACTTTAAGTAGAAGTCATAGCACCAAAAATAAGCAGCATTTCCCCAGCAGTGCCAATAGTACTTGGAAGCTGATTATGCATAGGACTTCTGAAGACTGTTGTGGCATGGAGGGAAGAGCACTGAATGGGAAGCGGAATGACGTCCTGGAACCTGGAGGCACCGTCTACACTCAGTAAGTGGGTGAACTAGAAACATTTGGACATGACTTTTACTTGTGTGAACTCAGCTAATTTTTTAGATTGCAGGGCACATTTTGGACAAAGTGCATCTTTGTGTTTGTAAAACTTTCAATATTCACCTTGCATCTCTCAGTTCCCAGGAAAGCCAAAAATCTTCCTAAATTTAACAGAATATAATTTCTAAAACCATCTCTGCTGGCCTCCATATTCAAAGGAAAAAAAAAAAACATTATAAATCTTTAGCCTTACTATAAATCAATACCCGAGTTTGAAAGCATTTTTGCAATTTTGCAATTTAACTTAGGTTTCTAATTGGACATAATGTTTTTGAAATTTAGTAGCAATTTGTAGCTGTTCTGATCAGATGAAATGGGGTACCACAGAATTACAGACAATTATGCTTTGAATTACACAGAAGTGACTAAACTGAATTTGACATTCTGGATACCCTGATGGTACTGAAGAATTAGAAACACCCTTTTCCCATTTCTTCCACAAACAGAATAGTATGTTGCAGACTATGGTTCAGAGCCAGGGAAGCAACAAACAAATGTTATTTTAAAAAATTATACAGCTACAGTTTATTTGGAACCCAGATCTTCTCTACATGTAAATTGTTTTAATCTAGCGGGAATAGTGTTCAAATTAAAAATAGTACTAGGCTTGCATCCGCATTGCAACATCAGTGATCTCAGCTACCCACTGCTCCCAGAGCGGTGCCCGTTCCTGCTGACGCTGCCAGCAGTATCTGCTGGGGATGGGAAAAGAAACACATGTAGCCTCGTGCCCTGGGTTTTCCCTGAAAGAGATCGATCTATCACTTACCAGAAACACGCTGTCCTTTTTGCTCAGGAACCTTAAACAGCAGTCACCTAACAAGTTCACAGTATTGCCTGGTTTCCAAAATCATTGCATTAAAAGGGGTAATGCAATAAAAAGCAAAAATTACACACGATTCTTCAGTGCTGCGCAAAAGCCAAGGCTATAGGACTCCACTAACCTGCACACACTCCAGAGGCAGAGCCCAACTCAGACTGCAACAGGCTTTTGTACAGCTCTTAGCAGAGAAAAATTTCATAGATTAAGATGTAGTTTTAAATGGGAATTTTGACATGAAATAAAGCTATTGAGCATTAAAATGGCTAGTGAGATTAGGTGACTTTGGACCCTGTCCACGGACCGTCTGTATGCACTTTTGAATACCAGCAACATTAAGAATTGTTGTAATTTGACATTGCCACGGTGTTGCATGATAAAACAAGACTTGTTAGTAAAGCAAGCAGGCACAGCATCCACCCTGAGGTTTTTAACAGCAGAGCTAGCTGGGCGCACTGCCTGCTGTCACTCCGCACTTACCTTACAGGCTCCCACACTATTTATTGGGGCTTCATCTGCCCAAGGGAGAGCAGCACCTTAGTCCTCTCCATGTGAGCAGTACAGTGCTACCTGCTAGGAGCAAGCATGGAGGCAGCTGACAGGTTTTGGTTTACTTTTTCAATCATCTCAGACAAAAATTTACATTTTGCCCTGAAGCTGTAGAACCAGAACCTCATCTGGTGTAAACTGGCACAGAGCTTTTGCCTTAAAATAGACAAAATAGCTAACTACCCCTGGTTTGTTTTCAGTGGTGCTACACTGATTTAAACCAGATGACGATTTATCTTGCCTGTAGAAAGCCTAACTTTTGGGTTGAAAGAAAGTGCCGTCTAAAGTAAATGTCCCCTCTAGAAATGGGTAACATCTGGAAGCAATTATTTTCATCTTCAAGCGCAGAGTGAGCAGTTCATTAGAAAATGTGACCCATTTTGCTGCAGCAAAATTATAGTGTATTTTAGTGGTATGATGCGACTTGAGGCCAGCCAGAATAAATATGCAATTGTAAGAAAAGAAAATACAAATTTATGTTAGTGGTTTTAAAGCAAAAAAGATAATATAGGAGATGCAAAATGGTGATTTGGACTGCAGTGGCTTTGGTACTTTATGATCCTCCTAAAGTGCAGTATAAAAATAGAACATAGTCTAGAGAATCTTATTTAAGTTTTTTTTTTCCATTTTCATTTTAAAAATACAACAGAAGTATAACCTAATTTTCCAGTTATTTGAAAAACACCTTTTAATTTTTAAAATTAAATTGTTTTAAAGTTGAATGATTACAAAGGCAAGTCATGAAGAACCTACTATACTTGTATATCAGACAAATCAATGCACGGTGAGCCATTTCCAAACACATCTGCATTTCTAAATTCAGATCTTACACTTGTTAAATGCTAAGTCATGCTTTTTAATATTCCCAGCTAAAGTGAAGCATGTGCTAAATCTCACTTTACATTCCTTGGACTTGGAAAGATGTCCTTCTTATAAAGTTGTTTATAGATTTTAGCACAACATTAGATAGCTTAGAAAAATGAGGAAAAAAGAAAGGAAATTTCTTGATATTTAACAGATCACTTAACAGAAGTAATTGTGCTATATACTGATAGAAAGAAAACAAGTCAAGTAAAGTCAAGTAAAAGCAAGTTGCCCGGAACTGTATAAAAGGCAATGCTGCAGAAAGTTTTTGCTTCCCATTCTTATTAAAACAGCTTTGGAAGGCAGGAGGGGGAAGAGAGAGACAGACCTACCTGGCAAGCAAGATTCAGCAAGAAGCGCTACCAGCGAGGCCTGCACTTTTTAAGGGCTGTGTGTCAGCTGCAGCAGAAATAAGATACTTGCTTAACCGAAAACACAGCTGAGAGCAACGTACACGTGTAATCACCGTGAAATGGTGCAAGTCAGTGGCAGAGAGGCAATTGCAGCCCTCCAGTTCATCCGCTGCGCGCTGGGCAGAACTTGCCATTACCCTGACAATTTGCATAGTCTTTGCATGTGTCGGATGGGCAGAGCTGCACCCACAATAACTAGAATTACAACACAGCAGCGCTATGCTCACCTCTATAGATAAGCTGCATGAGTTCAGCACACGCTCTGCAAAGCTCACCCTTACAAGCAGAGCAGTGCAGAGCACAACTCGAGACCCGAAACTCTGAGCTTGCTGCTGGCAAGTAATTGCTTGCTGCATACAAGTGAGCCCTGAAATTCATCCAAGATCAGATGTCTCGGACAGCTGGAAACTGCAGGAATGATCCTTGCAGGCCAGCAAGTTCCCGTGAAGCAAACAGGGACAGCCCATACGTGCAACACACAACCAAAATGGGGTTCAGGCTCATGTGCACACAAGACAAGTGCAGATCAGAACAAGCACATAGTGAGCTGCCCTGGATCCACCCTCATATCCCTCCACCTTGCACTCTTCTAGGCTGCTACAGGGCCCTGTGGAAAACGCACCGTCTGGTACACATGCCCCTGGCAAAGTGGGGCTAAAAGCTGCCAACACAGAGAGACCAGGCAGAGAAATTCACTCCAGTTGGCGTCTGAACATTTCAGGTTCTATTTGTATCTTTAAGACAGAACACGTCCCAGAGACAAAGTAGGTGCTTTCTACTTTGCCTCAGAATTTACTTGACAGAAAACAATCTTGCAGATCATACGACGCTATATAAAGAGTGAGCCCTGCACTGCTTATTACATGTATTGGCAGGAGGAGGGTGGATGGCACAAACTAACTATCAAACAGGGCCAGAGTTCAGTACAAGTCAAGCACAAGAAAGACAGCACAACCCAAAGCAGAGTTTTGCCACAACCTTGCTTGGCAAAGCAAACTGTACATTGTGATCCTCTGTGTCGCAGAACTTCAGGGGGAACTAGTATTAGTTAAATTATTCAAAAGAGGCAGACGTATAGCTGAGAGGTAGCTGTTATTATTCATAATGATGACCACAATAAATGCACTTAAAGAACTGTGAAGGTGAAATCTGTGTGTGCAGAAAATTTTCTTTTTAAACAAGCCCAATTTAAGGTTCACCATTTCATCTCCATACCACCCATGTTGTCCCACCGTGGGTGGTGGGTCCTTTTCTGTCATGGGGCAGAGTTTGGGCTACAGATAAATCAGAATTTGCTTTTGCCTTATAGTTCTCTCCTACACTTGCACATTGCTCAAATGAAAAAGCAGTTGCTAGAAATTGCCATCCAATGGTGCCTGTGGCTCCATAAAGAGCAATGCCAGAGGCACAGCTTGCTGCAGTTTGATGCCAACTCTCCCAGGCCTGGAGCTTCTCTGCTTCTCTTCTTGGTTCAGCTCTCTAACCAAGCAGATAGCCCTTTTTAAAACCTGGAGTTACTTTTCTGATAAGTCATGGAGGGAAACACCATGTGAGCCAGGACAAATGGTAGAAGGACATGACAAAGAAGAAGGAGAAAGATGCAAAAACAGAGTAGAGGCTTCCCCTTTTAGAAGGGAGCTGCTAGACTGGCTCAACTTATTTCATGTAAGTTCACATGAAGAAAATGACACCCTCCTGCCACAACACTGAAGAGGCTGCAAGTTAATTCTACTGTGTAGCATGCAGGATCTCGGTTTTATGTAATTCATACGAAAAAGACTGTCTCCTGTTGGAACAGGAAAGGTTTAGTTGCTGGAGGAAAAAAAAAAAAAAAAAAAAAAAAAAAAAGTGGCATGGAAATGTTCAGTTGCTGTTCCCAAAGCACTTGCATGATAGCTTTGTAGTAGGGCTCAAAACAACTGTGCATAGAACAGGAGCCAGAGGGATTTTAGCCAGCAACCCCACCCTTGCATAGTGGACAAGTCTCTGCTAGAGCAGATTCAACAAGAACTATTCCGCAGGGTAGCATTACACACCACTCCGCTGGCACCACCGGCTATCTCGCTAAGGAACTTCAAATTGTCTTCGCACAGCTTGGATTTTTTGTTTGTATTATAGCATTGTGCATACAAAAATTAACCAAGTCAGCTTTTCTTACAGTTGCAGAAATTAAAGGCAAGTTTATCCTGGACCCACACATATGGAAACCACACATATGCTTTCCAACAAAAGTAAGATAATATGCTTAACTCTATTGAAATTAGCTTTTTTCTATAATATACATTAAAGATCGTTTTAAGCTAAGACAATTACTGTCATTGTTCATTTTTTTCATTTAGAAGAAGCAGTCAAAGTTCACAAAGGCAACAATCAATGGAGGTAAAGATACTGTAAACAAGCAAATCGAATCGTGAAATAAAATTAGATTTATAATGCACCTCAGGAAGATAAAAGAAGTGCCATTGTAAAGCAGGAATACTTACATACGAGCCTAGAGCTGGATGATTATTTTTATTAAAAATAATTTTGCTGCAAAAATAAATAAATACTGTCTTGCTTGCCCTGAAGAGCTCTCTAATAGTTTTGTCTGGACAAACTCCATGACAAGACCCAGACTCTATCACCTATCTGCTACGGCCCACAGGCGCTTCTAGAGGTCACTGGGAACTGATGAATGAGGAGGTCTGGAGCCAGCTCCCCGCAAAGCTAACTGTGCCCTGAAGCTGCGAGGTCAGACACACGCTCACTCTCTCTGCCTCACCAAGCGCCAGGAGGACTGGGCCACCCACCGTAGGTGAGCGTCCAAACCGTCCCGTTATCAGGACATTCTCAGCTCTCCCAATCTTACATTACTCCCTGCAGAGGGAAATCATTTTCAACAAGATGAACTGAGAAAAGAACTTTCAGAATAGATGAAAGGTTATAAAATAGGGGGCTCTGAGACATAGGAAGTGTAAAATTTCTCAGTGGAGATGCAACCGGGTTTCCCTCGCTGCAGGTCATTGGTTTGACTCCACTTGGAGACAGGAGAATGACAACACAGCTCCTCTTCCTCCAGTATTTCACTGCATCTGCTTTTCTTACTGTGCCCAGAACTGTTCGTTATTTTTACTCATTTCAATGAGAAAATAATGTTTAAATATCTTAGTTCTACAGTAATCTTTTTTTCAGCTGTCGAAAGTACATCATTCACATGAAACCCCTGAGAAACTCACAGGATTAAAATGAAATACACACACAAATCTTTGATGGGTTGTGGCCTATATCTTGCTTGCCCTAGAATTTGGCTCAAGCTATCCTACATGCTGCAAGCATTTGAGAGATCAGCCACTTAGAAACTTAGCAATGAACAGGTAAGCTTGGCTGAACTAGTGTAAATTATGTTCAAATGCAAGCTCTCGAAACTATGATACAAAGCCACCAACAGATTTGAGCTTATTGTTAACTACAGACAGCGTGCTACGTAGGCACAGTGATGGCAGCAGCAGAATCATGTACTGCCAAATAAATATTACCATTAAAATGACCAAAATGACCTCAAGATTTAGGTTTAGGGGATTTTTTTTTTTTTAAGACACATTTGCAGAATTTCTGATTTCTTTAGAGATTGTGTATAGATGTTTGTAGCTGCTAATCGGGTTGGGTTCAACTATGGTAAGCAACTAACACACATGCTTAATGCTAGACGGGGCTAGATTCGAACCTTTTGACTGAAATACCAATGTAAATGCATTATTTTGATCTCTCTTCAAATGCCTCAATGTCCTGCTGCCTCAGACTTTAAATTCACACTTTGCTCAGAACAGAACAGAAAATTTTCTGGCAGAAAAATGGTAAGTGTTTTAGCAGAAGTCATAGAACTTCTATCTACTTTAATGATTGTCTTTCTGACGTTTGGAAACAGATTTTCAGATTTCAAATACTCATTGTTCTTTGAATTTGACTTCAGATCTCATACTGAAAAATGGCCTGTTGACATTTTTTAAAACAATCTCTCTTAAATATGACATTTTTTTTTCCATCTCGAAGTATTTTGGTCCAGAAGATGTGTGCGAGACCAACATGTTTTTAGAGGAAATCATTGTATCTTTAAAAGGTTTAGGATACAAGTTTACCATAAGGAAACTGCCACACTTTACAATACTTAGGTATAAGGATCCTTATCACAACAAAAAAGCTTATATGCATTTACATAACTGTAATGTAAAACTATGAATATTTTATAGAAATGCCTGCACATTTCACATAGTCTAAAGCATTAAACATATAATGCAACATTTGGGTGGAAGATGAGTAAGTTCATGAAGAACAATGTATTTCCTGAAAATTTATGGCTTTCATTTTGAGGAATATTTACAACTGCAGACCTATTTTCAATATCTACATGCTGCATAATTTTTTTCTTGGTAAAAGCAGAAAATAGCACAGGGCAAGTTCTTTGGACCCACAGAACTGTCAGCTCTACAGTTACACATGAAACGTAAAGGTATTTCACTTTTTATTCATTCTACTTCCTCAGCATTTTCCATGAAACAGTACAAATAGATTACGCCACAAAGTCTGAAAAGAAGTTGATTGAAATAAGGCAAAAAATCTACCCATATATTTTTTTTTCCCCTTTCAAAAAATAGGGAGGAAGCTCCTAAATGAAGCAAAACTGGATGCGGAACCACACTTGAAACAGTAACTCTTCTCAGCTTACTTGTTCAGCTTCAAAGCCATATGAAATTAGAACATATATTTAACTAAAAGTTATTAATTCTGTAACTCCTACATATATTGTATACATTTATCTGGTCTAACCAGTTACTAAACCATGTCCAAATTTAGTTTGTCAGCACAACATGAATAATCCACAATAGTTTCAATTTACACTTTGCCACGTACAGTTATGCAACCAGCTAGTAAAATGTCTCTGAGCCAGAAAAACAAAGAAACATTTATTGCAAAAAACAGTGTGCAACGGAGCAAGAGATGAATAAAGAGAATTTTTTTTCTGTTACCTCCTGCTACCAAAGCATCCATGCATACAGACAAGGTGAGTGTATATGCAAATCCCTCTATTGCAGAAGGTTTTGTAAGAGTCCCCCCAGTCCAGATTTTTACCTGTTGAAGCATTTCTTCTGTAGCATTCAATTTCAACTGATGCCCCTCAAGACAGATTTCCAAGTCGCGGATTTTCTCTCCTTGAGCTTCTACTTGGTCTGTGAGGACACTCACCTGTAATTTGAGAACAGAGCACTAGGAATGCTACCGAATTCATTGTAAATAAGTTTCAATTACCGTATACAATTAACATCCAAATGCACATTTTAATAGCAGTTTTCCTTTTAAAGTCTTCAAAGGTTTCATATTTCTGTGCACTGAAACATCTTGCTCTATATGAAGACAAACAAATTCTCAATCTTACCTATAAATATTTTGCTGCAACTCCCACAACCATTTTTTTCCTGTTTTGTTTTAAAATAAAAAGACCATTTCTAGAAGGGTTTGAAGACTACACATAGGCAGCCTGTGTCAATTCTGGCACAAGTCTACACAACTCAAAAGCAGCCAACAAGAACACAGGATATTGAAAACACTTGAGGTGGTACTGCAGCACACTGGCTGTTTCAGGTTCTGCTGGCATTTTGCTCCCCAAGACAGATGAAAGATGAAGACAATAAAACTGTTCTTTCAGAAACCAACCAATTACCTCAGTGCTTACAAGAACATAAAACCAGTTTACCTATCAATAAAGCGTTTTGAAGTTATAAAGAATGCAATGAGTAAAAGGCATGTTTTAGCAGAGGTAAAGTTCTAGTCCAAAAAAATTCCCAGCCTTTACATGCCAAAACATGAAAGCAAAAAAAGGGAGACAACAAATCCCAGGAGAGGCTACCATAAGTAATACTAGTCAAGAACTGTGGGAATGGCAGAATGAACCAGCATTTGCGTCAGAAAAGTCCTGTCTCACTCAAAGTTGGTAAAGCTCAAGAAATTACACTTGGCCAGAAGTGCACCCTGAGGTACCCAATCTGGGGGTGGGAGGAAGGACTCCTCAAACAGAGTCTCCTGTTTAGCAGCTTCTTTGTTTTTCTATCATGAAATGAAAGCACAAAAATTGCTGAGAGGTCAGAAAGTAAGAAAAAAACTGAATTTCCTTCCTCAGTCTGATGCAGCTTCCAGAGGAACAGAAGGGTTAAGTTCTAACTAGCATTATAATCTACCAGGAAACCTTTCAGTTTTAAATATGACCTGCAAATGCATTTAATAAAAATCTCAGCAGCATATGCTGAATGTTCCAGCAGCAAGGCCGAAGGACACATTAGCCACTTTGAGCTCGTACTTCCCTCTCTTAGGGATGGCATCTGCCAGACCCTTGAAGGGCTCAGTAAGCTGCACACAAGACACGGCCTCTGCGCACGCTGTTCTGGCACGTGCATGCTGCCTCGGCAATGCAATACCCACAGAGTCAGCCAAGAGGTATTACATTTCCTGTAAGCATCTCTAAAAAGCAGGAATATTGAAAAAATAACGACAAAGTAAACAGAAAAAAAAAAAAAGGTTTTAAACACCTCAGATAAAAGCATCATAGGAAATACGTGTTTATATACAGATGCTGAGCTCTGAGAGGGCATCCTGGATGCTCCAAGTGCTGCAGTCTCTGCCACAGGCTGAGCCGAGAAGCACTGTGCAGCAGCAGGTTCTGAGGCGCATGGTCCGAACGGGTCCCGGATGGCAGAGGCAGCCGCAGGACTGGCCTGTTCCAAGGCAGGGCACACGAGCTCCTTCCTGCTGAGTTTGTGTGACTGCGTTCTGCAGGTACCTATCTGTGCAGACGCAGAAACGGTTGCTAAAAAACAGCAGATTGTATCAGGAAAACTACACACTGATAGGTAACATGCAGATGTTTCTCAGGACCTTAACCTTAAATTCCAAACAGAAAAGAGTTTTTTTTTCTTCCTTTTTTTTTTTGTTTAGCAGAACAGCAATGACAAAATCAGTCAAGCTGAAGAGTATGTATTGTAAACAGTTTACTGCCTATTTAACAACAGCAGTGAGAATTCACCTCAGTAAATTAATGCAAGTATGAACAGAACATACAGGAGAAAACATGTTTACAGAAGCTAGTTACTGAAACTGGGGAGAACACCCACCCAGTTTTGTTTTATAAAAACATATATAACTATAAGTATGCGTAACTATAAGAAAGAAGGACAGGCTAAGACTGTTTAGAGAATGCCCAGTTTCAGTGCTAAAAAGCAGGTAATTTGCAGTTTAGTAACAGTGAAAATATTCAAAAAACCACCCTTAAAGTTTAAATTAGAATGCACAAAATGTAATTTCCTCAAGAACAAAACTCACTTACATGGAACAGATGCCCTACTTGAAAAAGGTTTGATAAATTGAGACACAGAAAATCTGGAAGAGTCTACACCTGCATTTTCCTGCCAAGTTTTATTTTTCCAGATTACCTTCTCTTTAGCTTTATAATAAACTAACTAAACTATATACAAGCAAGAAAAACCTCAGTTCTATCACCTGTAAAATTTCTCAAGCTTTCTAGATTCCTCAATTTCTACCCTGATTTTCTCCAATCCTCCACATGTTTAGTGGATAATACACCACAAAATTTAGGAGTAAGCAAACCCTCCTCAGTAATGACCAAACGACCTATACAAAACTATACTGGCTTCACCATCTTGCTTTTGCATTCAGTACCTCAAGAAGCTGCATAGTTTCTCATCTTGTGTCATACACATCCTGAAAAAACATAGCACAACTAAAATACAGAGAGGTAGAGGCCTCTGAGCTCTGATTAACTCAAAGTGACAGTCATTTATCAATGTCAATTTAATGCCACTAATGGAGAAGAAAGTAAGTAAGAAGGAAGATATGGTTCTGGGAACATGACAGCATAAAAAGGATTCAACTATCTCGACCTTGTTCTCCAGTTTTTTAGTTCATGCAGGACCTAGAATATCAACTGGCACAACATGGTAAATGTAGAATGAAAATCACTGCCACAACACTCTTGTCTGGGGACTTCATAACATTGTTTCATTGGGGTTTGCCCTAAGTTATTTTCCTTCCTTTTATTTCTTACTTCCCCAACCCACCTCTCTTCTTCCCAAACGCCCCACCATGAAATCACACAGATAACTTACAGAAATAATTATAGGTTAACTGATGATTGAATATTTGCTGTTACTCTTGAAGTTGCATTTTCTGGACAGCTACCATTTGTTCCATGGAAACTCTTAACACTTAGCTTTTATCACTGGATATCAATGATGCAGAAGTGTTCCCTTTACACATACCTGCAGTATGAGTGACTCTTTATCTCCTTCTAATCGTGCCAATCTGTCTTGATAGGTTTCATTATTCATAGAAGAATGAAGATTCACCTGTGACTAGGGGAAAAAAAAAAAACATGCTGTAAGAAATTTGACAATTAATGTTAAAATTTCATGCAATAGTTAATAAAAAAATACCTATTGAGTAGATGCTATACTGCAAAGCAAAAGAAAAGTCTCTACAAATCCAAAAAGAATGTGTCATGGATTAGTGATTCTGAATAGCAAGACCTACTAGACTAGTGCCTGCTTCTCTTTCTACCAGCTCTATATCTCATAGATTTTAATATTACAGAATTAAATCCTCCCCGTTTTTTTTTTTTTTTTTTTTTTTTTTTAAAAAACTACAAAACTACATGTTTACAGAGAAGTAAGTTTAAAACAGCATCAAAACCATCTGGTTCATCCTGCATGCTGAAACATTTTGACATCTGATTGTAACATGAGCCCTTAGTAGTTCAGTTGCCAGCTTTATTGCAAGGGACAAAAAAGGGACTGTGAAAAAAGCACTTGGATTGGCTTTTTAGCTGTCATAAGAATCCAATTTCAAATTCCCCACAATTACACCCATTTGCAGAAGACTGCACATCAGGATAGCGGCTTCTTTTACACCACCACCAACCCAAGTTATAATCCTTTCCCCCTCTGCCAATTTCTGCCTTTTTATGGCTTCTTGCTTTCTACTGATGTCTACAGCCCCCACTGTAAAACAAATGATGAAAATAAACACGGCACTAATGAATGCTACTCAAGGACTTTTCCAACCAAAAGCCAAGACACACACTTCAACTGTAAAGTGCTAAATTATATTTATACGTGGCATATCTAAGAGTCAAGATGTGAGGCACTGATATATTAAAGATATAAAGATGCATTACCTCAGTTTAACTTCAACCTTCTGTATCAGGCAGGTCAGTCAGACCAGAAGGCCTTACAAAAAGCTTTCCTTCTTAACTGTGGCAGTACTATAATGAAAATAAGGAATCCCCATAATTAAAGATTCCTTTCTCTATGCTTGCCTACACATTCCTCTGAGCTCAGCTATGCAACCTCACTCACGCTGCCAGGATTTCAGCCTGGGCTGTTGCTCTACTTACAGAGCAAAGAGGGTCTTTTAGAATCTGCAATCTTTAGTCTTGGCAGTCAGGCTGCCATTAGCTTTGAAACTCCATTCCTCACCATCAGGGGCATTTGCCCAGGGAGAGCCTGCAGGGCTCCTCCAGCGCACCTCCGACTCACGTGCCTAAAGTGCAGGAACACTTTGCTGCATGCAGAACACACATCAGGTATTTAGGGAACAACAGCACTTTTCTAAACAGGGGAGGACTCTGCTATAAACAAAAGCTAGTGACGAAGACAGCCTCGTCAGATAGATTTTGCATCCTTTCTGCTGCTGTCACTTGCTATTTACTATTCTGGTTTTAAGAAATAAGCCCGTGACCCCTTGGGTCACAAATCTTATTATTACGATTAAGCAGATAAAATGAGTTTAATTAATGTCAACACATTTTTACATGACCAGTCTGTCATGAAATATAGAACAGGGTTCAACATTTTAAATGATCAGTAATTAAGAAAAAAATAATTCAAAACCAGATCACAAATTAAACATTTTACTACACTCATGTTTACAAAACATACAGCCCCCTAATGATGTCTGTTTCTCAACATGACTGTATAGCATCCTCTGTTGGAAGAGCAACATTCAATACCCCTGAAAAAGCTAGTGAATCACACCCATGTGGGCAGAAGGAAAATAGCAGCCTTTCCTACAAGTCAGCCAGATAATACTTAAGTAAGGACACGGAAGTACAGTAAGCAGAAAATAAACTGCTAAATGAAAGTGGTTGATTGACATGCAGCAGTTGTTTAGGACTTGGGAAAACTTCATGGCGCACATAAAGACAAGATAAAACACTGCACTATGATGCAAGGCCATCTGTGGATGGCTGGAGTTCATTCTGCAGTTGTGAAAGAGGAAACTTAGCAACTATGCTTAGACGTCACACGTGTCAGCTAGGACTGACTGAATACAGGAGCCAAAGCACTCGAGTCCTAGGACTACTTGAATTAGTTTAAGGCCTCATTTAAACAGTAAACACTATGGTCACTCAACCACATAACCAAAAGGCAAAATCACTAAGACTTATTACGGAGACAAAGATATTACTTCAGATGACGTAGCTTTAAATACTAAACATCACCAACTGAGCTCCACAACATCTAAGTTAAAATACGTTACCTCTATTCTTTCCAATGAAAGAATTAGAGAAATGGCATAGATCATATAAAAAAAATTCATGACAAGGCATGGCAGTGAAGTAGAAGGAGAGATATGCTCAGGAAAGGCGGTTGCAACAGTCACAAAGTGCTGCAGAGAAAGTCTCATGGGTGTATGCCTACATACTTTGTCTGTGGCAGCTTCTGAAGCACCTGCCTTAGGCTCCTGGGAGATTTTGCCAACACGTAACTGTCCACCTAAGACTGCATCAGGTACGAATGCGTTTTCTTTCTCAAACAACAATTCCAAACCAACCGCTTTTCCCAGTTCTAGGAGGAAAACAAAAACAAAAACAAAAAAAAAAAGAAGAAAAAAAGAAAAGGGCTTTTGCCTCCTGTGACCTGCCTCAGCTTCTTATGCATCTTTAGCTTCCAAAACTACTTCTAGATTAACCTTTCTCTCCTCTAACTTGGACATTGGTATGTACTGGAAAATTTTGAGTGTCTAAGCATCACTTATGTGATCCAATCATTAAATAGCTCTATTCCAAGAAAAAGGCTTAAATGTTTCTCTGGAATATATGATACAAAAAAACAGACTTTAGAATTCAACAACTTTTTTACATTAAAACAAACAAAAAAAAAAAACAGCAAAAATTAAAGAGGAAGGGCAAGAAAGGGAAAAAATATTTGGTCAATTTGATTAGCTAGCTTAATTTTCAACAGCTTCTTAAATAGGAGTTGACTCACTTCACTAGAATAAGCATGGAATTTGTGTGTTTTCATTCTCAGGAAACACAAGTCAGAAGGTTAGAACAGAGCAAAAACCATTATTGTACAGATGGTTTGCTCAGAAGTTCTGTAGCAGATCTTCCAGCCAAATCTTGATAGCCTATAAAAGTAAGCCCCTTAAAGGGCAGGCACACGCAAAATAACATAAAAGGGCCTATATGAAATATTACTATCTTAAGATGCCAAATTTCAGCTCTAGGAATCTCTTCAACATAGCTGATCCTCAAATAAAGAAGATGCCTTTACAAGTTCATCAGCAAATGGTAACACAGTAATTTATCCCTAGTGCCATGGGATCTCCTGTTGGGCTGGGAAGGGGGAAGAAGTTGAAAACAGAAATCTGGCAGTGTAGGGACTGGTGATTTGTAAGCTTTTTCACCAAGTCATGCGGCTCTTAGAAGACAGTTTACATCATAACTCTCCTCCCTTCCTGTTCAGAGTCACATGAATCACCTTTAGTTCCACTGATAATTGGAAAAAAAAATGTCTGTGGCAACTACTGATTTTGCCTCAATGAAAAAATATTAGGGGTATGCTTGATGCAGTGTTTTATATTGCAGTTTAGAGGCTGAAAGCAAGGAGCAGAGCCAGCAGAGTTCCACCAGCTGTTTTTTCATAGACTATTAGTAGCCCACAGACCACAGGATTATATTTCAATACAAGAAAGGGTATGCTATAGAATTTTTCCAGCCTATTTAAGAGTCGATAATATTGATAACATGCATTTTCCATCTTTTAATTACTATTCTGGGTCAAAAGAATTACAACTCTGACTCACGATACTTACTGTGCAGTGATGACTGTGTAGTCTACCCAGAAAAAATATTTTATTTTAGCATCCAAGTGTGGCTGTACTACAAAATTCTCTCTCAACAGTTTAGTGTTATCTGAATACACACCCATCTAAACATGGGCCCAGCTTACATTATGATGGGAAAGAGTAGGCTGAAAGGTGATTTCTGGATCTGTAATTCCTGTCGTTCATCTAAAGGCAATGAATGAAGTAATAATCAGAGTTCTTATTTGCTGTCACTCTTTGCTGATTAAGAGAAAGGGGCAGTCAGTCTGAAAGAGCTAACAGAATATAGCCTGAAGTCAAGCAAAAGCAGAGCAAGGGGAATATATACAGTTCTTAAAAGTATAATCCTTTGATTTTATCTGGATTTTTTTCTTAATATTAACACCTATTTTCTCCTCTAAGCAGTTATACTACTTAAATTCATCCTTACAGAAGTCATAAGATTTACTCCAAACAGTATGAGCTTACGACTACAGCATGACCTCAACCACTCTACCTCTTCCTATCATAAATTATGAATAATGGAAAAATGAAAGCAAAAGCATAACACAAATGTATACTTATTTCAAGTCAACCACAGCAGCTCAGTGTCACATGCACTTGAAAAGGAAAGGCCAAAGCAACCTGAAGAGACATCAGCAGATGCTGCCACTTCATATGAAGGCATCTCTTTCACAATAAAAAGAGTTTTACCACTGCACAAATTTTTCCAGAGATGTGGGGCTTTCCATTTAACTGCACTCCATTCCCAACAGTTCCATCACCACAGTTACTTTACAATGCCCTTCGACAGCTCATAACACCATTTGTTGCAAATACTGGCATTTATTTTAGCGATGGCATGTAGTCAGTTGTGGTTGTATCTACATGTCTGTGCACTGAAATGGTGGCTGTGCTGCTTTAATCAGAATGCTGTGTTCCCCTAAAGGTCGGACAGAAGCATGGTAATAAAGCAACAGGACAACAGAGGAGACTGCATGTGAATCTACTAACCCAAATCCTTTGGGAGAATTTTCATATTAAATACAAGAAATTTTGTATTGAAATAAAAAAGGCTTTTTTTTTTCCCTTAGCTTGCAACAGAAATTTATCAGTGCCAGACACACACTTAGACAGCGTTTAAAAAAAAAAAAAAAAAACCCAAAACACAACATCAACTCTCTGAAAAATGCTTCCCACAAATTGCCCACCAACCACTTGATGAGAAGCTGCTGTTTTAGCTGTAATGTTAAAAGTTCACTGTATACATCTGAGGAGTTTTCCATATCCACTAGAAACAGACTGCTGAAAGACATTCCTCACTTAGTGATTCCTGTGACCTCCTGGGCTATAAACCTCTTGGGGCTTCAGTAAACACAGGTCTTACTGACAGGGTCTCTTTGAACACCTCTGTTGTTACAAACTCTGCTCTGAGTTGCATGAAGCCAGGGCAGTTCTTGTGCCCGTTTCAGGCGTAATTCTTCTTCTTGGCCAGAATAACTAACCGACTTAGTTACTTAGTAATAATTTATTTAGTTCTAAAATTGCCATCATGGTATCTCATGTCATAAAGCATGTACAGCTGTACCCACTGCAAAGGTCTGTCTTTCTGGTATTAGGTGAGATATTACCGACAGCGAAAATACTTTTTGCTGTGAGAAATAATACTACTATAGATAGTAGTGTTATTTCCTTATTTTTCTATTGCCAGAAAGTCAAAGAAAAAAAAGAATAAAACTGTAAGGGTAAAGGAAAATACATTAGCTGTGCCTAGTATAACAGAGACAAAGCCGAAGCATTTTCTGGCTCTACCCATCTGCTCATCTTCTGCTGCCCACACAAATGCACAGCTACAGCTACTCTTGGCACAACACTTTTCATTTTGCCATGAAGACATTCAAAGGCTGAAGTGTGGTGATGCTTTATTTATATTTGATCTAAACACTGCTTTGTTCCTATGGCTGTCGAAGGACACACTGTATACACTATGTGCTACAAGATCACTGCTTACAGCTGCATTCCCCCCTCCAAGATCCTGAAGTTATCAGCTGTATCCCTCATTCAGCCTGTCTGAATCTTGTGATTTTTGTATTTGTGTGTTTGCTGCCCTCATTCAGTTCAAGCCACAGATATCACGCAAATCTGGCTTCACTAACCAGCTACGACATCCAAACTGATGCCAGTCTCCGAAAGGATTTCTGCTGATCACGACACTGGAGGCAGCTTTGGCATACTTCACCTAGGGTTGATGGCAATGCACTGCAGCTACTCTCTGCTGAGTGCTCTGGAGGGTACTACTTGTACTATCAGCCAAAACCAGCTTATGATTGCAGGATCTGGAAAACTTTCTATGTCAAAGTCACTGCCAGGACATGCGATGCTATACTAGGATTTTCAAACATAAGAATTAAATAAGCAACTTGGATTGTTTCAGGATTTTTAATCATTTATCAAAGGAACTTGAGAGCAGATTGCTCAAAATCTCCTGGGAACAAGATTATTTTCAGATCTCTTAGTCTCCTTCCTCCAAACACGCTCATCCTCTAAAGGAGTTTGCTAGAAAAAAAGAGCAGTACTGATATTCTCCTTTAAGCCCTCCTTATAAAAGGAACTACATACAACTACTGTAGCATCATTATATTCCCATTTCTGGAAAAGAATAAGTGCTATCTTTGAACACTGTATCCTTTCTGAACACAGAATTCATAACATTCTGAAAATCATCCCAAAGATACCCTATGTCATTAAACCCAGCAAGTAAAAAGCACCCAAAATAACCCTGCCAACCACTGACACTTCCATGTGAGAGATTCCTCCCAGAAGCTGTTTCTTTAGCCCTTGCCAGTGTGTAGTAACAAGCCCCCTGCATCTACACATCTGGAACAGCACACCTTATCCCTGCGTCTGCACAGCCATGCTTTTAGAAGTGAAATTCAAACCAGAAAATGGGGTGTGGAAAGCAGGCATGCTATACTCCAAATTCATTTAAATAACATTTTATTATGGGATCTCAAGAACAGTAGAGAGTTATTTAACTGCTCAGAGCATCAGTTTAATACTATAGTGTTACCAGCTGCTACTTCCTGTTGCCTCTTCTTTGCTTAGTGTTTACTGCCCACAATCTTGTTCCCCACCTACACCCCAGAAATTTAAGGGCCTCCTTACATTTCTCCATAACCTGATGCAAATATTTTGGCCATTAACTGGACTTTAAGCTCAGTGATAATATCTTTTATCAAAGACATTAATATTATGAATATTTTCTGTTCATTCAAGAACTACAAAAATTAAAGCTCCTGTTCACATTTACATTTATTTTATGTTTATATAGATGATAAAAATATGTATATGTGTTTTTAATCCACTAGGATGCAGTGGATTTGATATAAATTGCATGTGTATAATTTGCAAGAAAAGTATACACAGGCTAAAATACGGATTTAAAAAGTGTAACAAGAACATGCACTTACACACCACATACAGTTAAGTTGTTAACACACAAAAAAAACAAAATACAAAAAGTTCCCAGCATACTTCCTAGCATGTGAAGTATCTGCTTTCATTCCATTCACGGATTTTTCCAATACTGAAAATGCTTAGATTATAAAAAAATTAGAAGTTATCAGACGCTCAGTGGTCTTTCTAAGAGGAAAAAAAAAAAAGACTGCAAAAAACTTTTTATCTATAGGAAGACTAAAAAAAAATAATAATAATTTCATTATGTTATGCAGTTAATTCCCATTCAGATAATTCATCACAAATCTAATATTGCCATAACACTTCAAAAACATAATTCAACCAGATAAACTTGCACAAGAGAAAAGTACCACCATTTTAATCTACAACCAAGGCATCCTAAAGGTCCCGTGCAGTACTCTTACAGAGAATTAAGTGAAGAACCAATGCAAATACTTTTATATTTTAAACAACATCACAGTAAGCATCATTTTTTGTTGTTTTTAACAATAAATTCAGGTGTACGTTACATTTTGTTGTACTACAATCTCAGGAAAGCACAAGCACTTACTAGAGGCTATTACTATTTATTCAAAGTTTGAATGCAG
Source organism: Tinamus guttatus (assembly GCF_059628265.1). Classification (NCBI taxonomy): domain Eukaryota; kingdom Metazoa; phylum Chordata; class Aves; order Tinamiformes; family Tinamidae; genus Tinamus; species Tinamus guttatus. Next base: position 14,596,982 of record NW_028288774.1, on the reverse strand, counting down.
AGTTTCATTTTCAAAGACAAAAGATAGCTGATTCTCTCTCCACTCCCCGTGCCTCCCTCTCCTGTATGGAGAAGTGCAGAGGGCTTCTCCGCCCTCCTCCTCGGGAAAAAACTTATGGTATTTTAAATATGAGGCACTCGTGTTTCCTTTTGCAAAGCTGAAAATTCTGCCTACTTGTTACTGAGACATATAAACAGAGAGAAAACAAAGTGCAGCATATCACTTACCCTCCTGAGCCACGTGAAGTGCTTGTAAATATCAATCTCACCATCCATGCTTTGGGCCCATCTCAGCAGTCACAGAGCCAGGGTGGAGAGGAGCCTTGCGAAGCGAGCGTGCCGCTTTGTTCTGCAGCTCTGGCTTCTTCCTCTTTCAACCCCTAACTTCTAAAATCCTGAATGTATGTTCGTATTTCTTCTGTCTCCTTCCCACAGTCCCAAATGCGTCTCACAGATGTATATATAACACACACTGTATAAACTTAAGACTCTCCCTCAAACATCTGTTTTTTTTTTTTAAAGCAGCAGATCAGCTAGCAGCAAAGAACAAAGCAATCTAAAAGCTTCAAAAACATAACTTGCTAAATGACTTTTGTTTTCTAAACAGAGAACTTTCAAGAATAGTATAAATATGCAGAAACCATTCCCTTTTAATGTTACATTAACAAGCTAAAAATTGTTAGGCTGTCACTGAGAAACTATTTTCAAGCAATGCTCTCTCTGGCTTTCTGTTTCAAGAGTGGCTGGAACTCATTACCAAAGACCCCCTACTTCCTGTCTCTGTTTTACTCCCTGTTTATCGTAACACTACTCAGACTTCTCAGTTTATTTCAGGCACAGACTAAATCTAAAAATACATTCTGCTCTTTGAATTACTTGCCTGTTCTCTCAAAAGACATTATAAAAGAGGAGGAACTCAAGGATCATCCCCTGAATAAGTTAACAATTCTATAAATATAAAAACTGCTATTGCCAAAAGGGGCAGTTTTCCATCTTTACAAAAACCAATGATACCGTAAGTTTTTCTATCTGTCGCTGCTGAAACTCAAGTCTCGTCACACGGCAACTCTCAACACCAAGATTAATACGTATGCAAAGAAATGACTCTGGCAACAAGAGGATTTTAAAATATTTTTGCCTGTTACTGTGGTGTCCTCTAGTGCCTCCACACAGTAGTTATGCTTAGTGCTAGCTTTCCCCAGCAAATCCCGTTTTCCACCTTTGTATCTCTCAACAACTACAAGCGGTTTTGACCTTAAACTGGGCAACTCATTGTTCCACATATAAGGAAAACTGCTTGTGTAGTGCCTATTAAGACCAAAACACAGTTGTCCCCAGAGCATTTCCATGATAATCTACAAACATTTACAAAACGCCCCCTTAGCTCCAATCTCTGCAGCCCAGCTGACTCTTGCATTCAAGATGGGTACAACAGTTAGGAGGAGTCATACTGCTCTATGCCACGAGCTGAAAATGCTGAAGCAACACAATGCCCTGAAAAGCAGTTCTTACAAGGACTGCCTCACTTAGCCGTCCACCCACCTTTCAGACTGAAGAAAGTAGATATGTGAGGGAGTTTTCTGTGAGAAGTGGAAATATATTATTTCAATCATTCTCAAACCTTTTGACCCAATAGACCTCTTTTTAGAGTCTACCAAGTTACAAAACAAGGGGAAGGGTATAGACCCAGTGACAGTGTTAGCCAGGTATTTATTACCTGCTCTTACTTAAAGCCACCTGGCAAGAAAAAAAAACATGAAGCTTTTTTAAAAAATAGTGCTTCAGGTCTTTAAGAGGTGCCAATATATCTAAAATATCAAGTAAAAGAAACAAAATAAAAGAACAATCAGCTGCCAAAGTCAACTGTGCCACAAGACAGCATGTGCAAAAAACTCACATTCTGTGCATAGAGAGAACTACTTGTACACTGGTTGTATAAGTTTTTATGCTATCTTGATGACAGAAACTCTTTTGAAGAGTCAGGCTTGTCAGAAGCCTTTATAGGCTATTCTGACCTATAGACATTATTTATAGCCCATTAAAAGGATTCTTTAAAGAAATACATTTAAAATGTACCGTATATACTACATTTTCTTCTGCATGACAGCCTCTGCCACAGGCTGACACCCTGGAGACTGAATGGGGGTTCTCCTAAGATAAAAATGTGAACTTCCTAAATCTTAAGGCAATTTTTGCCAAAAGCTAGCTATGTGATTATGGAGAATATGAAATAAACCACCGCTACAGTCACAAGTTCCAAGTTTCATCTGTGTCGAGAGAGACACTCTCATTTCAGATTTATTTAGAGGAGGAAGAAAACTTGTCTCTATTAAGAAGTTCCATCACATATAACCTCTAATGATTCCTTAAATCATTGTTTATTAAAAAAAACAAACACCCCAAAAGCCTTCCCTTTCCAAATTGTATTGCTTGCCAAGCATAGTTACTAAAACTGGAGGAAAATTTTATTATTCCATCTATTAGCGCCTCAGTATAGTATCTGAAGTTAACTGAATAGTGATTTCACCTGATGGAAATATTTTAAAATGACAAACATACCTTCTTTCTGCCTTATGATTTGTCCCGAGTTTCATGCAACGGCCTCTTGATTCTGTTACAGTCATTCTTCCTGCTTAAAAGGTAGACGTGTCTGAATTTTCTGCATCTTATCAGCTACAAATGTTGACAACGTGCATTCCAGACAGTCACGTGTTCACTTCTAGCCTGTCACCTGCCTGCTGAACTTTATGCCCTTCTTGAGCTTTGGCCTGAAAGTTTCAGGCACCAAATGAATGCAGACCAATTGCCCCAGACTTGCTCAGAACACTTTTTGGTTTCACCAGGAAAGCAGGTTAGTTCTGTTGGCGATAAAGATAAAAGCAAGGAAAATATTTTGCAATATGGGGACTGCTTCACTAGTCTACCACTACATTTTTTTTTCTCCCCCTCCTCTCCTCCTTTTTAGGAAATTTGCACCTGCATGTATTCCTTCACTGAGCATTAAATTCTAGTTTAATGGAGAATGGACACACCTCATATCACCACAACACTGCAAGTGGTACCCAAGGAGACAGATAATGACCTAGTTATTCAGACACACAAATGCTGTCTGAAATGAAGAAAAAAAAAAAAAAAAGAAACCCGCCACCCACACATGCATTATAGCTATAAAAAGGCAATGTAAAAAGCTAAAAAGCTTCAAATTAGTGAAGGTCAAATATTTTCAATCTGAAAGGCTTCGATACATTGCTGAAATTACTAAATATACAGATATACAGTAAGTCAGTGGCTAAAATGTTTGGAAGATATTTACCAATAACTGCACATACTTTAAAAATATTACCAGATGATATTTTACCTCTCCCTTATATTATACAGATCGAAGTTTTGTTCTGAATTTCAAAAATAAAAAATAAAAATGAGTAAGCTGCAGACAAATCTCTACTGGTTCTTATTCCTGCTAAACAAAGTACAAGTAACTTGATTATTTTCTTCTTAAGCACTTCATTATTTGAGTGAAACGCATGTTCATCTACTTACAGACTAACATGTCAGCATGCTGTATACTATTTTCCAAAATAAGTGTGATTTTTTTATTTTTGAAAGATGTGGAATGCCACACTTCTGCCACGAATGCCTTAAGCTTATTATGGCACAATCCTGCTAAACCACTTCAGTAGTGATTACATCACTGTAGTTGAAAGGTGGCTATGGTGAGTGCTACTGACCATTACATGAGTGTAAGAAATTGCAGAAAACCAATCGCACTGTGTTATTTTAAGGAAGAGATCTAAACCAGCCCTAGTTGTTGCAAAACTATTCTAAACTTGCCTTAGTTCTTTGCACAGATTGTCTTACGTCTGCTAAACAGTTACTACAGTGAGCAGTCACAGTCAAAGACTCTCAGAAAAAGCAATCACACAACATTAAAAAAAAAAGGTTTAGATAACAAATTTCTAAATAGAGCTCTTCCATGCAAGTTGTGTGCAAGCTGCGTGTTCCTCCTTTCCACTGCCTCCAAGGCAGTCTCTGCTATTCAAAGGACACTTACATTCAAGGGCACATACAAAAGACACTTCCTCTGCTGTTTCTTGTGCACTGGGAATTGCACTGACATGCCTGGGAAGCTCTGATAGGGGCAGATCACCCAGTTCGGGGTTTTCTTGCACCATCAGGTTAGTGCAGAGAAGCCGGGGTGCAGCAGAAGACTGGATCATCAACTTATGACTCACACAAATGCTCAGAAAACATAACCATCTAATGTTTCAAGCTGGCAAAAATGAACATGAATGCATACAGAATGAAGGCCTTCGCATGTTGTCCCAAAGATGCTCGCAGGTCAGATTTCAATGTAACAGGTGTTAATACCACTTGATAATGGGAAGATTCAGCTAAATAGTTCCACTATGCCTCTCAACAGTTAAGTTCCACAGTCACATCTACCAGTAGATAACTATCAGAACTTAAATTAATACTGCTCAGAATATATTCTCTTTAGAATCAGCGGTTGCTGAAAACTTCTCTTGATATGCACATTTAATACTTTTGATTTGATCAGCCATACCCTACATCCAGTAGCACTTCTAAAAGCTTTTTTAATACTAGCTATTTGTATACAAGCAAGTTTGATTTTTTTTTTTTTTTACTAGCAGAAGATGTTAATGTTACATTCCATCTTTATAAAAGCAATTGTTCAAATGTTAAAGTGCTCTGCAAAGCAAGTAGGTTCTCTGCTGATGCTCAGGACACAGATAGTCCTTTAGTACCCTTAGTTTCTAAGATATTCTTTGGTAGCCTAACTTGGGAATGTTTTTGACCTCACCTGTTTTTATATAGAAACAAAGAATTTCTGTACTCTTAAGATCAGTGGCATGCTTGGCATACACTTCAGCAGTCTCCAGTATCAGCTTCAAAGCAAGGTGCATGGACCCCCAAAATAAGCAGACGTGGAACTAACCACCCACACACACACAAAAAGGATATGGCCTACAAGAGCTTTTATAAAAGCTCAAACATATCAGTCTGTCATCCACTTTAAAGTTCATTAAAATTCAACTGCATTCTGCTTTATGTAACAATTTAGTTGGATAAAACATCAAAGGGAAAATATTCCAAATCTCTGTACTGCTTCCATTTCAGCCCCATGATGATGAAGAGGATGCTTAGAAGAAACGTTTAGCATAAATGAGGGAGCCCACTGTGTATATATGCCTGAGACTTTTTGGACTGAGTTACAGAATTGTGTATAGAATTTTGTACGTGTTCCTCAAAAGCATATAGTATTCTATCTGCCACATGCTAATGTGGATGCTAAATATGTAATTCATTGATTGTGTTGACTCTTTCTTTAATAAAATCAACAGATTGCTTTCATCATGATTCACTTAATCTCTGTGAATTAAGCAATTTTTCCTTATGACATTCCAATATGAAAAGACTGTACTGATCAAATTTGTTTGAGGCTTCCAAGGGGAACGTATTCACTGAGCTATTACATAGAGAATTTTCATTCTCTACAGCTTGCTATCTTCACTATACCTTTTCACATATTATGGCAACTAAAATGATCAAAATCCTTTGCAGACAACGTCTTAGGTTTCATAGCTCTGTATTGAAAGCAAGGACTTCTCAGTCAGGGATGTAACTAGGAAATTCATGTTCCATATCATTGAACTATGCTGTATTTGAAGAGTTTTCTTCTCAGTGTCCAAAATAAACTGTGGTTTGTCAGTGGAAAAAGCTTTTACAAATTTGCTGTCTACATAAGCTGTGTGTATGCTCACAAATAGTCTTTTATTTATTTATTAAAAAAGGACTGGTCTATACACTAAATTGGAGATGCAAATATATAGATTACCAGCCATTTTGCAGTAAAAGTTGTATCTACTATGTGTAACCTCCCTGTGTCCAAGTCTTTTTTTTTAAAAAAAAAAAAAGTACATGGTTTATCAACAGAAAACAGTAAAGATTATTAAAAATAGTTATTTTCTGCAACCTCAACATCCTGCAAAGAGATACAGCATACCAACAGTTTCTCTATTCTGTTGGTTCTGAGTGGAGATTGCCCAACTGCTTTATCAGATGAACACTACTCATGATACACTAGACAAGGCCTGTAGGACCTCAGTAAACTACAATTGTAAAAACAAACTGTGGTTTCTATTTTGACTAATGTCCCATGAAAAATAATGAGCACATCCATATAGATTAAGAGAGAGAGTTGAAAGAGTTAAAACACCATATGTTACCTACCTTTCAGATCTGAAAAGCAGGCTCAGTTAATATTTCTGTAAGGAAAGAGTCAGAAACCAGACCACCATTTTCAAATTATTCAGCTTGACAGTTCAGGGCCACCTTTGGTATGAACCGCTCTGAAAAGTTACATCTTTTATCCATTAAGACACTTTTCACCTACTGCAGGCCTTGGAAAGAATATCAAATATACTGAGACAGGAATTCAGGAATAGCTGGCCTCAGGATCTCAGCTCGGAATCTAATACTGAAAATCTAAATTTAACATTTGTCTCCACCTCTCACTTTCAAAACTGGCACCAAGTTCTCATTCCTTTCTCTCCTACAGTTCTAAACAGGACTTTCCGGCCACAGACTTGCACTTTGTGGAGAATGTCAAGAAGGCAGCAGTTGAGAAATTCAAACAAAAGCAGCTACTTTCCAGCAATATTAGCATATTGTATAAAAGCACAAGGCAGCTACAGCAGGTGATAAACACCAAACCAGAAGCTAACAATACTGTAATAGGCACTGTTATACTAGAGCAAAATTCAATGACAAGGCAAGAAAAAAAGAAGTTCAGAGGGTAAATAACTTCTCTTAAGCAAACCACCACTTATTTGCAATGGCAAATGGATCCCTGCTAAGATGCACCTAAAGATCTGATCTGTTTCTCATCTCAGTCTTTTCCAATGGATGGTCAAGTGTTATTCCCTTAGCTATCCGTAGAAACATCTCACACTCAAAAGCTAAAGCTTTGTTGTGTTTATCACCTTTCTCTGATGCACAGGATATTTTTTACATTGATATCAAAATACCAATAGCTAAAGACAATAAAAGTAGCAAGGAAGAGGATGTGAGAACTATCCATCTTTTTCCTGTTTCTCCCTTCAACAGACAATGTTGCCATATTCCAAGTGTTTTATATACAGTCTTTTTATCTAGTTATTAATCTGTTTATGTCCAGGAAGGGGAACAAAAAAGTGACTTATATTAAAAAAAAAAAAAAAAAAAAAAAAAAAAAAGGCTTGTTTTATTACCTTCTTCCTTACCTACTCCGGCCTCCGCACCCCGCCCTCCCCCCCCCCCCCCCCAAAAAAGAAGTCTCTATCCTCTATCTCTGCATTGCTTCAGTTTTCGGCATGCAAAATAGGAATATGCTCACTTTTTTTAAAGAATGCTCAGCATCCCTGGTAGTTAAGGATGTCATTATAAAAATAACTGAAGCATCAAATACTTGAACTAATACTGTTTGCAAAGAAAGAGGAAACACTGTATGTAACTGCTCACCAAATTCTCTTCAAACCACTCCCGTATACACATTGCTGTAGCCCCTGGAATTTGGCTTCGCAATGCTTCTTTCTCTTGAGGATCCTCTAACATTTCCAATGCCATCTTTAGATCTTCCAAGAGATGCAAAATTTGAAGTGTGCCCAGATATACTGATGGAGCAGGGGACACAATGTCGTAGCCACCATTGGCATACTCTGCAGCTGACTTTGTACCTAGAACAAGTAAAAACAGAAAATTATTTTAAATGGTTGTTTTGGAAGTGACAAACACACAAGTAACTGCCCACTACCATATGCAGACTTCAGATGCTAGTTGACAAATACCACCATTTCCTTTATGGCTTAGCTATACTTGAGTTAGTCACTAAATAAATAATGAATACTGGAGAATTAAGTGCAATAAGTTTATTATATGTAACATAGTTAAAAGAGAATTTTGACCTAACAATGCTTGTAATGGATTAAATTACCAACACCAAAACCTCACCACAAATTACCTGCAATTTTCCATGGTTACCATGAGATGTCACTACTTTCTCAAATACATAGCTGGAAGTTCCCATTCAGAGCAGTATTTCTCAAACAATACAAAAAAGATTTATGCAGTCTTTTGACAAAAAAAATAAGCTTAGATGAATATAGATCATGTTACCAGGAGCAGAAAAATCACAGAATCATAGAATGCTTAAGGTTGGAAGGGACCTCTAGAGGTCATCTAGTCCAACCCCCCTGCACACGCAGGGTCACCTAGAGCACGTGACACAGGACTGCGTCCAAGCGGGTTTTGAAGATCTCCCGAGAAGGAGACTCTCTGGGCAACGTGTTCCAGTGCTCTGTCACCCTCACTGTTACCAGGTTAAAAAGAAAACTCACAACGAACAAAAAATAAAGTTGGCAATAAGGATGGGTGACCAAAATTAGTTGGCTCTGAAATACAGAACAACCCCCCTCTACCCACCCATGACAACCAACGCTCTTTCCCCCCAGTAAAATCATTCAGCAACAATATTCTTTCCTCAAGAACAATAAGCATGGCAACAGACATATATCTCACTAGACCATAGATTTTAGTCATAAATAAGTTTCAATATCTCTTTGAAATAGTGTATTAAGAGGAAAACAACAACAAAAAAGGATTCAACAGGACACACAGTAAGCATACGCAGTCTTTGCTTGGTTCTGAATTTGAAACTTTTGATTTCATTAATATCCATTTGTTTCTTGAAGAACAAATAACTCCCCACCTGACTAGTTCTATCTACTACTTTTTAAATTAAAATTCACTTTACCTACATAATAGGCTGTACCTGTGTACCGATGAGAACTCATTCCTGCTCTCTCTAGCATAAGTTATCCCATTTTTCCCCTTATTTGATTTTTGAGATATTTTCTAAGGCTTTTGATCATTCTCACAGCCCTCCTCTGAAAACTCTTTATTTTGTAACATGCTTTACAGATGTATGATGAATTTATACTACGTACATTATTCCTTAGAGGGCTGTATGATTGATCCACAAAAGAGGATCAGAATAATCTCCACATTATTTTCATTTTATTTATCTGGCTGTTTAACATTGTTTACATTTTAGGATGTAGTTATAAAAGGAACAGAAACCTTCACTGAACTACAGAAAATGATTTGCCAAGTCCTTTTCCTAAGCAGAAGTACTTAATTTAAAACCCAGATGCATGAGTAATTTCAGGTTTCCTTTTTAGTGCACACTGTTTTGCATTAATCAATGTTAGCTTGTCTGCTATGTTTATTTATTTACCATGGTACAGACACTACAAATTATGTTTGAACCCAATCAACCTATATGTATTTTACATATAGCCTGACATCTTGCCTACGAGGCACAACTCATGAAAATATTAACACTGCGTGTGTTACTACACTACTGGAATACCTTCTGCATCTGGATTAGTTTTTAGTCAATATGAAAACCAATCATTTATTCCTAATATTTCTTTCCCTCTTAATTATACTTTGATATAAGACAATATTATGTCAATGCTTAACTTTCTACAAAGCTTTAGGGAACATTCTAAACAATATTAATTGGGTCTTCTCCAGCTACTGTTTCAATGGCACAACTCTAACAGTTGTAACTATACAAAAAATGCTGTACAAAACCATGCCCAGAAATTTTGTAAAGCTCAGTAGTTGTTTACCTGTTTATTTTTAAAGCAACAGTGTACTCAGTTTCACTGCCAAACTGTTTCAAATACTCTTAAGATCTTTTCAAGATTGGGATAACACTATTTCAGCCTGTCTACTCATTTCTACTAGTCATGAATACATGAAATGAGATCATATCTTGATTTCCGGCTAAGAACAGACCTTTGATAATACTTCTTCAATACTCAGTGCTATGAACACTGCTACACTGAATAATTTCACCTGCTAAAACCTGCTTTTAAAGGAGAGAGTGAAACAACTGCTTCGTCACATTTTAACACCCTAACCTCAACAGGGTTTCATTTTCTTGTGTATTTCTAGACCCTTATGCCAGCATAGTCCTTCCTTTTGTAATGTTAAATTCTAGCAACTAAAAAGAGCAGAATTCCAAATTATGCAAGAGCCATTTGGATCACACAGCCTCTCAAACCCGCTCACTCATTTGGCCAGAGTGGCTCACTCCTGCTTCAAGAGATTTGCATGCCACTCTGAAAACTGGAACTGTCTCCTTAAGTAACGTTGATGCAACTTTTGGGGAAGTTGCCTCCTTCGCTGTTGACATTAGGCCTTTTAGACTAGTTTCCTCATTTCTTCCTTTCAAAAACTTCATGCAATATTCTTCTGTCCTCTTTCATCCCCTGCTCCCCTAGAAGTATTTTGCACACCAGAAAGTAAGCAGGACCTGAAGTTATTTTATCATCAGCTTTGGTAAATACTGCCCCACCGAACTGAATCTGAAATAGTTATGAAATGTTTAAAACTTGACGGGGAAGAGGCAAACTGGGTTCTTCTCATACATCAAAAGCTAAATGTAGAATTCATCACACTAGAGAACATTCTGCTATTGATTTTTTTACATGACTTGCGTGCAACAGTTTTCACAAAAAGAGCATTTTTTCTTTAGCCAACAGATACAGACAAGGGAGGAACAAATATATGAGAAAAACAAAGAAAAATATACATAGGCTTTCAGGCACACAGCCACTACTCCACATGTGAAACAGAAACAACAATCTTCAAGGCACAAGTATAAACAAATTGCTTTAGATTTAAATTAATCTTATTAATTATTTTACACAACCTGATATACAGCCAGGTTGCACCTACTACTGCAACTATTCTTTCTGTTTCACAGTACTGGTGATATCTTCCTTCATCACTCTAAACTTATCATATCTCTCTTCTATCCTCAGACTATCATGCCTACAGTATTACAGCCAATATTCACCTTCTATAGAAAACAAATCTCTAGGAAAATAGACAGTGCAAGGCATACATTTTGACAGGCCTATATTTGACTTGATTCTATAGAAACACTTGAAAAACCACATATATGCATGTGCACACACATTCATATGTACACAGATGCACTTTAATCTCAGTAAATTGTTGCCTTGAGAAACTCAGTTCTACAAATTTAAAAACTCTCAAGTATTGAAGCACAGAGTCAGGCAGAAATTCCACACTGGTCAGTTTCCTGAAGCTGGACATACTCTGTACATGAACTTCACCTAAGCCAAAAGTTTCAGCTGACTCATCAGCCTACACAAGTGCCGGGGCCTTGGCATAAATTGCACATATTGAGTCTCCACAGCCACAGTCTAAGGTGGGCCTTGGAGGATAATCCTGTCCTTATTAGGGACATTGGGAAGACAGCAACACATCTGTTTGTTACTGGGAAAGAACATAAGCTTAATATCTAGTGATTAAGTCAAGTCAAATTAAGAGTTTTCAGCTTTTTTTTCTTGCTGTTCCCTTTCCCTGCCTTGACTTTATTTTCCATGTAAGTTTGCATTAAACAAGGAGCAGAAAGAAACCAGGAGAAAATGTTTCTCTACTCATTATTAACTTCAAGAGATGCAACAAATGAAATTCTTTGAAGACATCCATATGCCAAGTTCATGTACGCTGTGCTTTAGAGAACCACCTAACAACACACAAAAGCTGGTATCTCTCATGACTTGTGTCACCTTTATGACAGGGAATTAATTTTGAACATAAATAGTAAGGGATTTTATGAACTCCTACAGGAGACAATAAAGATACTTCAAAGTACTTCAAATAATAGCAAAGGCACAGACAACAGTTTATTTTGTATGCTTAGATGCATATAGGTGCATTACAAATGAACTGCCTAAAAGTGGACTTCTTTCTTATATGCGCTAGTTCCATTAAACCTTGAAAGGAATCTCTAGCAATTAATATTAAATGAAAGGAGTAGACATCGAAAGGTTTGATCTCATAATTTAAAGATTTTCAACTGAGACTAGTATCCATGAAAGAAACTATTAAAGAAAATCTATACTTTACAAGATTTGCATTTATATTTTAAAAACAGGGTGTCATGAGACCAGAATGACCAGTGTTTGATACCATTAGGAAAAAAAAAAAAAAAAAAAAAAAATCAAACTGTACTTGTAACCTCTTTTGATCAGCACATAGAGAATACACGTCGTATTTCTGAAACACATAAAGAAATTCTAGCTCTCAGAGCAAGATCTCACCAACAAGTCAGTGGGACTGTATATATGCTTACAATCAAGTAAGGGCTGAAACTGCTTTATTGGACTGAAGCCCTCAGCACACAGCAGAAGCAAGCCTTCGCATGAGTAACTCTCCCTGCCAGGAATGGTAGTTAACCACAGATTTCAATGTATCTCTAAAGAGAACGTGACTCTTCCATCAAATACATGCACACACTGTCCTTCTTTGTAAAGTTATTTTTAACTCGCTTCTCTGAGTGTTGCTACTGCAGCCCCTTTCATTCTCCCAGCTGAAAGGGAAAATAAAGGCAAAACCAAGGCACTTTTCATTAGAGAGGGAAGTGATCCAGGGAGGGAAGTGATCTAGAAATGCAAAATTAGATTCAGCATTTTAGTTCAGAAAACTTCCCATTTCACTACTTAAATTCAAATGACTCATTGGCTTTCTTCTCTTACTTGCTTTCCATGTTATTTCATATTAAATAGGACATATATTGCTCGACACAAGGACAAGAACACCACACCATGAAAAACAGAGCTAGAAGCATGTAAGAATAAATATTTAGGTAAATATCATTTATGTCTTTTTTTCTTCACGATGCTTCTGCAAATCACATTGAGTTTTAGCACTACAAGTAAGAAACCGGATATCCCTCCAAAATGAAGAGTAAAGAGAAGCCACATTACAAACAGTGACTACATGTTACCATTATATTGCACCCTTAATAGTAATTAGTTTGTGTCTGCCGTATTATAAACTGGTGAACTGGGGAAGAATGCAGTTAGGGCACCAGAATTTTATAAGTACGCAGGGGAAATGAGTGCAGTTTTGCACCATGGTAAAAGGACTTGGTGTATGATCTTGAGCAAGCCACAGTGTTTCTGCACCTCATTTTTCCAGGGGTAAAAAGGACTCTGGGAAATCTTTTGCTATTATATTCATGTAATACTCAACACCACTGAATTGCACTATTTTACTGGAATATTAATCATCATAAATTTCCAACTAAGAAAAAAAAAAGGCAAATAATACTGGACAAAGAAAATCCAAGCAACTCAATTTTATCTTCCACATCTAGAAAGTAGATGAAAAGGAGCTTAAAAGTTGCTGCATAGTTTAGGTATGTTAGAAAGAATAACAAGTCAATAGAAGGGGGAAAACAACTTTAAGTTGTTTCTTACACCCTGACCATGAAAGCACATTTTGAGTTCAAAGTTCCTTGCAATTAACTGAATGTCTCCAAAGAAACATTCCTTTTAGGCAAATACATAACTTATTCAGACAACAGCAATATCTGCACCTTGTTAAAGTAACCAAGCAGCACTAAATAAAGTTTCAGTGAGTCTGACCATTTCAAAAATTCATTCTCCTCACCTTCTATTACATACATTCATCTTTCACCACTTTTAGCAGTAGATACCGTTTCTGATTCAACGCATACCACTAAATTTCTGCTGTACAGCATTTATCTTGATTATCTCAGCCTATTCCCTCTAAAATTGTCTGAAATAAGAGAATATAATTTCCGGTAACAGACAATTCAACCCTTGGTGTTTACAAAGAGATATTCCTAACATAGCTGAGCTGTCTAATCTGGAAAACAGGAGGAAAAAAAAAAGGGGGGTGGGGGGAGAGAAAAAAGTTAAAAGTATGCTTTACCCCGGAGTAAAAACGGTTTTGTATAAAGCAAAATATTCAATTACAACAGTGTTGATATCTCACTCACACTGTTAGAAAAAAAGTTATAATCACAAATTTCTTCTAGCATCTCAGTCAGTCACCACACTTCTACAGAACAGTTCTTTTATTTACCTGCTTTTTTTACTCAGTGAGCGTATATGTTATCCAAGTTCTTCCCCTCTTCTCTGAGATTACAAAAGATAATTTTCCTTTGAAGTACAAGTCCCTTTTCCTCATGGAGATAGCCTTAAAAACTTGAATTTATGTAAAGTAGCAGTAAAGCCTGAATTAGATATAATTCAGCATCCTTCTCAAGCCTTCTGTCAACTGAACGAAGAGGTAGCTCACATTACCCTTTCTTCTAACACCAACATGCAAAATAAATCACAAATATTGTATTTTGAATCATAGCTCTTATTAGCTTCTCCTCAAATCTTTGTGTTTAGATCCTTAACTACAGAAAATAGAAACTGCTCAGCTGGAGTAACAGGAAGACCCAGAAAAGTTTACAAGCCTAGAAATGTTAATGATGACATTTAGATGCATTACACAGCTTTAAGTTTCAAGCAGCTCAGAAGATTTTCAAAATACTTTCATTAGAGCCACACATGGGCTCCTTGAGACAATTTAAGGACTGTCTGTAATTTATTATGCAAATTATACATGTAATCACCAAACTTTTCCCTTTTACAGGCTCATAAGCCCTAAGCAGTGACCTACAGCACATTATGTGCTATATATACACACACATATGTGCAACAAAAAAACCTCTCTCATCCAGATGGACTTGCAAGTTAAGCAGCCTTATAGCTGGTGGAAAAAGAATAGATTATAGAATAGATTGCAGCTAAAGTTGCAATTTGCCTAGGGTAGAACAACATAAATTGCAATTCCGTATTTGAGTAACTGTGTACAGGAAGTATCCATCATACAGGAAGAAAAAAAATTATTAAAGACAACAACTTGCACCAATTTTCTATCTGCTAGATCATTTTTCTATAGGTATTTCCACCTATAAAACTAGTAATCCAATTAAAACAATGTTGTAAGCTAAAATACACTTCATTCTAGCATATGGTTTGTAGTAATCGAGAGTAATTTTCTTGTTTTACTAGAAGGCAGTAATATTTGCAAGGGAAAATGATGATCAACTTAATCAGTAATTCACTGTGACCTTCCAATGCCTTTTTGATTTTACATAAGAATTTTAAACATCTACTTTAGCAAGCCATTATGAAATACTTATAGGAAACAATTTATCCATGCTTGTCAGCCCAGCATGATTTTGCAGCATTGCCCTGTTTAGAAGGGGTAATCCATCACTACTACAAGCAGGATTCAGGAATTCTTGGTTCTCTACCCTATGCTCATACCACACTACTTGTGAGAAAATACGCTTAGGATAGGAAGGGTATATGAAGCAAGTTTCTGGGACAGTAGCCCAAATAGCTATAATGACCTTTTGCAAGGCTAAGCACTCAAAATTGAGGAAATTCCAAAGATCAAGTTGCTTTGGCAACTCTGAATAAGAAACGAGGAGACAATGCCGCATCCCTACAATCATCATGTATATTGCCATGATTTTGATATAAATAAAAGCAAAACTTTATCTGAGCTGCTATGCAAAGTATTAACTTCAAAGCTGCAGAATAAGTTACTCCCCTGCAAAACTCACTATCAAATGGATGTGATGGTTATTCACATCTGCATGCTAACACCAGCTAGCGTCTTCAATGTTTCTAAGAAGAAGAGGAAGACTGCAGATAGTAATCATAAGCCATATAATCTACGATTAACCTTTTCCATTTCTTCCCTTTACTTCTTTGTCTATTTCTTCTTTATGTCTTACTGGTTCAAGGTCAAAACGTTTCTCTTATTTTCCTCACCAGATTTTGATACATACTTTTCTGATAGTTATGACAGGAGCTTGGTATTTCTCCATCAAAGATTTGAAGTAATTTATTTTTTCATTTCCTTTTTCATATCTCTACTGTTATATAAATACGCTCTAGCTAATAACTTCAAAAACCCACTACTATATCTTATAGTTAAACTTCACAAATGCTCCCCTTAACCAAAGCCTCACAGTAGTAAGATAATCAACAAGTATTATAAACACCTCATTTGTTCAGGAAAAAAAGGTTATTTATAGACTGTCAATAGAAAAACGAAATACAGTAACCATGAACTGAATCACAGTCTATTAACAGAATTACAACTTATTTAGAAAATACAAGGATAATACAAACTACAAAAACTATGATTGAGCCACTGCAGCTGTTGGTCTCTGATCTATATTGAAACAAATTGCTCATTATTTCAATTATTCTATTTCTGTCATCATTATTTCAACTGTAGTTTTTGTTCAGAGTTTGAAATAAAATTCTATAAAAAACTGCATTACAAGAAATAATGCATATTCATCATGTAAAATAATTTTTGTCATTGAAAATACTATGAATCCCGAATAGGACAGAAATTATAAAAATATAAAAACATCTGTGAATATATAGATTGAAACAAAAAAGTAAGGGCTAGTCTCTATTCACTCTACACAATCACAAGATGCTTGTACTGTCTGTCAGCTGCACGGCACCCAGTGTTTATTTTAAATAAGACTCCCACACATGCACACCACAAAATGGCGTCAAGAGCTATCTGTCTGGTCTGGACAATTTCAATGTCTTGTGAAGCAGAACAAAAAATTCTATTTTCTTTAGTCAAAAAAAAAAAAAAAAAAAGCCATGACAGTAGTCCTTGTGTCTTGAAAAAAATCCGCAGTGATGTGCATGATTCCATCAGGCTAAAGCATGAAGTCACTATTATGTCTTTTGATTTTATATTATTTATGTAGAAATTCAGTGAAAGCTTTATTCCACAAAAATAAAATCAATGGGGCTCAAAAACAATAGGGGCATTAATTTTTTTTCTAATCACTCCTGAATTTTTAATCCAAAGTCTAAACACAGAATTAGAGCTGATTTACTAATACAACTCAGGAACATGGGATATATCTAGACCTTGAACTCCATTAGATTATGATGGAACAGAAGAGCAACAGAAGAAACCAGATCCTCCGAGGAAAATATATTAAACTTGAAAAACATCTGGGGATCTCTTAGGGAGAATTTCCTCTAAAGACCTTTTGTTTTCTTGACAGAAGCGTGGGGAGCAGTTACATTTGCGGTACACCGCTAACGCAATGAACTGAATGTGAATATTCTGACCCTCAAGGAAGATTTGAAATGAGCATGCCTCTTGGACAACTTCTTGACAAGCTTTATAATACCTTTTGGAATCTTTCAGTACTAATAGTGAAATCCACACCCATGTGGATCCAGTGAGTAACAATAATACTCAATAATAATTGCAAGAGATTTGGTTAAAAGAAAATTCAGTAATTCCATTGCTCATGCACTGAATTTAAAGATTCTGGAGCTGCAGACCATAATGATGTGACAGTCATTTTTAGATCTTATATTTATGGACATTATTCACAAAGGGAAATAATGGCTTTTCAGACTGCTGCCAGGGAAAAACAGTTTGTTATAAACAATACGTAGATAAATAAGTATTTATTAAACATCAGGATTATTCAAAATGTATAGACCTTTGGGAGCAAACATTTTAATAAAGGCATAGAAGCTGGAAGAAACAGAATGTAATGATTTGGTAAAACCACAGCTGGAGGCAGAGTTCAAGTTATGCACCTCAACAAAGAAAGTACAGACAGGTCTGACATTGGGAAGCTATCTGTAGATAAGGCCTCTGTTTAGAGTGCAAGTCATGCTGGCTAATGGATGTCATGTTCATTGACAATCACATTAGGCTTTTTTGCAATTTTATCCAAATAAGGCTAATCATTCAGCATGCCTAATTTATACAGCTATGAGGGTGGGTTATCAGGACAGATGTAACGAAGCATTAAAGACTTGGGAACACTGACCTAGCTGTCAAATTTGATCAAATCCAATGGAATTCAATTTGTTAATCTTGCTTGACAATCCTACCCTCATGCACTCTAAACACTAATACATTTTGTATTGCACTGAGATGCACAGTCTACAGCAAGACTTTCTATTTGGACTGACCAGAAATAGGCCCTAGCTCTGTTCAGATTTGGAGTAAGAGGCAAGACTTAAAATAGGAAGTCCAAAAATAGAATTGTAAATCCATAAATATTTGTAGTATGTATTTTCTTTCCTAACTCTTACCTTAAAAGAAAGAAGCATGAGACCACAATCAAATATTTTAATAATGACTGCAGCTAATAAAAGAAAATATGATTGTTTTCTTATTAAAGAGCGAGAATTCCAACCCTCTAACACAAGTTGCTTTTGCCTGTGTATATATACACAGATCTATTCAAACATCAACTGACCAATGCAGACATTTCTGCACCTCTGGACATTTCAGTTCTCCATAGTACTGATCAGATTAATGCTCATTGTACGCCCTATAACGAAGGCTTCTGAGTCCAAGAGAAGAGTCTAACTCTTCCTAATACCCACTCGGGACTTACTCAAAAGGTAACATCTTTTCCATCAGCTACATAAATTTCCAACAGCCACAAAGCTTTGGCTTATTGCTACATAGGAAACCTAGATAGAGTGAAATGAAATAGCACAAGCTCTGAACAGTTGATTTATCCTGTTTCCAGTCTACTCTAAGAAGAACAAATATAGCTTTCTCCAATATTTTCAGTGGTAGACATAAACCTGTAGGTAGTAAACTTTCAGTCCTGGTTTATTTCAGGACAGTCCTTCTGAAGGAGTTTCCTACCTTACTACTTCTCCAACTCCATGGGACAACTAAACATTCCGGTTTTCCAATCCTTCTCCAAATTGCCTAAAGAAGCCTAGTGTATTGAATTAGAGACAATCAAACTTGGATAATTACTCTGTTCTCAATTTGAGGCAGATTGGATAGTAATTATTAGCCCAAATACAGGCTCCACCAGATCTCTCAATCATACTAGAATAGGCAAGAGGGAGTTCTGGAATACATAAACCATTAGTTAGAAAAGAATGATCAGAACACACTTAGTCATCCTACCTTTATGATGTCTTATATATTCAAATGATCAAACACAGAGTAAACAATTTTGCCATCCAATTGCACTTTCCTTTATGTTGCAAATATAAACAAATAAAAATGAGATCAGAGCTCCACCCAGATACCCAGTTTCTTTGGGGAGATTAGCTCATACTGAATGGTTTGTTGTCACAAAACCCAAGGCTACTGAGTCCTAACCATAGAGATCACCTCTGTCTTATATACAAGAAAATTGACAGAAGGATTTTTAACTGCCACATCATGAGAGCATCAAAAGACAGCAAACTGCATTTTGCATCACATTTCTTTATGGCACATATTTGTGCAAAAACAAATTCAGAGTTCCTCTGCTGGAAAAGAACACCATTAGGGAGAACTGTACATTCTAACTCACAAGGACATGAAGATAATTAATAACATAGCTATTCATTATTTATATACATGTGTGAAGGTGCATTTGTATGAATGTGTGTGTATATATGTACATATATACACAAACATATATGTACACCGAGACACAGAGGTATAAATTTTGATAAAGAGTAGCCAGCTAAGGGGATGCTGCAGTCTTAATGAAGACCTTAGTGAAAAA
This sequence comes from Tinamus guttatus, assembly GCF_059628265.1. Lineage (NCBI taxonomy): Eukaryota > Metazoa > Chordata > Aves > Tinamiformes > Tinamidae > Tinamus > Tinamus guttatus. The sequence continues at coordinate 14,577,470 of NW_028288774.1, read as the reverse complement.
AACTATAGAAATTTGTCTGTTGTAGAAAAAGTGACAATTTAAGAAACAAAACACAAAACAACAACAAAAACAACACATACACCTCCGGAACTGCTGTAGGAGGGACAAAAGATTAACATGGTTAGATTCCAAAGTAGATGGATTGAAAGCAAAGCATTGTTATACCTGCAATGATGTCATCCATCTGCTCCAAAGCTGCTTCAAGCATATGACTAGCATCGGAGGCCATGATCTTAGATTTGTTCAGACCTTTACTCTTCCTACTGAAAAGACAGATGAAAGCATAAGTATCATACTAAAAATCAGACTTGATAGAAAATCTACTTTGCTGTTACACTGTAAATCAAGCCACGCAAGCAAAAGTCCTCTTAAAAATAGAGCCTAATTAATTTTGACATTTTGACTAAGAGATTTTACAAAAGCCAGCAAACAATCTCAAGCGCCCTGGAAGCCTCGAATTTGTAAGCGGAATTTTCTAATTGAAAGTTGATTTTATTCCAACCTTCTTTACTGTGGGAAAACCATCAGAAATGATGAAACTCAGTAAAAAGCCCAATAAAATGGATTTTTTTCTTAGTAACACATCAAGATTATTTGCTTCTTTTACAAATCAAGAGTCCTAACACACTGGCTCTTCACGAGCGTGCTGCTGAAATATTTACAAAGATACAGAGAAATTTCATTCATTAATAACCTCTACATAGTCAGTGAGTGTACGTGTCCTATGCCATTCTGGTAAATGTATATAACATGCAAGAATGAGAATCAGAAACTACCTTTCAATTTCAGCCCAGCCAAGATAAACTATAATTTATCATAACGAGTAAGCCATTGTTTAATTACAGATCAAACACATATGAAGAGTAACATGAGAATGTCATATTAGAAAATGGAAAAAAAGTCTTTTGTTCTTACCTAAGGCAAAGATTAATGAATTTTGTCTCTCCTATTTTTGTCAAAATAGTAATTTAAGTGTAGACAACGCTAAATGTAATTAATTTTCCCCAAATACATCTGATATTTATAGCAATGCTCTATGCTCAATGCTTCAAATGCTCTATTTAACAGAACCAGAAATAGGGCAAATTATGTTCAAATTGAACAATCTTGGAAGTCCTAAGTGAGCAGATGAAGTTAAAGTTTCAGAACATTTATCCATGTGATCTATACTTTCAAGAGACTCCTTTTGACTCCGTTTATTCCCTTTGTTGATTTTGGCAGGCTTCCATCTTCTGTTGTTGCATTTATACAATAGTCTAGTGTAGCAGATTCACTAAATACTTAAGAGATACCTGAACCACTTTAGGAAAATTTCTTTTAGTTTAAAACAACCATAACCAGCAACAATCACTACAACAAAGGGAAATCCGTCTTTGGCAAGTAGATGCCAAAGATGCATCTAGGCTACCTTGATCCTGAAGCTTATGCAGAAGAAAAGATTCATTCCCCCCAAAAAACTATTGCCAACCTCTGTGCTGTTAAATCAGGACAGTAGACCAGCTCAAGATTAGTGGGAAGAAAGCAATAAAAATACTAGAAATAGCATAAAGTCTATATTGGTAGGTGGTAATGCATGTTCTTATTTGCATTATATGATTATGCTTCGTGTACCTTAAGCAGCTACAGCAATTCACATTTATTATTAAAAAGAAATGGAAGACTGTCAATCTTAAGTTTCAAATATAGTATGACTGCCCTATACTGACCTGTTACATTGACATTTTGCAACAGCAAAACTTTTTATCAAGACCTTAACATGAAATGGAAAAAATATTTTGTTGAAAAATACCACTACATCTGAGTCTTTTATCTCCTCCCAGCCTCTATACTCCTTGCCTTCTTATCCGTATGCACAGTATAATTGCTGGTTAACTGAATCAAGCTGGAGTAAAACCGGCTAGACAAAAAATACATGATTTATTAATAAAAGTAAAGTGCTTTGCTCCAGCGTAATAATGTAATATTACTTGCTGAACATCTTTTTCTAGACAGACCTGTTGCATGAGCTTCAGGCAAGTCTTATTTTCCCAGACACTCCCTTCTTTGGCTGTTCTGAGCAATAATATGAAAGTAGCTTCTTAGATCCCGTAAGATTTCAGTTACCATTTCTGATCTGTTTCTATAGAACTATCTGTAGTTGTAGCTTTTTTTTTAAAATAACAAAACACCTGTATTAATTGGAAAGCACGGTGAGTTATACAAAAAGAATATACATATTTGCTGGCTATTTAATGGCAATTCTTTTTATTTTTTTTTCTTGAGTGACATCAACATATGCAAAACATAATGACTTATCTGCATTCATAAAAACCTGCATATGTTGAAAAGCAGTTTTTGTTTAATCTTTAGGAAACCTGAAAAAATATTCTTCATTTCTATCAATAAAGTAAAAGCTTTAATATCAGTATTAATATTTAATATTCTAATTTTCACAATTGTACCCAGATTAATTTATAGCAGAAAAATACAGGAAACAATTAACTCACCTTTTCAGGACTCTGAGAAGAATATACTTTCCCCATTCAGTAAAAAATATTCATTGTTAATAACAAAAGTTAGTGCTGTTAAGTAGACTTAAGTCTAAATTATTTCATCCCTTCCAAGCCACATGCTCATAAGAATTTAGAGCCCAACCTACAGATAAAGATATCGCAACCCTGTTTGTTATAATTACCTAAGTAATAAGATCATCCAGGAAGTAAAGAACACCAGTCTGAATGCTCTACATTTATTTTACTCAGGTAGCTTTACCCAATAAACTCCAATCTCAGATTTGCATTTCAAATCAGATGAAGAACAATCTCTGCTGGAGCTGTTGTGCTTGCAGCCAATATGCCTTACAAATTCCTTAGGCTACTTTCCTTATGTATAACTATAGTTTCCTGTGCCAACAGAACATAATATTTAACAGGCATATTCACTGGGCCTTCATAGTCATGAAAAGACTAAATTAAATTTGAATCTTTCATGGCTGCCATGAACCAGCAGCTCTCCAGAGATAAGAACATGAGCATAACTCCTGACTCGGACATTTTTCACAGTTGCTCCTAATAATGATGCTGCCAGTGTTATCAGTTGTGGAGAAGGGATGGGTTTTGTGCTAGGAACCCATGAAATCCAGATCTCGCTTTAATATTTAACACTGTGTGGCTTTCAGTTTCCTCTCATATTTAAAAGACATTGCTAAAAGATAAATGCCACCATCTTTCTGGGATGAGCCATTTCGAAGGATTCAGATTCTAAGCACTTAATAGCATAAGGAAATACTAAGAGCCTTGACATAGCTTCAGAAGGCATTTTTTTTCCTCAACTGCAAGATGGCTCCTAGGGAATGATGATGATATGTGCGTGATTCCCACTCCCAACATTTCCCACCTTGCTTTTCCTCCAGCCATATGCAGCACTCCATGCAGTCACTCCAAAGGTCTAGAGCTGCTAATTCATCTCTCTAATCTTTTTCAGAAATTTGGAAAACACCAAATGTTATAAATACATATTTGGACAATAGTCTTTGAAAAACTGGCATATCTCTCCAATTAAGTTAATTCTCAGCCCTAAATAACTATCTGCAGCTGTTAGGAATAGAAGGATTTCAGACGATCACTAAAATGACAACCTAAAGAACACTGCTATAGTGCTTGCTATACAGCATCATTCAGGGCTATCCGTCCAGAAAGCCTATTCAGCAGTAGGGCTTAAATTTCATGTTTTTGTTAACATAGATACTACCTTCTCTATTTCCTTTTTATGTGGTTCTGTAAAACAAGTGGAAGGGAAAATAGAAGTAAAAAACCCTTCCTCTGTTTATGACCATTTACATAATAAACAAAAGGAAAAAAATAACAGCATAGAATTTTAAGACAACTAAACCAGTAAAGGATAACAAATATTTTTCAATCAGGGAAGTCATTTAAAAAATGTAAAGGCAAAGGTCCATGGCAAAGCCAGGAGGATGCAGAAGCAAAGGGAACAAATAAACAAACAAAAAAATCTGGAAGTTACGCTTACACACTAGAAAAAAATGAAGACTTCCCAAAGCTGTACAGAGACTGAATCATCTGGAAATGGCAGAATAATAGGGAAAGTTTCCAGTCAACATATTCCTGGAAGTCCTTATATGTAGACATCCTTGGGCAGAACTAGTACAAAGTTTCATGCTGGAAATGACCTATAAAACTAAGGTACATCAGTACTTAAGTATTACCCAGGCATTGTAGAACCCCACATCCTGTGCTGCAAGCAATAGCTGGAGTTGCAAGCAGAAAGAACTATGCCATATTTAACTAAATAATTTCCATAAAGATATGACAGGAATTGAATTCATTTAAATTTGTGATATTACCATCAGGTTTCAGTGAAGTCAAACAACTGTTTTCAAGAATAGGCCCATTAGATTTGTGAAGCCAAGTCAGAAACTAAACAATTCATTTAGAGGGAAAAAAAAAAAAAAAAAAAAAAGGCGGGGGAAGGGGAGGAAGCACCCTTAAAAATATGGTAAGGGCTTTGGCTGATTCTTTATGATACTTTAAAAGTACAAATCCCCTCAGAGTAGCTCTTCCTCAAGACTCAAAGATATCAACTTACAGTTCCTATTAGTGGCATAACTGAATTTCCTGACTCATGTTTGTATCAAGTCTCATCCTTAAGTATAAAAGCTGACACTAACAGAATGGCATGTGTAAAGCCAGGTTTCTTCCGTTCCTCTCTACAGTAGTTTTATTAACCAGAGAAAGCCCTTTACTAAAGTTTTTTTTCTTTAATATATAAAAACATAGTTCATAAAAAAAACTTTAAAAATCACTTCATAATTTAATTTTACCTTTGCCATCAGATGCACATATCCTTCATTTTGCAGAAGTAATTAAAAATTGGTTCAAGGTTCTGTATATTCATGCATATGTGTGTATAAATACAACCTTTCTCTCCGATAGGCACATTAACACAGCAAATTCTGTAATTCATGATTTTGCAAATCTTATACCAAAATGCATTATGCACTACTAAAGTGGGCAAAAATGAATCAATGCTTTGGATTTAAAGTTCAAATGAGTTAAGCATGGTGATATATGGGAGGAAATTTTCTCAACCAAAACGTGAACACTTCTGGACTTATGATAAATGCAAAGGTGAATAATACACAGAAATCAAACATGGTACTACACATTAGTAATAAAATATTGCAAAAAGAGGGCAAAAAAACCCCCTAAATATTCCTGAGAGTTTGTTCATTTAAGCTGAGAGATGATATTATGAATGATTTACATTTTTTATCTAATAAACTGAAAGGTGAGAATTCATAATAAAAATAAACAGAGAATTAATGTGTGAATGAACTCTTTGCCATTGGGTATAACAGAACACAAGACCTTAAAACAACTTGAATCTTTTTGTTAATTCCTTTTACCTAATCTCTTGAAGTTTTACTCTCTAAAAATCCTAAAATTTTCAGACAAACTATTGTGGAAAAAAAATGAAAAAAACAAAAACAAAACACAAGGAAAAACCCAAAGTTTTTAATCTTTCAGAATCAAGAGAAAAATTGCTAATATTGCCTATAAGAATAGACTTTTAAAAATCTCTCTGAAGGAGAAGCTTCTTGGCCTGGCCATGACTAACCTAGTGAATTGGTCCAAACTCTAAAGAAAAATCCAAATATTCAATATCTGTTTGCTTTCCTGAATTTCACTAAGTTCTATAAATATAGATTGTTCTTCTAACCTGCTAGGCTGTTATGAAACTAACTTAGCAGAACAAGCATTTATTAATGAATTTATTTTATTAAGCAAGTAAGTGCACATGCATAAATCCCATGATCTCTACAGAAGTGTATGTGAGCACTATGAAATGGAGACTTTAACTGTGGTGTGACTTACACAGGTGCTCTTTTGAATATTAGTCTGAAAACATTGCTGTTTCATTGAAGGCTGCCAGTGCTAAGACAGAGCCAGAAGATCTGATGCCTCAGAGTGCCTGATCTTTAAATCTACCCACAGTGTCTGTTTCCTTCCCTTCCTCTATGTGTACAGAGGACTATTTTAAACATCAGCTGCTTTCCCAACATCAAAGAGCAGGCACTAATAACCAGCTTAGTGTTTAGTACTCATAGAGCCCTTCATCCTAGTGCCTCCACTGTTATGTATCACTGCAGGGTCATCTAGACAGGTGTCCATCAAAATTCATATGGTCCTGAGAGGCAGAGAGCAGCTTAACTGCTCTGAGAGCTCACAGAACCATAGCAACCATGCTGTCTCAGACTAGAAGTCTGCCTGGCTCACTGGTCTGTCTCCAGCGATGTTCAGTATAACATACATTTAGGGTGATCAGCCTCCTGGTCTATCTTCCTTTCCTTCCCATCACTGGAACATTTTGTGTAGCAATTGTAAATAATTGGAAGCATCACTAGGCTGGTTTAATATTTCCCACCCTGTATCTGTGAACACCTACATACTTAATTCACACTAACAGAAACTGATAATATCAAGTACTTCTGCATAAATTTAAGCCTTGCTAGCTATTTTGAGGAAAGTATCTGCAGAGAACAAAGAAAAGATACACTTCTGCCAGAAACTACAAACACGTAAGTGACTGGATTAGAACATTCAAACTAGAAACAGGTCACAATTAAAAGCACCATATCCCACATCACTCAAAAAGCCATCTTCAGGCTTTCCAATTTTTTGACTACAGAATTTTTATAACCAAAAGGCCAGAATTCTCCCTGACATTTTATATCCTGATCTAAAATTTTCTTTTGCTCCTCCTTGATACAGAAAATAGACTAACTCATTATAGAATATGGACAAGTAAGGAAACAGCCAAGTTGGACATTTTGCCATAGCTTATTTCTAAAAATCAAAGTACAATCTGCAATCATATTGACTTTCCATACTTAAAGGACAAACACAAGCAAAGACAATTTACTAATTACAAGAGAAAACATTATACAGTATGGCAATGCTGCAAGACAGACAGAAATCAGTAACTAGACATTCATAAGAAGCATTCTATTTTTTTTTTAATTTTGCATAGGTGACAGAAAGTTGTAGTAGTTCCCAGCTGAAGAAATGTTATTACAGCTGGCAAGAAAAACATGACATCCTTTATTTCTGTTTTTCCATCTGGCTCTGGCAGAAATATGAATACCAAGATGGCTAGGGACTGTTCAGGAGCTCAATTACACACCCACTGAAACCAGCAGCTGACTTGAGAGGAAATAAGAAGAAGCCCATAAATGAATGTGTGACCAGATACATAGGTCTCTCTGACGACTTGCCCATGGGAAATCCTCTTTAGCTAGGAAAGAACTTAACAGCATAAAGTACAGTGGAGAACTACTACTCAAATGTTTACCTTTCCCATTTAGCTCTCATTTATGCAAGTTATTCCTGTTTCCTGCTCTGCTGTTACCCAGAAATAAGTAAATTTCAACTAAGTATATATCCAATTTTGAATACTTCGTGCACTCTTCTTATATTTCTACAGAAGACTTCTATAAAAGACAGTATGGTACATGAATCAAATGCGATATACCCAATGGCACGAGACACAGGAGAGAACTTAAAAAATATTCAAGATACATGGTACTAAGCATGGAAATGCTCAGCCTCCGTTTCATCCACAGAGATGACTATTAGAAAGCTTGCTGAAAAAGACCAATAGCTCAGTAAAACAGTTTTCACACATGAATCTCCACAGCTGTCATATTCCGCTTTACTCATTTTGGCTTAATATCGCATAATTATTTCATTCAGAAACCTCTTGGAAGTATTTCGAATAAAAAACTAAAAAATAAAAAAAATAGAGAGAGAAGATCGGACCCACTCATTAATTCAATATTCTTCCTATTTTTTTAATACACATATTTGCATCCTAAGTTCCTAAGACAGCATCCTAAGGACGCTACCTGCATATTGGTTTATCAATGAGATACGTATAAACGATGACTTTTGAACTCACTCTTTTTATTGCGAATTCCAACTACTTACAGGGCATGTAAAATATGAATCTATATGGATCCAACTATTCTAATGAGCACACTTAGCTTACAAAAGTTCTACTGTTCATACTCTAGTTAATCAAAATACTATGTAAAACAAAACTAGAGAAATCCTTTCTGCTACAAACAGCGCAAAAACATATCCTACACTAGCGTAGCACAATCAGGGAGATCCTGAATTTTAAATAAGAGAAAAGTCTGTGGTTACTAGTAATTAGTTACTAGTACTAATTACTAGCAATAAACAAAATAATAAAAAGGCAGAAAAAAGAAAAAAAAAACCTTCTTTCTTGCAGATAAAATTGCACAGAAAGGAAGCTTCCCTTCCCTCATACATTATAGCCCCCAAAATTAATACCTCCAGAAGGGGTTTTAAAAAGTCATCTAAACATGTTTTCATCTTCAATGTTTCTGAGAATGTTTTAATGGCTAAAAGCTCTCCAATTTAAATGCACCCCATAATGGGAAAATTAATGGGAACAGCCTCCAGGCTTTAAATGTTTATACAGCTACCTCCCTACTCTCCAATTTTATTGCTTCAGTGAAGGTAGCATAGAAGACGTATTTTGCAAGGCTAGATCTATTTTAGTTAAGAAGTATATATGCATAAACTTAATTATTTTCTCACTGGATCGTTTTAGCATTCCATTTCTCCCTCCTTAGAAGTATAGCTCAACACTTCCCAAGACAGCTGCTCAGAAAAATAAAATTCAACAGGCAAATCTTCTGACAACAAAAGTAATGTCATCTTGCATTTTTCTGAATCCCTATTCTACCTGCAAAGCTCTATCTTACCTACCTAGAAAACTACCATTTTACACAAGCCTTTCAGGATAGAGCTACTAATAGCCCAGTTCCACAAGTCTGCAATGTTGTCATTATGGGTCAGGTAGCACAGCAACAAAAGCTCTCCAAAAGCTCTAAGCACTCAGAAAATTTTTAATGTGCTCAGAACAGAAATTTCTCTTCTATTTTCAGTCAGACTCGGAATCACAACAATGTGCAATAACTGACATTATTTGCTTGAGAGATGACACATGATTTGAAACTAAAGTGTTTGTATAGTTTTAGTAAGAAAAGCATTTTGCAAAGCAAGTTTGCAAAGCAATGACCAAGATATATTTGACAAACCAAATCCCATTCTAAAAATCTGTACTACCAGGTTACTTCTAATTCTACCAAAAAGTCTTAACATTGAAACAAATTGCAAAGTTGCAGTTAACACAAATGCTACAGTATAACTGTAAACAAAGCAATACATTGTTATAAATTTAGTCAAATTTTACTGTCTCTGAAGAAGAAGGATTAAAAAACCCTTTGTACTGACACAGAAAATAAATGAAACAGAATTCTTACGTTACTTTAAATGGTCTGAATGTCATTACAGCATGGCCAGAAATCCTCAGGAACACAACTACAGTTCCAAACAGTAATGATACCTGAGGGGATACTCACTGTCAAGTTACTACTCATCCTGACTTGCTTTAGAGTGCTTGATGTCAAAACTCAGTAGCTTTTCATAAGTGAATAAAAGGTTTACTACTCATACTTGGTCCTATTGCAAATAAATGTATGGAGTTTCTTGAGGTAATAACTTAATCACGTATTTATTGCTTAATCCTCTATAGCGAACTATTCAGTAAAAAAAGGCCACAAAACCAAATTATTTCGTTTCAACAAGCTTTCAATGTTCTTAACAGCTATCAGCTGATTATGATGTCTTTTCCCAAGTTTCTTATATCTGCAGCCAAGAGACAATGCACAGAGTCAAAAACAGCAGGGAAAAAAAAAAAAAAAAAAAAAAAAGACTGAACAACTACTCAAATAACTGGATGGAATGAACTAAAATTTCCTTTTGCATCCTGCAGTAGAAGGAACACTAAGTTTACTGTCAGTTTCTTCAGACTGAATCTATTTCATTTTGCTGAAACTGGTTCAAAGTCTGCTCTCCCAACAGCAATCATGACAGCTTTAGGCTAATGACCTAACTTTAGACTGAAATCTGATTTGCTACTATAGGTAAGAAAAAAATTACATGTTGGCTTGTGTGCGTTTTGTGCCTTGAAGAATTACAAGTACCTATATTCATGAGAGTTTTATTAATTCCTGAAAACATATCTAGCTTTTGGCCACACAAACATTAAACAACTGCACTGTCACGATGGAATTATTTCTTCACTGCTAGTCCTCGCTGAGTGATAAGTGCTAAGTGATAGTTTAGCTCCATGACAGAAGGTGTATAATTTACCTGTCAGTTAACAAAAGCAAAGGAAAACCATTTTCTATGGAAATGATATTTACACGCAGCCTACCTAGCATCACAGTTTTATCAGTATTAACTCACTGGAACGTCTGTAGTTGAGGGCTCAAATTAGGGTTTTCAGAGCAACTGAGTAGTTACTAGTCTCATTATTCTCTCTTAGCTCTCAGTTACTCTAAACCTCTGATCAAATCAAAGATTTACAATGACTGGTGACTCCAAAACAGGTTCTAAAGCATGAATACCCTCTTATATAAAAGGGTTGAGGGGGGAAAGAGAAAAAAAATGTTCAATTTAAACACAACCTCCTCTCCCCACATGTTAAATAAATGCAATCTTACATCCACATTACATCCGTCTTTCATTTTTCAAGTAGTTCATTCTTACGCAAAGTGTACACAAACTGAATTCCACAATCTAAAAACCAAACCAAAATCACTAGCAAATTTATTAGTTAGAGAGCACAAGGCAAAACAGACTATGTGCACAATTTTTTGCAAGTTTTTAATCTTTAGCCTAGCCTATAACTATTGCGAAATGTAGCATGCACTGAACAAAGTACAGGTGAATAATATTGTAGACTATTACACACTTTTCACAACACACTGCCAAAAATTCTTCAAAGCAGGCCAGAACAGATTTTTTCCTTGCACAATAGCTTGTTATAACAACTCTCCTTTCTTCCAGTAACAAAAGGTTCTGTTACCATTTTCCCTTTGTACATCTGAAGTTTGGCAGATCAGACAGTTCTGTGCTGTTTCATGTAAGATTACTACTTTGGATATATTTAGCTTCCTATATTAAAGGAGATTTAAATTTCTCATTCAAGAAAAATAGGTAGTAGTTCAAAAACATTTTACTGATTTATAATTATCATGACTTAGATTTTCAGGTTTAGTATAGTTTATAACACTAAAATACTTTGTGTATGTACTTTTCTCCAGGAAAACATGGAAGACTACTTTCAGGAAATAAAATCAAATGATTTGCTTAATTATTTTTGATTTTTTCCCTAGATACGATTAACACATTCTTTATGAGAATTACATGTCTTGCTTGCATTGGTATTTTACAATCTATGTTCCCGACAAGTCTCTCCAAGGATAATTTTAGTATTTTTTATTTATTCCCTTGAAATAATTATTTGATGTAAAATTGTATATTTTGCAAAAATGTAAAGTTTAATGTCAAATTGCTACATCTTACAAAAAACATATATTATAAATACTCCATTCCTCTCCTCCTCTCTTGGTCTCTGCCTTCTTACCCCTATCTCAAAAGATCTCAAAAAGCATAATCAGGTTGCAAAGTGCTTTACAAACATAACATTTGCATGCTACACATGTACTTCAATTCCGGCTGGTTTCTGTCTCTCCTCCCAGCCCACACCAGCAACTATATTTAACGTACAGTTAGCAAGGGTCAGGTCACCAGGATTCATATCCAACTCCCTGGGTTAAAGCTCTTAATGCATTACCTACAGACTCGCTGTTCTTGCAGTTGTCAATTTTATGCTTTTTCAGGAACCACTGATTTATTTTAACATCTTTTCTGGTAATCTATGGAGTGATCATCTATTTGCTCTTGGAATTGTTCAGTGAGTGATGGCAAGATCAATGAAAGATGACCCATTTTGTACACATTCTTCTCAGTTGACCCTCACTGCAGAGTATATAGAGAGGTTATAATCATTACTAAATCAAGGCCCAAATTCTAACATCATATCTGAAATCAGTTGTAGAAGCTTGATAAAGAGGCTTTCCTGCATGAAGTAATGGTACAGAATTAACACTAAATTTCAAGTAGGATCTATTGTGAAAATGTATCTTTATGCCTAATGAGAACCATTGTAACACATGGAAGTGTTGTAAAAGCTGGTTACTGACAATACAGCTTATCACAGGCTGAAACGCCAACAAGGCATTCAAAATAAATTACAAAAATAATTTTAAACAGATTTCATTATGAACTCTGGAGTAAGTAAAAAGATGGAAAAGCCATCTTAGGAAAAGCTTAGCTTGGGAAAAATATTTTAACACCATCTAGTGAAATGCAGAAACTTTTCTTTCCAGGATGCTCAGTGCTGGTCTCTTACCTGTTTTAAGTTATTGGATTTACTTCTCCTAGGTCTTTGCTAGAGAAAGCTTTACAGTACTTCATTTGGGGAACTGGTTGAATTACATACATTCTGTGACGATCGTAAACTAATGAAATTTATAAATTTCAACGCAAAATCTTTAGAGAAAGATATTCTGATCATGTAGTATTAAAGAAGATACTACCAGCTGCATTGCACTGGAATAAAACCATGATTCACTGTTTTGCAGGGATATGGCAAATATGTTCCCCTGTCGAACTAAGCTTTCTAAGCTAAATTTTGGGTAGAAATTTGGGTAAATAAAACTGTATCTTTGTATGAGTAGTAGAGACACAAGAAGGCATCCCCAACTGTGAATCTGTAGACCAACTAGGTTTGTTTTCAGAAAGGAATAAAGTAAAACACCATTTCCAATACTGCCAGTGCTTGAAATCCAGATTGAAATTCAGCAGCTTAGATTTACCAGTAGTAATTACTTCAAAAGGCACCACAATCTGTTGATCTTAAGAATATGAAGACACAGTTAACAAGTGAATCATTCTTTATGAATATTCATATATGCTCTGATTCATATACTCCTGCTCTGATGAAAACAAGAATCACATTCAGTACTTAAGGTTACAGATAAGCAACTATTTGAAACAGAGAGGCTTTGGACCTGTCTTTCCCTTGCCAAATATGTCTTAACTTGTCCTCAAACTCATTCTACCTCTCCATCTTAAAACTAGGTTTTGGTGGAAGAAAATCATGCCTGATGATTTATTTCCTTCAAGTTCACATCAGCTTCAGGCATCCAACATCAACTTAGTGCCATATTCCCAGGTGATCTGCAAAAGACCTCTTGTACAATCACCTACTCATGCTCTGCCAATCAGAAAGAAAGGCAGATTCATCATTTACCACTGCAGGCATGTTATCTGTTACATTCTATAAAATCAACATTAGGCTACCATAAACTAGGAAGTTCTCTATCTTTCTCTGTATTCAATCCTCTACCTTGAATTTCAGTTATTTCTTGTTTTTTTTCCCTTTACATATATATATATATATATACACACACAGGTATGTATATACATAGAATGAATAAAGGGGTTATATATATATATCCGACATATACAGAACTGAGAAAAAAAATAGAAAAATACTTCTTTCCTATTAACAGCCATTCCTTTTGTCTTCTTTCAGAAGAGTTTCATAATGATGCATGGCTGGTTGCTGCTGTTTACCATCATCTTAACATAGATGTAGTACTGGAGTGAAACAAAGGTGGTAGCAGCAGCAATCTGCCATCATTCCTCAACCTACTGCATCTCTCTCCAGTGACAGGACATGAAGACAGAAAAGGAATGTAGAACCAGGGAACAACCTTCCCAGCCCAATTCCTCCTCTGCTTCATCCACACAGGAGATGAACCAATTTCTGTCCCCTCCCTTTAATTTGGTGCTCCCTATAGGGCAGAGTCCCAGATGTAGGACAGATAATCAGCTAGAACTTTTGTCACTTGCGTATTACCTGTAGTAGGTAAACAAAGCATTGAAGTTTTGAGAAGTGAGACTTACATTAGCCCAAAACATTAACAGACACACCATAAGCAACAACAACACATAGAAATGTCAGCTGTCGCAGTGGCAAGATTAGCACTGAGCAATCCCTCAGCTTCTAGTACTAAACTGTACTTGCCACGAGACAAACCCATGGATCCTTCGAGCTCTTCCTCTGCCCAGTTTACATTGTGTTTCTTTTAGTCTCAAGGAGTCCTGCCAATTGCTTGAGATCATAGGCAAACGAAGGGCAAATGCATATCATTTTCAAACAACCCATGTTTGTTTAGGTTTGTCCCAATTTGTCCTTTCCCTTTCCTAGGGGTGAGTTCTACTAACCAAACAATTGCCCATTAAAAAAGGTACAAGTAATTGTAAAAATGTATTGGGTTTGGACAAGTTTATATAGCAGACCAAAATCAAATGAAGAAACACAAGTAGAGTAAATCAATATATCTGGAAAGGTGAGATTCAAAACGTTTTGCTCTCCTATGTAACTCTTCCCGCACATTTAATCTCCACAAAACAACTTTTTTCCACACAAGTTTCAGAACTAGGCCCTTCATGCAGCCACACACCTATTCACATACTGCCGCGTCCTATAAAACAGCAACAACAAAAACACGTACACAGAAAAGTGCCTCTTACTGCTCACTCTCCCACCAAAAGCTTGCAATCAAAAAGCTGGTATTGCAGAAGACGTTTATGGTGAGAGAAAGTGTGCTGCGCGTAGAAGTCTTCACCAGCACGCACTGCACTCCACCAACCTCTCTCAGATCCACAGTCACTGACCCAACAAATTAATATTTTAACATAAATACCACGCAAAACTAAACAAATGACCACATATCAAAGTCTGTGACTACTCACTCTCTTTGCAAATGGTGAGGAGGAGGTGTTTTGAATCATAATACTGCAATGACATAAGTGCTGAACTACAAAGCAAGAGATGACATCTCCTTGTACTTTTACCTCACTTAATTTTGTCTTGGTAAAATAACTCATTATAAGTGGTTCACCTTCCAGATGTTCTTCTCTGAATATTCTTTTAACTGTCTTATTTCCTTCACATGCCTCTTTTCCAAATACATCTTTTTCTTTCGCAAACACTTTAACAGAGATGTAAAGTGCAAAATAGGGAAGAAGAAAAAATACAATCTGCTTGCTTCCATTTAATAGAACTGTATCCTACTGTAGCAGAATGCCATGACTGACAGCACACTCTCTAATATCAATAATATAGCTTATTTCCCAACCTGCTAGCCGAAGCCAAGTTTCAAAGCCTCCCTCTCCCCGAGAATAAATGCTCAGCACACAGGAGCCGTATCTACGCAAGAGTTTTCTCAACAGGACAGAGCCCTTAACTCTAACAGCAATTAAGTAAACAAGAAGAGAAGCAACAGGCGCTGTTTCCAGTCACACCTCCAGCAGGGTTCCCGTTCAGCAAGCAGCCCCAGCTCCACAGAACCTGCACGCCCTCCGCCTCTGCCCCCGCGAGGCGCCGCAGCCCTTACCACACAGCCCGCGCCCCGACCGGGGAGCCCGCGACGCCCGGCGAGAGACGGCGGCGCCGCCGCCGCTGCCTTCCACCAAGCGCCCCGCACACAGCCCGCCCCGCCGCGGCACCCAGCTCGCGCCGCCCGCGGTCACCGACCTGCTGCGCTCCCTGCGCTCCCAGCTCTCCGCCGCCCCCGGTGCGCCGCGCAGCGGCCATTAGCTCTCACAGCTGTTGGTTGGCGGCCGTTGGCGCTCGCAGCCGTTGGTTGGCGGTTGGCGGCCGTTGGCTCCTCACGTGCACCAGGAGCCGCCCCCCCGCCCACGTGACGAAGCGCTGCAGGTGGGGAGGCGCATGCGCCGACAGGTGTGAAGGGGCGGCGCGCGGCAGCCGTTAGCACGCGCCGCAGCCGTTATTAGTTCGGCCCTCGGCGCGCGCTATAGCCGTTAGGATGAGTGTGGCTGTTGAGGCTCATAGCAGCTATAGTGGTGTGTCAACCCTGGGCAGCTCTTACGGGCCACCCAGGCTCAATATGTCCCCAAGAAGCACTTAGCTGGATAGGAGCTGGGAGTTACTTCAGGATACCCACAGTAAGTCTCCTCTGTGTGGAAAAGAAAAAAGAAAGAAAACGAGGAGAAAAAAAAAAAAAAAACAAGATGGGGGTGGGGGGGGAAATGGAGACCTCTTAATGGTGTGCCCTGAAGGCAAGGGGTTATCCCAGCAGATAGCAAAGCCAGGGTTCCTGTATCAGTGTAGCTTGGCAGGCATAAGCAGCTATAGCAAATTCAAAATAATTAAGGCTCCTGCCCTACCTCTCACTAGTCTTTAAAAGGTGTGAAATGAGCACCTGGGCCTGGCCTCGTGGTTAAGGAGTGTGATGTGCTTGCTGAGAGCACCATGTTTGCAGGCAAAGTGTTCTTTCCTAGTGGCTCTGGTGAGTCCTAGCTGGTGTCTCATGACTTTGTTGGACTTGCTATGCCTCAGTTTCTGTAGCTACAGGGAAGCTTTTGGAGAACTTGCCACCCAAGTTTATGAATTGTTTCTTGTGCCCTTGTTGGGGGGAATTGAGTAATTGCTTAAAACTGCATAATTTTGAAGGCATGTTTCTGATGCATATTCCTGCATACCAGAGATTTCGTAGGTTAACAAAAACTTGATGAAGTAGGAAAGTAGAACCTTTTTTGGGTTGAAGAAAAGTAAAACTTTTTTTTCTATTTTTTTTTCATTTTTAAACTATATATTGTTCCTTCAAATGTTACCTCTCTGTTTTATTTGTGTTAGTAAAATAAGAGTATGCTACTTATACAGATATTTGTGGGGTTTTTTTGTGTGTTTTTTGGGTACTTATTCCAGGAAGATTTTATAGTAGTGTGCAAAAATCTCCAGTGAAGCAGGGCTCCCAGAAAACAACTGCGTAAAAGAAAGGTGTCCGTAAAGTGTACTTTTTTTTTTTTTTTTGTCTCTAGAGATTTCAATATTGCTTCAGGGAATATGGGAAATGCTGCAAGATTTGATCTTCAGGGGTTTACTCATCGCTTTAGGTTCCTTGCTGATCCAGTGTTTCTGCTGTCCTGTTCTTTTTGCCCAGGTACCTCATCCTGCACGTGTACAACCAACGCAGCTTTTTAACAGAGTGTATGTGGTGAGTAATTTTGATTATGTAATTCTTCAAGGGAGTTGACAAAATAACAGTGAATATTTTGTTGAACGTGAGATAGAGTTACAAGTACTTATAATGCAGGCAATGTATTTAAAACGCATACTTTTTGCTCTTTGTAGAATGGTGGTATTTCAACCACTGCAGTTGTATGTCTTCCCTCTGTGATAATGTTGACATTCGTATAGTCTAAGAATGTTTAATCTTCTTGATGCTTTGATATAATTCTATAGCTTATCATAATTGGGTTCAATTTTTAGGTTTCCTTTTGGCTAGTGTGAACTTGTGTGTGTTTGGATTTGTAAACATAGAGGTATTTTGTTTCCTATTATGATCTCATATACTCTCTGACTTCCTGAAGTTGCATGTGACTTTAATTTTTTTCTTAAACTTGTGTGTAAGACCAAGCCCGTGAATCACGTATTGGATCCTTCAGATGGGAATTTGGAAAGCAAACATGCCCGAGATGGGAGGAGAAAATAGAGGAGAAAAAACAAAGTCGAACACCTTTGAAACATCTCTGAACTTGCTAAAGTATAATTAAAATTGGCAAGAATTCAAAAGCTCTATATTTATTTGACTTGGTTTTGAATTTTTGTTTCTCTGCTCAACTTTGAGGTAGTCATGTTGAACAGGTCACATGAAGGGGTAGTCAAAACCAAAATGGCTAATAACATTTGAATCTTTCACTGTAGTACTTTAAAATCAATATTAGAACACTGTTGCAATATTGATAAACCTTTTGGAGAAGGACCAGTATGATTTGGAGAAGTCTAGGTGAATTATAGATATTTGCATCAGTGCCAATTTTTCTCATAGCCTTGCTGACTGTCCAGGACATGTGTCTGGGTGATGCCTGCTTGATGAGAACTGCACCTAGAATTTTGTGTACTCCTTTGTGATGGTGAGGCATAACCTGCTACCTCCTCCATATGTGTTGCCAAGACCCCTGCTACCACATGTGTTGGAGCTCCTCTGTGGTCCACTCCACTGCTTTGCTGGGAAAAGCAGTGTCAGGTATGGGAGAGTGTGGCCTTGCCCCAGTGCTGCGAAGGGCCTGGAACAGAGAAGTTCTGCAATTACTGCCACTCCCTTTGGAACCAATAAAGGGCGGGAACTGGGGCGGGTGCGGAGGGGAGTTGAGCAGCACGGGCTGACTACAGAATGCACATCACTGTCCTGCTTTTGCAGCAGTGTTCACACATAATTGTTTCACTGTTCTGTTTCTCTGTTGTCTATTATGTGGAGTGCTGATACTATTGTAATGTTGTTAATGCCAGCAGAGAGCAGAGGGAATTCTAATATAGGGTTAACTTCAGCCTCTTGATCCTGTCTACAGCAAGTCATGTTTAACATGATTTTTATGGAAATAGATTAATTCTATTTCTGCCTTGCTTCATGTGGACAATTTCAGAAGCACTCTATCAGTGCTTCTGGTCCCTTGGCTAATTACCATTCTAGAACTCTCCGTGCATTCATCAAGAGCGATTTGTTTCTGTTTTGCAGTAGTGGAGACATTGCTGTCACAAAGACAACATTGTGTTAGAACTTGCCTTATATAACAATGAACAGTATTCAGGGAGAGCAGAACCTTCCTTCCTTAGAAAATAACTATGAAAAAACAAGTTAGGAACCCCCAAAGAGAATGCTCTGTTAGGCTCTGCTTTACGGACTGTTTTCATTTATTCCGTCTCTGAAATCAGTGGGAAGTTGTCTGTTACCTCCCAGCTGTTGCCCTATAACTGTTTATTTCAACTAGATCCAACTACTAGAATATACTTGAGAAAAAAAAAATTAATGAAGAGAGCTGTCTGATTTTTTCTCTTTCTCAGTGCTGCAGTGCTGTTATAGGTTATGCTGATGATGCTGAGAGGCTCTGCATTTTAGTTCATGTTCTTGATCCTGCAAATATCTGTGAATGTTTATGCATGTGAGTAGTTTTTTCAAAATCCGCTTTTTTATAACACACTACAAAAAGGTGGAAAAACAGACACTTAGATCAATATTTTGAATGACCATGTTCCCTAGACTGCCAAAGATTGCGGCTTTGTAAGGATACCTGTAATTTCAAGAGCAGACTAAGTCATTCAGTTGGAAATTTTAATATAATAGTTCACACTATGTTCCAAAAAAGTTGATAAAGCTTTAGTACACTGTTTATGAAGAAGAGTAGGTCAACTACAGCTGACATGGTTTGTAATTCCATAACTGAAATTTTTCATAGTCAATTTAATAATTCTCCTGAGAGAAGCCTGAGATCTCATCTTTCCTGATCAAGATTTACTCCAAGAAAGCTACGAGAAAGGTGGTCATACTGTGACTTTGCCTTCTGTGAATCATAGTATTCGTATTCATTCACTGTATAATCTATGCAGCAACAATATTAAGACATAAGATATTCATTTGTTGTGATGCAGGACTGTGAAAGCTGCAAGTACTGTGTAATCTTGTTTCTGAGAAAGACTGATATGCATTTTCACAGATTTCCTTTCATGAAAATTTTGTTAACTGAACAGGAAGTGGAGAATCATTTCCTGGTGACTCCATGCGTCTGATCCACTATGTCTCAATAGAAAGTGTAGCCTGCCTTGTCTTTAAAAGAACTTTATGGCCAGAGTTGTGTACCAATTTCCTTTGGTTTTATGAACAGCCTTCATTCATTCTTTAAAACTTTTTTTTTTTTTTAAATACACATGGGTAGTGCTAGTAACTGTTGTAGTGCATTTTCAATCCTTTATAGCCCCTTTAGTGGGAAAGTTTTGGTTTCTGTCATTGCTTAGTGGAGTTAACGTGAAATGTTTCAGAGGAGAATTTTAAAAAGTCTTGCTTTTGCATAAAATTAACACTTATTTAACAATGCCTTTTGTATCTGTATGCCTAGAAAGCAGTTCATATTCTACACAGAGAGAACAAAAATAATACATCTGGTTAGTGTCAAGCATTTGTACCAGGCTAGTAAAATTCAAAAAGTGTAATTTTATACAAAGGCAAGACTTTTTATTAAAATTTCTTACAAGAGCAGAGGAAATACTTTTTGTTTTTTTACTTAAGCATACCTACACTAATCAAATGGTATTCACTGGAAAAAAAAAGGTTTGTGTGGTGGGTGGTTTTTTTTTTTTTTTTTTTTTTTTTCCCCAATCTTCAGTTTAGGTCCTCGAGGTTCTTATGGACCCATGAAACTCTTGAAGAACGGCTTTTAGGAAGGTGCTGTTACTTTTGTTCAGACTGTTTGAACACTTTTAAACAGGGCATTGGTCAAGCTGCTTGCATTTAGCTGAATTGGAATAATGTCTGAGGAGACCCTTGCAATGGTGATGAAATACAGCTAGTGGTACTACAAGGGTATAGCTCCATCTAGTGCTCAGCTCTTAAATCAGGCATGAATGCAATTTTTTTTTTTTTTGGCTCCTTGGAGCCAAAACAGCAATGCTAGATGCATATAGCATTTTATAGTTTTGGAGGTTGTAAAGCCTAGCATAATAAATGAAAATCTGGTGCAGCCTTTTCAGGCAGGCACAGCTGTAAAAAATATCTGTGTCTGCTGTAATTGTAAAACAAAGGCCACTTGCAAGTTAGCAAAAAAAAAAAATTCTTTGTAAGCATGCAGTAACTTATACAGTACTGTGCTGTATGTACTTTAAGCTGTTCTTTCATTCCCTTCACTTAGGGGATTTTGAGCTATGGGACCTGTTTCAGTCAGACTTGAGAGATTTGGTGCTTGTATAATTTTGTTTGAAGGGAGTGTAAGCTGCATTAAGAATTGATAGAAATAAATACAGCTAGTAAGTATTGCGAATTATGTAAACTACCCCAGAGGGCTGCGCTGCCATCCAGAGGGACCTGGACAGACTGGACAACTGGGCAGTGAAAAACCTCATGCAATTCAACAAGGCCAAGTGCAAGGTCCTGCACCTGGGGAGGAATAACCCCAGACACCAGTACAGGCTGGGGACCGACCTTGTGGAGAGCAGCTCTGCAGAGAAAGACCTGGGTGTCATGGTGGATGACAGGTTGACCATGAGGCAGCAGTGTGCCCTCGTGGCCAAGAAGGCCAATGGGATCCTGGGCTGCATTAAGAAGAGCATCTCTAGCAGGTCGAGGGAGGTGATCCTGCCCCTCTACTCAGCCCTGGTGAGGCCGCATCTGGAGTATTGTGTCCAGTTCTGGGCTCCACAGTACAAGAGGGATGTGGAGCTGCTGGAGAGAGTCCAGTGCAGGGCCACAAGGATGATCAGGGGCCTGGAACATCTGCCCTATGAGGAGAGGCTGAGGGAGCTGGGCCTGTTCAGCCTGGAGAAGAGAAGGCTGAGAGGGGATCTAATCAGTGTATATAAATACCTCAAGGGAGGGAGTGCAGAGGACGGTGATGGTCTCTTTTCAGTGGTGGCCACTGATAGGACTAGAGGAAATGGCCGCAAACTGAAACATCAAAAATTCCATAGGAACTTAAGGAAAAATTTCTTAACAGTGAGGGTGACAGAGCACTGGAAAAGGCTGCCCAGAGGGGTTGTAGAGTCTCCTTCTCTGGAGATCTTCAAAACCTGCTTGGATGCAGTCCTGTGCCACGTGCTCTAGGTGACCCTGCGTGTGCAGGGGGGTTGGACTAGATGATCTCTAGAGGTCCCTTCCAACCCTAAGCATTCTATGATTCTATGAAATTGATATAAAGCTGCTGTTACACTCAAATATATTAATTGACCCACCACCTGAAGTTCCTAGCCAGCTTTTAGGTTTGAATCAAGGTGTATTTTTTGTGAGATCCTGTTTATTTAAAATATATGTACAAAATCCTGTAGCTTCAAATAGAGGAGAGATAATAAGCAGGAGAATTCCAATGTTGTCTTTCTGGTTAGCCTTGAGCTGGGAGGGAAAGGTGGGTGCGCAGAGAAGGCGTCTGTTTGTCCACACTCTTTTAAAAGAATGTTCTTGATTTGTTCTGTTTTTTGGTAAGCATCTTCACACTGTTGTTCTTGTAATTACACATACCCAATGCAAGAAGTAATCCCTTCAACTTTGTTTTGCAGACAGGCCTCATGCAGCTTCAGCTTATGCTCTTTGGTTGAGTTAGTCCATTTTTTTCAAATACTTTGTGCTCACCTGGCTGCAAAAACCAGCAGTGTGTGACCTAATCTATTGCAATTGTAGGCAGAAGGCATTAGTTTAAACAGCTTTCTTAGCTCTCTGCACTGGCAAGAACAGGAGAGGTTGGTTACTGTGACTCAGCTGACTTGCAGGAACTCGGCTCCTAAGCTCCTGGTTTGTTTGCTGACAGCTTGCTTTTGTCAGTGTTTCCTGGTGTTTGCTACTATGCAGTTCCATGGAGAAGATAAAAGATATTCTTGGTGGAGATTTAGAAGAAGCCACATACTCACCAGGTTTAATTAAGTCTTTGCCTGATTTTAAGATGTTTAAAGATCTGCCTGCAGCCAGTTACTAAGATCTCTTGCAAATATATGTGTGTGGCAAGTCCCTATCCTTAATTATTGCCTGGGATCCAATAGTTGGTAACCTTTTAGTATGTGTCATAGCATGCATAACTTGGAAATTATAACTAATTTGCCATAATTGACATATGCAACAGGAACTCATAGACTTAAACTCCCTGGGCCATCTAACCTGTTTGTACACAACAGAGGTTTCCTGTCAGGCTTTCTTACTGTTTCCCATAGTCTGACTTTTAGCCCTTTCTCTGTTGCCTGTTCCCTTTGTTCCTTTCTTTGCCTCTTTGCCCTCACTTGCAGACTTTCTGTTTTTCTAAAATCTGATCTTGCACAAAAGAAAGACGTGTTCTATCTTTTCCTCAGACTGTGGGGTTTTTGACAGTTCTTCGTTCTTTGGGTTTTTAAGGCTAAGATGGCTTCTGCATTTGCCCTTGCTTCTAGCAGTAGGCTGATTTGGTAGAAGTCTGCCGAAGTCCTTGTTACTGTGTTTAGGCTTTAGAATTAGACAGAAAAATGTCTCCAAATATGTTTTGAAATACATTAGCACAGAGATCAAAAATCTCCTATCATAAAAGCTGATTGTAAACAGTGCTAGTAGACTTTTCTATTAATTGCTTTTGAACTTTAAAGCTAATTATTTGGAGATTAAGGCAGTGTAAGATGATGACTGAATTAGATGAGTTCATGGCAGATTTGATGTAAACTTGGAGTTGCTGAGGGATGGTAAGTGATATCAGCTGCTTAACAATTTCTTATTTCTCATGTATGGCCAAAGCAAACCTTTTTTCTTCCACTCAAATCCAGATATGTCTAGGGTACTCACATGCTGAGCTTTATCACAGCTGTATGGATCTTACTTGAAATTAAAGTCTTGGTGTATATATCTCTGTGGTTAGATATAAAGGAACACAAACATTTTCATTGTGAGCTGCCTGCATGTACAACAATTCCAGTTAGAATAGCAGAGAGGCATTCCTTTTGAATCATGCATTTTTCCTCCCTGTGCTGTTCTGGGTGAAAAAAATGGATAATCCAATCTAGCTGAGATATACTTGGGCTAAGGCTGGGGGTAGAGATTATATGGCTTTCACTTGTTTTACCACCTTGGGATTAGAGTTCATAGGGAAGCAAGCCAGGTGCCTTTGTGAGTCCTCTGCATGCGTTGTGGTTGATTCTGAGGAAACCTGTATTTCATTGCAAATACCTCTTGAAGCTGTTGTGGTTTCGGCTTGCATAGCTGCAACCAACAAGTAAACTTTTCTACAATTTAAAACCAGAACATTGCATTCTTTATCATACTTTTGATTGGTTCATGTAAAAAACAACTTGACAGGGCTCATAAATAACTTTTTCCCGTGTTAATTTTGACACTTGAACAGTTAGCAAGACTTTTCAGGTAACTGACAATTTAATTCTATTATCCTTGTTCAAACTTGGCTGCAATGTTTGTTACTAGTAGCATGTTTACATAATGTATTACTTCATTCTCTTTAACTTCTTATGATCTCTGTCTTTGTCCTGCTGTATTCATAACTACTAATGTGAAAAACGAGAGCTTCTCTAAAAAGGAAATAACTATCATCGGTTGTTTTTATTGTGGTGCTGATATTTGTTTTTGCGGAAGTGCTGTGCTCTTTTTATGAAGTTAGATTTCTTTGCATTTTTTATAATCATCATGATTCTCATTTTTTTTCCCCCTAGATTTCAATTCATACCAGTCCTGAAGTGGTATCTCAGAATCAAAACCTTAAGAGGCTGTGTTCTTGTCATTTACTGTAACATAAGGCAGCAGCTTTCAGTTGCAGTCTGAATTGTGACTCACAGGTTCAAAGATTCGGTTCTAACCATTTATATATATTTATATATATTTCTGTTGGTAAGATCTGCTATGACTCTTGACTGTTATTTTCAGAAAGGGGAAAAAAAAAAAAAGGTTTAATTCTTTTGAGTGCCTTGAAAAAGCAGAGCTGTGAGGTTCAGTCAAAGCCCGATAATCATTGACAGCACTCCCAAAATGTTTGCCTGTTTCTTCTGTGCATGTTTGTCCAACTGTCTAGTTGTTTTACTAACACAATGAAGTGAATAAGCTTATGAACTTAGCTTATCATTTTTCTTGCTTGTATGTTGTCAGATATCAGAATTCCATTTCAGTTTATCACATTTCTTTTAAAGTAGTTAAGCCTTGTTTTTGCAAATTTATTGTTTTTTTCTTGGATTTAAGTCATATGATATTGTTGTGCATCCTGACTGAATAGTTAAGCAAGTTATCCTTGCACAGACAAACAAAAGTGGTATTTAAAACTTACCTCTTATAATAGCAGTGAATTTAATTTGATTCTTGACATTTGCAAATAACATTGCATAAATATATTGACAGCAAATTTAATAATAAGAACATAAATATTTTTCCCAAAGTTTGCTTTAGCTGGAAGCACCTTTGTTGCCTTTTGGTTCTAATTTCCACTGGAAAACTGCAGTGGCTTATATATTTTATGTTTCTAAGGTGGTGTGCCTTTTTCCTATGTTTGCATTTGTACATGTCAAAACATGGACATATAACACCATTGGCAATTTATTTCAAATGTTTAGATAGAATAAACATACATCCTTTATATCTATTGGTTAGTAAAACAAATCATTTTCTGCACAAATTTAATAACAAAAATATATACATTTTAGTATTCATTTTGGAAATGAATTGTATATTTTGGTAATATAGTAAACTGTTGAAATTGCAAGACTGTTAAGCATTGTAATATACTTAGTTGCATGAAATGTATGAGAGAATGAACATGATATTTTCCTTATGATGTTCTTATGAAAAGAAAAGATGCAGAATAGTAGAGGGTATTTCAGTTGGTATATGTAATAAGTCCTGGAAACCCTTTTAGAGCTTTATGTTATACTTCATGCTTTGCAGTTACAAGTATATATTTGCACTTGGCCAAACAGTTGAGTAGAAAGCTTGTGTGTTGTGGTGGTGTGTGTGTGTGTGTTTTGTTTTGTTTGTTCTGTAAATAATAATCAAGTTCCAGAAGGGTGGGAAAAATTAGCATTTCACAGCATTCAGTAGAATGGCTCCAAGAAGACTGTTGAAACAGGGATGTTTTGAGGCTCTGAGAAGAATTAACATTTTCCACAGTGATATGGGTTTTGAGAACACTTCAGATTTAATCGAGTCTGAATCTGAAATATGCAGTTTCAGATGGTCACCTTAGTTTTCTGGGTCCACAAAAATAAGAGCTAAGGTTTATGCACCTCTTCTCAAGAAAACCTTTCTGTTAAAGTTATTTCTACCAGCTGTATATGTGTCACTGGAAAGTTGGCATTAAATCAGCATGCA
This sequence comes from Tinamus guttatus, assembly GCF_059628265.1. Taxonomy (NCBI): domain Eukaryota; kingdom Metazoa; phylum Chordata; class Aves; order Tinamiformes; family Tinamidae; genus Tinamus; species Tinamus guttatus. Next base: position 14,551,636 of record NW_028288774.1, on the reverse strand, counting down.
TCTTGCAGACACATTAAAAATGTTTTTGGAAAAATATTGTGTGAATATAAAGCCAAAGTAAATCATTGCAGCTCTTACAGGGAGAGTCATCCATCCACATGGCATTTATCTCTTTCAAAATGAATATATATACAGGGAACTATGCTGAAATTTCATCTTATCCCTAATTGAAGTAAATGGACACTGCTAAAGTAAGCAGTGTAAGACTGTTTTTTTAAAAAAACAAAGTGATTGGACAAATTTAATGAATAAGTTTTAAGTGATATTTTACTTGGAGTTGACATGTACATCTCCCCTGTACTTATACTTGTCCCAATGCATTCTTTCTTGGTCTGTCTTGTAGATTGGGTTAGATGACTGATTAAGTTACCCAAGTCCTTGGCTGGATAGGATAAAAATGGGGTCACATTGCAGTAAGGTAAACTGAAGTGCCTTATGAAAAGTGTTCCAATGGTTGGCTTGTGAATTGAGAGTTGTGGAGTTTCTAATCTTAAAGGTTTAAGAGAACAGTTCAGACAGGCTAATTTAATGAGTTCTGCTTCTGATCTGTGTGTGTGTGTTTTGTTTGTTTTTGTTGTTGTTGTTTTTGTTTGCTTATTTTTATAACAGAACAGTTCATATATGGATTGCCAGGAAATTGGTATCAGGAATTAACACCTAGGAGTTTCAACTTTTGGAATTATTTGTTTGTTCACATAGGTTTCTGAGACTAGAAGCCTTATAATTGAAGCTTAGTTTTGGAATCTTTACAACTTCAGAGTCTATTTATTTTTTTTTATTTTTGCATTTTGTACAGCATGAAATACTTCAGTGAAGCTTATGTGTGCAAAACTTTCTCCTTTCCTTGAAATTAGGTAGTATTGTGAATGCAGTCTGAAGTTTGGTTTTAGCATATTTCCAGGGCAGCAAGACTCAGAGAAGGTCCTGTTTGAACTGTTGATGATTCCTTATTGATATTTGTTGAAAACAGCAACTGCTTTAAATTAGCACGAAGTACAAAACACTAGAATCCTTTTCATTGAGGTAATACTGTAATAGTAATACCTGTTTTTCTCCCAGGTTAAGTATGGTGCATAGCATCTAAGATTCTCCTCAAAAAGAGCAAGCTCAATCCATATTTGTCAAAAGCCTTTATTTAATAAAGCTGCAAATCCTTTTGCAGTAGGGACATAACAGGGACATTTGTAATTTGACAGATAAATAATAAGAGGTCAAATAACTTAACCTGCCGCTTGGCAATGGTCACACAACAAATTGGTGCCAGCCTCCTTACTGAGCCCAGTGATTTCTGTAACTCTGCTTCTTGTGGCCTTTGTAACACAGAAATCTTGGAACTATCATTAAGGCTGTTTAGAATTACTTGTTTTCTTTTTCTAAAGGCAGAGCAGCACTGTTGCAACTCAGCAGTCTGTATGCTTAGTTTTGTATTCTGGAACTCCTTTTGAAAATCATTCCCTCATGCTTGGCTGTTCAGTTGAAACTATTTTTAAAAAGAGTAACAGCTCTTTCACTGTAAAGAGCAAAATGTGTGTAGAAACAGCTGAGAAATGCTTTTCAAGCACTGCTTTTCCGTATTTTTATTAACCCCCCCCCAAAAAAAAAAAACCAAAAAAAAAAAAACCCAAAAAAACTTGTATTTAATGAATTTTAAAAATTTATATATTAATTTCAAAGTATTTGTATTTACATATTTATCTGTTACTTGCAAAACCAGTATTGACCAGCTTGCACCACTATGCCTATTTGGGCTACATTCTCTATTTTGCTGGAGCCAGCAGTCAGGAAAGGAAGCATTCAGACATGAACGATGGAAATGATTGGGAAGTATTCAGGGAAAGGTCTAGGTACTGAACTAGAACTAAAAACAGAAATTTGAAGAGTGATGTATAAAATAGCTTAAAATAGAGTATGATATATAGAACAACTAGGAACATTCTCTTTAACTCGCAAAGAGTGGTACACTGAGCTGTGGCAAATTTGAGCTTATCAAAGGGAATGTTTAATCTGTGAACATTACTGCTGCTGCAGAAGATGGCTTTAGCTAATGTCTTAGCAAGATTTAGAAGTGGACTATACAATATACAGGGTAACTAGTTTGGAAGTTTAGTGGAAATAGCTTAGAAGTACATTATACATAGGCTATTCATAATCTTTGAACAAATAGCTTATGTTCAAATTAAGCTACTTGTTTCTGGAGGTGTAAACTGTAAATTGATATAATCAGCCTCTGCTGTTAGAGCTATATAGGCCATTTCTGAGTGTGTGATTTTTATGTTGCTCACTACAAAGCTTCCTACAGCTAAGGATAGTGAAGGTAATCAGATCATGCCATCAGAAGGAAGGCTTCTAATTGGAGTCCCAGGTCAGTAAAGCAGTTTGTATAGTTTTGACAATTCTTGATAGGATGATAACAAGACAGTGTGTCAGACTTTTTTATGGGTTAAGACTAATTTGTGTGTGTTTAGTCACCATTTTTTGGAGTCTTTGTATGTTCTTAAATGGATATTTGCTAAAGATAGCATTCAGGTATGTGAGCCCAAATTAATGTAAAGTTTATTAAAACTGTAGCACATGGAATTAATGTAATTGTCAAATTGAAGACCATGTTGACATGGAATTCCAGGAAGGTAAAGGCTACCCAGTTAAACATACGACTCAAAAATGTGCATATATTAAAGATTTAAAACTTCATAAATGTCTATTTTTCATTTCTTACAATAACACGGAAGGGAGGTAGGTTTAGCAAAGGCTAAATGTTGAACAATAGAAGAGCAGCTTTTTTCCATAACTCCCAATGAGTAGTTGGGTATATTTTATACCTTTAGACCATTCGTGAAGTTCTTTCTGTCCTTCTATAAATTCCTCACAACTCATAGCCTAGCACAGATCTTTAAGCACTCACAGTTTAGGAAATGAGCCATTATATAGTTGTGAGCTACTAGAAGAGCATGGTAACTTAAAAGAATTATTTGAGAACTTCCTAAAGGTTTTAAACTTTTTGTATTGCTTGAAGCTTGTAAATGATCTGGTATCCATCACCCCAGGCAAAGAGTTGTTTTTCTTTGGGATTATAGTGTATAGTGGAATGGCTACCCTGACGCTTTGGGAAGTGCAGTACTGGGAACTCGTAAGTATTTACTGCACCCACTACATCATAAATGCATTGTATGCGAGAGGTGCCTCCACTTGGAATGTTGTATACAACATAGAGTATGTTGCATACTATGAAAGCAGCTTCAGCATCTTTGCTACTGCATGATGTGTCCCAGGTATTCTCTACTGCCATGGTCATGTGGTTGATTTTAGTAATTACAATATTACCTCCAGTGTCTGGTTCTGCATGGATTGCCCAGAGCCCTTGCTCATCAATGGCAAGATCTATTTTTGTAGCTGGGGAAAGCTGATAGGCAGGAATCCTTCCAGCACCTGACAGTAGCATCTGATCAGTTACATTTCTTTTCTGGATGTTATATTTAATTATCTCATTTAAGGAGCCATATCTGTGGTAGAACAAGAAACCCTGATATATGATGTGCCCAGTTCCCTTCCAGGGAAGTGGTAGGGTAACTCTGCGAGCTTTTTGTGTGTGATTGCTTTCCATAAATGTCAGGATATTTGCAAATTCCAAAATAACATTATTCACAGAACCACTTAATAAATAAATCTTTGCATGCTTTTTGCCAGGATCTTTCATCCAAGAGCCATGTATCTCACCAGTCTTCTTAACTATCTTTAGAGACTTAATACCTGCAAGCATGTAGTCGCAACCTGTAAGGAAACAGACAGAAAGACATATGAAGTTCGCATATCTGTGAATCCTCTATTTAGATTTCTTTGATTTAATTAGTTTCCTTTTAATCCAACTATAGGGCTAGGGTCATATGTCAGTAAAGGTGTCAGCAATTATGTTATATTAAGGAATGTTGAAGATAATTTTGTGATAAATTTAGTATCTTCTCCTAAGAAAACTGGCTTTGTTATCTTCAGCTATGCATACTGTATCGTTTTCTGCTTTTAGATGCATGTTATCCAAAAGGGATTCTGTTCTTGTATGTGAGAGGAGGTTAAGAGCACAGTTAATGATTCTTTATTTGTATTGGTTCTTTTATATGGGAGTAACTGACTCCAGTGTGGTGTCTGTTAATCAGATTTTGTTTTTTATTGAAAGCATATAGATTAAAATCTGTTTTCTTGAAATGTCATGCATCTACTGTTTTTATTTTGGGAATTCTTGGTTAGCCTCTTTTTTACATTTATAATGAGCAAATACATAAAAATCTATCTAATACAAAGCCAAAACACTGGATTATCATTCACTTTTTCCACATCTACAACACAATGGAACCAGTACAAATAGATGGATTACAGAATCTCCCTCAGTTAATGCACTGTTTAAATGAACCAATACACTATCTCTGTTATCAGTCCTTATGTTAGAGGCACGGCTGGTGAAGTTGCATAGTTCTTTATCTCACTGTAGGGATAAAATTTCCACCAGCAGAGTGAGTCATAGTTTTGGCCTCATTTTCAGGTGTTTAAGATCTTTGCACAGGTGTTTAGGAACAAAAAGCACTAGGCTTGTGAAGAATCAGGTATTTAGGCCCTAAGATCTTTATCCAATACCATCCTATTCAGCAAAAACTTAAGAGCAAAGCATATTAACAAGCTTGCTTCCCAAAAACAGTCATAAATTACAAGAGATGCTATCTGAAGTTTAAAGAATTTCCTTTAATGAAGTGCAGCCATTTTAGTAAACAGAACAAACAAAGCCCTAAGGCAGGGAATTCTGGCAATAGATGAAACAGGAAGCAAAGGCAGCCTCCCTTCTTGGCCTGATATGAACCTATTGAAGTCAATGGCAAGATTCCAGTTGCCTCTAGAAAGCAACCTTTGTCATTTGTGTACACTAATACTTCTACCAGAACCTTTGAATACTAAAGCTACAGCATGGATTTTTGCTGGAAGTCCTTTCTCTGGATGCAGTTTCCCTGAGCAAGGCACAATAGACTACTTAAAACAAACCAACATTTATTGATCAGTTAGATTGCAAAAGACATATATATAACCTTTGAGTCAAAATACCAAGGCAGGTTTAGGAACATCTTCATCTACAGGGAAGATAAACTAAATAGATTTTTTTCTGCAATCCGTGAATAGTTTGTCTTCTGCTTCATAGTCTTCACTGGGGTCAGTGTCTGGCTACCATTGACAAAAGTAATATTGCTAGGAACTGCTAGAATAAATGCAAAAGTATTAATTTTCAACAAGGAATGCGGTTAACTAATTTATCTCCCTTTTACAACTCTTGGAAAGAAATAGTTTTCCAAGTGTCCTTATTACAGGCAGTTTAACAATATCTTAATTCTTCTTCTCAAGAAAAATGCCCACCCTTTGCTTAAAAATACTTATATATATATATATATGTAAGAAATCATGATATTCAGAGTTCTGAAGTATATGCGTAGGGCTTAGAAGCGGAATAGGTAGTCAGCTGTTTTTAAGTAACCTTTTATTTCCTATTCTGCATTCCTCAGTTTATATTCCTTTTAAATGCAAATGAAACAAAACTACTTCAAATATATCTCAATATGTAATTCAGATCAATCACTTCTTAATTACTTCTTAATGATTATATTTCATTTGTTTGGGGTGGAGGGAGAGAGACAGTATCATTCCTCATTCTAACTACCTGTAACACTCAATTTTAAAATCAGATTTAAATTTTACTTGCAACTCAGCCAGTATGTCCTCTTGAGAGAAGAGGGAAGGAGAGGGTGGAAAGAATAAGAGAAGAAAAGAAGATGGTAAAATTGAGGAATAAAATGTAGAAGTAAAGTCTCTTTATTAGTTAGCTTTTGACTTAAGTATAGCTCTAGCACTTGAAAATGAAGTATTTTGGAGGACTTTATGACAGCATGCCTTCCAGAACTTTCTGAATTCTTTTTTTTATATTGAAGTCCTTTTTTTAAAAAAGGATTACTATTTATGTAGATTTAAAAAGTGATTATCTGTGGTATTCACCTTAAAGTAGAATCTATTAATTCTGTATCAGCATACACACACTGACTAATGTACTGGCTCCTTTATATCAGAGTTTTGGAAAATAAGCCGTTCTTACTTGCATTAAGCATGAGTTTCAGTTTCCTGTTTTCTTCTGCTTCTTCAAATAGCTGCTGTTTCACCAAGTCTTCATCTATTTCTACACATGTATTTGAATCTGTGAGAGATCCGAAATAGTCAATGTCCCTTTGTGCTCGTTCAACTCTTGTTAGCAAATTTTCTACTTCACTTTTAAGCTCAGTCTCATAACTGCTCAGTCCTGCCAGGCGTGACATTATCATCTTTGTAAAGTCTCGAAATTCTTCAACATAATCCAGTATATCTTGGTTGCACTTTTCCAGCCTTCTCTTGAGTTAGAACACAGAAAGAAAGCACGTATGTATGCAAAAATATTTTGTAGAGATAAGAACATAACTAATGTACACTTTAAAAAATGTGCCATTCTCCACTTTGCAGTCCCCCTCCCTCATCTATTTCAAACCAAAGGTCTCTTGTTGTATATCTACAGAATTTCAAACCAAAGATCTCTTGTTGTATATCTACATAAAGAGCACATACTAGACTGGCAGTAGTATTCAGTTCTTGTCAAAAATAAGAACTTTTTCTTCCTGTGGTTTCTGATGACCAGGTATTGTATATTGCTTCTTGAAGAAGGAAACGTGTTCTGGCTGAAATAATTAGAGATACTTCGGGGCATATGATCTCCGATTACTTGTTTTCTGGAAACTTTTCAGAATCCTTCTGTATGACCACTGGTGAAGTGATCTCAAACTTTCTTTGGAGCTGCTGCTCCCTGTAAGCATATGCATTTCACTTAAGTACTCTTCTGAGTAAGACAATACCTAGTGCAGCTTCTTATTTAGAAGACTGAAATGCTCACCTCATGTTAGCAATTTAAGATGTATGATTATAGCATGCCAATATTGCAAGGTATTATGCAGTACTAGTAGATCTTTACTGAAGAGAAAGAAACAGGTACTGACCCACCTGTACTTTTATATAATTAGTTGAAAGCAAATGCTTGTTTCAGTCTCCCAGCTGTACAGAGATCCTTTCAGTTCCTTGTTAAAGTAGGAGTACACTGACAATTTACAAAAATGCATCTTAAGCTACCTACAGTTATGCTCAGCAATACATAGGAGAGAAAAAAGAAACTCATCAGTTTTTTTATCTTGTTGATACTTGGTACCAGTACTGCTAGTAAAAATATGATTATTGTTAGACTATGATAGGGCTTAAAGCATTTGCACATCTAGCTAAATTTCATTGATACCATAATAATAATACGAGTGATGGCATGTAACTTTGTAGTCTTATATCTTTATTCCGCTATGAGGAGACAATGATGTTGCAATTGGAAGTTGTTAATTAATGACTTAGTTCCCATACTTCTTAGTTTTATTTATTTGGAAACAACAGCAACAGCAAAAAAAGTGGGAACTTATATCTCTCATACTAGTTAGAATATTATATTATTATATTACTAGTTAGAATATATATATATTATATAATATTATACACAGAACAAAATAAATCCATTTTCAATCTACTTTGTAGTTAGAGATTATTATTGAACTATATAGATAACACATACCTCTAAAGAAAGGAAACGCCGGTCGATGTAGTTCATCAGTGCTGCATCTTGTGTTATATATTGGGCCTCTCCCATGACACTTGTGAAGAATGGAACTAATAAAAACCGGAGTTTCAAGGCTATCATTGTTTCATAAAATTTTGAAAAAGTAGTGTGCGTGGCAGGGAAGGAAGTAACCAAGCAGTTCAACCACTCGAGTATAAGAGGAAAGTAATAGATGCCTAATGCTGTGATGCAAAAAATAGCTTAAAATACCAGGGCTGAAAATATTAAAAGGACTTAAAATGTCTGTTTAAGCTGCTGCGGTTTATCATTAAAAAAATAAAGTTGTGGAACAGGAACTGAATCTGTTTATTTCTAGAAGCCAGATGACTGCTTTCCAGTTTGTGATCCTATGATCAATCCCAGATGTTGAGTACTGAGTCACATAAAGCCTGTAGGCCAAATTTTATTAAATACAAATAAAAATTTTTTTTTACTATCCCTCCCCCATCTGCTTTCACTTATGACAAACACTGAAGTCAGTGTATGCTTGGTATAAATTAGTGTAGCTTCACTGATGTTGGTGGAATATTGGTAATCTTTTTTCACAGAAAGATCTGATGCCTAATGTCTGTAACTGTTTGAACAAGCATGGTGGTTGCTGTAAAATAATTTTAATACTGTTTACAATATTCAGCTCTATACAAAGAGGTTGAATATCAGAAATGAAAAAGTTGTTTATTTTTACAGCTTGTTTTCCTTCCTCTTGCCTTCAACTGTTGCCCATCTCCGTATATCTGAGTGTTTTTCCAGCTAAAATTAGCATCGCTGACAAAATTTTGTGTCAATTTAATGGAAACTTTGATTGTTCTTTCAGAGTAATTACTTAGGATAGCTTTTAAAAATAATCATTTGCTTTCCTTTTATTCTTTTGGATGACTTCCATGGCTGAATGCTGTGTCTGAAGAGATACATGGCTGTAACACCGTATTCCCTCATAATATTAAGGTAGTAGGACACAGCCTGAAGCCAAGCTGGGTTTCTCTGTCTCTGAACTCTCCACATCATCTCTCTCTCTTTTTTTTTTTTCTCCCATTTTCTATCTCTACAGATTTTTGTCATGTTTACAGAGTTTCTCTTTGCTTTCCCACTGGTTTTTAAGCATGTGAGTTGTGACTGAATATATGAAAATGTCACGTATTTACCTCATTTCCTGGATTGTTCCAAGGTACAGTTCTGCAAAACTTAGAGGCACAAGTAAGTCTGTTTCAACGCTGCTTTATCCTAGGAATTAAAAAAAAAAAAAAAAGATACGGGCAAAATCAATGATAAACAGAGAAACAGGTCTTTCACTTCAATGTTACATTGCTTTACTCAAGAGTTCCTGCCTGGGAGAGGTAGAAAGCTTCCTACTGGCCCTTGAAGGGTTATGCACTGAGAATAGATACTCTTGAAAGTATATAGTCTTACTGGATTAGGTCTTATGGAATGCCTTGCACTGTTGTCTTTGAACCTAAAATACCATAAGCAACATATCATAAGCTTAAATAGCCAAGTGCAAAAGCATATTAAAGTTGTGGTATATACATATTAAAGTATATATGTATACAAACGTATTAAAGCTTGTATATTAAATATATAAGTACAAAAGTACAAAAAGTTTTTTGTCATGAGGGATTTAACACTTTTTTCTGAGGCAGAATAAGAATTACAAATATTGTACTAGTTTCAGTTTTATGTCTTTTAGTAATACTGCTGTAAAAAAAAAAAAAAAGCTTTTGAAATTCCATTGAGCTCTTTATGTTTTGTTTGGCTGCAAGAACAGTATCAGGAGTGAGATCTGTAAGAGAATACGCTGCAATAAAAAGGAGTTATTTATCTAAGTTTTGGACTTTGCACAGATGCTTCCACTAGGCGTCTCTCAAGCCTTTATAATTGGAAGGCAGATTTCACTGAAACACACCATTCTAAACCCTTTGAATAAGATAAAATATACATGAGGAAATACAGTTTAGATCTTCAAAATAGAGAGGGATGCTATCGGAAAACTATTAGCAAGCTGGGGCTATAGCATAGATGACTGCTGCAGCAGTGCTCTGCTCACAAGGGTTGGGATTCAAGACCTCCAACAAGGTGAAAGCTGATACCTTCAGTTTTCACTGATTCCAGGATGTATCCAGTACCATCCAGGAAAAACTAATAATCTCCTGAGCCCTGTCTCTAAAACAAGATGCAAAGGTGAAATGGATCCCTGCTTTATTTCTAATGATTCACAGCTACTTAGTAATCCACAGAATTTCATGTGATCACAGATCATGAAACAATCAGATATTGAAATCATCTATGAACAATTATTTTGGAACAATTATTTTATGAACAATTATTTGTTGGAACAATTGTTTACAACAATTATTTGTTGTAAACAATGCACGTTGTGTTAGTTAAAGATCATTCCTTGTAGTTAAAAGCTTAAGTTCTTACCCATGCAACTAAACAAACCTAGAATTGTACAGTTCACTATTAAATAATATTTATGCTTTTGGCTTGATTTATGTGAAATCTACTTACTGTGAATATTCTCACTAAAATTCCCTTTTAGATGTTCATATTGATTAAACTTATTCGTAGGAAGAATATGAAAGTAGCCAGAAGGACTTTGCTTTAAGCTCAAATGATCATCACCCAGTTCAGTGGAAAACACTAATTATTCTTGCGAGCCTTGGTTTAGAGGTACTTTTGAAGCAGTTTTTTCTACGTGTGCTTCTTATTTGGATGAAAATCAGAAAGATACTGCTTTAAATGTCAAGTGCCTACAAAAGTGTGTTCTAAGTTTTTTGTGAAAGGATTGTGGATACCAACTTAATGCCATTTCATCATATTTCAATGTTTTTTTTTCATTTATTGTTGAATTGAAGAGACTGTTTTGTAAGCGGTATATCTATTTATTTTGAAGAAGAGAGAGAGTATCTCTATTAACACACAAAATCTATTGAAATTTAATAAATAACTTTCCTTGTGAGGTCACTAATTGTAACTGGTGGGAATACCATGCTGATGCAATGAAAAGCTTTTAACAAGGTAACATACTCTGAAACTACAGCAACAAATTCAGGACTCTTATGTTGTTTAATGCTAAAACTCAGAGATGACATTAAGTTTCTGAGTGACGGCTGATGACAAATTCAGAGATTATGGTGATGGCTATGGTACCAGAATCTTGCGCTGAATAGAATGAGTTGTTCTAGCAAGTGTTTAATTAAATTTACCCTAAATCTAAATGATAGGAAAATATCTATGAATCAAGGGGAACTAGGACAGAAAAGGCCCTGAAGGGGCCATTTCAACCATTCATGAGAATGGTTGAAATTTATTGCACTGTTTTCATGTAACCAGTAAAGATGAATTTATAAAGGAAGAATCAGAGAAATGGCACAGTATTTATGTACTTTGAGGGCAAAATTGAGCCATTTCCAAACTCAGTTATACCTAGCAACCAGGGGCATTATACATAGTTTAGAGAAGAAGAGAGAGAAAAAAAAAAAAGGTTAGAATTGGCAGAAAAATTTTCTTTAACTCAGTTCTATCTATTGTCTATCTTGCTAGTTATTTCTTCTTGCTGTCAGCCAGATCTTCAACTATTAAGCTAAACTTAATGAGGCCTGCTGTGTTCTTAGGTTTCAACAATGGTGTTTTGAGGCTTCTACTTCTGGTAAAGCTGGTTAAATTCTTGCTCTGTTGCTGATCAGGCATATTTCTCAGGTTAGAAATAAGAGTTGCATTCAGGAATTGAGACAAAGAGTCCATTTCTCAGCTGGAGCTCCAAGAGTGCATACTTCTGTCTATCTGGTAAGAAAAATAACTCTAATCAATTCAAATTTTGATTTCCACATATCTCAGTTATCCCTAGCATAGGCTATAAAATAACAGCAAAATCAGTAGTTACTGGATATGATGATATGGTAAAGTGAAAAGCAGAGAGGGCAGCTAAGTACAGAATGCTAAGTGACAGAGAATGTGTGTGTGTGTATATATATATATATATTTGATATGTGGTTATATGATAAAGCTCAGAGACATCTTCTGACAATTTCCAGGTCAGGAGAGGATGTATTAAATCTGAAGAGCAGCCAGCAGTACATCTTTCAAAATTGACATTTTTCAAGACTCATTGTTTCAAGTTGTGTTAATATTTTCATTTAATGTAGGTTTTGTCTTGCTGCATCCAGTCACTGGAAGCTAATTCAAGTGATTCACAAGAATCTCCAGACTTGAAAATGAAGTCTATTCTAAGGGAAAAGAGGATGAAGTATGAGCCATATGCAAAAAATGGATTTTTGTGTCCTTTGTGTACTCTCTAATGTTAAAGCTATCTCATTTGGAAGTTAGTGTATCGGATGAAATGACCCTAGAACTCGTTCTTGATGAATATTAAAGCATATGCACTGTATTGATTGAAAAGACATAAACATGTTAAGTTGTCAGGAAGAATAGGTAATTTTCTTAAATATTTAGAAGTGAACTCATTATTTAACAGTGCTGTCATTTTTCTACTGATTCCATTCCTCAAGCTTTGTTATATCACTAAAACTTAATGATCTCTGTCCAGGAAAAAGTCACATATATATTTGCACAGCGTATAACATTCTGCAGTATTGTGTTGAGTAGACTTAATCTGTTCCTTTTGACCTGTTAGGACTCCATGTACACTGTGTTTGTCTGGTTTGAAATAGACGTTTTGGCTCAAGATGATTCTGTTCTGTCTTAAATATATGCCACCTGCAGAGTCTTTTCTTAGGAGAAAAGTAGAACCCTTGTTCTAAGAGGAAAAGTGAAAAGGGGCCAAATGGGTTTAGTAATGCATAATGTGTGGGTAAAATTTCCATCTCTCTAGCCCTCGATTGGCCAGACAACCAGAAACTGCTGCCATTAACTGATTAAAATAGAAATGCACTGCTACCATAGTGGCCTTTTTACTGGGAAATTGGCAGAAAAAAAAAAAAAAAAAAAAAAAAAAACCCTATTCTGCCCCGCAAGCTACCCAGTCTGGCTCTGTTTGTCTCCCTGAGTAGATAGGGCATGACTAACTTGTCCATATGTTCAAACATAAAATTCCTGCGGTGGTTCTCTACAACAGAGGACAAGCAGCATCTGTACATGAGAGATATCTTTTCTCTCTTTGAATAAGTGTAGTCCTCCAGTGGGATATATTTATTCCTGACACTTAGGAGCTCGCGTGCTACTCCATCTTCAGACCTGCTAGTATAATGGCAAGATATTCCTTTTTCTGTATGTGACACATGAGTCTCATGTCCAAATGCTTTACCACAAACTCATTTTCTGCTCTGTGTGCTCCTGCCTCTGACAGAAATAGTATACAATCAGAGTGGAATTATCATGGTATTGGGCCCAGTTAACACTATTTGGGTTGATTTTAAATGTTTGCTGGGACAAACAGTGCAGTGATTCCTACACCGTGCTGCTGTGACAGCATTCAGCAAAGAATTTGTGCATCTTCTGTTAATGTTACTGTGTGAATCATGTTACATGTATATTCTTTTAGATCTTTTGATTAAGATTATGGATTTCTGTTTGAAAGGCAATCTAAAATTTTTGAGCATGATCTAATTAGAAGTGACAAGTTAAACTTGTCTGCTAGATGCTTTTCTGTGAAGCATCCTGGTCTGTCACAAGCTAATTCTTGATGCTCTGGACTCTCTAATACATCCATTGTTTATTAGCATCTCACAGAAAGATGTAGCTCAGGATATGGAAAAATTCTGTGGTATGTTATTGCAGAAGTTTTACAAAAATATTGTCTTAAATCTGGGGCTTCTTATTTTTGTTTATTGAAACTCCCTCTTAATCAAATGCTAGAACTCTTTTCAATGTTTGGTATCTGCCAGGCATTATGAAATATTAAAAGCTTTGTGATGTGTTGAATGATATTCCTGTATGCTATCATTTATTATATGTATTATGTTAGCACCTAAGGGGTAAGTTGTTAGGCACCTGAGGACATGCTATGGTCTGTAAATTATGGATTAGAATCTCAAGCTTCTTTTTCCTGCCTTCATGCAAGACTACTTATTTTGCACTGCATGCATGGAATAGGTAAGCAGGATAGAAATATCTTCTTTAGCGTGTTTTTTCTCACAGCTAAGTTATTCTATTGTTTTAATTCTTGTTTAATTTGTTTTTACTTTCATGTGATGATAGTTTTGTGAATAGGTCTCTTCTTTTTTCTGTTAGCAGTATCTGCATCCATTAGACAGGCAGGGCACAATTTGGGCAGACTAGAAAATGATTTTGAAGGGAGAATTGTTGCCTTACACATCCATGAAAATTTGCTGAGCTCTTTTCTCTGGAAGTCTGTGCTCTTTGCACTTGCAAAACTGTCTCTTTTTCATAGTTTTGGCTCCTTTTTTGCATATTAGGTGGGCGAATGTGATGTGTAATGTACGTAGAGTTATATAGGATATGTAGTATAGCTTTAGTTCCTTGTTAGACCTTGACCAAACAAATAGTAATAAGGAGAAAATGTTACAGAATTAAAGGTGAATCAAAAGAAAGTGATCCAAGAAGATCTGGCAGCCTAGATAATGCACCTGTAGCTCTGCTGTATAACAGGCCCAAAGCTGCAAACGTGGTGCTTTTTGCATAGAAACCAGATGCTGCTGCTGGAAAATGCCTCAGCTTGGCATCTATGGCCAGATGGTCAAACCTTTGCCCTGTGTGTATTGTAATCAGTGCAGATAATGGTGCCAAGTAGAGGAAAATAGTAATATGATTATCTGATCTTCTCATAAATTATGAGAACAATATGATAGGAATGGCTCTGAAACAAAAAGCTCTTGGAGTTCTCAGTCATCCAAGTGTTAGTTTGAGGACCAGAAAGAGCTATCCGTTTATTGTGGGCAGTTTAAGATCAAATGATATGGTAAAATCCTGTTTAATCCAACTTTGGAGTGATGTTTAACCCTGCATTTGTTGTTTTCAGGATGGCATAGATTTCAGGGCAAGGAAGCAGTAAGTGAGAATCAGGAAACTGGGAGGCATTGAGAAGTAGTGTAGGACAAACTCCTTTCTGGACCTTACCAAACAAAAAATAATTAGGGTATTGAAACCAATGACAGGAAAAAAGGAACAAAGGACAAAAGCTGTCAAGTGGTTGGTGCCTGGAATAGATACCCAGAAGCTTATGGTCCGGTGATTTAAAGTGGATAAACAGGACTGCAGCAACTTCTTACATGTACACCTGGGGAACTGTTTATACTGTGTGTGTGACTCGCTCGCGAGCCCTAAGCTTTGGCGCAGCAAACATGCTTACCTGCAGCTGCTTTTTCAGTTGAGGCCAGGCAGATTGTAAACTCGAGGAGGTAACAGGCATTGGACTCTAATATTTGTTGCCTTTCAGTTGATACTAATAATGGATTTAATATTTGTTGCCTTTCAGTTGATACTAATAATGGATTTAATTTTCTTCTGTTTGGTTCTGTTCCAGTGTACAGTCAACCAAAGTGAAGTCAGCTGTAAATTGAGCTAATATGTTTGAACTGGAAACAGGAACTGTGTATTCTCATATTATGTAGGAGCAGGAACTAAAAGGGCTAATTCTCAAAACCTATTAATTGCACAGAAACCGAAGCTCCAGCTTTTAGTGTACTGTGCTGGCTCTATCCTGACCAGTACTGGGAAAAGACCAGTACACTCAGCATAGCTGTTGAGGTGGTCAGTAAGATAGGGTGCAAAGCTGGACTCTGTTCCAGACTAAACAGAAATGTGTTCTTTTTTAAAGTGTTATGAAATATTTCCAGGATGGTAAAACACACCTCAAACTATCTATAGATAAGGTCTAACTTGGATCTTATTTACATGGATTTTATCCTAACATTGCATTTCAGACATAGTAAGCCATTAAACTGAGATTTGCTCCTCTGCAGAGGGCCAATTTCATTCCTGCTTAAGGCCTTGAAATAAGTGATATTATTTCTATATCTGGCACACTCTACATAGATATTTTTTCTTTTAGAATTGAGTTTGACCTTAAGTGGTGTAGTTTAGTCAGGGCAGCTTTGTTGCTGCAATGCTACCCTTCTGCAGCTTTCCAGTATGTTAACACTTTAAGAGCCAAACTGAGGAATTGGTGACAATCTGTAGAGGTTTCCTTCATTCACTAAGCTTTGTATTCTTGTATCATATTCATGAGTGATGCAACTAGAAATTATATGAGAAAGTGTTGATCATTCACAATGCCAGCATGATGTTATAGTTAAATAATCTTTATCTAAAAGCAATAAATTTGCTGAATAGCACCTAATACCGAGTTATTTTTAGCTGTATTCTTAAAGCTTCCTTTTGAAACTTGTGCTTACTTGTTTTGGAATGTTCTGATTTTTGTTGTTTCCTTCTTCCCTTTCATAGCTGCTTGTAATATTAACCATATATTCATAAATAAAAAAGCAGCCCTCTTCCCTGAAGGAAGTTTGTTGGGTGTTTGTGAAAGATTGGTTCAGGGAGTTAATTCCACTGGACCACACACACTTGCCAAACAAGCCATTAATTTTGCAATCATAAGCATAGTTAAATGATTTATTAAGGTAAAGTATATCTTATATTGTCAGAAAATGATAAACGGAATGTAATTCTAGTACATTCTGACTAGTCTTAGTATCAGGAATTTGTGCAAGCTTACAGCTTCAAAACAGAAGTTCTGTCTGACTATAAATGGCAAGTATCTTTTGATAATATCATCCTAAAAAGACTCTTAAATATATGCTAACTGCTGTGAGAAAAAGTAAATTGTAAAAGTCTATTTAATTATGACCGGTAAACTGAGGGATCTGGACAGATTGAGGCTTTTAATTCCCAGTACTGCCTATGGGTGCTGAAGGATCTCATTTGTCCCAGAACTGATTGTAAGAAGTCTGATGTAGTACTGTCAATTTCAGATTTCTGGAAGATGCAAGTTTAGGGCTAAAATTGGAACAAAAAAGACTGGATTTGAATATCGACCTGTTCAGTAATTTTAACTCCACTTGCTCAGTCTGTCCATATGCATATATGTGTGTCTGTATGTGTACATACAGACATGTACATGTGTACACAGACATGTGTACATAACTCAGAAGTAAGCTTCATGTGTTTGAAAGCTTGCTTGTTCCCTCCAGCTGCATCACTTGATCTAGTGAAAGCTATTATGTCTTCCTATAAATCTTGCCTGACTTATCTCCTTGGGCTATTGTAGCTACCAGAACAATAAAGTTTAATTTGCTGGCTCTTGCACATGTATTGCAGCCAGTTTATGGAGAAATGTAGAGTAAGATAAACAAAATTTGATACATGAGGTGATCAAGTGCAAGTTAAGATCCTGTCTAAAAATAAACTAAATACTATAAAGAGTGGGCAACCAGAATACAAGAATAACTGGTGAAGCGGAAAAAGGGGTGGATAGGATGGTTACTTGTTTTTTTTGGTAGCAAGTAAGTATACAACTTAGAAATTTTGTTTTGTGTTCAGAAGTCTGCATGTAGAACAATCAATCATATTCTAAAAGGCTGTTTCTTCACAGCTTTCTGCATTGAATTGTTTCCAGATTATTAATTAACAGGAAATGTTTCTGGAATATTCTGGATAATAAAAAAGCAGAATATTTACTGCTCATCCTTTGCAGAAGCAAATGCGAAAAACCATTCAGGAGCTCCCTTTTTATATTATATACAATTTAGTATTTAACTAAAAGCGTTTATGGGTGGATTTTTGTTATTTCATATATATTTGGCTTAATGTCCCTGATGACAAAGATGTAACTGTATTTAATTGCTTGCTTTCATATATAATAATGTTTATCAAGTTAATTCATTACTAGGTGAACTGAGGGATACCAAATCTTGTCTAAGTGGTGTTTTTTTTTTAAATCACAAATTTAAATGTAGTTAATAACACAATAAGGAGTCAGTGATAAAATAACTAATAGCATTGATTGCTTAGAAAGGGATGTATTTTGGATTTATAGGAAGGCACTCTTTTTTTAAATGTAGGAAGCATATTTCCTGGGGAAGAGGCATATATGTTGTAGGAAACAGCAGCTGTAGTCATGAAACAATTGAACAACAGAAGAGACTGACTCTCTGGCTGAATGTCTAATTGCCTTTGCTCCTTATGGCATTGCTTAGGTTTGCTGCACAGTGGATTGCTGCAGCACTCTCCATGCCATCTGCCTATGCGGCCTCTCTTCTAGCTGTGGAGGTGGATCTAGTTCTGGACTCTCAGCTTGGGTTACTGCCACGACCCTCTGAGTGCCTCCTTGTGTACTGCCACTATGCTTGCCACATGCAGTTTAGCCTTCTCTGTCACCTTCCTTTGAGACAGAGTTGATGAGCCAAGTAAGGCTGCCCTGTGGACTCTTGGCTGCTGTTCAGACCAGCCTGCTGTATGAAAGGGATCCGCACTTGAGTTTAGATTGCTCAAAGATCCTCACTTCAGACAGTCTGTGTTTCTGCTGTTAAGCAAGAGACAACTATTTTGCTTTCTCCTCTGTGTTCTCTCACAGGATGGAATAGATCCTGATGTCTTTACCTCCCAGATAGCCTTCAAACTAATTTTGATAAAAATAATCACAGGAATTTTCTGTCCCGGATGCCTGAGACATGACTGGTCACAAACTACCTCAAATGGGTATTTTGTCATTTGGCTTCTCCAAGTCAGGAGAATAAAAAATGAATGCTGTCAAATGAAAGCACTCTAAATAGCTTAATATGCATTACCTTAGGCAGTGGTAGACCTTTTAGTCTTCATTTTGTCCTGATTCCAATAAGACTTTATCTTTCTCATTTTCACTCTCACAAGATGAAGATGCCTTCCTCTTCCCAAATTAGCTCCCCAAAATCTGAAAAAGCATTTCAGAAATGCGTCACTATAAATCATTAAATATTTGTGCTGGGGGCATGCCTTGCCTTCTATTATGTGAGTGATGCTTCTTTTTAGTGTCTGACCTGCAAACAATATGAGCATCTTGATGCTGCGAAGCAGAGTACTGGTCTTTTTCTGCTGTTCTTTCCACTGTGATTCAGGCAAATATATTTCTACAGAAAGTAAATATGTAACAGCTTAATGTGGTAGAAGTTGAGGCTTGTTTCTCAGCTTGCATTTTGAAACACAGAAATGAAAACTCCCAGGTGCACCTTTAGTGAGCAAGTGTGTGCATGAAATAACAGTAGTTTGGATGTTAGAGCTATGTGCAGGCTTAGAGGTCATCCAAGTCAATGTATGCTCAGGTGCTAGGGCCTCATAGAACAGTGCACAGATTTTTACCAACTCACTATGGCAGCTCAGTATTTTTTTTCTTCATACAGAAATAATAGAATGGGTCTCTGAAGAAAAAGAAACCAGAGTAATATAGACGGAAAATCCTTGAGAGAAGGCTAGGATCAGGCAAGCTTGAAGAACATGTTTTTCTGTTTGTGCTTGTTCAAGGCAGCAGGTAGTGTGGATTGAGACAATCCATTGACACTTTAATGTGGGAATACTTTGTCCAATGCAAGTAGGTAAGTGCACTAACTTAGGAAACAAAGAAAGGGTTTGCGATCCTATGCGTCAGGCTTAGAAGAAATATTTGACTGGTGCCAGCCTTAAAATGGATCCTGCATCCTGGCATAACAGAATCAGCTGCCTCAGACTTCTCCATGTGCTTTGTCTGCACCAGTGATAGTGTCTTTAGGATGTGTATGCCATGAGAGGAGTGAGTGATTGCTTCTGTGTATGACCAGATGTTTTGTTTGATAACCATTGATCAAATTTCCCAAGGCAAAAGAAACATTAGAAAATTAATTAAGATATAATGCTTGTCTCCTAAGAGAGTTCTGGCTATGCTAATTAATAAAGCCAAGTTGAAAGATTTTGTTCAAGGAGTACTGAAACACTTGCATTCAGAGCAGCTGTCATTGAAGTATATTAGTATCACAGATGTGACCTATTCAGAAGGCACAGAATTTCTACTCATACCTGCTGCTGATGTGCAGATTTGTGTATTAGAGTTATGGCGAAATCAAGATGATGTTCTTATGGGAACAAAGGTTATTTTAATGAGTTAGTTTGCTGTGACACAGAAGCCTTCCTTCCTCTCTGCTGAAATAGCAGAAAAACACTGAATTTTTAAGGTGAAGCCATGAGTACTCAGCACAGATGAGCCCTAGCCCTTCCCTCTAAGGGAAGGGTGTATATGGCTGCTAGAGAACCTGCAAGAATTTCCCTGCATGGGCTCGTCATTTACTGTGGCTCATGTTAGTTGTAACCAAATTTTCTTAAAGTTCTTCAGTCACTTCAACCTCAGTGACTAGTAAGACACTGCAGTTTCTCTCATGACAGGTGCAAGAAGACTCTTTGAAGGCCAAAATAAGAGATTGTTCAGGTTAATAGGAGCATTATAGCAACCTTCATCTGGTCCTGAAACTAAAACCAGGAACAATCGTATTAGTATTTTGGACTGGAAGTTTTAAAAACAGCTCTAATTAGAACTCCCATCCCTCCATACTTGGTCTGAGGGGTCTGGACAGATAAGTTTATCGGAAGCCTGCTATGGTCAGTCATGCAGGAAATAAAGCTATTAGAAGACCTGCTGATTTGAAGACTATGTTTAAGAAAGGTAACCGTTAAGTGTAAAAATAAGTAAGAAAAGATCTCCTTTGACATATTATCAGCTATAGCAGCCTGGCAAATTAGTGAAAAATTATTGCAACTTTTCAGACTAACAGTTAAGAGACAGATGGGTGTATTTGTTTCCTAGGTTACTGGAGCACATTTTGGTTCATATGTCAAGTGACTTGCAGCAAAACAGAAAATAGGTTGACTGGAAAGGCATTCTCTGCCTTTCTCTCCTGAGAATATGCCTATATACAAGGCAGAAAAAAAGTCCAATAATTAAAAGGATCTGGAGCACCTAAAAATTGTGAGCCTGCAGATATTAAAAATTACAATGAAGAGACCCAGTGGTTGATTGACGTGGAAGATCGATCTTAACAAGTAAGGTAGCAAAAAGGGTGTGGTTTTGACAGATTGAGTCAGATAAGCAGTCAGAAATTGTATTGTGCAAATTTTGTGATGAACTGCTACCATTAACCAAAAAGAAATCTGCTGAATTGGCCAAGGTTAAACAAATACCTAACAGAACTCAAATGTAAATAGTAGCTCTAGAATAGTTTCTTCAGAAAAGGCAAACATGAGAATAAAATTATCTTATAATATGTAGGGAGGAGATATGGAAATAACAAGAACATGACCTATTAATTTGGGAAAGCTGCTTTTGTTCCCATAGAAACAAAAATGATAGATTTATTTTAATGGTTGCTCCACAGCCCAGAGACTTTCATTACTGCCCGGAGATCACTGGCAATAGATTAAACAGGCAGGGTTCAAACTGAGCCATCACTGCTGATGGAAGAGTTTTCAAAACTGAGTGCCATTTATTGAGCTCGAAATCTTGAAAAAACTAGGAATGTATTACAATAACTGATATTTAAGGGAGAAGGAGGACGTTAGTGAGGCTTATCTGTGTGGAACAGACTTAAAAGTTGGGGTACAAGTTAAATCGTTTTTGGCACAACTTGTCCTTGTTGCCAAAAACTACATAGTTAGAAATTTCTTTATGGTAATGACATTGTATCATCTAAATCAGTATTTTATGACATTATGAATTGATTCTGAGCATTTGCAAGCCTCAGTCTTTTAAACATCCCAAGCACTTGAGGCTCTCTCTTCTACACTGGATCATATCTAACTACTTCTAGATGTGGTCTTCAGAGAATATTAATAACCTGGAAAGCAAAACTTTGTCTCTTGTTAACTCATATCACTTCTTAGCATGATCACAGTTGAAGCAATTTAGTGCAGTAACTGGCAGAGAGGCTTGCCATTGCTGAGTTCTGAAGCAAGAAGCAGATGCAAGTATGCTAGTACGGGGAGTGCTGAAAGTTAGATATGAACAAACCGAAACCTATCTTCTCTTTTTTTTTAAGCTCAGACATAATTGTATTGGTCACATCATTACTGATATATTTATACATATAGCAAGTCAGCTAATATGTCTTAATGTCTAGTGATCAAGGAAGACATTTAACTCTGTATTATATGTAATACATGGTCTTTTCAGTAGG
This sequence comes from Tinamus guttatus, assembly GCF_059628265.1. Lineage (NCBI taxonomy): Eukaryota > Metazoa > Chordata > Aves > Tinamiformes > Tinamidae > Tinamus > Tinamus guttatus. The sequence continues at coordinate 14,529,853 of NW_028288774.1, read as the reverse complement.
AAGAAGCATGGCACAAGAGTCCTGATCTGGTTTAAAATCAAGCAATTTTGTGTTGTGCTGTCAGCTTGGACACTGACTTGTGATTTTGTCATGCCATTTTCTTTTGACTGCTCATCTCCTTTCACAAAACTTTGTGTCCGTTACAACTGGATATTAGAACAGGAAAAAGTGAAAATAAATCTCTTCAGAGTTTGGATGGGGAAAGCACATGCTCCATTTATCACACAACATTGGCAAAGATGCAAGTTATTTGGGGGTAAATGAGTCTGTAGTTGGCTGAATCTGTTTGTTCATGCTAGTCATTTGACCCTTTAACACAGCGACTTGTAGTTAGTTGACTTTTTGCTTTTATTAACCTTTATGTGTCTCAGAATGAAGCAGCTGAGACTCTATGGACCCTTCTGTGTAGCACAAGGAGAAGTGTGGGTTGTTTTGTTATTTTTTTTCTTCTCTGCTTCTCTTTGAGTTTTTAAAACTTAATTCTAAATCCAGCGCTGTGCCTCTGCCCTGTAAAGAAACTCCTTAGCATATACAAGGGATATCCTGAGATGAGGAAACATTGAAACTTCATATTCTGTCTCTGGACAAAAAAGTAGTAGCAATTTATGATTTGTCACAAGACTAGAAATAATCTTTGAACCATTGGTCTCATTAGAAAGAGGCTGGTTGTTATGGTAATATTATTATCCCAATCAGGGAATGAACAGAGTTTATGAATAGGGTCATAAAACAGCAATTATGAGACATGTCAGAATGAAAGAATTGGGCAAGAAACAGTCTTTCAGGAAGTGATTGTTGGCAAATTTCCCAGGAAGCTTCTATTCTAGAGGTGTCTGATTCATCTAATCTGCAGTTCATGGAGTACCACAATAATTGCTTGCTTATTGAATGAGAATCTTGGGATCAAGACCATTCACCAACTTCTGATGCTCCACAGTGATCTAGGAAACTCTTTTTTCTACCTGTCCTATTCAGGGGTTGGCTATATCCTACAGACTCTTAGGGCTGTCCTTATGATCATAAAACTTTTAAAATATTCAGAACTTTGAGAGTGATATTAACAGAGTGTTCTGCACATAGTGCATGGTATGATGGCATCAACGAGCAAGATTTTGAAGTTGATGCTTTTGGAGAGTTCTCTGGAAACAGAAGCAAGGGAGTTTTGTTTGTTTGCTTTAAGATAGAAGGTTAAGGCTCCTGTATTATATAACATTGTTTTCCTGAGCTAACATGAAATTTATTAACTCAGTCTTTTCTATTTATGAGCAAAGAGTAAGACTAAACAGCAGAATTTAACTGTGAGGAGTAAAACTTAACAGAAAGGAAGCAAAAAATATTGCCTTAATAACAGGAAAAAGGAGCAGAGTTTTGTTTTTTTGATATTTAGCCTGCGAGCTTTCAAATGAGTTCCCTCCATTTTCAAGGCATACAAAATTTAGATGGTGGTATAATATAGGTGACAAGTGGTTCAGTAGCTGATTTGCTGAAGTGCTGCCTACACATTTCTATGCTGATTCTGTGCAGAACCTTTCATTTTCGTGCAAATAGGACACGTAATCCAGAGACTGGACTATGAACCTGGGCCTGGAGAACATTGCTGCTTAGCTCTTGTGGAAGACCTTGTTCAGCTGCATGCCCAGAAATATAGTAATTGAGCACTTTCCATTTTCTTTCAGTCCTGACGGGCCTGCCTGAAAGTGTTTCTACCTCCTCTCTTTTTTTTTTTTTTTTTTTTTTGGTCTGGTAAAAGAAACTGCCTTGATGTAGTCTTTGCTGTATTCATCCTGATAGTACTACTGTCAAATATGGTAGTGCTGTTTTCCTCATTTTAGAGGAAAAAAGGAGACTAGAGGGGATTAAGAAAGATAAACTTGGGCTAGAGAAATTTAACTGTAGCCATTTTATCTCTGCAAACCTGCCTTTGGGGGAAGAGAGGTTCCTGCAGCGATCAGTTCCCAGGCAAAACCTAGTTTACCTGCTCTGGGTCTTCCAGAAGAACCCCTCTATTTCTCCATTGGCTATAGTTATTTTTGGGTTCTGTATAATGACTGTAAAGTGACTTTTACATTTCCCAGCCACATGCTGGGAAGAAATGAATTTAAACTATGTGGTGCTTAAATATTTTGTTTCAAGAATTGGGTATTGAAGAGCCACGGGGCCTCTAAAGCATGACTTATACATTTGTCTGATGAAGTCACCTGAGGAGCTTCATCATTCTTTCATCATGGTGCAGTCTCACTGCAAGGCATTCTAACCCACAGGAGTGGAAAGTCTGTCTGAACTGAAGCCTGCTGAATTGCTTCAGTCCTTTAATAACTGCTCTATCTACTGTAGTAGATAGGTAGTGACTGTAAAAGAAACACACCAAAGTAGTGTGTGGCAGTTTGGAGATCTCTTGGGTAGCTTTTGAAAAGGTAAAAATGAACTAAAATGTCATCAATTGTGACAATACAGAGCCCATCCTCTTCTTGCTGTCAGACTTGCAGAATCAGACTTGTATGAAAATTCTGATGCTCTTGAAACTAATTCAATAGGAAATGGGGGGAGGGAACATGTCAGATCTTTTTCAACATTCTGAGTATTTTAAATTAAAATACTTTATTAAAATACTTTTTTCCCTTTATTTTTACAACTTCATAGATATGTAGTGTAATGATAGATGTAGACAAAAATGTGGGTTTTGAAACAAAGCACGACAAAAATTAGTAATTTAACATATTCATGTTTTGGATTAGTTTTTCGAAAGAGAAATCCTTTGTGAAACAGAACTCCTCAGTTTTTCCTCTTTCTAATTAAGCTAACTGAAAATACTAATTAAGCTAACTGAAAATTCTCTTTTAAAGAGAAGACAGTTTTAATTGATAGATTTAATGAGCTCTGTACTTATTTTTGAACTTCCTCATTTATACAAGCCAATAATAACTTCCCTTTCACCTGAATGTTATGAAGGTAAATGTATTAAAATATATTTACTCAAATTATCTGTGCCAGAATACATATGTTCCTGAGATATCTATTTATGCTCTCTAACTCTCTACTGCTAATAAAAATCACAGAATATCCAAAACTTGACTGAAGACCATTGGGGCTACAGGTGCTAATTATTACTGCAGTGAAGGTGCTTATTATTTATTTGCATATGGCTTATAATATGAGTGTGTGTGACTAGCCATATAAATAAGAAAGAATCCCTTCTGTTCATAATTTGCTGTATGAAGTCATGAAAAACAGTGTTTTTTGTGATGAATTTCTGTAATGCAGATCATGAGCAAAATGGCAAGTTCAGAAAGATATTAATGGTGCAATGGAATGATAGAAGCAGGACTGAATGCAAACAACTTGAGAACATGGTGGAGAGGTTAGAATTTAGATTTTAACCCAGTGTTTCTGAGAAGAATTAATTTAAAATTGGAACCCTTCCAGTATTGCTAAGGTAGGGCACAAGGATCCAGTCTTTTGAATTGACACTGGATAGATACATTAATAACAGTTCAGGATAACTTATGACTTGATACACAGTCAGCATCATGCACATAAGAACGTTCTTGTATGCAATGGGTATTTAGTGTGTAGTATTTACAGTATCCTTACCTCTAAGTTCTGAAATACAACCCCATTTTGCTGGGGTAAATCTCAGAACAAAAAAGGTATCTGGCAACAGCTGATAGAAAGGTGAGGATGGATAACATAAAGCAAAGCTCCTCTGATTTAAACTGTTGTAAGAAAGCACTGTTAAGCTCTCTGCTCTTAGAATTTTGGGCTTTTTAGCAAGCCAATGAAATCAGATCCTAGAGTGTGGCAGAATGTCAGTCTCCAAGGAGTAGGGTAGGGACCTAAATATAGCTCTAGCTGGAAAGTATTTGGATGGCACTGACATAAGGAATGTTTTATGAGGTTTCCATGTATAAATAAAAGATGAATGCAATTAGTGCTCACCGTAGGATATTTCCTTCTAGGTGACCTGAATTTGCTTGTTCTATGGTTTTCAGCAGGAGATGTGTCATAAAATGCCCTTTGAATATCAAACAGTTTAAATAAGCTGCCATAAGCATCTCCATAACCTTTTGTAACTGTCTTATGGATGATTTTTTTTCCCTTTGAAATCCATATCGGCTATTCTCTTTCAGATTATTACTTCAAATATGTTCCTCAGCTTGCTTCTAATTAGTGATTCCATCTTTTTTATATGCTACAGATGAGCAGGGTTCTTACTCTTTCTCCAGGTCATAACTGAATGTGTTTTTATAAATACTAAGGCCTTATACTTTTGCACTCTTGAAACTTTTAGTGCTAATTGACGTGTCTGTGATGACAAGTATATGATTGCATCCTCATCTGAAGCTTAACCATCAGAGTAACTGAAAGCCTGAGGTTTCCGTGAAGTTCTTGCAAATTACATGTGCTCCATACCTCTGGTACTCGCACCTCATTTATTTCAAAACTGTGTGATAAAGTTCGAAACATATCAGATCTTATTAAATTGCCTGTGTGTGTGTGTGTGTATATATATATATGTATATAATTCCTGCTCTTCATAAAATCACTGGCCTTGAAACTTTCTTCGGAACTAAGTCCACCTGACTTTCCTTGGAGATAAGGATATCATGCAGCATAATGAACAGTAAGATTAATTTGTGGGTGATTTCTTTTATCTGTGCTACTATGCAATCAAATTGTTTCAATAAAAGGGTCTACAATAACTTTTTCAGAAGATTCAAGTTCCTCCTTAAGGGTATACTGCATCGCATAAAGGACATTTGTGGTGTAATTTGCACTGGAAAGGACAATGTCTTGGAAAGAGCCTGCTTCACAATTCAATAGTAAAGCTAGTAGCTTTTTTCTCGGGGAATTTTTCTTTTCCTGATGTTAATTTCATTCTTGAAGTTATAATTATCTGTTTCTAGTATTGACACTTCAGAAATCTGAAGTTATAAGGAACAAACATAGAGGCAGAGGAACTTCATATAAGAAAATAAAAACATTTATATGATTATCTATTATCACACAAAATAAAATACGAAATAAAATATGTTCAAAATATGACAAATTTGAAATGACTTTTTCAGTTTATGTATTCTCGGGTGTCTTTCATTCCCAAGGGCCATTTGATGTTGGAAACTTAATGTAATGCCATATGAGTAGTAGTTCAACAATAGCTTCCTGGGTATGCAGCTAGTTTGGAAGGCAAGGAAAATCTGATTTGGGTAATACACAGTGTCTCCCCTCAGTTTTCCCACTCTGGTATTTTTCTTTAAGTTTTTCTCTACAACATCAAAATTAAGGGCCGAGATGGGTGATGAAATTACCATGTGCATGCTGTTAGCCCTTAGCAGTGAAAGAAATTTGAAGTGACCTACTTTACCTCATAATCCATTACTGCAATTACTGACATGCTGCAGTAAATCAGTTTTGTGTCCAAGTTCCATCCCAGCTTGGTGCTCTTAATTACAAAAAGAATGTTCTGAGGAAAGGTAGATAAATCTCTAGTGCCCATAAACAAGCATTAAATTTAACTTACATTTATGGCTGAATTTTGGCAAATGGAATGTCATTGTGGTGTTCAGCCGTTTATGAAAGAATCAAACCTGCTTATGTCTAGAACAACTGTGGAAAAAAAGGTGAGTAATTTGGCAGCCATATAACAGACATTGTATATTAGGAACAAGTCTATATAAATAATAATGACTGTTCAGTGCTCTGGTACTGTAATGTCAAACCATCTCAAAAGATTTTTAGATGAAAAAATGTAGATTTTGCTGTTCAGGTATCAAACTGACTACATGTAGTAATGTCTACTCTGCAGGAACAAAAATTTTCATCCTTTCTGTCATTATTACATTATTTTAACAGGAAGACTTTGATTTTCAAGACAGCACCAGTAACCTCTTTTGTCCTTTAATGAACAGAGGTCCAAGAAAAGTAAAAGATCTGGTCTCGTGCACTCTTCTACAGTTTTTGATCTTTCCTCTAAAAACACCCAGAGAATTTAGAAGCTCTCGGCACGTAGTTTTTATGTATTTCTGGTGTCCTACTGAGATTTCTGGTTAGAAACTTGAGTCTGAATGTTATAGTTGAAATGGCATTTGACACTTATTTTAGAGTGCGGTTGTTGGGTGCAGTTTGTTCCTAATGACCTGATTTGTTTTTCAGAGTTTTTCATAGAGAACTGCTATGCAGCAACATTTAGCTGTAGAACAAAAGCCCTCCTTTTATGCTAATCCTTCCCAGGAAATTAAAGTTTAATTTCTTCCTGAATCAAAATGTTTCCATCATATTCATAATGACTGAAATTTATTTTACTTTTTTTTTTTTTTTTTTTTTTTACTATATGTGTTTTACTGTGCTTTATATTGATGTCCCTTAAGCCTAGATAGGTCTTATTGCTATTCTGTGGTCAGCTAATTTTGTATTGCTTTAGAAAAAAGACTATCAAGCTCAGAACGTCTTTTTTAACCCCAGGAAGGGCTAAATGCCCCTGATTTCGTAGAAGGTTTTCTTTCAGTTTTGCTTGTTCATTTTCTCTCTCTAAACATGTAACTTGTGACATTCAGTGGTCTCTAGATTGTTTTTGTCCTGGAGCAATCCCAGATGCATTGGCTAGGTGCTAAGAAAGCTCTATATTCCATGTTCCATATATATTTTTTTCTGAGAAATAGTATGGTTATTCTCATCCAGGAAGGTAATATGTTGTGCAGTTGCATGGAAGCATCATGTGTTAACTGTGCCATTCACAGTCTGGAATGCCTCCAGATTTAGCAGCTGCTGAATCAAGGAAGAGAAAAATTTATTTATTTCTTCCTCAATCAGGATATTGATTCATTAGCAGGCTTGGTGCCAGAGCATGCATACATCCCCTTCTTTTTCTGTTACAGATGCCAGCTTCCTTCCCTCCTTCCCAGCTAAAATTAAGTAATATCAAACTAAATTTTAAGCAACACATTGAGAAACAGTCAATAAATTCCTGTTGTAGTTATTCTCAATACTGCCATAAATAATATATTTTGTCAGAAATATATATTTTAAAACAAGTCAGAAGAGGTGCAAGTGACATACCAGAAATGTTGGCTGTCACAGGGTTGGCATAAGCATCTTGGAGTCAGAGGGGCCATGCCAACAGCAAATGTACAGATATTTGAGCTAGAAATTCAGAATTAGGGGGACTACTACGTAGGCCGAAGGCTCAGGATTTGTCATGCTAGCTGTATAAAAATTGCAGATGAACTACTTCATTTCTAAAATTCTTGATGACCACGTATGTTCCTTGTGTGTATTGCTTTTTCGGCATAAAAAATATTGTACCATTTTCCTCACATTTCTCAGTGAAAAAAGGTGAAAAAGAAAGTGCACCAGTTTACATTCAGCAGCTTAATTCAACTCCATTTATTGTCAGAAATAGAACTGTGAAGTATTTGGGGGAGAACATGTTGAAGCTCAATAAACAGAAGCATAAAAGATGCTTTAGTGGTTTAATGTTTCCCACAAAGGAAGAAAGTATTATGAACGGAGCCTGCATTTTATTTATTATTGAGCACAAAAAAGTGTCCAAAGTTAAAGAATCTGAAGAAGAAGGAAAAAAAGGACACACAGCCTCTACCTAGGTGTGTCCTTTGAGACAGCCTGCGTCTGGGGAAAAGACTAGTTGTGTTTGGGGCAGGGATGTGAGAAAAGATGTATTTAAAAACCTATCAGGAAGAAGTGTTAAAAGATTATATAACTGGATAAGTTTTAGATGCTGTTGATCCACTGCTGAGATGTGTGTGCTAGTAGTTTGGGTTTTACTGATTATTTACTACTTTATGCTGGCTGAATGTTACTCACTAAGATGCATTAGAAATGTATAGTTCATGTTGATTTCCTCCTTCACTGCATTTTTGCTTTCTTTATGATACAAATCAATGAGGAGTAATTCAATTGTATTGCCATCAGTAACTAGTTTTGCTGGCAGTTGAGATCACAAGAGAATATTGTGTGATTCTGGCCGAAGATCTCAGCACTTCTGCAAATTGTGTTTCCCAGCACAACTGTGTTGTTAGCTCTGTTCTGGTAAGATAAAGGGAAAACTAGAGAATGTTAGGATTAAGAAGAATAACTAAGAAATTAACTTTTTTCTATTGACTCTCTGCCTCAAAATGATTTTTCCAGCTCAGGCAGCATTCATCTGCCTCTTAACAGTGAGGCTGTGTGATGCTCCGTATGTCACTGTATTTGTTCTCCTATTATCTCAGAAGAAAAAGGTGTACGTTGGTAAAATAGAAGTCAGTCTCTAGAAACTTCAAGTTGGGTAGACAGAGGTCTATGCAAAACAGGGCCCCTGAGGAGATGGGTATTCCTGACAAGTGATCATGGTGATATATGGAATCTTTTGGAAGCCTTTTGGGCAGGGAAGTGCAAGAGCAGCTTACAGACTCTTAATGACTGATAAGCATAGTTGAGGAAAGTTGACAGTGATTTTGTGTGTGTGCTTTTTGGGGCTGTGGTGTTTTTTTGTTTGTTGCCTCTGTTTAAATGTGTTAGACCTGGCAATTATATTAAGATTACACAAACTGACACAGCTTCTCATTTCTGTTTGTTGCAGACTTGTCTCTGTCTACACATAATCTGCTGCAGAGTACAAAAGAAAATCTCATTAAATCTGAATTTTGTGGAAGTGTATCTTTAGGAGATCTTAGTTAGAACAAGTGTATTCCTTGACTATCTAATTCCTTCTATTTCAGGAAGGATTTAGAAAAAAAAGTCATGTATTCCTACAAAATAATTTCAGAAGTTCAGTGATTTCAATAATTTTGGAAGCTTAGAGTTTTAGTTTGAGACTAAAACACCAAAAAATATTTGTAAGCCAAGAAAATAAATCTGCTACAGCAGAGGCAGTCAGAGAGCATGCAAGGCCAGGGAGGAGCAGCATAGGTAGCGTACTTGCAGTGTTCAGGAAAGGGGCCCATGTAGGTTTGTTTTCCGGCACTGTCAGGGTGTCTTCAACATCACAAGTTTCATCACTACATAAAGAAGTTTCCAAGTTCTGGGCAGAAGCTTGGAAGGTACTAACCATTCTAGTGCCAGCAAAACAAACCACTTAAGTATGTGTTTGACTTCAACAAGACTGTGTTGTCTTTGAAATTCTGCTGGCACTGGTGTGATGGTAGCATCAGAAGGACATATACAACAACACCTCAATCTTTGTGTCCTGAGCCATTTAAACAACACGAGCAATAACGTTAGTCTGTATAAAGTCAAAAACTTTTGAAAACAAACCCCCAAACCAGCCATGCCTAGTCATAGATTCTGAAGTCTTCTCTGGAAATTTGTGTTTCATTTACATGAAGACTCTTGTAATTTTTGACCTCTGAACGATGAGGTCTTGGGCTATTCCTACATTCCTGTTTTTTGCCACTGAACTTGCAGAGAAACATTTACTTCTCAAAAATCTGATTATGAAGTGTGATGAGAAAGTAATCAAATGGGAAGCTTATTTTAAAGATAATAATGGCGTGTATACTTGATTAAATAAGTAACATAAATATTTAAACCTACATCTGTTGCATTAATAATATCTATCAGGCTAAGATAGCCCGGGGCTTTGGTAAGTGTTGTGATGTGTGTTCATTCCACAGAGACAGGAGAAACCAGCAAAGCTTTTGCATTTTGTTAAACTTTCAGACATTTTTTTTTATATTTCAAGCCCTCTGGAGTGGGAGGATGGCCCTAAATGACTTTTTCAGATGAGATGTAATGTAAACAGTTTGGCTACAGTTTTCAAAATGTTTTATGTGACACCAGTTATGCGTGTTTGAATGAGCAGGCAACTTGTGTAATTTGTAAGCAGACTAACTGCAAGGCTTCATCAACCCTATTGTAAACTGCTATAGGTCAAATATAGTAATAGAAATAATTTAGGGGAAGTAGATCAAAAGTTTTGCTTGTTGTCTGTTTCTATCTATTTGAGCTCCCTTATATATAGTATGTCCTGCATTTAGAAATAATTCGTGTAAGATACATGCTGCAAATCTGTCAAGCATTTGAAGATGTAGTCTAGTGCTCTTCTTTTTTTTTTTTTTTTTTAACTTGATAATTGGTAGAACTTTATACAACTGATATTAGCAGATCTGTAGTGCTAGAAACACCTGAAGATGTAATTTATGATTAGTTTGGGTAATTTCTGTGATTATTTCATAAAGATGATTATCTGAAGATACCTTTTGGCTTCAGGAGCAGTAAAAACATAAAAGGATTGTGATGACTTATACAGCAGAATGAGGGTAAAGGTAGTTTTGATACAGCTGCTGTGTATCATGAACTAATGCTGAGCTAAAATCTTTAGTTTCTATATATTCCTCATAATTTTACTTACTCAAAGCTCTGATTTTGAAGTTTCAGTATCTGAAGATGTTGTCAGTGCTAATGGTATTCAGCACTGACCAAAGGTAAGATTCTCTTGATGTCTTATACATGGTCGTATCTATTTCTCTTGGTATTGTCGAATTAGCTCTGCAATTAATAAATATATTTTAAAATAAGCTGTCTGTTTCATCAGAGAAGCAGAAAAAACATAGCCATTCTAGGAGAGATGCAGCAGAAAGGGCTGAAATATTTGTTGGACCTTCTCTGGGGCCTCTACTCCTCACATCTATGAAATTGTTCCATAATATTTTTAAGCAATAAATATTACCCTTAAAAGAAATCTTGATATAGAAATAATTAAAAATATTTCCACATGTATAATTAACAGGATATTATAGCAGTTAATATGATTGTTTAAAATTCCTGTATCTGTGACATATGCTTGCAGTATTTCACTGCTCCTTCATGTATTAAATCCTTAAGCTTTCAAGATTCAGAGGACTGATTTAAGCACTAACAATGCTCAAGGGGCCCCTGCTAGTCTTTGATTATGATTTTTTTCTGGGTCAGATTAATAATTCATATGATTTTTCTCTGTGAAGAGATATGTTTCCTGTCATCTTCTGTCATCCTTTTTTTTTTTTTAAGGCTTCTATCAACCATCTGACAGTATTCAGGCCAGATAAGTTCATTTGAGTGTTAAACTTCAAAAAATGGGTAATTACCAGTAAAAACGAACAGGCACCAAGAACAGAACATTGTTAACTCAGATGTGTTTTCTGGATCTTTAACTATTAGACGATAGAGCAAGGAAGGTGATAGAAGATCCATTACATGGGACACTTAAAATACAAGTGATAACTCCTCCGGGAAAAAAAAAATCACTGGGAGGAATCATGTAGCACTGAGCAAGAGCAGTAGATGCAAATAAATTCTGCAGCCCTTTTGAGGGAAAGGATACACTCCTTAAGCAGCCTCTGGCTGGTTCCTTTAGGCCATTGTAGCTGTTAGTCTTGTTCAATTGTTCAATTTACATTCCTTGGGATGCAAAAGGTTTTTGATGAAAATGTCATCTCTGTTAGATTAAAAAAAAAAAAAAAAAAGTTGAATTTTTGTTTTTTTATAAGGGCCCAATTCCTTCCACACTGAATTGCATGCAGAAACCCACTTCAGTAGACCCCCATGTATTTGTCAAAATGAATTTGAACTGGACAGCTCAGAATATAAGGCAAAACCCAGAATTTTTTATGAATGTTGTTTTATGCTACTTTTTTTTTCAATTGCATTGCTTGCCCTTACTACTGAGTACTACTGAGTACTGCAATACTGTTATTTAAGGTATTGCTATTCCTTTCTGTCTTGCAGATTTTCAAAAGAAAAAGGTAAAGTGTAGGTTGATACTAACCTTACCAAAAGTGACTAAGTCATATAATGTCCTATATGTGGTAGTGAGAACTTCTCATGAAACTCCATATATTCTTTGAAATTAGGTCAAAAGACCTTATAAAGAGGTGAGGAGCAAGACTCCTGGGGAGGCTTGCCTGGATTGATTAGTCCTTGCTGCAGAGCAATGGATAGAAAGGTAAATAAGATAAATAGAAGGGCTCGTACAGCCCAGTGCATGGTAATGCTGACTGAAATCCTTTCTGCATTATAGACTTCTTGCATGACTGCGGAAAAGTTGTCTGTCTTCCCTGCTCACTAGTAAAACAGCCTAATATGAGGCTAAATCTGTTAGTGTGCCATATTCTGTACTGGAAAATGAGGTTATATTTGTGTTCTCCCTGGCATGGAAGGAGAAGGCTACTGCCTCAATCAGTCATGATTAATTCTTTTGCTTACAAGTGTGCTAGCTTCATATTACATCTCAGTATCCACTCTACAGTCATCTGGAACCACTTAAATTGAATCAAATGACTGAAGTATGGTTAATATTTCAAGATAAGGTCTTGATGATCTGTTGTATAAAATTTAAGTAAGAATAATAAAATTAATATTTTCCTCACAGATAATTGATAAGTTTTAAATTCATTATTTACTAGCCAGAGATAAATTTATTTTCAAAATATCAACATAAAATGGACTGATGTCTGTATATTCAGTATGCTTCAGGGGGATTTTGCAATATGGCTATCAATACTATTTCTGAGTTTCACGGTTAAATCTGTGATGCTGAAACAGCAAATTCATCCCTTGTGTTACTGTAGTGCAGCTTTCTAGGAGGAAAATGCATTACTACCATATTTAAAACCATATTTAAAACCACCACCAATAACAAAGAAATCCCAGGCTGGAGACGGTCATGGTTGTTTTACAGGAGATCTATCTTTTTTTTTTTTTTTTAAGCACAGACTTAACATCATTTTCAAACCCTTTGATACACTTATTTATTGAGCACCTCTTTTAATTTAATTTGTGCATTGCAAAGACTTGAAGTTTCTGACAGTCATGGATGGATTCAAGGTAGCTGTTGTGTATGTTTTCTCCAGCACATACTGAGCCTGAGGATGGAGTTAGAACCTGGAGCAAAACAAACATGTTACAAATGTCATGTTACCTGAACAGACGTTAAGTGTGTGAAGTAGCATCCAGAAGAGGGATATTCAAGTCTTTTTTATCCCACAGTTGGACGTGTCAAACCTGAGAAGAACTGTGGATGCCAGTGAAGCTGTTTTCCAGATAATAGCTGAGAATTAAGGTTGTCATTCAAGGAGAAAGGTTGAAGCTTTCAAAGCTGAGGATTTTCTCGTGCATGATAACGTGCTGGTGAATATTTAAATTCCCCATCTTTTTACAGAAGAGAGGCATAGGTGGTATATGCACCATATGGAGACTTACCTTTGGCAGAAAAGCATAGGAATAATCTGATGAGAAGGTTACTGACTGAGAACTCATTTACAGAGCTCCTCATTTACATGTTATGGAGCAATTTCATGAGCAAGTCAGGTGGGTTAACTGGGTTAACTGCAAGTCTAGCAATCGCCTATGCACAGCCAAAGATCCCAGTTGTTGATATGTGAGCAGACTAGATGATGAATGTTTGGATTTTTAGCAGTTAATTACATTGCCATTTGATTTGATAATGATATTTTAAAAATGCGTATTAGTGATTTTTTTTTTTGTTTGTACTTATCTGATGGCTTTGTTAGGCAGCTTAGATTAGTGGCAGAATTTATTTCCTAGCATAAGAGCGTCCTCTGGTTTGGAACTCTGGTGGCACTTGTTTGAAAGGATAAATAAGATGTGTTACGTTGGTATATATCGTGTTTGAGCACCATTTTCAGTTTTCTAATGTGCAGCCTGGTGAATGTGAAAGAACTAGAGATGCTACTGACCTCCAGTTCATCATGGTGCTTGCTTCAGTAACTGGACAATTTCTCACCTTTTATTTTTCAGTGCGATTTTACTTACTCATCTATAGTGTTTTCTTGTTTTGTTTTAAGTGCATTTTAAGGTTTTCAGTTGTTCCATTAATATTTCTTGGGCAGTTAAGTGCTAGAATAGAAAAAAAATTTCAAAAAAACCCCCCACAAAACTTAGGGCATTTTCAAAAGAAGTTGAAGCTGATGAGAGTACTACTGCAAGACTACTTGTGGTAAGGCATGCTCACAGTTTATTCTTCTTTAAATAACCTTGGTTTGTTTAAAATCAGGGCAGACTTGCTTTATCACAATCAAAACAATCATGGTATGATACTATGCTATAGACTTTCCTGTCCAGAAGCAGCTCTGTGTGTTGATGTTGCTGTTTAATGGGAAAGACATTTACATAATGCACCTTTTTGTCTAGGGTGGCTGTTACCCATTGGAGTCATTCTACTGGAAGTATGCAGTGTTTTAAGACCTCCATTTATCCAAGTACATGTTTCTAATGGTCCCTGTGGTCTGGCATCAGAACTGCTGGTACAATTTCAAATGTAAGGTATAGGGATTTTAGCAGGTAGGAGCGGGGGGCCGGGGGGGGGGGGGGGGGAAAAGGCCGCCTGCTTCTCAACAATCCACTTAAACAAAACACCTGGAAGTTATTTTTTCAGTGTGTTTTCTATCAGTAAGGATTATTGCTTTGACTAGGCAGAGCCACCTCTATTGTGCATTTTGATTCAGATTCCATACAGACTCCTGAAAGGCTTCCTGCTTTGGTTTGCATTTGGTTCACATTGTTATTAATGCTTTTGTTTTAGGGTGAGGTTCTGTAACAAGATTTTGTAGTAAATGGATAAATTGTGCATCTAAAGTATTGCGGAATAGAAAGGGAGCATTTAGATGGCAGAATGTACTGTACGTGGAAATTTCTTGCTTTTTGAAGTTATGTCTTGCTTAGTAAAGGCATGTTGCTTAAGACTGGTAGTGATTAAGGAGTCCATAAGAAAGGAAAGCCTAGAATTCCTGTCTCTGACCTTGTCCATTTTCTGACGAAATGGATCTATGATCAGTATGTTTTGGATGCACACCCTTGTACATTAAGGCAGGTTTTCCTGCCTTCAACATTATCATTTCAGATAGAGTCTATCCGCAGCTATTGATATGATCCTACCCAAAAGGTAGGTTAGTAGGTACTATGTACCATTATGAGAAATAAGTTTGATAAGTAATATGCAGTTGTAGACAATGAAAGGGCTTCTAGTTACTTGGTAATTATTACTGTGTTATAAGTGGCCTTCGCTCAAAAATGAATTACTGCTAGAATTTACAGGTTTTGAGGTTTTGTTTCATTTTAATCAAAATGTTACGTTGTGCAGTTCTTGTTTAATGTGTGCTTGATATTGTCTGTGCTCGTTACTTTATGTTTTGGCTCACAGATTGACTTTTTCTTAAGGAGCATTAGTAATTTCCCAGCTGTAAAGTTGCTTTAATAGAGTGATACACATGAAAATAAGATGTGAATACTATAAACGAACTTTAAATTATCTGACACTCTTGATCACTGCTGTTGTTGTTGGTGACTTAGTATAATAATTTATTAGAAACATCTTTAAAAGAATTTGAAATAATCTTTGTTTACATTCTAGGGCAGTCATATACAATCTTCTCTGTCATACAAAAAGTGAGTTCAAATGCTAGTTAATCTAATACAGGAAATGTGTAAAAGACTTTATTATCTTTAAAAGCATTCAAAAGATAATATAGAACTTCTGGAAGTCATGTTCCAGAACTTATTTTAAATATTTTGTGGTTTAAGTATAGCAAATATCTATGTCTGGAACAACCAAGTCATCATGTGTATTTGAAATTTGAGTAGAGCATCACAGAATCTCTCTTAAAGTGTGGGAAGAAGGAAAATAATGATAGGAAAGAAAAGCTTTTACTTGAATCATACAGTATGACTGGATCAACTAGATTCAGATCAGTGTGTTAGCCTCCAGTATGACCTAATAGCCTATCTTAGAGAAGAGAGAGGGGAAAAATGAGATGGAGTAGCCATTACATTAAAAACCTACAGAGAGATATGTGTTTCTTTTATTTATATTAAATGATATGAAAAGATGTATTCATGCTAATTGACTTCCTTTGAGAAAAGTTCAGGATTAGATTCAGGCAATTAAATAAAGGTATAAATGATTAGAAATACAAAGGTTTTAGATAGATGTAGTAGTCAGGAATAGTTTGTTTCATCTGAAGTGCTCAAAGTGCGTAACAGCTTTTAGCCTGATGGATTAATCGCTTGAGTTTTCTGTTTGGAAGCATATTTTCTTTTCAGAAGACCTTGCTAATAATATTGTGTCATTAGATTCACACCTCAACATGGAGATGTAGGTTAAGAAGCTATTAGAAATCTCTCTATGCACTTTTTTGATGAAGGAAAGCTGCGTACCTCTTCTGGATGCTAAGGAATTCAGGTTGCTCTTCAGGATGCTAAGGAATCATGAGGAGGGAGTATTGTCAAATCAGAAACGGAGTCCTTATTTGCTGCAAAAGTATCCTTCCACAAATCCTTGATCATTCTCTTCTAATAAAAACTGGCTTAGAACAGTAACCAAGAAAATAGTCTTTTTGCCAAAAGTGTGAATGAAAGCAGCAAATATCTTAATTAAATTCCCTTTGTGCTTCATTTTTGATACTTTACTTTTCACTGCCATGGAGATTGATGGAACAGTGTGAGCTTGCCGTGATCACAGTCTGGATCTGAACATCTGTGATTTGATGCTGGTCATTTAGCAGGTGCCAAGTTCATAGCATTGTCTATAGAAAGATGAAATAGCATGTAGAGAGTCTATGCAATGGAGGCAGAGATGCCTCAGTAAAGTGTCATTTAAATCATGTGAAATTCTTTTAAGATCTCAGAGTTTATTCTGTGGCTGCTTGCTGCTTGCTTCATATTTTGCCTACTGAAAATACTGAGCTGTAGTCGTCTAAGGTAGTAATGTATTTTAATGAACACACTGCCATTTTAAGAGTGTTAACCATAAATGTGTATTTTTTCACTTACATACAGTTTGGTGCTTCCTTTACAATGCCTGCTAATGCTTTCCCAATCATACATTTTCTCTTGTATCTAACTTTTTTTTAATAGAGCTTAATCACACTTTTAAAATTAATTGTTTGCTTTTCTTAGGTTACTGTCTGCATCACCTCATGGTCTCCACTCGCAACAGGAATGGAAAAAGGTAGGAATACATTTGTGCATAACTTCAGTTTCTCATGTCAGTTAGGATAACTCTCTTCAAGTACTCTAGAAAACTTCCATCCTAGCATAGTGCCATGTGTGAAGGCCCTACAAGATGACAGTCTTCTTGCATAACTTGAAAACTGTTTTCATTTCTTGTGCTAAAATAATCTTCTGAGCTTTGAGAATTATAGGCTCTTTACCCACAATATGGTGTTCAGAGCACGGGACAAGAATTTAACAGAAGATGAGAAATGAGTAGGGTGACGAATGGGAGAGTTGCCTAGTTTGACTAAGTTAATATGACTGTGGCTAGTTAGTGAGAACTATTTACCTTAACTAATGCTATTCACTTCCTCTTAATGCTTGGCTACTTGTTGGGTTTAGGTCTATGTAGTATACTCCCAGAAATCTCCACTAAATTAATTAGTTCTAATAATGAAGTTGATAGTACGTGAAAGTCACAAAGAATAAAATCTTTAGCACATAAAGTTTACAGGTATTTCTAGAGAAATTAAGCAAACAGTTTTTTTTTCTAGGAGTAGTCTCTATAAAATAAAAATTAA
The DNA here is from genome assembly GCF_059628265.1 of Tinamus guttatus. NCBI lineage: Eukaryota > Metazoa > Chordata > Aves > Tinamiformes > Tinamidae > Tinamus > Tinamus guttatus. Next base: position 14,512,349 of record NW_028288774.1, on the reverse strand, counting down.
CTTGCATGGTTGCGAAATCACGAAAGTCTGAAGAAGCTATGAGAAGAAAAAAGCTAGTGCCAGGTGGTTGTATTGTTTAATACGGTGTTTAAAAAAAATTCAAAGCCTAACACTTCCCTGTTGTGGATTCAATTTAATATATCAGAATGAAAAGATATATCCACATAATGATTACATTTGAACACAGTAAAATATATTGGCTTAGAAAATGCAGAGAGCACAAATAATCATTTCAGAAGATCACTGCATTGCTGAAACTCCAAAAGGTTCAAATTCAAGTGTTTGAAAGCCATCCTGTAGGCTAATTGTGTTTCCTTAAACCCTAAGGCAGCTCGTGATGCCTCCATGGCAACTGTTCTTTACTTTGTTACTTAGACTCACATGTTATTGGCTACAATGAAAACCTAATGCTGGACAAGTTTAATAGCAGCATTTAGCATGTCCTTTATAGCCCAAATATTATAGAGGTAATTTCTGATCAAATTACTGGTATAAATGCTAGACTTTTATAATACAATGATATCTATTCTTCCTCCCCAAAATACGTATTTAATAGCAAGGAAAATGATGGAATGTTTTTTTCTCATTGTTAAGATGATTCAGCAGATTCGAATTGCTTGTAGATTTATCTGCTTGTAGTTTTTATGTAATTTAGCAGATGAATGGCAGTTGTGGTAGTGCTTGACAGAAATACTGAAACTGAGCATGATGAGCTAGATTCTTCTGTGTTTTACAGTCCATGCGAGATCATTCATACCTGGAAATCTCACCTACAATCGACAAGCCCAGAGTTAGGAGTATAAAACTGAAGTTGAAAAGGCAACTGAAGTTAATGAATAGAAACCTGATAATGATCTGTCAGTTGTTTAGGCTGGCATATTCAGACGATGAATACCTAGAATATATTGGCTTCCCAAATTTACTTAATGACTGCAGACAGCTCATTTCACCTCTGCTTTAGTTCCTGTTCAAGCACGTAGGGAGGATTTTGTCCTTCTGTACATGGACTTCTGGGAGGGGATCTGATATCAACAGAATGAAAAGAAATAACTGACACTAACTTACAGTGTTGTAGTCATTCCTGAACATGTAGCAGGACTTGTGGTTGAGCTGAGTAATCTGGTTGGAGAGATAGTGAGGTAGTGAGAGATGTGAACAGTTATGGACAAATATTTGTCAAGAGTGCTTTATATCCTCTTGTAGAGATGAGAATGGGAAAGAGGATCAGCATAGTAATGGCTAATTCTGCTGCTATTATTATGGTATTGTTTAGAAGTTGAGAAGTATTTTAAAGAACACTTCCTATGGTTTGGACTAACCTTTAATAAACCAGGGAACAGCAAACTGCTTTCTGACCTTGCTCAACTATAACACCATTCAGACAGCAAATAGAGATGAAGTAGTTTCCAAATAGCGTAGAGTCTAATAATCAAATTTGTGAAGAAATTGTAATTTGGTTTTTGGGAGAATATAGAATCCCTCCACACACCTGTGTAATAGTAATAATTCAGTCATCACAAGCAGCTTGATAATAACATATTGCCAGTCTATTTTACAGCTCATGTGAATGAGAAATTTTAGTCCCCTGTGCTAGTCCTAGAAAAGTACAGTAGAAAGCAGACTTAGACTTGCATTGTGCATGCCTGGATACTTGTTGATTATAATACTTCAATTCGGGCACCTAAGGAACTTGCTTGTGGTTTTTACTTGCAGATAGAGTGCAGTTACAAATGCATACGCTTCCATCTCTAAAGCATGATTGCTTTAGGAGCATTTGGGCCTTCACTGAGAATGGGGAAATTGCACAGTGTTTGCAATGTTTCCACGTTAGCTACAGACCTTGCCTGCTAACCTACATGTACTGGCTAGAGAACTACATTAAGGCTGATGTGGTTATCAGAGAAATAAGCCTTCTCCTCCTCAGTGGAGAAACAGGCTTATTCCTTCACATTCTGTCCCAGCTTCCCTTGATGCCATGACATACCCTGCTTGAGGCCAGGGCTTAAGGACCACAACAGTTCTACAGCCATGACTTGCACTTTTCTCATTTCCCTCTGTTCTTCCTTGATATTGTGGATTTATTGATTATGCCTGATAACAGAAAATATGTTCTTCCTGCTCACCAGGTTGGGCAGAAGCAAAACATGTACATGCACTTGCGTGCATACACGTTTGCTCTTGGGCAGTTAAACAGAGTAATTAACCAACTTGATCATCTCTGAGGAAGCTGGAAAGCTCAGCATCGTTATGGTTTGTTAGCTTCAGAGATTACAGAAGCTAAGAACATCTTCCAGGAGAGGGATGGGAGTGATTTTTGATGCAGGTTCATCTTTAGAAATAGTCAAAGCTGGGTAAGTGATAAAATAAATCAGTGTTTCATAAACCACATCTATAGTCTTTTAAGGACGAGTAGTTTGACTTTGGTATCCTGAAACAATTGGCAAGATACTTTGCTCCAGTTTCTTTTCTATGTATATTTATATGGCTCTGTTTTTTGTTTCCTTTGTTTTGAGCCTCTGGAGATATTCTCTGACAATCCATTGGAGTTGTCAGGATTTTTTTTCTACATCATTGCCTTTAATTCTAGTACTCTCATTTTTTTTCCGTCGTATTCTCCCCTCCATCTCTCTTGCTGTTGTCTTTTTTTTCTTCTAGCTCTCTTGCTGCTTTCTGATTCATTACTTGAAATAAAATTTCTCTCTATATGATGAAGTATCACAGGCATGATTTGCATTATGTTTTCTTTCTTTAAATACAGACATCATAAATTGTGGGCAGGAGCCTCTGAGTAATGTGGTTTAAGATTATCTTTTGAATCCCTGGAGTTTCAGCAGGACATTGATTATTGCTCTGATAATGCTGTTCAAATTTAGAAAGACATTCAATGATGTCACAAACAAGTGAAATTTGATATAAGGAGAAAGCACACTGAGCACACTGAAACAAAGTAAAATCCATTAACAACAAGCCTTATAAAAATAAGCAAGGCTTAAGTTTGGGCTTTGTTTATTATGGCGTGTATTGCTAAAGTTCAACACTTGAATATTTTACCTTGAAGCACTTGAATAACTGAAAAAAAAAAATCACTGCTGTGTTTCAATCCCGCAGATATATATATATATTTATGCTTCAGTTAAATTAGGGTATGATAGATTATTCTTTCAAAGGGTTGAAGCAGTTTGTAGAATATTTGTTTGTTTTTCTTCTGAAGGAAGCAACATGCAGTCGTTATTTGCATGAGAAGTCTACTGAAACCTGCTCTAAACTATTTTAATGAGTCGCTGAGGGGCTGTGCTAATGCCTTCATCCTTAGCGGGGTGTGCAAAACCAGGGAGTGTATCATTCAAGCTCAGTGCTCTGAAACGGCTAGTGAATGTCTAACAGGGACTGTTCTCTACAATTAATAAATAGCAACAGTTGTCTGAAATAAGTGAAACCTACATGTTAGTTCTATCTATAGTTTTAAGGCAAAATGATGAGCTTGTAATGTATGATAAAAGGATTTTTTTGTGTGTGTGTCACTAGTGGTACCAGGAGGGATTTAAAGGCCTGAAGTAGGCATTTGGGTGGAATTTAGGAGCCTAAGTTCAAATCTTCACTTTTGAACATCATGGCTCTTAACTTTTTTCACCTCAGATTTGCAAAAGCATAAATACATGGGATGCCAAGGTTTTAAGTGGCCTGTCAAAAGTAAGTGTGGAGAATCAGTGGCTCAACAATGCTTAAAGGTGACTGCCTCTACTATCTATTACTTATTTTAAGCATTGCCAATAGAAGAAGACCTGAATATCTAAGAATATTTTGTATAAAGACATCAGTGAGCAAAATACAAGAACAGCTTTTCAGAACAGGTGCCAGAACATGAACTTGCCTTTTCCAGTATCAGTGCCTCTAATGAACATACGGAGTCATGCCTATGCTTCTTCAGACTTCTGCTTTTTGCTTTCATTAATTCAGCTACTCTCCATTTCTTCCCTGGAAGTTTTCAGAGAAGTGGAGGGTATCATCATCTCTCCTCAACCAACCTATTATAATCTAATCTTTTTCTTGATTTTGTAAGTTTACAAATACTTTAATAATTAGGAAATGCTACAGTCCTTTTACTATATAGTCCTATAGCCAGTTATTTGGATAAATATGATACAAGATAAAAGTCACAGATCACAAGTGTAAAACATTTTAAGATATATCATTTTAAAATAATGCTTATAACATTTGTAACTGTTCTGTTTTCCTGTGTTTTTCAACTTCATGACTTATCTGTAATTGAGGGCATATAATGATGGCTTATAAAAATCTAGCTATGTCCTCTTTCCCTGAATTTCAGAATAATTTAGAGAGATTAATAAAGCAAAAATATTTTTATTTCAGTAATTATAGAATAAATTGTCACTTGGCCATCTATATATCTTGTTAAACCTCTAAGATGAAAATTTATATCTCTGATTTTCATAGAAGGAAATGGAGACATGGGCTGATGGTTCAGACTTGCTGAGCCTGACACAATAAATGGAGTGGGAGGACATGTTCTTGCCCCACTACTGCTCTTCTGTCCAGTTTCTCTTCCTGACAGAAGTGAAACCATGTAATTAGATTCCAGTTAAAATTGTGGCCAGCAGCTTATGCTTGTGTGGAAGCACTGGGTCTAACTTCAGTTGGATGATGATACCTAAATTAAATACTTAAGAGTTTTTATGGATGAGTTTGAATCTATAGCTGTACCGGGTGAATAAGGTGAGAATACATAGTGGAAGAGGGGTACCGTCGTTGGTTTGGTTTGTTCAGTATCCTCCATGTAGTCGGTGGTGAGGTCTCTTGCTTATGCCCTCAAAAAGTTGAAGATGCCTTTATGACCTAAGTAACTAGAAAAGACAGCAGTAAAGAGTGTCTTTTTTATCAAATTACCTAGCAAATAAAAGACTGTGATTAATAGTTAAAGATAGCCCCGCAAAACAGTTTGGAAAGGACTCATATCTCTGTACTGTTGGTACTGGCATTGTTTTATCTCTGCTTCTGCTCTTGTGGTATCTAGTGCATTCTAGCAGAAAGCTGCCCCCCTTCAGTGATGTCCTCCTATATGTATGTATGGAAGCAATCTGAGATGCGTCCACTCTAAAAGATCAAAAATGTTACTGCTATTGCTGCTTTTATCGTTAATAGTCAGCCCTAGATAAATTTGACATGATTTGGATAACATGAGTAGAGAGTGAAATTGATGTGCTGATTGCCCACCTTTGGACTCTTCACAGTGGATCTTTGTCCAAGCCTGCAGGAATTCTGAAATAAATGGAGTCATAACAAGGTGAAGCTGTTCTTTGTAGACCCACAGGAAAAATGAAAGAAAAAACACAACATCTGTACATAGTGCAAATTATGTGTGTGTGTATATGTATGTTTTTAAATGTAATTAGGGCCACTTTGTGTGCTTTTGGAATAACTCAAGGAATCAGACTAAAAGAGCTTGGTATCTTGGATCAATAGTTTAGGAATGTTAATGGACACTGATAAGGCATCCAGCATCCTTGCAGACATCCTCATCCTCTGAGAAATAATCCGGTTATGTAGTTCTCGGCTGTAGCATAACAGTTAGTACCACAGTCTGAGTCCTTCATGTTGATATTAGTAGCCAGTGTCTATTCCTATTTGTATTATCTAAACAATGCTCTTGCTCACTTTCCAAACGTAGGCTGCATTACTACTTCAACTAACATTTTGAAAAAAGAAAGGATATTTTTGTCACACCCGGCACGATAGTCCTCTCGGAATTACCAGAATTTAAGCACTGGCTAATAGTAATGATCGTGCAAGATCTGGAGTACTGCTGGAGCTTTTTACTCTGTTACTGAATTGGAATACCGCTGTAAATGAAGTAGTCAGTACTACTTAGTGTGGACCAGCTTAGACAAAATAAGCCTCAGCTAACCAGTGCTTTTAGAACAGCATATACAAGTGATTTTTTGTTCACATTTCTGAGCTTAAGGTGTGCTTTTCAAGTATCTATGCAGATAGCTAGAGAATATTTGAGAGGAGTACTAAAATGGATCAGAATAGCTTTTCTTCAAATGTAAAGATGTACTCTCATTTCTATCGAATTTGTGACAGGAAGCAGTTGTGCCAGTTAACAGGTCATCAAAGCCTAATGACTTTAGCTGTGCTACACTTTTTTTATTAATTGCCTCCCTTAGTTCTATAATGGACATTAGGCAGCTGAAAACCCAGACTAGCTGGCCAGCTGACTTCCCAGGCCCTATTTTGTTGAGTAAAAAGACTAGCTAAGTGTATTTTGAGTGAATTTGTAACATGTATGCATAGGTGTCAGGTTGCTTTCCACAATATACTGGTAACACAATCAGTGAAATGAAATGACAGTAAGAGAAACTGAATAACACATTTCCCCTTCTAGATACCTTATTTGGCCATGAGTAAAGAGATGAATAATTCTTGACAGTGAGGAAAGACAAGTCTTTGTTTCAGAGACAAAACTACTTTTCTGATCTGTATGCTGTAAGCTGTTACAGTGTAAGGGGTAAAAATTCTCCCAAAGGTCACATGTGGCTTTTCCATCATCTTTGAGACTTGATAGGAAGGCAGCGAGCTCTGAAGGCTGGTCAGGGCCTCTGCTCGTTCTGGCCTGGTGGTTCTTTCCACAGCATTCCAAAGGGAACTCTAAATTCTCCATTGATTCCCTGCACAGCATTCCTAGCATTATGCTGAGTTTGAACCCTCGCATTTGGCACAGAAATTGTGTCAGTGCGTGGAGGGAAATCGAAGAGAGACAGAAAATATTTTTGAAGCTGTTCAAATACGTACCAGTCCCTTGCGTTTATCCCCCATGTAGTCCTGAGCAGCACAAAGATAATGTATCTTGTGTTTCCAGTGCCCTGTTGCATCTTCTTTCTTTAATATTCATGTCAAAATGAGGAATTAGACTCAGAGGTTTTATAAGTCAGATGTGTGTGTCAAGTTGCAAGAAAGAAAAAAACAACAACAGAGAATGTTAAAAGCATAAAGCCTGTGCAAAATTATTTAGTACAAAAGCGGTGCTTTCCAGAAGTAGGGTTACGAGAGATAGGATCTAATGTGTGATGTTGTTTCAAGGCAGAAATTAGCTTTTGGGTTTGTTTTGTTTAGAATTTCCAGCCAGAGTCTTATAATAACTTGCATGTTGCTTATGTTAGAAACTGCTGTGAGGTCCTACCACAACACATCTCATGGAATTACTTTGTGGCAAATATATAACTCACTTTTTCACATTATATAATTCACTTTCTTGGAAAATTACTTGCAAAGTTCACTAACTTGATCATGACTTCAGTTGAAGAGGTTTTGCCCTCTTCTGTTGTGGCTACATGATTTATTAAAAGGCTGTACCAATTGGCATTTCTATTGGCTGGACTTCCAAGGATGTACCCTGGACAGAATTAATATTTGTTTTTCTTTATGCTGATCCTGTCTAGAACCTGATAGGTATAATATGAATCAGATTGTGAAATGTTTTTTCAGAACTGACTGATTTAGGGAAAGCCAATTTGAGTTACTTATTTGTTACTGTAATGGCTTGTGTCTTAAGTTATTTGGGAACATTGCTTGTGCTGTCTGTCGTCTTCGATCACTTTGGATTCTTTGTAGAATTTGTTGATATGAAGCAGGTCTTCCCCTGTGGAAATCTGCACTCAGCTACCAGTAAAGCTTGTTAGCCCTGGCGTTAACCATGCAGGATCACTTGGCTTCTCCAGTTCAACTTTGGTAGGAAAGATGTCTTATGGACTAGGCTTTTTCCATGTTATTACCAGCTATCTGCTTGAGGCTGTCAGGTCAGTAACAGTTTCCTATGCAAAGGCTGCTGCAAGCAGACGTTCAGCTCTCCTTAGTTAACGGAGTGTTCCAGCTCTCTTGTTATCTTACCAAGTCAGCTTTCCACTGGAGTACATTCTTCCCTTTTTCGTATCTGTATGGAAATTAGAAAAACAGTCTATTTACAGCCTATAGATGTTACCATGATTGAAGATATTATGAAAATTCATAACTACGGGACTGCTTTTATTTCTTCTGCATCTGTATGTGATCTCAAATAGTCCCAAGGACAGAGCAGAGCTATGTTAAAATCTTTTTTTAGTTGCACAAATTTATTGGCTTATGACCACAGTTCGTATGTCAGTGACCCTTTATTATTGCAGCAGATGCAGGCAAGCTGCATCTTCCCAATGATGACAGAAGGCTGAACTTATCCCTAAAGAGCCAAAGAAACTCTTCCTTAATTAGATGTCATACATGTGTAAGGCCTTTGCTGCTGGATGGACCATTTCAGTAGGTGGGAAGCAGAACAGCATAGCCTTTTAGGTGCAATTTTGGTGCAGCTTGGTGGTTATATGGGCATACTTCTACCCACACTTTTCCTTTTGTGCCAGTGGGCTCCTGGGGCCTTCCCTGAGGTCCCCCTCAGGTGCTAATTTTGTTAACCTGCTATGCTAAATACTGATTATTTTCAAATAACACACTGTTGCTCAGCAGAAGCACTTCGGTAGCCTCTTCTTAATATCAAACATGAACTGCATATATTTAGTATCTCTAAAAATCTTTCTCTAATGATGATTGTGGCCATGGGGATACTAGTGTGGGGATGGTATCTGTATTCAAAAACTCAGCTCAAGTTTGAGCGCTGTGAAGTAACAGCCATGATAACTATTTTTTCTCTGGTCTTATTTATTTTACCAAAATATCTATGGAAAAAAGCTGAGTTAAAACACTTCGAAAGTGTTTGCTGGGAATGCTTTGAATAATGATTTAAAGTTTAATATATCAAATACAAAGTAGGAGAAATTACAATGCCACATTTTCTTACAGAGTTTTTATTAAGAACAAAATTACTTATTCAGACTAGTCTATATAAATCACAGTACGTTTTTTTACTCGTGTATAGAAGATTGTAATACATAATATAAAATTAAGAAACTCTTTTATCCCTCAAACCATCACTGCAAATGGAATCATGCATTATTTCTACTAAACAAACAAAATGCCCAGATAATTGAGAGCCTTGATACAAGTGTGACCCTATTCTCCAAAATCAGACATGAAACAGAGATACAAGGACTATTTATAGAACAAGGAAGATTAAAAGTATAGTACAATGTTCATGTGAGATATATATGTTAAAAAAAATTATAGCAAAACAACAAAGCTCTCTTCACATACCTTTGCAATGGATATTAAAAATGACAGCTGGCCAGCATGCAACTGAACAAATCATTTCAGGTTTAAAATGGCTACATTTGAGCAAAGGAAGGAAGAACTCATAAATAAATAAATAAATAAAGGACAAAAGCCCCTAACAGCCCAGCTGCTTACAAGTCCTCTTGTCATCCTCCTGCTCTGTGCCAGGTGTGCTGTGCACAGTCACCAGTTGAGGTATATCCTGGTGATGCCTTTCCTGAGTAGTGTCTCCCCACTGCCATCTGCATTAGTACTTTTCCCACACCTTGGAGAAGAACAGGGGTCCTTTCAGGGAACTGAAGGACCCTGGAGTGCTTACAACTTGCAGCTGTAGTTCCTTGTCCAACCCACTGTATTAAAAATTAACTTTTAATGCAGCACTTCAAACTCTTCAACCCAGCATGTGCAGGACCCTTCTAGGGTCATCTGCACCTTACACAACTTGCTGTATGTGCTCTGAGGCTGTCACTTCACAGCAGAATACTTCAGAGCAGCAAGAATCAAGGTGAAGTTAGCATTTTTAAAAAAAATGTTTTACAAATTCTATTCTGCTGCCACTTTTTTCCATCACAAAGTGTTTTTATTAAATCCCACAGTATAAGCTTACTTTCCCTATATGCTTTTTACCTCCTAGATTTAAAAAAAAAAAAAAAAAAAAAAAGTTATTGTTTCCCTGTTTGATAATGGGCAGTAATCATTTGACTATGCATTATGCTAAACAGAAGGAAACCTTTAATTGATGGCATTTTGGACTTGGCCACCTATTGTATGTTTTTCATTTCCTTTTGTTTAAATGAATACAAAATGTATTACCAGTAATATAATATCAGACATATTTCTAACTGGGTCAAACAGACCTTCTGGGCAGTTTACAGTCCTTCACACTTATTGGTTTTATTGTTTGCTACTTTTAAGCCAAAAGAGACGTATTTTGGTATTATGGCAAACAGGTCCCCTCAGTGCTCTCATGTTGCCAAGTGATAAAAATGTAAATATGTCCCTTGTACCTCTTAATTTAGGTCTTCAGTGTTGATATAGCTACATGTGATGCTTGATTTTTTTTTTAAAAAAAGCTTATGAGTTTGCTGAAAAATGATTGTCTTTTATTCGCGCTTCCCTTCGCCCCAGACGAGCGAACTAAAATCTTTTACTTTTTATGCTGTCCTGTGTTGTTTCATCCAGAGCTGAATCAACTGTGGCTCAGTTTGGCTGTATGCCATTCAGTTCTGCTAGTGGGAGAGTTAAATTAGAGTGCTGAAATGTGTGTTGGCTGGTAGGGGCACACTGAGCTGTGAACCTTTTTAAATAGGTGTCTAGTTCCTGTTCTGGTTGACCTTGCTTCCCCAGATTGAGAAGCATGATCCACTACTAGGATCACATACAGGGAAAAATGAAAGAAAGCAAAAATACCTTTTGTGTTTTTGGTGAAAATGGATGACAAGATATTCCTGTACTCAGTTGCAGAAGGGTGGTGCTGTGAGTTGTAGTGTAAGAATTTCACAGATCTGCCCATTATAACCTGTCTCCGTGTTAGTATGCTGGAAGACTTTCTCATTGACAGTCATTCCTTTGTCATGAAAGAATAACTGAAGTGCTGGTTTGTTTTGGAAAACTGCAGGTTACAGTTTAACAGCACATATTTGATGAGAGCAGCAGGATTAGCTTCTTGCTGAGATGCATTTCTAAGGGATTTCATTTTCTATTTCAGAATAGCTGTAGTAGTCATGAAGTATAGTTGTGCCTTCACAGGAAATAAGAAAACAAGTGAGGATTTGGGGTTTGGAATTATATTTGAGATGTACTACTAAATCATGTTTGGGAAACATAGTTCAGAAAAGAGTGAAGGTTGTTGGAGTGAGGATTATCTCTGTCTCCAGTTGCTTTTGTAGCTGTAGATCCTCTGTTCCTTCCAATGTACTGCTGTATTGTACTAAACCGCAAAGGCAGCGGCAATGTGCTGGCCCACCAGAACCACGTTTGTGAGCAAATGTAGCATTGGTTAAGTGGAGCATAAAGGTGAAGAATGAAGTATGCTAATATATGAGTGACTATCATCACGTACATACTGCTCTTATAAGGCAACTCTTAAAAATCATAGTAATGTCCGAGTGTAACAGTTTACAAGTCATGAACTAGAAAACAAGTACAATAATTTAATAAAAGCAGCCTTTCTTTCTAGTCTCTAAGCCTTTGAGGTGTCATAGATTCTGCTTTAAATGCTCAGTGAACACAGATTTTTTTTTTTTAAATAACAGAATCAAATAAAAAAAAATTCAAAATCATTCTCTTGCTGTCAGCCCCTTGAGCATTAAATAAACTGAGTATGGTAATAAAATTAAACACTAGCATTTATAAAGATACAATTTTTTTGTTGTTGTTCCTGCCCCTTTGAGTTGTTAGGAGACAAATCTTAGAAACGCTTCTATACTCAGCTATGGAGAAAAAATGAGTCTGCTGCATAGGTGTTCCCTTTTTTATAGAGCTGTACTGCTATTACTGCCTTCGAAATAGCGGTTTCAGTGGGAAAGCTGCCTGCCTTGCATTACAGGCAGGGATGTGTGTATCATGATTTGTCCAGGGAATCAAGCACTCTACTCCAAAAGAGCCAATCCGCCCTCTGCTTATGCGTATCTCCTCACATGGGCTCCTGAGAATTGTGTCTGAGCAGAGTGCAGGATTCGCCTCAAGTGAGCTTTGTGCATGAGCAGATAGGAGCACTGTGCTATACCACTGGCCTGCTGATACAGTAATCTATCAGCTTCAGTTGGAAGTCCAGTGAAATGGTTTTATATTTGTATAGAAGTATTCCTGTATAAATATTTTATATATTTTATATTTATACAGTTTATATCTGTGTTGTTTTTTCTGGACACGCCCAGTTTTCTATGTGGAATTTTTGTTTGGGTTGTGAAGTGTTACTATGCATGGTAATTTCAGCTGTTCCAAACAGCTGCTGTGTCTGGAAATCCAGGTTGCTTCACAGTATGTGCTATGGCTGCATAGCTTGAGGTTTTGCAAAAGCATTAGATTTGCAGGACCTGTGTTTTGTAGCTGCACTACGTTTATAGGAGGTCCAACACTGTAGAGGTCAAACCATGCTTTACCCATCAGCAATCCTGATTTTCAAAAGATCCTCAACTGATACATTATGAAACTTTTTTCTCAGATCAAATTTTTGCATGTTTCTCCAGTCTCTGCATACCTATTTGTATCAGCTCAATTGTAAATCCCAGGTGCTTGGCAAGCCTTCATAATGACTTGAAAGCAGTGCATGTGTGCATAAACTCATGGGAACTGTGTAGAAAGACAAGAGGTCCATAACTGTATGTTTGTTTCGGGTAAAATATCTTGTAGGAAATACGCATACTTTGCATGTGCATTTATTTAACAAAAGTTCCAATAAAGACACTTGAATCAAATGGCAAAATTTGAAGGCAGAGTTAACCCTTTGCCTACATCGCCATCAAACAATATTTCAGTAGCTCTTTTTCCAGGATACTTTATTTCATGTGAAAGAATTTAGTGCTTTGATGTATTTGTTTAATGGTTAGTTTGCCAACAGTTACAATATATTGTCATGTAAGATAGATCTGTTCTACTGCAAATCGTGAGATGTTCACAAGCAACATGTACTTGGAACAGCATTTTAAAACGGCAGTGCACAATTACACATATCATGAAGTGTCACTATGATATGCTCCAACTTTTTTCAGTCTCATGGATGTAACTAATAAATGTGCCTGGAAAATTATCTATAGAGACCAAGGACTAGCAACCTCCATGTTATACAGATAGTTGTTATCTTTCTGGAAAACGAGTGTCATTACAGATGCCGTACGTATCTTCTCACCCAACAGAATATAGCTTTTGACTTTTCAGATTTGGTGAATTTCTGCATATAACGGTATTTTCCTTTTATATAAGATGAAAGGAGGTAGCAGCTGAGACTGAGGACACAACTCAACATCAAAAACAAATGTCTTCTGACAATCATTCTTGAAAAAATCGATTTACCAAGCTATCCATTACAATACTGAATCTTTTTGAAAACACCAGAGCTAGGTTTGGTGTTGTTTCAGCTACTTGTTGGTTTTCATTGCTATTTTGTTACTTGTAAAATCTGGTTAGTTTAATGAACAGAGCTTATGACTCCAATTTGGGCAATGCTTATGACCACACAAATAGTCTGCAGGTAGCAATAGAGTCAGCTGATGAATTAACGCTACAAATGGATGACATTGCATTATTTGAAACCAACAGCACTTCACACAGTAGATTACTGAGGGTCCTATTCAGCAAATATTCAGGGTCCTGTGACTGTGGCCACAGAGGTTCCAGAAGCTCTCGCTGAGTCTAATCCTGGTTCAGGAACCAAAATGATATGCTGTGTATGTATTTCTCTGCACAGCTTGGATGTGCTGGACACCCTCCCCCACTTGATTCCTGGGAAGGAAAAAAAAATATGTCTGGTTTTAGCTCTGTGACATGTAAAATGATTCACAGTAATGACATCTAAAGAAGTTAGCCAGGCATGTATGAAAAGAACAGGATGCCTGTAAAAAAGGGAAGAGCTGTCAAAGCTTAATTGTGGGCTCTGGCTGCAATAAAATTTATTAAGGGGGTGAAGCAGGTTGGATATAAGAGTGTGTAGCCAACTATCAGTACCTAGCTGAGGACACGAGAAAATGGACAGAGCTCTCAATTTGCTGGAACTGTTCCTTGGTGTTGTAATCTTCTGCGCTCCTCTTTGGCAGCGATTGTGCATGTTGGCACTGTTCCTGCCCTGAAAAGGCCCCGTGCCCTCCAGCTGCAGTGGAGCTTGTGAGGATGCACACACTGCCCTGCTGTGGTCAGCAGGCACCAGTTATGGAGACACAGCACTTCTGTGATGGTTTTGCCGATATAGTATCTTCCCATTGCTTGTCACTTATTGAACCTTCTCTAGCTGGTGTTTACACCAAAGTAAATGAAGTCCTCAGCTGCATTCTGGTGACATGACTCTACTCTGGTGCAACAACATATGCAGAGAGGCTGCCAGCTACCTGTTTCTGTATGTGAGATGTTTATGGCATGTATGGCAGTCTTTTCTAGCTTTCTAGCTTTGTGGCTGCTCATAAATACAGTAGTTTCTTCTGAGTGGGGTTACTATCTGACTTTAGCCAGTGGTAGTAAAAGTAAATGGTGGAAGCTCTTGGGAAGCTATTTAGTCAGATCTTTGGTGAATTTTTGTGCCTCATAAATCAGGGTTAGCATTCTCTGTATTGGGAAGGGAGCAGGGGTTAGGCAGAGGGATTAAAAGGACGTCTTTACCCCACTGGACTCTGGAATAGCCCCTGAGGATATGGCTAAGAAAGAGTTCAACAGGAATGCCAGATTTCTGCTGAATAGGTTATAAGGGTGAGGAAGCCTCTTCGGCAGCCATCCAAACGCAGAAGACCTGCATAACATTTCTGCTGAATAGGGCCCTAAAGACAAAAACAAAACAAACAAACAAACAAAAAAAACCATAGGAAGCTTGAAAAGATTTTTTTCTGATGGTGTGGCTTCTGATTAACGCCTCAGATCTCCAGAGACACTTAAACTTTTTTTTTTCTTTTTCAGTGCAGCTAGACAGTCTTGAGGTGTGCCAGTGGCATGGATATAGTGTTAATAGTCAAATTAGTTTGTTTTATGTAAAAGTCACAGGACTCTATTTGGTCCTTAAACAAGACCCATTAATTTATATAAATTATCAGTGAAAGTTACCTGAGATTCTATTTGGGGAGGGGGGGGGAGGGGAGGGGAAAGCCTTGTCACCTTTATCCAGTGCTTAAAGTCTGGGTTTCAATAAGTATGTTAAAGATAAAAAGGCATATTTTCAGTCCCCCTAAAATTGAAAGGAGCAGACTTTACTTTCATGTTGTATTTGACTTTTATTACTGGTGTTTCTAAGCCTTTTCCTAGGATTGAGAGTATATGAGTGTCTTTGTTCGTAAGATTTTTGTCCAACTTTTAATGCCATATGGAAGAATCTTCACAATTGCAGCAAAGGGGAATCAAGAAATAAGTCTTACCTCTGCAAGAGGATGCCAGTGAGCAATGGGTTTCCGAGGGTACGAAAGCATTTCGTTCCAGTGGTCGCGACCTAGGCTTTCGGCGTCGTTGCCTACTTGACACACTCCAATGACCTCATTGTGACCTACACTGTGAAAATGGTCCATAATATTTTTTTCTTAAAATTTACCTTTAAAACCATAGCACTTACATATTTTATTAAACATTTTAATCAAAACTTTTTAGAATTAACTCTTGCTGGGAAAATGTAGTGAACTATAAAATAAAGGTTTTGCTTTTTGCACCTTCCAGCTAATCAAGATAATATTTTCCCCATTATAGCATACACCATGCGTCTGCAAGAGCTTGTGTCTTAGGCCTTATTTTTGTATGAGTAGTGTAGGAAGCTCTTTATTCATGTTCTGTAATTAGTTGCAAGTATGAGTAAATTCTCAGTAAAGGCAAGTTTGTCTCGGAGGAGTTAGCACGCTTGCGTGCAAACAGGAGATCAGTGTGTGCATGGTCTGATTGTGTTTAATCATTTTCATCCTGAAAAATACACATGCGTGTCAATTTTGTCAGCTATAGATGCAAATACATACTTTAAAATTCGGGAAGGAAATTCTGCCTGAAAATTCAAGAAGTCTTTGTGTTTGGTCAAAATCATCATGACAAAATATTTAGTTTCCCATATAGTGGGGAAAATAACAACTTTGTTCCTGGATGCTAATCTAAGTCAATAGATACTGTTATTTTACAGCTACAGGTATCTCACCGGTCATAATCCATAACAGCTATCGACAAGTTAATTTGGTCAATATTTTCTGGAGGAACATCAAAGACTATGGCTTCATTGTAAACAGGATTAAGGGTATTCCTCTTGGTAGAAGTTTTCCTTTTCTTTAGTCGCCTTCCTTCACACATTAAAGAAACTTTCACGTAGGGATCTGTATGAATCATAAGAACATTGATTTTCTTTTGTTGTTTTTTTTTTTTTTTAAGCAAACACAAACAGAAAGTAAAGGGAGTTGTCACCTTGTGTATCATGGGTAGAATTTGAATTTCTTTGTTACACTGGACTGTAACACTGCCTGGGGGGCAATGGCCATTCTGCATGAATGCTTATTATAAACAATATAGGTTCAAGGAGCTTCTTGTTGTGAGCTGATTTCTCAAAGGTATTAAAATATCCACTGAACGATGTTATATATGACTTTTATAAACAGCTTTTGTATCAACCCACCTAGGAAAGCCTGATTATTTCTTTGGATTTGTAGGACACAGAAGTATCATGGCAGTATCATGCACATTATGATTTGCTGATTTGTGGTTGAATACAATTACAGTTATCAAAGTGTGATAATTAAATGACTTATTTCCCAAGAGAATTACAGTTATTTTTGAAGTTCAGAATGTATTTAAAAAAAAAAAAACTTTGTAGTTGCTTTCTTGCAAGCTCTACAAGTCCATGCTAGCTGACTGAGTGCTTATTTCAGTTTCTTATTTTCCTTATTGAATCATCAAACAGTTGCTGAAAAGGGTTTGGGGTGGTTGTTGTGTTGTGTATATACCAACAAAGCAGAATTGGCTCAGGGGCTTTTGGAGTTGGGTTGGTTTGCCTCTGTGTCATGGCTGTAACAACCTTCTGTCATGAAACCAACTTCCTGATGTTATGAACACAAGTTGGCCAGCTCTTGCTTTTCTGAATCGTGGTGGCTTTAGAAATGATGATCTTTTTCTAACAGCAGATTATTTTAAGCTACTCTTCACAATGTCACAAACTATTTGCTACTTATATTACTTAGTTTTCAGAAACCTCTATGCTCAAGTGATTCAAGATCTTGCACTGTAAGGACCCTTTCTCTCAAAAAAAGATTTTGTGTGTTGACAGAAATGGAGTTTTATGAGGGAAACGGGTCAGAAATTGGGTTGAACATTAAATAAATTCCTACCTGATGCTCCTGTGATATCCATTGCCTTTAAGTTTCTTGCTTTTATTATTGTAATAGTTAGTCTACCAGCTGTTGGAAGGTAGCAGAGTGAAAACATCAGGTCACCAAGATCCACATTATCCTGTTCCAGGAAAAAAGAGACAGTGTGAAGCTGTAATAAGAATTCTGCCTACACATCATCGTAGAAGGCAAAGAGCAGCTAAAGATAAAAAATAAAAATAAAAATAAAAATAAAAAAATAAAGTTTGGGGATCTACAGTTATCCAAGCAAGATCTGCAGTCTCATTCTGAAACATACTGTGGAAAAAAATATATGCCTATCTATACATAAAGTGGAAGTTGTTATGCTTGTTGCTAGAACATCAATATTGTGAAGTGTGAGTGTGGTTGTAGTATTTTAGTAGTTGGTCCTGGAGATGGAGCATATTCAAGTTTAGGTACAGTGTGAAACATTGAGAGATCTTTGTTCTGCATCTTTTGTGCTGATTTGAATTTAACATTGACAGATTGCAGCACATCTTTGCCTTTCCCTCCAGTTTGCAGAAGAATAACCATACTGAGGTTCACAGAGATAGAATAACCATATTGAGCTTCACCACAGCAGTGGTCAGGCAGAGCAAAACTTTTTGCAGCTCTCTCTGTGCCCAAAATGCCTTTATAAAAGAAGGCGGGGATGGGATAAAATATTGTAGAAAATGATTTTTAGTATTCAGTGTGCATTTTTTTGCCTGAGCAGTAAGGCTGGTACTTTTATAGACTGATTACCTGTACCCCCAACATGTTGTTCTTGAGGTAAAAGAATCTTTTCTAGCAAATTCCAAGCCATATTTGATGTTTTATAAGGAAGGGAAATGCTGCTGTTTCCAACTTCCAACCTCCAACTTCCCCAGAGCTTTTTGAAGTAAGGGTTGGGGATGGCCCAGGTGTGATGCACAGAGTTGTCCTTGGGTTTTCTATGTCCTCTGCAGAAAGCCTGCCATGTGGTGTGGGGAAAATAACTGCAGTATATCAAATGTCAGAGAGGAATGACCAGACAACTTCAGCACGGCAGAATTAAGTTCTATGTCCTAATGCTTCTGTGTTTTTTCCACTCTGGTATGTAGCACACATGGTCTTTGCTTGTCAGTCATGTAGGTCATAGTTGCATCAAACCAGTCCTTGGCATAAAATAACAGGGTGAATTGAAATTTTGAAGAAAGCTGGTGATTATGAGTAAGTCTCAAGAAAGCGACTGACTTGCAGTTCCCTTTAAGCTCTTGATTCTCACCATCTACCTAACCTCTAAGCACTCCTTAATTTTTGCCTATGTTAGTCTGTGAAATTTGACGCAGTCTACAGAGAATGTCACAAAGGAGATATTCTAGCTTGAGCCCTTTGGGTATTTTGTGGTGCTGTCCTTATTGTTAAGTTCTCCCTGTCTTGACCTAGTGATCATACAGACTAAATCACAGGTAGCAAATTGAGTGTGCTCAGTGCAAAAAGCTCAGTGTCTATGGCTAAGAGTCCTTAGAAGCTGTGTGGATACTAGCTTTTGTCTAGTGCATATGTGCCTCTTACCCTTTCCTTCTCCTTTTGCCCCTATAACTCACCCCAGGAAATACAAGGTGGTGCCTGCTGTAAAAGTAAAAATACCTGAGAACAACTCCTAATAGAGTAGTGCTTGTCTCTGAGCGAAATGAGCTAGATACTGCTTAGATCCATGCCCAGGGCTTGTGTGGTCACTATATCTGGCCTCATAAGTTCAGGGGAGACATCCACGACAGAGATAATTGCTCTAATCAGAAAGTATCTCTAGAGATAACTTGATGGAATACCTCCCTCAAGACAAGGGTCGCTGCTTTAGTTCCCCTCAGCTTGTGTAAAGGGAAAACATGTGCATTCAACCAGGGAAATGGATCTCCTCCTTGTGTTGCTGCTGGAGAGCAGCTGTCAAAGTAAAAAGCAGATGATACAAGCGCTTTGTCAGTAATAAGTAGCTTTTAACCCTGACACACACAACTGTCAACTATGATCTCTTCCACTCTAGAGATCAGTGTTTTGTGGCGGCTGTAAGGTTGTGACAATATCAGGATAGCTGATACAACTCACCCTGTTTAGTTTCTTCTCATGGGGTATATTTGGAAGCACACCTGCTGCAGTTCTTTTTGACTAGGGAGGATCCAAGGAGATGCTCTAAGATGCTCTAGAGGATTTTTTTTTTGACTAACATCTGCTCTCAACTTTAAAGGAGGCATAATTAATCTGTTTTCCCAGCGATCATATAACCTGGGAATAAGGAAGCAAAAATTGTACATATCCCTTCCCTTGTGGTGAAAAAAAACTTTCCAAATTTAAGTGCAGTTCCTCACTTCTGGAGTTCTAAAACTGTAAGCTGCAGGATTCTCTCTTGTGCTACTACCCATATAATTCTGTGAAGGAACAGAATTTCATATGCCATTCCCAGAAATTTTTGAGTGTAGCTTTATTGTTGCAATTCTGGGAATTTGTCGCATCAAGAAACACTTGTTAGAAATGTTTGATTTTAACTGCATTTGTACATGACCATGAGAGAGCCAGATGTATTCTCATTACGGAAGAATTCACATTTTAAGATGACTGGAGAAAATATAAGTAGAAAATTCTATTTTTATGACATCTTAAAGAAGTCAACTGTACCAAAATTGGCATTTATTAATGCCTCAAATACAGGAATATGTCTGAGTAAAGATTGTGGAAAATGGGAATGGCCTATCTTTGGTAATTGTTCTTTCAATACATCAACTTCAGGCTATATTTTTTGTTTTAAATTACTTTGCAAATTGTATTATTATCTCAGTATGATTCAATTTTTTGCATTTCATTGACCATATTTCTTTCATTTTTACTTTGTTTTGCTTTTTAAAGTGAAGACAAGTACATAAGGAAACTTAGAGCTATGTATGCTAAAATGAGTCTTCTTTCTTATTAGAAAGAACATTACAAAACATAACACTGAAACTTGATTTCACCACAGTGAAGATATCTATAAAAGTGGAAGTGAATATGATTTTTCAGGTCAGGTCACAGATTGGCTATCAGCTTGCATGCCTATACAACTGTATAAAGTGTATTTACAGACGCTTATCTGATAAGAAGGGCAAAGAGACAAGATGAGAAAGGATACTAGAATCCCCAGTATTCCCCCATAGGGTTGTCTGTGGCCTAGTACTTGTTACTTGGCACACATTGATAAAAATGAGATTCTTGCATGACTAATGTAATGGAAAGATGGAGTGTTAGATAAAGCATTTAAGAAAAAAATAATTTACAAGAGGAAAAGAAAAACACTTAGGTCTGCCTGCTGACCAAAAGAAGATGGTTCACATTTTGTTCTTCAAAAATGTTTTCCTCTAACATGGAGGAAAGGTTCAATATCAGCCTTGCTGCATGATTTAACTTAAATTTGTCCATGAGGATTGTATTCCTGCTGCTGATACCACAGCAGCTTTTAAGTACCTTTCAGCAGAGGATTCTGGAGCACCTTACAGTTGGACAGAGGTCTCTTAGCTGACAGACCGATTCTGGATGCTACACCTTCATGCTGTACTTCCTAGGGATTGAAAGCAGGAGCTTGGTATCCTCAGGGAGATTTTTTTTCCCTTTCCCCCCCATTTCAACTTTTCATAGTTTTGTTTAGCATCTTGGCAATTTCTATCTAAATACACTATCAAAAGTAAAGCATCCAGGAGGTACTATCTTCTTGGTTATTTTTTTTTGTCGGGTTTAAAGCAGTGTTTGCAATAAGTTTTGTGGCTTTTTGGACATCACAACAGTGTTCTTGTTTTTACTTCTTTTTCTCTTTGCCTCTGTGCTGCACCAAGTTCTGTTCGTGAAGCTGTTTGTAGCACAGCAGGATGCGCAGGTTTGAGTTCTGTGCCTTTTGTTCCTTCTCAGTACTGAGCCCATCTATTGTCCAGTACTAAAGGCTGGAATTCATTTGCTAAAACTCCCTATACCCCAACAGGGCTGATACTCTAAGAAGGTACATTTTTGTTGCACAGGATGGGAAAGTGAGAAGCAGAAAGAATTTGATATATTGTTCAATATATCGTTCGTTAGTTTGGGGTCAGAAGGCCCAGAAAGTTTTCCTCTTCATTTGTTAGAGGAAACAAAGTTATGCTCTCGTGTCTATAATTCTCTGTCTTCACTTTAGAGCCTGGAGATCTTTGGAAGTAGGTCTTTGGTTTTTCCTCCTCTTTCCATCCTCCCATGTCATGACTGCATTTTTTTAAGGTGGATCATTCCAGTCCAAACAGGACTCTCTAGACACAACTCTGTTGTGTCAGTCAGTCGAGATAGCTTAGGATGTGGGTACCTGCAGTCAAAGTACTTGCTTGCCTTTCTTGTTTATATAAGGTTCAGAACAAACATAATTAATGTCTTTAGGAGGAACATACATGTTAACTTTCACTTGCCACGATGTCACTAGTAAATCAGAGACAAAGATCTTTTCCTGTAGACAGTCAGTGCACCTCTCAGACCTCAACGACACATCTCCACTGACATAATTTTTAATCACTGCCCTTCTACTTATAGAATATAAATTAATTGCCTTTCCAATCACTTAGTTGCATATTGTCTTCAGCTATCCGAACGCATTTATAGAATTTGTTCTTATTGAGCTGTTTAAGATATTATTGGTAAATTATGCTGATAAAATGCTGATGAATTATGCTGATGAAGATCTTTATTTTTAAAAGCTTCCATTCCACTTTAAAGATAAACTACATACATGTACTTGTTTTCAAACACATGCTAAAATCTTATAAATTTGAATGGGTTTGTATACTTACAGACTTTCAGTTCTACAGCTTAGAGATTAAAATGCTTTGCTGAATCTGGGCTGAAGAGTGAATTTAACAAATTATCCTATGGATATTGAGAGGGATGAAATGTCTTAATATATTCCCAACTAAATTGATGAACTAGGGAGATGGTCTGAACTGAGCTAAGGAAAATTAGTAGATAAATTATTGGAAAAGCTGGAATTACTTGTTCTTATGTGTGTTGTCATAGGAAAAAGTAATAAAGCATTTAGAAAATGAAACTTTTCTAGAAAGTTGAAGTAGTTTTTAATGTTCTTATAAGTTCTCAGTAAATTGCTTAACTAACAAGGAAGAACTTAATATTTTTAATTGACTTCTATCTGGCAAACCTTCAAAAATAACTCTGTAAACCTACTCTTTCCTCTTCCTAGTAAGTTCTTCCTTGTTAGTTAAGCAATTTACTGAGCATTATTTTGCTGTCTTGAATTATATCTTATGCAACTCTTCTGTGACTTGTTGCTTTTCTACAAAAAGACAAAGTACAGTTTAGCTTTAATGAACAAAGAACTGCCTTTTGCCTTGGCTCTCTTTTCCAGGCACTTGCAATGGATCCTTTATCATTTTGATAGGTATGGAAAAGAGAAGGGGAAAAAAAGGGAAGAGCAGGAAACCCTTTAGAGTGTATGTTAAAAAAAAAAAAACACTCTAATTTTAAATCTTCCTGACCTAGTTTTTAGAAATGAAGGAAAATAAATAAAAGACAAATTACTGAATTATAGTGCCCAGTATCTTACAATGCAAAAGTTAATCTGGTTGGGATAACTCTATTGACTTAATGTTCATCAAGAGTATTCTTTTATGCAGATGGAAAGAAAAAAGAAAGTAAGCCCTTGTGACTGCAGGGGTAAATGCTGGCCTGTTAGCAGAGGCTAAATTGCATGTTAAATGTTCACTATCTCTCGGCAGGCAGGAGCTTGAAGAAAGTCAAGCAGCAAATCCATTCTAACGCATAAAATTCTCTGCTGTGAGTTATTTGCCCTCTTGCTTCCATTCTGACATAAACTGAAAGTAATGTTTAATTATCTCAATATCCCTCTAATAAGGAAAATTACAAAGAAAAACAGTAAGGAAGGAAACCAGTTTTAAAAATCAGTAATCAAAATATTTTCATTAGAAATGTCTTGCCTGTTAGTGTTTCTTTCTTTGCATTAAAATGGAGATGCCAATTGCAATTACATTTGTTTGCAAATGAATGTGATGGCCTTTAATTCTACCTTGAGTTGTAGTGACTGCACGTGAACTTACATATCTACTAATATACCACAGGATGCTCTATTTTCCAGCTGCTGTCAATGATCTCTTCGTGTGCAGGGATTCAAAGCGATCAGTCTGGTTCAGTGTCCCTTAGGGAACAACCAGCCCTGGCTGCTCCCTGCCACAGTCTTCCTTAAGGATAAAGGCTACTGGAGGGGTCAGTCTGGGCAAAACAAAACCAATTATAGATATGCTGGTACACTGAAATTAACTTCAAGTTCTGGTCTCTGTGCCCAGCAATTCCTCACCTTTCCTTAGCACTGAATATCATTCTCAGTGCTTGAGTTTTGCATTGCATAATGCAGCTGTCTTTATATAAGAAATAGTAATCATATCATTTTGAAAGGAAAGAAACTAAACAGATAGATAATGTTGGAGAGTAGAAAAAAAAGATGTCCTTTGCAATCTCTGTAAGCCTCTATGGTGTTTGAAGGATGCAGTCATTATGCTATGTGTTCTTTCTCACTTAGACTCAGCACAGATTGTGCTCTAAACAGGTAATAAAGGTCAATTTTATAAAACTGAATCAGCTTTCAGGCTAAGTGAAATTTTGCTCTATAACCCATTCCTTTTAAACCACTTCGGAAGAAAAAGGTCAGAGGAGGGTCAGAACAATGTAGTGTACTTGAAAACAAGAAAGCTGGTATCAAACTTCCCGTTGTAGTAATGTGTCATCCTTACTACTCCAGAGCTTTTCTCAGATATGGTTCACTTTTTAAATCAGATACCTCTTGCTGGGTCATAGCCATCTGTTGTGTAATTCCATCCCTGTTATCATTTCAAAAGAAGATATGGAGGTCTGGTGGCCTGACAAGGCTGGGAGAGGATCATTTTACTCAGGGTTCTAGTTCAATAAATCAAGAAGCTAGAGAAGCACGTGCACTGTTAGCTGTATGCAGACTGGGAAGAATTACTTTGCCTCTGGGTTTTGACCATTTGAATGTAATGGACTGCTTTTACAGACCATTAGAATTATTCTTAGTGAACAGTATACTGTCATTAATCCAAACTCCATTTAATCATTTCTAAACTGTTGTGATATCCCCCATCTCCTTTCAGGTGGACTATTTCATGTTTTTCTGGTAAAAACTAGCCTTTTCCTACAACTTCCTGATCTTTAAATCCTGTTATCCTTGAAATCAATTTAGTTACAATTAAGTAATGTAGCTAAATGCAAAAAGTTGACTTGTGCCCTGTTATGTGTATAAGCAACAACACTGGTGCCATGCCAGACTCCATCCTCAGGAAATGTCAGTATAAGAGAAGTGGTGAAGAGGGATCGTTACAGCTTACAAGCATGTCTGAGAACATTCTGCATAACCTCCATGAGATGGAAAGCTAAACTAAATTGAACAACGTGCATTTTACTAGCAAGTTTTCCCTATAAAATCACTTGCTTTTAACAATAGTAATTTCCATGAAAAGTTTCATTTACTTCTTAGTGATTTATTTAAACAGGTCATTAGAAATGAAGATCACTGCAAATTTCAAAGTGAAGCAGTCTAGGTAAAGAGAATACTTCCCTGCTAGTGTTATGCTGTGACTGGGGTGGGTTAAAAGCAGTCTTACTGCTTTGATCATCCTTGTATCACCAGGCCATTCTAATTGCAAGCTAAATGGGAGAGGAAAAAAAAAAAGTGTTGAAAACAAGACCGCTTTCATCACTTATTTATCAAAACCTGCTACAAAGAAATTTCTTATTTGAATTAGGCAAGAAGTTGAGTCTATGGGGGTTCTTTTCTGGGTGGTTGGAGCTGGGAGATGAGGCATAAGGGAGGCTGCTCTTTCACCTCCTCGAGCTGCTCCTGGCAGTTTCCCAGCAGACTGCGATGGCAAACTTGCTAACTGCGTGCCAGCCTGCATGCCCCCGGGCATACACCCTTCTCTGGGCACACCGCCCTGATACACCTGCTGAATTCAAGCCATGAAGCCCATGCTGATAAAACAACAAAGGGTGATTTTTTTACCACTTCCCTTAGGCAAAACCAAAAATATTTCAGTGTTTATCAGTATTTTAGCTAATGATGCTGCCCAGAAAGCCACTAGAATAGAAATTCAGCTGTCCTCTTTCTTCTGAGACAGTTCTAGATTATCTCCATTGTGATTCTAACCTCCACAGATGCAGGGGAGAAGTTATGCTGCCACCCTGTATCATTTACTTCCCTTACAAATGAATAGGATATTCCAAAACTGTTAGGCAATTTGCAAATCTAGCACTACATCTGTTCAGGAGCTGGAAAGAAAAACAGAAATAAAACTTAAAATAAAACTGAAAAAAGTGAGGTAGCTAAGGGAAGGGAAAGAGAAAGAAGAGAGAAATCTGTTTTAGAAAATGTAGACTTTGAAATCAAGTGCATCGTCAGGTGCCTACAGTGTGAGCAGTGAAAATGTGATCGTGTAAAGCGTAATAACAATTTTTTTTTCCTGTAACACTTGTGTTTTCTATCAGATGTACTTGTGCATCTCCATTATATTTACATATGTATTTGGGGACTATTTTAGTATGTTGTACCTTTTAAAGAATGCACAGAGGACAGTATAGGATATGAGGTAAAAAGAATACACAAAAGAAAAGCAGGGATAGAAGAGCCTGAGTCAACTTTTTCTAAGTTTTTCTAGACATGGTTTACATTTATATTCAGTGTAGGATTTCTTTTTTATGACTTGTTTTATACTCTTCCTATTGGCCTTGCAGGCTTTTGAGTGATGGAACTGGGATGAGATTCTCATAATTTTGCATGGTTATGTTTATATGTAGAATACCTAATGTTGTTATGTGCATGCTACCCTATGAGTAGGTAAAAATGTTGCATTTTTGGGAAGTCTTTTTTTTTTTTTTTTTTTTTTTTTTTTTTTTTTTGGAAGTCTTCAAGTGACTTTGTAAGTAATGTCTTGCAGTCACTTAGGAACCTTCTTAATTTTTCTACTTATAATTTAAATAAACTGGTAGTTTCAAATGAAGGAAAAGTTAGAGGTTGGCTTTATTTGAGAATTGTTGCTCACTTTGATCAATGACTTTGAATACTCAAGTTTAATAGCTTAAAAGGTTCTGATTTCAATTTTTGGAAGGGAGTATGATTTTCATAGAATCCTGATGCTCAGTTATCTCTGAGCATCATAACTTCCAGTAGAAGGATTATACCCCCCTACCCGCCCCCCCCCCCCCTTTTTTTTTGTGCTGGTCTAGCACTGAAAGGTTTCCTGAAATAAATGATTGGTGAGAAGAGTTGAGTAGATGGATGGAAGAGATTATCTGTTGCTGTATTTCATCCTCTGTTTTTTTTAAATACATATATTTTCTTGAAATGAAAAGCTTCTTTTGTATGTAGTTTTGTAAGAAAAACTTCGTGTTGAATGCGCTGTTTCTACAGCGTTCTCAACACTATTGAGACTCTTTATACTCAGTAAAGTGAAGAATTTGGAAAAGGGGATGGCAAATGAGAAAATGCTGAACTACTGGAAGGAATGGGTCAGGGTGCTCACTGCAGAACAACCTGGAGGAAAATTAGTCTGATGTGGAGGTAGTTCACCCAGTTCATTGGTGACACAGGGATTTCTAGCTGCACCAAGTTTGATAATGACTTATATATCATCTAATTAGTGGCAGGGGGGAGAAAAAAGGAAGGTAAGTCTGTTGAGCGGGCCATTACTGTCATGCATTCAGTACTGCTAACAAGATACTACTTCTAAGCTATAGCAAGAGGGCATGCAAGAAATCTGAGCTCCAGTGGGAATTCCTAGCCTGACTTCACTGGAGCCAGGATCTCATCCTGCCAACTGCTCATTTTTATCTGCAAAAGATGCTGTGGTGCCAGGAGAATGGAGTTTATTGTTTAGGTTAGCATCTACTGTAAGACTGTACTTAGACACTGAAAGGTTTTCGTTATTTAAAAGTGATTCTTTTCTTCCTAATGTTCATGAATAACTATCCAAAGGGCTTGAAACTAAAGCTACTTGTTTTCTTCCCATCTTTCTTGTACGCACTTTTTTTTTCCTTTTCCTGAGTACGTGTTTATTTTATTGTTCTGCTTTGTATTGACTGTTTAGAAGAGTTACCATAATGTAGATCAGATGGCTGATTAAACCACAGCTGGCTTTTACAAATATTTATAAAAGCCCAGCATGCTTTTAAAAAGGAAATATGGGAAGAATTCTATGAATTTTGAGAATAATTATGCAAAATATAGTGTGGGAATTATTAACTCTTTTATTTTTGTGTTAACTCTCAGTTAATTCTGTCTGTATTGCTAAGCTCTTATTCATTACTCCTTTTCAGATAATATTACTGCAGGAAAGGGGATAGGAAATCTTAGGTAGGAGGTGTGCTGGATTGCAGCACTGTGGCTTTTAGCAGTTGGTGTCTGACAAGCCAGGTTACATTTCCTGATGTTCTGAGAAACTGCTATTTTTTAAGATGCCAGATTAGGCCGAAGAATCTACATGCGGAATTTATCCCAATGGTTCACACAATCAGCTGTAATACCTTCCTGTAGTTTTCTGCTTCCCTGTCCATGGAAAACAAGATGTTATTACTTGTCTTCTGGCTAGTCTATGTGGCTTTAGTTTGAGTCTGCTGAAAGGCATACTGAATGATTAAGCACTCAGTCAGGTGAGCTGTATCTTGTGACCACTGTTTCCCTAAGTAAATAGAGCAAGGTGCTTAATCAAGCAATGAAGTGTTAGAAAGAATGAAGCTATTTGGATCTCAAATGTCATGATACCACAAATGTGAATGCAATGTCTTCACTTGAGCTTGTCACTTCACCCAGTAACATGATGTGACATACTGCCCCTAACTCTCTGCTAGGGAGCAAAAGGTGATCTCAGACACCACAAATGACTGTATGCTTCCTTATACTGTTCATGTGAACAGTTTCAGGGACTTCAGTGGGATGAACTACACAAGTTACTAGAGCTGTAACTCTAGAGGCTGAGTCAGTGAAGAAAGATCTGCTCTGTAAAACGGTAGTAATTCTGGGACTGATAAATCTTGATGACAAACTTTTTTTTTTCAGCTAGCTCCATTTTGATATTGTTTGTTTAGCTCCACTCCCAAGAAGATAGGCTCATTTGCAATGAAAGACTGATGCTGTTGTGTCCCTCTTCCCTGATACAGTTTGGCTGCCAAGTAAGTTACTTCTACAAACTGAACGACATGGCAAGTGTAGCTGCAGAAATCTGAGCAAGCTTTTCTACAGAGCATTCATGGTCTGCAGGGCCTGAGGCTGCAGGGGGAAAAGGTGGTCATATGCATCTATGAGGCCTTCCAGGGACAATTCCAATCAGAATTCCCATTTGATATTTCCTTCCGATATCCATTTGGATGTCCATTTCCAATTGGAATATTCATTTGGACAGCTAAATCTCAGCAAGCTACTGTGTGCCTTTAAATTTCCCCTCTGAGTTATGCCAATAGAGTTAATCCATCTTTCATTTCTCCCAAAGTACACCAGCAGCTGCTAAAAGCCTCCTAGATTACAAGAGCCATAAATAGGTGGTACCTGACCACAAGTCTTTAACACCATGGCTGGGTACGTGCATCTTTGATCTGTAACATCCTCTACTGATGCCATCCTATAACTTAAACTTTGTCTATTACAGATATGTCTATTTAGGGAATAGTACAGTGCTACTTATTTCTTCCTTGCAAAGGCTTCATCTGAGCACGTTTTGAGTGTTTGAGCAATATATCATCTATCAGGGGAATCTGTTCTCTTTCCGGGGTGGCCAAAATAAGCAGTATGCCTTAGGGGGAGCACAGGCACAGTTAAGTCCTAAGTTAATAATACACAGTAACAAAAAATTCCACTTTCTGCTTAATATAAGACAATGGCATATAGGGAAAAGTAACATGAGAACTGGGGGAAAAAAGACTGCATCAAGGAAAACTGGAAAACTCTAACATAGCCTATTTGGTGGAGAAGGATGCCTGATGGCTCTGCTATCTTGTGGGGATTAAAGACGAAAAATGGCTCAAGGCATTTCACATAGCACAGTTCAGAGGGAAGAATACTTTCAAGTTTGGCTCCAAATACTGAAAACAAATTTACAGAACTTTTTTTCTTTCTTTGAAATTCTGATGAATTCACAGGCTATTAAAATACTTCCTATGACCTCTACAAAATAAAGAGGGAAAATGAGTATTCCCAGACTGTTCAATAATTAAATACTGTCTCAAAGAGATTTTTTCTCCACCTGTCTAAATACATATTTAAGTTTAAAGTAACACAACCCTGTATGAAAAATGAGTATGATACAGTCTAATCTCTAATCATGTGCAGAATGGTTGCAGGCGAGATCACCTTAGTTACAGCTACTGTAGAGTTACCACTGCAGGCGTGCTCTTCATTCACCTTGAGGAACTGCTGCTGGCGAATTGTAAAATATTAGACCAATGAATTGGTTTGCTGTTCCCACTAACCAAGTGGAGTGGTATAATTTAAGGACAGACTTTGCTGGTGGGGTTTATATTCTGGCTTACATTGGGTGCAGCGTGGGTGTTAGAGAGCTGCTTCAATGAAGGAGAAGGCGATATCAAGGAGAACATTGTTGTTATGCTGTTATACACTATTGCTGATGTTGAGCAGAGAGGTACATAGAGAGCGAAGAGGGCACTAAAGAATATGTATGTGTGAGAAGGAATTTTCATTTCACCAAGAATTCAAAGTTATTTCCACTTTGAAACAGAATATTCCTCAACTATCTTAAAACATTTTTGTTCTGATAAGACAAAAGTTCCTATTTCAAATTTCAATGTATTTTAAAATACTGCAATAGGAAGTGTTCCGATTGAGAAATCAAAACATCTTTTTCTGAAAGTTCAGTCTTGTCAAAATAATGGCTTTTTCTAAAACTCTTTTGTTTTTTTCTTTTAAACAAAAAGTCACTGAAATGAGCCAACTGTATCTCTCCTTACTTTAGCCATGCTGAATGCTGTTCCTAATCATTTAATTCTATGTTCTTTCTGATAAATCTTCTATGAAGCGATTAGCAAAATCATTAGATAAAAAATAGAACACAGAAAGACAAAAGCTGCAATCCAGTTTTGAAAATTAACCTGCTATAAAATGTGAAAGCTGTAGGAGAAACACTGGTGAAAGCAGTGTTCTGATGTATGATGACTACCGAAACTGCTGCGTTGATGCTGAAGGATAATTAATTTCTTTTCCGTGCTCATTGTGGTGGTCTGTAGAAATCTGCAGGATTAAAGATTTAGGACTTTTCAGCATATTTTGGCCATGAAATTATACATTGCACAGGGACTTTTAATTTTTCTGCAAATTTGATTAAGAAAAAATAATCAGGGGAAAAAAAAAAAAACAAAAAACCAAAAAAAAAACACAGTCATGAAACAGTGAGCTTGGAGGTCTAAAGAGCTACTGTTCTAAAAGTAGCCCTGGCTCTTAGCCTTTGGGTTTGGAGTCATACCTAGAGCCAGAGATGTGCTTTGTTTCTCTTCCTTTGCAAACTCTCTTCTCAAAAAAAAACTCTAAACTACTCTAAACAATTTCAATCTTTCTTTTATTTGCTCTTTTTTCTTCCTTTTCTTTTTTTAATGCAATTGCCTTCTCAACCCCATAACTTTTTTTAAACACAGCAACTTGCCAGAAGAGAAAAATCAGAAGTACTGGCTAAAACAGCTTGGCAAGCTGCCCATTTTAAAATTCAGAGTAGGTGGGCTTAGCTGCCTTGCTGCCCGTAGCGCTCTCTTAATTGCAGAAGGTTTGAGGCTGGTGCCAGGAGTCTGCCACTTCTGGATCAGGCTGCATCCCTGCTACTGCTTAGTGCAGTGTCTTGAAGAAGTCTCAGGCTCTTTGAGCGGGTGTGCTCCGCTGCCTGGGAGTTTAGGGTAGTATTGACTCTTTTTCAGAAAAGAAAGTATATTTTGCTCAGATCATTACGAGTGCACCAAGCCTTATGTCCTGCACCTACGCACATGCATTTGGCACATGCTGACTTGTGTGCAGCTTGTTAGCAGGAGTGGTCACGAGTGATGTAATCTTTAGAGTTTTTTTTTTTTTCTTTTTCCAATTTGAGGACAGAGCAGTGTTTTGAGTTGCAGAAAGTCTGGCAGGCTGGCCGAGGTTTCAAAATTTTGGACTTTTATTATGGTTTCCATAAACAACAGACTGAAATAATTTCATCTTTGCCTCTCTTCTACACCTACTATGGTTGGCCTTAACATTTCTGAAATTGGGAACCTGAAACTTCCTTCTGGTGGTGTTATGGTTCCAGTTGCATCTCAATTATAGACATACATGGCTAAAGTACAACTCCTCACAGCTTTCTTGGGCCAATTTGACAAAGCAGTGAACAAATGGTATTTCTGGAATGTATCATTTCAAATACTTATAGCCATCCTTTTTTTGAACTCTCTTCTTGTTAAACCACTGAACTGTGTATCAATGTACAGCTTAAGCTGTAAACTATATGACAGTTTCCTGTCCAGTTCTTCCTAGTTATTTTATTTTGCAACAAAGCCATGTAATCTGCCTGGATATACAGAAAGCTGATCTAGTTCATTTCATGTTAATCTCAGGTTGATCCACTTAATTACTTGTTCCATTAAACACTCCACTGCTCTTCTTTTCCAGTTGGAAAAAGTTGCAGCATTAGAGGAGAGAGATTTTATGCTTGGAGAAACTGAGATTAGAACTACAATCGTGTTGATATTGGAGAGCTGTGTTCGGAGCATGCAGGAACTTTTTAAGCTGCCATGCATGTTTACATGGCTGCTATGTTAGGAAATGATTTCAAACTCTTGAATGGCAGTAGATGTTACAATGTATCAAAACTTCAGTTTGGATTTAAAAACTTCTATTGTTATTAAACAGAAGAAAGCACATGGGTGTAATAGGTGAATTTAGTGGCATTGTTTATAGTAGAAATTGCTTATTTTGGGCATATTTGGGTAGAGGATTTGATGCATTCTTTTATATTGCTATGTAAAATTGGATCCAAACACTATAAAATGGGGAATAAGAAAAAATAAAGGCTTGTGGGATCTCCAGCAATACAGTGTGATAAGTTGCCCAAACACAAAAGCAGAAATAGGACCAAATTGTCATGCATAATTGTGTGGACTAGTGTGTTACCTTGCTTATCCATCCTGTGCTCCCCAATGGTCTTCATCTAATGATATTTCTCAGCTTCAGTAAGTTTGCCTAGCATTTTTCTATTTGGGATATACTATTTGAAATAAGAAGACATTCAAAGATAAACTGAAAAGCTGCTGCAATTTTGATTTGCAGTTCTGATTTTGCTAAATTTTGTGTGAGAGATTCATTAATATCACCTAATGGCCTGCTTTGGAACACAGCCGGAGGAGTGTTTGCTTCGACGGTTTCCTTGAGTAGCCAGTAGGATTCAGCTGCTTTGGACAGTCTGTAAGATAACTGCACAGCAAGAAAGCTAACCGGAATGGGCTGAAACTTGGTTTCATTTCTTAAAAGATGCTTGGAGGGATTGTCATAATTTTACTGAGTTAGTTCTAACCTTTGGAATTTTGGAAATGTTAATTAGAAAGCTGAGTACTGCAGAATTTCATTTATCTGATACTTTTTTTTTTTTCCAAAACTCACATTAGTCAAAATTAGACTGTCTCCTATGAGTCATTTGCTTTGAAAAGGTCTCTGTTGGCTGAAAACCCAGTGGCAAGGCTAGATTCCTGGTCATGTGTTTGGATAACCAGGGCTCCACTTCACACAGGAGTTAATATTGTGAGGAATAAATACCTTAGCAAGTTGTGAAGTAGCCCGTATTTCAGTCCTGATATCTTTAATTTCAAAGTTTTTTAAAAATTTGAGCACAAACATAAAACTGTAGGTTATGTTGAAGTTTGAAAGGGGAAGTGATTAAGCAATGTGTCAGATCCAGTCTTTTGCCCAGTGCTGAGGAATGGAAGAAAAGGAAGGGTAGCTACCAGAGTGCGTGTGAGCTTTTAGCTTCCTCTTGGTTGTAAGACGGAAAAGTTGAATCTGGGGCACTTAGTGCTGCACGAAGTCAGGTTTTCACTCTGTGAGTGATTGCCATCTGCTTTTATGATTCCTCCTCCTCATTTGTGATTGAAAAGCAAGAACTTTTCATAGGAAGTCAGGTACATTCCTCTCTAACATGAAGGGTCTGTGTCCCCCTATGTGACTCTCAAAGAAGAGAACTGCGAATGCTGCTGAAGTTCCATATCAAACTACAATGGTCTGTGCCATGGGTACACAGCACATTCCAAACAAATCCTGACCAAGAGCACTGAGAAATGACCCTGAAATAAGGGCAGCATCGATTCTCAACAAGAAATTCCAAACAAAGAAAACTGATTTTATCCCTTTGGTCTGTAATGCAGCATGCTCCAGGTCATAGTGCTCTAAGGCGATGATGTGAATTGTGGAAAATAATCCTCTCAGGCTACACTTAGGTTTTCAGCAGCTTCTTGTGCTCATCCAAGTATGTGTTTAAATGCTTTCTTGTACTGAGGTCTAACTAATTTAGGTTTTGTTCTTACTGCTAATAATATTTGGTTTATTTGACTCTAAAAAGTGCACTCCATTTGTGCATAGCTTACAATAGCCAATTAAATATTTACTAACTCCTGGCACCATTAGCTTCACCTTTGTGGGTTTCTGTAATACATTATTCTTACTGAAGGTCTGTTCTCCATAGGATGTGTATGATTCATTTCTATTAGCATTACAAGGAGGCTGGCCCATGCTTTGAGAAGAGAAGAAACCGTTTTGTTTCCAAAAGTAATTGTTGAGTTTTTATAACTGATACCCTAATGAAGTCCAATCTTGAGGAAGAGAGAGAACAAAATATGTCTTCATAAATCTACCAGAAAATTTTACTTATAAACTGAAAAAATGTATATAATAAGAAACAAAAAAAACTCACAAAGAAAAATTATAATACTTACATTGGTGACGTATTCAATGTCCTTCCAAATATTACATTCCCTGGGAAAATCTGCCAAATCTAAAAAATTATCCACTATCACTTGGCCAATCAAGTCATGCCTGGAGAATCTGTCAAAGTCATATACAGAGAAATGGAGTTTCCGTGTGTTCAGGTCATTGTATGGGACAGTAAATAAAAAAACTTCATCAAATATTGGATTTAGCGTCTTTCTGTGCACTTTAGTCTGGTGTTTTGTTTTCCTGTCGGGAAGTAGATATATCTTCACATAGGGATCTGAAGTTCCAGAGAAGTCCTTTGCTGGCAAGTTGATAGCCTTGTGGATCTTCACTATCAGCTGCTCTAAATCACAGTCGTATTTCAGAATGAAGTTCAGCTTTCCACAGGCCTTGCTATTATTCCTCCGGCCGTCATCGGTGTCCACTGATCTTTGTTTATACAGCTCTGGCTTAATGCGGCCAATCCCTGTCAGCTGCTCCTGTTTCTGAACCTGCTGGATGTTGAAGTCAGGGTTGGAGAGGTTGAGCTGTCTTCGGATTGAATTATGCCTTAAGTGAAAATGAAATGATTTAATTTGATTTTGTTATATGATATCTGTGCGTGCACACACTTAAGATCTTGTATTCATTTGACAGATTTTTGGTTTATATGATACCCCAGAATCAGTTTTTACTTAGCCGAAGTGTTAAAACACAGTATCTAACACAATATGTAACAATTGTTCTTGCATCTGAAGCTAGTGGCATGAACCTAGCTCCAAACCTGGCTGAAAACTGGAACAAGTCAAACTCATGGTGACTGCACACCTAAAGGATCTGCCTTATTGGCATATATATAATTCGTTTAACATTTCTTAACTGTTACCATTTTCAACGGAATCCTTTGGAGTAATGCCTATAAAATAAGTTACATTATGTAAATATCAGCTAGATCTGACCTGTTATGCCACCTGAATGTGATGATTTCTGATTTAAAAATAAAGATGGACAAAGAAGAATGCTTCCTAACACCTCCATGTTTTAATTACTAGTTGATGGCTATTACTATTTCATCTGTGAGTGAGCTGCTCTGATTTGAAATGGTTTGCTGCCTGCTCCATCAGTTGTTTTTTCTCTTATAACTGCTAACTGATGTAATAAGCTTGGTAGTACTTAAACTGAAAGCTCCTTTAGTTTCATTACTCCTAGGAGAGAAAGTTGCTTTTAGCTTTGGTCTAGTGAGATTTTTTATCTGGAGTCACTCAGTTATTGTGACTGAAATTTTCACTTCATGATTTGATAGCAGAAATCAAATGTGCAGTTTCTGTAGGGGCAAGGGGATGTGAAAGTTGGTCTAGGTAAAATCCTAATCTTGCATGAATTGGATTTTACTTCTTTGTCCTATTCATATTCTGCAATCATTCAATGTGTTGGAGTATCATGAACTGTGGATGAACATAAAAAGAGCACCTGGAAGATGATAGTACTGGATTAATCCAAATGGAATGTAATCAGCAATAGTTCCTCTACTATCATCACTCATTTGTTTCTTATAAATGTGTGTTTGTGTGCTTAAAACAGGAACAGCCCCTTGAAAACTATCCTAGTTTTTCTCTCTTGCTGCATAATAAATATGTAATTATATAGTTACATATTAGTCATTTCCATAACATAATATTAGCATGTGGAGGGAAAAAAAAAAAAAAAACATATATCACTGAACCCTTAAAGTCATTGTAGTAGTGGAAGGTGCAGAATATCCTAAGGAGGAATGAAAAAGAGGACACTGGAGGCTGTGCTTCCTTCCTGAAGTTGTAACAAGGACTGTAGCAGAGGCTCTGTCATCTCCCAGGAAAGCTGTGGCTCCCTACCAGTTTATGCAAGAAAGGAGCAGATGGAAAAGGTGAACAAAAAGCAGGTGCAGTACAAGGGAGATAAGCCTCCCCTCTGTCATGGAGGCTTTCAGAGAAGTGCAGCTGTTTGACTCGGAGATCCACCAACTCTTTGCGTGGTGATCCTTTTTCTCACTCTGTGAAGCAAACCCCTTTCATCACCTGCCACAGCCCACCCTCTCATGCTCCATCTTGCATGTTCTCTCCTGTACGGCTTTTCCAGTTTCCTGGGAGCCTTCGTCCACTCTTGTTGGGTCACTTCCCCCCCATCACTCATGACTGTGTCTAAAATGTATCACTTTTAATCCAATTTCTAACTCTTGCAAGGGTTTCATCAGCTTGCCCTACTTTTCTTCGACTCCTTTAAAAGTAATTGAGGAGGTATTACTGACTGCTCAGCATCAGTGTTAAGTGCAAATGAACAGGCTTTACAACCTAAATCTAGGCTGCTATGGTGCTGTAAGGAACATGCAGCATTTGTCCTTGTCCAGCTTCTGAGAGGTACAAAGAGGACAGTGCCTGCTCCAGCAACAGAGAGCACCACTGTGGTACAGTTCTTTTAATGTGAGATGTTTGGGCATCTTACAGTACAAATAACTCCAGGTAACTTTTTTAAAAGAATTTTGTGAGTACATTATATATTTGTAGTACAGTGGTATGCTGGATGATGGAGCTGATACTCGGCTGTATCTGCATTTATTAATATTATAGAGAAATTAGACCTACTGACCGGGCAGAAGAGGTTGGTTCTGTGGTCTGACGATGCATTCGCACATTGTGCACACAGTTCTCTTTTGCTCCCGCCTGAGCATCCAGTGGAATATCGGGGGATGTGTGGCTAATCTTCATGGAGGACTCCGGAAATGCTGTGGACTGACCCAGATAATCTTCACTGTATTCATGGTCATTGGTCTCTGTGTCTGTATAGTTCAGTGATTCTTGTTTGTTGTCTTTGTTCCCAAACGGCAGCCCACGCTCTCGCCAAGGGATCCAGCAAAGCTTCCAGGACACAAACAGAGAGACCCCAAAGAGAGCAAGACCACAGGCTGTGACAACTAAGGAGAGCAAGCTTACTGAGATATCTGCAAAAAAAGAAAAACACAGGGGTGTCGCATCTTTACTGCTTCTTGCTTGGAACTTGCCCTCCTCCAACGTGACATACAATCTAGGAAGTAAACTACTCCAGACTGTAGAGCTACAAGAATTAAATTTTGGTACCAACAAGAATCATGTAATGGAAGCATGTTAAGTATTCTGTTCTTCTCCCTTGCCCCAGCAGGAAAATTTAACCTTCTTTGGAATTCAGTATAAGACTGATCTTGAGGCACATACGGCTTAGCTTATATTATTTTCCCTCTAAAAGCTGAAAGACATGAAGCATCATCCTAAACATGAAAAAGGCTATCCACTTCTTCACTCAACTTCCTACTAATAAATGACCATTGACTACAGTATATTTACTTTTTCTTTCTGTCAGTTCTCTCGGCCGCCATTGCCAGGTTTTATCCTCTGCTTTTCCAGAGATTTTATTGTCCTTGCACACGCATCAACAAGTGCATATGTGCATGTGCATACCTGTCAGGGTCTTAGATATTCAATCTTGAAGTATTTTTATTGAATTAAATATTTTGTTTCTTTAGTTTACTTCCACTCCTTCTAACTTTATTCTCATTTTGCAAATGATATATATATATTTTTCACTATCTACACCTATCCTGCTGTTCAGCATTCACTTTGGATAGAGGTGTCTGTTCAAAACTGAAACTTTTTTTTTTAACCCAAAGACTCTTTGGTCTTCTTCCAAAATTCTGGTATAAAAGAAGTGTGGAGATGGGTTTTCTATCAGTTTTACTCACATCTCTACCATTATTTAACTCTATAATCACATCTACATAAATAAATTGTGAGTTGGAGGTGTTTTTCTCTATTTTGCTGTAAGGTGTACCTTTTGAAAAATGACTCAATGAAACAGCTGTTTTTGTGGTTACAGCAGTTCTGAAATAAGTTTTTCTGTGGATTATGCAATAGATCATGCCTTAAACTAAATTAGTAAGAACTTTTACTGCCTCAAATTGCTTTGATAAGGTTGTGTTTGTAATTTTCCACATTTTTCGTAGGTTTAAAATGTCAGGATGCATCTCTAACTAACAGCTAGCTTAGATTTCCAAAGGATGGCACAATGTTGAAAAATGCAGCTTCTACTAGAACAGTTGCTTTGAGTATGACAATTCAGATGAAACAACCTTAATCAGTTTGAGAAAAAAAAATCCATTTTTTTTTTTAAACAAAAAGCTCCCAAGTTTCCGGCCCTGCTGTGAGCCTCACTCTCAGTAGATCACACTTCCACCTAGGAGAGGAATGACACCACAATCAGTTTTGCGCAGGAACTCTCCAACTTCCCTTGCATGCTGAAAAGCATTTTTAAACAATTTTAACCAGCAGAGCCCTTCTGGCTTCTCCCAGTTGTAGAAGGAGAAAGTTCATTAATTGTGAGGACAGCCATTGTTTTTCCTAGCTCTACTTATGGCTCCTTGAGGAGTCCTTTTCAAATGCTCCAAGTTGCTTTCTCTCTGTAAAAAGGAAGGTCAGGTGGCTTTAACATGTTGCCTTATTCACTGAGTTTTAAGAAACTATAATGAACTAGGTTATCTGCTCACATTAAAGATCAGGAATATTTTTTTTTCTTTTATGTGGGGGAAATATTTTTTGAGGGCAGAAGAAAGGTAAAAACCTGTGGGAAAACATTTTCCCCAAGGTGCCCCCACCTGTGTCCTCAGAATATAAGAATAAATTTACAGCAAATATCTCCCCCTGCCCCCATCCTCATCTCCAAGGAGCAAAAGAAACAAGTCCAAAGCTTCTACTGACTATTAGTAGCAGGTACTTCTGGAAATCCCATATCTCTCTTCTCTAAAGACCGGATTTTCTAAGAGAAGATTGCAGAATGTATATGAAAACAGAGAAACTGAGAGGCAAATGGAGAAGATTAAATCTAAAATGAAACAGCTTAAAACTGTAAAAGGCAAAGAAAAAGCACAGAAGCTAAATTGAGCAAGACTCAATATTCAGACTGCTCTTTCGCTCAATCATTCGTAAGCAGCAAAGTGATTATTTTAAGGTGTGATGCTCTTAGAGGTCTTCCTAATTTGGGCTAAACCCAAATATAAAAGACAACCTCAACTTGCTTCTTTTGCAAAGCATATACTGAATAAGATATGCTTCGGGTGAGAACTGAGCATGTCTGGATTCCGATTACTATAAACAACGCTATGAAGTTTTCCCATGAAATATATAATAGTACATAGTACTTATTTTTGGATGTAAAATCAAAACTAGACATGTTAAAGGGTTTCTCTTCTTGCATTTAACTAGTTTAATGGAGAGGAAAGTTGCATTGTTCTCTGGCATTGCAGATAGGCTGTATTTACAACTAACAAAGCAAACAGCAAGCACAGTGTAGCACTGTCAGGTACACTGTTATCCCCCTATCCCAAGTCTTCACAAGGAGACAGACCACAGATGAAGATAGGAGCTAGAAATGACCTCAGGTATGATTAACTTCTAACTTTGTCATTCCCTGTGTTACTGGCAGCAATACCCATAGCTCTCTACTGCAGAGACAAGAGTGCTATTGGTTCGCCATGGTCGGCTGGGATCAGTTTAGGATAAAAAAAAAAAAAAAACTAATAACTACTTCATTAAGACTAAAAATTCTTGAAATGGGAAATTGTCAAAATTAGGATATTTCAGCTTTTTATGGAAAAACAGACTTTTTTGCTGTCATTCTTTTATAACAACTAATCTTTCAGAAAAGACTGCTCAGTCAGAAGTCTGTTTTTCATTCATCTTAACATAAAGGTCAATATATGAATGCTTCCAAGTATCAGGTTTTTAGTGCTGAGAGTAAATTATCTAAATACACCATCTTCACATGTGTCTGCAGGTTTCAAAAGCAGCAAGAGGCTTCACAGTGTATTTATCACCTCAGAATGGCAGGGAACGTTTGCATCTTAGATATCTAAGAATACATTTCCTTATTCACTTACATGATTAGGGAGACATCCACTTGTGAGCACCACAGACTAGGGTTACTGGAGGGATCAGATTTTTTTTATTTTCTTCTCATTCTTTATTTTTCAAAATATTACAGTGAGTATTTAAGTCACATAAGTAAATCTAGTCATGCTGTTAGTAGAAGACCTAAGCAACAGCATTTCTTAAAATCATGTATGTTTTCTACAGTAAAGATTTGCAGTAGCGTTCCATACTGTGATACCATCTTCCTGGTATGTGTATATTTGTGTGTATGTTTGTAATTGCTACAAAAAGTAACCTCTGCTACGCTGTCTTCTAAAGCCAACTTTGCATTCATCTTTTATTATCAAAACACCATTTTCCATATTATGTAAGACCGTTAATCTGATAATTAAGTGAATGAAGAATATCTAAATAATAAATGCAATTACAAACAAGCTTCAAAACAGCTTGAATGTGCTGGAAATCACTCCATTATATACTTCCTTATCCTTGTCTTTCGAATTGCAGAAGGTAAAGCTAATACCTATCTCTGCTTAATATTCTGTATTCTGATAGGAGCTATCTCTAATATGTTAGATGCATCTTTTTTGTCATTACTATCTCTTGGAGAAATTTTGTATTTTGTGCTAGCAGCATATAGAATCTATACTCATTCTACTGGATTTGCATTTTCACTAATTGTTAATTTGACTAGATCTGTATCTTATCTCCTGAAATTATTCCCTCCAGAAAAATTAGAACAGCTAGCTCTTTAATATGAGGAACTACCAAGTACCCTCTCTGCTTTGCAAAGAGCAAGCAAATGTTTATGATTAACGGTTCCTTCATCAACAAACTAAATGGAAAGAGCAGGTGCTGTCAGCCCAAATTTGAAACACAGATGTGTGCAGCAACATTCAAACCCTAGGCACTACCAGCAGACAAAGCTGCCCCCCATTCCTGTGAAGGAAAATTTTGCAGATTCCTGTCTTTTTTTCTGCTGTGCTTTCTTTGCTGTCCTAGATTGCTTCTTGGCAAAGCTCTGTCTCTCAGTGAGGTTTCTAGACAGAGCACGTCAGCTTTGGCTGTTCAAACTGAAAAAACTGTCAGGCTACGCTGGCAGCAGATGAACCTGTGCGAATAATTTAGTGATACTTC
Organism: Tinamus guttatus; assembly: GCF_059628265.1. NCBI lineage: Eukaryota > Metazoa > Chordata > Aves > Tinamiformes > Tinamidae > Tinamus > Tinamus guttatus. Next base: position 14,471,103 of record NW_028288774.1, on the reverse strand, counting down.
CACCTCTGCTTTAGAATATGTGGAGGAAGTATATTGTGTTTCAGATTTACTGTATAATCCCTCTTACGGATAAAATAAATGTAACTCATTTCAGTAGTTTCAGCCCTAGTCTTCCCAAATGACGCATCTCTGTTAGCAAGCTGGCGTTGGGTGGCAGGGAAGGGGGGAGAGGAGGAATCTTTGGGTGCAAACGTGCTCGGCCACACTCGCTGTGCCACCCTGGTTGGTGGTACAGATTTACCTGTACTGTATTCATGCATGAATTACAGAAATAAGTAGGATCAGTAGATAACAAGTTTGGTATATGAGCTAGGTCCAAATTTTAGTATTTTTCTAGTCTGAAAAAAAATCCACAAAACCTCAAAGATGCGCTCCGAATCCACTCCCTCTGATTCTGAGGTCCCAGCAACAAACCAGTGAAATATTGTATACTTTAGAATAAATACAGTATAGTGATTATAGTTAATTGCAAATGAGATTCTCCATTAGGCTTAAGATGAACCAAAGGAGACAAGCAATTTAACAGATTGCACTTTCAGTGCCAGAATCAATTAAGATTTTCCAAATCCTGTAAATATTAATAGTAATTAGTAAGCTACACATCCCTGAGTGTCTTTGACTGATGTCCAGCATGCGCTATCTTGTTGTGCTTAGCTATTAGAGAAGACAGGCTAACAAGTGTTTTAACAGATAGTCTACAGCACACGTTTTGGGGGGAATTAAGTGCAAATCTGCAGATACATATGCTGCTGATGCAGGGTGCTCCAGCCTCTGGCTGCCACTGACAGCAGCAACTCTGCAAAATAACAATTAATTCCTAGGCGATACTGACCAAACCACAGGACAACCGAGTATTAAGTACTGTTCCTTGCACCGAGCACAGTATTCAGTTTGGTCGTTATGAGATTATGGTAGTATCAGGGGATTACAAATCAGTTCAGCGGTTGTTCTGCAGTAAAATACCACCAGTTGCAGGGTATTTTACTACTTCTAGAACATAATTTAAAATATATTAGGTTCAGCCAAGCAATAAATAAGAAAAAGAAGATAAATAACCTTACCAGGGAGAAAAATTATAGTCGTGGTATACAGAATAGCTGTTTTTAAGGACTAGCTTTTCTATCTTTTCTCTTCATCAAAGAATTGCTCTGCCTTGAATCTGAGGAATTCCATTTAAAAAAAAAAAAAAAAACCTCCAGGAGTTCTGCTACTTCTAAGAGAAAAAAAAAAATCAAATAACATCATGGCATAAACTGTTGATAAGTTTCTAGCTGCTATTTTTCTATTTTCTGATCTCTACATTTCTTATTCTTGCTCAGAAAAAAAATAGCAATGATGGTTTCATCTCAGGAGAGCCATTGCTAACTGGAATACTGATGATGGACTTTGGACTTGAGTATCAAATTCCCACACATTGTCAGTGGGGCATGAGTTGATTTGTTTATGCACATTTCTTGGAAAATTTTACCCTCAAAGATTATTCAGAGTTAAAAAAAAATGATGCCATTTGGCAGCTCTGTTTTGGCAGCTTTTGAAATCAAAATTACAGCAGGATTAAAAGTTACACCAAATTATATAAAATCAGATGAATACAGGGAGAGGGCATATTCTCTTGAAAGACTAAAAAGTGCTATTTGAAAAAAAAAATGTTTCTCTTGAAAGGATAAAATTATATTCATTTTAATTTAAAAAGACACAATTGTATTGTTGAACTCAATTAAAATAAAAAACCCTGGAGAGCTGCATTTTCCAAATTTGCAAACTTCTAAAAATCAAGCTATTAGGAGGATGCTCAGTGGAAAGTGAGTTGCATAACTACTAAAGTTCTGTAAAAAACTTTCATAAAAGGTGTGGATGGCTCACTGCAGAAATTATTTTAAAAATGAAAAGCATGTTGAGATCTGCTGGTGAAATTAATAAATAAAAATGCTTAAAATAAATATACTGAGATGGCAAAAATCCGCTGTTTAATCATGGTGGGGAGAGGCACATTAAAAGACCTCTCCCACAGTGAGAGATATTTTTAATTGCATATTCTTGCTAACGTAATGTGAAAGAGATTAACAATTATAGTAGGCCTTTCAGTTTTAGTTGCAAATAGTTTCATTTTAAGATATGCCTTTGCAAAACTAACCGGACCGTGACAATTAATGTTTGAAACCGTTACGCTGAAAAAAGGGTAGTAAACTGCAAAATGATGAGCTATCCAACAACAGAAAGCTGACCTGTTACTGCTGTAGAACAGAGAGAAACAGGCTAGAGACTGGAGTGAGATTTATTATAAATCCAAGCTTACAAAGAGATATCAAGAATAAATTCCATATCTAAACACTGAGATTAAGCCCAGCACATAAACAGAGGGCTTGAAATCCTGCTTATGCTTTTATTTATTCCATTCTGAATATATATTCCATCAAATCTCTGCATCTCAATTATTGCATCCTTGCTGAGAGCACAGGCACATTTTTATTTGCTAACCTACACAAGAGAAAAAAAAAAAAAAAGATTGTTTATTATTTATAAGAGGAAAGTGCTGAGATGTCCCAGCCAAGCCCAGACTCTTGCTGCCTGATCACTGTTGAAATATAGAGCACCCTGTTCAGGAAAACGACTTCCAGCCTCAGTCCTTGGGCCCAGCGCTTTCTCAGGCTGCTTGCTAGGCTGTTTTCTGCTCACTGCTTTGCCGTCATCACAGCTCAGACATGCCCCAATCTCTCCCTGGCTACGTACAAAGGATTAGCTGGGACTTTGCTCTATATTATTTACACCAAATCCAAGTTCTTATGCGGATTTTTCTTGTAAAACAGCAGTTATGTTATACATGGTAGGTATTCAGGTTTATTTACTGCAGCTGTGCTTGAGTGTTGGGATTGCTACAGAAGAATTAAGAATTGCAAAAACTGGGCTGCAGCCCTCAGGTGTTTACACGGCTGGAGTCCATGAGCATTTGTCATTTATCCGTGGCAGAAATATCTTACCAAGTCTGGAAGATCATCCTGAGAGAAAGCCCAGGTGGGAGGCAAACAGGGCTGCTCCTCCAGAGGAAAGGGCTTGTTGAAGTACATGGCAGCACTGAATGAGTATCTGCGAATTCCCTCGCTGGCCTCCCCTCCGCGCCAGCTCTTGCGGTTCGAATGCAGCATTAGTCCTGCTTGAGAGGCTGCTTCCCTCCGAGGCCAATCGGCTGCTCGGCAGCGCGTGAAGCGCTCGCCGTCTGAGCGGCTCGCTGGCAAGGGAAAGGACAGCGCTAACGCTAGGGCTCCTGCAGCTCCCATTTGCCTTGGCACAAGGGGAATGACCTGGAGAACCTCTGCCCGCTCTGGAGTACCCGCTCACTGCGTTCAGCCCACGTAAACAAGCCTGCCTTGGAAGACAAAATAATCTGTCGCTGGACAGCCGTGAACAGTTAACATCATTTTGAGTAGAGACCTCATCTTGCTTAGTACCATGGCAACAACCACCACTCAAAATCTTCCTCAGGAGACAGGTACAGGGAAAGGAAGAAAAGCAGTCAAAACACTGAGAATGTAAAATATTTTGACAAAATTCCTGTTCCCACTTCTTTTAGGGTACAGAACTGTCAGAAGTAGTAGTAAATCCTGAGATTGTGTTGCTGAAGGTGAAAAACACCTCCCCCCTGTCTGGGGGAGTTGAGATTGGTGAAGCAGCTGCTGCTCTGCTGTTGCTATTAAAGTCTGTCCTGCTTTCTAGCTCCCCACAAACACACGGGAGAAGGAGAAATGCATCAAAGGAACAAAGTGCAATTTTTGTCACAGTGCTGGGTCTCTCTTATAATACTACCACCATAGAAGGACAGATAGAGCAATTATCATCAAATCACTCTGGCAAATCTCTATCTGTGCAATACTATTTTGGGCACTGCTGTTAGCTATTTTATAGTCACTGGCTCATGGCAGCTGTATGAAAGAAATCATCTTGACTAGCCAAATCATTCTTTATAACATAACAACAACAACAAAAGAGACATAGGTAGAGATTGAATGAGGCAGGTATGAACAAGACCTATTAGCTTGAGAATGAGAGCAGATAAAAATGTTACAGCTTCTACTCTTAGGAAAAGCTGGCAGGAGCAGTGATGTTGCTGTGCAGGAAATAGCTGAGGTGACAGCTTTTCCTCATTAGATGAAGCTGTGACGGTAGAGCTCTCTCTTTCCTGCTTTGCCACAGCCCTACTGTCAGTGTCAAATGAGACTTTCTCAGGCAGGCTTGCCAAACTAAGGGATTCCCAAGACAGCCAGAGCTTTTAAACAGATCTGCCTGTACCTTTTTCTACAGTGACCTCCCCAAAGAAGATCAAAAGGCTTTTACATTCAGAAAAAAAAGGCAAACTGCACTATAATAAAACCAGAAATATTATTATACAAGGGAGTGCAAAGTGACAAGGGATAACAGGGAGAAAAAAAAAAAAAAAAAAACAGGTCTATGCACAACTTTCCCTGCCTATGATATCCCTAAAGGCAGGACATCAATCCCAGGCTTCAATTCCATTAACTCCAATTTCTGACTGACAGCAAATGTGCTGGTGCTCTGGTCGCTGCCCCTTCCGAGGCCTGGCTGCTGCTGTGCCCCATATGCCAGCCTCGCGAGCAGCAGGGCGCTGCCCCGCACTGCAGCTTGCTGCCCTCCCGCACCCCGGGATTTCTGACAGTACCAGAACCCATCCCCTCCAAGGTCCTTCAGCTCTTCTTCTTCTTGGAACAGATAAACTGAGAACAAACAAATCAAAGAGAAATAGCTTAACCCCCTACCTCTCCATTTAGCACTTACGCCTAGTTTCTGGTCCTTGTTTTCCAGTTCTAGGTTCATTCTCTTCATTAGACAGATCATCTCATCACATTTCTTGACTGGGATAGAAAAATCTTATCTTTTGACTCATTCAATCTACCATTAGCGCTTGTTAATTAAACAATACCACCCAAAAAGCATGAAAAAGGTTGACTTTGACTTTTGTTACCACTTTAGACATGTGCAGAAAGAGAAGCTTTTTCTAGTGGCATGTTCTGCTGCTGTGGAGAGATCAGTCATAGATTAAACCAAACCCCAATACACTCGAAGCTGCTAGTTTAGATTTTTGTTTTGTTTTGCACGTTGTTAAAATTTAAAGAAATAGTACTGCTAGCAGGAGAAATGTTCTGGTCAGTGCTTGTTGTATCTTGAACCAGCACAAGATCTGTTTTGCTATATTTAGTTGCTAACAGCCCTAAAAGCCATTTCAGAGTTGTCATAATGGCATTGATACATATCTGACCTCAGCTAGATTAAGTGACTGGAATTGCACTCAGCTAGAATCTGCTCAGTACCTGCTCTGTACCTCTGTAGCCAAACGCTGCTCCTTTGTGCTGTGCAGAGACCTCAGCTTAAGGAACACTTGAAATCACCCTATTTAAGGCCAACATGCCAAGAAATATAGAATAACTAGTCCTTAATGTTATCCATGATGTTTTCCAGAGAAAACAACAAAAAAAGAAACTTCCCTTTCAAATGAGCAAAACATCTGCTACCAAATGGAAATACATGACTATACATCTGTTGGTCTCACTGATAATATAGATAGAATTAAACAGTACTGTATGTATAGGATAATTGATATTGACTTGCAAATTATAACTAGTTAAACATTTTGATTGATATAAAAAGCGCTCTCAATGATATCTTAATGTCTATTAATGAAACCATTAACTGTATAGACATGAACCTCTTTCAAATTACAGAACAGCTAGAGTTGGTTTTAAAAGAGAACTTTAACTTTATATGGCTGTGGCCAGGTGCCTGTTGAGATAATTGGTATGTAAGATTGGTCAAAGGTATTGATGGGTTGTTTGTACAACAATACTATTATGTTCTCAAATTATACTGAATTTGGGGAGATAACAATACAGTTTTCGTTCTTGATTACAACAAAGAGGTACAAAAAATAGAATTTGGGGAATTGGGAAAACATTCTCAAAGGAAAATGGGAGACTTTTTCACTTTGGATGTGTAAGGGTACTGAAAGGAATGATCCCATTTCAAATCCTAATTCTGATTATTTTACATGCACTTAGAAAGTTTTAACTCTGAAATAATTAGTGTTTGACTTCTTTGTTACTATGTTGCATTTACATTAATAATCTGGATTTTTCTGTCAGATTGTATATTCTTATACTCTTCCAACATTTATTTTCAACATGCAAACATCAGCTGTAACTTGGCTAAAGACACACACATCCATATGTCAGTTCTGACTGCATCCACTATATTTCTGAATTCTAACTAATCATAATAAATATAAGATAAATTTCTGTAGTGCATGTGCTAAAAGAAGACAGACTGATTTTACTTGATTAAAGAATGTTTAAAATCCAAAAAATGCAGCTGAACTTATTGAGTATCTTAAAATTAATGCAACTAACCATCAGCTATTATACATAACATTTTCTTAATTTTTTTGTTCTTTCCTAATAAACGGACCATACACTCATTACTTAACAGTACTACAGAATATGCAAGGAAGATTTATCTTGTAATAATACAAACTTTAGGAATTAAAGTTTTTACAAGTTGGAATCAACAGCATTCTTTATATAAAATCCTTCAGTCTGTAATTAATTATACTGATGACCTCTTGAACTAAAATTGTTGCCTTGTAAACTCACATATTTTGTTAACAATTTGACAGGAGCATAAAGCTTTAGACTAAAATAATCTCTCTTTATCTCTTCAGTCTACATAAAGCTATAGAAGAGCTTAAATTAATGACAAAACACAGCAAAATTGCAGAATACAGGAAGCTTTTAAGTACAGCTTTGCACTAAACCAACAGTGATCGTTATTTTCACTAGTGGAAGAACGACAACCTCAAAATGGGGTTTTAAATATAAACATAAACTAAAGACTAAATTGCTGAAATATAATGTTCTATAACGTTCCAACAAGAAAAAGGCCAGAAGTTGGAGCTTTCAGTTAGGTGTTGTCTCGACTGCGTAGTAAGGATATGGTTGTGACCATATTACTCAGTCTGCACCAGCCACCTGCCCGAGGAATTACTGTTGCCGGAACATGACAGAGGAGATGGGAAGGAGCCGTAACTGCTTCTCTCCTGGCCACCTCCTGTCATGGAGGCGACAGGGGAACTGGAAGAGCTTGGGCTTCATCCCTTCTTCTCAACCCAGAAGCAATTCTTAGAAAACAAATCCTTAATTCCTGAGCATCACAGCAGCACTCTAGGTCTACTGGGTCCATGTAGCTCTGCCTCACAATACTCTTATAAACAGATTCGCCAAGAAACCCAAAGACTAAACTTGTGCAATGTCACGGGTTCTGAGCACCCATTTCTTTACAGGGAAAGACACAGTGAGAGCCTCTAAGTATATACGTAATAGGAAGTATGTGTTTTACTTTCTGCAAATTTGTTCCTGAATTTCACGAGAGAAAAAAAAAAAAAAAAAAAAAAAACTATTTGCAGGTTAAATACCGGTACCACTGTATTTTCCTCAAGTAGTCCTTTTGTTCTTAATACTCAAGAAACTCAGAAGTATTTGGGCCTCACACATCAGCATTCACTTGACATTATGTCAGTGAGTATGATTCATACTTGTCTGTCTTACAGAGAGCTCTGTTCTAACAGCGTATAGGATACTGTACGCTGATACTGAATGGTAGCATTTTACATTCATTTTGCAGGAGGGGGAAAAAAAAAAAAAGAGAGAAAGCAATAACTCATAAGTAAAATCAAAATAAAAACATACCAGAACTTATTTCACCCTCTCCAATCTTTCTCATGTCCTTAACATCTCTAAATGCTTTTTACATTTATCTAGATAAATCTAAATGTATTTAGGATCTAGATTAAATTCTGCAGATGAACTGTTGATATATGTTCTTTCAAAGTTGGGGAAAAAAAAAAATCAAGTGATTTATTTTTGAGTTAAGATACCCTCTTAAAAGTTAAACTACTTTTCTGAAGACAGGTTTTGTTTTTCAACTCAATTCTAAATTAAAGAGAAGTCTGCTGGAACACTATTTAATGACAGGTGGTGAACGATAAATTTAAAGAAGCCTAAACTGAGATTTTCAGAGAGACTGAAAATAATTAAGACTTCAGTTTCTGACAAATTGCAATTCAGTATTATATAATACATATTATATCTATAAATAACATTATATAATAATATTCATTAGAAATCCTAGACCTAATTATCAATTGAATAATTTAATATAATTAATCTACATAATTTCAATAATTTCACACTTGGAGAAATATCATAATTGAGATTGGATACAGACAAGTTCCAAAAGTTTTAGCTTCTATAGAGTGAACAGTCCATCTTAGTTATAGTCTCAGCACAAAAATATGACTTAGATACCTCATGGGTAAGCTGGAAGGCTGCATTTAGGCCAATGATACCTTTTTGCTTGTTCTTCCGCCTTTCCTGTTGACAGTGTAATTCATACTACATCTTGTGCCTAAGAAATCAGTAAAGTTGAAGGTAAACTTTTAAAAACGATGATGAAGAGTTTTAAATTGATTCTACTGCATGCACATAGCTTTACCTTCTCATATTGTTTCTTTAATATTCATCACATTTCTGGGCCTACCTATTTTGTTTTCTTGGCTGCAGTCAGCTATCTTTAATGAAATAGTAATTATCTGTCTTTCTATCACTATATAGTATTGATGTCTTACTAATGACCTGTAGCATACTTTATGTCTAATGGCTATCATTAAACCCACAGTATTCATCATGTGTTCAGTTTTAACATTACTGGTCAATTTTAAAGTACCATAATTAAGAATAACGTAATGCTCTATTGGCTTATCTTCAAAATGTGCAGCCCAAGACAACAGACAAGAATAGGAGCTTTACTTATTATGTCAACTCTCATTATTCTGATCACTGTGACAGTAATGAAAATTCATCATGATTAATTTTCTATCGTTCTTATATAGCCTGTCTCTCCATAAAAATCTTTCTTTTTACCCACTCTTCAGGTTCCTAAAAAGCTTCCTGTGTCCCTTCTAAATTTTTATTGCAAATTTGAGGGTTGCATGTTTTTACTCTTTAACTAACGGAAGACAAAAAATGTGGTAGGGATGCGTTACATTGTGCGATGTACTGTCAGGCTGCAGCTCTCCTTTAGGATTGTCCTTTGCCTACCTTACTTTCACTAATATTTCAGCAATACCAGCAAACATGAAACTATACACTGTTGCTATGTCTTGCATCCTATATAAGGTACTCAGGAAGCAGAAGCAGTTGCAAAGTTGGGGAAGATACTACAAAAGCTAGTGTAGAAATGTGACAGGTCCACACAGAGCAATAGCACCTACCACTGCCGCCTCTGGGAAATTGCTCTCTGCTGAACCCTTATAAAAATAAACTGCTACAAATACTCACAAAAACTTTAAGATTGATTTCTGAAGCATCATTCAACTCTGATACAGCCACATTATTTGGAATGGCAGCGCAATCCACTTAGCAGCTTGTGCACTGATAGCGCAGTGCTCATGTTAGTCAGCAACAGAAGGGTAACTTACTTCTTTCCTCTCTTCCATGCCAAACAAATCCTATGTGCGAAGCAGGTAATTATTATTCTTGATTTTTTTCTTCAAAATGTCCATTTGTCTAACAGTCCAAAGCCACAAGTATGAAAATGTATATACCCTTTGTGGTAGTTTTGTTTTGTCCCACACATCAAGCTCCTCTATTAAAAACTTGCAAGGTGAATCCGTTACAGGCATAGTCCATAAGGAAATTACTTTTTTGTCTTCCTGTTTTAACAACAGTCTATCCATTAAGATCCTTCATGGCAAATTGGTATAATTCTCCTAGTAAAACAACTCCCTTTCTTCATCTGCAAAATTTCTTTGGCCTTTAGCCGGTGCCATAGGGTATTATCATTTGTTCTGAGTGACTGCCAATGTCCTTATGACTAAGGGTTTCCACCTGAATATCTCAGTCAGGCCCATGTGAATTCTCCCAATGAATATACTATATATCTAGTGTGCTGAGAGTTTCTATGGCAATTTATCCTCATAAACCCCTTCTATGATAATAGAAATACTATAAACATTTTACAAAAAGTAAATGGAAGAATGGAACAAACGAGAGTCCAGCTTATTAAGATATATAAATGCTTAAGGATGCAAACAGAGGCCTATTGGGATTTTAAAGGTGCTCTGACATGAAGGTCTCAGTTAAGTAGTTGAAGATTTTCACAAAGTTCCCAAATGGCATTTTTAGTTTTCTGGAGACTTTTATCACCTGACATCATGTCTCCCTTCAAATTCAGTGGACCTATGTGTTAAACCAGGAGCTGAATAGCCCTAAACTTATGCTCAAAGCACTTTGCCCATAACAGGGCAAACTACATGGGGGGAGGAAGGGGGAGAGAAAAAAAAAAAAAAAACACACACACACACACACACACCAACAAGAATCTGTGCATATCACAAGCATCCAGTCTTTCCCCCAGTCTGTGCCCCACACTAAATACGCAGAGAGGCACAGATGTCAAGCAAGAACGGAGGCATTCTCGAGGGGACCTCACTGCCCTGTGCTGGAACTGAGGAGGACATGAGGCCGAGGCTGTGCTCAAACCCTGGGATGTGCCTCAAGCATCCACCGCCTTGGCTTCCTCCCTCAGCTTGTGAGTTTTAGCAGCCACTGCACCTCTACAGCGCTGCTACCACCCGCGTACTAGAGCCTGCATATATGACTGGCCAAACCAAACGTGCCACGTACCGTTTTTGTTGCCATGCAGGTGGGCTATGCGCTTTATTGGCAAAAACTTGTACAGAAGGTTTCGCATACGTTTGCTAGCTGCACTCTTCTCACCTCTAACCACATCGCATGCCTTTGCGGAGAGCTTTTTTGCCTGGCCTAAGAGATAGTTGCTTGGTTTGAATAACACAAGTCATCTTCATGCAAGAAAAAAGATTTGAAGTTGTAAAAATTAAAGCATCTTTTTCCTAATTCTACCAAGAAGATTCTGTCTTTCACCACAAGTTTTCTTCCTTGTGTTTAGCACCAGGTGCTGGAAAGTGCATAGATTTCTCATCAGGGCTTATTAATGACATTTCACCATTAATTATCCTTAATGAAACTCGCTATGTAAGTTAAGATGGATTTGGTCCACATACTATTCTGTCATGGCGATTTGTATGACTTCCTCTTTTGGAAAGTCAAGTAAACTGTCTTCTTACAGCCTGTATTATCAAATCCAATGACCGCCTAGCAAATCTTATGAGCATCCAGTTTACCTAGAACAACACAGGTGTTTTACTCAAAGAAACACAAGACAAGTTAAAGTTATTAATCCTTAGCATAACAGTGCTACCCTACAGGAGTGGTTTCAGCCTCGGAGGCTGCTTGCAGCTGCAGAAAATGCAGCGTTCACATTGAGGCCAATGGAAAGATGCTGCCTACAGCAGGGTTGCTCACTGCTGCTGCACGTTGGCTGGCAAGGTCAGCGACCACCGCGCTCTGTAACTGAGCAGGGTTGCAAGGTACCACAGGTCTGCTGTGTGGTAGCAGTTTAGACAAAATGAGTAAAAATAAACACAGAACTATTTTTTAAAAAGTGCTCCCAAACAGATGCCAGGTATCCTTTTTGCTTGAGACTAATGGAAAAAAAAAGTGCCCTCTGAAAGAAATCTCAGAAGCTCTTACCCAAGCAGCTGAGATTAAGGTCTGCTGTATTTCAAGTAATTTAGCATTCAAACTGAGCCCTGATTTAAGTAGACATTTGGGGAATTATCACCTGGTACCAAGTCTGTGGTTGAACCCTTGGCAAGTGAAAATTACGGAATATCACAGGTGCCTGACACAAAATTACTACTTCTATCAATGAAAACAATGAAACATGCCTAATCTTTCCTTTTGAAAATTCTTATGAAATATTTCATGAATCACTTTAAAGCAAATATTTTTAAGAGACAGAGGAAGGCAGAATGACTACAAGCAGCTCTGGATGCAAGCATCCTGAATGTGGGAAAACTCCTGCTTTTGTTTATTGCAAGGGAAGACTTTTCCCCCCAGTTTTATTTACTGGATTGCTCAAGGCCTTTCAGCATGTCCGAGTGCTTGGCAGTAGGTTACTCTCTGAACGCTCTTTTTGATACACCAACTACAAGAAGACCTTTCCTATTGCAATTAGGCTGCTCTGTGCTAAACAAACTAATTTACTGCAGAGAACCTTAAATAAAGAAATACAGGGCTGGAGCAGGTTTAAGAGTATTACGAGCATCCATGAGGTTTTTGTTGAGCTCTTCAAATTCCTCCTCATACGTGTGCAAGCTCAGTAGCCCCTTTTGCAGAGGCGCAAGCCCGGAAAGTTGTGCTCCGTGGCATCCTATGGACCCCCAGCCGCGCCTCCCGGACGCCGGCGCAGCCTCGGGAGCCGGGCTGGGAGCTGCGCGCCGAGCGGGGTGGCCTCCGTCCCGCCGAGCCCGCCGCCGCGGCCGCTGCCGGGGAGCCCCGGCGGCCCTACCTGAGTCGCTGAGGCGGGGCCGCGCTCTGTCCCGCAGGTAGTAGATGAAATCGCGGCAGTTCTCGTTCTCCACGGCCCCGGCGGAGCAGAGCTCGGCCAGCAGCTGCAGCGCTTTCTGGCAGATCTCGTCCTCGCCGGCGCCGGGCATCGCCCCGCAGCATCGTCGGGAGCGGAGCGCGGCTCTGCGCGCCCGCGCCGCCCGCCCCGCCGCGCCGCCCGCATCCGCCGCCGCCCGACCCGGCGCCTCCCGCGCGGCCGCGGCGCCTCCGCGCTGCTGCTCGGGGGCGGAGCGGCGCCCACCAGTTGAACGCGGGAGCGCCGCGAAGGGGCTTAAGCAAGGGCGGGCAGCGGGAGCCCGGAGCGCGCTCCCGTCCCCAGGGTAGCTCGGCTGCGTCGCGAGCGGCGGGGAATCGGGGCGGGAGGAGCGAGCCCCCAAGCAGAGGTCACGCTCAGCCGCGTGCCTTGGGAAGCGGCAACCTCCAGGAAATTCCTCCGTCTCCTCCATGACTCGAGCCAAGCCTCCACTTTTAGAGGCTGCATCTAGTATTTATAAACAGTTTGTTAAATACCATATGTTTTTTGTGTCTTGCTGCCTACTGCTGTTCAGAAATGACTACACTCACTCACCTAATTGTCATGAAATTATTTCTCTATAAATAATAGACACACTTGATGCATAGAGCCCAGGGGAGGAGGACGTGTTGGAATTTTATCCTCCTGCAGAGAACAGTGCTCTTCAGCTCAGCTGTGGTTGGCCTGTGTGCTGTGGTTGGCCTCCTAGGGCAGGAAAGGGTTGAAGCCCCCGTGAGAAATGAGCTGCACCTGAGGCTAGGCTGGGGGTAAAGAGGCAAGGTGGGGGGAAAGAAGTAGAGCTCAAAGGCAGCTAGGAAAAATGAGAGTAGCAGGAGGTAGGTGGCTGTGGAGTTTTTCCTCTCTCAGCTCTGTTTGATTTGAGAAGGGGAGGTTGGTGGGGATTTGCTTTGGGTTTATAGGTAGCTGAGGCTTGTGTGTGTGTGTGCGCGCGCGCGTGTGCGCATGCATGCATGTGTGTGTGTGTGTGTGTGCATGCATGTGTGTGTGTGCGCGCGCTATGAGGGGTGTGACCTAAGAGCTGGCTGCTCTGTTAGGTGCTTTGACTTCACAATGTAGGATTAAATCTTATGCCTAAAAAAAGAGAATAAGGCAGAGGAGCCCAGAATAAGTGTGGGGTGAGAGTACTCGAGTATGTCTTAAATAAGAGTAGACTTGAATGCTTGAGGAATGGATGGTACTGTTCTTAAAAGTCTATGTGTCTGCTGGGCTTAAGTAAAGAGACTTTTGCCTGGTATCACTTTTCTGTGCTGTATCTGTAAGAATATTAGGCTGCAGCTATGGGGAGTGTGTTAGGGGAGTGCGTATGGGGAGTGATAATCCCGCAACCACTAGGAAGGCAGTGCTTGACTTGCCTAGTGGGAGTAAAGAGGAGGAAGAAGAAGCAGTAAGGCAGGTGTGGACTGTTGTGGTTAAACGGTGCCATTGCACTGAAAGGTTCACAGTCTGCAGCCACCTCGATTCTGGGCTGGATAAGGGAAATACTGTAGGATGAAGGGCTTAGGTGGCTCCCAAATCTTCTTGTTATTGGCTGTGACAGACTTCCTGCCTCACTTTTCCTCATGTGTGTATAGCTCTTAAATTCTGTGCTTTTACTCTTCAAATTCCAGTTTGAATAGTGTTTTTTTGTTTGTTTTTTTATGCTAGTTAAGAGTGCAAAATGCTTAGAAGAATATGTAAGAAATGGAAATCTGGGCACTGGTACTCAGTTTTTGTGAGCTGGTGGTTTTTCTAGGCAGCCTCACTTTTGAGGTTTGTTAGTTCTTGTTATTTGCAGGAGATCTTAGTGTTTTTAGGGTGAAGGTACCTAGAAAACAGAATTGTTTTCACCTGGCCTTTTTTACTTAATACCAGCTGCAAGAGGTTATCTGGAAGCTTGTTAGTGTTAATAAGGGAAAGGTGATACCAAGCTTTTGAGATAGCCTTACAAAGTTTGTGAAGCTGTTCTTAGATGCTGTTAACAAGATGAAGAGAGATTTAGTGATTTTGAGATTTGTTTGAAATCCTGTGATCAGTATTAAATAGCGCAACGAAGAAAGATGAAAAGGGACAGTGGTACACTTCCATTATGATATTTATAAAAGCTTTAGGCATCTGCTATGTGGATTTGCGTGCCACTTTTTTGGCTTTTCTGTAGAGTTTTAAAATGCAACACACCAAATTGGTGTTTAGCAATGCAGAGGACAAAGCTTTGTTCTTCACTCTTCAGGAGGCCTGTAAGCTGCTGGTGTGCTGGGATTAGTAAAATGACATTAGCGAATTTTCCGAGTGAGTGGTAGGTAGGCTGCTTCCTTACAGCAGGTCCTGAAGGAAGAGCAGAATGCCTGTGCTGTGCTGAGCAGAAAACAAGCTGTGCTGAAGTCTATTAAATACTATTGAGTGTCATTAAGATCCATGTTGTAGCATAGGATTAGTCACATTCATATGATAGCCAGTGTCCGGATACAGTTGGGGCTCAGCCACTTGGTAAAAAGCGAGCTGAAAGGAGGCTGATAATGAGTGCATGAGTGGCCTGAATGAAGGTATGAGGCTTTCAGCTGCTTCAGGTCTAACAGCTCATCAGTCAGGGCGTCTCTCTTTTCTATTTTGTGATTGGATAAAGCTTCACTGCCTCAGGCAGGAGAATAAGAGATGTAAGTTCCAAGTAGAAGATATTGCATGGAAGACTGTAAATGATACAACATGAATGCAAGCTATTTCAGATGCTGGATCACTGTCATCATCTCTTTTTAGCAGATAGTTCTTCTCTTTCTGATCTTCATACAGATCCTCTCCTTATTAGAAAGGGCTCTGTGTGCTGTGGCTCTTCTCAACTGTTTCAGGAAAGCTTCCCTCAAAACCAGAACAGGGAAAAATGCACTATCTTTGATTATGATTTGACTCTAATTCTAATTTTGATAATTCCCTCTTGACAGCTTTTGTAAATATTAGGGGGAGGGGGAAAGGTTACTGAATAATTCAAGTCTAAGGAATGAGCTGAGTTGATCAACTGTTGTGTTACCAAGTTTGTGGTCTGAGGTTTTATTATTGACTGCTCACAGGAATTCAGAATTTTTCCTTAGTCAGGGATCTTTCTCCCCTTTTGGATCCTTTGCTTTTGTATAGCTTTCCATCTTTTAATGCCACCTTGCCACCTCTCTGCTCTTACAAGTAAATAAATGAAGAAGGCTCCATCTGCTACAAAGGGAGCCACAGGCCCCATGCTGTCCTGCGTTCCTTTTGAGCTGTAGCTTTACACATATCCATGCAAATCCAAAACAGAATTAGACCCTAATCTGGCATATTGAAGAGTCCAGTGAAAGCTGATTCAGTGAGCATGCATGAGTAACAAGTAAACTTTTCTGACTTCTGTTTTTGCCCCCTGCCTTTTCCTGTAGCATGTTATTTATGAGACACTTCCTCACTGTTTGCCTGTTAGTTGATACTGCTTTGGTTAGTGAAACTTTTAATCCCTTGAATATACATGGAAGCATGGTATGGAAGAAATAAGTTGGTATCCCAGACAAAAGCAACCAGAGTAAATCTTTAGCTTTACCTTGTAGGTTAAGGATGGTCTAAGAGCAAAATCATCATCATCTGTGTTGTTTAGTGCTATTGTGTGTTTTAAACTGCACTATAACTGTAGCTGTCTTAGAGACATAATCCTGTCTTCTTCAATACTAGTTAGTTATTAGCTAAAGAGCAAAAAGGTGGAAGTGATGGTGTCTTTTGACCTTTAAATTCTTTGATGGACTGTTATTTAGTAAAAAGGAATATGCTGAAAAGACTGTTCAACATGGTCTGCTGCTACACTGTCCTTTGCTGAGGCACTGTTTCTAGCATCCTGCCCTAGTGTGCTGAAGCATCCAAGCACTTAAGGAAAGAGAGTACCTGCTATCAGAAACCAGATCTACTGGAAATGGGATCTTAATCATTCAAGAGCTATACCTGAAGTTTGCTATACCTGAAGTATGTACATGCTTGTGGGAATTAGAAGATAACAACATAGGAGTTGGTCTGATGCTGTATGTACCTCCAGTCAAAAAGCAATTTATTTTTGTTTGAAAGCTTATAAATGCATTAAAAAGTAGAGTTCACCTTTTGAAAGGTGGAGTGATAACATCATAAATGCTAGTGAAAATGCCTTGCCTGGGGGGAAAAACAAATATAATAGTATAGATAATATTCAGGGCTGAACCACGTTCATATGTGTAAAATCAACTGAGTAGGTACTTAGAAGGTACTCCCCTTTAAAGCAAGTGTTTATTTGTTGTGTTGTTTCTTTAAAGCAGAATCATCTGGGACAAAAATGGGATTTAAAATTGGTATCATATTGTCTAGCATATAGGGACCTTTATATAACTGACTGCTACTGATAGTGTCACTCGGTGGTGCAGTTTATATAAGCAAATATGTAAGAGCTCAGTCATTACGTAGACTGCAGGAAAGTTGTAGTAATGTTTTCCACTCAGCTGCTCACAGGTACTTACTACCACTTTTTAATCAAGAGGAAAAAAAAAAGTGGATTTATGGTTTATACCTTGAGTAACTGTTAAGAGAATGCTAAAGAGAGATCTTTCAATGATGAGAAAGTAGTCCCTTTTCTTTGAATCTTTAAAGGCCGTAGAACCTCCCACTTACAAAAGTGTGTGTGGGGGGGGAATACTTTTTTGATATCTTAGTAAATTAATGCTGTGGAAATTGTAGCTGTCACAAGTGCCTCTATAGTGCTGGCCTTCTCTGGAAGGTAGTTTAAATTAAAAATGCTTTTGACAACGTGCTGCTAGATCACATGTGATCAGCTTATGAGTGTGAGTACTGAACCATTCTTAAGCTCTGTCAAAGGGCAGCATTTGCTTGCTCAGCTGAGGTTATTAATGTTGCTTTCTTTTCAATAAAAAAAATCATAATGTGGTGACTGTTGGCCTTCCATTCCTGTACAGAATGACAGGAGCTGGCAAAAGGCAAAGGAGTTTTGTAGGTGTCTTGGACATCTCCCTTCTCAGCAGACTAACAAAGAATTTCTTTTTCTATTGCACCTGAAACAACAGGTGAATGAACGAACTGTCCTGCTGCATCAGGTACTTTTGAGGGGAAGAAAGGTAAGCTGTTTCTTTGAAGCAGGCATAACCTAAGCTGAAGTGACTACGGCCCCACGTTTAAATGAGTCTCTCGGAGACTTACTGCCAACCCAATGATAAACACTCTGAGGGGAAGAGTAGGCTGCTTTTAACACACTTTCTAATGCTGAGGACAGTAGACTGCAAATTTGCTTTACTGGTTATAGTAACTACAAGCTGTACCTTTAGAACAGATTTTCTTCTGCCTTGTCATCTTTGCCTGAACAGAGCTTTTACCTTCTCTAAGCATGTGTCTCTGAAGATGTTCCTATGAAGCTAATGAAGTCTGGTAGGTCCTGACCACCTACCTTACATAAAACGTGCTTGTATGAAAGCTTTCTGGAGTCCCACTTCCCAGTTACATTGAAATCTAGATAAGACAGGCAATTGGTTTCCCTCTAGCCAACTTCTCTATGTGAAGGTAAGAGGAAGGAAGAAGGGCTTTTTCTCTGCCTGCCTCAGCGAGATTGTTGTTCTTGTTAACATTCTTACAAGCAGACAAATGATAATAAGACTGATTGACTTTTGGCATTTGCCTACAGAAACTTGTTTCTTTAAAACATTTCTGACTATTTTAGGTGCAGCTTTCCAAAGGCCTTGGCAAACTAAGGACCAAGGCTTCTTTAATCTAGTCCCAACTACTAGATTTTGGTTTGACTAGCAAGATTCTTCTTTTAAGACCGAAAGTCTTTCTTTAAACATGCTGAGGGGTCAATCATCTGCTTTCCTGAGAACTCTCCAACCCTAGGTTCCCTGTTGCTATTTGGTCAGCAGGGCTGATGCAAGCCATCTTGTTACAGACTGGTTTCCATCAGTGCATCCACCTATTTTTCTTTGAAACCATGCTGGGAGGGAGAAATGATCCACAGCCAGCTGTAGTCTTTGTTTATTTCCTGCTGTTATGTTGCTGTTCGTACCCAGGCCCTTAAATTTTATGAAGCCAACTTTAAGCTTTCAGGTAAATGTAGTTGCATCCGCCTGGGTAAAGTGGACAGTTTCTGTGCCAACTGCATTTTTAAAGAAAAAGATTACAGTACTTGCTCTGCTTGCTTGCTTTCTTTGCCTATGAATCCATTTACTTCAGCAAAGGGATTAAACATTATAAACACTAGCTAGACCAGTTCTTTATAATTCTATAAATGGATAGAATAATGTCTCCATTATTTTTGCTGGAGGAAGAGGTAAAACTTAACAAGTTGGCCTCTACCAATACACTTTATTTTACTTTGGAAAATATTACCGAGTACCTTGTTCAGTTCCATCATACTTACCTCTTCCTCTGTGATTTGTGTTAACCTAGATTATAATTTCCTGTGGCATTTTATGCCTTTTACAATACCTGGTAGGTATAAGGCAGCATAAATACTGTGCACTTGGCATGTTATTTTTTTCTGCTTTAAATCGAAGAACTTTTTTCAGTCCTATGTGTGTAAAATCCCTAATAAGGACTGTAGCTGTGTGCATGATTGAAAAAACAGGCTGGAGAAAAATAGTGTAAGACTTGTACGAAGTTACCAAGTTTTATTTGAATCCTGCAGTTTCCAACATCTTCCCTCTTTTTTTTCTCAGTTTCTAGCATTCATTGTCATTCATTATCATATCTGTCCATAGACTCAAAAAAGGCAGACTTTCACAGCACTGAATCTGTTTATAATATTTTGTATTTTGTTTCACTAATTGCATCTTACAGGACCATCTAGGTGTTATTTGTCCATTTATGCTTGAATAGGGATTGGCATAAAACCTAACTGAGTAAACCTAACTGGACTATCTGAGTAAAATAGTTCTACTTTGGGCAATAACCAAGATGACTTAAGTGTTGTACCTGATTCTTGAGGGAAAGAGGTGTTGGTTGTTTCCTTAACAATTTAGCCAGGTAACTTAGCCAGATATCAAAAAATACTCAAGTGATAGCTGTTGCAGATGATACAAACCGGGGGAATCATTACTGATGGAGTTGTCAGGTACCTAGCATGCATGCTTCCCTCTTAAGGTTAATCTGTGTGTATAACATTATAATTTCCTGGGAAGTGCTGATGCTGTCAGATCAAGAGCAGGCACCAACATTAAACAGTGTTAAGTTTGCAAGCAAGGCTTTGTATTAAAGAGAAGCAGTGAACATAGGATGTGCAGGTTTTCCATGCATATTTTATGTGTCTTGGAAAGCAGTCTCCCCAGGCCTGGGAGACAATGTTGAGCAATGGACAGGCTCCCAGTGAAATGCTTCCCTGTCACACAGCATGCAGTGAGGATGTGATCCCTCTCTAAGAGCAAGTATAGTGCTGCTCTTGGTGTCACTAGTCAAACTGAGGCTGGCACTTCAAAAAGGATTATAAGAAATCGGAAATGATTCAAGAAAGGCCTATGAGTTTGAAGTCGGTAGAAATAGGAAAAGGCTAAAAAGTCATTTGATTTACCAGAGTAAGAAATGATTTGAGCACTGTCTGTCACTTGCAAGAAGGGAAAATATACTTCTGATAGTCTTCTTACTGCTTTTTTGGCTTTGCCTGATTTGTAATTATGAGACTGTGCTTCTGGAAACTGATCATTAGCAAATTCACCAGGAAGGGCTTTTTTTGGTGAGAATCATTTGCTATGGGGGAAAATGTGTCTGCAAATGTGTTAGAGCGCTGATTAGGTAGCCTTCAAATCAGGGCTTGGTTAGGATTAGAGAAATGCTGCTGCTCCAATAGCCTAACTCAGGATCACAACGTTTGTGACATAAAATTTGCACCAGTCAGATGTGATCCCAATAGCTGCTGTTTAAAATCCATTCATCTTGGCCTGGGAATGCCTGGGGATATAGCCATAACTCAATAAACTCAAGAGAAGTGTTAGAGTCGGTGTCTATAAAAATGAAGCTTACAGCCTGAGAGGTCCTGAGAGTAAATTCTGAATGAAATCAGTAGAATAGTGTATGCGAGGTGGCACAAAACAATGAAGAGCAAGGATTAAAAGTCCAAGAGTCTTGGAAGTATTAAAGAAGGCTACTGCTGTGCAACTGGAAGAGCAGTGAAGTCTGTGTAACTGAACCCCAGCAGAACTGGGTTATAAGCTAAGGTGAGCACCGGGCATGTGCTCAGAGGCTTGGGGAAGGTGGATGGTGTCCCTAATATCCTCTTATGGGGTCAGATGCAGCAGTGGAACTTTAGCATAGACACTGTAACTTGTGTTTTGATTCTGTAGGTGGAAAATAATGGCCTTTGAAAGACTTCTTAATGCATGCTTTCTAAAGGAATTCTTTAACTCTTAATAATATTAGGAATTTGCTTGTTGAAATGGAAGGTGCTAGAAATGCATGTGCTTTAAGTTTTCCTTCTTGTTGGAAAGCATATTCAAAAGATCTAGTCTACATTTTCAAAGAGCAGCTGAGTATTTATAGTTTATTTTCTTACTATCAGCTTTTCCCAATCACAAGGGATATAACTGAAATCATTAAACAAGTTTAACCAAATTGAAGTTAAATTACTCTTGGGTCTTTCTACCTGTACAAATGCATTCATCAGTCATCTTCATGAGTTTGCAGCATTCTGAGATTTCAGGCAATTCTCATGTATTATATAAGCTTTTGCACATCTTAATGCCAACCATCTTTGGCACTGTCCTTTGCCTGAAGGGCTCAAAGCTGTTCTGGGAGTGGATGACAATATTCCGTCTAAGCTAGGATATACTCTTCTTCTTCCCTTCTAAAGCTCCTCTAACTATTTCAACCTCACAAAATCTGTTAAAACACAGACTTCAGCTCTGTAGGCTCTCATTTTCCAAGATTTAAAGTTAGATTTAGAGAATAGGATTATCCCTAGCATAAACTGGTGTCTGTGTTAGAATGAAAGTTCAATTTCCCTTGTTTTAGCCCTGTGAGCTTTTCAAGAGCCACCAGCATTTCAACTCTTCATTCAGATCTTCAGACCTACCTAAACTCTCTGCACTGTTGCTGTGGGCTTTGTGCCTGCTTTAGCAGGCGTATTAACTACTTCACTGTTCTGCCAAAGTGAATCTTTCAAGATCTATCACTAGTTTCACTTTTTGGAGCTTATCCTTTCCTGAGCGCTGATCCCAGTCACAGCTAAGCTATTGTCATGAGATTCATACTTCCCTTAGAAGCAATTATATCTTGCTTTCTCCTGTTTCTTCAGGCCCTTATTTTAAGGTCTGTCACTCAGCTGCATATATTTTCCTTTCTCAAACTCTATTCCTCACCTAAACTCCCGATTAAAGCAACACTGTGGAACTCTTCAGCTGGTGGCAGTGAACACTTCTGTCCCATAGTCATTATTGAAATCCTGAAGGCTTTCAACCTCCAGCATTTATTCAACTCTGCTTTCCTGAAAACTAGTGCTAAACATTGGCCTAGGGCTAGTTAGTACTTGCCTTAAATGGAATGACAGCTCATTTAGCCCTGCTTCCTCCAGCTCTCATTTCGGGAACATTGCAGATCGGAATTAGTGCTGAATCTTTAAGTGTTAGTAGAGCCAAAGTGAAAAGTGAGTGCTACGTGCTATGAAAAGTGAGAGGCGGCTATGTGGAATTTGGGTTAGGATTTCTAAGAGGAGAAACAGCAGAGGTGAAAACTTCTGAAATCAAAAAAGTGCTGGATTTTTTTGAAGACCTATGAGACTAAAATGAGGGAAGTACAAGACAGATTCAATGTAGCTCCAGCCTCATTAATTCACTCTCTATTCCATTTATTTGGAGTCTTATTTGTCTGCTATGACCTTAGACTCCCTTCAGCTTAACAGACCCTCCTTTCTTGAGAGATTGCTAGCTAGCTGTGGCTGTACACTCTTATTTGTCTTTTTGTCCTCCCATGCTGCTTTTTTTAAAAGGTATGCTGAGGTTTCCTTCTTTCCTCCAGTCCTTTACCTTGGCTGTGTGACTCTGCTGATATAATTTATTAAGACTTGCTTTCACTAAGGTGCTTAGCTTCAGGATCCTAGTGTGCTGCTGCGAGTGATCTGCATGCAAGCAGCATGGCCAGAGTAAGTTGAGATGAATTTCAGCCTGTTCTAACATCTGCCAGGTGCCTGCAGGAAGACTAGAAACCCTTTTGTATCTATAGATTTAGTCCTTCGCTCAATCCAGGTTACTGTTTTCTGCCTCTCACAGCTCAGCAATTTGTTTTTTGGAACTGAAATCCATTCCTCAGCTATCTAGCATAGCATCACCTAGCTCTTGCATTCTGTGCTGTCTGTACTCGGAGTAAATGCTATGGGGAGTAAAAAAACACTTTTTTTATATATTTGCATTTGTTTATACAAATTATTCTTAGATTCAGAGAAATTTATTCTGAGACATTGGATTTGAGACACAAAATAGAAATTAAGGAGTACGAATTGCAACTAAACTCTTAATTCAAAATCATACAGAAATGTAGTCACACAAACAACTCCAGTTTAACAGTACACATTTGTATTCATAGAGATGTGTGATAGTTGGCTTTAGAAGAAATAATACTAATAGAAGACTAATGAAAAGAGACCAGGCTATTTGTATAGCTTATCCCTGTTCCACTGCCTTCCCAGAACACAAAACAAATGGTTTAGCTTACCCTCTACCACCAAGGAATCTAGATTTTTCTAAGAAACTCCTCTCTTTAGAATGAGGAGCACAGGGAGTACTTGGTGTGCTGTGCTTCCTTGAAGAATGTCAACCTATTATGATTTCTAAGTGGCAGCTGTGCTAGTGGAAAATGCAGCTTTCATAATGCTAGTGAACCAGCATGTGTATATGGGGCAGCCTTCCTCATGGGGCATATTGTGAGCTTAGGAGAAAGCTAGATGCACGTGATGTTTTGTTCGCATAGGTGATAGTCATACTCAGATACTCAGCATGCTTGCACTGCTACATGCAGAAGTACTTCCCGAGAAGGGGTGTTCCTTGGCTAAAAAGCTTTGATTATATTCAAGAATAAAGCTTTCTTAGCCAAGGTATTCTGCAGTTCTTTATAGCTTTGTTTTACTTGTGTCTTTGGATCTGGTACTCTACTTCTACTTGAGAAGCTTTGAACGTGGAGGTTTTGTTGCTGGCTCACAGGAAAAGGAAAGACCTTTTGGAAAAGCAGCTTTTTTAGCAGAAGTTCTACAGCTATGATTCGCCCTAGGTTGACCTTTCTTTAAACTCTGTGTTCAGTAATATTTGTTATCTTTATAGATTCAGAAACATTCAGAAAGCTTGCTTAGCCTTGATCTGTGCTATGTGATTTACCTTAATAAAATATTGTGTTGCCTTGAGCTTTCTGCTGACTGTGCTCTGAGGCTTAGACTCTAGAATGTGTCACATCTCTTACCAAGCTAGATATATCTGCCTATTTATGTGCTTGTCTGTATCAAAACACTTGTCACTATGGCAGTTCTGCAAGAGCACTGCAAACTGTGGTCTTGGTCTTATGATCAGGTGGGGCTGCACTTCCAAGCACTTGGGCACTTCTATCTGAAAACAAGCCTCTATGAATAGTAACTCTGTCTTGCATAAATTGAAGAACATTCTTTATGCAAACAGCTGGAAAGGAAATGCCTGTTAAGCAAATAAGAGCTTAATTCATGCTTGAGCAATCTGGGGAACAAACGCATCCTACCAGGTAAAATAACACAGAAATCTGCATTTTTATATATCTTGCTGTATAACGCAAACTTAATTACAGCTGTCTGTCCATGAAATACATCCCAAATAGTGGGAAGTGTGTGACCTAAATAGGTAGTGGAGGAAAAGAACTTCACTGGCAGTTCTGATGTTGAGTTCACATTGAGATCAAAGCTCCCGCCTGATGGGACAGGAACTGCAAGCAGCTGCTTGACCGCTTTGTTGTTGTGTGTATTCATTTGTCTCTAGTATAGCTCCAGCTGTGTGATCCAGGGGACTAAAATAGCTAGACATCTCTGTCAAGGAATAATGTTATGACTAAACTTGTGTATATATATTTAATAGTACTATTTCTTAATAAAAGCAGTTCTATTCATCCTTTGTTTTCTTTCAATTGTGCTTAATATCTGGTCACTGTTAGCTGTCTTTGAATAGGTAAGCAAATAGGTATTGACTTCTTTTGGGTGTTCTTGTACTTTATATTTGCCTTATTGGACAAACCATGGACTTGCATCTTTCTTGGCCTTGCAGATGCATAGGAATGGATGGTAAACTGTAACTGGAGAAACCTCAAGTGATTTCTTCAAGAAAATAACAGTTTAGCTTCTACCTAGCATGCTGTACGTGTGTGAACGATGCGTGGTGGGAGGTAAAGACAGAATCCTTGCCGCTGTATGCTTTGCCAAAACAAAATCTGCTTTTTGTAGATTAGGATGGTGTTGAAAATATGATTATATGTACTCCATATATGGGCTCCACTAAGTTTCTTGAGCTTGGCTAAAGAAGAAAGCAAAATCCTCCTGAGAGTCTGGAAGACTAAAATAGAGAATTGCTTATTCAACATAAACAATTGCTTCAAAGAATTGCTGATAGAGTATAAAAGGATGGGGTTTAGATCAGAACAAGTTTTTGCCCCATCTGTGCTGAAGTTAGATTACCATTCTGATCACTTGTTAGTTGCGGTACATTAGCTCTGCTCTGATGTTAGAGCAGGCTTTTTCTTTATTTTTATTTTCCTTCTTGAAAATAAAGATTGGTCTTACCCAATTACAGCCAGTGTCCCCTGAAAAGGAAGCTTGTGAACTAACATCAGGAGTGGAGCTGGGTGGGTAGATGAACCATCTGAGTTCTTATGTTTCAGACTAAATGCTGTTTTGAGGAAACTATCAACAGTTTCATTTTAATAGATTATTCTAACTTATGGTAGACCCCCCTGTAGCGATGAGCTGCTTTTTAATATTTTTGTGGCTTTACTTTGTACGGCTTTACTTTCCTACAGTTCTTAGGAGAAGCATATGCAGGTCACTGACATCTCCTTGGAAACCAGAAGATAAAAATTACTGTAGTTGTATCTGTTGCTCTATTTTGATATAAACAGTTGTATTTTTCTTGAAGAATGGCTACCTAGACATGAAGGAATTAACTGTTTTGGATTGTGTTTTTTTTTTTTTTTTCTTTCTTCCCCTCTCTGTGTTCTGCTAAAGAAAACGGGTCATGCAATGGAAGAACAGTAATGACTTTCTTAATTGAGCGGCTCAGGCTGTTGCCTCAAGCTTCTTGCGTTCTAATTAGAAATCCAAACGTAGCACGGTGTTCTCTGAGCCTCATGTCTCCAGCAGTTCAAGGAGTTTCTCTGTTTTGTCCAGCTTTCTGTTCAGTGCAAGATTATTTCTATGAAAGTATTTTTAAATAAGAACCTTGTAGAATATGTTCCTTTTGGGCAGCTAATGGCAGAGAGCTCATTTATAATGCATCTCGCGGAGACAGTTGTTATTCTCTTGGAGATACTAATGATGTCCTGCAAGGAGAATGAACATGGGAAGGTGGAAAGTGTCTGATAACTGTAGGTCAGGATCATTTTAGTAGCTGTTAAAGAGGAGCCATATTTTTGTTAAAGGGTAGATGCTGCATGATAGGTGGCTTCTACTAAACAACGTGGTAGGCAGAAACCAGACAGATGTAGCCATCTGAGGATTTTGCTTAGAAACATCTTTTTTTCCACAACATTCAAGCATTTGGTGTGATATAAATCCAATGCAATTGCTAGTATAGTCTGCTCTGGAGCAAGAGTTTGCATCTTGTTAGCAGACTCCAGGATGAATCATTTTCAGTTACTTCTGGTGGACTATCCAAGGAAAGTATTAGAGTAACTCAGTTATTTCAGGTTAATGTGATTATTCAGAATGAGGAATGGACTAACGTGAAACGGGATGGGCTGTGGTAATGACCCGTTGGTAAGGGTTGCTGTCGGCATAGGAGTGGTAGTAGTGTCCAATTACTTTAGATATTCTTACTCTTTCTTTTAGGCACCTCTCCTTTCTAGGAGAGACTTTGTTTTACTTGCTTATGCAAGTTATTAAGCTTTTTTTCAGTTACCAGTTATCACTTTCTATATTACCTCCCCATATTTTTAATGGTAAAAGGTAAAAAGATCATAGCTATCATTTCATTATTGAAATCTATGGATGCATTAACATGTAGACATCCTGGATAATATAAAATGAAAGCTGCTATTATGTAGGCTAAGGCAATAACACTTTTTCCCTGTAATACTGTTGGGGGACGATGGGGAGTGGAAACACTTTTGATCAGTCCTTGATTCTTCTCTGTCTGTTTTTTGTGATATAGGAGCTAAGCAGCTCAGGTCTCTGCTGTTACCTATCTTTTCTATATGACATCCCCTGCTTCTGAAGTAAATCCATAAGGTTTGTTTTGGTGCTGTGCCTCTCAGAGGACTAAACCAAATCTGAGTTTTAAGACTAAGCAGAACAACATATTGGTATGCGTTTTGAGTGGTGAAAATTTAAGTTAGTCAAAAATCTGATACAAATTTAAATTGGTCAGAAGACTTGCATAATAAGACATTCTAAAAATCTTCTGTTTGAATGAATCAGTGCCTAATATTTATCTCTGTGGAGAGAGTCGTATTCGTTTTCTCCAAATAAAGAACATTACCAAATATTTTCATTAGAAACAGTTACTTTCATTATTAGCAATATGCTGTATCATTTTAGAGCACTGGCTATGTTTATGCTATACCATGGGACTCTAAAATGGACTTCATTTTGCATATTACATGTTATTGTGAGCTAAGTCTGTCCAAATGACAGATCATTTCTCTAGTGCTAATAACAATTCTATACTTAGTATAGCCTGTTAATTAAATCCACTTTATCTCCTGCGGAAAACTTAGCCTTCAAGGCTGCTACAAATTTCTAAGCTACTAAACAATTAGTTTTGAAGAATTGTCCTGGTAGTATACAAAATGTGTACAACCCTCCTATTCCTTATTGGGCTACCTACTTCATGCTGTCTTCTCGGACACGGCGGGCACTGCTTGGAGTCGGAGTACACTGCTCCCAGCAGCGTTCCTGCTCTTTCCTGATTTACTTGATTAGCCAGGTGAGGACAGAAAAACCGTGGGCTCAGAACAATCCCATGTGAATCAACCTGAAAAAAACAGTTTATTGAAACCAAGCCGTCCCTTGTACAGCAGTTCCTTTCCCCGCTCCCGTCTCATCTGATTGGCTAGAGCCTTTCTCCCGATTGGTTGTTGTCGGGCTCCGTCGACCTTCCCTTAGGTCGCAGGCTCCAAGTGCCCTTTTGTTCAGCGCCACGTGCTGACTCCAAGGTCCGCTATGGCGGGTTCAGCGGGCGGCCATTTTCCTGCAAGAACAGCTCCACAGCCAGGTAAATCAGCATGCCAGCCAACTGCTGTTGTCATTAGAGATCTTGTCAGTTTGTCCACAGAAGAGTGGTTTTTTGCAATTCAAACTATGCCTTGGTAGGTTCTGCTTGGACTAAACTGATGTAAAGCTAGGAACTGTGACCGAAACCTACCGGCAGATTGGAAAGTGAAGTTGGGGTTTGGGTGACATTTCTGGCAGGATGTATTAGGGTGGCAAGAAATTGTAAAGACACTGGAACATTTTGTTCCTGGGACTGACTTTTAGGAATATCAGGCTAACATTCAAAGAAACGACAGGAGTTTATCATAATCCCAGAGAAAAATATGAAGTAAGGTGCTTGGCCTCTATATAAGGCTTCTGGGGATTAAAATTAGACATGTAGAATTTGATATCAACATTTCTTAGTTTTCAGTCTTTTAGTCTCTCTTGTTACCAGAAAGTTTTACAGGGGATTCTGACATGAAAATCTACTAGTTTGCAGAGCGCTTTGACTTTTTTTTTTTTTTTTTTAAAGCTTTGACTTAAAAACAGTATATTGTACTAGACATTGTTTTCAAGAGATCTTGAAATTCCTTATGAAAGCCAGGTTGCTGCTGCAAATGACTGCAGGAAACCTTAGCTACAAGGCAGCAGCCCTCATAATACCATCTTGTGTCCTGCCAGAGGGCTCTGAACACGTTATTCGCTGTCTATTTTGCACTTTGCATGTGTTTAAAGTTTTTCTGACTCAGTACCACAGTCTTGTAACACTTGCCAAAGCAAAAAAAGGCTTAATGAGAAGAATGACCAAGGTAAATGCAGCATAATGTTTATATTATAAATTGCCGACTTAATACTATCTCATAGCAAAGTTGGCAACAGATGAGCCAGGTAAGCAATTTGTCATATCAAAGAGAATTGGGTTTTACTGAATGACTGCTGTGAGGCAAAGAAAATCTCAAATACATCTCTCTCGTTTGAAATGGATATGAATTTGACTTTCCCTGAATTAAGGACAGATATGGTAGTATATTAGACTCGAGCAAAGGTGAAATAATGAACTACTAAACCAGAGTTCTTTCATTTTTGGGTAGCTAATCATGATGTATGTTTCTGATGAAGTTTTAATAAACATCTAAGCTTGGCTAAATCTGTACTATATTAACATAAAGCTGAGTTAATATTGGTAACGTGGTTTGCTGCTTGTACATAATAAATTGCAAGACAGCCACTTGCACAGCCAACTAAAGACTATGGAAGCTTAAGCCTTCTTAAAAAGACAAGGAATCTATAAGTTTCTAGAGATGAAGTCTGGTGTGCAAAACTTACAGGAACTGTGGTGGAGTCCATACTTTCAGTCCATACTATCAGGAAAGGAAGACCAAAAACCTGGGAGGTGTGTGTTTGTGTGTGGTTGTGGTGGGTGTGTTTTTTTTTTTTTTTTTTTTTTTTTTTTTTTTTTGTGGTGGGTATTTGCTGGGGAGGAAAAAATGGGAGTCCCTTTACAAACTGTAGCAAATCTGATTATACATGTGTCCAATTAGATTTTTTTTTTTTATAGAAATTGGAAGAGCTTGTTGTAGGAAGTAGAGATGTTTTCCTGCTTCCCTCTCTGGCCCATTAAAAAGCACATGGTATTGGCTTGGTGCTGACCTTTCCAAATCGGATATCTAATTCTCCGTAGTTCAATTCTGTTTCCACAGAAACCAGTTGTGAATAATCTTTCTCAGTTACTACTAAAGCATTTTAGTTGTTCAACATTGAGCAAATGACTTTTTTCCTCTAGAAAAACTAACATCAAAGTGATTTAGTAAAGACAAATTAAATTTTGCTGGTTTATATTGTCAGCTTTTTAGTCCCATTAGGGATAGTCATCAAAGGTAAGAGTGCTACAGGGAGTTGAGTTATCATAACCAAATCTGTTTGGTGATAGGTGAATTGTGCTTCCTTCATTTCCAAGTAAAACCCATTTCTGTGCCTGCATCTAACACTTCTACTTACATTCTGTGTGTAGGGAACTGATATGAGCATTTAGATTATATTAAAAAAAGCAAAATTAATCCTAGAATTCAAAAGTATTCCATAATAGATATGCATTGAAAAAGTCACTTTGATTTCTGTTGAAGATAAATCTTCTGTAATGCGACTGTGTTTTCATTATGGTACTTGCTATTATGGTAGTCATAATTACTTGAAGCTAGCCTTTTATTAGTCATGATATCTTTGCTTTGTGGAGGATCTCCTTAGAGCCAGATGTATTTTAATGATTTTTTTTCCCAATATGTATAGTAATGTTAGTAACTAAATGCAGCTTGGCTTAAAATATTTTTATCCTACCTCAGAGAACTGTGAGAAGCAGTTGGTCAGTAAAAGATAATATGTTGTTCTATTAACAAAGCTTATTTTTAAGAGCTTGTAACAGCTTGAACTTTTTACTATTTACTACATAAGCCTGAATTATATACAGAAGTCAAGGTTAGATGAAATTAGCGATGTGTTTTCAATGCAAAGCTTCGTTTTACCTGGGATACTTCTTAGTCTAACACATTGCAAGAGTTTTTGCAAATAGTATCTCAAAGCAAGGTTTCTCAGAGGACTGCCGGTGAGCTCACTTCCCCAAGTGCTTGTGGTGCATACAACTGAAGCTCATCTAAACCTGAACTGGGTGTAGAACTTCCTTTATTTCCTAGGTGATAGATGTGATTGTTATTTTAGCTATGTAACTGCAGTCTCCTGGTTTGGGCAAGCTTGTGATAATCCACTGACTTTGCATGATAAATTAGAGATGAAGTGTTACTTGGATTTTCTTTAGACCAGATCTAACCAGTGCATTTCTAGAACATGATAAAAGACATCTAGCAGCTCTGATTAAGCAAATCGGTCAACATCCAGTAAGCACAGAAAAGTAATCAAATGTTAGATTCTTTGGAGAGTCAGATCTCAAAGGCTTTGATACTTTCCTGTAGTTATTTTTTTGGATGAGTAAAACAGGATCTTTCGTTACTGTAGAGTGTGCTCTGTATCAAGTGAAACCTTCCCATGCAATGCAGTGAATGCAATATGATGTAAATTGGTAGTAAAAGCTGAGATTCATGAGATTGAAGTGTTGCTATCCATTACAGTGTGATTTGTCTCTCTCGTTCTCTGTCACTCTCTCTGTTTTGACAGTTCCTGAGCCAAAAATAAATAGGTGCTCAGACTTTCTGGAAAGGAGGATTTAAGAAATAGTGTATGATAGGTGCATTGGCCTCAAAGTACAGGGAGTCTTTGCAAAAATATTTTGTCTTACCTACCTCCCTTTGGAGCTGTTGGCAGTAGCTGTGTGGGGAAACAAGTTGTACAACTCTGCTGGCTCGTAAATACTCAAATGCTAGAGTTCTGCTCGCTGAATCCTCTGTTTCTTTATATTGCTATCAGTTTTCTCCTTTGCCATGACACATGCTGTGTACTGAATCACAAGAAGAAAGAAAGGCTGCTGTCCTCACTGGTTAGATCCCAAACAGGAAGATGCTATTCCACTGGTTACCTCGGAACAAAGCATGGCTTGGAGGTGGTCTCAGATACAGAATCGCTTTATGTAAATAAAGATTGACTGAAGTTTACTGTTTAAACAAAGTAAAAGATGAGAGGCATGTATTAGACACCTAAATGATAGTATCGTGGGGGGGGGGGAGGGCGGGGAAGGTTAGAAAACAACTTCCAGTGTAGGATATAGGGATGTGAAAGTAATTATTGGGCAATACTTCTAGAAAGATGATCTTTTTCAAAGTAGGTGATTAAATTTGGGGATTTACTATTGCACAAAGCAAAACAGGATGTGCTTGTGCAGAAAAGAATGGCGTGCTTGTGCAGAGGAGAGCCAGGGGTGTTTAATACTGTGGTCATCTGGGGATCCTGGAAGCTTCCAAACACCTGATTTCCAGGAACTAATAGAATACTCAAACAGGGCATGTACTTTCTTCCAAACGTGCTCTTGGCCTTTGTCAAAGAGTAGCCGATGAAAATAAATGAATCGGAACAGTAGTGTATCCCTCTGATTTTATGTTGAGTCTCAGCTAGGCTTTTAGGGTAGGTCTGAATGTTGTGTTTCCATCAGCAAATGAGAGACCTAAATCTACTGGATTTGGATGTAGAGGAGGAAATGGCCAGAAAACATGACAGAAAAAAAATTAATGGTTATAAGGTTATCGGCATCCTTTCTGCCACCCTCTTCCAGGCTGTCCTTTCCTGATGAAACCATCAATCTAACAGGCTTCAGACATTCTGTATTCTGCCATCTGTCACCAGTGGTAAAGTTTGGAACAGTATGTTCCTACATATATCTTTTCTGGAAACATACTGATGTGTTAATGATACAATTTCAATAAAATGACATCAGTGTACAAAACTTAGGAGGTCTGAGCCAAGCACTGTTCAAAGTTATTTACAAAATATTTGCTGAATAATTTTGGCAAGCAAATTCTGTATGACCTGCTTGCAAATAAGTCATTGACAGTAGTTGTCCTTTAGAATCCAAGCTAAATTAGTCTGAAATATTTCTTCATGAGGGGAGGGGTGATGCATAAATCTTAGCAATTGCAAACTTCAAATGGGGGGAGGCAGAGACCAATATGTAAAAGATCTTTTTTCAAGGGATTTTTTGAATATGCCTGCTACTCAACTAGTTTATTAGAAGCAAGAACATAAAGAATGACAAAATAATATTTTACCTAAGCATTTATTATAGTTTACCAGATTATCATTGTCCAGAAATGAGTGATAGTCTATTTTCTCATAGTGCAGAATTGTATTATGCATTAACAAATAAGTTGACCAGTTTAGATTTAAGACCCTCATGCCAGTAGGGGGATCTGTCGTTTTTATTGGATAACTATTCTTTAATTCATTTCACTGTTTCTCTCTTATCATACTGCATCTCTTCTTGGCTTATATATAGACTACTCTCAGTACTGGAACTTGTGGAAACATGCTGCCAGCTTGCCCCAAAGTTTGAGGAAAAAGCTGTTGCTGTGGTCAGGAAATATCAACTGACATTAAAAGAAAAACATTCAAAGCTACTTCTGTCATAAGGCAGCAAAAATATCCTTCCTTTTTTTTTTTTTTTTTTTTTTTTTGATAAATATTATGAAAGCTGTAGCTGTGATTCAAACCACTTTAAATCAATGATGTTGCTAAGGACATTAAATCTGCTATCAACACAAACACCAGCACGGGCAGGAATCTCACTGGAGTAGATGAGAAAATAATGTACAGAGAGGTCTTGTTCCAGTCTCTGATTCTGTTTCTCACAGCTCTTGTATAAGTACATGTTAAACTGTCTTTAAATGCCCTTGAGTTGTGCTTTTGAAAAATTGCTATGCATATCCATAGAGTAATGGTTTCTAGGAGATTACATGTTTGGTCTCCTGTTGGTATGAAATCACTTTCAGGAAAAGATTGTCTGCTAATGAGCCCGAACTTTTAGGATATAAACATTAATAGTTTTTTAACTCCAGGCTTTCTCTAGCAATACACTTCAGCGGGAGAGGCTCAAAGGGAAGCTGTTGTTTTCCCTCCCAATCCTGCTGTTTCAAAACCTGCACAGAACTATCCAGCTGATGAAAGGTAAATGAAAACAAGGTTTTGGGAAAGGGATCCGCATTTTTGCGGAGAGAGAAATAACTTGAAAGAGGTTAGAGATTGCTACTAAGCTGGGAGATTTGAATAAGTTTGTTTCTTAAAATTGCATGTGCATAGCATTTGCTTAGGCACAAAATTTTCCTTTGCTGAATTTTGCAAGAATTTCTTTAGCTATCCTCACTCCTGCTCTTAATAGCCATCAGTGTTATGTTATCGGGGATAGTGTCTGTTACATTAATACCCTGTGACAGTGTTTTCTTGAAAAGATGAAGTACATTGTTATCTGGAAATGTTGCTTAGCAATTTCTCTCCAAGGATGGATTTTGCTTCAAGTTAATATAAATTTTTAAGGAAGTTAAATAAAAGTTAAGAACCAGCAAACAAAATAAATTTTTCTAATTATCTTCTACTTATGTGTAGTGCATGAATATTCTGCTGTTAGTAAAGCCAGTGTATGAGCATATGGATGGGAAAGATGTTAGAAGAAAGACTTTTTTATACACTGTTTCCTGGTTGTAAGTGTTCAAAAGCCAATGTTTTTGCATGGAAGAGATGTTAATAAAGAATTAAAAACTAACCAGAATTACGAGCTAAAATTAACAGGAGAGCTAAAATCAGGATGTCTGGCCTAATGATTTTCAACAGTGCTGTTGAAAGAGGAGAAAGTGTCAGCTGAAATACTTATTTACTGTAGAAATCTTTTGAAGGGGGAAGAAAAACCAGCTAGGTTCTTGGTTTGAAATGCTGGAAGTTCACTCTGGTCATGCTGGCGTTTAACTCGCTTTATCCTCCCGGCTGTTTTTTCCAGCTGGGTCAGACCCTTTCATTTGATGCGTATGTTGGCTTTGATGCCCCGCGGCTCCCGCAGCGCTGCGCCTGCTTGCCGGGGGCAGCGAGCTGTGGGAAGCCGCAGAGGCAAAGG
This sequence comes from Tinamus guttatus, assembly GCF_059628265.1. NCBI lineage: Eukaryota > Metazoa > Chordata > Aves > Tinamiformes > Tinamidae > Tinamus > Tinamus guttatus. The sequence goes on along the minus strand of NW_028288774.1, from coordinate 14,436,634 downwards.
GCGGCCGGGAGGAGCTAGCCCGGCCCTACCTCGGTGTCCTGCAAAGGAGCGGCAGCCCGGATTTTTAGAACTGCCCCATGAGATATTCCTTGTGAATAAAATGCAGGGTATGTATGCGGGCTGTGATACGTGTAGTGAGGGGCAGCAGCTCCTGAGGCTTTAAACAGAGCTGAAGCATGTGTGTTTAAACTCCTGGAAAGATCAGCTTAAAATAAAAAAAATTGTTTGGTGCAAGGTTGCTGCTGCACTGGCTTGTGCCATTCATTGTATTGTTCGGCACTCGCTAGGCACCTGCGCACTTGTGAATGCTTTCCAGTTATATGCTCATGAAAGAAAGAAGAAAGGGTAGAAATTGGCCTTGCTTTGAGCAGAGGATTGATTTAGATGAACTCTAGGGGTTCCTTTCAAACTTCAAATTTTCCTATGATTCTTAATGTTGGCTGGAAACACTCACTGGCAGGAATGCCGCCTGTAAGGACCTGTGCCCATGAGGCTTTTGGTACTGTTCTAGTGACTTCCTTTTTTTTTTTTTTTTTTTTAATATGCTTGTTGAGGCATCCCTTAGCAAGCAAAAATCACCTACCAGGGTGTTTTGCTGCATAATGCAAATCACTGCTTTTAGATTCCTAAAGCCAGTTCAGGCTAAAATGGCGCCAGTTCTGCCACAGCCCATCCGCTAAGATTATTAGCTTTCTTAATCCAAGGCTTTTAGGCAGAACTGTGCAGCTCTCTAATGCATCTGCACTTCCTTGAAGCCTCCAGAGGAAGCTCCTGGTTTTTTAAAAAATAATAATACATTCAGAAGTCAGATATATTTTTAATGGTCTTTTTTGTGGCCTCTGTGTATTTTTTTTTAAACTGTTTGTTATGTCATCTTTTAGAAACAGATATATTGCCTTCTGCGTTAGCCAACAATGCACCGTTTTTATTTCCCTGCCACTCCTGGACTAGGAATTTCTAAGGAATGATGTCCAGGAGGGCTCAGGAGTTGCATCTGCAGGATGAACTGAACTCATTACCATTACTATGTAGTTTGCAGTTTATTTTTTATGCTCTGTACAGTTGCTGAAAGCCACTAGTGATGGAGAGTCTTGTAGCAAATATCAGACTAACAAGAGTTAATATTTACATTCTTTTCCAAATAGTTAAAAATTCTTGGCTTAAAATACTAATACTATGATATTGGCTGCCTTTTATCCCGCAGTGCTAATCCATACATTATCAAACAGCCCACACTTCAAAATTATGCAAGAATGCAGTATACTTTCTAATGTTATTTGGACTCAGTAGTTCAATTTACACAAGTTTAACTTGTTCAAGCTTCTCTCTGGGAGAGTGATATGCAAAAATAGAAAAGGTATTATAAGTAATATCACAGCTTTTATCCTAGATATGAAGCAACCCAGGACTGTAGGCAAGAAAAAATGCAGGTAAAGTAACTTCTGTTTTTACTGGTTGGTTATTTCCTGCGTTAGCAGTTCTGCCAGGCTGCCTTGAAATTCAAGGCAAGCCCTTCAGGTATAAGCTTGGAGAAGCAACACTTCTCAGAGAGATCTGGCTGGTATATAACTTTATTTAAAAGGAGGAAAGAGAAATCAAGACCTGTGTCGTACTGCATGGTATGGAATGGGCAGAGTGCCATTAGGGCATTTATCCATCATTGAATTAGGAAACAGCCTGTTTCAGGAAAAGGGAGGAATTTGTGAACTAAATTTAGGGTTATATGACAACATGTTTCTTGTTCTGAAAGCTGCCTTTGACTTGTGAGGTTCTTCTGTTTCTGCTGGCACTTGTTCTCTTAGGAGCTTCTAACACTATGCTAAATCAGATTAGAGAGCAGCTATAAATGAGAATGTTAAAAATATTTTCTATTTCTGAACAGTGGTGAAACCACTGTATTAACCCTTTTCGTATTCTGTGTTGCAATTCATGGCCCAGCACACATCCATACCCATGGGTAAGAGAAGGCTGAAATGTGTCCAGCCCAAGAGCTGTGCCCTGAACGTCTAATTAACTCGGTGACGGGGTCTGGCCTAGCCTGGCAGAGAAGGAATAAGCAGTCCGGTAATCTCCTTAGAGCCTCTGAGAAGGTAATGGGATTTGAGGATTGCGGGCCTCTGCTCCGTTGCTTTGGCCTGAGACCTGCAGTGCCACAGTGAGGTGTCTTGTGAGCAGGAGCGACGTGGGATATCGTTCGCAAGCCGTTTCTGCTGTGGTGTAAGAGAACCTGTACACCCGGGGCCAGCCACTCTTCTGTAAAGCCCCAGGCTTACTACAAGAAAGCATGAGCAGTAATTTAATTGTTAGCAGATATTTGCCGGTACCATATGTTTTAAACTACTGTTTGATATATACTTTATTGTTGTCATTGTACACCACACAAGTTCTGTGCAGATAGTGGATTAAATACCGTATTTGTTAAATTTCCTTTTGTTTCATGCGAGAGGTTTTTTGGTTTGTTAGAGTCACCTTACCAACTCATCAGGAAACAGCTGCTTAACTAAATGGCAGGCTTAGACAGCAACAAAATTTGTTTTACTATATCTCCAACATATGCTCTTAATTTGAGGATCTTAAAACAATTTTAATATAACAATTGTTATATCTAATATTTTAAATATTAAGTCTGGAATCAGAATTTCCTGGCATGGAAGAAGGTAGCTTGCTAGGTTGAATGGGATTTGGACTTGGATAAGTGGGTTTAAAGAAAACTGACAGGTGGCTGGAACTTCTCTCTTGTGGCTGCGCTGTGTAACTTGATGTATTTTATAAAACATTTGAGTTTAATCCTGGACTTCTCTCCTAGACAAAAATTCCCCTGTGATCTTCTTTGAGTTACGATTGCTTGGACTTGCTGGCTTCGAAGGCCCTGCCTGTAGGTCTCTTGTAGGTGTTTATTGTAGTTATGGCATAAAATTAAAAACAAAACCAAAAACCAAACTCAGATAAAATAAGACTGTTTAAGGGCAGCAATGGATAGCAAGTAGTAAGTGAAAAACTACAGTCTCCTGCTACCACTTGCAAAAAATTCCAGTTGTGTTGCAGTTGGTTTCCGAGCTCCTCTCTGCTGACTCTGTGGTGGCTCCCTAAGTGAAGGGGACCTAAGTTGGTAAGACAAGCTCAACAGTTTCTACATTGGTTAATAGCTTCTGCCTTGTAAATGGCCCAGTTTTGGTTTTGTTCTTGAGTGGAAGGTGTTTTTTGTTGTGTTTTTGTGTGTGTGTGTGTTTTTGTTTGTTTCTTTTTTCAATACTGCATCTTAAGTGAGTTGTTTTATTGCCTGCCTGCAGTAGTCACAAAAATGATACTTTTGGACCTGGCTCTGCAGGAGATACGCCTTCTATCGTTTGTCAGGTTACAGGGCAGTCCCGCATCTTAAACTTGCTTGTATTTGGAGAAAGCTTAAAAATGAGAGAATGTTACCCTCTAGCTATAGGTTAAGAGGTGTGTGTGTGTGCGTGCGCACGCAATGGGGAAATTACCTCAATAATTGTTGTCCCACAAGATAATTTATTGCACTGCCTGATACACTTTAGATGGAAGTTAAACTGCAACTTCTTAATCTGTAGGGAAAAATGGTTATTTAAAAAGTCTGTCAGGTATATAGTAAACTCAACATCGTAAGAACAAGGAGCTGAAAATGTTTAATTAGGGCCAAATATAACAAATCATCATAATATGTTGTGCAGTAAAAAACATTATTGAAAAAATATGCCAGTGGCAATTTTGTATAGAAAATAGAAGTCAATAAGTTAAGAAAAATGTCTCTGTGTTTTGGACATAGAATGTTTTTATACAGCCTATTCTACACATTTTCTTTCCTAGTACCTCATTGTACAACTTAAGTTAATCAGTAGGAAAATGGGCATGTGATCTTAATTGATCAGTAAGCAGTTGTAATGTACTGGTTAGTGTATGAGACTTGACCCCTTGGGAGTGTTGTTAATGATTTATTTATGAATCAAAGTTAGTCAGCCTCACAGCGTGAGCTATTTTTATCTTTTGGAAAGTGCATTTGAGGTGAAACACTTCTCTCAATTCACAGGTTCTTTAAAAGCACAGCGCTGCCTGCAAGGAGAGAGAAAATGAGAATTGCAGTGTGGAGTCTGAGGACAAATCTTGCTGTGACAGCTCCTCAAATAAGCCTTGTACTTTTTTCTCGGTAAGGTTTTGATCCCATCTTCTGCAATACTGCTGATTATATTAGCTTGGAATTTAATTTTTAACATGTTTTCTTTTTTTCTGAAACACTTGGTTTTTAACATGTTTAAGTACTTAACATTACTAAATCATATGTTTTCTTATTTAGTAATTTCTATAGTGAGGAGCATAATGTCAGTTGTCAGTATTTAAAGTCAATGTATTTCTTATATTGTGGTTTTCCTAATTTCGCTGTGATTTCATCTGAAAGGTCCATACATCATCTCAACATTCTTAGTTTCTTCACTCTTCAACTTTGCTAGTGTCAAGTAATAAGTAAAATCTTGGTAATTGTCATGACAAGTGGATGAGAAAGCATTTCCATTGATATTTCATTTTAAGAACTTTTAATACTATGAAAAAGAGGTGCGTATGCGTGTGACCATCATAAAAATTCATGTTGTTTCTGCCGCTTTCTGGGAAGATGTAATGTGTTTCTGTAAGTAGCATTAAATCCCTCTTGGGAATTATTCTTTCTCTCTGATGTACCGGAGTGCATGACGTAAGGCTGGGGGCAGGAATAAACTGCTGAAGTCCTCTATTGCATCCCTTTGCTTGGGTTGGGAGTTAAAAGGGCGGGGGAAAAAAAAAATAAAGTCCTTCTGCCAGCTGTGGCTGTAGGGAGCACTGAAAGATCCATATTTTCTCCTATTGTATCAGCTGGTGAAGCATTGAGGAAGCTTCTATTGTATTTTTAGGTTATTGGGTTTTATGAAACATAATCATTGCATCTAATTTTGTGACAAGGACTCACAGTGCCCAAGACGGATCCACTTTCACTTTCAAGTATAAAATAGCCAAATAGAGTTTCAAGTCTTGCAAAAAGCATTATCTTGGTACTTAGCACAAGTGGAGTTTTCTAAAGATTGGTGTTGCACAAAGGTAATACAGTGAATGGCCGGGGGTTTAGTTTTTAGCTACTTTGTGACATGACCCACATGCACCAGAGGAGGAAGAGGGGAAAAAAAAAAAAAAAAAAAAACCCTAAATGTTTAGTTCTTGAGTAGGGGTACCTAAAGCCATCAGAAACAGCTATAGCTTAACTGTTACTTAAAGGTTTTTTTTTTTTTTTGATTTTTTTTGACAGTTTTTACAGTATTGAAAAATAATCACCTATTCAAAATTGCAGCACTTATTTGTTGGATATTTAAAATATATTTTCTGAAAACATTAACCTGTGAGCAAATTTGCAGTTTAACATCTGTCTTAAGTCTTAAGCCAGAAACATATTTCCCATGATCAAGTAGTGAAACTGTATCTTCCTATTGATGTCTGTGGTTCTCTTCTGTGCACTGGTAAGTTAATAAGATGCCCCAAATGAAAACGAAATGCAGCTGCAGGTACAGAGTACTTCTGGAGGTGCCTAGTGCCTTCCATGCATGTGCACATGCTCCCACTAATCAAGAAGAACCTTGCATGGGATGGTTTTGGGTGTCAAGAGCTCTAATACACTGCTTTCTTCCAAGCAAAGATGATCTTTAGGGTATCTCTACTTCAGCTCTCTTGGTGTGTTTTCAGAATGGAAAGCCTGCAAAGTCTCTCGGGACTCATTTTTAGAGAGAAGGAAGATGCTGAGATAGCTGATAAAAGGGTCAGGCTACATCACAGAAGGAAAAAGGAATTATAGTGTGTGGAGCATTTGTAGAGTTTACTTCAGGATAAAAAGCTAAATTCCATGATAAAGAAGGTAAGGTTGCCATCTAGGAGTATGGTATATACAGAGAGGTGTAGTATGGTAAAAATGAAGAGGTTTAAAATAGAAATGAAACTAAGGATACTGAAAGAACTCGCCTGAACATGGAGAGAAGTTATCTAAATGAGCGTGGTCTAATATTATGTATCAAAATGAGCAGGTAGGAACCCATGTAAATAGGTATGTTCTTAAAGGAGTAATAAAACCTGCATAGAGCCGTACTGTGGTGCATATAAGTGTTTCTCTCTGAGAGAGAGGGAGAAGCATAAAAATAACGACTTGGAGTTCAATTTGTGTGCTCTCTTGATCTGGTGACTTCTTTGCTTATTCTTTCCTGTAAGCCCTTTGCTGTAGGCTATATTGTTTACAGCTCCAGCAGGATTACCTCTCCTATGGCACGCTGCATACATTTTTATAAGCTCCTAGTAGCTGTGGTGTTTTGTTTTGTTTTTTTACTCTTGCTAGTTTGTTCTTTTTATCTTCTAAGTATAGCCTTTCTTCCCATGAGCATTACTGGTCATACGCACTGTCAATAGTATGAAATATATAGGTACAAAACGAAATAGTCCAGACTTAGAAAACCACTAATGTCTCCTGTGTTAATTGTGAGGCAAAAGAGAGAGCAAAATACAATGGTGAGCTTAAAGGAGTGGTTTTAGGAATACATTTTGGCTTTGTGTTATTCATAACACTCAGTAAATCTTCCTGGCTTCCCAGGCAATGGTCTTTTATTTTTCACATTAAACCATTGACTCTGCATTGCTGGTCAGCATTTTTGTTACCTAGTATTTCTTTTCTATACAAATCATAGAATTTCTTCAATCACTTTAATGTTAACCCATTAAATACATTTGTATTTTCTCATTTTTAGTCCTAGTTTAGAAATGATCTGTAAGTTTTAAATTAAATACTGGGCAGTTATTGAAGTGATGCTTGTACAGGCAAAGGTTCTAATTATGAGATTAATGCCTCCTTCTGGATTGCTGCAGTGGACTGCCTAAGCTACCCAAGCTAATGTGGACAACTTCATCTCTGGTTACACTTTGCAGCAGAGATGTCCCTGCTGGATGCTGTATATAGTGTGTTTAAAAATGGGCAGGTAAACAGCAGACTGAGTGCTACTAGTGCTCTTTTGTAATTAATAAGTCAGCTAATGATTCAGAATTTGTTTATCTTCTGCATATTGATACTGAGGAGTCTAGAAGGGGGTTTTGAAGTGAGAGAAACTCACTTAATTCCGTGATAATTTTATGAAAAGAATGATTCTGGTAGGTCTAAATGAGCTTGTAGCTAAAAGTGTCTTCTCTGAAGTTAGTACTTTGGTAGTTGAAATAGAAATGATACTAAATAAGGATGGTAATCTTTTTGGAAACTGAATTCATTTCAGTCTGGGTAAATCTTTTCTCTGTGGAAAAAGAAGCGCTCGAATTAAGGCTGTGGTCTACAGCAGAGAGGGTTTGATAGCAGGTATCAGAATTAGAAGCATCAGATTCAGGATTTAGGCATTTGAATCTTAGAAGCTAATGAGAGTTGTATATCATCTCTAGTAATCATGCATGAATGAGCATGCAGTCTAATTTAGAGTAAATTTGAGAAGCTGCTGCCATCAGCTTTGATGGAGGTTGGCTTCATTTTCCTACTCTGATTATAGCAATAGTGTATATATGTATGTGAAGATGTATTTGTGCTTGTGTGGAGTTTTTAAAATTATTTTATTTATTGGAGATACGTGGGAAGGATTTTTGTCATTACTCTGTGACAGAAAATTCTTCACTAAAAGAAATTTTGAGAAAATATGTTGCTTCAGTTGGGTTATTTTTTAAGATAGCAAAGAAATTATCAGTAAAGAACATATCCAGCTCTTAGTGAAACACAGAGGCATTTTTTTTCTGGTGATGACTTTGGATTTGGGTAGATCCCTCATGCCTCATTGAATTAAGCATGTCTTTTGCTCCTTATAATGAAATTTTGGCAAATGTCAGTGCTACCAACTCTCTTGCTTCCACTGTCTGCTAGAGATATTTGCAAAGATGTGGTGGGTGTGTCATCTTAAGTAGAACTGAAATGCATTTCATGTTTGTGGATGTGGTTGGATAGGGAGCTCCAGAGACACAGACACCCCTCTTTTCTTCTGGAGAGCGCCTGATGGAAGCAGTCTAAGACCCTGATAGTGCCCTGAAAACTCTCCTTGGGTGTCTCAGTGGGGACTGTAATGATCTCCCTGCTCATTTTAAGAAATATAAAGTGTTTGGGGGGGTGTGTTTCCCCCCCTCACCCCCCGCCAATATTTTGAGGTTTACAGATCATTAGTCATGCAGTTTCAATGCATAAATCTAATCTCTCTAGGAGATCTAGCTAAAACTAATTTTGCCTGTGTCTTAGGAGGCAAAAATTAAATGTGAAAGATTCTCTTTGGTAGCAATGTAACAAAAAGTGCTAACGGTCTCATAGGCAGGATAAATCTTGCTTGCGTGAAAGATCATTATCATACAATTGCACCTGGAAGCTGGGCTCACTTGGGTAAGTGGAGCAGGATCTAGAGCTGTTCAGAGGCACTAAGGGAGCAGCCTCTAACAGTGCTGCTTTTAACTCCCCGCCTCGGGCCAGGAATGCAGAGCAGGAATCAAGCCAGGCGGAAGGTGCGTGTACGATCTTGCTAGAAGGCAGCTAAGTGCTCTGTTATTAGATTACAGGATCTTTGGTAGCTTCATTGATTTTATCTTTTTTTTTTTTTTCTTTCCTTCCTCAAGAATGATTGCAACTTCTCTTTAAAAAAAAAAAAAAAAAGTTTCTTGCAAAGTCTTAATTTTGCCTGTTTGTTATCAGAATCTCCCTAAAATGCTAAGAGCTTTGCATGCTTGTCTCTGCTTTTGCAGTGGCGTTTTAGGGCTAGCTGTGAGCTTTTTGAAAATTATCTTTTGAAGGACTAACCCTTCCTTGGTGTCTTGCCAAGTTCTTTAATCAAAGCTCTTCATCAGATACATTTATTTCATTAAAAATAAATAAATAAATTGCAGAGCTATGCCTTCAATTGTGCATTGGAATATACCTTAACTGTGTGATTAGTTTGCATGTGCTTGAAAATTAATTTTGGAGTTTTATCCTTCCTTATAAGTTTTCTGCTATGGCTTAATTGTTACTGACAGTGAGTATATGTAATAATCTTAGACAGCTAGTTTCTCCTGTTTTGCTAAGTTGAAGCAGATAGGAGCAGATATAGCCTTGCTATTTTTCAGATATTTGCAATTTTCATGCAGTTTCAGTATGTCCTACAGGAATGGTCCAAACTGTTGTGGTACTTGTCTTGCCTGAGTAGGAATGCTTCTAAAAAGGTGGTTGTTCACATGTTGCTTTGCTTTTTGTCTGGAATAGCCAGGTATCAGATATAACAGAATAGTCAATAGAGATGACTATGCTGAATAGAGGCACCCATTTTTAAATATCTCTTCAGCATAACACACACATATATTGTCATATACACACACCATCTTTTGCAAGTTAATTGTTACAGATTTCTCTGGCTAGAAGAAAGGATTAAGGAGCGATATCAGCATTGTTATACTGAAATATACATTTAAAGGACTTGGAAGAAAAAAATGTTTACTTTCAGAATTTTTTTTCCTATGTGCATTGTACAGCTCTTCAACAATTGTAAAGTTCTTCAACATTTGGTATGGTATGTCCATTATTCATAGAGGTAAAATGAATAAGTAATACTGAATGGCAGCAGATTGTTACATTTTGCTTGTAAAGAGGCCATGTTAATGGAGACTGCTGGTAGCACACATCATGAAAACAAGCCCTGTTACTTGAGCTATGAATTAAAATTCAGGCAAAAACATATTGTGAAGTAAAGCAGACTCAAATGTCTTTGAAATGACTTATTTATGTGAACTCTTTTTTCCTGAAGGCTTCTATCAAGGTCACTGATTTGAAAGATAAAAGATTACAGTTTTGGTGTAATCTGTTGCATGGTATCAGTTTATTTCTGGCTCCTTATTATATTGAACTATACCTGGAGGATCGCGAATCTTTGCTTTTCTGGTATGTTAAATTGTGTTTTGTGCAGAATCTAGGAAAACAAGATAGCATAGGTGCTGGATGAAACCCCTTGGCTCTATCAAAGGACATACCTGTGCTTCTGCAGTACCATCAAAGCAATTGTACTATCAAAGCAATTTTTTGAAAATGCAATTTGCTTTGAACACTGGAGAAATTCTTCTTAGCTCAAGGTGTTTTAAGTGATTTCTGCATTATTGGCAGTATTCAATAATAAAACTAAACACTATCTATAAAGCAAAGTAAGAAAGAGGAGAAACTCATCTGACTAAAAGTAGGTTATTTTAGATTCCTGCCAGTTTTCTGGCAGCCACCTTCAGTAGTAGGGGACCTTGTAGCTTCCAGGGTGTGTCTTCTAGGTCCCTAAGGCATCTAAAATGGAAATAAAATCTTTGCTTGGTACCTGAATCCTGCTCAGGGTGTATTGCTTCTTGCTGATACAGAATATATGCTTTTTATGCATTGTTGTGAGAAAATATTTATTTGGATATTGCTTTACAAATCAATGCTTAAAAGCATTAAAACTCAGCCCTTTAAACAACATCATGCTTTTATTGTAAGAGAATAGCTGTCCACTTCTCTGGATGTTTGAAGCGTGGAGGTGCTGGGAATTATTTGCCTCCCTCTTGATTTGTTTGATGGGTGGATTCAATAGAAGTTATTCTATTCTAACCCAGGTGGATAGCAAAGGTAGGCAGAGACTTGAGGCCTGTTCCCATTCTGCACTGTTATATTAAGGTTGGAGTTGCCTTGAGTAGACAGAGTAGAACAAAGGAGTGCAGAATGTGTTGGCGCTTGGCGGTCCTGCAGCGTAGGTAGGAAGTGTTATGGCTGTTAACGATTGCAGGTATTCGTATGCTCCGAACTTGAAATTGTAGCAGAAGAAAGAGACTGTACAATACAATAGGAGATCAGTAACAAAGCACATTCTGCCTCCTCAGCTACTGGCTGCAGTAAAAAAACAGGTGGGAGGAGAATGTATTGCATTACTTTGTGTGTAAAAGCTCTAATGGAAACTTGCCTATTCTTTCCTCTGCATGCAGAGTACTGCCTAGCAAGAATCATCATAGTTTCTATAAAAAGTCACGTAGACTTAGTTGGGAGAAATTACTCCCTTTAAATCCAATTGCTGTTCTTGCCTACTAAGTACCATGAGAGATTTTCTAGAATGTTTAGTTTAAATAAATGAGTTTGAGCTTGTATTTCTCCACCTCTTTATTTTGCTGAAATTGAAGTTGTGACAATTGTTTAGGGAGAGTGGACTTAAAATGAATGTGGAGACAGCACAGTTCAGAGCTGCAGGTGTAACGTGGCCTCTCTTGCTTAAGCACAGCTGAATCGGCACATGGTGATCGGCTTGTCTGGAATTCGTATTTGTGGTGAAAATATGCATGTGTGTGGAAAGTGCCTTAAATCTTTCTGGTGACACTGTGTATTTGTAGTTTTTGAGAAAAACAGAACCATAATTTTACTAACTTGCTTCTGTAGATGTGATGAGTCATTGTTCTTAAAAACAAATTAATGAATGTTTTATATTAGAATTGATGAATTAGAATAAAAGTTGGGGGATTCATTTTACTCTTATTTGCAATTGTGTTCCCTCCTGTTTAAACTACTGCATGGGTTTTCTTTCAGTGCGGTGTATTCCTACTAAGCATTAGACTAGTCTTTGGTTACAAATAATTCTAAAGACAGAAGAAAAATAGCACAAACGAAACAGTTTCTGCGTAAGCAGTTGAGGCATAACTAGAAGAAATAAGCCCCTGGTCTAGTACTGCTTTATTTGAATGTTTCTTCACCCTTTAAAGGAAAATGAGTCTGAGTTTTGGAATTATTGGCTGCTATGTTATTTCAGACATTTTTCTCAATCCTTTGGTGGTTTCTACCCACCAAAGTAGTCATTTCATTTGTTACATTCTTAGAATCAGTACAGTTAAGTTAACAAATGTTAAACGTGCTGCTAATATTGACCACTGAGAGTAAGAAGTACGTCATGCTGTAATTCCTACATCGGTGCATAGAGCACTTTATTTCCCTTAGCGTCGCAAGTGTTCCACGGGAGCAGGGTAAGCCAGGCTGTATCAGGGCTTTGGTAACAGCTGCACTGAAGTTATGCTGTATGGAAATATTTAGTCTGAAATAGTGGTGATACGTAGTACAATCATGGACCGCTAGGGTTGAAATGAGAGATGCAGACTTTTCCCTGAATTCTCTGAATTCCCAAATTGGGAATCCAGCTTGAGAGTAAGAATGATGGATGCTCAGGTTATAGAAGGAGCTCTCGGAAAAGAAAGCCCACAGCAGAAATAGTCTTACCTCTTCCTGCAGCATTCCTCATCCAGTGCAGTTAGGCATTGCAAGTCCTTGCAGCCTGACAAAACTAATTCTGAAAGCTTGCACAACAAAGAAACTAATGGAAGAGGAATTCACTGAGCACTAAATACAAAGATGTTCTTACAATGACTGCCTGAGCTTTGCATTAAAGCGTGCTGGGGGAACATATCATGATAGAACATGCACTTCGCTTGTATCCTTTCCCGAGCGTCCTCGTATGGCCTTTTTCCTCCTCCTTTCCCTGAGAACACTGTGAAGCTTCACCAAGTCTTTCAGGTGCATCAGGATTCTAGAGGCCTGGAGCAAAGCCAGGATTTTGTGTAACTGATACTCAGCATGAACCAGGATAGTACGTGCTCTTTTTGCAGGTATGTCTTATCGAGCAAGAGGTATTAGCCTAGTTTATTGATAAATCAGTTTAAAAGTCTGGAGTAAAATCTTAGAACTCCAACTCCCCTTTTGCCACAATATTTTCTGTTACATTGCCTCTTAGACTGCATGGGACCAGAGGTTGCTAGTTGTTGTTCACCATGTACAAATTGACTCCTAAATCACTGGCTAATCTTGCCTGCTGGCTGCTCTGGGCCATTAATTTGATGCAGAAATTAGAGCTGTCTCCATGAACGTTTAAAAGCTTAAGTCAAGAGCAATTGCTTAATTTTCTTTGATAGCTTGGAAGCCAGCGGGCTCTAGAATTGCCCAGGGCAGCTGCTAGAGAGGAAGGCAGCGGTGACTGCTTAGGGTTTGTCGTAAAATGTTTGTAGGATTTTTTAAAAAATGTTAACAAAAAGACTAGAGGCAATACCTTAATATTAGACAAGGGGTTTCTGTAGTGTGCTTCTAGTGTCAGAACTCGAAGGCTGTAAATCATAACTCTAATCGGAACTATTTACGTTCTTAGGCTTTCTCCTAGAGCTTTCCTTACTTGTTGTGGAAAAAGGACTCTCAAAGGTAATTCTGCAATGTTAATCTGCTCGCATTTGATAGCTGCCCTCTGAAGATAGAGCTGTACAAACAGAGAACAAATTACTGGGAGGGGTTCTTTATATATCCAAGCATTTATATATCCAAGACCATAATAAGTATTTTAACCAGTCGAGGTATCTGAGCCTATGAAAGATAAGGAAGAAACCCCACCCCCTTAAGGTATTTGGTGAGACAGGAATTCCCTGCATCGTGCAGCTCTGCACGGCACGTTGGCATAGGTTTGGGACAGGGCCTTAGAGCGGAGAGCCTATAGATATATTTCTTTCTTTATTCAGATAAATTGAATAAGCTTTAGCCCAGGCAGTTCTTGTGCATTCAGTTACTGGTAATTCTTTCTAAAATTCTTGTCCTATTTTGTCTTCTATACCTCAGTAATTACAAACAGATGAAAAAAGAAATTGTCCTGGCTAAAACTATTCTGTGAACTTTGTCGTTAGTTACTGAAGTGTCTGAGCTGTGGTTACAGTCTGAGTGATCATTGACAGTCCAATTCAATGTACTGTCAAATAGATTAATTTAAATATAAATTGCTGCCAAAGGTGTTTCATGTAACCTGTCTCAGCACAGAAAATGGACTAGGAGTGTTCATGAAATCAGTTCTGGTTAATGCAGCAGCAGAAACTGTGTCTTAGCCATGAATTTCTGCATGGCTTTGCTGTTAGTGTGAGAGCTTAGAGCTGCACTTGGGTATAACTAACAGGTATAAAATTAAACCTTCACTCAAGTGAAGGTTTGAGTTAGAGGTCACCCGCAACAGAGCTATTTGAGTATGCTAAGCACAAGTGTAAATTATACATTTTCAAATTAATGTTTAATAAATGTCGCTATTTAACGTGAAATTCAGAATAGTAGCTAAGAGGACAGTTTCAGCATCTGAAGGCCCATTTGAATGGAGTCCTTTCTGAATGTTTGCTTTTCAATTAACTCTTTAAAATACAAGTCTTTTAGCAACCATAGAATTGGTCTTGAATTTAAGTAGATCTGATTGCCTTAGGGAACAGGCCTCTTGTCCAGAGTAATTGATGATTTTTAAGTTCGCTGCTTGGAGTGAGATGATTTCAGTTCTAAAGATAAAGATAACTAAATCCTCTATTTTTCTTTTTTTTTAAACCAATTATTTAGTTTTTAGAAGGTGGTCTTTGTTGACTCACTCTTGGGCTTAAGGTTACTTCTTACTTGTTGGTAAAATAGTTGTGTTTATATTTTACTTTTTATTGTTTAGTTACATTCATCTTATTAAATGTGTCTTGCATGTACTATAAGGGGTGTAAAAGAACAAAGCAATACAAATGTGGGTATACACTGCAGCTGGGTACCTGTGAACACTTTAGCCCTTAGCTTTACATCTCTAATCAGATCTCACCACCAGTTTGGAAAGTGCAAGCAGGGAAAAAAGCCCCCTATTTTGATCTCAACAGCAAGGTGATAGAATTGTTTGAGATATACTTTCTCGGGCAAGTATGCGGAACCACATGAGCTTTTATTCTGTCAACTGGCATTATAGGGATGAGGAGCTTAAATTGGAGGTTGCATAGGGATGGTTTGTGAAATGATGAGGCTTCCAAGGGCTTTGTTCAGCTTCAGGTTCTGTAGCAAAATATGACTTGACTCCTACACATTCATCTCAAGTGTTCCCTGGGTACATCTTTCTGACTTGCCTCTCCTCCCATTTAACTCTGTATTCCGGTTCCTGTGCGTTTACTTACTCTTCCTGCTTCAGATTACAGGCTTTTCATCTATATTTAGATTCTTCTATCAAGCTTAAAACCCACATAAAGCCATACAGGTGACAAATATCAAAGAACTCTTGTTCAATAAGAAATTTTATTCCATGAAGTTTTTGTGAGGAGCTTTGATAAAGTCGATAAATTGCTAGTCATGCTTACTGTTTTTTGGTCTCGGAGGTTTGCTTTTTCCTTTTTAGCATGAACTAAAATATTCTAGGGAATATTTGAAAGCTCAAATGCTGGAAGAGATGTGTAGTATTATTATTGGAAAATGTTAATATATGGATTTTATGTCTATCGATATTATATCTTTATGAAGTTACATAGTTCCAAAGATTTTCTTGTGTGACCTTTGTTGCCGAGCTGCATAGACTGTCCATCACATAAGCTCCAGATACATTAAGCTAAGTATTTCAGGCTAATTGACAATGTTCCATTAACTTGCCCTGCTGAAAGGGATCTGGAACATTTTTAGTGTAGATGATTTGGAAGGTGAAATAACTATCACATCTCTTGTAGTGCTGGTTTTGATCACTTCTCCAATTATAGGAAACCTATATCACTAGAAATATATAATCTATATAGCTGCTTGTGTAAACTGGAGAATCTAGTCTGATCACAACAGTATCTTGCATTATTTCTTTCATTACTCTGTACTGGTTGGTTTTCTTATCAATTTTTCATATGTGATAATTATAGTAACATGGTGTAATATTTATGTGAAGATGCCTATGAAGAATATGTGCACAGAAAAAATCCTATTAGACAGTAACTTCTCATGATGACTGCAAAGAGTAAAGAGGAGAATAGAGTGAGAGATTTTTATATTGTACATTATTTATTTATCTTGAAATTCTGCTTTACCTGAAATTGCCATTCTGGCTCAATATATTTTCTTCACTGTAACAGTCTAATCAACAACCACAGCATTTGCAGATTTGTAGGTTAGGTTTAATGTCAACTCATTGAGTGTTGTGAGAGATGTCACTGCAGTCTTGAAAAAAGACAAGAGGGAGGAGCCAGGAAACTACAGGCTGGTCAGCCTCACCTCCAGTCCTGGAAAAGCGATGGAGCAGCTTATCCTAGAGACCATCTCTAGGTATGTCAAGGAAAAGAAGGTGATCAGGAGTAGTCAGCATGGATTCACCAAGGGGAGGTCATGTCTGATGAACCTGATAGCCTTCTACAATGAGGTGACCGGCTGGATGGACGATGGGAGAGCCATGCGTGTTGTCTACCTTGACTTCAGCAAGGCTTTTGACACTGTCTCCCATAACATCCTCATAGGAAAGCTCAGGAAGTGTGAACTGGATGAGTGGACGGTGAGGTGGATTGAGGACTGGCTGGATGGCAGAGCCCAGAGGGTGGTGATAAATGGGGCTGACTCCGGTTGGAGGCCTGTGATGCCCCACAAGGGTCAGTACTGGGCCCGATGCTCTTGAACTTGTTCATCAGTGACTTGGGTGAGGGCACAGAGGGTACCCTTAGCAAGTTTGCAGATGCCACCAAACTGGGAGGAGTGGCCGACACTCCTGAGGGGCTGCACTGCCATTCAGAGTGACCTAGACAGGTTGGAGAGTTGGGCAGAGAGGAACCTCATGAGGTTCGACAAGGGAAAGTGCAGGGTCCTGCAGCTGGGGAGGAATAACCCCAGGCACCAGGACAGCTTAGGGCTTGACCTGCTGGAAAGCAGCTCTGCAGAGAGGGATTTGGGAGTCCTGGTTGACAACAGGTTACCCATGAGTCAGCAATATGTCCTTGTGGCCAAGAAGGCCAATAGGATCCTGGCTGCAGCAGGAGGAGCGTTGCCAGTAGGTCAAGGGAGGGGATCCTGCCTGTCTGCTGAGCTCTGGTGAGGCTGCACCTGGAGTATTGTGTCCAGTTCTGGGCTCTCCAGTACAAGAAGGACATGGAGCTTCTACAGAGGGTCCAGCAGAGAGCCACAAAGATGATTAAGGGACTGGAGCATTTATCGTATGAGGAAAGACTGAGCAAGCTGGGCCTGTTTAGTCTGGAGAAGAGAAGGCTGAGAGGAGATTTAATCAACCTGTTTGATCAACATTTGATCAACCTGAGGGGAGAGGGGAGAAAGGTAGGGAGGATGGAGGCAGGCTCTTCTCTGTGGTGGCCGGTTGACAGGACGAGGGGTAACGAGTGCAAGTTAAAACACAGGGATTTTCATTCCTATATGAGGAAGAACTTCTTTATTGTGAGGGTGGCAGAGCCCTGGAATAGGCTGCCCAGAGAGGCTGTGGAGTCTCCTTCTCTGGAGATCTTCAAACCTGCCTGGATGCCACCCTGTGCCACGTGCTCTAGGTGTCCCTGCTGCAGCAGGGGGGTTGGACTTAGAATGCTTAAGTTTGGAAGGGACCTCTAGAGATCATCTAGTCCAACCCCCCTGCACACACAGGGTCACCTAGAGCACGTGGCACAGGACTGCAGCCAAGCAGGTTTTGAAGATCTCCCGAGAAGGAGACTCCACAACCTCTCTGGGCAGCCTGTTCCAGCGCTCGGTCACGCTCACTGTTAAGGAAAAAATTTTTAAGTTCCTGTGCAACTTTTGGTGCTTCAGTTTCTGGCCATTACCTCTAGTTCTGTCACTGGCCACCACTGAAAAGAGACCAGCACCATCCTCCTCACTGCCTCCCTTGAGGTACTTATAGACACTGATCAGGTCCCCTCTCAGCCTTCTCTTCTCCAGGCTGAACAGGCCCAGCTCCCTCAGCCTCTCCTCATAGGGCAGATGTTCCAGGCCCCTGATCATCCTCGTAGCCCTGCGCTGGACTCTCTCCAGCAGCTCCACAAACCTCTTGCACTGTGGAGTTGTGGGGTTTTTTTTTTTTAATTATCATTATTATTATTGTTATTAAGGTCACGAGAGGCCCGTTATGATGTAGTCCATGGTGAGGTCACGAGAGGCCCATGGTGAGGTCGGCCATGGTGAGGTTACGAGGGGGGCCAGGGTGAG
Source organism: Tinamus guttatus (assembly GCF_059628265.1). Classification (NCBI taxonomy): domain Eukaryota; kingdom Metazoa; phylum Chordata; class Aves; order Tinamiformes; family Tinamidae; genus Tinamus; species Tinamus guttatus. The sequence goes on along the minus strand of NW_028288774.1, from coordinate 14,418,666 downwards.
GTCACAAGAGGGCCATGGTGCAGGGGGCCATGGCGCGGTGGCCCGTAGCGCGGTCACGAGAGGGCCATGGTGAGGGGGGCCATGGTGCGGTCACGAGTCGGGCCATGGTGCAGTCACGAGAGGGCAGTAGTGATGTCAGCCGTAATGAGGTCACGAGAGGGCCGTGGTGAGGGGGGCTGTGGCGAGGTCACGAGAGGGCCATGGGGAGGGGGGCCATGGTGCGGTCACGAGAGGGCCATGGGGAGGGGGCCATGGTGCAGTGGCCCGTAGCGCGGTCACGAGAGGACCATGGCGAGGGGGGCTGTAGCGCGGTCACGAGAGGGCCATGGCGCGGGGGGCCATGGTGAGTCGGGCCATGGTGCGGTCACGAGAGGGCCTTGGTGCCGTGGGCCATGGTGCGGTCACGAGGGGGGCCGTGGTGCAGTCACGAGGGGGGCCGTGGTGCAGTCACGAGGGGGGCCGTGGTGAGGGGGGCCGTGGTGAGGTCACGAGAGGGCCTTAGTGCGGTGGGCCGTGGTGAGGTCACGGGAGGGCCATAGTGAGGTCACGAGGCGGGCCATGGTGAGGTGGGCCATTGTCCGGTCGCAAGAGGGCCGTAGTGCGGTGGGCGATACTGAGGGGGACTATGGTGCGGTCACGAGAGGGCCGTATTGAGGGGGGCCATGCCGAGGTCACAGGAGGGCCTTAGTGCGGTGGGCCATGGTGAGGTCACGAGAGGGCCATGGTGGGAGCGGCCATGGTGAGGTCACGAGAGGGCCTTAGTGTGGTGGGCCATAATGCGGTGTGTCATGGTGAGGGGGGCCATGGTGCGCTGGGCCATAGTGCGGTCACGAGAGGGCTGTAGTGCGGGGGGCCATAGTGCGTGTGGCCATAGTGCGGTCACAAGAGGTCCGTGGTGAGGAGGTCCATGGTGAGGGGGGCCATGGTGAGGTCACGAGTCGGGTCATGGTGTGGTGGGCTGTGGTGCGGTCACGAGAGGGCCATGGTGAGGGGAGCCATGGTGAGGTCACGAGAGGGCTGTGGTGAGGGGGCCCGTGGTGAGGTCACGAGAGGGCCGTGGTGCGGTGGGCCATGGTGCAGTCACGAGAGGGCCATTATGTGGTGGACCATGGTGCTGTGTGCCATAGTGCGGTCACGAGAGGGCCATAGTGCGGGGGGCCATGGTGAGGTCACAGGGGGGCCATGGTGAGGTCACGAGAGGGCCATGGTGAGGTCATGAGTCAGGCCATGGTGAAGGGGGGCCATAGTGCGTGTGGCCACAGTGCGGGCACAGGGGGGCCGTGGTGAGGTGGGCCGTGGTGAGGTCACGAGAGGGCCGTGGTGAGGGGGGCCATGGTGAAGTCACGAGAGGGCCATACTGTGGTGGGCCATAGTGTGGTCATGAGAGGTCCGTAGTGCGGGGCGCCATAGTGCGGTCACGAGAGGGCCATGGTGAGGTGGGCCATGGTGAGGTGACGAGTCGGGTCATGGTGCGGCGGGCCATGGTGCGGTCACGAGAGGGCCGCAGTGAGGCGGGCCGTGGTGAGGGGGGCTGTGGTGAGGACACGAGAGGACCGTGGTGCGGTGGGCCGTAAGGTGGTGTGTCATGGTGAGGGGGGCCATGGTGAGGGGGGTTATGGTGAGGTCACGAGTCGGGCCATAGTGAGGTCACGAGGTGGTCGTAGTGAGGTGGGCCATAGTGAGGTAATGAGAGGGCCATTGTGTGGTGGGCCATGGCGCGGGGGGCCATAGTGCGTGTGGCCATAGTGCGGTCAAAAGGGGCCATGGGGCAGGTGGCCATGGTGAGGTCACGAGAGGGCCATGGTGAGGGGGGCCATGGTGCGGTGGCCCATAGTGCGGTCACGAAAGGGTCATGACGCGGTGGGCCATAGTGCGGTCATGAGAGGGCCATGGCACGGTGGGCCATAGTGCGGTCATGAGAGGGCCATGGCACGGCGGGTTATGGTGAGGTGGGCCATGGCGAGGTCACGAGGGGAGCCATAGTGCCGTGGGCCATGGTGAGGTCACGAGAGGACCATGGTGAGTGGGGCCATGGTGAGGTCACTAGGGGGGCCATTGTGCGGTGGGCCATAGTGAGGTCACGAGAGGCCCCTAATGAGGTGGGCCATAGTGAGGTCACGAGAGGCCCCTAATGAGGTGGGCCATAGTGAGGTCACGAGAGGCCCCTAATGAGGTGGGCCATAGTGAGGTCACGAGAGGCTCCTAGTGAGGTGGGCCATAGTGAGGTCACGAGAGGCCCCTAGTGACGTGGGCCCTGGTGAGGTCACGAGAGTCTCCTAGTGAGGTGGGCCATAGTGAGGTCACGAGAGGCCCCTTGTGACGTGGGCCATAGTGACGTGGGCCATAGTGAGGTTACGAGAGGCCTCTAATGAGGTGGACCATAGTGAAGTCACGAGAGGCCCCAATGAGGTGGCCCCTAGTGAGGTCACGAGAGGCCCCTAGTGAGGTCCCGAGAGGCCCCTAGTGAGGTGGGCCCTAGTGAGGTCCCGAGAGGCCCCTAGTGAGGTGGGCCCTAGTGAGGTCACGAGAGGCCCCTGGTGAGGTGGGCCATAGTGAGGTGGGCCATAGTGAGGTCACGAGAGGCCCCTGGTGAGGTCGGCTATATTGAGATCGGGCATAGTGAGGTCACGAGAGGCCCCTGGTGAGGTGGGCCATAGTGGGGTCACGAGAGGCCCCTGGTGAGGTGGACCATAGTGAGGTCACGAGAGGCCCCAGTTGAGGTGGGCCATAGTGAGGTCACGAGAGGCCCCTGGTGAGGTGGGCCATAGTGAGGTGGGCCATAGTGAGGTCACGAGAGGCCCCTGGTGAGGTGGGCCATAGTGAGGTCACGAGAGGCCCCTGGTGAGGTGGGCCGTAGTGAGGTGGGTCATAGTGAGGTGGGCCATAGTGAGGTCACGAGAGGCCCCTGGTTAGGTCGGCCATAGTGAGGTCACGAGAGGCCCCTGGTGAGGTCGGCCATATGGAGATCGGGCATAGTGAGGTGGGCCACAGTGAGGTTACGGGAGGCTCTTAGTGAGGTGGGCCACAGTGAGGTCACGAGAGGCCCCTTGTGAGGTGGGCCATAGTGAGGTGGGCCATAGTGAGGTGGGCCATAGTGAGGTGGGCCATAGTGAGCTCACGGGAGGCTCCTAGTGAGGTGGGCCACAGTGAGGTCACGAGAGGCTCCTAGTGAGGTGGGCCACAGTGAGGTCACGAGAGGCTCCTAGCGAGGGGGGCCACAGTGAGGTCACGAGAGGCTCCTAGCGAGGGGGGCCACAGTGAGGTCACGAGAGGCTCCTAGCGAGGGGGGCCACAGTGAGGTCACGAGAGGCTCCTAGTGAGGGGGGCCACAGTGAGGTCACGAGAGGCTCCTAGTGAGGGGGGCCACAGTGAGGTCACGAGAGGCTCCTAGTGAGGGGGGCCACAGTGAGGTCACGAGAGCCTCCTAGTGAGGGAGGCCACAGTGCGGTCACGAGAGGCCTCTTGTGAGGTGGGCCATAGTGAGGTGGGCCATAGTGAGGTGGGCCATAGTGAGCTCATGAGAGGCCTCTAATGAGGTGGGCCATAGTGAGGTCACGAGAGGCCCCTTTTGAGGTGGGCCAGTGTGAGGTGGGCTATAGTGAGGTGGGCCATAGTGAGGTCACGAGAGGCCCCTAGTCAGGTGGGCCATAGTGAAGTCACGAGGGGCCCCTAGTGAGGTGGCCCATAGTGAGGTCACGTTAGGCCCTTAGTGAGGTGGCCCATAGTGAGGTCACGAGAGGCCCTTAGTGAGGTGGCCCATAGTGAGGTCACGAGAGGCCCCTAGTGAGGTGGGCCATAGTGAGGTGGGCCATAGTGAGGTCACGAGAGTCCGCTAGTGAGGTGGGCCATAGTGAGGTGGGCCATAGTGAGGTCACGAGAGGCCCCTTGTGAGGTGGACCATAGTGAGGTCGGCCATAGTGAGGTCACGAGAGGGCCCTAGTGAGGGGGGCCATAGTGAGGTCACGAGAGGCCCCTAGTGAGGTGGGCCATAGTGAGGTGGGCCATAGTGAGGGCACGAGAGGCCTCTAATGAGGTGGGCCATAGTGAGGTCAGGAGACGCCCCTTGTGAGGTGGGCCATAGTGAGGTGGGCCATAGTGAGGTGGGCCATAGTGAGGTGGGCCATAGTGAGGTCACGAGAGGCCCCTAGTGAGGTGGGCCATAGTGAAGTCACGAGAGGCCCCTTGTGAGGTGGGCCATAGTGAGGTGGGCCATAGTGAGGTCACGAGAGGCTCCTAGTGAGGTGGGCCATAGTGAGGTCACGAGAGGCCCCTAGTGAGGTGGGCCATAGTGAGGTCACGAGAGGCTCCTAGTGAGGTGGGCCATAGAGAGGTCACGAGAGGCCCTATGTGAGGTGGGCCATAGTGAGGTGGGCCATAGTGAGGTGGGCCATAGTGAGGTGGGCCATAGTGAGGTGGGCCATAGTGAGGTGGGCCATAGTGAGGTGGGCCATAGTGAGGTGGGCCATAGTGAGCTCACGAGAGGCCTTTAATGAGGTGGGCCATAGTGAGCTCACGAGAGGCCTTTAATGAGGTGGGCCATAGTGAGGTCACGAGAGGCCCCTTTTGAGGTGGGCCAGTGTGAGGTGGGCCATAGTGAGGTGGGCGATAGTGAGGTCACGAGAGGCCCCTAGTCAGGTGGGCCATAGTGAAGTCACGAGGGGCCCCTAGTGAGGTGGCCCATAGTGAGGTCACGAGAGGCCCCTAGTGAGGTGGACCATAGTGAGGTCACGAGAGGCCCTTAGTGAGGTGGGCCATAGTGAGGTCACGAGAGGCCCCTAGTGAGGTGGGCCATAGTGAGGTCACGAGAGTCCGCTAGTGAGGTGGACCATAGTGAGGTCACGAGAGGGGCCTAGTGAGGGGGGCCATAGTGAGGTCACGAGAGGCCCCTAGTGAGGTGGGCCATAGTGAGGTCACGAGAGGCCCCTTGTGAGGTGGGCCATACTGAGGTGGGCCATAGTGAGGTGGCCCATAGTGAGGTCACGAGAGGCTCTTAGTGAGGTGGGCCATAGTGAGGTGGGCCATAGTGAGGTCACGAGAGGCCCATGGTGAGGTGGGCCATAGTGAGGTGGGCCATAGTGAGGTGGGCCATAGTGAGGTCACGAGAGGCTCTTAGTGAGGTGGGCCATAGTGAGGTGTGCCATAGTGAGGTCACGAGAGGCCCATGGTGAGGTGGGCCATAGTGAGGTGGGCCATAGTGAGGTGGGCCATAGTGAGGTCACGAGAGGTTCTTAGTGAGGTGGGGCACAGTGAGGTCACGAGAGGCCCCTTGTGAGGTCGGCCATAGTGAGGTGGGCCATAGTGAGGTTACGAGAGGCTTATAGTGAGGTGGGCCATAGTGAGGTGGGCCATAGTGAGGTGGGCCATAGTGAGGTGGGCCATAGTGAGGTGGGCCATAGTGAGGTGGGCCATAGTGACGTGGGCCATAGTGACGTGGGCCATAGTGACGTGGGCCATAGTGACGTGGGCCATAGTGAGGTCACGAGAGGCTCTTAGTGAGGTGGGCCACAGTGAGGTCACGGGAGGGTCTTAGTGAGGTGGGCCACAGTGAGGTCACGAGAGGCCCCTTGTGAGGTGGGCCATAGTGAGGTGGGCCATAGTGAGGTGGGCCATAGTGAGGTGGGCCATAGTGAGGTCACGAGAGGCCTCTGGTGAGGTTGGCCATAGTGAGGTGGGCCATAGTGAGGTCACGAGAGGCCCCTGGTTAGGTCGGCCATAGTGAGGTGGGCCATAGTGAGGTCATGAGAGACCTCTAATGAGGTGGGCTATAGTGAGGTCACGAGACGCCCCTTGTGAGGTGGGCCATAGTGAGGTGGGCCATAGTGAGGTCACGAGAGGCCCCTAGTGAGGTGGGCCATAGTGAAGTCACGAGAGGCCCCTAGTGAGGTGGGCCATAGTGAGGTGGGCCATACTGAGTTCACGAGAGGCCCGTAGTGAGGTGGGCCATAGTGAGGTGGGCCATACTGAGTTCACGAGAGGCCCGTAGTGAGGTGGGCCATAGTGAGGTCACGAGAGGCCCCTTGTGACGTGGGCCATAGTGACGTGGGCCATAGTTATGTTACAAGAGGCCTCTAATGAGGTGGGCCATAGTGAAGTCACAAGAGGCCCCAATGAGGTGGGCCATAGTGAGGTCACGAGAGGCCCCTAGTGAGGTGGGCCCTAGTGAGGTCCCGCGAGGCCCCTAGTGAGGTGGGCCCTAGTGAGGTCCCGAGAGGCCTCTAGTGAGGTGGGCCCTTGTGAGGTCCCGAGAGGCCCCTAGTGAGGTGTGCCATAGTGAGGTCATTAGAGGCCCCTGGTGAGGTGGGCCATAGTGAGGTGGGCCCTAGTGAGGTCACGAGAGGCCCCTGGTGAGTTCGGCCATATGGAGATCGGGCATAGTGAGGTGGGCCACAGTGAGGTTACGAGAGGCCCCTTGTGAGGTGGGCCATAGTGAGGTGGGCCATAGTGAGGTGGGCCATAGTGAGGTGGGCCATAGTGAGGTGGGCCATAGTGAGGTGGGCCATAGTGAGGTGGGCCATAGTGAGGTCACGAGAGGCTCCTAGTGAGGTGCGCCATAGTGAGGTCACGAGAGGCTCCTAGTGAGGTGGGCCATAGTGAGGTGGGCCATAGTGAGGTCACGAGAGGTTCCTAGTGAGGTGGGCCATAGTGAGGTCACGAGAGGCTCCTAGTGAGGTGGGCCATAGTGAGGTCACGAGAGTCTCCTAGTGAGGTGCGCCATAGTGAGGTCACGAGAGGCTCCTAGTGAGGTGGGCCATAGTGAGGTGGGCCATAGTGAGGTGGGCCATAGTGAGGTGGGCCATAGTGAGGTCACGAGAGGTTCCTAGTGAGGTGGGCCATAGTGAGGTCACGAGAGGCTCCTAGTGAGGTGGGCCATAGTGAGGTCACGAGAGGCCCTTTGTGAGGTGGGCCATAGTGAGGTGGGCCATAGTGAGGGCACGAGAGACCTCTAATGAGGTGGGCCATAGTGAGGTCACGAGACGCCCCTTGTGAGGTGGGCCATAGTGAGGTGGGCCATAGTGAGGTGGGCCATAGTGAGGTCACGAGAGGCCCTTAGTGAGGTGGGCCATAGTGAGGTCACGAGAGGCCCCTTGTGAGGTGGGCCATAGTGAGGTGGGCCATAGTGAGGTCACGAGAGGCCCTTTGTGAGGTGGGCCATAGTGAGGTGGGCCATAGTGAGGTGGGCCATAGTGAGGTGGGCCATAGTGAGGTCATGAGAGACCTCTAATGAGGTGGGCCATAGTGAGGTCACGAGAGGCCCCTTGTGAGGTGGGCCATAGTGAGGTGGGCCATAGTGAGGTCACGAGAGGCCCCTAGTGAGGTGGGCCATAGTGAGGTCACGAGAGGCCCCTTGTGAGGTGGGCCATAGTGAGGTCACGAGAGGCTCTTAGTGAGGTGGGCCATAGTGAGGTGGGCCATAGTGAGGTCACGAGAGGCTCTTAGTGAGGTGGGCCATAGTGAGGTCACGAGAGGCTCTTAGTGAGGTGGGCCATAGTGAGGTCACGAGAGGCTCTTAGTGAGGTGGGCCATAGTGAGGTCACGAGAGGCTCTTAGTGAGGTCGGCCATAGTGAGGTGGGCCATAGTGAGGTCACGAGAGGCCCCTGGTGACGTGGGCCTTAGTGACGTGGGCCATAGTGAGCTCACGAGAGGCCCCTTGTGAGGTGGGCCGTAGTGAGGTGGGCCATAGTGAGGTGGACCCTAGTGAGGTCACGAGAGGCCCCTTGTGAGGTGGGCCCTAGTGAGGTGGGCCATAGAGAGGTCACGAGAGGCCCCTAGTGAGGTGGGCCATAGTGAGGTGGGCCATAGTGAGGTGGGTTCTAGTGAGGTTACGAGAGGCCTCTAGTGAGGTGGGTTATAGTGAGGTTACGAGAGGCCTCTAGTGAGGTGGGCCATAGTGAAGTCACGAGAGGCCTCTAGTGAGGTGGGCCATAGTGAAGTCACGAGAGGCCTCTAGTGAGGTGGGCCATAGTGAGGTCACGAGAGGCCCTTAGTGAGGTGGCCCATCGTGACGTGCGCCATAGTGAGGTCACGAGAGGCTCCTAGTGAGGTGGGCCGTAGTGAGGTCACGAGAGGCGCCTAGTGAGGTGGGCCGTAGTGAGGTGGGCCATAGTGAGGTGGGCCATAGTGAGGTCACGAGAGGCCCCTTGTGAGGTGGACGGTAGTGAGATGGGCCATAGTGAGGTCACGAGAGGCTCCTAGTGAGGTGGGCCATAGTGAGGTCACGAGAGGCCCCTTGTGAGGTGGGCCATAGTGAGGCCACGAGAGGCCCCTATTGAGGTACGCCATTATGAGGTCACGAGAGGCCCCTAGTGAGGTGGGCCATAGTGAGGTCACGAGAGGCCTGTGGTGACGTGGGCCATAGTGAGGTGGGCCATAGTGAGGTCACGAGAGGCCCCTAGTGAGGTGGGCCATTGTGAGGTCGTCCATAGTGAGGTCACGAGAGGCCCCTAGTGAGGTCAGCCATAGTCTGGTCGGCCGTAGTGAGGTCAGCCCAAGTGAGGTCACGAAAACCCCATTGTGAGCTTGTACATTGTTAGGTCATGAGAGGCCCATATGTAGGTCACGGGAAGCCTATTGTGAGGTCACGAGAGGCCAATTGTTATGTCGTCCATTGTTAGGTCACAAGAGGTCTATTGTGAGGGCGCGCCAGGCCCATTTTGAGGTCGGCCATTTGGAGTTCACCTATGGCCCGTTGTGAGGTCGTCCATTGTGAGGTCGTGCATTGTTAAGTCTTAGATAATCTCTGGAGGGCCCTTCCAACCTTAACTGTTCTGTCATTCTACATTGATCAAGATGAGATAGTATTAAGGTAGCCAGTATTCAAAGCAATTAAAGTGTGGTGCTGTTGCTGAGATCTTATAACTAATAGAAATTTGCTAGCAATGGCAGTGTATTAGTTGTTGTTATGCAAAGCCTGGCAGATCCCAAGCTGAAGATTTGGGAATCATCAAGGGAAAGTTTCAAATATTTTGTTTTCCTGCAACTGCCTTTGTTGTTTTTTCTGAGATGCCAACAAAGAGCACAGAACAAATGGTCCGTTATCCTATCTATACCTAGCCCTGTGCATCACACCTTACTGGACAGTGGCCACAGTGAAGTAAACTACAGTCACCCACAGAATGCTCTGCTATTCTCAGAGAGCATGGTAAAAATGGAGTGAAGAAACATCTCAAATAGCAACATCTTGGAGTTTATTTTGGCCCATATATCTATCTCATATGTATCTAAATATCTGTAAAATACCTGCTGTGATAGGCTGCTTGGGATAAAGTCTGTAGTTTCACTCTTGGTCAACTCTTGTCTCTGAAGATTAAATATTGCACAGATTTTCTCTATGCATAGTGTGAACTACTCAGTGTAGTTCCTGACCTATGCAAATGGGGGTAACTCTTCCTCTGCTAAGGAAGACAACTGAGGCTTTCAGTTCCAAATAAGGATTCTCAGTCTGTAATGTACCATGATTCTTTAATCATGATGCTCTTCCCTTCTGATGCCCAAGGCTGCCAGCAGAGCAGAGGTGAGGTATGTGAGTAAAGCTGTTGCGTCAACTTTCTTTAGCGCATTTGTCATCCAGAATTTACTTATTAAATAAAGGTGTCCACAGACTGCTATGGAAATGTGTATAAATTCTTTAATAACGTTTTCCAAATGCACTCATTATAAGGCTAGACTTTCAGAAAAGTGTAAAATTGAAGGGGCTTCGATTCAATTAGGTAAAATAGATTAAGTTAGGTCCTGTAGCTAGGGAGGAATAACCCCAGACACTGGTACAGACTGGGGACTGACCTTCTGGAGAGCAGCTCTGCAGAGAAGGTGGATGACAGGTTGACCATGAGGCAGCAGTGTGCCCTTGTGGCCAAGAAGGCCAATGGGATCCTGGGGTGCAATAAGAAGAGCGTCTCCAGTAGGTCGAGGGAGGTGATCCTGCCCCTCTACTCAGCCCTCGTGAGGCCACATCTGGAGTATTGTGTCCAGTTCTGGGCTCCACAGTACAAGAGGGATGTGGAGCTGCTGGAGAGAGTCCAGCGCAGGGCCACAAGGATGATCAGGGGACCTGGAACATCTGCCCTATGAGGAGAGGCTGAGGGAGCTGGGCCTGTTCAGCCTGGAGAAGAGAAGGCTGAGAGGGGACCTGATCAGTGTCTGTAAGTACCTCAAGGGAGGCAGTGAGGAGGATGGTGCTGACCTCCTTTCAGTGGAGGCCACTGACAGAACTAGAGGAAATGGCCAGAAACTAAAGCATCAAAAGTTGCACAGGATCTTAAGGAAAATTTCTTAACAGTGAAGATGACAGAGCACTGGAACAGGCTGCCCGGAGAGGTTGTGGAGTCTCCTTCTCCGGACATCTTCAAAACCCGCTTGGACGCAGTCCTGTGCCACGTGCTTTAGGTGACCCTGTGTGTGCGGGGGGGTTGGATTAGATGACCTCTAGAGATCCTTTCCAACCTTAAGCATTCACTATTCTAAACAAATGGAAGAGTATTTTGCGACTTGTCTAGTAGGGTAAAATGAAGCAAAAATGATTGACAAAATTTTGTGTCCTTTGTCTAGGATGATGACAAGAGAGTGTCTCGGAACCACATTCAGTGGACCAGAAAGATGATTTATTGTCCTCTGTACTCGAGTAGCTGGATTTGTTACAATAACTACTTCAGTTGGCTCGCAGGCTGGGGACGGTGCCAGAGCTGACATTCATGGGTAGCAGGGGGAGTATCTGGATTCCTCGATTTCTCGTCAGGACTTTTATTCCTCAAGAGCACTTAGGAGTTTAAGAACCTGCCTCTACTTCTAGGGCTTTCTGGGTGAAAATTTCTAACTTTCAGCAAAAAATTAACTTATACTTTGACTGGTAAGCTCTACGTTTAGGTGACCAGCAGTTTCTTTTAAAATGAGCAGACATAGTCCCTGGCACTTCATCCATTCATCTAGATACTGGTCATCTGAGATGGGTGCCTGCTTTCTATCCCAGCAGTTAAAGACTCCAGGGGTGTGTGGGGTTGACAGTTTGACTGCAAAACACACCTAAAACATCTTCACTCAAACTAGTAAGACATGGACACGAGCGCTCCAGTCAAAGCACTCACTGGGCACAGGCCAACTGGAGTGATAAATTCTCTGACTGTAGAATAGAAGGAATGGGAGTAAATTAAATGGTGGCAAGGGAAAAGGAGAAATGTGTGCTGTTCTGGGAGCCTGTCTATGGCAGGGCAACAGGCATAAGGAGAGCGCGTGAGGATTAAGGGGCAGTTAGATGGGAGAAAAAAAAAACCCAAGCAGTTAGATGAGAAAATACAGGAGTGTGAATGGAAGAAACAAGAACTAGAAGTAGAAAGGAAGAAAATTCAGGAGTTACAGGGTAAACCAGAGTCCATTTTCTCCTGAACAAAACATCCCCTTATGGCAATGCAGATCAGGAGACCGATAGTGGAGGAAACAAAACAAGGAGTCATAAGTCATCAGCCATCTGCTCCCCCAGGCTGGGGAGAAGACCCACCTTAGAATGCCTGCGACCAAAGAAGGAATTGCAGGACTTGCAATGTGGGCAGCTCAGTTTCCCAAGCAAAAAGAGGAAGATCATCAAGAAAATAGAGCTTCCCCAATTAATCCCATTTGGGGAAAGCCAGGACAACCTGCAATTGTGGAACTTCCAAAATATTGTCCAAACCTAGAGGTACATATCCCTGGGTGGCCACTGGCATATCAAATTAATCCTGATAATCCCTGACTTTTAAAAAATAGCTGAAGTTACCTGTCTTTCTTGAGCATCCCTTGAATGAGAAAGTTAAGTTTGATTCTGCTAGGTTTATGAATCTTGCATATGTACCTGGGAAGCTACTGATAACACTAGTGCCCAATTAGTGCATGATGGGTTTGTGTGTGGTGTTTTTTTTTTTTTTTTCTCCTCCTTTCCAAATGGGGCAACCTGTTTGCCCTCACCTCCTCTTACCCCTGAAACAAGTTTTGTCATCTTTTACTTTGATCCTCAAGATGACGATAAAAGTGTTTGTGCTGATGGACTGAGGTCTCTTTAGCATGTGTTCATTGAATATGGGCAACTCCTGTGTGGGGATTTTGGGAAGGTTATGTAGGTTTTGAACGTATGCTGGCCATTCTTCTCATTATTATTGTGCTTGTATTTCTCATAGGAATCATGGTGTGTAAGCACAAACTGTAGTTCACAAACAATGGACTGTGCTGGCATAACACTTTACCTTACTGGCATGCTCTTAGTAGCTCTCTTCTGCACTGTTTCAATACTGCTGCATTTAGATAATTCCTTTGGGACATGTTTATCTATAATGAGTACTTGTCTTTAGCCCCCTTCTCATGTACACTTTCATAAATATTAGCAGTCCTCCAGCTAACCTAATTAACCTAGTTTTGGCCTCGCTTCTAGACTTCGAGTGTATGTGGAAGCTTATCTTGCCTGCCCTAAATTAGTGGTCTTGCACACCGTCCACATTGAGGCATTAATGGATCAGATCTCTGCTAAGGCCAATGGGAGTGCACATGCATTTGAAACATCAGATCAACAACTGCAAAACTACAAAGCTGATGTTACAGGAAAGTTTGGCACTGGACATACTCTTACTAAAGGAAGGAGGAATTCTTAATGAGGTGAGAGGAGAATGTTGTGTCTCTATAGAAAATGCCTCTTCCACAATTTAGGCATCTAAGCCACGTGTCACAAGAGCTTGAGGATGTGAGATCACAACAGCCCTTTCTGAATTCTCCATCATTGACTGGAGCCCAATGTCTTGGGTCACCTCTGTGCTAAAGGCATTAGTACTGGCTGGATGCATGGGACAAGTATTACTCTGGTTATTCTTCATCCTTATCTATCTGTACATATATATATATATATATATATATATATGAAATACATCTGTATTATATATATCATTGGATCATCTGTCTTGCCTTTTCTTGTTTAAAGCAAGTAATTCTGAATGCCTTCTATGCTAAGAAACTGTGCCCAGAGAGCTTATCAACCTTTGCACCAAGGAGACTCAGCTGAGGTCCATGATTATCCATAGGTTACAGAGATGTGTGACTGACTAAGGTCAAGCGAGTTAACAGGAGAAACAGCCACGCTGCACAAACTGTGCTGCTGTGGCAGAAACAGGGGTGGAAAATTTGGGTTCTCTCTCAAGCAGTAAGATAGGGAAGTGGGCAGTCTTGTGAAGGCAGGGCGGGCTCACTTCCCTAGAACTTGCAACAGTACCAAACTCCTTAAAGAACTGCTGCCTTTGCAAAACCAGCCTCACTGGCAGTGCGAAGAGCACATACTCTTACGGATGGCACCTGGAGGATCCGGGAACATCACCTCATAAGCATGACTAGAGCAGAGTCACGTATGCCTTCCCTAACGGTATAAAGGAGAGAGTCTAGTGTGGATGATGCATTCCTCTTCTTATACAGCTGCAGCCGCCTATCTTGCACGAGTCCTGTAATCAGGTTGCAAGTCATCAGATCAAGCCCTCATCCACCAGGCATTAATGTCAAGAGCGATGTAGCTGTGTGCATCCCTGCCACTGCTGTCCCCAGTGCATGATTATGGGCATACATGCTCACAGGCCAGCTGTTTATCTGGGTTAGTGACATTCTGCAGTTGTTCACAGAAGCTGGAGCTTTCATGGGAGCGCAAAGGGAATGGGGAGAATAAAAGCATTGCTAATTATGGAAAGGCAGTGTTTAAAAATTTAATTAAATCTTCATACCTGGGACATTACTATCACGTGGGCGTTTAGGATGCAGCTTGAATGGATGAAATTAATTCTCTTTCCATTTGAGACAGTGTCCAAATTTACTTGCTTCAGTGGGAATAGGATTAAACTCTTTGATAAGAGAATTTCCTGAGGAAGGAAAGCATAGCATGGTCATGGACAAATCTAATAATTTTTTGCTCTAATCATCTTATGTCTCAAAGAGACACTTATACCCTGGGGGGCTAATATTTACATAATTGTAATTTATTGGGTAAAGATTTTCTTAATGGAAAGGAGAAACATCAAAGTGTTTGTCTTCATCACGTTCCAGAATACCTTCCATTTCTATTTGTAGTTCAAAATTAAAGGAAAGGAAAATATTTCTGTGGACCAATTAGAGAGAAATAGCACACCCAATCTTCGAAATCATATAGGCTTTTTGAATGTTTTTAATAAAATTCAATTCATGTTTTGTGATGACCACTTATCAGCACTGGTGCTGGACACAACGTGTGTGACTTTGGCTATATTTGAATAAGGTTTGTCTGGCTAAAATAATTGGTTACATATTTGGACAAATTGTTTGCACTAATTTATAGGCAAAAAAAAGTGTTTATGTAAAACAGAGCTTTCTATAGTGTTTAAATTTTCTCTAATGAGTAATGTTGGGTATTGTAATTATAGTAATTATACCACAGAAAATATGTTCAGAAGAAATATACATTGTTTATCAGTTACCTTAGGCTGTAATAACTTTTAACATTATGTCTTTTTAAGTATTTAATTACAGGCATGTTTGTTTAATACTTGCACATATTTGCTATTCAAATTTTTGATCTCCTTTTAGATAATTTCAGGTAAATTAAATTCAAATAAGTTACTATTGTAGCTTTATATTACTTGTTGTATACTAATCTCAAAACACCATAAAAAACATGAATTAATCAAGCCTCATCACATCTACAAGCAGTACCATGCCTTTTCTGCAAGCATGGAAAAGCAGACATTGATGGCCAAGTTTAGGAAATGAGGGGGAAGGATCTTGAAACTAAGCTGCAGCAGCTCTGATTCAGTTTAGGTTACAGCCATTGGATCACAGAGTTTCAAATTTTTTCCTGAGTACGTAGGAAAAATATTGAGACTGTCACAAGGATTTTATGGTTTGCTGTAGTCATGAGAAAAGGATGCTTTTTATTATGTTAGCTGAAATAGTTAAAGGGCACTTAGATGACAAAAGGAGCAAAAGGAGGAGAAGCAGCTTCCTGGACGCTCTCTTAATTTGAAGTTATTTTACCTCCTGGTAAGATTTTGAGACAAGTGTCCCTGCTCTTAGATGATCTTAATCTTCCTTCCATTTCAGATTTGAGTGCAAGCCCCGGCTTTATACAAACTTAATATATAATATAAAGGCTGCCTGTCAGGCTTTAAATTTTATGATGTAGTTGCAAGTAGAAAAGAGGAGCAGCTATAACCCACTGTGCTTTCTTCAAACAATTTCAATTTGTTTGAAATTTTAAATAAGCTGATTTTAATCATATTCATATTTTAGTTCCGGGTTGACTGAGTACTTCAATGCTAGAAAAGCTCATGGAAAACCATGCTTTTAGCTTGTGCTTTCAAATCTGTGGGAAATATTTTAAAAATTGCTTTAAACTTAGGCCAGGCTTAATTATTTAACTTCTTATTTTCTGTTTTGTGTGACACATTTATTTTCCACTTGAATTTCTTGGGAGAACAGCTTTTGAGTTCAGTGACCAAACCTTAGGGAAGGGCTATTTGTAAAGGTAAACTGTGTGAGTATTCAGAGTTGGGTTAAGAGATGGAGCACGTGGCTCTGGTTTACCTGGTGAGAATGCTGCGTGCCCTGCTCATGCAGGAGGAGGTATGCATTTTCTGGCTGTACACGTGATCCTAAACAACTCCTCAAACTTTTGAGGCTCAACGTTGGGTGCTTTTCTGTGGTGGCAGACTGCATTTCATTCCTGTGCTACCAGCCACCGCATCACTGCTAGCTGAGACACTGGATTTTAAACATTTTTCTTCCTTTGCAGAAGAAATACTAGTTAGGTCTGTCTTCTGATCTATTTCAGTTTGTCATCTCTAATTAATTGGCATTTTCTAACTGAATGCAGAATCACAACCCTCTTGCCTTCCTAGCCACATTTCCTGTCTACCTGCTGCACCTCCTGGCTCTGTGCCTGCCCAGGGAGGGAGATCTCTGCAGGCCACTGCGTCATGTGTGGGTGCCATGGAGACCAGCAGCAGAAGCTGGAAGAAAATTGTCAGCCCGTGGAAGCGACAGAAACGCCAGGTGAGTGTCCTGTTTCGTAGGAGCGCCTCCTGTAATCCTGCAGCTTTGCTCAGCTGTGCGTATATCAGCAATTAATTTCCGGACTCTTGCAGGTTTGTGGGCATATGCATGCACCTTTGAATAAGCTCATTATATTGGTAGGGAGTACACATGTTTTTTAAGTGGCTCCAGAGGTGTAAGCCAGTGAATCAGCAGAGAAGCCCATCAGTGTACATGCCTTAGGATTAGGTTTGATCAGGTGTACGGATCTGGGATTCAGAAGATGTGATTTCTACTCCCGACTTGACCATGAACCTTGGGCAAGCCTTTGTAACTTTCTTTTTTCCTCTTCTGCTTCTTCTGTATGATTAATTAAAATGGTATGCTCTTGGGGCACAGATTCTGACTATAAACATGTCGTTTCTAGCTCAGTGTGGCCTCTGCCTCAGGGCAGATCTCTTGGTACTGTGGTGAATTGTATTGCTAACAGCATTTTTTTTTTCCTGCAAAACATTTAACATTGCTCAAGCTAGGCCCAAGTATGCATGAGAGACTGCAATAACCTCTTATGCGCAATAAGGCTTGCGTCACTGAAAGGTTTTTATATCTCACTGAATTGCTGTTAAGGATGCTTTCAGAAGCAATAAAACTTAGCAAATGGCAGCATATTCTAAAGCAGGAGGAAAACATTTCAAGCACTCCCTCATATGTTCTTCATTGAATTTATTGTAATTAGGTCCACTATAAATATGCTGACACTCATCTGTATTCCTCCTCATCCAGTTACACATCTTTTATGCAGAGATTTGTAAGGGGGCAAGAGGGCAGATGCAGTTACTGGTACGATCCTGGCAGCAACGTGGGCTAAGATGAGGGGAGCACAATTTTAAAAATGCACATGCAATTTTTGTAGCTGGTAGGTGAGCAAAATTTTGCTTCATGTCATTCACAGCAATTATGCATACAGCTGGCAAGTTAGCCTTGGGTATCATTAGCATGTGCAATTGAGTTAACTTTTAGTAATGTGGTCTCCTGAGATTGCCATGTACGCAAGCAACTATTTAGCGAATTATTTTTTATTGACCAGTACAAATTAAACACGGTGACACTGATTTCCCAAAGATTTAATTAAATCATTTTGTGCTATTACTTTGCTGTGTGCAAAGTAATGCATGCTGCAGTGGGACACAGGTATGGCAGCATTAGCTTACAGATCATCACAAATCAACAGACAACTTTATTAAAGCACCAACTGTCATGCTTTGATACTTTCTCATCAGCCTTGAGCATTAAAAAAAGCAAAAAAATGCTTGTAGGTACTGATAGGGGTGAGGGAGCCTACAAGGAAGTTGTATTAACTGGTTTATATAATATGGTTGCCTGTGATAGCAGAGAATTAGTCTTGATGACCCAGCTGATGTTTCTGTTCACGTAATGATGTTAGTCAAGAAGCTGTAAGTAGATGAGAGAGCACCAGACTACCCTCAATTGCTGTTGACAAGAAGAGCACATGAACTGCTCCAGATTTCAGCATCAGTCATTTGCTTCTGCCTAGCAGCTTAGCAGCTTTCAGTTTCAGGATTTACACTGTTTGAATATCCTTTTTTTAAAGGAAAGAATAGCTTTTTCCCAGAGAGTATTGTTTTAATATTGGCGTAGAATGGACTTTGCTATTGAAATGTTGACTAAATCTTTACAACGATGGCTTCCAAGTTTGCTATTTCCTTGAAGAATTGATTTCATAAGCTTGAATCATGCTAGTTCGCTGTATGGTTGATATTGCACTAGAGAGTGTATCAGCAGTTGCTTGTGTCCTTTGTCCTTGCTTGATTTGTAGCTTCTCTGATATGTCTGGAGAGAAAAATACAAGGAGATAGGTGCGACATTTATGGTAAAATGAGATGTACAGCCATTTGCCAGCAAGCTGAAGAAAACCAGTGATATGAAAGAGCTGAAAATCTCTTGTTTGCCTTTCAGAGCATTGCTCACAAAAAACGGTGCCGTTTACTTCAGTATGTAGAAACCATAGATACAGAAAGGTGAAAAAGCTGCAGCTGGAGTTTAAGAATATGGAAAATACATTGCATGATAAATATGGTAAATGATAAAACTATTTAGAAGAGGAAACAGGGAAGAAATATTTAAAGCAAATATGGCTGGAGAGGTCTAAATAACTTTTGTTTTAGAAATACTTCACTTTTCAAATAGGATTTTATTGTACGAGAGTCACTATGATATAAGGCCGACATTGGAGGAATTGAGCAGAGAGGTCATATATATGTTTAAAAACATGGATGCTGTGAAGAAGAGCTTATTGTACGGACCTTTATAGAACAGAATGCCTACACACAATTAATAATCTGTAATGAAAATTTTGATCATTTGTAGGCAGGACTAAATTGTGGTGCAGATCCTCACTGGTGTAAGTCAGCATAGCTCAAGGGAAGCCGGAAGAGGAATAATTTGTGTCCTGGTTGGTACTTTATTTTGTCAAACATGCAGTCTGCTTCTTCATTTTACATACAGGATCGGATTAACTCATCTGTTCTCTCCGTACACGAGCCAGGATTCTCTCAGCTCTGGGAATCTTTCATTTTTGTGTAACGTCTTCATCAGTTCCAATGAAATCGTATATGATATCGTGGATATACTGAGGATTAGACTATAAAGTGAGGAAGAAGCAGCTGGAATAGGAGAATTTGTAGCTGTTACACTTATATTTTACCATCTTTCATCTTAGTTCTTACTTCAGTTGTACCAATGGAGACTATGGAGCATGGCCAGGTAGATGCTGACAATGCTGTAACTGTCCTTGCTCAGTATGACTGGCCTCCTAAATGCAGCAATGGTCCTATTTTTAAGCAAAGGATGATAGAGAATTTCCCTAATGTATCAGTTGAATTATACTTGAATTAATTATTTTTAGAGATACTGTGTGGTGGGGTGTTTTTTTTTCTTTTTTTTAAATTAAATATATTCCAAGCAAATATCTCTAGGTGCTAGTTACTGTGGGATAAAACCTCTTTCCATAATAACTGCCGAATGAAGAAAATGCTGATGAAGTCCCTTTGCAGAGAAGCACTTTGAGGGCGGCTGCTGGAATAGTCATAAAGATAAAACAGCTACTCTCAGACCTTTTAACATAATACAGTTTATTACAGACATTTTTTCCTCTGAGAAAACATTTTAGACCTCAGTTCTCTGATGTCAGACTAGATTAGTAACATTTGATCTGCTGCAAATGTCTAAGCTCTGTTATGACTAATGCAACACATACTTCATGTCATCATATAGTAATAGTTAAAAACGTATTGCCTTCCAGAAATTTCTGAAAATATCATACAAAGTTTTATGTTTTTTAAGTGGGATGGTAGAGGGACTTAAAAGTAATAGTAGCAGAGCATTTAATAGTATGGAACATCTCATATCTCAGAATATCTCAGGGGGTTATTTTGGGCAAATAGTTCATTAATGCAAAGGTATTTAGGTCATTATGTAAAGGTCATTTTTATCAAACCTACTCAATCGACAAATGTAGGGCATATGTGCAAAATTGTTCATTTAGGAGCTGTTCTTTGTTCCTTAACTGCTGAATTTCTTCATAGCAAGGGGAAGAGTTTTTAACAAATTGTAACAAAATGTAAAAGTGGTTTCTGTGCTGAGTTGACGTTTTCCCACCGTTTTGTCTTTGGCCAAGGAACTAGGAAAACCATCATTTCTGTAAGGCTTGGCACCTGTTTACGCATTATAGCGGTGCTGGAAGAAACACGAGGTGTTAAGCAGGCCTCGTGCCAGCCCAAAGGCAGCCCGGCCCTTAGCTCCCCGGCTTTGGCTGCCGCGGGAAGGCAGGGAGGCCCTTCCGACGCGCCCTGGCCTTCTCGCTCACCGAGCTGCCCGCTTGGCTCCTGGCAGCCCCGGCTGTGCCTCGACTCGACTCACCTGGCCTGGCCTCTCTCCTTTGCCCCATTGCCACGTTCGCTGCTGCTGCTTCCGCTTGCCCGGTGCCACTGGGGAACACAGGGACAGTGACAGCTGTGGTGACGACAGCTCAGTGATGGCCGGAGGTGGCAGCTCTTGTGTTTCAAACTGTAGCACATCGTTTCCCGTGAGTTTAATCCTCTGCGTCCTTTTATTTGTTACTAGGTTCTTCTGGAGCATTTTGTAAGAGCAGTAACAGTTCAAGGACTTCATTTGTCTTTGGTGATGGGGAAAACCTTAAAACTGAACCATAAAATATCTAATTTGTAATATATAAAATATCTGGTTTGTAAGTGAAGTTAACATCTCTTTACATACTGAGATTAAATCTGTCAACTGTATTCAGTAACTCTATTGCAAAGCTAATAACTCACAATGAAATGTGATTTTCTTCAGGCATGTAATGAGCAATGCTGAAATGAAATTACATTTTGGAGTAATTTCTACTGCTGTTCTCCATCTTGACACCATGGGTACTGTGAGCTCTGCCTAAAGTGCTCATTTGCCCCTGAGGCTGCACTTGTTTGTATGCTGTAAACCCTGATGTGCCACTTTTGTTTCCCATGGATGTTGATTGTGTTATCTAAAGGAAGTGATGGCTGCTCCAGCTTGGAGGAGGCACAGTTTCAACAGGCCTCTATGCTTTGGTCATACAATAATAGCTCTTGATTTCAAGAAAGCAAGCAAAGATCTATCTCAGATGGAATCAGGCACCCACACGTGTGGCTGTTTAAGCAGGGTTTGTGAGTTAAATGAAATGGAGGGCTTAGTTGTCTGCGTAAGAAGGCCACAAACCACCACAACATTGCAGGTTGTTGTGATATCCAAGAGAAACTGTTGTGAAGTGCCTGCTGTGCAGTGGGTGCCATGGCTAGCTGTTTGGGAAACAAGTGGGATGATTCTCATCTCTGTGTTGCATCCCAGTGCAAAGGGATTCTCATCCCGATGTTTGCTTGAGTTCCGTCACAAAACAAGTGTCACATGTTGTAGACGCTCAATTAGTTTTCAGCAGAAAAATTGCCTTTTGACTAACTACTTGTCTTTGTTAATGCTTGGGTTTTCCATGTCAAGAGTTTGAGCTTTTGTTTCTGCTTTTGCCAGCAAAGGAAATTACAGTGAAATAAATTATTTGCTGATGAACCTTAATTCCTTTTAATGGTCTGGAAAGCGGTATAAAAATTGAGATGACAGATGACAAAAGAGATACTCAGATAACACTGAATTGTGCACAGAACTACGTCCCTGTCAGGAGCGACGCTAATAACAGTGTGCCTTTGGAGAGATATGTGTGTTTTAACTGACAGAATATAAAGCTGATCAACCTGGGGTTTAAGGAAACGAAGTATAGACTGAAAAAGTAGGATTTAGTAGCCCCCTTGCTGTTTGTTGCGCCCACCTTTCTGGCAAGCGAGGAGTGCACGAGGGATACGCAGCACTGAGGCTCCGGGTTCCCCACCGACTGCTACGCCTTGAGTTGCTGATAGCTGTTAGTCCTGCCTCATTTTGTGCAAACCCTAGTCCCTCTCCCCTCGAGGGCAGGACTCACTGGTCAGATGGGCACATCCAGAGACCTTTACAGTGCTTTTCTCCTCGCTTGACTCCTGGGCATTTGCTGCTGAGGGGGCAATAGGGCTTTTCCCCTTACTTACCAAGCCCACCACACCCTGGCATGGCTTGGCTTTTCTCTCTAGTGAGACTTTCTACTCAGAACTATCTGCTCTAGCAGGCAATGCAGCTACCCCTGCATGTGATCTGCTCCATGTTCACATGAAGCAAAAAGACACGATGCTGGTGAGGGCAGCTCATGGCATTGAGTGCCATTGACTTTGACTTGAGTAGGATGCTGGAGCAGTTGACGACCAAATATCTTGTTGGAATGGGAAGCAGACTTTCTGCAATCTGGGAAAAGCTTTAAAATACTTATATCTTAAGTCTAAGTAAGCTCTGTTCTTGTTAGCTGTAATACTACCTTTTCTGTACTTCAGGTAAGCACATTTCTATTAAAATGTAAGTAATTTCATGGATTCATAACTAACTGCAAAATCAGATAAAATAAAAATCCAGAGTACCTTGAAGTTAAGTGTTATGGCACTTAACCTTGACACCTTTTCTTGAACAAGCAGGGAATCCGGAGCCCAGATTTAGGACTTGGACATTTGACCCTATTACCATAGAATGGTGCTGAAATCATATTCCTGAAAAGAGAGGTGTGGGAATGCCTACGCCAAGACAAAGTTAAAAGAGAGCAAGAGAAAAAATATGCCTTGTAGTGTATTGCCTACAGCATCCTTTAGGCGAGGAGAATTCCTGCATTTCCAGGTGAATTGCACTTCACATTTTTAAAAAAAAACCTATGTTAATCTTTGGCTCTGAATCTAAAAATCCCCAGACAAGTTCATCTTTTAAAATTCTGTTGTAAGTAAAAATGAAAAAAAAAATCGCTATTACCTACCCAAATTTGGTGCTAATAAGCTTTTAGAATGAAATGATAAGCCCTCTGAGTTTGAGGCATTACAATAAAAATGCTGTGTTGATCTTTGTCTGAAGTAAAATTAAAGTTATCACTTGTAATGACTAATTTTTGTAGCAGAGCTGATCCTATCCCTTAAAGAGTATTTGATTTCTGGTAGCCTCTTCAGAAATTCTAGTAGAAAGAGGTGATATTGTCAGTAATTAATATCTACACTAGAATCTCTTTTAAATTTCTTACTGATTTTTTTTAATGAGTCATTTTATTAGAGACCTTATTTTTTTTTTCTCACCGGGAACTTCATAGAAGAGAAATTTATTAAGGGATTGCATTTAAAAAGCTACATGGGGAGTTGCAGATTCTTTTCCTAATGCTGAAGTTCTGCTTAAGTGTTTCTTATTTTCTTTAAACTCATTTTCTCACTCATTTTCTCATTCTGTTTCGGATTATAAAGAAAGATGATAAATATGAAGCCTTAAAACAGGGATTGAACTAATCAGAACATTTAATTCTCAGTACTTTTAGTAATATAGAAAATATTCCAAGTTTAAAATCTTAGATCTTATGGAGAAGATCTATTTTCCAGTAATAGGTTGGCAGAGTTTCACATCTCAGAGAGTATTTACTGAAAGTGATCAGCTAACCTGTTTTTGCCCTGCTAGGCCCACCTGTCTTCGAAATGCATTTCAAAATATCTAGGGATGTTTTGCAAATGTGGCATGCAACATTGTAGGTACTGATAGGTTCTGAAATCCTTCTGTTGAGTTGGCATGCATATCCTGCTGTCCTGCTCTGGAAGAAGAATACTAACAATTTGGGTTTTTTAAAGTGAGAAAGTGAAGGAAGGACAAAGTTTGTTAGGTGAGAGGGTTCAGCTGCAGATATAGTGTCGCCAACAAGGCTGGTTGTGGAGGGAGAAAGGGCAGGAGATCTTCCCCGCTGTCCCGCAGGTGCTTCATGCTCTGTGCCAGAGGGTCAGGCCGGCCTTTTGTAGGTTTACATGACTTTTCTTCTGAAACTAATCTAACTTAGACAAAATAATTATTCACAAGAAAAAGGTTCTCATTTTAACATGCTTTCTCTGAGGCTCAAAAACTCCATTTTCTGCAAGGGCTTTCAGAAACCAAAATTTGGTTCTTTTAAAATGAGTCTAATTAATTTCCAGCTGTTGTTTGTTGCAGTGAGCCTAAAGGCACAAGGCACGACGCTGCGTCTTTCAAACAGGGGATTATATATGGGATTGCTCTTGCAATATCTAGCTAAGTGTCTGTGGTTTTCCTCAGATTGCCATCAGGCAGATAATTTATATGGATGTAGCTCTTTAATACAATTTGTGCAATATCTGAGGATGTGTACTCTTCAAAGAATTTAATACAATGTGAATGGTGGAGCTTCTGTTGCTGAATTACAGACCTTTAATTTCTCATTGTCATATTATCCTTCCTGAAGCCTAAAACAAGCCCTTGTAAAGTGCAGAAAAAATATTTTGCAACTCAGCATTTCTTAATGTTAGCTCAGTTGTAAAAGACAACTATTTTTTTAAAGTTTTAGGTTCATTTCCTGTCTTTTCCAACTACCTCCTGCATAGTCTCATGTGTGGCAGGCATAACTTAGGAGTATCAGGTGGTGGATTCCTTCCCTGGAAGTGAATGGTAAGGATGCTTTGGGGAAGAAGAAAAAATAAGCTTTTCTCCTGCATTAACAAGGAGAGCCAGTACTATGTAGCCAGTACTGGGTCATATCTGGCCAGTTTTCTTCACTGTCCTGCCGGGTGTATCTTTCCCTTCCAGAAACAGGAGCATCTGTTGAGCAGCTGAGCATATTTGTCCTCATCATTTCTCTCTCCCTTTCCCCACAGCTCCTGCAGGAGCTGCCTCTATCCATTGCAGGAGCTGCTGCTTCCAAACCCCTTCTGCAGTCCAATCTCATCCCTTCTGGGATCAATGCTCACAGCAAAGGTGAGGAGGTAGCTTTTTTTTTTCTTGTAAAGTGGCTTCTGGGTTAATTGCAAGAGCTGGAGCCAGAGGAAATGGCATCTTCCTGTCATCTGCTGAAAACAACAACCCACTTTTGCTTGATGATGGGTATAATTTATGCTGCTGTCTTACATAGACCAGCCTAGTGCTAATGGGCCATGGTATTACAGATTTGATAGTATTGCTGCAGAGGGGCTCAAGAGCCCACTAATGCTATGATTATGGCTGTATTAAGGGTTTAGTTAATGCAAGGAAGTCCCTTGATCAGATTAAAATACATTTGCAGTGTAGGAGGAGCCCTTGGTAAAGCCCAACCCGTGTTTTGGAGAGAAAATATCTGTGTCATATGCTGTATTTACATTTCAGGGTCAATTATACAAGGGGTCCTGATCACAGCAATCGGTAAGGGAGAGGGAAGACACCCCGTTACAAAATCTGGCATAAAGCTATACTTTGCTCGTGACAAAAACCACGTTGTGATGTACATTTGTTTAAAAATAAAATCATGTTGCAAGTGTTAAAGTTGGGTAAGAGGAATTTCTGGATTACCCGCAGGACGTGAAGCTGGGGAAGGGAATGGATGAAGGCTCGTGCGGGAAGCAATAATCTCCTGAAAAGCGCTGCGAGCGGCGTGGGCTTCTGCTCCATCTGTTGTTGCTCCTCGTCGTGCCCCGGCAGGCCGTGCGCTGTGCCTGGGAAGCGTGGCAGGTTTGGAGCAGCTGCCCCGAGGTAGCGTCCAGATCCCGAGCACGCCAAGACACCGCGCGCCGAGCGCCACAAACAACAGCACCGTGAGCGAGCGTTGCAGGAAATCATTTTGTACCTGTTGTAATAAAATTGGGTTTATTTCACTGAACCAGCACAGCCAAATTTAAGGTCAGAACATACACTGAGAAGCCTTGCCACTACAAGCAATAATGTGTAGTTAGAACAGCTGAACTTGCTCTACAAATGCCAGATTTTGATCAAAGAGTATCTTTATGTAGTTGGAGTGTGAGGAAGTTTTAAGAAGATTTGAACAGAAGGTTTCATTATTTTTACTTGAATGTAAGTACACGGATTATTGCCTTTAAGAAGGACAGAATGTTGTTGGTTTTATTTTTTCCATCTCTGTGCTGCTAGACAGTAAATTACATAAAAATTGGTTGAAGCAAGCCTTTTTTGATCTCTGCACTCCCTTCAAATGCTAGATCTTATTGCTATAAATAAAACCAGCTATAAATGCTTTATATTTTTGCTTTACATAGCTGCGAAAAAGACCTCCCCTGATAACCCTTTCTTGATGAGTAATTAAAAATTGATTAACTTTCTCCCTCACTCCTCCTTCCTGCAACATCTTTGTAGCTCATATCTGAGTTTAATGAGCCTGACTTCAAACTAATTCAAGATTAACAGCTGCCTTTCTGCTGAGAATTGTCTGCAGGAACTGTTGGTTCCTTTAGCAGACAGAAACATGCAAACTCTTTCACAGCCTGGGCAAAGCTCTTCCTTCTGCTCAAGGCCGAGGCAACCTAAGAGGCTTGGAGTGGTTATTGTTGCTGCTGAGGAGTGTTTAGAATAGCATGTTTCTCCTGCCTTTTCTTACTAGCTGATAAGGGATTTCGTAACGTTCCTTTGTACTTTGTAACGTCCCCTGTTTCTGTCGGGTTCCCTTAAATGGAATGAATTGAAGTAATAAGAAATGATATATAGACCTCAGTGTCAGAATATATGTGTCAGCGTGCATGGGGCTGCTTGTTGGTATTATTTACTCCATTTTCCCTGTTGAAAAATGTATTTATGCATAATATTGTGGTGTTTCAAGATACAGAGTAGGTTTTGAGTGGCTGCTTGTAGTCTTTTTATTTTACACAGCAACTTTTTTTTCCGTTTAATTTTACCTAGGTGCCTCAAAGAGTGTAAACTTAGATTAAAATCAGTTGACCAAAACCAAGATATATGAGGTGTGTGCGTATGCACACGTAATGTTCTCTGAATCCTGAGACCCTACAGTTTTATGTTGGTAAATCAGAGCTTGTTACCCCCCGTAGTGCCTCTGTGAACACAGCTTGTTTCTGTTGCTCTCAGCACAGCACCTGACACAGACCAGGCAGCTCCACTGCTACCTTTGCTGTAGAATTACTGTGTTGTTCCAGAGAGGAGTCAAATCTTTCTCTGAAGTAAATTATTAAAGTGGGCTAACTGGAGGATTTCTTCCAAGCAATTAGCTTCTACTGTATGGAAGAACTACACGTTAACTTTTATTTTTATATAAAGATGAAGAGCAGACCTGCAGCAGTCAAAGCATTTGCAATAAGATTCTTTCTTGTATTAAGACTCCTGCTGCTAAACGGTCAGTTGAGAGAACATGTTTATGCAGTGTTTTAGGGCATAAGTCCTCATCCAGCAGAAACAGCCTGTCTTTATTTGTTCAAAAATGCTCTCTGAAGAAAGGTGGATTTATTACCTTTACTGAAATCAGTGCCAGACTTGCATCTCGTGAAATAGGATGGCACAGGCATGAGTTCACTTCATAAAATAAAAGGTCGTATGATTTAAAAGGAGAAGCGAATATACTGTGGCTGCAAATGCTCTGTAGCTGAAGATGCTGCTGTTTTTCAGGGCAAATGAGGACTGTCCCAGCCAGATTGCCTGTTTTCCTGGCAGCCTTCCCTGCCCTGGTGCGTTTGTCTTTAGTCATTTAGTCTACAGTAGGGTTTGTGTCTGAGCACTATGCTGTGCTAGCGAGATTCCTAAAAATGCTTTGAATAGGTTCTGTAGGTTATATAGTTTACTGCTAGAAATTGAATTTTTGTGACCAACAGATAAGTGCTTGTGCTCCCTATAAGGTTTTTATGTGTATGAAGTGATAAGGAGAGAAGCATTGAACTAGAATACCCATGTCTGGCAAGCCAGGGCGCCTACTGCTGTGGCTCCTACCCACCCACTCACTGCCTTTCCTTATCAGTGTCCTGGCTTTTTTGGCTTCTTGGTTCTTGCTTTTTTTCTAAATCCTTTGCCTGTGTCAAACACATCCCACTGGTTTTAGTTTTCTTTGTTTTCAACTTTCATGTGTGTCTTATTGCATTGTAAACAGTTGTCCCAGAAATTCACTGTGCTTGGTGAGTAAACTGTGGGGATTAAAAATGTATTTCCTGTCACTTCAGCATTTCTACTTTTGTAGAAAAGTGTAGAATATGTGACCTGAGAGTATAGTTCGGTTGTAGCTGTTATATTAAGAGGTAATAAAAGAGACAACTGGAAGGATAGGTAGCATATTTTGTTATACCATCTGCTATATCTGGGACATATATTGAAGCTGTAGGTTAGTCTCTCCTGTCAGGTGTAGGAGGCCATCTTCACAACAGGTTAGCATCTAAGCAGCAGAACAGCACAGAACTAAGAGGCGGAAAAAAGGATCAGGTATTTAGTGTGTGTTTGGCCAGATTGGCAAATTACAGATATGAAAGTGGCTGATCTCTACAGATATTAGGTCAAGTTTTGTGGTTATTGCGATGGGGGTTGTTCCTGGAGACAAGAACTGTGCTAGTTTGGAGGTAGTTTGTGTGGAGCAGTCTCCTATGCTGAGGAGAAAACTCCCTTTTAGGAACATGCATTTCAAGTATGGTTTCTGTGAATCTAGTCTGTGACTTTGCAGAGGCAAGTACTCTGATTGTGTGCGATAGGTTTGCAAGAGGCTTTTTTAACTTATGACTTGGGGAGAAACTTGTTCCTGAAATGGAAAATGAAGGATATGGTTGCACAACTTTTCCTGGAGAAAAATGTGTCAGCGAAGGGCTTTGGTGTCTAGCTTTTAACGTGAGGGACAGGAAAGGCTTCTTTAGTTCATCATGGAAGCTCCCTCTTGACTTCCATGTGTGTTAAAAAGTTTGATTAGCCTGCTGGTGTGGTGCAGTAGCTTCTCCTTTGACTTCTGTTTTAGGTATGATTGCTTGAGTTTTTAGCCATTGGAACTATATAGATTTTCTGTTCCAAGGATAAGAAGTTCCTGAGAGTAAAATACCCTGTGGTCAGAAAGCCATCCCTGCATCTATGTACCTTCTTAGCCTGCTTAATCCCCTACACAGTCATGAAGTGGGGCTAAACAAGTGCATGGGCCTGCTGCAAGGGAAGAATTTAATTCTGAACTGGCCACAGTTATTGGATATCTTTCTGTAAGACGAGTGACATGAATTCCCTGGCTTTCTTTTTAATCTTTTTTAAATGTTGGATTCTATCCTATTTGGAATCACAGACATTTATTTGTGCAGCATATAACATTTCAAACATCAAGAACAAAACACTCCATTCATAAAATAGATCGTAAGGTCATGAATTTCATACCTGTAATCAATATGAAACCAAAGACTCTGAAATACTAATTGTGTATGCATTGTATATATAACACATTACTATATATTAAAAATAGGCTTGTAGTGATGGGCATGTTTTTAAGCTAGGGAGGATTGTAATAAATTACTTTCCACAGACTCTTCAGTTTCAGGTCTGTTTAAAATGGTGGGAAGCGACTGTGTTCATCCTTTCCTATTAAGGGAGCTGATTTGTGACTCTCTGCTCTCTGAAATCAGCTTCTCATTAGCACTGCATGTTGATGAAACTGCTGTTATTTCAGATACAGCTTACCCACTATATTGTCTTATAAATATTAATAATAAATTATATAGAGATTATGGAGAGATTAGATGCATTTCCACACAGCGGTGTGAATATTGACTCTGGAAAGCTCTTTCCACCAGACAAGAAACATGCAATTTAGTTGTAGTCTCAGAGGTAAACAGTGGTATTTGAGCAGTGCTCAGAAGGCATAATTAAGTGTTTCAGTGGCTCTGTGCTTCACTGGGGGAGCTTCAGCAATTACTGTTGCGTTCTCCTGGTGAAAAGGAGAGCTTTTTCTCCTTCAGAAAATATTTAGCACTTAAAATGTGAGAATCATAGTGCTCCAAAGGCTGCTGTGTTAGGTTTCAGTAGATATGGTTACAATGTAGCTTTGACTGAGGTAATTTCGACTCACTCAAGTATCTGTCAAAACATGGCAGATGATATTATGCAGGTGGAAATCTGTATGTCCTAGAGGGAAAAAATAATACAGTTTCCTTAATAATTCAGTTTCCGGACTAGAGGAAATGGCCGGAAACTGAAGCACCAAAAGTTCCACAGGAACTTAAGGAAAAATTTCTTAACAGTGAAGGTGACAGAGCACTGGAACAGGCTGCCCAGAGAGGTTGTGGAGTCTCCTTCTCTGGAGATCTTCAAAACCCGCTTGGATGCCACCCTGTGCCATGTGCTCTAGGTGACCCTGCGTGTGCAGGGGGGTTGGACTGGATGATCTCTAGAGGTCCCTTCCAACCCTAAGCATTCTATGATTCTATGATTTCTTCCTCCACCTAGAGGGGACATAGAGTATGAAGCAAAGCAGGAAGAATTAGCGAATAAGAGAGGTATAAATGTAAGAGATGAGAGTTTTATTGCTGTAGATCATTGAACATGACCTACGCCAGTTAGTTACACATATAATAATATATTCTACATAACTGGCACAAGAAGATATACTTGACATCTCTCAAGACAGACGGAGATTTTTTCTTGTTTGCAGTGTAAGATCTTGGTCAGTATGTGGGGCCTTTTACCTTTGCCATTCCCCACAGCTCTGAGTCTAACTGGATTCTGTACAAACGATGGCAAAAAGTTAAAGGCAGGAACAGATTAAATGTAAGGACAGCAAAAGAGGGGAGTTCAGTGGCAGGCTGGCTAGATAGATGCAGTGGACAGGCAGACTCATGCCAAAGGACCAGGAACTTGCTCGGAGTTGGTCTGTGATCTGTGGCAGATCACTTGGCCCTCATAGTTTCAGCTGTGCCGGGCATTTCAGAACATCAGTTACCTGATGCTGTGCAAGTCTGTTCCTCACCTGTTGTGATCTAAAGGTGACGCCCTGATTTATGCCACCTACCTGCACATACCTGATTGAGGAGAGCCCTGTGCACTGAATGGAAGAAGTTGGCTCATGCCACAGTGGTACCTGCTTTTCTTCAGCGACGATTCAACTTCAACATGGGTGCTGGGGGTGAAAGGGCAGGAATCTGGGTCTAAACGTTTAGTACTTCTAACAACCAGAGACAGTGAGCCAACCTCCACTCCTCTGGTAGATGCTAGAAGTGAGGCTGTTGGTTTTATAGCAGAGAATGTATTTCCATGCCGGCCTTCTCAGTTTGGTGGGATAAATATTCCCTCATTTGCTTGGTGTGATGAAAGCTGGCTCATGTTATTTCAGTCTTCTGAAACCAATGTCTGCTCCAGACAGTGCAGGGCATGAAATTTAAGGACGATATGAGCTTGATGTAGCGGTGTTATCTTCACAGGCAACCGTAACTCTTGTACAGTTTGGTCCCCAGCACCGCTTGGTTTGACAGGCCCCGCGTGGTGTTCCCTACCTGAGCCCAGCCTCCGGAGCAGCTGGGCACATCTGGAGACTCATCTTATTTATGACAGACCAAGGGATCAGGAATTTGCTGCGTCACAGTAATAACAATGGATTCCCAAATTCTTTCTGAATGGAATGGGAATGTTTCTGTCTGAAATTGCGCCTTATTTCTGCTAGGGGTGGAGAGTTTAGTGAAACTGTTGAGCAGAGGAGGCATTAGAGAGAGCCCTTTAGCTAAATGGCTTTAATACGGTTCCTTTGAGATAGAAGGGAGCAAGTGTACTGAAAGGTATTGTGTTGAATCTCATCATTTTCATGCACTAAATCCTTTCATGAGTTATTAGGCGAAGCTATTTGAATGGAAAATATGTACATAACAGGTGAACATTTCAGTTAAGTATGTTATTTAGTTATTTGGAGTGCACTAATACTTACGGTCCTGACCAGAATGATAGATGCCCTCAAAAGGGTTAAGATGAAATTGTTATTATATGAATCACATTCACTTACCAAAATCAAATTGCATTGGAAACAGCAGAAATGGATGGAATGATAGAAGTATTTTGCACATAAATATATAGAGCTAATCTTGCGGCGTGCTTTTCTCTAGCACCAAGAGCCATTTCTGTGTTAGAAA
Source organism: Tinamus guttatus (assembly GCF_059628265.1). Lineage (NCBI taxonomy): Eukaryota > Metazoa > Chordata > Aves > Tinamiformes > Tinamidae > Tinamus > Tinamus guttatus. The sequence continues at coordinate 14,387,190 of NW_028288774.1, read as the reverse complement.
ATACAACTTCAATCACTGGGAAAGCATGATAGAGTACTTCAGCATCTTTTGAAAGCTACAGATTCCACTTTTTGGACCTAGCAAATGAAGTGAAATGTCTGCAATTGCTTTTGTATCAAATCTGTCAGGTCAACATGTTGGTCTAGCACTGCCTGCACCCATGTCTCCTGTCGCTGCTAAGTGTGAGATGTTGACTGCAGCGGCAACTGAGAACAAAACACGGGAGCAGGGCGGGTATGAGCGCACCCAGAGCCAAGCTCAGCTTTGGCTCTCTGCCCTGATGGGTTAAAGTGGTCTCTGGAGCAGGATGGCAAATAGCTCGGGGGAACGAGGGAGCCTCTCAGAGGAGAAAAGGGCCAGAATGTGTGTAAGGGGCTGTGGTTCAGCTTCTGTGGCTCTCCTGTGTTTTTGGTATGTTCTAATATTGATGTAAAATAAAAATTTTGCAGATTAATATTATTTCTTTAGTGTTACCCATCCCTTTTCTGCCTTCCTGCTTTGTGTCGCTGACTTCTTTGCAACAGTATTTACTTTTAGTGTGGGCAGTGGAAGGCAGAGTAAATTGACCCACCTCTGCACAGATATGCCACAAGTTATATGTATAGAACCAGGTTCTACCTAGTATTTACAGCATCAGAAGAATGCCTTACTTATTACATCTCATCGTGGCCTTTTATTGGAAAGAACTATAAGCTTTTTATTCTGTGCTTCCTAGCTCTCACTTTTAAGACTTTATTGTCCCTTAAATGTGTTCTTCTATGAAAACAAGTCTCCTTTCTGCCTACTCTTTTTTTCACAGGAGCATAAATCATGTTTCTATTTTTAAAGCACTTAAGCTTTGCACTTAAACCTGTGTTGCATCTAAACAATTCTGGATTGTTTCTGGTTGCTTAAATCCTTTTCACCTCTGGTGACATCGTGGTGTGTGGGAACATGGTTAGAAAATATTGATTTTCTTTCATTGGTTACAACATGCACTGTATTCCTCGCTCACAGCTGTTTGATTATTGCGTGACATCACTCCAGGGCAGCTTTAAAATTGTCCCTAACCTAGATTTAGCTGCATGTTAGGGGTGCTCAGTCACACCTGAGGAGAGGGTGGGATGCACAATATGTGTCCATTTGTTTTGGGGCCGTCACTTGGCTAAAAGAAAAACATCTCCATTGCTTCTTTGCACAGCCTCTTCCCTCGCAAGTATTTCCTGTGATAAATGATTTTCTCCTTAATTATATCTCCCATGCAATACTTTTCTTTTGGAGTGATTAATTTTGTAGTATTTTACCCTGATATTATTAATATGCCTTCACAGTTTAACATGATTGTCTGTAATATATGCAAGGCCAGTGTGTAGCTTGAAGAGAGCTGGCAGGAAAGAGAGACTGAAAGTGCAGACAGAAACGGGCTGAGCGTGGAAGGCTGAGGCAGAGTCTCGGAGGAAGCCAGAGAGTTCCAGCTCTCTGAGTAAACACAGAAGTACTTGGAAGAGAAAGCTGTACTCCAAGTGAAACACTAACGCATCCAGACGCTGAGATCTTCCAACCAAAAGGGCTACAAAATGGGTCACTTACATAATTGCGTCTTAATATCAGATATATAAACTAGTGGCCCTTTTCTGTTTTATTATTCTGCTTTATTCTGAGGGGGAAAATAGCAGGTTGTTCCAGAAATTACAGCGTGCAACATTTGCAATAAAATGTCTTGGGAAAAATATACAAAATAAGAGTTAAAATGTCTATCTTATCTCTGGGGTGGGGGGAAGCAAACAGAGACAGCCAACACCATGGTGTGCAAATCTGCTCCAGCAGTTAAATGTGGGCAAATGGCATCGTTTGGTACATCCTCAAAGGACACTTCTGAACTTGAAATCCATATAGACTTGGCATTTTGAGGTGTTCATTATTCCTAAGGGCGCTGGGCTTATAGTAATAAACTATTATAGAAATGCAACTGGATCTGTAATGTTCATGCAGCATAGGCAGGGGCCTAATTTACCAAGTAATTATTATAGTATAAGCATAAGGCTTATTGATCTGAGGGATTCCCCATGAACCTGTCTACATATGAAGCAGTGCTAGTGCTAAGCGTTGATTTCTAAGCTGTAGCGAAGACAGGTAGTGTTGGGAGCAGCTGCAATGGCAGCAGCAGCCCTCCGGGTAGCAAGGGGGTAGAGGAGCCCTTCGGGGTTTGCGTAGACCTGTGCGCACGGGGCGCTGCAGCCGCCTCCGGCCGCCGCTTGTTGAGGGGCTTCCAGGTGCGTGTTGGCTGCGTCTTGGCAGGAACTCAGAAGCAAAGCTCACAATAGAAATCTGTGCAAACTCCCGTTTTCCCTCTATTTCTTCTTTCTATCTGCTAAAGCTACTCACAACATAGGAGCAGATTGTAGGGAATTATGTTGTTGCCTTTGTTGCCGCCTTTGGTGTTGGCCTTTCTGTGAGGCCAAGAAGCCCAGCTGCGATTAGCGTTTTGGTTTTGCATGTGAAATAAATCCATAATTGTATGAACTCTGTGCCCTATGTAACAAAACAGAGCATCTCCAGAAAAAATGTCAGATCTCTGAAAAAAACAGCTCTGTCTTTAAAACTTTTGCAGATTATATGAGTTTTTTGTTTTGTTTTGTTTTAATCTGTGACATTACTGGCACATGCAGAATGTAGAGGGTCATATTTATTATGCAATTGCTCTGTTTTCTCCAACTGTTTAAATTGTTTTGTCACTTCTTTGGCTTTTGTCACGTGTTATTGCTCTTACTGTTTACTTCCAACTTTATAGCCTAACAAAACAGGAGAATATTCTTGCAGAGAGCTAGCACAGATGGTTCAGATCCAGGGCTCAGCACATGGCTTCCAGACACGCTCAGAGGGCCAGGAGGAGGAAATGTCACTCTCACGCTCTCGAGCATTTGCTCGGCCTCTCCTTGAAGGCTTCTTCCTCCATCTGGCCTCGCGCCGCGCAGCCTTTCCGTGGTGCTGGGAGCGCGGCGCTGCAAGCCCGGCCTTCCTGCCTTCCTCTTCTTGGAGCCGCTGCCAGGGCCTCCGTGGCAGGACGGTGTCCGTCCCATCCTTTGCATGGACGTGCAAATGGGCCTGGTGAAAAGCAGCCTCTTAACTACAGGCTGGGGGGGATCTTGCTGTGCGATTTCCTCCCAAGTGCACCTGAATCATGTTCATAGAATTGGCCTTCTGGCAGACACAGCTGACTAGACATTTAGATGCCACCTTTTTTTTTAACACATATAGGACAAGTTCTGTATGAGGCTGCAAAGAGTTTTGCACAGGGCACAAGTGTTTCATCAAAAAACATGTTGTGTTTTATGATGTGGATTTGGAAAGCAAACTCACATTCCTTAATTGAGAATCACGGAATTCATACTGCTTTCTTACTGGAAAATTGGTTTGTGAAATAAGCCACTTTTCTGTGGAAGAGAAGGGTGGAAAGTGAGGGGTAGGTGGATATGTTGTATTTCTCCAATTCTGACCAGTAGCGCCTTTAAACTAAAAGGCTTTTATTGAGGGCAAGGCAGGTGTGAGTGATTCTGCTCATGGTAGAAGGGAGCTAGCCCTACTCTTGAACAGCCAGTAAGTGACACTCTCTTTGCCAGTAAGCTGTTTGGAGAAAATTTCTGTTAGGAAAGACAAATATAGCAAAATCCAGCTGTGCATAATGCTATAATGCCTCAGTACCTACATGCGAGAACAAAATTCTGCATGTTCTGGCCTTGTGTTGCCCAAGTGCTGCTGTTGCTGCAGGTCCTGGAGCAGGTGGCTTACATGGCTGTAGGTGTTTGTTAATATGAAGCTATACTTGATGTGTGACTGTTGTTCTGCGTTTGAGTGCTCTTTATCTTGTGTTTGTAGAAGCCACCACTTTGTAACGCAGTGTCCTGCGACAATCTCGTGTTAGGATTGCGCCTACCACCCACCTTTTTGGTTCTGTCCACGTGCGTAGCAGGCAGTCCCTCAGTTACTGCCTTCCTTTCGGGTCAGGGTAGTGCTCTGAGCCTAGTCCCCCGGGGTGGGCTCGAGCAGCACTCAGTCAAACACGAGCCGTGTAGGGCCCTGCTTTTAAGTCACCAAGCTTTGGTGACACCTAGCTTTGAGAATAGGAAACCACAGCTCGAAGGAACTCTCTTAACAGCTGATTATATTAATCCTTAATGATGTTCACAGCTGCATTTCATGCAAAATGCAGTCCGTATTCCATAAATCCCATCTGAAGGGCAGACAGATTTGAGCTGTTATGAGCCTTCTGCTGGCCTTCTGCATCTAGAGGGTGTGCAATGCTGGGATAGCCAGAAGCCAAAAGAGACAGTTCACGTGCAGCAGTAAATCACACAACAATGATTCACTCGAGAGTGTTCTGAGAAGATAAGATGGGATAAAATATATAGATTTGTTAAACGGCATCACACAAGGATTCGCTACTTGCAAATCACAGATTTACAGGCAGTACTTGAAGACCTGCAGCCTACTCTGGTCTGATCTTTGAACTGCAAACTCTGTTCTTCTAGTGGGTCATAATGATAATAATATGTAAATATATATTTTTAATATAAAGCATATGTTCAGAGAAATGCATGTAAAACTACTGTATATACCCAGAAACTCTTAAACCAGAAGTGCTCCCAGGGCTCATGATGGCCCAAGAGCAAGTCAGAAGTGCAAACTTCTGGCCACTTTGCCTTTAAATAATGTTAAAAAAAACCCTTTTTTTTTCTTCTTTCCCTTTTCACAATGTTAATGCTTCCATGAATTTCTGATGAAATCTTCTTAAGCGGTGGATAGTTGTAACTTAGCAGGGGACAAATTGGGAATAGCACAGCCATTAATCACAAAGCAAGAGCCCTGGGCATGGAGACAAAGTGCATCATCTGCCAAAGAGTTTTCTGCAGATTACTTGATAATGATATTAAGATTGATCATGCAGTACTTTAAGGTGACGTGAGCCGACCTACTTTTAAAGGGGGTTAATGTGTAATTTCACTGTAGCAAATAGAGATGTTGGCCTGTGTAATGTAATTTGCTAATGGGCTTCAAAATGTCCACAATCTTAACTCTCTTTGGGGAAGAATGTATGATCTATTCACTTTGTCAGGCCTCTTTTCTATGGAGAAGAGTCATTTTTTGCAAAGGCCACTTTTCAGAGGTGGTATGTTGAAGAAGTATCTGTTGCATGAAAAAGCTGTAAAGACCCATTGCGCTAAGGGGTATACTGTAAAATAGTGCCTGATCCTCCTCTGTGCCTTCCCTCCCTACATCTAAGTAGACAAACAAGTTGGAGATGAAAATATTAGCAGAAACACGGAGGCGTAGGGAGCTGGTCCCACCAGTGCCGTGGTCTCTGCAGCCACCCTGTGTTTAGTCTCAGCTTTTCTTTAAGGGCACGTGGGGCATCAAAGAGGAGGGCTGGGAAAGGCCGCTCCCTGTGGAGCAGGGAAGGCCAACGTGGAGCTCGGTGTGCGTAGGGAATTAAACCAGTAGCTCCATGGGGGCAGTGCTGTAAGACCTTGAGTCTTACAGAATTCTGGAGCTACTTCCAATCCTATCAGTGAGCATATGCTAGAGAGCCTGGGTAGTCTCCTGGCCTGTTTAAGCTTTACATGCATAAAAGTGCTTAATGAGCATTTGAGCAGAAGCAGGATGAATATTTGAAACATGGACTCATCCTCTGCTTGAATAATGGTTTGATTGCTCTGTCACCACACAGCACTGACTTGAATTCCCAGAAACGGATGCTACACTAAGCTGTAGCTGACCTAGATTCATTAGAGTTATTTATGCTTGTCTACATTTAAAAAAGAACGCTGACATTTGTGGGTTTTTTTTATTATTATTATTCTTTTCCTTCTGCTGAAGATTTAGATGACAGTTTGTTTTTACAAATACTATGTTAATCTGGGATGGTTTAATTTTTAATCCAATGTACTCATCTATTTTTCTGTATGCACAAGATTTTAAGTATAAAATACGTTTTGACTGATACTCCAGGAGACAAGCATGAGCTGACTGCTAAACCAAGACAGGCGTCATCTGCCCTGGCTTTCATTTGCAAGTCAGGACATCTACAACTTAAGGTGTTGATCTGAGTATAAAGCATCAAATTTGATCCTATCCTCAGATTTGGTTTTGTCATTTCCAGGATATTCTGTAAAAGGCCGGATTCCTCTGCACCGTTCTGGGAGAGCACTGCCTGGATTGTGGTGAAAGCTGCATGCTGTAGGCCGGGAATGTAAAAGGTACAGTGCTTCTCATTTAATCATTACCTTTGCTTTGGACCTGGGACAACATAATTTTGCTCCACAATATGGTTTTATTTAAATAAGAAGCCTAACTCACTCTAAAGAGTTGGTTTCTGAGGACCATGAGGAGTGGGGCCGGGTTTTGGTTGGCGCCTGAAGGAAGGTCTGCGCTGGCTTCCTAAGGCCCTCCTGGGGAGACCCCCCCCCCCCCCCCCCCCCCCCCCCCCCCCCCCGCCTGTCTTGCCGCGTGCTCCTTCGTGTGCCCCTTCGCGTGCGGAAGGCAGCCAGCACCTCTGCCAGGCCCTGCAGCTTGCGAGGGCACTGGGGGTGCTGCCGAGGCTGCTTTCAATGTCGTGCTCATCATGATGCAGATTTTTGTTTGTGATGAGAAGAATGCTTGGCACCAGATTGCAGCCTCGATCGGTGCACAAAGGTCGCTGCTTCTGACCGGTGGGGGGGGGTGGGGGGGGGTGGGGGGGGGTGTTAATGGGGTTTATGTCCTGTGCGTGGCTTTGTGTATGAGGGTGATACCTCATTTTGGCTACCACAGAAATGGTCATCTCTATAATACTCATCTGTCTGGGAGCAAACATTTCAAGAGGGCAAATTATTATTTACATATATATCTAAAGAGATGATTAAATAGACTAATAAAAGCTAGGCTGCCCAAGCTCCAGCCTATTTCTTTTTACTAGCTTACTTTATAGTAAACATGACACGTCAGCTTCTAGCAATATATATATATATATAAAAAGAATTAATATATATTCCTGGCATATCCTCTGTTTTGCCCAGTTGGTGGCATGAGCTTGTATTTTCATCAGTCATTTCAGGAATTACATAAAACAACTTGAATCTAGTCTTGAAACACAATAAATGTAAAATTTTAAAATAATCTCTTTTAGATGAGACAACATATAGCCTAATGCACACTGTTTTGGATCAAAAAAGTGAAAAACCTACAAGCACTGCTCCATTTGTCCCTGTGTCCTTATGTTGCTGCCTGGGTGCATTTTAGTGCCTCAGTTTGCCGCCCTACCTTAGTTTAAGCAAGGGCTGACGTGCACCATGGCATTTCCCAGACGTGCATTTTCTTAGCATGGTAGATGTGGCTTTACATTGCTCACAGGCTGCGGGCTGTGTCACAACGAGAAAAACACAGTCTGGAGCAATGTGTCCGCGCGTGCAGCGCGGAGAGCGGCCGCGCTCCCGGAACACGCGGGCGTCTCGTGCCCATTGCGCTCCTTCGGGGCAGTGCTCCGGGCGCTGCCACAGCGGCTCCGTGCCCACGGCGGGCAGCAGCTCTCCCGCCGCAGGGGCTCACGGCTCGGTGCGGCTCGCGGCACCCCGTGATGCTGGACGCGCGCGTGCGCGGTGCTGCGGCGCGCGGCTCCCGCTGCTGCCTTCCAGTGCCATCTGGCGGCTCTGCGTCTGTGCTCCGGGTAGCTGCGCTTTGTGTTGCTTCCAATAAAGAAATCATAGGCCTGTGTATTTATAGGCCAAGGTTTCAGTACTGCCTTCTGTACCCTGCTCTGTCCTTTGGGGACTAAGCTGTTTGCAGATACTGTATGCTCAAGTCTGAAGTGACCTACAGATATGTAGCACATAAACAGTGAGCCCTATACACATAGATATAGCCCATGTGCTGACTGCCTCTGTGTTCCTAAACTGGAGTTCAGTGCTAGAGAGATGTTTCTAACCGTTAGAACTTTCACAGGTGCTTTCTTGAGCTGGGCAGCACCGGGTGCTGCAGCCTGTTCCCCTGTGCTCTGCTGGGTAAATGGGGGGGAAATTGGGGCTGGGGGTGGTCACCCATTCCATGAATTTTGTGCCTTTTGAGCTCTTGGTGGAGAGACCATTGTGTCACATTTTTAAATGATCTAGATCCCTTCTCTTTTTTAACCTTTTAAACCTCTGGTGGTGTTTGTTTCCTCGCTGCTCAAGGATGTGGTAAGTAGAAAACATTCTGGGGGTGTTGTATTTAACTCGTGAGCTATGTTGGTAACGTGCAGCGGGCAAATACCAGTGCAGGCAGGTAAGGTCTGTGTGTGACGAGTGGGCTCAGCAGGCTGAGTGCAGCTCAACCTCTTCCCGCTGCGGGCAGCAGGAGGGGAGGAACAACCCTCAGCTCGGCGAGCCTGTGAGGAGCCAGCAGCAGCCTCTCGCTTGCTCCAACAGAAACCTCAAGGCAGGTAATTTCCAAGGGGTAATAATGACTGGCTTTAGTAAAAGCCAGCTCATTCCAGAAATCCCATGAGCTTGAACAGGACAAAACTAGGAATAAGAGCATGACTTAATGCCTTGTGTGGGACACAGTATGGGTTTTGATGCACATAAGGATAGCAGTTGAATAGACACTCATGCAACAGGTATAAATTTCATAGTAAAGATGTCTTTATTCCAAAATAATAATGTGTTAGCTGGACAGCTACAAAACATCTACACGAGACTTTGGTAAGAAATATTCATGGTAGCTTTTTCATACTTCCACAGCAAACAAAAACAACGAAGGAAATCTAAAAATGCAATCAAACTGTATTTTGTTTTAAAGTGTATGCTGCACAGACTCCTACTATACATTTGTTAAGCCCCTAACTCTTTTTTTTTGTGTGTGTTAAATTTCTACAGTTTGCATGTTAGAAAAAAATAACATACACACAATGCTAAAACCTGGTATTTGAGGTCTACAAAACTGGAAATGCTATCTGTGCTTTCAGCTCAGCAGTACTAGGTATGAGCTAATAGAGATAACAGTTCTCATTTTTATTGACTGATCGCCCGTGGTTATTACACTACTAAAAGTTTAAAGCAACAGTGCAATACTTCTACATATTGTGTATCAGCGTTTTTTTTTTTTCTGAATAGAAAATCAACCTCTTTTTTTTCTTCGTTTGTTTTTGTTTGTTTTTTTACAAAATGTAACAAGCTTAAATATTTCTTTTTTGTATCAAGTTGGAAGAAAGACAACAGGTGACTTGTAAAATGTTTCAACAGAAAAACAGTGTAAAAAGCTGAACCCAGACAGGTAGGATCACACATTTCTGACGAAGTGCAAGCTACTCTGTATTAACATGGTGAAAAAAAAAAACAAAAAACCACCAACATTCATTCAGCTTTAATGAGCCTAAGAGAAATGACTGGAAATGACACTGAACAGCCTCCTACCAAAGGGGAAATGAAGTACACGAGCATCAATAAGTAAGAACCAGAGTAAAATGAATACCAGATTTTTTAATGGAGATTTTTGTGGGCATGTTCAAAAAGTTATATATTCCATCCATACTTAAAAGATTTATTTGGACTATGCAGACTTTGGCAACGGGAGTAAATAGAAGACAAAAGAAGTTGATGAACTGAACACACATGAAAGATGAAGCCTGCTTAGTATTATGATTATTTACAGAAGCAGGCATGGTCTGACAGGATTAGCGTACGCGGTATGGCTTGAGGAGCTAAAATACAGTCCCTAAAGTGATAACTTTATTTTTTGCTCTTTCAAGTTATACTTGCCCCCTCCAAGCTGTTCCGTGGGTCGCAGGTTCGTAGCCTCAGTGTTCGTTTGCCGATGTGGAGCTGGGCTGCCCTCATTGCTCACCTCCCAGCTTCAGCAGCTCCAGCGTTATTCCACCAACCTGGGCTTTTGGGTCCACAAAATGGTCCATGCAAGGTAAGCTCCTGAATATATTGGTTAAGGGGAGCCTAGCAGGTGCACTGTAATGCCACTGCTACACACACGCGCACACACACACACACACACACACACACACACACACACAGAGCAGAGTTTCCCAGCGGGCACAAGGAAGCACTCGATCCAATTACTAATATTCATGTGAGCGAAGCTCTGCAAAATGCAGTGTGTCTAGATTTTAACATTAAACTTTTCCTTTTACTGTTTTACATTCCCTCCTGGTGTGGTTCCCTCTGGGCTGCACCCCTGTCACTTAGCAGGAGCGGGAGGCACTCAGCACTGCAGTTGGGTCCATCATTTCAGCAGCCTCCCTTCACTGTGGGTCTAATAAAAACAGTAAAACCCTGCAGAGGAGGGTGGGATGTGACGGTTGTTGGAGTCCTGAGCCACCCTTGGAGCATCCGGCGGAGAAGCGGCCATGAAGCGCCCTGCGGAGCAGCGCAGGCCCCGCCGACATCGCCCTCGAGGTGCCGGGAGGCAGCAGGAGGCTCCCCGAGGAGCCCATGGCGAAGAGCCCGGAGCCCACGCGGCTCAGTGGCCACATGAAGGGGGAGGATTAAAACCTGCGTGTCCAGTTATGAGGACTGTGATCATGGGTTAGGGATGGCAGTCAATTAGTTAAGGCTGGTTTAAAGAGACTATAAAATATTTTTCCATTCATTTCTCTCAAGCTTGTTTTTAAGTGTTATCAGCAACAGTCTTTGTTTTCAGTGCATTGTTATTCATGTAGAGACATAGGTGTATGCTACCTTACCTGCACAGAGAGATAACCCTCCACCTTTATCTCTCTTCCTAAATGGTCAACTGTTAAACGTAGGAGACAGTTTCATGTCGCAGTAGCAAGTGAGGGCCAAGCTCTCTAGTCTTTTACCCACTCACCAGCTCCGCTGAGAACTAAATTCTGCAGAAGCAGGTCTAAAACAGCAGAAGCGGCTAGAACTGTTCAGGAGCCATTTGCTGAGCTCAGGCAGCTTGGTGGGAGCCAGCTTGTTCAGCGAACACATTTATCCTGGCTACTCTTATCTACAGATCACAGCCCTGCAATTCTCATAAATTTGGTAATTTCCAGATTTTCTTCTGAACTCCCAAGTATAAAAACATAAATGCCACCCACTGCTTTAAATATCTTTGTAATTAATATTTTGAGAGTTTGTCCTCATTTCTCTTTAGACTCCCTGCCCTTTGCTAGTAGAGATGTATGAAAACTTGGCTCTTTTTTTTTTCTATTATTTTTATGATAATTTTATCATTTTTAAAACTCTTTCTTTACTGCCTATTAACTAAACAAACCCTAGTTTTCACTCGCTCCCATAGGGCTTTCCGTTATAAAACTATTGAAGCTGACTGCATTTGGACCAATTTCAGTAGTTCTAGATCCATTTTGAGAGGCAGTGGATGGACCAAATAGAAGCATATGGCATCTAAAAACATGATGATATTCACATGTTTGCTGTGTGTGCTATTTTGGCTATGACTATACAGTGGGCAGACATCATTATTATGCTGCACAAATTATTTCCTTTTTAATTTTTAAAAAAACCAAAAGTTATTTTGCAAGGTATCATAACATCTTTTAGAAGAAAAGTGTATAAGGTAATTATATCAGTTCAACTGAATAGTGTGAAAAGATAAATATGCACCTTTAAAATGTCTGAACCAGCATTACTGAATTTTTCCTTGGCATAGTTACATAATCACATAGGCACTGCTTTGGATTTTTGAAATCAACTCAAGAGAGCAATCCTTCCACGTACAAAACATGTCACTTTAACCTAGTTATGTTAATATGCATGCATCCCATGTCTTTACAAGTACTATTTGTATATGGCTATTCCATGTCCACAGATATGTCTGTATTTCAGTTAAATGATTCACAATGAGTTACTATTTTTATGCATTAAGGGCCAGTTGGAGTATCAGATTTACTCTCAGCATATATCTGTGAGGAAATATTTATAAAATACATTTCTTGCACTGGCAAGACTAAAAAGCAAACCACACTGCAAAAATGAAAACTAATATACACTTTATATATTTTTGTTTGTTTTAAAAAAAACAAACCAAGGTTGACTTTCCATTTAGCTCAGAGCGCAGCACGCGGAAGCCTCCTGTCCTGCTAACAAGGATGAACGTTACACGCCCTTAGCTCCTTCTTGTCTTTGCAGCTAGTGAACTGAGTGGTCTTGGCCCTCTTCTTCACCATCATGTAGCGCTCCTGAATGCCGCCTCCGCACAGCGCAGAGCACTCTGTCCAAGCAGTCCATGGTTTCAGTCTGCAAACTGAACAAAACAGCATCTAATTCAGTTCCCAGTCTGTGGGACTAACCTGCACACGTCGGTATGTATCTATCTCCTTTGCAGGCTTTGAGTATAACATACTGCCTTGCCTATAGTTTATTACAGTAGCAGGTAAGGACCCACAACTATAATCATGGCACATTTGACAAATACTGAAAAAAATATACTGAAAGATCAATTTACATCATAATCTAATAATATAAGGTAATTAAAATTACATTATAAAGCAGATAAAAGTAATGAGCTGTTGAAAGTGGGACAAACATGCACCACAAATTAATAGTAATTCACATCTGGATAATGTGAGCTGTATCGTAGAATACTGTATTTTGTTGATCTGAAGCAACAGGTTTTGATACTCCTGTGCCTTGTGGATAAAAAAAGTCTGAGCAGATCTGACTGATATTACTGTGATGGGAATTTGCTCAGTTTTGAGGTTTCCTACCGGATCCAGGAGTAAATACTTTAAACAAAAACTTTCTACATCAGGGGTGCAGCTTTTGTGTCACTTCCTGTTTGATGACAGGCAAGCACTGAGAGCAGCTTTACTTTACTGCTAAAATGGGCCTCGACTGTAATACCAGCATGTGTTACCATGGTGTGAGCTGGAGCTGCTCCACAGAACGGTGGAGCACCCACGAGCACGCGGAGCGGGGGCGTCGCGCTCACCTGGGTACTGCTCACCGTCGGCATGCTTCCTCGCTTGCTCACTTCTCCTTTTCTCCCGGGCCTCTTTCCATCGCCTTTTCTCCAGGCCGGGGCCACGCAGGCATTTCCGTACTCGGCACTTGGTTCGTTGGACAGTTTCTGGGCAGGCCGTTCCTCCAAACTGCGGCTCTATTTTGATCATTCTCGTCCTGATCATGTGGCCCTTTCCACATGATGTGTTGCACTCGGACCACTGGGACCACTCGGTTAGTTCACAGTCAATGGCTGCAAAGCGGCAGAAAGGCGAGTGAAAGCAGGGAGGTGCTGCACCCCAACACCTGAAAGCCACCTAAGTCCCCAGCTTCTCAGCAAAACCTGTGACACTACCCAGCACTATTCCCCAAGGAGTCGGTCACCAGCAAAAATACTACTGCCCACTCCCTCAGTCCCCCTTTCCAAGGGGGTGCTGGCAGGGCACAAAGCAAACATAATCAGTAGGTTGGAGCATTCAGAGAACCTGAATAAAAACGGGGAAAATGAACTAAATCCAAAGGGAATGTAGAAACACTGCCAGAAAGAACAGAGCTTGCATCACCTAACAGGAGCGCACAGAGTAATAAAAGCTCCTAACTCAGCCTTCATTTTCCCAGTGTTTCCCACACTTACGACATTCAGGTAACATGCATTTTTCCACTTGCTCCAGCTCCTCGTTGCAGTCTCCGAGCTCCGCAGCAGATTTCAGCATTCTCTGCCGGGTTCGCATTCCCTTCCCACAGGTTACGCTGCAGTCACTCCACTCTGACCAAGGAGACAGAAGGCAGGGAATAGTATCTAAAATGAAAAGAAAAAGAAAACAAAAATTTATTTTGAAAAATAAATTCAGTTAGAAAAAGCTGTATGTATATAGGCTATAATTATATTACTACAACTGCAACTACAAATTATGTTGCTGTATATATTAGATGATATTTAAACTATATAAAAATATATTATAAAAATAATTGAATATGTAATATAAAATATATGAATAAAAACAAAATTATAAAATAATTAGGAATGTATGGTTTTATTTACATATTAAAATATTAATATGTAAACATAAATATATGTAATTATACATAAAATATATAATTTATAATTTTATATATATAATATATATTTAATCTGAAACTATGTATTGGTCTCATAAAGAGTTTTCCCCTATAGCATTTAATAGTCTCCTAAGATTTTCCTCAGAGACAGCAAGTACTATAGTAAAAACTTGTATTTTAGTAGATAAAATGTGCTAAATAAATAAATGCCACGTTTTAGACTTTAAGTGCCATGGGAGAGCCTGGCTGACTGGTGCAGCACAACCACAATTTCTAAAAGGTTAAGGGTACCTTCCTATGCTAGTCTCTTCATTAAATACATCTCATAGCCCCCAGATCATAACGGCATACACAGGCCATGCTACTACATGCATCACCGTATGGCGAGCACACTCGTGGGGTTCAACCCAGAAGCTGCTCCTGGCAGTTCTGTGTCACTGTGACAGTGGTACTGAGCGTCGCCCTGCTTGGCAGGGCAGTGTGGCCGCGGGCACTTACGGCATTCGGGCATCATGCACTTCTCGGCCTCCGTGGTCTCGGCCTTGCACATGGAGCCGTCGGCGGGGCTCATCTTGATCATTCGGTGGCGCCTCTTGGTTCCCAGGCCGCAGCTGGCGCTGCACTCGTCCCACTCGCCCCACTCGGTGACGAGGCAGCTGCTGGGGGCTGTTGGGGACGGCAGGGGGCTCGGGTCACTGGGCGAGCTCAGCTCGGACACGCTCTCCGCAGTGCCCCTGGCCTCAACCGGCTTTTGCAGAGCTAAACGCAATACTTACAACACTCCTCATTTACAACACATTTCTCAGTCTCTTCAGTGGGCACTTTGCACATAGAGCCATCTTCGGGGAATTGCTTTACATATCTCTCTCTAGAGCGCGTTCCCATGCCACAGGACACACTACAGGGGGACCAGGTAATCCAGTCAGACATCATGCAAGTGGAACCATCTAAAATACAGAGGACCGTTTCAATCGCTAATATTCACACGACCACTGCCCGCCTCCCTGCTGAATCTGCACGTGCCCAGCTGGCAACAGAATTGCTTCCTTGCTGCCTCTCACATCCCCGTGGCTCTGACCTCGCTCCTTTCGTTCCTTACGCTGCCGCAGGCTCCTGGCCCGTGTGCCATCTCCAGCAACTACTCTTGCTTGCCCTAGCTCAAGTCACACGGCAGCCAGTGCTTTAAGAACTTGGAAGAGAAGCTCTTCCCTCTCCTAGGGGCCATTCGTCTCCTCCACCTTTTCCCCCAGTTACCTTCATCGCTGCAGCCGGGGCCCATGCAGGGCTGGAAGTCCTGCGTATCTGGGCAGGGTACGCTGAGGTCCAGCTGCGCCTTCAGCATCCTCTGCCTCATCCTCTTGCCCTTTTCACAGGTAGAGGAGCTGCAGGCTGACCAGGGAGACCAGTTGGAATAGATGCAGGTCTCTGGGGTGTCATCTAGAAATAAGAGAAGGCAGTGGAAATTAAATATATGTTGTCCTCCATTTGCTTCTCTTTGCTGCTGATTACATGTTAATATAGTAAGTTGCTTCCACGCTACTTCTCCATGTAAACCGGGGGTGTGCGTAGGGGGGGGAGCTAATTGCCAACTTTAATATTTAAAAAAAAAAAAAAACACACTTTTTAACCCTAAAAAGCTTCTGTTCTATTACTTTTGGTCTTACTGTCAGCTGTCACATACTCAAGCAGGTAAAGCTAAAAAGAAGGTAGCAAAAAAAAGTGAAAAATTAAAAACTAAATCACTCTTTCACATCAAGTGGGACTTCTGCTCCTTAGTCAGTTTTGTACTTTACCTAGAAATGGCACAAAATATAAAACAGCACAAATTTATTTTAAAAAGTACCTTCTTCTTTTTCTTCTGGTGCTAGATCTGCCACGATATCATCTATGTTATCAGGTACGATATTGCATTGCTCCCCCTGAAATAAATGATTGTGGAAGGGTTAAGGTTTACTTATTTATTTATTTTATTTTATCTTCCTTTTCTGAAGAGTTACTTGGGGATTATTTGCAGTACTACCTTGCGGGCAATTCTCTCGATTACCACTCTGGCTACCAGCTTGATAGAACCTCCTTCGGGATCATAAAAGGGACTTTGGGGGTGATCGAGGCTTGTAAGTGGTCTGATCTTCTCTTGAGGAACTGTAGGTTTGTTGGGAGACTGCAATCATAAAGATAAATACGAATTAAAAATAAAGTGTCAGCATATCCCAGAGGAATGTAATGGAATATTATTCCCTTAACTCTCAGGGAACATAGACACACTGAGGAACAGTATCTGCTGCCAGTATCTAAATTAGCTTTGTTATAAGCAATATCTTTAGTAAAGTAGTATAAAGACATCCAGGACATCATCATGCATGGAACAGCATTCATTTTTCCCAGTTTTAAGGCAACCCTTATGCTTTGCATACATTCCTCATGGTCCACACACCTCATAGGTGACACCGCTGTCCGTGCCGGCATCCCATGGGATTAAATCCTGCACGACCTTCTGCACCCAGCCGCAGTCCTTGGTGCACAGCTCTTCCGCCGAGAGCCCCACGTTCCAGTCGGGGCTGGGCCCCAGCATGGTCAGGAAGGACATGAGGTGCCGGTGCCTGTCCACAGAAAACTCAGCAGAGGGAGCAGCTCTCCTGCAAATTGCAAACAAGAGCAGAATGAACAGCGGAATTCAAGCCTGTTACTGAACAGCAGCGGAACGGAGCTTCCCGCTGGGAGACAGGGAACCCGGGAAGGAGGCTGTAAGGGAGGATGCCAGTGGATAATTGCAAGGACACAGTCACTCATGCTGCCTTTTTGAGTGGCCGCGCAGACACACGGCACATGCACACGCCGCTGTGCTCAGGGAGAGGACGGGTGTAAACGTTAACACCCGCCTTGCGGCAGACACACCGTGCTCCATTTGTGCTCTCGGCACATTAACAAACCAGAACGGCTCCAGGACGGCGTTCCGGAGAGGGACTCCGATGTAACCACCTGCAAGACTTCTAACGTAGGGTGGGCCTCATTCCCCTTAACCCGAGGAAGGCTGCACAAACGGGCGTCTCATAACCATTGCAATGTTGCGGCCAGCTCTGCTCTGCAGTCTCGGGGGTTGTTTCTTACTGTGTAAATTGGCCTCTATCGAATTAAAATCCCGAGCAGAAGCGTTTCCCACTGTTTGATGACATTCATCCTGCCTGCCCAAGCAAGAGATGCAAATGACTTTTATTATGATAGATGGAGCTCTGTTTTGATTTCAGTGGAACAATTTCCTAATGTAAATTAATAAAATAATGAAGGTACCTATGTTTCTCTGCTAATACAATATTCTGATGTATTTGTCAAGTACATGGCAGTGATTACTCTTCAAAAGCCTGCCAGCTGACTTCAACATTGTAAAGGGTTTTCTACAAGAAGCATGCTCTAAGAATTCCCTATAGGAATGTTATATCTAATGCTGAGAAATAAGCTGCTTCTTCAGGGCTGACAGCACACAGCCAAAACAACAAGGGTATGCTTATTTTGTATCACCCCGTGAAGGTAAGCACCGCTCAGTTTGGCGGTCAGGGTCGCACTGCATCAGGCAGCACCGCTCCGCACGGACGGGACGTGCTCGCAGACAGCAGGGACAGACGTGTCCCAGCCCTGCAGGGCAGACACCTAGAAACCACCTGAAGACTCCTCTAGACCCACGGTAGTGGGAACCTGTTGTCATTTGCTATTCCTCTCAGAGGTACAGAAGCTGTAAGTCTTTGCATGCTTTGTTAAGAAAGTAAATATTAATCATGTTATTAATATAATTCAAAATTAAATACACACTATATGTCTAACTATATCAATATTGAAACTGCGTGAAGGAAGACTTTAGTAGGAGCTCATCTTTGCCTACAAACTTCCGCTATTCAGCAGCACATGATCCAGCTCAGCAACCTTTTCCATCTCCAGTAAGCGTTACCTACCTTCTACTTTTTATTTAAGCAAGGGAGACTAGTTGTTTTTTAGCTTTATGACTGTTTGATAGATGATGAAAGACAGGAAAAGATTAAATCTCACATCATTCCCACTTCAGCCTCCTAGGGCCAACCTTGCTGTGTGTCCAGCAAATCCCTTCGCCACTGGGTGATCCTGAGGGCTCTCCACATTCCCCGGGGCCCTGGCTTCCCTGGGCAAAGCCCCAGCGCAGGTCAGTGTCTGCGAGGTGCTCAGCTGGGCTCTGGGCTTGCCGGGATTTCTGCTGGCCCCAGCTCATGTCCCAGCTCTGCTGTAACGAGGCGGCAGCCAGACCTCCCTGGGGGCATCTCCGCTGCACCGCTGGACTGGCTGGTATTTGCCTTTTCCTTACGCCACTCCTGTGCACGTGTGCACAGGGGCACACGATCTGGCTGCTGGGCACCATAATGCTCTCAGGTGGACATTTTTAAAATTTCTGTTAGATGGGGTTAAAAAATGCAATATTTAAAATATATATTAAAATACACATTATGTTTTTGTAGAGCTTGTTGTCCTACTCCATTGATTAATTTCTCCATGGATACATGTAAGCAGTGTGCATACAAACTCGGCTCACACTCATGTCATGTTGCCAACAGGCGCCCAGTCCCCCTTGCGCTGCAGTAACCAAGGAAGTGAGCCAGGCTGATCTAAAGGAAACCTCATATTGCCACTATCCAGGCAGGGGGACAGGCTTATACGGCACAGCCGCCTTTCCTAATCAAACGGCCATTTTATAATGCTTCCATTATGTTAGCAAATAGGGCCATTTTTAAGGTCTTAAAATTCTAAGCAAATTTTCTTCTGTGAGCTTTTGAGTATCTAGCAATGCCCACAGGAAAAGCCTGAAGTTCATAACTGACTGATTTTCTGCAAGAGGCAGATGTGCCCCTGCTCCTCCCCCTGCACGTGTAAAACCACAGGGGAGTCTGAGCTGCAAAGCAAATCCAAAACATTCAGGTAAGTCCTAGGTGACAGTGTCGGTCCTCGAGGCGCAGCCAGGCTCCTGCTTTGCCTGGGACAAGCACACAGTGTTTTTCCACTGTGACCCTGATCAGCGTGCTGACAATGCCCCTCACATAACACAGAATGAAGCAGAGTCCTAGAGAGTGTCCTGCATTCTAATTTTCTCCATTTTCTTTGGTTTTCTTCTATTTTCTCATTGCCTGTTAGCCATGATTTGAATCATGAATTACAGGGATGACAGCAGATAGATCAGGATAAGAAAATGTACTTTTCCCTAACTTTAGAGGAAAGAAAGAAAGATGGAAAAAAAAAACTTACAAGAACACAAACATGCTTTTGCTTTACAAGGTTTTCCCTAAATGAAAAACTAGTTGCTGATGCTATCAGTACTTGGGATGGGGCTCTATTTTAAAAAAGCCTTTGCCCATCCAACAGGAAACTGTATTGCTGCAGGACCTGTTTCTGAATGTACCGCTGTGCTTTACTGGAATCAGTGTAAAACACAGTAAATCACAGAGAGAAATGTTGAAATATCTTGCAGAAATACTAATAACTGCATTTTACACAATTAAAACTTTGAGGTTACTTTGGATTTAATCTTCCATTAGTATCCACGCAAAACACTAGGAAAAGGCAGTTTGCCTCTGTGATGCCAACTAGCTCAAACCAGTAAGACCCCGTTCAGGTTTGCCATTAGGCAGCACTTCTCAGTTATTCAAGTTGTGGTTTTGTAATGGGTAAGAAAAACAATGAAGTGATTAAGCAGCCATATATAGAGATCATAGGAGTAAAATGTAAAATACGAACGCCGAGTTCAGGTAGGGAAGCCTTAACATAGTTTATTCTGGGAGGAAAACCTGGCTGATCGCCCCATTGCTACTTCTTACTTTGCAGCTCTTCTGCACTCAAGGTTTTTCGTATGCAGGGGATGTGTGCAGTTGGAAAGGCAGCGCAGACATCCCACAGGATTATGTGGGGAGCAAAAGCCTTTTTTTCTAAGGTAAAAATTCCAAGGCTTTTTGGCAATCAAATAACAATTGGTTAGAAGACGCCAGAAACTTCCTCTGCGATTCCTTTGAAACACCCACACTATCAGCACTAGGAGCTGCCTTTTAACACACATTTTAAGTCACCACATGAGCCTCCAGTATTCCCCTCTTTTAAATCTCAATAAATGCCAGTCAATCCTGACATTTAAGAGAACAGTATTGTGCAAGCCAATCAGCACTCTTGGTGCTGATTTACCAATCAAGTAGCAATATTACTCCTTTTTAGCTCAAAAACTATCTCAATATAGATTATAAATGCTCATATTTTAGGGAGAACACCTATGAATTAGTGTTACACCTGTAGTCAGCAAAACTGGCCTGCTTCTGTCCAGGGATTTGCACAACCTCAGCCACACGCCTCCCCCCACGGAGGCTGCATTTATTCAGCTTAGAACGTTTTGCTGTCGATACAAATAGCATGAAGGGAATAAAAACACATTTCACACCCTTGAACTTCCAACTTTACCCCTGCTGCCTACCAGCAGCACCTACACAACGTCTGCTTTACTGACTAAAGCCTGGAAAGGGAGACAGCCTGGAAAGTGCACTGGCTTCAGAGAAGTAATAAAGTGAAGATCTACAACTGAACAAAAAGTTATATCTATTACATCCCTATCAACAAGAAGAAGTTACAATGCACATTTTCAAGCTTCGCATACAGATTTCTGTTCACCCACAATATCTTAACCCTGACAAATTGCTCCAATTATTTGGTGATTATTTATATATGAATAGGATTAGTAAGTAGATATCTGTGTGAGAGTAACACATGCATGAATACTCACAAAATTATAAAGGGAAATTATTTTGGCTAAAGAAAAGACAACAGATGGCTGGGAAATAATCATAAAATAGAAAGTGCCAATGGGAGGAACACACCAGGAAAACCAAAGCAAAGCAAGAATGGTATGAGTAAGTTTGTTTTAACTGGGTGGCCATTAATTTCTATGAACAATCTGTGTAAAGTTCTTTCGGGGACTGTTATTAAGTCTTTTCTATGTTTTAATACCCAACTTTTTTTTTCTTGCCTGGTAGCATTTTCGTTTTAAATAGGAAGTAAATGGAAAATGAGAGAAAATCACAGAACCACAGAATGGTTGACGTTGGAAGGGACCTCTGGAGATCCTCTAGTCCAACCCCCCTGCTCCAGCAGGGACACCTAGAGCATGTGGCACAGGGTGGCATCCAGGCAGATTTGAAGATCTCCACAGAAGGAGACTCCACAACCTCTCTGGGCAGCCTGTTCCAGTGCTCTGTCACCCTCACAGGAAAGAAGTTCTTCCTCATATGGAGATGGAGCTTCCTGTGTTTCAACTTACACCCGTTACCCCTCATCCTATCACCGGCCACCACAGAGAAGAGCCTGGTCCCATCCTCCTTACGTTTCACCCCTCAGGTACTTAAACAGGTTGATTAAATCTCCTCTCAGCCTTCTCTTCTCCAGACTAAACAGGCCCAGCTTGCTTAGTCTTTCCTCATATAATAGATGCCTCAGTCCCTTAATCATCTTCGTGGCTCTACACTGGACCCTCTCTAGAAGCTCCATGTCCTTATTGCACTGGGGAGCCCAGAACTGCACCCAATGCTCCAGGTGCGGCCTCACCAGAGCTGAGCAGAGAGGCAGGATCCCCTCCCTCCTCCTGCTGGCAACGCTCCTCCTGATGCAGCCAGGATCCCATTGTTGTCCAAGTTTGGACAGGCCATACTGTGCACAAAGTATTCTGAAAATATTACCAAAGTGTCTAAGGGAGTGTATGATCCATGCAATGCAATTTCAGGTCCTGAAATTCTTATAGAAGTGCATCTTTACTCAAAGAGAACGACATAGGGATTTGAAAAATACTTCTGAGCGTCTCAAAATTTAAATCAACTCATCTGCCACAAGAAAAGCACATCATAATTCTTCAGAGAAAGACTCCTTTTCTTTCAAGATAGCAAAGATGCAGGGATACGAAATACAACCACATTTCTGAGAATAAATTTGTAACTCAGACAATTTATCAGCCTATTCCTCATTTCAGTTCTTCATGCTCTAGCTACTAGCAATTTTATATCCTTTTCTTTTCAGTTGTTCGTGATGACTTGTTATCAATGAGACAGTCAGGCTGTACAAATCTAATTATTTCTTTTCTAGAAGTTTTATTTTCCTGAATGCAGCTATTTTTGCAGTGAAAATCATGTTCTTGTGACTTCAGTGCACTTCAGGTGCATTAACATTCCTACTACAGAGAAAATAACTAGCCTGGCTTTTATGATAGACTTCCTGGTTGTGTTATACAAGTAATACTCTTACTACTGGGTTTAAACATCTGTTGATATTGTAAGATATTAGCTGCAGTTAATACTATAACCTGTTTTTATCCCCCTAGAGTCCCCAAAATGGTTCTTAAGGTTTGCTTCAGGCAGCAGAATGAAGCCATTTCAGCCTGATAGTTATTTACATTTCTTTTTGAACTGTTCACGCTCCCCATTTCATTCTCACTTGATCTAACAAGTCACATCTGCATAACTCTACATGAGAGCAGTTAAATGTATGAAATGTCTCGGGCACACATGGAATCATTTGGCCCCTTGCTTTGTAGCAAATCAATTACATTAATGGTATTACTGTGTGTACACTGGCAGAATTACTGTAGACGAGATGTTTAAGTGGTATTTTTTTTTAGGAAAATAATCCACAGTGGAAGGAATATTGAATTTGGTGAATAAAGCTCATGCTTCTGTGGATCCTTACAGTATTCTTGCTTGCATTACTCTTTCTTACTTACAGCATTCTTGCCAAACAAACTGTAGTGGCACTGCAATTCACTTTGTAACGCATTATATCTAATGATCCCACAACTAATGTACTCTTGGACTTAAGGGAGAAAGACTCAGATGTACTAAATACTGCAAAGACGGCACTTTATCTTAAGCAATCACAGTTCTACATCCTTATTAAAAGAAAAATACCCAGCTATTTTAACATCAAAACATTACTGATGTCCAAAACACTGGTTTTTGAACAGGCCTGTGAGCCACTGCACCTACCTGAGCTGCAGCAGCCGCTCTGAGGCCTGGGTTTGCGCCCACCTCACGGCAAAGAACCGTCCGTGCCGCCTGCGGTGTTTTCTCTTCAATCAAAACCACGTCCCAGCCTTCATGTGTCTCCAGTTAGCTGCTGACTGGCTTTAATACACACTATGCCTTTTTTATGAAGGGAAAGGCACGTAAAACTTTAAAGGACTTTACAAAGACACTTAAAATGCACACTTTTCTCTATTTTAAGACACTTATTTGTGATATGTCCAAACTTAGCAGGTGCTTGGAGGGTCAACTGTGACTACAGAAGTGTGAAGCTGAAAGCAAGCACATACCTGGACCCCACTCTCTCAAAATCATAGTATTTATGAACAATTAGTACACTGAAATGTTAATGATATACATGGGTAGATGATTAAAGGGCTCTGATACACGCTTCTCTTCATTTGGGAGGAAACAACAAAATGTAATGTGCCAGATATAACTGGTTAATTACAGTTAAGTCAGTAACTAACAGTAAAGACAGTAAGTCTGTATTTGCCCATTCAGCGTGCCAGGGAAAACCCAACGACACGAGTACGTGTGTTCACACACACAAACACCTCTGAACATGTGTGATCAAAGCTGGGGGACACACGGGTTTGAATCTTCCTTCTCGGGGCTGACAGGGGCTTAGGAGAGAAGCACATTTGAGGCTGACCCTATAAGCGAGTCGGACACTGTAAAACATGTGGTTTTCCCAGCGGAAAAACATGCTAACACCCTTAATTGCTTTTTGACCACAAGCCTTAGGGGATGTTGCTGCTCGGGGCTGGCGATGAGGCGCATCCCCGCTCGACCAGCCGGTGGCAGCAAGCGGCCGTGACGCGCGCCCGGCGCCGCTACCTGCGGCGAGCGCCAGAACCGACCTCCGCAAGGGACTTGCTTTGCAGGTGAAATTCTCCTTCTGCACAAAAGGAAATCTCTACTTGAAATCTTCATTCTAAAAACCTCCTCCATTTATTGTAAGTGTAATGCAAATTTAAGCAGTTTGGTGCCATTTCCAGTGCAGACAAATGAAACAAATAATGGGAAAATCAATTTCAAGTGGAACCGAGCAACTTATTTGCATTACTGTTTGCTTTGAAAATGCAGTCTTGGGTGAACAAGAACTTTGTTTAATGAAATTGAATTCAGTAAGTCATCAAGAAAAGCATCCAGTCTAAGTGCTTTTTTTTCCCCTGGAAATGTAACTAGTTCATGTGTTCTATTTAAAAAGAATGAGATATTAAAAAAAAAAAAGAAAGGGCAAAAACCTGGAGATAGAACAAGGTATTTTTGCTGGCCAGGAGCAGCCTCCTCCCAAGGCAGCAGCCTCGGCGATGGTCTGTGCAGCGCCGAGTGCCCCCGCGCAGGGCATGAGACCAGGCACTGACCTGCACTTGCCTCACACACAGCCCTCCGAGTCTGTAACACAGAGTAACTCGGTGCTTTCGAAACATTTTAGAGATTTGTCTCTTCCAGAAAAAGGTTTTGTGTGTGTGTGTGTGTGTGTGTTAAATGTTTGTTTAAACATCTTCTGCGCCATCTACCCTCTCATCCTTCCTCTCCACGTCATTTCTCTGCCTTAGAGAAACATGGAGGCTCATGATGAAGCTTCTGCTTGACTGTATGATGAGCAGTAAAATAGTTACCAAATCATCAGTATACCTGACTGAGTGTGCAGAAAATACCTGGAAAAATGGATTTCTCCAAAGGCAGGGGCACACGGCTTCACCTGTTACACTAGGGACGGTAAACGGCAAGAAAGAAACATCAACCAAACATTTTTTTCCCAAACTGCAGCTGAGGTGTTCTGTAAGGAAGTGAAGACTGGGGGAGACTTCAAACAGACAGAAAAAAAAAAACCCACACAGAAGAGAATGTGTCTTTTTTTTTCTCCAGATAATATGACCCATCAACATACTTGGGATTAGAGCCTTTTTTGTATTTCCTGCCACCTTGTTACACTTGTTCGATTTCTCAGACAGTTGACTTTGTTGCCTAGCTATCCCAATCCTGAAAAACATATTTGGGGATATCCTATTCATTTTCTGATATCCTCCTTGAGAGCCACGAGGAACAGCCCTGATCTTTTCACAGTCACAGAAGATACCAAGGAGATGTAAAATTGGAAATGGAAGAGGATTGTTGGGATAACTGCAGAGAATGAAAAGCTGTTTTACAGTGAGCTTGCTAAGGTAGATGTCACATGTAATTGGCTGCACTAAATATTTCTCCCCATCTGAATTACGCAGCCATAGTCCTCCTTTTCTGCTAAGCTGCTTTCCTGAGTGCTTACCAAAGTATTTTTTAGATAATCTCCAAGAAAATGGGGAAGAGCTGCTTAAATGGATGATAGAAAAACTAAGAGCTGCCCACAATCCAGAGGCAGAGGGAGGCAACGGGGACCCCTCCACCCCCTCCACCCGCAGCGAGGGCTAAAATGAGGGACACAAGGGAGGAGAGGTGACTTCACCAAACTTGAGACAGTCCAAAATTATAGCCAAGAACTTGCCCTTATCACCCTGATATAGAGTGGCTGCAACTAAATGTGAGTAGGCAGGGTTGGAAAGCAATGAGAGAAGAGTATGAAAAGTGACTTTGGAGCATATTTCAGAAAAAAATCTAAGCTTTCACAGTCAGCTAACCTCACTGTGATATTTTCCTAGATCAAATATGCAGGAAAATATGGCAACCAGTACTAACTACATAACACACGACATGCCCAGTGATAATTACGGACATGCTGCCAGAGACCTCTTCCCCAACACATTCCTCCTTTTACCTGAGGCTGCTGACCGAGAAGCTGTCAGGAAAACAATGGGAAATAGGAGGCTCATTTCTGCAGGCAAATGAGCTCTTCTTGCTGGTTTTAATAACCTGCAAGGTTTTGAGGAAAGAAGGTAAAGCCACTTTTTACCATTAGTGCTTACATACTCAAATCAATATCGTCTTTAAACTGTTTTCAGTTCTAGCGTTTTTTCAGAGCTTTGTAGGGTGAAATGATGCTCCTTGTTCTCACGTGTTACTTTGGTTTGGCAGCTCAGCAGTTTTGGAAAATCAGAGCTTCACCAGGAGACTGCTCTCTTCTACCTCCCAATCATCGTGACAAGCATGTTGTTACAGTAAAGAAAGATACGTGTGATTGAGCCTTTCCCTGATGGTGAGGAATTACAGGGCACTGAGCACAGAATGACCATGAGAAAACAGGCAGCTGTACAAACAGCAAGCGCTGTGACAACACCGCCGGGCTGGGATTTCACCACGCGCAGCTGATTCAGCCGCCACCAGACGTGGCCCTGACAGCATCCCCAGGGCTCCCCCAGCTCCCAGGCAGCGCGAGGGCCATCCTGTGTGCGACACTGCACCGAATGTTTGTCCTGAGCATCATCCAAGCCTTGCACAACTACAAGCTAAATTCCAACAGGGATGATCCGTATCAGCGAACAGCAAATCTAACACAAGAAGGCAATGGGAAATGAAGAAATTGTCTTACTTTGGAGCTGAAATGTTATTTCAAAATAGAATTAAAAGGAACATCAAGGCAAAACATGATGAAAAATACTTAAAAGCTAAAAATTTAATAATACCTATAAACTAAAGGATCGTTTGTCAGAAGAACCCTTGCCAGCATTTTAAGCCACAAATACTTAGATATATTCCTTTTGGTGTTACTGCGCCCTATGAAAAAAGTAAGAAGTTGCAGATGCATTACCACACATGTCTGTGAAAGAATATGCCTAGAAAATACCTGAAGTTGACTTTTTTTGTGAACTTCTTAGTGATGCACTAAACTAGTTATTACTAAATTCCAAAAGGGATGATCCGTATCAACGATCCAGAGACAGGATACAATAATTAGCTTTGATTTTTGTTATGCAATGCATATAGTGAAAGTACTTGAAAGATGACGAATTAACTTTGGAGGAAGAGATCTTCTCCCCACCTTGCAGTGTGCTAAGTACAAGCCTGCTCTTGTCAATGACAAAGCCTTGCAAGTCCCCAGAACAGTCACCTCCTACCAGCAGTGTTCGTTCGCTTTGCTAAAAAGTACCACATGTAAGTGCTGCTTCAGAAAAGTAACTGAAATTGGAGGGTTTGTTTGAGCAAAAGAGGCCTTACCATAGCAGAGCAGGCAGGTGGACTGAAGTGTCTATTTTACAGTGCCAATTTGCAGTGAATAAGAAGTAGACAGCAAGCAAAAGAAAAAAACAACCCGCAAAACCTGGCATTCACGGCTACTGCCTGGCAAAGACTACCACCTGCAGCAGGGTTCGTTATCTGAACATCCTTTAAGAAGAAAGTAGTCACTATTCTGGGGAATAACACCCTAAATAAAGAATGCCCCTCCTGCCATCCTCACGGGCTGCTTGCTGGTGTAGCAGCAGCCAAAAAGCACCCACTCCAGACAGGATTCCCATGCTACAGCCCTGCTCCAGAGTTAAAAGTATCTTCAAAGGATGTCAAACCCAACTCACACTCAAGTAAGTTGTTCTGAAGGTTAGGTAAAGATTTTCCCCAAACCTTTGGTCGAATTTCCTTGGCATCACCTTCCGTGATTGTGGGGATTTTGAACTTTCTTTATCTAGATCAACTATTAGAAACCTTTTCACTATTTAAGCTGTGATTAAGTCACCACTTAACCTCTTTTTTGGGGGGAAGAGGAAGGAGGAAAAGTCCTAAGCCTCTTAAGAGCTTCTAAGCCTCTTACAGTCAAGAGTTTTCTAAAACGACATTTCTTGCAGCTTTCTTTCTGACTAACCTTCAAATTTTCAAGGCTTTCCAAAGCACAGACAACAAAACCAGGCACATTCCTCTAGTTCTTTCCCTCGCGCTTTTTGCAAAGGAAATGGCACTACCTGGTCCCTACAATACTGCAGTAGAACAACTGCCCTGCTTCTCCAAGGACTCAGTTTGGCTCTCTTAACTAATGGGATGAATCTTTATACTTGTAAAGCACCTCATTTATAGAGGTTGTTTTGGGGTCGTTTCTTATGGGAGCACGTGACCACGCGAGGCGGGGGGCTCAGCGCAGCGAGGCCGCGGCGCCCGTACTCACACGTTCAGCGGTTGCCAGGCCGGCCACTGCGCTTTGGCCTTGATGACCGTCAAAACCTCGTCGCTCTGTAAAGACAGACAAAAGAAGGGAGTGAGTGGGACCGCTTCAGGATGAGAGGAATAGGGTTTACAGCAAAAAAGACAAAGCAGCAGCACTTGATCTAAAAACCGGATTTGAGTGTCGAAACTTAATGATTTCTGAAGAAGGAAAGTGCACCAAAGGCCTAAAGATTCCTTAGGTGAAGTCTGACGTACACGTATTCCAACAATAAAAGAAGTGGAAAAAAATGGTTTAATGCCTCGCATGTGTAGACGATGGCAGTTTGGGGCCTGTCAGCTGTCACAGAGATGGATACTCAGGAGGTAAGGTGCTTGCACATTTACTTGGTTGACTCAATAGCTTTTCCCAGTGAAAACACTTCTATCCTTCCAGCAAGTCCTAATAGCACAATTTAAAAAAATAATAATGTCATTCTAATCCATACAATTCTACTGACATTTTGTAGGTGGTATAAATTAAGAATTTGCATTATAACCATTTGTTCAGGCAGTGTACAAATGAAGCTGCATGCAGAATAAAGTCAATCCATGGCACCAAGGAGCACCGCGTACTATGAAACCACCACTAAATTGGATCACTCAGCCATGTGTGTTAGAAAAGATTAAAATGCATTCCTCATCTTGGCTCAAATGGCAGCACTGAAGCCAGAGTTTGACACAACTTATTTAAAGGGTAATATCCATTCAAAGGTAATGAAAGCTTTCAGTAGAAATCACCTGAATACTTTTGGAATAAAAGAGAGTGGAAGGAGCTGGAAAACCACACAAACTATTTCACATGTGCCTGCTACTTTTTGATAACCCATGTGATTAGCATCTGTTAAATGCTGAAAGTTACTTTTATGAGCATTTTTATTACTATCTTTGTAATATATCTACAGAGTAACTTTATAAAACATTACGGTGCAGATCATTTAGCACTTTGTAATAGGGATTCAATTCAGTTCAGCTAAACGAGTGACAGTGTTATTACCTGACAGCAAAATTAGTCAGATCCCATCAACTGTGAGAATGAGAAACACCTGTTTTGAGCCAGAGCTTAATTTCCCTCCTTTCCCACCGCTCTTGGCTGGCATTCACGGGATTCTCTGAGAACAGACAACATTTAATTTCTTCCACAAGACCCATCTGCACGCCCTTCAATCCACGCCAGACTTCTTGCAGGAAAAGCAACATTATCCTCAATTCACAGCTGATGTCTGAGTTTTAAGACAGCATCCTTCCTGCAGGATCATCTTTTCCTTTTTAAAAGTACTCTTTTACCCAAACGCAAAATAAAGAGCCTTTTCTCCTGTAAAGCAGTCACGGATGCAAACTGTGCAGCCCTCGATGTCCCAGGCGCTGCGGACTTCCACGGATGTTCGCTGGAACATGGCATGTCTTCTCCTGCCTCATCAAACCTGCGCCTTGTCTACCTTAGTTTCACAAAGGCATTTGGATAAAAGGAGGATGTTGATGTAGGCACGTTATGGTAAAGTATAAACATTTTCTGAAAGAAGGGAATAGCTGTCTGCTCTCTGGCAAAAAAGTAAATGCTTTATTTAAAGCAAATGCTAAAAGCATCTACATCGTTCTTTGCTCTGGAGTTCAATTACGGGTACCTATACTTAACTCTTTTGGAAAAAGTTAAGTTTTTTAGTTACCAATGAGTTCATCAGGAAAAAAAGAAATCAAGCCATAATTAAAGAGGAGAACTTATTGCTAGCATTGGCTATTGAATTTTGTTTAATTCTGTGATCTCCTTATTTTCAGGCAGGCTACACTTAGAGCCATTAGTAGTGATTTGGGGCTATTTTAAACGAGGCTGAACATCCGTTCCCATCACGGGGATTTTATCAGGACGAAGTGTGCCCATGTTGGGACTTACCCATGTTTAGATGCTACCTGTTCTCCGCGCTTTCCGAAATGAACACGTGGTGATGCAGGATACACAAACGTGCCTTACACTGAGCTCAGTGTTTCACCTCGAGGGGCAGGGCAAGGTGGGCCGGGATTAAGCGCGGCCGCGTTGCTAGTGGTAGCTGCCCGATGTGCTTCCCTCTGGGGGCAGTTACATAACGAGGCTCCCAATGAAGCAGCCATTCGCTTCTGCTCAGGATAAAGCTCGGCAACACGGATTAAGGAGCCCAGGCTGCGTCCTGAACCTTTCAGTGCCCGTTTGCTCTGGGTAAGCAGGATGCTGCAGCAGAAAAGCAACCCTTGTGACTCGGCTTCTTGAAGGCGAGATCCGTTTCTATTACGTGTTTTTATTCATTCCACATAAAGCATTCCCTGCTGTACTAGGCATTGCAGATTCTAAATTATTTTTGCCAAAAACTAGGGACAATCTTTTTATTATATTTATAAACAGCTACTTTTTAAAGTAGGGGAGGAAATCAAGTTTTGAAGCTGACCATGATGGTTGTTATTTCACCCTTTGCTTACTGGGTTTCTCTAGCAATGCCTTTTCTTCCTGCTGTTGTCTCAACTTTTCCTCTCTCATCAACATTTTTAAGTAACCTGGTCTTTAAATGTCAGTCTAGGTGCTAGAAAGCTACTTTCACTGTGAATTCAGAAAAGATCTGGAAGGAAATTATGTCCACAGCAGAAAAGCAGCCATCCCACTGCCACTGTGACATTAGCCACCTGCAAGACCTTGCTCTTCTGTTACCTGCAAGACCTCTTCTGTTAAGAACAAATATTTTTAAAGAAAACCAGCAAATGAGACAAGTGGGTCGATTTTTTTCTGAGCCTTGACAACATTTTTTGGAAAATCAATGCTATGTTTTATTTTTCACCCAGGATGTACAGCCCAAGTACCCTAAATGTGCTTTAACTGTATGGAGGCCACCACTGCACGTTATTTTCCCCCAACTAAAGAAATTGTGTAACTAAGCCACCTTCTTCCATTCCTTCACAAAGCAAAAACAACAACAACAACAAAAAGCAGCCTTTGGTCAAATTAAGGATCTTATCATGAACTAATTTTCTGCAATTTGGAAAGGATAGTTCTTTTGAAGAAAGCAACTTCCAAACTCTTTCTCTGCCCACACACTTTTAGACATCACCACAACAAACAGGATTTTGCCCTTGGGGAACCCTTCTCTGGCCCTGTGTAGTATCTTGATTTACACTTTGACATTAATTTGCCCAAATGACCCCAAAATACTTGTTTACCTTAGTTAGAAATTTTACAGGCCCAAGCTA
The DNA here is from genome assembly GCF_059628265.1 of Tinamus guttatus. Classification (NCBI taxonomy): domain Eukaryota; kingdom Metazoa; phylum Chordata; class Aves; order Tinamiformes; family Tinamidae; genus Tinamus; species Tinamus guttatus. The sequence continues at coordinate 14,355,890 of NW_028288774.1, read as the reverse complement.
GGTGACATTAACTCCTTACTCTGATGATGAAGTGGGGAAAGGCTATATATATATTTTTTCCCCGTCCCCCCATAATCTCTTCAGCACTAAGTTTTCAGCTAAAACGGAGCATAGAAGTAAACCCTGTAGCCACAATGGTGCGTGACACTCTGCGGGGATCGGGGATGTTGTCTGTGCAGTAGGCACAAAGAATCGTGTTTTTCTTAAGGAGTGTCTCCAAAGTACTCTGAAAGATCCCTAAGAGATTAATTTGCTCAGTGTTGCATTCACGTAAGTTATTTTATGATCAAAATTACAAACTGAGGAACATAAAAAGAAGCTTATAGTCTAAAAAGGCAGCATTCTTTTGCTATGCCATGAAACGGCCCTTCTGAATATTCTCTGACACGTTCAAAGCCAAAAAAAGCCTACCTTATGATCGCAGAAGGAAAACAGGTATTACAGAAGTAAAAAAGACCTGAAAACAGATGTTTTCATCATCTCATTTGGATTTCTTTGTGTTTCTAATAACCTCTTTTCTTCTTCAGAGGTGATCCTCTGTAACCACCAGAGTTTTACAGTTTTAAAATTATAATCATGTTTTCAAAATCAGCAGTTCTGTTTGCCCAATATTTACTTTTCTTTTTTTCCCCTCTTCCGTGAATCCTCTCACCTTCCAGACTTAGCTGTGGGGATTTACACTACGACACTGAGCATAAACATCATTCCCTCCTTTACTTGTACAGAACAAACAAGAAAGCTGGACTGGTCCCAACTAAAGTCCTCATTCCATGTGTTAAGACACTTCAATAAAAACAATTAAGGCCTCTCAAAATAAAATGAGGTTGTTTTCTTTTAACTCTGCAAGGAGACTAGAACTGCTTCCTAGCGACAGGGCCGGCTTCCAGCGTGACGAGTCACCGGAGCAGCAACGTGTGTCCGATGCCACAGGGAAGCCAGGGCTGGGACTCTGCTCACGGGTAACGTTCAAGGGGCAGCACCCTCTGCCTGGCCGGGATGCATGACTCCAACATTCCTGCTCCTGATATGAAAGGATGTGAAACACACAGGGCAGTTTCCATCCCATTCTCTCCCGACACCGCTATTGCTCACAGAATGAAACTGCTGGCAATGTTTGCATATAACCAAAATGCTGAGTTATTGCACCACACTAACTGCTAAAAGACTATTAAATATGCAATTAATGCAGCATTCTCTAAAGTTTGATGAGACAATTAATAGTTCTTTATGTTTTCACAGTACCTTGCCTCAAGGAATTCAAAAGAGCTTTGAAACAAAAATTCAGTTCTTACAGACAACACTGAGGCCCAGTCAGCAAACTGAAGCTTACCTACAGCTCAGAACGCTGGCAGACAATCCTATATCTATAGCTAGAACAATTCTACCATAGCATCTGCTGTTCACCCAGCACTAGGATTGGGGGCCTCAGCCCCTGGACCCACTGAGATGAGGCTGACAGCCAGGGGCAGGGTTAACCGGGAGAGCAGGCCGAGAGCTCCGCAGGCTGTGCCAAGGGAAATGCAGTGCCACAACCACACTGCTTCTAGGGCCCAGCTTGCCCTTCCGCAAGCAGGAGGCCTGGGGGGTTCAGCCCCCAGGCACACCTGAGATTTGGCGGACAGTAAGGGTAAGGCTTAGGGTGAGGCTTAACGGAAAGGCCTAGCACATCATGGAGAGGGAAGCTAGAGGGAGTATGCCAAACAGAAAGAACCCTGCATGCACAGTGACTCTAAGGCAAACATCTGTCTATGAGCCAGCACTAGGCTTGGTGGCCTCAGGCTCTTGACCCGCCTGAGATTTGGCCAATAGCCAAGGATAGGGATAAGAGAGAGAGAAGGCCAAGGGCCCCCAAGGTGGGGCCCAGGAAGGGCATGCCAAAGGAAATGTGGTGCTCTTTTGGGTTGGCTCTAAGAAAACATCTGCCTGTCACACAGCATAAGGCTTGGTGGCCTCAGACTCCTGAATGGCCTCTCTGGTAACTACAGGGCTAGGATTAGGTAGAGAATTGAGAGAGAGATAAGAGCCCATAAACCCATGGATATACGGGCTACAAAGGGCATGCCGAACAAAACCTAGAACTCCATACACACTGGCTCTAGGATAACATATGCACTATATGCACTTGGTGGCCTCAGCCTCCAAATGTGCCTGAGACTTGGCTGACGGCTAGGATTAGGGATAGGATTAAGAAAGGAAGAAACCCTAGAGCTCCATGGGAAGTGGAGCTGGAAGGGCAGGACAAAGGAAATGTAGGGTGACAGACTCTAGGATAACACTTATCTTTGAGCCAGCAGTAGGCCCAAGCGCCTCCTGAGACCCCTGCGATCAATCTGATTGCAATGGTTAGGATGAAAAGAGAGGGAACGCTTAGGGCTCTAAGAGAGTGGGATTACAAAGGGCATTCCAAGGTAAAGTGTCTCTATAACATTACTGCCTCTAGGACAGCATGAATTATTCATGAAGGACTGGTCCATGTGGCCTCAAGCTCCAAACAGGCCTGAGATTTGGCAGATAGCGAGGGTCAGAGTTAGGGATAGGGTTAAGACAGGAAAAGAGTTGAGAGTTTCAAGTAGAGTGGGGCACCTTCGCTGACTCTTAAACAGCACTAGGCCCCCTCAGGCTCTGCCCTAGGCTTAGGGTTAGGACTACGGTCAGGGTTAAGAGAGAGAGAAGGCCTGGAGTCCCACGGCGTGTGGGGCTGGAAGAGGCAGCCCAAAGCAAATGTAGCCCTATAGACAGACTGGTGCTGGCACCTTTCCTCAGGCTTGGGCAGCACTAGGCCCCCGCACCTCAGGCTCTGCCCTAGGGCTAGGGTGAGGGTTAAGTGAGAGAGAAAGCCTAGAGCCCCACAGTGAGTTGGGTTCGAAAAGGGGAGGCCAAAGGTAAAATGGCCTTTATCACTACTGCTTTTAAGACTACATCAATTTTGCAGGAACTATCAGTCCTCGTGGACTCAGGCTCTGGAACGACCTGAGATTTGGCTGACAACTTAAGCATTTTCTTCTTAATCCGTTTTTAGGTAATCCAAATTAATATATGCATATATAGCATCATCTACATTGAGAATCTCATTTTGAAATTATGGCCTAAACGGATTACTTAATCCAATGAGGAAGACTTGTGAAATACACTCACTTTTATTAACCAACACTAGCTACCGTACAGTGACCATCTCAAAAGCCCACCTTCAGAAACCAAAAACCCTATCTGTAAGAAGTTTTATAAAACAGACCCTTATAGTTGGCATTCATTTTGCCCTGAAGAACATACATAGGTCTTTTCAGCTGGTATCTTACTGTGAAGAGCTTTCAAAATGAAGACACCTTGTTAGGAAAGATGGACAGGGATTCTAAATTATTTATTTCCCCTAATAATATCTATAAAGCAAAAAGATGTTTATATCTCATCCTCTGCTGCCATGATTACAGCATGCACTTAGAAAAACAATCACAACTCAAAAGACATTTTCTTAGCCAGCTAGTTCTGCCTTATCCTTTTCTTCCCTTCCAAGGGACAAGCAGTAAGAAATCACATAGTCAGTAAGACCCATCTCCAGCAGAATAGATTTGGAGGGTTAGGCCAATCTACAGAACATTTTCAAAGCCCCATAACAAAAACTCATGACTTCAGTTAATTGAGAAGGTAACAACTCAGCAGAAAGATTAGTTTTATAACGCACCGTAATCTTCCATAAATCCGTCTTCCTTTTAATCCCTGTTGTCCCTGCCTCTGCTCCCGAGCAGCTGCTCCTGTTTCCCAGCTCCCGCCCTGGCTCCAGCAGCACAGGCAGCCTGGTGCCCTCGGAGGCTCATGCCCAACATCTGCAGCACCAGCGTTTCCTGCAAACCCTCTGCCTGCCAGGCAGAAGTTGCAGTGAACTTGGGCAAGAAACCCAGCACCGCCGACCCCAGGTTTGAGGCTTTACGCCCCCACCCCGGCCTTGCTTTCTCCGAAGGGATGAGCTCGGTCCGGGAGGAAAACCACCCCCTCGCACACAGTTGAGTCCAGGTCCCTAAATACATGTGCTTGCACTTCACTCATTTTTGTTCTTCCAAGTCAGAACGGTTTTGTACAACAGTGCAGGTCTCGTTATCCACAGCTGAAGGTATTTTCACCCTCGCATAATTATTAGACAAAAATTATGTCTGGTTTTGAAGGAAGGTACTATGTACTGTCAGTAACGGTTACATGAGGATGATTTCAGTTCTCCTCAGGATGTGACCCAGCTCCTGAAGTGATCAGGATTTTTTTTTTCTTTCAACTAGTTTTACGTATAGTTCTTGGTACCTTTCCCAGAAACAAAGATTTCAAAACTATTCTGAATACCTGTCCCTTTCTGACCAGGAATACCGGTTTCCTTGTATCAGCACTTCTCAAAGCCTCTCCAATTAATCATTCCTTCCTTCCTAGCTCAGCAGGGCTTAAACAAAAGGAAAAAAAAAAGAAAGAAAAGAAAGAAAGAAAGAAAGCCTTAAATATATACAGTTTCTTTCTTTTACTTTCAGCTCCACATTTCTACTGATTAGTTCTGCACATTTCCTCTGCAATAAATCATCCAGCGTTATTGGCCTCGTGTCCTCCAGTGTTCTAGCTTACAGCCAGAACTCAAATGAAAGCCCAGAACAGAGGACAACTTAATTCACAATTTCTCAACAAAAGAACCTCCTACAATAAGTTCGTGTTGAAAATCTTACCACGTCTTCCCAATCCTTTACATTTTGGCAGGATGATTAAGACTGTCATTTACTTGAAGTATGTTCTAGCAGGGCGTTCTTGGGACATTCCTGCTGATAGGACCTGCAGGGCAGTGCAAAAGATACCAATTTCTGTCTCTCTCTAAGAAGTCCAAGAGATTGTTTTGCAAGTTTTCTCTTTTTGCTGCAGAGACAAGCCATGAGTCCAGGGCTCACCAAAATTAAAGGTTAGAGATTTGATCGTAGTACAGGGTCCATTTTTATGCTCTGGTATGCAAGCATAACGTCTCTTGTCTGCAGGAGCACATTTATGCTTCATCTGGGGCAAAAATGAACACCTAGGTAAGCTGGCCAGTATTTCTCCAGGGAGAAGTTATATTCAGTAAAGACAAAGCATCACAACCATCGCAGAAATGTTATCTCTGCAAACGTGAAGCAAGAAAACATCCATAACTGCACCGTATGACATGTTTATCCACCTTTTGGCGACCTGCTCTTACCCAGTGCCTCCTGCTAAATTGTCCTGGGAATGTTGTTGCTCTGACACGTCAGGCATTGTATGAAGCACCAGAGATTAAACATTATGAAATATTTAATGCACTGTCATTACACTGGAGCAGTGTAATTATGAATGATAAACATTTATAAGCATTTCCACTAGCTTCAGATTTCACTTGCACTTCAGATTTCATTTCCACTGGTTTCAGATAAATGCCATATACATGTAGTCAGTTCAACTTGTGGTCTAAACTCTTGCTTTTAGATAAAAGTCTCTCTCTGCTGAAACTGAAAGCTGTATAAAATGCAACTTTTCTCACCAAAACTGAGAGGTTCAGAACTTGTTCTTGTTACCATCTCTTGCCCGTTTTAGAGCAGCGAGCTCTTGCAGTGCTCACTACCTTTGCATCTTTTCATTTGAGTGCTTGCCTCGGTGGGGAAAGGAGGGGTATTCTGGAGCTCTATCACCTTGCGGCCCACAGCAAGCTTCATGCAAGTTACCAATGTTTCCATAGCTCGCTAGACCACTCTCCTCAACAACCCATGCCACAATGCTAGCTCTGATGCGTCACTGAAACCTCGATGGCCTAGAAATGAGTTATGAATGCATGACTTGAAGCAGAATCACCCAGAAGATAAACGTAAACACCACGATCTCACATCACACTTCATCAACGTTCTGAAAAAAAGACCATTCAGCAGGTTTTCACGTCCAAGTGAAACTCTTTTCTGCAATAACAAACACTTAAGGTGGAAAAAGAGCTCTGTCTCAGTGAGCACAGAAATCTAGTCCCATGAAACTCTGTTAAGCACCATCAGCACCTGGTTCTGTGAAGATGAACTCCCAGGCAAATTGTAATGCATTTGCTGATAGTGTGACTCAAAGTCTAAGACATGATTTGTCTCTGTGTTTGGAGAATTCCTGGCGCATTTTGGGCTCTACTCTGACAACACGAAAAGTGCTCAGCCAGGCAGGCAGAGGCACACAGGTTTGTTGGTGTTTTCCAGCTCTTTGGAAGGTCAGAACATGCAGGTGTACATAGCCCATGAGCAAGAACTGCCTGGCTAGACGCATGAAATTTAGCAAGCTGGCAGGCATGAGGAATAAAAGATCTATTACTTGTTTTTGAAGATCCTGCCCTCTTCTCCTTCTACCATGCTGCAGGTCCTTCTAGATATTCTGAGTGGCTTCTAAAATGATTAAACTTGATTCACTCGTAGAGAGAGGAATAAAAGGAAAAAAAAATCAGAGAACTATTAAGATTACTGAGGCCAGCTGCATGATTTTTTTTTAAAGGGAAGAAAATTGTGGATCCATGTATCTTAAAAGGAAATCTGGAGCAGGGTCTTAAACTCATTTAGAAATTTATTCCTTTTTGGGTTTTAGTGAAAGTCCACTGGATGAAACCGCACACTCTGGAGAAACAAGTGGCCGACCCTGCTTTTTGAATGTCTGGTTTTAACAAGTGTACTTCTCCAAAAAGAACTGGGCTTTTGTTCTAGGCTACACAAGTGGAAATTGGCTTTGCAAAATCTGGTTCTTAAATTAGCACATCTTACTGTTCTTAATAAGGTGTGACTGTAAAAAAAATAAGTGTTTTTAGCTTGCAATGCTGCAAGATGGGATCTTCTGCAGTAACGGACTTGGTCTCATCAATGTATATAGGATCTGAAAGAACTAAAATTCAGCAGGAGCTTTTATACCAAAATGTTTGACATTTCTGGGCTACTCTGTAAATGGAGAGATCCAGCACAATAAGGAATATATTGCCATTGACTGTCAAGAATTATTCATATATTCATTGTGCAAGCTGTAGGCGAAGTTCTCATCATAAAATTCTTACTATCTGATTAATGGGAAACTTGAATTAGAGCTAATCTCATGGAGAGCTTGAATTAGAACTAATCTTGTGCAGACTGATGTATAGTATAAAGTAATCAGACCAATAGCTTGACAAATTAAGTTACAAGAATCAACCCTCTCTCTATTGAGGTAAGAGTACCAGCTGTTAGTAGTATCTAAAAGCTAACATTGCTATTTTATATAAAACATAAAAGTAGTTTTTTATACAATATTTCAGCCTGCAGTTATAATGCTGTATTCCTTATATGCAATTAATTGATTTGCTATACAACTTAAGTACACAAAATTATTATAGCATTGCCATTATAGCATATGTTAATGTTCTTGTTTTGTTTAAGTAGAATTTCAAAGCCCCTGAATTACAAACAATGGCAAATTACTGGTTTCTTTTCTATGGTATTTAACACAAGTACAGTGCAAATTACTCCCTTCAAGTATGTGCCACCCTTTACATAGCAAGTTTTGGCGGGTGGGTTCAAACAAACATTAATATCTCCTTTTGCCATGGGACAAAGGGAATAGAGGTTTGGACAGGACACGTGTGAGAAGAGGAGCAGCTGAGCAATGAGCCAAGGGGCAGCAGGAAGCAGGCAAAGGTGCCTTCATGGAGATGCTACAGGCAACTTCACCCCTGAAAGAAACCATTTCCCTTTGGAGACGGACACTTTGGAGCAAGCCTGCATCACCACGGCACAGGTTCTGCATCCTGCCAAGAACAGATGCAAAATTGTCAATATAGAGCTTTCTGGGGGGTGCAGGAGCAGACATTTCCTAGAAGATGTCCTAGGTTACAACTAGGCCTGACAGGATCAGGTCATGATTTTTTCCCCTTTAGAATTGCTTGCCCGTTCCCAATGGCTTCGCCTCGAGCAGCAGCACAGCCTCAGGCTCCTCGTGTAACCAGCAGCAAAGCTCAGCCTCCCGAAACCTTGGAAATCTCAGGAACGGACCCCAGACGCTCCTAATTCCCTCTCTTCTGCAGCTACGCTTGGGAAAAAACAAAGTGCCTCTGCCCCTGCACCTGCCAGATGCTGCTTTTTGAGACAACCACAGGGCAGGCCTGTAGGATGCTTCACACACAAAAGGATCACCCCCAAAATATACAGTGGTATTCCCTGGACAAGTGAAGTGCTTGGGACTTTGCACCAGTGTTTGCCTATTCCAAGTCTTCAGAATGAAGTCAGCATCTCAATTGCATTTCTTGCATACATGTGTGCTTCAGTAAAGGTTGTACCTGACTTGATCGGATATATACCTAGCCTTGGAGTTAACAGGTTTGCTTCAGGGAGCGATTTGCCATCTGCCAGCCAGAGATCATGTTCTCCAGGCAGCGCTGTCCCCTCCAGGCAGGGACACGCCGTGATGCTCCATGCAAGCCACAAGAGCAGGTAAACAGAAGTGAAATCTAAGCAAACGTCCATTATGTAGTCTTCATTACATTAACGTAATTACTATGAAGATAGAAAAGAGGTTTTAACGTTAAAGGTCCAGTCTGAGCACTAACTTCCTATCAGTCTCCAAAGGTAAGGTGGTCTATAAGACATAAAAATATTTAATTTTATGCTGAAAATGAATTCATAGTTTTCCTTCAACTATTTCATAGGAAATATGTTTTAAATAACTTATGCAATTACATTTCCAAAACACTCCAGTTTTTATCGGAGTGTATTAGAGTGCATAAGAAACCAGAAATCCTACTTAATAATACTTATTACTAGAAAACTGAAAATAGACTACCAGCTTTCTTTTTATTGCAACCTTATCCTAAGTGGTCCTGCTTAAAGAAACCTGCAAACCACCTTCCTGTTAAGAAAAAAGTGTGTGTGTATATATATATATATACCATTTTTTGGAAAGTTTTAAAATAAAAAAATACAAAAATTTCATGAAAGCTTTAATGTAGTGAACAATGTAGTGATTTGCTGCTATGGGCTTTAAAGCTGCGAGCTGACACGCGCAGCACCTTGATCTGCAGGGCCTCATTTCAAGCTGCCAGCGTCCGCCCAGCTTTGCAGGAGCGCTGTGCGGCAGGACGGAAGGTGACTTCTTGCTGTTGGTTTTCGATACCCTCAATAGCACTAACCGCCCCGTCTGGGCCCGTCTCCGCTCGCTAACGCCTGGGAAGGCGAGGGCAGCGCGGCCCCCGCTGCGGCGCCCCAAGGAGGGGCTCTTGCTACTGCCCCCCTGCCCAGGCCACCACAACCCCGCTTCACCCTGCACTGCTGCAGATTAATATTAATTTTCACACAACGGGCCTTCCTCTCAGGAGGAAGAGTAATGCAACCTCACCTTCCAGTTTCACTATTATTTTTTGATCTCCTCTGGCTCATAGGTAATTTTAACAATCTTGTCCCCTTTTCTCCCCATATATTTTTAATATCCTGCTGCCTTTCGACTTAATAGCAGCTGCCTAGGGCATGGTTTATCTCTGCTGTATATGCCTATAAAAACATGTAACACCTGTATGCCTAGAGACACCGAGCAGGTCTTTATGGCGCTGCGGTGCTGCGGCAGGGAGAATCAATGCACAAGAGAAGGGAGGTTATTACAACTAGATCCACCCGGGAATTAGTGGCTCCTAATAAAGCACAACTTAAAGGTCCCGCAAATCCAGGAGCAAACTGAATGCATTTCTAAGCAGCCCTCAGCCTTCTGCTCAGCCGTGGCTTTTGCTTTTCCCTACTGCTCTACCATGGAGGTGAACTTAGGTCATTTGTCAGCCAACCAACCCACCCCACCAGAAAACAACAAAACAAGGCATGGAAAATAATCAAGTTAATTGGAAAACCAAATACTGTGCTGCAGCCATGAAGAGCTAATGCAGATGTCTTATCCCACACGCTTATTTTAGGCCATGCTCTGAGTGTAGGCACTGGCCCAGGCACACTCAGTCATCAGGATTAGCACAACTCCCTCCACTGGATCAACTCAAATACATCAGATGCTGAAACACCATAAAACGCTTGCTATTTTTTTTCCAAAATCATGCATAAATGCTTCAAATGTTCCTCTTGAAAATACTATACACCTATATTTCCATAGCCTCTTACTGTAATATAAATGAAGTTGCATTGCTTTTAATATTCTGTTTTTCCCCAGATAACAGAGTAAACATTCACATCCTTCAGTGATGACCCATACACGTAAATAAAATAAAGCCCGCAAAACAGAAAAGCAAACACAACAGAAAACAAGGGAGTGGGAAAAAATAACCATGAGCCATATGGGGACTCAGGATACGGTAGCTTCCTGGGCAGCCTCTCTGCACGCACCAACGGGGCAAAGTGCCCGGTAGCTCATTCCAGCCACCAGCCCCATCCCACGCAGCAGTGCAGACAGCCCTTAAGGTCCCCTGTGCCCCTGGTTCCTCTCTCTTTGTTCTTCTGTAGGATTCCATTTGGTATAGTGAAACTTTTCATCAAAAAAAAAAACTGTTGCTCTTCTACTGAGGGCAATATTTTGCCCCACAACTGAGAAATTTTTTCCTTTGTAACTCCAATGGTTCTGAATTTTTTCTTGCCATGCCGCAGTATGAATGTGCAGAGTGAACATAAAACCCAAGCACCTAATTATTATTTTACAGTAAGGCAGCTTTATGCTTCTGTGACACTATGAAGAGGCCTGGATTTACTCTCACTGAAGATGCACTGAAGACCTTGCATGCAATGATCAGTCTGAACTTGTGTTGAGAACGCTTTCAATAAACTGAAGTTTTGTGAATGAATTTTGGCCTTCTGCCTCTTCTGACTGTCCCGATACAACAGCTGGCTGGAAAGGCAGCCAGGTATACCTCTTTTCTTAGTTATCTTTGACCAGAACTTGCAATTTCTCTAAATTCAGATACAGGTTTGCACAGAAAAGCTTATGCCTGTTTAACATGGAAAATTTCTTTTCGAACCCATGATTGCTCTTGCTGGTATGAACACCAGCAGAGCCAAAAGTGACAAATGTCAGATGGATATTGTCTCATTTTATTCACACTGAGAAAACTAAAAGATCAAGCATTTCAACCCAAATGGAAAGCAAAATCTATAGCAATATGTCATTTTGTGCTTCTATAGATGAAAGAGTTATGAACTGTAGGCATCCCAGAAGTGTTAAAAATAGATATTTCGATTTATATTTAGCAGAACAAGATGCAGACTTTGTTTTACAAGTATGGATTTTTAACCTGGCATTCTACTTCTTGGAAATTATGTAAGAGTTTATATTTCAGCTTAACATATATCTGAGCTTGTTAAAGCAAACCAAAACAGCAGAGCATTGTCTACGCCCAATGAAGTACACGTCTAATGGGATGGGAAACTCACCAAAATGGCAGAGCTGTATTGACACAATCTGAGCCCAGGTCAAGAATATTTGTCCCCGCTTGCCTACAAAACTCGTTGTGAATGAACATGGTTTATATCACAGAAAAGCTACATCTTCCTTTTTTGAATGCAAGAGTGACAAAGTGCAATTCTGTCCTGATGGAGACTGACATGAAAACGATGCTTTCAAGTTGGATTGCAGCTGCAGGATGAAAGCCCACACCGTTATGAAAACCATATTCACTTTTCATGTTGCATTAGAATTTGTCTTTGTGCACGTAGCAAGAGCAGAGATGATCCCAGGGCTCTGCTCCAAGCCTGGCTGAGTCTGAGAATCTGTGTCCATATTCCAAGATCAGAGCCGCACCTGGGCCGACCCCAGAACACAAGTGCTGCTCCAGCCTTCAGAGGATGCCTTGTGTGGGTGAAAACCCATTCCCAACAGCGAGGTACCACACAGGGAGACTTGGTGGATGGGCCCTGCATGGATATAACATCCTAAAATGGAGTCCAGTCACTTGTTCTGGGTTTGCTGTTCCCAGTACATCTCCAACCTCCCTGCTAGCAGAGTGCTTCTGAGATATATTAAAACTCCCATTAAAATTCCCATTAGTTTATTTTCATGTTTTTATCATTGCTGTTAGAAAGCAGATAATTAAAAAAAAATAAAAAAAGGCAAATGGAAAACCACTTCCAGCCATTTCTACACAGAGACACTAATAAATTCCACAAGCATGAAAATATCATTTATATTCATTATTCTTTGTGCCAGATGGGAGCATTTAGGTTATTGCACCACATAATGATTATAAAACACCAATGGTTAGGACATGTTTTTAGCCTGAGACTGACTTTTTTTCCGGTACACAGTCATTCCCGCTAAAGGCAATGCTGCCTAAGATTAGATGCCTTAGCATCCTGTATTTCTTCCTTACAGAAAATCTGAGAGTTGTACAGAAAATACTTGACTACCAACTGAAAACAGCAAGTTTTTACAGGTGACCATTTAAGTTCTGATCAGCTGTTGTGGAGACTACCCTCAATTTAAGAACTTCCACTAGAAAACGTTGGCAGTTATTCCCCTGGGATAAGTAGAAACATTTATGTTGACTCCAAAGCAGCTACAGAAGCTCAGAACTCCGTCAGCTGCACGCGGCGTGCTGGCTCCCTCGCGTCTGCTCTGCGTTCAAGCCCCAGATCCTAGCAGTAGAGTACTGACACATGTAGACAAACACACAAACAAACAGAAATCAGTGCTATCAGTTTACTCGCAGACAAAATGTATTTCTCACTAATGTGCTGCAAGGAAGTGGCTCTGAGACAAAAACAGAGAGAGAAGAAAGACCATCTTCTCTTCAGCTTTTCTTCTGGTAGCGACCTCCATCACAGACTGATGATGGTGCAGACCGACTGTTCCTGAGCAGTGAACAGCAGAGCATGAGATGTTGGCTTGTGCCAGCATCAGAAAGCAGAACAGGAAAGACGATGAGATTTTATGTTGCACACGTTTGCCTATTTAAAACTGAGTTGACATCAATAGCTCGTTCTAGCCCTACTTGCGAACTGAAAAATTTAAAAGTAGCCCATCTGACTTACTCCGAGCTGGGACCCATGAGGTTAAGCAGTCACAACTGCTTTCAACGAGCTCAGTGCATTTCCAACGCAGTAACTAACAATTATGAATATTTATAACCCCTGGGCAGCTTAAACTTGGAGAGAAGAAGAGAAGGTGAACCACTGAGAACCCTGATCTCGGTCCCTGAGGTCCCCTTATCTTCTTGATAAACCCTTTGGCAGCTGGCTGCAGGTTTACACCATTTTGACTGCTTAACCTCTGAAATACGCACGGAAAAATAAAGAAGTGTTGAGATGGCACCAGTGCCAGGAGTGATTGCTGCCTGAGGACCCCATCCCACAACCTCTGCTTGAGTGGCGGCATGAAATATGTATTCAGTGAAATATTCAGCTAGTGAAAACACAGAGATCCCAACACTTTCCTGCAACAAGAAACTACACTGATTCATAAAACTATTGATGCGAGTGATGCTTGAATACAGCAATGGTAAGAATTTTCAGAACATCGTAAATAATACGCAGTGTCCTTCATTTACTGTAATACATGAAACTTACGCAACCCCAAGATCCCCAGCACACAAGCATGGAGGTGGAACAGCCTGCTCACACAGCAAGTTCCATGCTGCGCATCTCTACCTTTTCCCAGAAATTTCAAAATGTAAGAGGAAATCATCAACCAGCCAATTACATTCAGAGGGTGCCACAGGAATGTGCTTGCAGCACACAGCTACATATAACTTTAGCAGTGATTTGGAACAAATATGCGCAACCCCTGCTAGAAAAAAAATGCATGCAGAGCTGGCACCTGACTGCAGAAGGTCAAGCACAGAGCAGCTGTACTGCAAGGTAACCTGGTTAAGTTAGGTTCAGGCACTGCAGAGATTTCTAAATGCATTCAAATATAAGCATACCTGCATTTTAGGAATAAAACATGTAAACCATCCAGTCTGAGAAACCGGATCCTAGAAAATTAATTCTGGAAACAGACTGGGTAATCAAGTAGGATAAACTCTGAAGACTAGTCTGTTTTTCTCATCAAGTAAGTATCAAATAGATGTAAGGAAATAACATTATTCCCAGCTCTTTCAGATGGACTATTATTGTTATCTAGTGCTGGCTTCCCAACATGGAAGAGGGGAAAAGGAGAAGAGAAAGAAACCAAAATATAAGTCAGTAATAATATAATAACATAAGCCGATATAAGTAGGTAAGTATGTATTAGTGATTTTAAATCCAAGTATGATCCTGGCCCCTCTGAAGCAACCTCTCCATTTCTACCCTTTATAAGTAAACTAGAATTGTGCCTTCCTCGCTCGCACTCTCTTTAAAAACAGGAACAGGTTTGCAATGCAAATAAAGAACTTAAATATGCTGAATATATAAGAACTGAATAGAAAGCATTACAGAAGAGATATGGATCATGATAACTAGGAAAGGTGCAGCAGGAGTTGCTTACAAGAGCACTTAAACCAGCTGTAAAGAGCAGGGCTTTTGCAGGCGTTTCCAGGCCCAGGGAGCTGTAGGAAGAGTGCAACGACTTCCCCATGCACCTCGTGCGCCATTAAAATCTCGACCAACTCCATTCTGGCATGTAGTAAGCCAGGCCAAATGCTTTTTAATTAAGTATCTGACACATAATTCTCCATGCCTCATCCTAAAATTATGTCTTGGAAAGGCTGGACCAAACTTGCCTTTCAGCTGCCTATGCCTCTACACAGAGGTTTTTCTTGGCCAAGTGTTAACTAAATTAATTACCTCACTGCTGAGGTAATTAGGTGATATTAGTACATAAATACTCCCAATTAATTATCCTAAGCTAAAAAAAAAACAAAAACAAAGGAACAAAAAAACCAACACACCTTCAAATGCATTTGACACAACAGTATATGTTGAATGTAAATTTTCCCATTTGCTTCCCAATCTGATTTTAATTAGACTACTACAAATAAAAGTCCGTTTCATAAATGAATTACTGTATCACAAGCTAATCGCTCAAGAAAAATAAATGAATGGAGACAATAATCCCTTGTATAGCTATCCTGCCAGTCAGAATGACTTTAATAAATAGCTCATCGATTGCAGAATTTAAGTAACGTGTTCACCAACTGAATGAATGCACCTGCTGTCTAACTGTATGAAAATGAGCCAAAAAAAGATATGAAGAAAAGGTATTTTTCTTTCAGCTTTGTAATTCGCTATTTCAGCAAATTCTCAATTCTTTTTTCCAGGGACCATTTTTATAGCACTGATTATTATGAAGTTACCAGTTATTACTATCCTGATTGCTATTATATCTTCCTGGGTTCCCAAGATTGCCTATTATATTTGTTTTATTGTTTTAAAAATGAAGATTCAGTTTTATTACTATTAAGTTTTCTGTTCGTTAATAACTGCGATTTACAAGAGGAAAAGCCAACAAATTTAATCTAATGCTTCTAAAACAAAAATCAATGTAGTCAGTATTCAGAGCTAAATATACCAGCTAAAAGCTTATAAAATGGATAAAAGCTGATAACAAAAGCTTGGTAATAGCTCATAAAATGTTTTTTTAATGCTTTGGCTTTTACCAGGGCATTTGGAAAAAGAAGATAGATTTTTTGACAGTCATAAGACCGTAGTGCAGGACATGAAAAGAAAAATCGTTTATTTTATGAAAACGCATTTAAGCTTGCCAAAAGCACAAGCAGCATATTGGTACAACCAAAATGACAGCAAATCACCTGTCCCTGGACTGCTCAATTGGGGTCCTGCATGTATCCTGTCCTACCAGGGTAAATGAGAGCGCTCAGGTACTGACTAAGCAAAGCAGAACCTTTGCTCAAGCAAGCGCTCACTCATCTCTTGCTTAAGCAAAAAACCAACCAAGTAACAAAATTTAACCATATTTTGTAGAAAAAAAATGCTTAAAGGTTTATCTTCTAAGCAGGAGACCAACACTCCTCTCTACTAGTCCCCGCAGTGCCGACCGTTCCCCAAACAGTGCTGTGCACCGGGGTCCCTGCCTGCGCTTCCCAGAGATGCCATCCAGCTACGCGGTACCCTGTCAGAACTTCAGTTATTTGGGTTTTTTTCCAGTCATTAAAGTCCCGAGACTTAAGATTTTGCTGCTCCAAGCTTTCCTTCTGAACTTTCACACTAAATATTTTTAATAAGCAGTCTCTAAAAGTGTTTTTTCTTTAGAAGAGAGGAGTGGACGGACAGAAGGATGGGAGGAAAAGCTGCTGCACTTTCAAGAATTGTATCTCAAAAAGAAAGTTTTTAGCCTCCTAACCTAAAACGCTGGGCACAGGAATGCCCTGACTATGAAACATCATGGCAGAGGAGGAGAGGGGGAGAACCAGAGGGAATAAAACAAGTATGTTTATTTATCAGTACTTTAAGCACAGCCAAATGGACTGTATCACATAGCTATTACAATAATTGGATTTGCCATGGAGCACTGCTGTATTTCTTTACGAAACATGGTAGTAGCCGAGAAATATAGACTGTTTCCATACCGTTAGTCTGAGTTTATAGCATTGAACAAACATAGCAGGAGATACAGATGCTCAGCACGCGGCAGCACCGGACTTAATGGCATGGCACTACCCCTGACTTTCACTGCGCCTATCTCCAAGGGGCAGTGATGAGGAGCTGAGAATCTGCTTTCACTGAGCAGCTATCACTGCAACATCTGCCCCACCATGTATTTATGAAAACCTCCCTGCTGGACCAAGAACCACTTGAGCATAAAATAGCTGAGCTCCAGTACAACAGAATTGCTGGCATAACTGATGCATTTCTGCAGAAACTGGGTGAAGGTTATTCTGGTGCAGAGGAGGCGAGCAAATTAAGTAGCTAACTTTTAACATATCTTAAATATGCCCAATGGTGCACCTGAGAAATCTAAAGACAGCTAGATGATTTTATGTTTTCTAGATACACACAAACCCGACATATGTTCTCCTCAAAAGCCTGCATTTTCACACAGACACCTCCCCGTTTAGATCAAACCTTTCCCCCAAACACTTCTCGCTGTTGGATCGTCCCCGGCAGACACGGTGCTCGAGGTGCGGGGAAACAGCCAAGCCAGCTCCGCACCACCAGGCAGAAAACAGTCCATTTGCCTTTTCCCTCTACATACATCCCAACTGAAGGAATTTGAGTTGACCCTTTTCTTGCAAAAGGGGAAGTTGCCACGGACTTTTTTTTTTTCCAGAAATAAGGATCTTCCTTTGAGTATGGTCTCTTGGCTCCCCCTGAGCTGTGGCAGCAGCTCCAGGAGCATCCTGGACCTGTCTTCCTGCCTGGCGTACTATGGAGATGAGAATTGGTCGGTCCTGAAATTCGATTTCCACTGTTCCTCTCCCGCTAAAGCTGTTCTCAGAGCATGGCCAGCAGAGTTGGGGATTGTGTGTTTCTCTTTGGCAATCCAGCTTTTCCAACTTAACATGGTATTGTTCTTAAAAATGAGAGAAACCTTTATCACCGATAACTCTTCAAACACTGGCCTCTTCTCTGGGATGTTACCACAGGCATTAATTATTGAAAGCTGGGGTGGTGATTTAGGAATTGACTGAGAATACAAAATTTATTTCTCCAATAAGCATATGACCCAGTTGATGATGTGCCATTTCCCAGCACTGCCAGCCTGGGCTGAATTCCAGCTGGAACGGGGCCCATCTGCGCCTTTTCCTGCTTCGTCCCCGTTTCCTGAGATATCCATCACCTTAATAAAGAATTTTTCATTTAATTAGCTGTCATATGTTGTAATATTTCTGTATAGTTTTTCATGCACTTCATACATATTAGCTGTGTCCTTTTACGCAAGCAAGATTCTGTGGCCAAACAAATCGCTGTGGCAATTTAATAAAAACGTAACTAAAAATTTCATATAGAGCAAATAAGGATTGAATGCTGCAGGTGAAATCTCCCTACATTTTAGCTTGCAAATAACTGCATTGCCATTCTACCACGTCGGCTCCCTGCCTCGCATGCAGACCAATTTCCTGACTGCAGCACTGAAAACTCTTTTTGCTGATCATTTCCATTATTTCTGCCAAGGTGATTTGTGGATTATTTGTCTACCTGTTCTCACTAACAGCAACAACAAAAATTCTTGTTAGATACTACGTGCAACCAAGCCAAAAAGGCATTTAAACCATTGAAATGGAGGTTATAATTTAGAAAAATTGGTTGGCATCAGTATCACAGACACTCTTATTTGGATAGGAGAATATTAGCATTGATGACATGCAAGATTACATGTAAACTGCAGGCATGGCACATGGAGCAATGGCCTTTCATCTATAATGCACACAGGCTAAGCAAAGAAATCACTGAGCGAGCGCCAAACCCCACAGGCCCGTATTTGAGAACACTGGTCTGTTTAAAGCTTTCTTTTTTCTTTTTTTTTTTAAATAAGACCTAGCATTGTGATTTGATGACAGACTCCGAAGACTGGAAAGTGTCTGTGGACCTGTGAAAACTTCTGTGCTGTTGCCATATACTGACTATGACATGAACTATGAATTTCTGGTGCTTCCCTATGCCTTAACTACCTTTCAGGACAAGTTCTGCTACTGAGATATATTTCCTGTGTTTAAATCTCTCCTAGAAGCCTTGGTTCACAAGCATGGCATGCTCTTCCTAAATTCCCTTTTTTTTTTTTTTTTTTTTTTTTTTTTAAACCTTTTACACTGTTTCTGAAGTCCTTTTTCCAGAGAAATCCTCTTAAAACTTACTCTAGAAGTAAACTGTCTTGAGTCATATGGGGCTTTATGAGGGCTGCTTCCAAAAGACGCGCAGAGGGAGGTCAGTGCCAAGAGTTACAATTAAAAAAAGACTTGCATCCATGCTCCAAAGGCTGAAATAGCTACGAAACGGGTTAACATAAGCACTCTTCAGTTCAGGAACTGTACTAAGTATAGAAAAAACATTCATTATAGCACAATTGTCTAAAAATGAATATAAATGGTATGAGATACTACCCTTCCCTGAGGCAGTTTAGGCTCTGCACTGAAATTGGCCCAGTGCTAGGCCATTTGTATCACATAATTTAGGACCTAACAATCTCCAACATGGGATATTAAAAAAAAAAAAAAAAAAGAGGCCAATTCCGCAGACATTTCCTCCTCTGCAGAGGATTCCCTCTCTCCTGCCTCCCAGAAGGGCTATCTCATGCCCTCATCACATTTTTCAGCAGGTTGCTCAGTGGCACCTGCTGCAAAAATCCCCTTTGGTGCTGCCATAAAAGCATGTTTAGGATTAAACTCTTGCTATTACTCCAGGGACCCCTCGGCCCTTGCACCTCGACCAGCTGCCAGGAGGTCAGTGCGCCCTGTGCACAACTGAGCCAGCAGCATCAGCTCCTCTGCCGCCTCCTTCCACATTTGGAGGAGGTTGTTACCAGTGCAATTATTTTATGGCATTGCCATAGCAACAAGACGCTGCTTTTACACCCTGAGAAGCTGCCCGCTGTCTGCTTTCTACCTATCCACGCAGTTTACTGAAAAGCATCTGAAGGGATTTAAAAGCACAATAATAATGAAACTGCTAGAGGGAAGAACAAGAGGATGTCTGTTGTAAACATGAGAGTTATACTGAAAAGGTACTCCGAGTTACCCTGTACCACTCTTTTCAGTCAGCTTTCTCAAAGCTCGTGCACGGTGTAAAGCTAGTGACAGCAGCAACAGGAGCCCCTAAGGTCTCACGCCAAGAAAGGGGAAAGTATTTCTTCTTCCTGCTGCTACAGAGAGCTTATCTGTACATGCACAAAACATCATTTTAAACTGCTGTATTGCAGCAAGCAACCAAGATCTGTTCATGAGATCAGTCTCTGACCTAAGAGATGTTCGTGGTGCTACATCACAAAAATATTTCTCTTGGGAGGCAACTTGGTCAGCGGCAAACCGGTCTTCTGGTTTAATGACTAACCTGAGAGAAATGGGATAATTAGGTATATGAGAACCATGAGAATATTTCTGAGGAATTAACTGGAACTACTGAGACAACTTTTTTCAGTCTCTGCTATTTGTCACACCCTAGTAATAACTTGCAAGAAGGAAACATCCAGGCTGTTGAATATAGCTATGCCACCACGTCACACCAAGGCAAAAGGCCCAACGCCTGCAGGCACTCGGCCGGCTGGGCTCTGGACACTTCCCAGGAGCCATCTGCCTGCAAAGCACCCTGCTAACTCCACGGATTTTTCTCACATTGTTCTTTCTTTTTCAAAGATGGGCTTGAAGCGCCGCGATGGCTCAGGAGCGACTTCCTTAGAGATGCTGCAGAAAACGGGGGAAAAGGCTGGCCAAGCTGCTCTTCCCTTCACTGGGTGATGTCCCTCTCTTCCCTTCCTCCTCCAGGGAGGAGCAGGGCAGCGGGAAGGCCGTGGCTGGCAGCGGTACCTCTGCAGTGACGCTCTGCCCCAGCCCTCTCCAGCACGGGGGCTTCGTGGGCCTGCATCTCCCTACCCAAGGCCGGGGCTCGTTGGAGCGGTATCCCGCCACACACCGGCTAGGAGAAATAGCTCCCCCGTCCCCCTGTCAGCGGGCTGGTCACAACCGGCCGTGGCGGCATTTAACCAAGAACGCTCTTTGAAAATCCTGAATTCAACAATCAACCACCCAACGGCAACAAAACTCGCAGCACTGGATGGATATCATCCAAAAGCCACATATACCTTCAGCCAATTCAGATAGCTCATGGACACATCAGTGCTTTAAGGATCTACTCCTCACTGCATGGAACACTGCATGCAGTCTATACACTGCAAACACTGAGATGTTAAGAACGCTCCCTCTGCGCTGCCTTCCTCCTGGAGTACAGAGGCCACAGGGAGCTTCTCGTTACCATGCCTGGTGCCTCTCAAACCCAGCTCAGACAATGGGCACTATCATGGGCTTCAGCGTCGCTCAGAAGATGAGTTTGGGGTGACTGAGTTATCCCGGCAAATATCTTCATTTAACTCCAGGGGGTTCACACGAAAAGTGGCGCTGAAGATGGTTCAAAGGATTTTAACTGCTTTTGAGAGAGAATAATAAAGCTGTGAGGAATTTGAAGTAACCTTTAAGCTGTCTTGAAATGGACAGGTACGACTGTGTAACTTGATGATAATGGCACAAACCGCACAGCATCTCCTGGCTCACGTGTGACATTTCCCTCTTCACTGATCTTTTCTCAATAAAAAAGGTTTTGCTCATTATCGAAGAGACAGAAAGAGATTCTTCCAGAGTCTGCAGTTTCTCAGGTCTTCCCAAATCGCACTGAATAGTCACCTTTACAGTCTTTATGCTCTTTTCTTTTTCTTTTTTTTAAAAGGAAAATACTCGATGCTGGATTTCAAACCACCTGGATGCTATTTCCCATCAAAGCTGTGCCTTTGTTGGGAATTGCAGGCCATACTGTAGGCTATAAACCACGTCTCAGCACTGTTTATCGCGCATGCGGGGCTGCTGCGTCCTTTCAGTCAACGCTAAATCATAAAGAGGAAGAAAAGCAACACAGAAATGATGTTTTTATCTGCACCCCTTAATGGCCTGAACTTTTGAATGGCACGAAGCAGACCCTCCCACAGGCAGCACAGCGAATGTAAAGATACAAAGCTCCCGTCACCCATTGTGGAGCGCTCTCTTTCTATAGAGACATACTTTCTGAGCACATGAAAGTGATGCCGGTAAGAGGAAAATGGCTTTTTTTTTCCCATCTAGATTTCAAAGGTTTGTGCCTAAGGAGGAAGGTAAGTCTAAGGAACGGCGCCTTATCGCAGAGCTCTTATTAGCATTTCTTCAAAGATGCCTTCTCCTCGGCACCAGCTACAAAGACAAAATCTGCATTTGAATATCCAAAATGAAGTCAAAAACTGTCAGAGTCTTAGGGAAGAGAGGGACATCAGCCAGCAAAGGGAAGAGCAGCGAAAGAAAGGAGAGGGCCAGTGTGCCCAGACCAAGGCGGTCACGCCAGGAAGGCCACCGGGGAGGGCTGCACGAGGGCCAGCGCTGCGTAGCTCGGGGCCCTTACGTGACGGCACCCACCTTGGCTGCAGAGCAAGCGTTTCTAAAATAAACCCCAAGCACAGCTTAGGAGGGAGCTGTTTATAATATAACAGGGTTTGATAGAGGGTCACACCGACAATGAATTGTGCAGACAAACTGCTGAGCAAACATTGCTTTCGAATCCATTTGGTATTTTAAGCCTTTTAATTTAATCCATTATTCATGTAGGCTGAAAAAATGTAAGGACGCATGCTTGCATAACCTTCTGCATAGAAGGCATTATTTTATCCTCTCCAACAGGAAGGGTTTTAGATGCGGCTGCAGATGAGAACCTCGCAATAGCTGAACGATAAAAAATGACGACAAGAAACCTCAACTTTTGCCAAAACAAACTGTACTAAATTGGGACACTCAGTGACAGTTAAATTTAAAAGAAGTTGATTTTCCCTTCATATTGCACCTTGATGTGACTAAGGTCACATCACTTGACCATTTTTTTCAACCTCATTCAGACAAGAGCCCTAAGGTGTTGGAGTTGTTGCATATGGCACACTCGGAAAGCAAGGCCTCTTTCCAATCACTCCCCTGCAGGAGCTACAGTCATTGCATTTGACTGACTTTTTTTCAGCCTGCGTGAACATGCAGGATCCTCACATGCTTTGTGAACAGCAATGTTCCCCAGGAACCAAGCGTTGCAGGTAAAATGCAGGCTGTTTTACATAAAGACATTATAATATTGTCGGTATTATTGCCCACCCTACAAACTAGAAGACATCCTCCTTTTGGGAGCTTTGAAGAGATTTAACTAGTCAAATTAATAGAGCTCCCCGCAAAGGCTGCATGATACACAGCCACGAGCACCTCGCTGTTGCCTTCTAGGAAGGCAGCCGATTTCCATGGCAGCTCACACGGTTTCGCTCATGTCCTCGGCACCCATCTCTAACCTTCCTGAGCAATGAATGCCTCTCCTTGGGTACAATGGCTCACTGCAATTTAGACATAGCAATTTGGTCTAATCTCTCCAGGACTTAATAGGGTCTCACTTAAAATATTAAAACAAAACAAAAAACAACAACAACAAAAACCCCACAACACCACACACATCAGATAGTGATCTTCATTTTGCCTGCAGTGAGAAATATAGTTCCTTGAATGTTAAACTGCATTGTAATGCTCACAACTGCCTTTTATGAAGATACTTTTTTTTTTTTTTTTTTTTTTTTTTTAGTGCTTAACTACTTGTTCATTGAATTGCCTTTTCGGGTCCGTACTCTCCATTTCCCTCAGCTAATGCTTCCATGGGCAGCTATGCTGGTTTTTACCGACTTAATTCTGGTTCACGCGAACTGTTTTAATAACCGCGTCTCGCTATATAACCACACTTGCCTTCCACAGCCCCGCATCGCCTGCCTGCCAGGGGCTAACTTTGCACTTGCTCAGCAAAACCACTGCAGAGCAGGACAGCCATCAAGTTTAAGCATGGCAGGAAGGGAGCTCTTGGAAGGCTCCTCTGAAGCCATGCAGCTAACACAGACATCACTCACATCCCAATACCCCGATCCTGCTATTCGCAATGCCTAGTCACACGGTCACCCATCACTACACAACATGCAATTCAGAAAAATTTAAAAAGCTCTTCATAATCTTCAGATCAATACCCATATTAATCTCAGGTTTATTCTATAGCAGCTAAATATGAATGGGTCAAATATACTTCAAGTAGCAGAGAACTGCACAGAACTTCGAAAAAGGAAAACTCCCAGACCAAAGCAGTTCTGAGCATAAGAAAATTTTAAACTACATCTACCCAGGGATCAGAAATGCAATGACAGAGAAAGGCAGTGCTGTGACCTGGAATTATTTGCAAGGACATGTTGTTAACAAACACGGCAAGTATCAGCTGCGTCATGTATCACCAGCCTACACATTCTTCCCTTAAACAGGCTGGGGTTGTTTGGAAAGATGGCGATTAAAAACGTCTAACTCAGAAAACACCAAGGAGATAACAGAGGTTTCAGGCAAATAAAGGAAATAAATTTAGTGAGGGGGAAGAAAGGGAAAGGAATCAGGAAATATAATCTTGAAGCAGGTCAGGTGAGGGAAGCGGACTTATCACTAGGGAAGTTCTTAGCCAGTGCATATGGTGCATGGGCTGAATCATGACAGGCTGCAAGTCACTAACACTACCTCAGTATTTGCACTGTTCTTTTTATGAGCTGCAGGAGCAAATGACAAAAACTGCACTCATACAGAAAATGACCCAACAAATTTTAACTGGCCTCACTTCTTCCTTTTTTTAATGTTGAGAATTACTGCCTCCATCAAACGTTCAGCAACATTCATTTTAATGCGGTTAAGGGAAAACAGGAATAAAGAGGGAAAAGTTACTATATCTCAAGACTTCTCCTTTTGTGCCTTGGCACAGTGGTTACCCGCTACCTTGCCAAGCTGCAGGCAAACCCAGGGCCTGAAAGGCCTTCAGCCCCGGAGGCAGCCACAGCTTGAGAGCCACGTCCTTGGAGACAGGCCATTATTCCAGAAAAACAGCACCTTCCCTGACTATTCTTTTTTTTTTTTCTTTCCCCGTGCTTTTTCTGTTGCTGTTGAAAGGTTGGTATCAGGCGGCACCCCTGCTGCTCCCCACCTGCCAGCATTGCAGGAAAACACTGACCCTTCCGAGGAGAAAGGGCAAAAACAGATCAGGTTCAAACAAAGTTGCCCGAGGGTTCATGTAGGAGTCAATCTCCTGCAGAGCTTTCTAGCCCATAGCCTCGGTCTCAATAGCTAAAATGTAACAGAAAGGAACAGGGTGCAACAAAATGAGCTCTAAATCATTAAAGGCCACATTTTACCTTTGTTACTCACAGGGAGTATTACCTAGGCCACTGCAGGTATGCTTCAAAGACAGCACTCAGAAAATTTTGTAGTATATGAATAAAAGCATTTTTTGCATGTAGGCAGATTGGGAATATTGCTACTTTGATGTCAAAGACCATAATTTCCAATATGCTACAATGCTAAATAGAGAAGAATTGAATATTCCCCCTGGGAACTGCAAAGCCCCCTGTACAGCCCATGGACCGAGTGGGCTTCCCATAGGTGTTTCTGCACTGAATGGAGGGCTTTACTCATTTTCATTAACTGGAAAACACTTTGTTAGAGCATATAAAACTTACAATCTCAAATCTTCTAAAATCAGGCTGAAAAATGATCTTCCCAAGGACTTTGCAGCTCTTCCATAAACTTTCTGTTGCTATGATGAGATATATTAATACAGATTTTCATTGACTTCCAAAAGAATTGGGACTGTGCATGCTAATTATGATTTAAAAATTTAAGATAATAAAGAAAGAATTAAGAAAAAAAATCAAAATCTGAATTTCTTAATCTGTCCTTTCCTTTTTAAAATCCAGGGCACGGCCACAGATTTCATGTTCACCTCCAATCTGACCCCGATTTGGGGCTTGTGGCTGTGGAGGGAAAAGCTCAAAGAAATGCTTCTTCCCTGCACAAACTGGGAAGTAAGATCTATTTCCAGAGAGGAGTTGCCGGCCTCTTCTGAATCCCTATATATTATCCACATTAAAATAGCTTAATTACAATGTTTTAAAAAGTCTTTCTCTAAGTCGTTCCCACACAGCATACCTACATATGTGTGCTTGAGAACCTGGGAAACCAATGCTACTTTACAGACTTTAAGAGGCGCATAGCACTGCACTTTGGGTGCCTGAGCACCCTCGCGATGGGAGCCATGGCACATGGTAGGGTTTTCCTGCGAGCAGCCAAGAGGAGAGTAGATTCAAAAAGACACATTTAGCATGGAAGCATCCAGGGGATAACGTTAGTGTTGCTGTAGATAGCCTCAAATAAATCATAATCTCTGTTACTTACCTGAGATTTGGCCAATAGGTCTAATAAGATGATTTGACTCTTAACACTTTGCTGCTTCTAGACATGCAATGCGATTACCCAGTGTTGGTTTTCCTCTGTAAAATTAAACTTGCTTTCCCATATGGCAGTAATTGCAGTACAGGATCTCAGTAGGCGTATAAAACAGAGAGTACAAGGAAGATACACAGCAGAAGCAAATTATGCCAATTCTGAAAACATTTTTATGCAAATTGAAAGCTAAAACCAGCAGCATTTCCAACTAAACAGCATACGAGAACTCACAGGCTTTGGAATCAAAATAGTATTGAAAGCGCTTGCAAGATCTGATATACTTAGATATACACCCTTTTTATTGGATTTCATGTAAGGTTGGCTAAAAAAAGCATTTAATATTTAAGAGTAGAAATTTCCTTTCACTTTAATTTCTGGGCATTTTACCAATTCTTCCTTCTAAAACAGCCTATTTTTTGGTCTGTACAGAGCAGTACGGAGCAAATCTAGAATCTAGAGTGGACAAGAAGTCAACTTTACTAGGGAATCCTAAGAGGCTATATGAGTCAGTATGTTTTTCATGTGCAGTTAGGATGAGATCATATATTTATAAAGACATATAAAAGAATATATAAAGATTATATATATATATAATATAGATATGTAAGAGGTCTACTTCTCATTTGCAGATCTGCTAGGTATGTTCGGAGCGATATTTGTGCCATAAATTTTCTGATTTCATCTCCTTGCTCCTAACACTGCAAAGCTTCTTAAAAGAGGGAGCTAGACTTTATCTCATCTCTAATCAATACAGTTCTTAAAGTCTGCTCCTGCTACACATGATGAAATTGAGGAGTCTGAATAACTCCCACTTGAATTTTAAAGCTTGCTTCAATTTTTCAAAGTCAGATGGTTAGAAATTGTGTGCATGTATGTGTATTTGCTATTAAATGAACATTCACTATTCAACCTACTAGTTTTTCACCCAGTCCATATCACTATCAGAAGATTTTTTCAAAGATAAAGATGAATTTTCAGAATTCTATTTGGATGATCTCTTTTTACAGTGTCTCTCTACATTGAGAGCCCTAAGTTTTGAACCCCTGTTTTGGGTTCAAAATGATTGTCATAAAAATAAACCAGAAAGAAAAACAAACACCATTAGACCACACTTTTTTTTTTCCTACTGATATCAAAAGCCAAACCCTTGATATGCTTTTAACTCAGGTTCTTGTTTGATTCTGAGACATTTTCAGAAATGTCACTAAATCGCTGCTAGCGCACTCGCTAGCCTGACATTTCCGCAGTTAACTGCAATGGGCACCGCTGGCAACGGGAATCTGTCAGACAGTCAGCCATACACAGGAGATGCTACCAGAAAGGAGATGCCATTTCTTCAAATAGTAAACCTGCTCCACAGGTCCTGACTTCTCTTTTCAGGAACCTGGGCCCTTACTAAACAGTGTATTACTTACTTTCCCTCTTACAGTCCTTTGGAATGAAAACTTACCAACTAAATAATATTAAATTTGAAAAAATGCTTAGTTTTACTGGAAAACACCCCTATTATCCCTGAGCTTAAAAATACAGCTGTCAGAAAAGCATAATTGATGGAGAATTCTTCTGAATTCAAAAGAAAGAACAGATTACAATTTTTCAGAATAATTTTTTTTTTTGCACTGACAGCGCCCTGATACAGAGAAACAAACACACGTTCTCTACTAGCTCAGCAGGAACTCATGGAGTAGGTCACACCGGACTGAGCATTTCCAAAATTCCGCGGCCAGGTCACAGAACGCAGTTCGTGTTTACGTGACGCAGTCAACCCCTGCTCCAGCATACCCCCAAGCTTAAAAACGAGCCCCCCGTGCCCACCCCTCGCAGCACTCGCGCTTACCTGCTGCGTGCCCAGCCCCCCTGCCCACGCGGGCGGCTTCCCGGGATCCCCGGCGCTTCCAGCAAAGCCGCTGCCGAGAGCCGGGCTTCCCCGCCAAGCACTCACGGATGCAGCTTGCTGGGCTGCGGGGCAAGGAAGCTGTAAATCACATGCCCCCCCGCTGCGAGTAGGAAGCAATAAATCGCAAAGAAATGAGGGGTCATTAGTCCTGTGTGTCTCTGTGTGCTCATCTGTGCCCACACTGCTGGTCTGCTGCAATACAGCCTGACCCAAAAACTGGTCTCGGTGCGAGACTGCCTGGGTGCTGCAACAACGCATCGCTTATTTAGGGAACACAGAAAGGTTAGGTCGAGTTCTGCGTTGGCTCTGGGATGTCTGGTTCAAGTAAGCTCATTTTATACTGTACTGCTGGTACTGAAATAGCTTCAGGCCCTGTGCAGTATTGCCCACAGGACACAGGTGGCTCCTGAAGTCGCTGGGACATCAGGAGAAGCCACACTTACCAGGCTGGCACCTCCTGGAGGGCACTCCAGGATTTTCTAAACTGTGAACAGTGTCGCTAAGTGAGCTCCAAGGGCTTGAGGAATCCCATGCAAAAGACACTGCATTTCCACCTCCCTAGCAAGCTTACATGCAATAGTCCAGGCAAGGCACACGCTGCAGCACAAAAGCGTTATCCTGTTGTGCAAAGCAAGTAATCTATGCAATCTACAGCAATCTATGGTAAACTAGCTTGTAAAATGTAAAGCACATACAGGATAATGAAACAGCAATAGTACGCTGCTAACAGCCCAAATCCCCTCCAATCTCCTGACATCTCACTCTTGATTTCCCAAACACAGACAGCTCTACAACCAAATCAGCAACAAACTTCCGTGGTGATAAGCAGCAAATCTATTTGGATAAAGCAGCTGAGTGTTGTGCATCAGTCTGATGAGCTTTTACACAGCATGAGTAAATACTCGTTTCCCACGCTGCCTTAGAGCACGCTTTCTCCACAGTAAGTTTACACGGATGTCTGCACATTTGCATCTTCCGTAAGCCAAACTGTAGTGCTAAGTAGGAACTGAAGCAGCACGTTACCCACCACGTCACCCAGACAAAATTCACACTGTTTCCACGAGATCACAGGTTAGGCTATAATATTTTCCTTTCATTCTTTTCAGGAGACAGAGATTATATGAAATCCATCTGTTCAGTTAGCACTGTCAGACCTCGGCCGCACGCAGGGCCTTGATGTATGGTATTAGCTCTCCAGACATTTTGAAACCCTGTCATCCCAATAAGCTATTGAGATTGAGAAGTGAATCGAGAGGAGGAAAATGTCACAGCTCCTCTGACAGACGAGAATTTCATAACTGCTCTCTCCCCGCAAGGGAGCACCAGATAAGCTCCAGCCCAGCGCCAGCAATGAGGACGTGCCACCTCCTCGAGAGCTGCCCCAGGCCAGGGGACAAATCCCAGCGGCCCCCCAAGAGAAGCTGCATTAAGCTCTGCGAGTGCGAAACTTCTGGCCTCTGCAGCGAGGAAAAACCCGTGAGCGTGCAGGAGAAAGGGCCTGGAGAGCCCTCCGGCACAGACTGAAATCCAGTGCCATCTACAAAAAAATGGAGCAAATTAGATAAACCCCGACATATACAAATTAGAAATGGGGTCATTAGTATCCCAATTACCTCTTGGGCAGGTAAAGGAATGCTGAAGAAAACATACTATTTGGTCAATGAATGTAAAAATAAATAGGAATGATATAAACCTTGAAGAAATGGATATGAAATGCTGTTCTGAGAAATCTGTTATTCAAATGCGTTAGGGACTCCCTAGGGCATAACAAGCCCAGGAAATGACAATTTTAAAATGAAATGAGATTTTAAAAGCCTGTACAAGGTGTTGGCTCTAGGAGTACAGAGTGTTTTATATACATTCTCCGAGAACATCAAATTAGAAGGAAAGAAATAAGAATACATGGAGAAGATTTTGTTGTTGTTGTTTGACTGTAAACTAAGAGAAAAAAATATCATACATGATATAACTGTAAACACGATTAAAAAATAGGAGTGAGCCTGAAGATCTATGTTTACTTTAATGACAAAGAAAGGAAAACTGATAGAGAGAAGAAGGAAGAGTCTGTAATTAAAAGGAAACTTTTTACTGTATTTATTATCAGCATCGTTTTAAAATTAACCATGGAAAAAAATTTTTGGCTGACATAAATGAACATTACTTCAGTAAGCCACTGGAGTTATATTTTTATACTGATTGAAATATGGCCTTAGACTCAACAGGCCTCAGAGGACAGCTTAGTAAAACCACTGGAAGAACTTAAATCTCAGCAATAGTAGTGATATATCTGAGAATTATAAGATGACCTAAACCTGTTGATTAAAGAAATTGAAAGCTCTTATCCAAAGCACAAGAAGCAAGAACTAATATGCTGAGCTGTTCCGTTAAGGTTGCACTAACGCGTAAGCATCCGTAATTTTGCCAATCTGTGTTGTCATCGCATAACTATATTATGCGATTCTCCAGAAGGCACATGGAAAATAAGAAAACGTTACTCCTTGTCCAAAGTGACACCTAGAGAACCAGTTCTCTTGTCATTGAGTTACTGGACGGGATGCTCACGAACCTGCTTTACTGGCTTTAGGTAGCACTGAGCTCAGCACGCTTTCCGTTCGCTTCAAGCACCATACCACAGCTAAAGAAAATTATAAATGCCCATGCTAAAAGGAAACCATCTTTTAAAGCTCTTTGAGAAGCTGGGATCTCATTTATATTTGCATATTCTAACTCCTATAATATATATATGTGAAATAAAGTAGCATACATTCACCAGGAAAATATAAAATGTAAATATATATATATATAAGGAAGAGACTCACAGCACCCTGAAGATATATGCAGTATTGGAACCAGCACGAGATGAGCCTAATTTAAAGAGAGCTGTTGACAAGCTGTATTTTCCTGTCTACTTAAGCCATGGGCACCATAGGATAAGGCAGGGGTTTAACAGCTGGAAAGGTGGTAGCTGGCATAGCACTGAGGACTGCTACACTTCAGTATGGAAAGAAAGTATATGCAGCTTGTGGGCTGCTGAGAAATCAGAAACCTTCTAGTTCCACCACAACTGGCAGTTTTACTTACAGCCCTAAGCAGACGGATGATCTTCATGCTTTTCTTTTTGTATAAGAAAGACCCCAACAGTTTCGGTCCTAGCAGGAGCAGCTCAGCACCTCCCCTCCTGCCAATGCCCCTCAGGAGCCGTCTGCAGCGTAGCCCACACTAGGAAAACACAGGCACTGGTTGGCACAGAACTGACACAAACCCCTCAGATTTAATGCTTTCTCCAGAAAACTGTGAAAATTCTAAAGGCTGGTATTTTTCTTCAGTTGTAAGAAGAGAGCCACATTGCTCACCTGGATATTTACTGTTATTACCCCAGTAGAACTCTATTGCATTTGAAAATCATCAGCTTCTTTTGCCTCCTGGCTAAACTCTATTTTTATATTAGAACTGTATATAGAGGAGAAAACCATTTGTTTTGAAGCATAAAAAGCAGTAAACAGGTTTGCAAGTCAGTTAAACCGTGAAAGCAGAGCTAAGGTATCTGTCAGCCCTAACAAAGAATCTGTTGCTCACAAGCGCTCGTATTCTAAACCGTAATGTTACTCTGTCAGACACGACCAGATAAAAATGGATCTAAGAATTTAAAAGGAGAAAACAAATGCTAAGAGAGATGCCACATTCCTTAATTGTGCCATGCACCAAAGCTACACAGCCGCATTTCTTGTGTCCCCAGGAACCCCCCATACACCTGCAGCTCTTATTTAGTTGCTTTAGCCACAAATGGAGCCTGGGGTGAACGCTGGTGAGGCCAAACACCGCACTTCACCCCATGCAGTGTCCCTCCCTTGCTGTGCCACCTGTGCTGCGCTTAACATCTAATCAGGCACTACTCTGACATTCAAAACAGTAATTTCTGTCAAAGAGAAGGTGGCTGAGGCAAAACCTAAAGCAAAGACTGGAAGCATGGCGACAAATACCTTAACTTCAGAGAAAGCTCTTTTGGGTTCAGCCTGTTTCCCTGGAAACACGTTTGGAGAAGTATTCAGCAGCAATTAGGTCAGGGACTGATGTATGTGCAGAAGTTCCCCGTCAGGAAGGCAGATAAGGTGCTCGGACTAGAGGCCTGTTCTAGCAGCCATGCGGAGTGGGGATGGATAAGGGCATGAAAACCTGCCAAAGCCCCTCCAAATGAAGCAGTTCCTCACCAAGTGCTATGAAACTCGTCATGCCGTTAGCCTGCACTGTCAGCAAACACCTTCATGACTCAGAGGGCTGCAGCCCAGCTACTTTAAAGGCACCGCTAAACCTATAAATGCATTCCTGCTTTATTAACATAATATTACATTTGAAAGCAAGTAGCAAAGGTATTAAGCCACTCGAATGGCACTAACCTTCACACAACAATCCAATTTCAAAGGACATCACATATTTGAAGGCCAAATTGGTGGACTTAGGCAGAAAAGAGTTGAGAGCTCACCAGGTCTCAGAAAACCCAACCTTCACTGACCAGAGATTTTCTAGTTCCCTCCCAATAGAAAAGCCTCCCTATTTAGCTGGAAACAACTCTTTCTAGTTCATCTATCACCATATTTGCCTGAACACGTGCCAACAGAGAGGCCCAGACCTGGACCCAGTCACACTTGCTATGGTAGAGTTGTCTGGATGGCCTTCAGCACCTTTCCGTACATCAGCTGGTGGGACAGTTCAGAGGGCCGACGCCAGCCAAGCAGCAAGCACAGGCCCTCGCAACGCGGCGCGCAAGCACATCTACGCGGTGTGACACGAACCACCAAAACATCCTCCTCTTTCTTCTCCATGAAAATAATCCCATTTCTTCCATGCTTTTCAGGTCCTCTTTAAGGACCTGAAGGCTCTTTACGACCTTCAGCAGCTCCTTACCTACTCTGTTCTAACTTCAAAGGCTTGGCTAATGAGCACCTCATTTAACTACTGGCACTAATCTTACACATTGCTCTCTGTTCACCACTGTCAAGCTTGCAGTCTGTTTTTTAACCTTGGAAATGAAAGCATCCAGAAGGGCCATACATTGAGCTCACGCAGAAACGTCACCAAATTCATTTTCTAGGAAAGAACGCAGCTCTGCCAAAACCAGAACTTTTCATAACTTGGGTCAGTTTAGCCAAAAATTCAACTTAGAAAGACAGTAAGAACCTTTTGAATCTTCATATTACAAAATTTCAAATAAAGCATTCATGGCTTTCATTCAACATTTCTGGATAGTCGTATAGTGTAAAATGCAATAGTGAAAAACAGAAATAATAAAAACAACCCCACTAATTTTACCAAAATGAAATTCCTGATTAACTTTAGAAAAACTATCTCTAGGAGAAAACCAGACAATACGGAATGACCTAGGAGGAATGGGGCAGAGAAAGTTTTGCAATTTGACCAGGACAGGGACCATGGCTCCCCACCAAGGAGCCTGGTTTTTACTAGTCTTTCTTCTGCACATGAATAATCTCCAAGGAGCCTCCAATAGCAAGGATGGATCTGTATTCTGTTATACCAAAGTCTTCCCAGGTGACCTTTGGATACGTCCCTTCATTCGCGCCCTGTCCTCCCCTGCCACCGGGTAAAGGAGAGCATCAAGTTGCCCTTCAGGTGAGAGTGCAAGCACAGTGGCCAAGTAAATCCTGCAGGTCGTATAGAGATATTAAAAGAAACTAAGTCATTAGGGAGGACAGCCCAAGGCCGCAGCGAGAGCACAAGTGTATCAGAGAGGTATGGCACGCTGCAATGCAAATAAAGCAATTAGAAATCAAGGAATTATTAAAGACTTCATTTGTGTCGGATCTGAAACCACTAAGCATTATAACCGGCTTTAATTTGACATTTCTTTCTAGGGCATGGGACAGAAATTTAATTAAATCAATACATTTCTCCTCAATGTTAACTACTGCCTTTTTTCCCCCCCTCATATCTCTACTAGCTTCTTGACCATTA
Organism: Tinamus guttatus; assembly: GCF_059628265.1. Lineage (NCBI taxonomy): Eukaryota > Metazoa > Chordata > Aves > Tinamiformes > Tinamidae > Tinamus > Tinamus guttatus. The sequence goes on along the minus strand of NW_028288774.1, from coordinate 14,322,168 downwards.
TTAAACTCAGTAACTCAAATCAAATAAATGTGAAAACTTAAAGAAAATGTCTCTGATAAGCAGCTAATTATGCTGAAGGTTTTTCTTTCTCTTTTTTTAAGGGGTATTTTTATTTCAGAAGGGAAGATTTTAAAAGCTCCAACTTTAATTCTACTCAACATTAGCTCAACATTAAAAACAAGGGTTTTAGGGAATAAATAATTACAGAACAGATCTGCCAAATGGAAGACTAATTCACCATTTTCTTTTCTTGAGAAATACTTAACTTTCTTTGCAAAATTTACAGGCACAATTTGAAAACAAGTACAAGAAGGCCTGGACTGTTGTACATGAAGGTTTTGATGGACATATTAGAAGTTCTGAAGCTTAAAGGAAACCTGGAAAACAATGAAAAGGTTTTCTCCATGGGCAAATGCCTCTTACTACTGTTATTTTTTGACAGAAACACCTGTGAATAGAACACACTTCAATTTCCTGTTTCTAATTTTAAGGGTTTTTTTTTTCCCCACTTTTTTTTCCCCAAATAAGCCAATTCCTCAGGGAAGGGAAGAAAGGCAAAAACAGCCTTGTTGCTTACTTGGAAGAGAATGAAGTGAGATGGGCTCCTTGCTGCTCTTGCAGGCATGAAATACAAGATCTCCTTACAAGGACTGACTTGGCCTTCAGAAGCGCCCTGCCTGAAAGCAGGGATGCAAAAGGAGGGTTCTCCTGCTAGCAGCACGAAAACCAAACAGCTGCAGGGAAAACTTAGGGCCCTCAGCCCTGACAGGAGCATGGTGGCTTTTTGGTGGTGGTGTTTTTAACAGCCACTTGCAGAACCACTCGCTAGTTTTGCATTTGTCCTGTTCAAGAGAAAGTAGCCAGCTCGCCTGTGAAAGACAACAAGCGGCACCAGTCAGGCCTGTGGTCCAGCAGGTATTCACAGGAATTTACATTACTGCATGCCAGCAGCAGAAGATTAGTAAAAGAAAAACCATGCTGGGCCAGAGGCATTCAAGTAGGCTGGCTAGTGTCTCTAATGCCCTACTGAAAATTAAAAAGCTTATCGCTGCTATAGTAATGCTACTGCCTTCTGTGAAAGACAATTTCTTTCTTATTAAAGGAAAGCTATACATATGGCATATAGATATGAAAAGTAACCAATGTATGTGATTGTTATTTTTGCTTCTCTCAGATGTGGTTACAGGTTAGAGAATTTAGTTAAAATTTAGACCGTCAGAATGTATTAGGAGGAACTAGAAATGTGAATAATTTATTTGCAATGTCAACAACACTTTACAGTAAAAATTCCATTTTTTTTCCAACACACACTGGCCAGAAAGTGTTGAAATTGAAGCAAAACCTTGTCTTCCTTTAACAGATGTCAGAGAGAAAATAAAGTAGAAATAAAAACTGGCAAAGGACTTGCAAGCTACTTTGTTATATCTGTACAAAGAAGGCAGTGATACTATCTTTTTCCCATATAACATTATGGATGAATAGAAGGTTTCCTCCACTAACTTTATACTTCGTAACTTATAACTTACTTTATAACTTATACTTTAAAAATATAAATCTATAGAGCCTATAAACTCCAGAATGCCCTAAAATCTAATACAGCAGAATTGACTGAACACTGGTGTACAGTCCAGGAGAGGTAAACACAGTGAAAAACCTAAGTGTTTTAAGATAAGCCCAGGCATTAAGAAAACTAATAAAAAATAAGCAAGAACATTGCAAAGCTTATAATTATTCTGAAGGAGAGCCAAATCTTAAATGATTTCAGCAATATCAGGACACCCAGCCCCAAGCCCTAATGCAAACACTGCTGTCAGTAGGATTCAGACCACTGAATGTCCACAAGCATTGACTTTGGAGCCTCAAGAACGTTAAAAATAAAATAATGGTAAAATAAACCTGACTGCAGCCACTCCTGATAACACATACCAATCTGTAATACCACACTTTCATCAGCTTTGGCACTTCACTGCAAATGAAATTTATCCTCATGTTTCTGAAACTTGTATCATTTCATATCTCCACAAACTCCAATGCTCTGTTATTTGAACAAAAAATATGGAGAATATGATCCTTGACATATTAATTAAAACTTATTATAGAAGTCAATAGCAAGCAATCAAGTACAAGCTGTCTCCCTAATTTTAACCTGCAGTACAACTGTTGTCATGAATTCAGATAACCATGGAGAATAATCCTTCACAGCTAAGATGAATTGAACCAAAAAAATCTGAGGCTGACACCTAATTAAGATATACTACCATCTAATGAAGAAAGTTTTTCATCTATTACTGTGTGTTACACTGGTTCAGGGCTATATTTATAAGGCCATTAAAAATCTACCTGAAGGTAAGGTTAATCTTTAAATTTGACAGATAACGGCAGCTTTTTCTCACTAAGCAGAGAAGTGACTATTTTATTTCTTTATGATCTAATGACCATTCTGTTTAATCTTAATGGGTTTGAGATGAACAGGAAAATATGCTTGGGGAAATAGTAACACATCAAATACGGAGGGTAAGAAAGTATTTTTAAAAAGTAGCAGTAATCTACGGTTAATGAATATCTCAATAAGCACTCCTAGCCACAGGGACAGTTAAAAAAGATGCATTAAAAATCTATTCAGATTCTGCTTATTATAGATACATTCTGCTCAGCTCTTAAGTAACACAGCAACCATGTAATTAACTTTTCAGAAGGGAAGCATTTAAAACAGTTGAGTATCTATGGACCACAGCGGGCTATTTCCTTACGCCGTTCAGCGATAAGGGATTCTTCCATCTGTTTTCTTTACAGGGGCTGCAGAGCTGCCGCCGTTTGCACCCCCGCCCCTGAAGGCACCGCGATGAGGCACCACGAAGCAGAACCACATCCCCCCCAGGGGCTCTCTGGGGCTCAGGGCTGCTGCCCGGAGCCTCGTCCCCCAGCACCGAGTGGTCCCCGTGCAGCGGCGACGGCGCGGGCTCCGCACAAGCCCTTGCGAGGCAGCTAATGACATCTTCCCAAAGGGCTCACCCGCCACCACGCACTGACAGCAGAGCGCTAGGAGGAGGGCTAACACCAGCAGCACAAAAAGCAAGGCATTTTGGAAGACTTTCAGATTAACAAAGGATGTCTAGCAACACGGCCTGGGATAAAGGGACTTCCAAGTTACTTTTACACTGTACTGAAGCGCTAAAATCACTGCACAGTGCCCTAATGAGTGAGCTTACTAAAGGCAGAAGCAGCTACTTCCTTGCCCTAACATTAATTTGCTGTAATCTAAGCAGTTAGAAAAGAGGTAGTATAACTCTTTTTAATACTAACCTTTCAACCATTATAGAAACTAAAAGCAGGCAGGAGTTCTGAGTAGTTTTTCAAGATTTAACATTTGAATTTGCTGATGAACTATTTTATTAAGGGTCTATCTTCTGGAGAAAAAAAAAAAAAAAAGAACAAAAAACCAAAACACTATCCTGTGTGGATTTTTTTGTTTGTTCGCTCAAAGAAAATCTGATTTTCGGATTTCATTAAAATGTTGTATCTCTTCTCATGTTACATTAGAAACATAGGAAATATGGAAGAAAATGACAACTAAGGCAAATTAGTTAGACAACTTAGACTCTCAGGTACGCAGACGATGGAAGCCTCCACTTACTGTTTGCTGTTTCGCACCATCCCCTCCGCTGGCTTTTGCTCTGCAGCATGACTGTGTCAGTGGTGGTAAATCACAAACGTCGGCAGGAAATGTGTATCCACCAGTGCAAGACTGCAGGGTGGCAAACAAGTTCCTAGACAGCAGGATCGTTTAACAGCAGAAAGGACACGCATTTCTCTGTGCCCTACCGTCTGGCCTAGCTCTGCACATACCTAGTACAAAGAGAAATGGAAAAAAACAAAGCCCAAAGACCAATGGTGACTGCATTGTTTCACCCTGCTCACAAATAGACTGAGTTTCCAGTAACATTTTCCTACTTTTATTACTAAAACTCAGCAACTTGGAGAAAAAAAAAAAGTATGAAAAATACCGTTAAGCTAGTCTTACTTTGCTAAAGCTTTGACCCAAAGCAATGTGACATATGCTGGGTGTCCCAAGACAAGGAGGTCACCAGTCACCAGAAGAAGTTTTCCCCAGAATGCTCTGCAGGGTCTCCTGGGCCCCCAGCAGGAACACCAGCGACGCAGCCTTCTGCCAGGCAGAACCGTGTCCCTCAGAGTGACACACGTTTGGCAATATTTACAGGACACATTTTCACCAACACAGCTTTTGCTGACTGAAACAGAAGTGAGCATTTACTAGAAAAAGAGATTTTATTTTTCTGCCTTCACAGCAGAGTCTTTAATTCCTTTTTGGTATCTCAAAGTCAACACTCCTCACGTTTAGTTATTTTTACAGGCAAGCACGACTGCTTAACAGCTGCACAAACAGCCCGAGCCTTCGCGGAAGCGCCGCAGCTGGAGAGCGCTACGCGGGCCCGAGGAAGCCATCCACGGCCTCGCTGACGGGCACGCGGCCCGCGCGGCATGGGGGAGCCTGCGGCAGTAACGCTCACTGGAGAGAAGCAAAATTTGGCTTTTCTGCAAGCGCCTCAGAAGAATACGAGTTGATAGAAACACAGACTGTTTGTTGTCACATCACAGAAATTAATTTTATCTTTCTTGTTCTCCTTTCTTGATATATAAACTTGCCTTTCCTTTCTAAAATGTGGCTTCTAAGCACTAGCCTCTGAAATCCTTAGCAGTAAAGTATCAGACAAAAATAACTATTACTATACAGTAACAGTTTCTGAAAAGGGCCGTTTTTTAAATATGTGTCTTTTCAAAATGAATTCTGTAGTTTGACCTACCTTGACACTGTGCTTGCAACAACTAGTCATATGCTGAGAAGACAAAAACAGCATAGCATTCAGCACCAGCTGGGTTTCTTATTGGAAAAGTAAACCTTTATTATCACCAAGTATTTAAAAAGAATGCAATTGGGATGACAGGATTTTTTTTAAGATATTCTAAAGCTGCATCCACTGTAACTCATTTACAGAGTGCTACTGCAGTTTATTAGTGTCGCCCCAGAACTAGTGCTCTGAATCCCATCGCCCCGCTTATTCACCGGTAGGTAAAACTTCCCAAAATAAGTAGATGGCAATTCCTTTTTGCACAAATACTTCATAAACTAACAGGCAGGAAACAGGCATTTCAAAACTTCTAATAACTAAAAATGTCAGAGATTTTGCATTATTAGATAAGGAATCTTTTCCAAAAACAAAGAATGGAAATCTACTGCTCAGCATTTGACAACAGCATACAGAGTACCATAAATCACAGGGGAGGACAATGCGTGGTAGGCACTAATTCATGTTCTAACAGACCAAACAAATGTTCAGATATGAATACACAATCAGCAGCCTGATCAATCCAGAAAGAAAGTAAATGCAGCATTAAAATTAAGCATTCAGGCTGTAACTACAAGCATGCTAGCACAGTATTCTGCTAGTTCACTATTAGAGTTGAAAATATATTCTAAAATTTAAGGGCTTTGCACTGAATCTAAAGGTCCAGTTCACACTTTTGGGCTATTAGTAGTAATGCTGGCTGTACCCTTCACACCAGAGCTTTAGGTACGGCCTAGCCGAGATGGACATTCACTTTGATCAGGGTCGTGTCTGGCTACTTGTGCAACAGGAGCAGTAAAGAGATGCTAATAGTGGCACATGGCAAATTAGTGCTTACATGCTCTGCTCTCCACCCGCAAGGAAGCCCAAGCCATCACACCTCCACGCAGTTCGCCATCAGGACAAGCTATTTCAAACCAACACAGCTCTAGACTAACTAACAGCCCGGTTACCTCTGCAGTTGGGACAGCTTCCAAGGGCCCGTGCTCCGTGGAGAGGCCTCCGTGGCTCCGTGAGGAGCTTGAGCTCTTCAACCAAATGCCCAAGTGCAACCCACCTCATCCTATCCGCTCAGGTAATTTTATCTTGCACAAGTACAAAATAGCAGATAAATCAAAAAAGCAAAATTTTGAGCCTTTTTGGGGAAAACCTGACACCACCTCACCCATGAGCTATAGCAAGAGGGAATGAAATGCCCCATGGACCTCTCACGCTTCAGGTGTGGGGCAGGTGTTCTGCGTCAGGCACTTACCAGTTCATTAAGGGCTGCCCTGCCATTTCTCAGAAAAGAGTCACTCCAACAACAAAAGTACTTTCATTTTGACCCTCTCTTTTCAACTTTTATAAAGTAGCTACATTAAAAAAAGAAATCAAAATCAGAACTACTTTATAAAAACAAATCAGTTATAACAACTATGTATTTTCTTTGGCAGGAAGGTTAACCTGTAACCAATGTCATTTAGCAACAAAGCTGAGAACACAAGTCATATTTCCTGGAGACAGTGAAAAGGTACCAAATACAGTATTATTCATCCTGGTTTTCAAAAATGTTCGTGATAAAATGACTTAAAATAACAAGGCCAAAACAAATCTGTTCTCTTAGGCCCCGAGACATTTAAATTAAACGACAATAAGACAGTATCTTCCCACCATCTTATCTGCCCATGGTGTAACATTTAGTGTTACGTTTACACTCTTGGCTCATATTCTACCTCCAGAGCAACCAAAGCACGAGTCCAGCTTAAGCGTATTTTTAAAACATGGAAAAGATCAAATAAACTTAGTAAAAATGCTATGGTATATACTGGTACACTGCACTGAGCTCGCCTGTATCCAATTATAACACCAACTCACTGCCTGGATAAGACTGTTGGGAGAATTAATGCAGGTCTGCTGTAGCCAAATAGATCTGATACTGAAATCACCTGCTACATTCACTAATTTCACCTGGCATCTCAGCAGCTCCTGAGACAGTTGCCAGCCAGCTGGTTTATGCACCCCTGCTCCACATTCCCCTTCACACTCTATAAATACAGCCCCTTTTTGCAAGCCTGTGCCACTTGCTCCAAGGCAGAGGGCACGCTGTTTGGAAAGTAGAGAAACAGGGTTTGCCTTCTTTTTCCACATTCTCCTTAAAGTCATCCATGCTCAGATTAATCTTCCACAGTTCTCCCTCCACTTTAATTTCATTCCACACCTTCCCCAGGCCCTTGCTGCTTCCAGAGCAAGTCAGAATCAGGACCTACTTCCTATGTCCACATATGACAAGTTTTATTGAAGGAGGAAAAGGATGATAGTGGATCTGTCATGTCTCCCCCCTCACCTTCTATAACCTGAAAAAAATCATTAAAAAAAAAAAAGCTTGTGATTTATAAATAATGGCTAAAAGCAAAGACAGCAATTTATGTATTTGCACAATAAAAAGCAACAGGTGTTCATTCTACAGGTCTAAATGTTTTCCTTAGTTCATCTTCCAAATGGGAGAACTGGCTTTTTCCTGAAATTAGTAGCCAAAAAGAGCTTCAGCCATAGCTAGCTTACTCAGAAATAACTAACCTCACTCAAATTCCCTGCAGCACCCCAAGAAGACAAATTGTGTTTCTTGGATGTTACCTGCACTGCACCTGGTCCACACAGCAAAATATCCTCACGCCTGCCTTAAAGGTCACAGTACTGCAGTGCCCTTTCCATAGAGATGCAATTGCATTTGGGCCCTGAACTTCTCACTTCAGTGTGTTCAGACACTCGACAAGCTAAAATTTTCTGCAGGAAGTGCTCATTAAATGGAAGTTCAGTGGAAAATGTTTGAATCTCTAGCACTTAATCTATTTACATACCACCTTTTGAGTTCTCTGCGGGGTCATTAACTCAATGAAAATGCTGATCTTTTTCCAGAGGAAGTGGTAGCTCCGCTCTGCAAGATAGACAGCCGTGTATAGCCGGGGAGGAGGAGGAGGAAGGGGGCTGGCCTTTCCACGAGCCCCTCTGGCTGCCAGAGGGGCGAGGGATGGAGGTGCCAGTAACAACTGTGCATTGGATCAGCTCTTTTATTTTTTTCACTTATTTAATCAGTTTGGGGGCAAAACAGGAAAGAGGAAGCAGACGGAGATTCCAGTCAACCAGACCTGTCTAACTTTTCTTACTTGACTGTAAGTTACAACCTAGACAAACTACTTGAAAGTCAGATATCTGAATCAATTTTTTCTAAGATGATGTGCAGTAAATGCTCTTCTACCCTTAGCCATAAACCCGACTCATCAAGTTTTATTAGTGCAACTGTGTGCATTTTTCCTACTTAACAACAGTGATCATCTCAATTTCCTGTAACAGCATTTCTAACTTGGATCAATCTGCGGCAAATCACAAATAAGGTGCTCACAAGAAAGAGCTGTAAATACTAAAAACACCATTCAAACTAGGTGTCGCCACACTGAGAAGGAATAAGAAACATTGCTTACCATCTTCAGGATGCTCCTGTAACAAATTTTAAGTGTCTTCATGATTGAGACAGGAAAGATGAATTTTTCTGTTATATCTGATTTCTGCTTTGCCTGACACAAAGATCTTGGAAGTCCAAAATACTACTTGTCCTTTTACAGACTAAAGGTTTGCTAGAGTCACAACGAACACAGCAGCTTTCCGTACCTGCCCGACTGAAAATCAGACACCATAGTTGGGTGCTTGGGCATTTCCAACGACAAATCAGTCGCTATCCTAGAAGGCAGGATAGGATCTAGATCTTATAGGATGCATATATAGATGCAGATATATATGATATATGGGATGCATTTTTTATGGTATGTACTGCTCATTTTTGAGAATTTGCACCTACTTGCTGTCGAATTTCTTCTTCCATCTTTACCGGGGACCCCAACTCTGCAACTTGTTTGACACCCTCACTAGCATATCCTCCATATTCCCAAAGGATGTAGTTCTTGGAGTGGGAACCACCGATGATTGCTGACCAATGATTGGTTCGTCCTTTCAAGAAGGAAAAATAGAAAAAAAAAGGTTAGAGTTGATGGCCATCCCAGCTTTTGTAACATCAACTCTCGTGACCACCAAAACTACCTCAAAGCAAAATTCTTAGACTTCTTAAGGTGGAAGTTTTGAGGTGCCCAGTCTTAATGAGGATTGAGAATTTTCATGTGTTGCCTGCCACCAGGTCTCACTAAAACAGTTGCCATATTTTTTAGTAATAAAACTAAACCATTTAACTACATAGTAAATAGTAGATGTAAGAACAAAACACAGAAATGGTGAGAAAGATTGTATTTCAACTGAATATGCAGCTCCCCCCACCCACACACACTGTTTTCAAGCAGCAGCACACTAAGGTTTGCATTTGCATGATGACAGCAAGGAGATACAAAGGGCTTAAAGCCAGAAAACAACTGGTATTCTCTCTGCTTCTACATATTCAAATTTTATACACACCAACCAAACTGCATCTATGTTCTTTTTTTTTTCCTCTTAATTTTTAGTAAGGTTTGCCTGTAATTTAGGAATGCAGCAAAGACACAAATTCTGATGTCTCTGCATTTCTTCAGAATTTCTTCAGTAAGGGTTTCTTGTCTGGATTTCTCATAGTGTTCCAGAGCCAGGGAAAAGCACTTCTAGTCTGGATGGTTATCTCACTGAATAGGTTTAAAGAAAATGTGTTACAGCAGTCCAATGGGATGGAAAAAGAGACCAGTACTGGATTTCATAAAAATGAATCTATGCTTGCATTTAAGTGTTAAATAAACAGCACTCTGGAAACATATGGGTGTAAAGGAAGGGGATGAGTGAATGAACTGCTCACAGAAGCAGACATCGTGCAAAGACTGCACGTGCGGGGGATAAGGGAGGCTGATGGAATGAGACAATGTTTAACATTTTTCTTTGTCACGCAGAAGAAAAAGAATAACAGAGCTGGAAAGTACAGTAAGCGAATGAAAAATGAATAATGAAGTAAACAAAAGCAATGTAAATTTAAGATGTGAAAGGTGACGCAACGAAACTGAAAAAGACAGCGTAGAGAATAGAACAAACTCAGATGTTTCCGACATAATCCCAGGAGCACAGAAAATAGATTAGAAATAAAAACAAACAGCAGTGGTATGGAAAAAGCCTAGAAAAATGCAGCAATCTTCTGATAAACAGATAAAAAGATATGGCCTAGCAACATAATGAACAGAGCCTGCACAGCTTCCCCAGCGCCTGACTTGCACCAAAACAAACCTGCTGTGCTCTGAGCAAGAGCTGACCTGAAATCTTCAGACCCCATACCAACTGCTCAGCACTTAAGCCCCAAAGAGAGGAAGAAAAAAAGTGTAAACCACCAAAACCACCCTACAATAATGTACTAGCTGGAGAGGCTGCAGTGTGAGAAGACTCTTCCTTAATCGAAGATCTAATAATGGCACCTTAAAAAGGCAGAGGCAGCTCGCCAAGCCGAAGTGGGGCCCTGCCGCTCAGCTCCAGCGAGCTCTGCCTGGGCTGCCCCTTGCTTCTCTCTAGCCCTCAGCTCTGTCCATCTCACAAGCGCCCAGGCACAGCCTGCACCAAAGGCAGTAACAGCTCTCGCCGAAAGGGAAGGTACCACAGAGCAAAAGCCTACCCCTAGGAACCAGAGAGCCTCGCATCTTCGGATATCATCTCATCCATAGGCAGTTGTCTTCAAACCTGATGCCCAATCTGAGCACAAACACCACTTGCAGGAATTTAGTATTAGTAGTACTGCATATATGTCACAATTTATGTCTCTGAGGCGTAAACAAGTAATATTTTGTATCACAGGACCAGCTCCAACCCCCAGACAGGTCCTAAAAGTACAATACTCACGTGGAAAATCTTTTGGATGTGTTTTTTCTGACCAATTTCCATAAAAAGTTAGCCTGTATTTGGCAGTTCCACAGGCACAACAATCTAGAATTGGTTTGTCGGTCACACCTTCTGAGGCCGAGTCTGAAAAGGCAGCAATAAAAGTTCAGACACATTGGATTCGACTTAAGCACATTTTGTTTTGGTTATCTATGATTTGGGGCTACATTAGAATAAACTGAATGGGCAAGATTATTCTTCAGAAAGTCTAGTATACATTTTCCATATTTCAAAAAGCAAAAAATTACAACATATGAGTTTCTCAGCTACTGTCATATACTTCACATTTATTATGTACAATTAAATGCTTTACTGGCACAAATTCAGCTTATTAAAAATGAAGGATAGCCTGGTAAGCACCTCAAAAAGGAAGTAGCTTTCTTGCTATTCTAAACGTTCAGGGAGAAGAAATAGGAATTATTCCTTAAAAATGATCTCTGCCCTTCTGTCCAAAGTTATTACTTTTCAAAGAAATTTAAGAAGTGTCTTCTGGAAAGAATTATATTTTGTGATGTGAAAGTTAAATCAAAAGTCGACACACACATACTGGTATCAAGGGAACGGGCTGTAGTTTAACTCTGTTAAACAGAGTTTAACGACAGATTCCTCCTCCTGTGAGAGTGGAGCATCTGCTCAAGGGAGACCCCCAACCACAGCATTTACAACTGTAGCATACACATATTTACTTAGGGACTAAGAAAAGGAGTAAGGGCCACTTTTCATATGACATTCATTTCTGATATGCTATGTATTACGAATTGATGAAGGATTTCATAAAGTCCTTGGAGAATTTTGCGACAACATTCCCCATAGTTTTCAAAGGCAATTTATAGTCCTAAGGTGCTTCAGAGAATTCCCTCACAAATATCTATATATTGCCATAACAACACTGGTTTTAAGAAGCCAGCATAAACACTACTGCAAAGGACACTAGGAAAAACAAGCAAATGAGATTATCTTAACTTCCTTCACTGAAACAGGCTTCCAGGGGAAGAGGAGTTTACATATGCAGAAACCTACAGACTCTCAATAGAAGACCATTCCACCCGTTACTAATGCCTCATGTGACTTTTAAAACCTCTGTTATGCATAGATTTAGGCAATAATGGCTGGAAGCAAAAGGTTTTCACACATATCATGGAAGAAGGCAAAAGGGTCCCATTTAGGGGAAAGCAAGGCAAAAAAGAATCACATGAACAGTGTACATGCTAAGGACATATACATGTTAATGTCAACTGAGTAGGAGATCACAAATTTGAAGGTGGCCGAGGGCCAAAGGTTGCTTTATTTCATCTTACCTTGTTCGCAAATTTTTTTGGTGAGGGAACCTTCATCTTGAAAATAAATTATGCGCTTCTGCACGATACTGGCTCTACAAAGAAAAAAAAAAGTTTAAGATGTGTTTAGTCCTTTAAAAAGAAGCTAATAAATCACAACCTAATAAAAGGACAGAAATGGACTAATAAAAATCTATGTATGTTAACATCTTCTGATACTACTGATAGCAAAGTATTGCAGTTGAATTTCATTACATTTTGTAGAAACACAAAGTGTTGTTACCTTTAGAGATCACAGTCCTATGGTAAGGGGCTGCACTTCTGAAGTGCATTGTTGCCAATTATGAAATATCTGAATCAAATCGCATATTGAAATACCAAAATTGCACTCAACCAAATAACAGCACAGCTGAAACAACCATCTATTTGTAGGAAATTTCGTAGCATTCTGAAGAGATAAACCCTTCTACAATAGCAGAGGTGTATAGTGCAAACTGCACGGTAATGGGCAAACATGTAGAGCAGAGGGGATCAACTGCATACAGAACTGGCATAAGCTGAAGTCTTTCAGAGCAATTTAGCAATTCCAAAAACAAGCCATGTTAAAATAAATTAAATCTGAATTACCAATTGAGACTTATGGATCAAACAAAATGCACATTTTTAAGACTCAGCTTATTTGGGGATTTGGAATATGAAAATGACACAGATAAAATCAGTTAGTGTGCATTTTTTCCCCACAGATGCTAATTGTAGAATCCCATCTGAAATAACTTTTTTTTTTTTTTTAAATCAAAGACCACCAAGTCAGTAAAAAAACAAACCCAAGTTCTTCCTTCAGCCTTGCATCATATCCACTGCACAGTAAAATCCAAAGCCAGAAATCTACCAGAAAAAATATATAACTGAACAAGTAAATTCGAGCAATTTTGAAGATTCGGGCCCCTTTGCATTGGAGATCTTAGAGGTATTTTCCAACCATGATGACTGTATGAGATGCTTATTTTTTAAAAGACGCTGTCCCTTTCACTCGTGAGCATATCCTGCCTGTCCTTCAGGGCCTACTCACTCCCCAGGACAAGATCCATTCCCTGCTGTGGAGTTAAAGGGGCTCCCAAGAGGCAGAGAGACTGTGCTGGCAAAAAACAGAAGCCGGGGTTTCGCTCAAGTGACAGCAGGGAAATCTGGACAGTTTCTTTAACTATTTGTTGCTCTTGATTGACTCTACTCTGCCTTTTCTGTATCTACTGTCATCAAGTACACAGACATCAGTGAACTGGCACAAAGAGTATGTATTAAAATATCTATTATCTCATCTAATAGCAAACTTTGTTTTGAAGGAAATCTGAAGAAGTATATTAAAATCAGAATAAAATCTTTTCCTTCCCCTGGATGATGACAGGCTGCAATGTTATTCCTCTGCCCATGCTGCAGTCCGCACCGTATGCGCTGCACAGCCGGGATTGCAAAGGCCCAGAACAGCCCCAAGGGCTTAGGCGACCCCTTGCAGGCCTCATTAAATTTAACTACTGTTTTAGAACATTTTATTAATGTTCTTTATATTAATATCATTACATTAATTTAACTCAAATGTAAATTTCATGCTCTTTCTCTAAGAAAAGAGGAGAAATTGGTTAAACTCAAAGAATGGGGGGGGGAGGGGGGGACCCATAAAAACATAGTTTGACTAGAGAAGAGCTCCCTGAGGAGAACAGCTTTGGGAGTTGCTACTCTTTGGTCTCCTATCAAACATTTGCACCATCACCACTCAGGTGCTACGAGCCTGAATTTAACACCCTGGCTCTTAACTGTTCTCTGATGACCTGAGCAAGATGACAGTCCATAAAACTCTAAACATCAAGGCCCAGATTCTTCCCTTACCTCAACTTTACATCAAATAATTATATCCATTTCCCTACACTCACTCCTCTTCATACTAGCCCAATAAGAATAAAAAAAAACTGTCCGTAAATGCTTAAAATTGTTAAGTGATGTGAATCCGTCTTTGACAACATCCCATTCCATAAAATTATCAAAAGCAAACTGCAATTCCCACATGCTCCCTTCACCAGAATGCAAGCTCACAGCTGCACGTAGGGGAATACTTCATTTCGCTCACAAAGTGCACAGGTTTGTGGCTCTTGGGATCAAAACCATGGCTTTAAAGGCTGATGGATGCTCCACTGCAGGTGAGAACCTTGCTGCAATAGTTCTGATTTTGACTAAAAAAAGTTGCCTTGAGCTTTGAGGCTTATAAAAGCAGAGTAAGAGTGGCTTATTTTTACAGAAAAAGCAGGCGGCTTTAAGAATTCACACAAGATACATCCACTTATTCTCCAGAACTCCTTTCTTGCGCTTCTCACCTGAAGTGCTGTCTGAACTTAAAGAGGAGATTCAGATGTTTTCCCCCTAGGTGTCTAAAGCTTTAGTAGATTTCCTTAAACTGACTTCTTTCAGTGACTATCAAGAAAATCAACTCATCAAAAGAGAAGAAAAGCCAGCCCTCCCCCCGACACATCACAGCATATTATGCAATAAAAAAGAAAAATTACTTCAAAATCTGTTTGAGTTTCGTTACCTTCAAAATGATGCTTTGAGACATGTGTTAAAGCTTTTGCCTCAGCATTTTAAAAGGAAGGAAATCATATATGCTACAACCAAACTCATTTCCTTTTTCATATATCTAGTAGCACCCATCTTTATTAGAAAAACATCAATTGAAAGATCCTAAAAATGCTGTTTATTATTCTTTCTGTTTTGCAGTTCTCAGCAAAATGAAGGAATGTCAGGCGGCTCCTGCAACATTTGGCTTGGCAATACAGGTCAGCAATGCCAACAGGTCGGGTACCAAGTCAGCTGGAGCCCCTGTGCCATCTTGGTTTGCTTGGTTACAAGTTACCCCAGGGACTATGAGTATTTTTATTTTTTTCTTCCACAGAAACAGTTTTAGATCATCTTTCTTACTCCTTTTGTCAAATCACAGCATCAACAAAAATACTCTTTTACCTTCAAGCACTGTGTGTGGGTGTAACGATGTGACAAAAGAAGTAAGGAAGAGTATCTTTAAGAATTGCTTCTATGACATTTTTTAAGACTATATCAAAACCCTGAAGTACAATAATGGAGTTACAGTTTAGTAAAAGAGATTTTGCCAGAGCAGGTGCAGATACTGTGAGCTGGAAAGCTTGTCCTCTTTCTTCCACTTCTATCAGCTACGGAAAAATGAAAAGCTCCAACTACCCTAGAGTTTAACTCTGTCATGAGCAGGGGTCAGTACAATTAAAAACTTGTCTAAAATTCTTTCTTTCTTGATACCGAACTTCGGTTCCTAACACAGTTTTGTTTCTTTTTTTTCAAGTCTGCTGGTAACAGGGCTTGGGCCCACCATTCTGCCTTGTGCTGGTAACATGGCTTGGGCCCACCATCCAGCCTTGATCCTCCCCACTGCTTAAATCAGAGCGACATTGATGCCAAGCTCCACAGCCTTGCCATGCTGACCGCCTTTTCTCCAACAGGTTAGTCAGCTGGAAGCACTAAAAGCTGCTCGCTCACAGCTCAGCACATCCATACCCACCAGTATGTTCTTCCTCAGTTTTACTCCTAAAGCCTTTTCGCCAGTCCTGTCAGAAAATAACACTGAGCAAAACTCCACTTGAAGAGCAAAGTACTCCAATTTGTCTCATAAAGCATGACCAGAGCTGGAACATTTGCCTATCATACTAATATCATACTCAGTTCCACCATCGCAGGCATGCAGAGCAGCTCACTGATTTCAGGACTAAACTGGACATCATATATAATAGAAGAAAAAACTCTAAGGAAAAACACAATTATATATGCTGCTATGTTGTATTTGTCCTCAGAAAATCTCTCTGTTCTTTGCCTGAATGGTCACAAGGCATAAATATTAAATTTAAAATCTTCAGGTAGAAATACTCTGACAGGATCCTTTCTGACATATACAGCACACACCTCTTACTTGCGACAAACAAAAACACAGGAAAAATTTAAAAAATGAGTGAGTTTGCCTTGGCCTCTTGAGCAAATTTCAGGTTCCTTAACCCCCACTACTACTTGTGGGCTAAGTTATCCTCACCAGGTATTTTGCTAGCCAAATTTTTTGTCCTAAGCAGCATCTCCCTGGATTTCAACACTAAACTTCACAAATTACACTGTACGAGGAGTTAGAAAAAGCCAGACAGCCGTGCTTGGAGGACCCATTCCCTCCTCTGCTCTAATTGCATGCAGTACATGGGAATGCCAGACTATGAGGGGTGGGAGCACAGCTTCGAGCCAGCGAGGCTGGAGGTGCAGCCGGGCGCTGCCAGAAGCCCTTGCAGAAAGATTATAGACCTCAGATCCCCAAAACAGGCTGTGGTAACAAACACCGCCAGGGAGTGACTGACTCTGAAGAGTGAGCACAAGCCTTTCCTAAAAAAAAAACATGCAGCAGACCAATGATAGGGGGAAAAATAGATTTCAAGAAGCCTTCGGCCTCCATGGGACTCCTAAAGTCTTACTGACCCAAATAAACCTCATAATTTGGTGGGGCAGTGAGTACAACTATGAGGGACTGAGCAAAAGCTGCACTGTCTGCATCACCCTCAGTCATCAGGTCAAGCAGAGCACACGAACAGAACTATTACAGCAGGACTGTGCAAAGCGGTGAGTAGTAAGGGAAAGGCCTGGGGTGATGCATTACCCTCAGTACTAGCTACTTTAGGGAGCAGGCCAGGAGGAGGAACTGGAAGCCAGCAAGTGCTTAACTTCATCAGAAACTCCTACTTTGAAGATGTTGTCGCATCACTGAGATTCACCAAGAGCAATTTAAGATATAGAAAAACACAGAGCAATGGATTAAACAAAGATAAGCAGGGGCCCTGCTTCAGATATATTTATAGAAAATAGTTAACTAAATTGCATATTTGAGATTGATACCCAAGCAGCACAATTTAAACTTTTACAGTAGTTGGTTCATTTTTCTAAAATGAAGCAAAAAGATAACAAATCTCTTGATCTTTAAGACAAAATACAAGGCTTACACACCTGATGTTGCTTTTCATAGCTGGCAGTCATTTGCACACACCAAACATTTACAGAGCAAAAGAGATACAGAAACAACACACACTCTGAAAATAAAAAACAACTGATGGTGAGGGGTTTAGAAAACCTCCAGGTGCCCTGCAATCTTATGCTCCTGCTGTCTGTGTGACAATACCCTCCCGCGACTGTCCTGCCGCCTTTGCTGCCACTGAAATCAAGCACCAACTTTTACTTCACTTAACTGAAAGAGAATCAATGAGAGCCTTAATTTCTCCTGATGCACAAGTAGCCTCTGGAAAACTAAATAAAAAATAATAATAAAAAACACCAGGACTCAAAACTTGCCAAGCCATTTTTTCTTCTGATAAAGGTAAACCATAAAACACATCTCCAAGTATATTGAAATCTGCCTGCTGTTCACGAGTTTATTTTATTTACTACTCTGACCGTTCTTAGTACTTCTTAGGTAGAACTATAGGTGGTAGAAATATAGGCCACTACGTTAAAACTAGCAAGAATAAAGAACAGTCTTTATCAGTTTATTAAAGATAATGCTGTGTTTATGATTCATTCAAGTAAATAAGATAAATGCCTGTTTATTAGTGTTTATTGCCTAAAGTAACATGAAAATTTCCTCATGAACTGTCAGAAATGATGGTACTTCAAATATATAGCATCATACACACCGTATGTGTATTCTATTCTGTGCATGAATTACCCATCCCGTCATGTATTTGTTTTAGCAAACAATTGCAAGGCATTCGCATCACAAGGCACCGATTTCCCATGTATGGAACCAGTGTATGCTCCATCTTCAGCAAAATATATGAAAAAACCATTACAATAGGCAACTTAAGGGAGCTGTTTGTACGTATGTGGCTGAACAGTGAGCAAGCCAAGGTCAAGCCCATCGCCCTCATAACGAACAGAGCTGGTTCCTCCTTGAGACGCAGGCGTCCAGGTCCACAAACCTATTTGCTCTGCAGCAAATGAAAACCCAGAAACTATTAAAGAAATCAAGTGTGTTTTCTGATGCATCGCAAGGCTGTAAAGCGCATTCTGCTGGAGCACTGAACTCGCTGAGGAACAACCCCATTTCTCGGGGTGAGCGGTGCAGAAAGCGAGCCCGCTGCTGCTCAGACAGCAAAGACACCTAATGCATATCCAATGAGGCAGAGAAGATTGAAAAAGCAGGTAGCTAATTGTAGCAAGGAAATGAAAGGAATTGTCCTCTCTCCAATTCTCCAATTGTTGGTTGAACATTTTGTTTCGATACTGTCATAAATCTCTTCCAAAAAAAAAAAAAAAAAAAAAAAGAACACACACACACACAAAAAACAGATAAGCAGAAAGACATCGCCAGCCAAACGAATAGCCAGTTTACACAAACACCATTTCCTTTCTAGGTGATTTTTTTCCTTCTCTCATTTCTAAAAACGTTCAGTAACACCACATGCAGCTTTAAGGAAGCAAATTGAAATTAGTTCTGTAGTGTTCCTATGAACAAAGACTCAAGATAAACTCCACGTTCAGCTTCTGAGACTCTTATTTATTTAATACCTTGCTCTGGGAGTGTTTCCAGTTAATATATTTAAATCCACAAGAGAAGTTAAACTCCATACAAGTAAGGAGAGTAGAATCCGACTCTTTGTTAATTCAGTCATTTGCTTTTCAACCTGAAATAGAGCTGCGCTAGAAATTTTAACTATCAAATGTGCTTTGCAGAGATTTTCATGGCCATGAAGCAAGTATTGAACTCAGCAAGCTAGGAAAATTCTGCTAATACAGAAAAGCAGATGCAAAATAGCACACGCAATATAGCTTCTTAAATTCATCTACATGTTTACTTACATGCCCTCATACAAACATATAATCTTTAAATACCTAATCAGATCACATTAGGAAGGCAGAAATGACCAGCAATACCTGCCATCTTCATGACTAATTTGAGATAGACTTTGTAACATTTGAGAATTGCCAAAGGGCATTAGGCTTGAGAGTATAGGCTGCTAATTTAAAATCTCCTGAGTCTATACTCATTTTTCAGTAATGAGAGATCTTGCCAAAAGATCCTACTTGCACATTTTATTAAACCATGTCAGTCACTGGTCATACACTGGATCAAGTTACTAAAATTACTCAAATCGAAAGGCTACTAGAAGAGAGCCGCAGGGTCCTGGCGGTTCCAGCATCTCACCTCCTCATTCCCGGGACCCACCTGCCCCTCACTGCTGCTGCTGAGGAACGAGGCTGTGATGATGCTACAGTGAACAACGCGTTTGAGATCAGGCCCACGATACCCCAGTCTGAAGACAGAAACTAAATCACTTTGTGATTTTAAGAAACAGCCATAATTAAAATATGCATCTTATAAAGCTAGTCTACAGGTTTTGTAGGCATACCACATACCTCCAATTTCTGACAGAAGAATCACTTCCTTAGCATGACTTACCATGCATTGAGAAGGCTTAATTTCAGTTCTTGTAATTACAAAAAAATGGTTTAGAGCATTCAACAGTCAAAGCTATGAAAACACTGCTGAAATCATCAACGGTGATTTATGGTTTGAAAGGAAACAAATTATGACTATCATGATTATTTCCATTCCTTTCCTCTCTTTGTTTCTCCTCAAAAATTGATAATGGCATTGAAGTCAAATTAAACCTCTGCTTGCAAAACAAACCGGAGCGCCGCTGGCAGCTGCCGCCGAGTGGCACTTCTACAGCCGCCAGGCTCCTGAATTAACACTCATCTTCAGCCACAAACAGCAAACACAAGCAAATGATGAAGTTGTTATTTGAGGGCTACTTGAAATATATGACTGAGCCAGAAGTTTACTCTGATTTCTCTCCCCACCTACTCAGACCAAAACTCAGGTAACATCAAAGTTCATTGCCAGAGAGTTTAGAGAATTTTCCTTGCCTTAATCTTTTTGATTTTTTCCACAAGAATATGTAAATATACATAATGACTTTTTGAGGATTTATCCTTCTTCAGGACAGGTTATTGCAAATAAAAATGCTATTCAATATAAACTTTTGTTTTTCACATTTATGTGCCTTTTAAGGACTTAAAATGCTCTGTAACATTAAATGAGGCAATTTTCACTGTTTGATTAAAAATACTTACTCATAACTTAATTAAAATTAGATGGTATGAATGGTTAGACTGCAAGGCTAAAATGTTTCAGGTAAACAGATTCGCTTTTCCCCGTGGCTGGCACTCAGGTGCAACCCACCAAAGAGCTCACGTTTCAGGAAGGCCAGGCATACTTCAATATTCTCAGTAGTAACTTGAGGAACTGAGAGAACTGACTACTGTCAGCACCAAGCTAACCGCAAGCAAAGTTGATTAAAATGCAAAACAGTTCACAAATGAGAGACGATCTGGAAAAAACAGCAACTGAGTAACTTGAAAGCACCTTCCCTAAAGCACACGGGGCCCTAGCTGAGGCACCTGCGGGGCGATGATGCCCAGGGCCAGGACAGGGAGTATTTGGAGAAAGTTCAGAAGATATGAATGAGAAAATCAGGTATCTTGAACATTTCCCCAGGGGAAATACGACTGAAGGAGCTGGGATCGAGTAATGCAGAGAAAAGAGTGCAGGCAGGCTTGGGGTGAAAGGGGTTGATGAAGAAAAGGAGAGCCTTGGAGACTGAGGGGTCCCCAAGGAACGGGGCAATGTAGGGCCCGTCAGAAGGAGAACGGCTGCCCTGCTTCCTTCAACTCCACTGCACTTCCTGAAACAGCAGGATTTTTTTTTAAGAACAGCTTCTGTTATGCAAGTATTTGTGTGAAATAACAGCCATATGGACACATGAGAGTGTTCATGTTGTTCCCCTATTCCACAAAATGTGCTGCAGCACTGAATTTTTTAATATTTAATCTTCGCACATGCATTTTCAAGGTACAGTGTGATGCAGTAAAAGCTCCTTCCTGTCCCTAAGGAAGCCCTAGGCATAGCCCCCCTCAGCACCTTCCCCTGAAGCACAGTGCACAGAATGGAACACACTGAGGTCAACATTAAGAGTTTCTTCCATACAAAATCTTTATATTCAATATTTTCATTTCGCTCTTTCTACTGCTTCGCACTCTTCAAGGAGTAAAATTATCTTTCAGAACCATGACTGTTCAATTGCTGCTTTGCAACACTATAAACAAAACAGCATACGAATGAATGAATCTAGCTAGATTTTATGATTATTGCATTAATTTTGCTGCAGAAAAAGATAATTTTTAAAAGCACAAAACTATATTAAAGTATTTACAAATACTTTCAAAATATTCTATGCTGCATTAAACAATGAAACAAACTATCAAATCTGTGAGAAAGTGAAATGCTTTAGATTTTTGTTTTAAATGTAAGTGTGTTTATAGTCAGTAGATCCAGAGGGAAGATACTGTATATATTAAAATGCAAGTATACATTTTTACAATCTAATATTAGAGCTGTTATAAATACAGAAGCCTTACAGAAAGTACACCAGAGATTATTCTTCTTTCCTAATGCAATTACAGCCTGTCAATATTCTGCCTGAAAAATGAAATCAGGGGCTGCAAGTTGCAGTTACATTGCAAGTATAAAATATTTGTCTTGTTTGATTTGTAAAAAAACAAGTGGACCAAGAAAACAACATTTAACTTATTTTTAAGTAGCTGAAGTACTAAGATGTTAGCACACAATCTTTCGTGTCTCTATGCCTTGGTAGTGTTTTAGAAAGGATCACAGGCCCTAGCTTGCATTTGAGAATATACAGGACAGCCCAGTGCGAACGACAGGAATGATCCAAATCCACTCATTTCCCATCTCTGCCCTGTCCACTTAAGACTGTGCACATTTACATGACCAAAGCTTTCATAAAGTACTTCGCAACTGTGCTCAGCCACTTCAATATTTTCTGAATGTTTTGTATTTTTTTTAAAGTATTGTAATAAGCTTGTATACATAGATATGTATGTATATATACTTATGAACTCAAGCCAAGGTGGTCTTTGTTGTGAGGTTTTGTTCCTTTGTGTGCGGTTCCTCTTTTAAACTTTTTGACACCACATCTCATATAGTGCTTGCTCCAAGTGAGACGTCAAGCAATCTGAATGAACATAAAGCTTGAAGAAAAGGAAAAAGTTCATGTTCAAAAAGCTCTAGCCTGAGTTCATTCACGTGCAGTGATTTGGAGGCTGGAGCATAAGAGGATTTTACCAGAACACACGCAAAGCTGGAAAACTAAATATAATACCTAGAGCGCAGACCGATGCCTCAGCACTGAAGTTGTTCCTGGAGCTACGAGAACTTTGCTACAAGGCACAGCCACCTCAGTTTTTTTCAGTATGTACACTGATATACCAAATTGACAGTAGTTTTTATTCAGAAGACTGTGAAGACTCTGGAAAACTCCTCAACTCGCTGGTTGCTATATACAACCAAAAAGCAATGTAATTTATATCAACAAGATTACACATGCATATAAAACTACAAAAAAAACGCACACTTTTCCCCAAGAAGGATAAAACACTCCCTAACCTTGGGACAAAAAAAATTTCCCAGAAACAAGCAGCAGAAAATCACAACACATATTTATTCCCTTTTTAGTCAATAGTCTATATGACTGATTAAAACCCGCACAGCAATGAGATTTAAGGTCTCCCTTGTTAAAGCAGATAAATCTCCCTTAGCTTTTCTGTCGCAGAAGTAAATATGCTTTTGATGCCTGCGAGAGCTCCATCTTCTCTGCTACATCAGTACAGGAGATGATTACACTCGACGCTGTGCACCTTCCTGCAACTGGATTGACCCTGCTCAGGTTCCCAGCATATGTCGGGCAAGTGGAAAGAGGGCCTTAAAGAGCCCCCCATCTCCCAGCCTGGTTTGTAATGTGTAAGTACAAAGGTCTTCTGTCTTGGGTCTTCCTGAAGTGCAGAGCGGCTCGGCTAGTGCTGCTTGCACCCCCAGATACATTCCCTGAACTGACAGTGCTGCATTTCAATAAAGAGCCTGGCAGGATTCAGACCTTTAGGCTACTTCATTGTAATCAGTGCCTGGGAATGAAGAGAGGACGAGTTGTTCCTGGCCATCATCGTCATTTGTCTTTTTGTTTCTTTTCCAGGGGGAGGTTTAATGCAGAAAGACATGTTTAAGAAGGCAAAGCAGTGCTCACAGGAGGTCAGATTCAAACAAACGTCAATTGTCCCAAGCTTTCTATTTTGCAGTCACCCAGAAAGCTGCTGTTACACACACACTTGCTTGTGCCAAAAGACGCCAGTGTGCCTTACACAATCTCCAGACTACACATTTACTATTTTCCTGTGTTATTTTATGCTTTTCGCAACCAAACTGATCACATGTGCTGTGCTAGAAAGCCGTAAGAAAACGTGGAGCCAAACGCAGTCTACTAAGAGTTTCCATCATCAAAGGTATCAGATTTCACTAAAAAGAAAAAAAAAAACCCACAGAACTAAAGCACTAGTGCAGAAAAACTTCCTGGAAGCCTCTATACTTACTCTGAGTTTATAAAAGTTAAATAAGAACAACATTTGGCACATAGAACAGTAATAAGTTTTTAAAGTTGCATTTAACTTGTGACTTTATTTAACTTTAACAGGTTCCAAAAGAATCATTCGGCAAGGGATGAGAGAGTGGCCAGGAGCTGAAGCAGGTTATGTATTGGTAATAAAAACTATCCATCACATACAGGGGACTGCGGCTCCCTTTCAAGTACAGGGTTTCAGAATTTCCCCACGATGGGTTTGGACGTACTATTTATAGCTGCTTTTGAAGTGTTGGTTTTATTCTGTCACTGAAGCGCTCACAAATGCCTGCGAAAGCCGTGCCCAGCATTTGTACACCATTCCGTGGGACCTGACCATAAGGCATCTTTATAAGAAGGGCTTACTGTAAACCCTGTAATTCAGTTATGGGCAGAGCTTCACGTTCAAAAGGAAAAACATAAAAGTTCCTAAGGCCGAAGACACATCAGTGATTGCTGCGTATAGTGCCCGAATGGGAACTCCCAGCTCCAGCACATCGCCATGCACATGGCTGCTTCATTCTTTTTGTGAACTGCCATTCGAGTCAATAAATATTAGGCACAAATCTGTGTTTTTCGGTTAATTTTTCCTGGAAAGTACCTAACAGGATTTTTCTTTCACTTCTACCAAAACAAATGCATCCAAGATACCTGCATGCCCCAATTTTTTCTCCCTATTTTCCATGAACTTCAATTTCTAAGATGTCCTTTTAGCTGCCCATACAGATTATGGGAACTGGTGGCAGCCGAGTAATCTAACTCTCTATTGTGGCACTTCAGCATTTTGTTGGCACTGCTGATGTTCATCCAGCAGCTTGAGAAGATTATATGCTGATGATTTAGTCTACACATTCTTTGAGGCAGTGGCAATTTCATACTTTTGCAAGTATAGCACTGTGTTTGCTATTCAGACTGTGACTCTCTGAGGATCTCCTGAACCTTCTGCAGGAGTATGAAGTTTGGTGTGAAAACTAACAGGAGTCGGATAACCAGCATGACCTGACCTGGCAGAGAAGCAAGAAGGAAGCATTTCTCACCATTTTTACAGTTAGTAGTACTTTATACTACATTCCTTTGCAGAAAAAAAGCCCAGGCAGAGCTACCATTAGCTACAGATGTTTAAGTTTCAATGAGCCTTGGTTCATTCTTCTTGGTAATAAGAGTTACAGTTGAGCCAGCAATGAAAAAATCCACTAAACTTGTGTCGTCGCTTATCATTAACGGATTAAAGCTTAATTTTCTTAAAACCGCTTTGCTACTGGTGGGTTTTCTGTTTAAAAGGATGCATAAAATACCCACACCTTATTTTTTCATGATAATGAAGTAATAAATGGCCCAAACAGCAATATATTACACAAGAGTGAAACAATCCACAGGGCAAAAGGAAATAGCTTTACTGATATTCACAACAACTCAGCAACGCCGAAACAATCTCTTCAATTGCTGAAGGAACTCTTTAAAATTTCAATATATAAACTTTAATACACAACCCAGTTTTGTTACAACTGGAAATCCACTTGTCTGCCTTGAGCAAAAAGGCCTGTAGAGGATTCTTGGACTGCTTCAGTGCACATCAAAATGGACTATCTTAAACCAAATTATTTTTCTGGTCCCAAGAGGCAGCGATGAGAAGGGGCTGCCAAAGACTTGGGCCCATTTCACAGCCTGCATCAGAGCTGAGCCGAGCTGACCCTTGCAGATGCGGAGGAGGTGAGGGTTTGCCTCTGGTGCCGGGAGCACAGGGACGGAAGGGAAGCCCTGCGAGAGGAAAGCATGCGCAGAGCCGCTAGCCAGTCGCACCTCTGCGGTCTGCTCAGGAACCAGCTGGGATTTGAACATTACATTATCCTGAACTGGCCTGAACTACTGATCTTTGTGGCAGTATCTCTTTAACAGCCCAGAGCGGTTCCATATCTCTACGGTATTCCCAAGGCTGATAAGCCTCTTTGAAATTCTTCAGTCTACTGCAGGGCACATCGCAGCAATCGCAAATGCTTATCCTTGACACAAATTCAAAGCAAGCAAAGAAATCCCAGCTGTCCATGAGTATTTGACCAATCCATTTCATTAAATATGACAAGCAAAATCTTTGGACATGGAACATGTTTCCCTGGCAGAAACAGATCCTCCTACACTTTCTTCTGATACTCTTCATAGTAAGAATTGCCTTAAGGAATCTACAGACAGCGAGTGGCCCTACAACACAGTGCACCTACAAAACCAGTTGTCTGTGTCCACCCTGCACACAGCACGAGCACCCACGCCACAGACTGCGCAGGAACGAGAGGCCATCACTAAGAGTTCAACAGCTCTACACAGTGCAAGCAGGCACCTCCATACAGACACACCTGTTCTTACTGAAAAACGTTCACTTAGAAAATCCAGACACTGTAGGAGATCTCTGCCCTTTCTCAATTAAAGTCACTTTTTTTTAAAATTCAATTCTCAACCCAGTGGGTGCATTTTTGATTCCCAAAGTTCTTACCTTTTAGATTTTCAGGGGAAATGAATGCCTTGAGACCCTAACAAGTTCAGTTACAGTCACAAATAGTATCTAATAACACTGAGCAACTTTTAACACTTTGGCTTTCAGTTGCTAAAATTCAACTGTGCAAGTAGAGCTATCTTTGCTCAATGTATTAAAGGTGAAAAAAACCATCCAAGAACTCCACTAGCTCTTAATGTAACAAATATCAGATTTACTATTAAGCACTTTTGATGGTAACTGTATGTTTAATAAGCATAACAATACTTACTTCAGAATAACACAGCCTGTACCAGTAGGAGGGGCTGTCCAAAAAACTTGAATCCGCGTCCTTCTCCTAGGTGTGCTCTCCGTAACAGCAACAGGGCAATTACTCATGAACTGTGTTTCTTCTTCATCTATAATCTAAGGAAAGACAAAGAGAAGAAAGTGAAAAGGTAAGGACATACACAGCCACAGGTGCTCGAACACATTTTGTCTGTGCAGGTTTTCTTTCAATAGGATTATTTACATGGCTCTCTTTTTAGCTCAACAGTGTTCGACAAACCACTATTATAATATGCAGGCAGACCTCTAGAAGGAAAAGAGAACACCAGGATAAATACAGAAAAGTGTTTCTGTTCTGTGTTAACAGAAGTGGCTGCAAACAATCTTGCTTGCAGATCCCCATTATTGGAGCTTCATGTAAATATTTATAGACTGAGAATAATAGAAGATGCATAATTCTTTTATATTATTATTACATTAAGCTTGTTTGGACAGATGAAACATGGCAGAGAAGAAGCGTTTTTAGTTCATCTACTGTTGTTTTTTAAAAAACTAAGTTCTGTTTCAGCAGTGCTATTTTCTAGCTAACGCGCCTGTCAAGACAGATGAGATGGGAAATGGGCTCATCTACAATTCAGAGACCATTATTTAGCCCTTTTGCACACAGTTTTGCTTTATATGATTGATTTCTGGTTAACAGAAAGGTTTAAATGGTGCAAACTGACATGAAATACAGCATTTATGTCATTTCTGGTGAGGAGATACTTGCTAATTAGCAGACCCTATAAAACCAGAGACTGAGGTAGACTAGTGGTGCTCAAGGCACTTTACTCAAAGGTCTACGTATCTATGTCATGGATTCGACTTGAAGCCTTCTGTTCATTAAATCTCACCAAAAAAATCATCAGAACGTAGAGTTTTATTTTGGAAACAGGCCACTGCTGTGATTCTCAGACTTTTTTTTTCCTTTGGAATTATTTGATGGTCCACACTGATTTGATAAAGCCAAAATTCACATTACACTGTGTCTAGATCCAGGCAGGGAATTGTGAACCCACCGTTTTGAGAAACAATCTACAATTATCAACATATAATCACGGCCAACTCTGAGGGAGCTTGTGAGGTTTTAACTACCCACTTTTGCCAGATTATATTACCAGAATATTATCTTTTCAATAAATATAAAACTTTCAGCAGTTTGATACAATATACTACTTTACCTTCTGAAAAATAGGCCATATCTATAGATTGACAAGATCTTTTTTTCAGTAAGCAGGTGTCTGCATCGTTCTCCCAATGATACTGCCATCATTTCCAAATACTGCTAGGTGAGCCAACACATTTCTGGTTTTCCATGGCATGGCCTGGCAAGCCATTGCCCTGGGTCAGTAGGTTAACAGTTAATGGGTTTTCAATCCAAAGCAGTTAATGACCTTCAATATTTTCACCACTCTGTAGGACCTGTATAACTAAACACAATGTAGCTGCTATTTTGCTGGATTTCAATAAATACGAAGTATCTGGAAGCATGGGAGGCAGTGCAGGGTTAATCTGGCGCTGAACTATTTCTGCTTCCCCTTTATACGATTGAATGCACTTAACTTCAACATTAAGAAATCCCTAACATGCAATTCTGTCTTGTACATCAGTTGTACTTTTTCTGTCTACCTTACTCCTCCAATAGCAAAAGGAGAAATAATATCACTTACTTATCTGCCAGAAAGGTTTCCTCAATTATTCAAGACCTTATCAAGTGACATTTTACTCATGTCCCACAGTAATTCATTCTCAATCAAATCCCAAATTTGGTGGGAGCTTTGAGTGAAGAATGTATGATTTTATACACATCTTATGCAAAATAAAACACCACTGTAAATTGTATTATACATGATCACATAAAAATCAGATTGAAAGTGATTTTATGAGATAATCTTTTTTTTTTCTTCTCTTTTTTTTTTTTTTAAAAAAAGGGCAACTTCTCTAGAAAAACTCAAATACTGCAAATTCCTGAACCAGTTACCACAGTTCCATATTCTATTGTCAGATGCAAACTGCTGCTCTAGCATCACATCTCACATGCTTAGATAAAAGCTTTAACAACACGTCCAGGTCAGGTCAAGAAAGTAATTACAGATAAGTGTAAATAAGACCAACCAGATATAAGCTATTCATCATTGCTGAAAGAACCTTTCAAATACGTTCCTTGTTCCAAATCTAGTTTAGAGCATGTCTGAGACACTTCATCCAAGAATGTTTTTGCAGAACCCCAACTGAAATAAGCCTCTATGCTTAGAGTTAACATTTTTATCTAGTGAGTGGCTCCTGTAAAAACTGAATCTGAAATACCTCTGTTACAAAGTCCTTATGTGAGAGCTATGTATGTCTTTTTCCACTAGCAACAGAGTAAAACACAAACACAATTAAATAATTTGAAAGCTGTAGCTGCATTTCAGAATGTAGATCTTGGAAGAATGTGGTAGGACTCAACACTACCTCACCATTTCCTCCATCAGTCACCAAATATCTACCGGGAAAACTTGGTCACAGAAGAGTAAGGTCTGCCAGGGAAGAGTTCCTCTGATGAAAAAAATGAAACAAACTTCTTAAAAAGGACCCCTAATGTTGACAGAATAAAAACTCCTAAACTAGACAGGAAAACTTCAAGGCCAGTAAATTTGAAAGGATTTAAAATCCTTGTATTCTAATGTGTTTTATAAAAGTCAGGAGAAATATCTAGATTTTTAGGAATGATGTCAGGCAAACATAATTTCATCTCAAATCTCTTTGTTAAATTTTTGCCATGTCTATCAAGGTTTGTTGCTTAAAATGAGTTCTTGGAGATGCTGAAGACAGGGTAATTACTTATAATACAAAATTTCAAATGACACAGTATTTTAACATGGTGAATTATATTATAGCACTCACATGTAACATAGGAGAAAACAAGAGTATCCTGGCCAACTCTGCAGTTAGAAAGATACATAGCCTCAGATAATATACAAACCTGATTTTTCTTCTGGAATAAAGTCAGACTGCATAGGTGCAAACAGAAGAATTGTGAGGAAAAGGCATGCAGACCAACATGCACGAATTGCTAAATTACAGCACGCTAAACTCTAGGTTATATCTAATGGGAGGCCTCCCATTTACAGGAACAGATTAGCGATTAACTGTACGTTGGACAAAACTCCTGAAACCTAAAATAAGCACTTAGTCAAGAAATCCAAGGTCTCTAAGGGGAAATATCAATGTGACAAACTCTTTTGACTCCACTAATGCCACGGACATTAATCTTAATGCTATTTAGGTTTTTGGGTTTTGTTCCCTATGTACAATTGTAATACCATTAGACCAAATTTTCCCCTTAGGGGAACTTGTGTAAATCCCAAATAATGCTCTCAGAGTTTATCTGGATTTGAACAAGCATAAGGGAGAGTCGAATTTGGCTGAACGTGTGCACGTCTCCGAGGCAAAAGTGGAGATATTAGCAGGGAGAAACTCTCAGCTGCAGGCTCCGGCTTTCCCGCATTCCTGGCATTCCTGGTGGCCGGAGGAGCTGCAGCGTTCCTGAAAAGCAGGACTGGATAACTCCTGCGTCCTCAAACAGATGGATGAGCGGGTTGGTTTTCTCGGGATTGCGACAGATACAGAGAACACTTGGAGTAACAGACTTCACTGTTTCTGATTTACAGAAATTAGTAATCAAATAAGCCCAACCAGATAGCTGACCTCTCCACAGTTAAGTTCGTTTACAAATTTACACCAGTATGAAAAAAAAATGGTGATGCTGACAAAAGAGTTAAGTACACTGAGAACAGAGAGCTCAGGATCACGCTCAAAAGGAGCCTCAAAAGGTTATACAAATCCGCGACTGGCTTGGCCACTTCCTCAGCTGAAACTGCTGGCCAGGACCAGCAGCGCCTCAGCCCTCGTCCCGAGGACGCAGGAGGCTTTCCAGCCGCAGCAGCAGCTGTGCTCTGCCGAACAGCTGGACGCTGCACCCAGGCAGAGCTCACAGGATAAGCACTTTCGTGGGCACTTCTCTTCCTCTACCAGAGGAATTCCAGAATATTGCAAAACTTGGCCTTTTCCCAAACAACATATTACTTCCCTAATCTCTAGCAAAGAAACTATACTAAGCATGGAAAGCTGCCATTCATCTCAGGGGTACAAATCTTTTTTGATCCCATCTGTAACTTTCTTCAGCAAGTACCTGTTTTGTCTGAGAAAATTCCTCCTTTCTTCTTTCCCATTTGAATTTCCCAAAGCTTTAATACTTTAATACTAAGAAGTAAAGTACTAAGATCCAGAAGGGAAAGAACAAACTCTTTTTGAGCAGCATTTTCTTACGAACTCCCTTAAAAAGCATCCAGCTTCTCAATGCAGCCACTGCTACCCAACAACCCTCACCAGAGATGGGGAATTATTCTGAGGACTGAACTCACTCTTCTTGCCTTGGCACACGCAGATTCAAACCGTGCCAGCTGACTCTTGCCCAAGAGGATGCACAAACTAGCTCTGGCTTAGGGGCCCCAGACATGTCAGCTCCGTAAAGGACAGTCCCATGAGGTATTTACTGAGCTAAATCAAGGCGCCGAGCGCTGTGTGCCTTGCGCTGCACGGGACTGAACCTTGGTCTGCTCTCCTGGGACATGACCATTCTGGGCGAGGTGGGCAACTCCAGAGCTGAAAAAGCACAACTCTTGGTTCACCTGGATGTATAATTGAATCTAATAAGACCTGCATGGAGAGGAAAGTTACTGAGATCAGACTACACAGTTTTAACACATGAGTTTCTTATTTTCCATGACATTCTGTAGTAGCCAAAAGCCTGAACTTGCTTTTCAGAGAAATAGGAATTCACTTCTATTCCATGGGATAAATACAATTTACACATGGAACCACGAAACAAGCAGAGAAAGACAGGGTATACTATATGAGTACTTAGCCGAATTAAACTGTTCTCATTCTTTTTCAACCACAAACTCTCCTCAAACTAAGATGTGATAAAATTAAAATAAAATAAAATAAAATAAAATAAAATAAAATAAAATAAAATAAAACAATATGGCAATGTGGATACAACCCCAGAGCAGAACGTGGGAGAGCCGACTTTTCCCAGCTCACTTTACTGTAGTCTGTTTCTCACCTGCTAAGCAGGGGTACAGACATTGAGCCCCTTTCCAACACGGTACATGAAATATTCTATAAAACGTACTTATTATTCTCCTTAACAGCTTGTCAGACCTCAAATTAGCCTCAGACTCCATAAACAGGAGTTCTCTGGGAAACGACTGAATATGAGATGCCAGCTCCTCAGCGTGCCTATGCCAATAGCTCAAATGCGACAGGAGACGGGCTCAGGGGGCGGCTGGGAACGGTGCCCCGCAAGCGTGGGGACGGCCGGGGCTGGGCACTTTTGAGATATGGAGGATGCAGAGCCCCATATCCACTTGGAAACTGGTGCCGTGGTGCCCACAAGACAGACCCAGGAGCATCTGCAAAACAAGCAACTTGCAGCCAGTCTCTTCATATGTGTGAAGAGAGGAGGGCTCCACAGGCAGGTGACAAAAGCCTCGATGCACCTTCAAACTGCTGCTCTGTTCATCCTGGTGACTTCACCTCCACGTTACAAAGCCCGTCTGCCCTGCTGCCCTAGCAAAACAGTTTACCAGTTTTACAAAGCAAGGGCAGCTGAGAGGAAGAGATGGTGGGAAATCTCCCCTGAAATAGCTGTGCTGATCTTTAGGACTGCAAAACACTCCGGTGGGAAACAAGCTGGAAATGCCTAGAACATTTCTGCATTTCTCCATGCAGACTGAAAGTCTTCTGCCACTTGTGAGGGAGCTCTGCCTCCAAACAGAACCGAAGTCTGGATGAAAAATCTTCTCCAGAAAATGTACACCAATGTTGATGCGTTCCCCTAAAAGTGGCAATACACTGGTATGGTCAAATATGGCCTTCGTCTTTGACAGGACTCCCTTACTACAAATAACCAGTGCTATTATTATTAATAGAGATACGCATTTTTTAAACAATATAACACAAAATTTGTTAGCAACACACAAAGCAAGTGCGTTTTTTACCAACACCTGTTGGTAAAAACATCTGAACTGATGAAAGTTATTTGAAATACATAGTTAAAATGTGAGTCTGCAGGTTTTACTGGCGCAGCATTTCTCAGATGCTTATTCGGTCTGAGCTTTTCTTTATCCTTCATTTTAGAAAGCATTACACTACTCAGCATTTCGAACATATTGCCAAGGAAAGCTACCTCACTTGGAGCTCCTTTAAGTTAAGAAGGGATTTAAGGATTACAGAAAATACATATTTCTAATAGCATTATTGTCCTGATTGGTGCTGGAGCTTTGAAGCAGCAGCAGCAGCAGCTTTGGCACATGTGCTATTCATGTTCTTCCTCAGTGCCAAAATATACATCCCAACCTCGTTCAAGCAGATTCCACCAAATTCCCTTAGCCTTCGGACAACTGTGTACAAAACATAATCTATTCACAAAGAATTAATCCACCGGTAAAACCACATTTAAAACAGAAATACTGCTGATCTGCAAGCACAGGCTTTACGCAGCTAAAACACGTGAGCTAGCACCTACTGACAGTTCGGGGTGCTCTGTTTTGCAACAGCAGCTTTCTTTCAATGTTACAACTTTAGGGCTCCAAACAGACTTTCCAAATCTTACCATATATGCAGGTGGCAGAGCACTACAGCTTTGTAAGAAATATGAACTCCAAGGGAGTTAATTCTGATGAATATGGATGCCAAGACTGGAAAGCTGTTGCATTTAAAATTTCATCAGGACAAGCAGAAATTCAATATATGCAGTTTAGGCTGAGAGGGAGGTAAGTACTTTCTCTTTGGAGAGAAGGGGAAAAAAAAAGCTTTAGTTTTGTAATATTCATTAAGAAACCAGAAGATCAATTTTAAAATCAACTTGACACAAGCATGAAAAATTTAAAATTGCACATCTTTAGCATCAGGAATCTTCTTACTCATTTTCCATCGCTGCCAAACAGGCAACCGTGTACAGAATGTGAAGAGTGGAATAATTTTGCTACACTCTGAGTTAAAGCAGTAAAAACTATTTACTTTGCTTTTACTTCTAAGGTGGTTCTTCTTATCATTAAAGATATTCCATTATTTCAAAGGTGCATTTTAAAATTAACTAAGTTTCTGACTCAGCAATATTTCCTGCTATACTCAAATTTAGGCTTTAGCAGTACAAATAGTAGTGCTAAACTGGTAGTCAGCAACATTTTTTTCACACAATTTCTAGTTTCAAAATGTAGTTCTGTCAAAATAGAATTGTCTTCATTTTAAAACATTTGGAAAAAACTTAAAAATATTCAAAATAAACCATTCTGAAATTAAATGTTTTGGTTTTTCATCTCAAATAGTTGTTTCAATATTTTATATCTAGTATAAATAATGCAATAAAATAATATACTTCATTTTTGGCTACTTATACAACTCTGATGACCTTTCCATTGGAAATTTCTATACGGTTTAGTTGTAATACTAGTTAAGGGGAAAACTGTAATACTAGTTAAGGGGAAAATTGTCCTTTCAACCATTTTTGTTGGTTCATGTTGTGCAGTTAAAAACCCCTCCACTCAATTTTTTCCCCACTAGGTCTAAGGAAAATACTTTTTCTGTACTGCTCATGAGGTAGCACCAAGAGAATAAAGCCAGAAAACAGTGGTGTTTAATTGCAAAGCTACCTGAACTGCCTACAGTTTCAGTTGCAGATTGGAATGGTTTTACATGTACCAACACTAATATTGCTCACTTGCTACCCAGTCATAATAAATATATCTTCATCTGTAGATTCATATTATGGATGATTCTGAGAAATCTTAAGATCCTGTTCTCTCCATTCAGTTTACCTGGTTATTCCATACAAAGAGACAGTAATATTCATGAGGCAAAAAGAAAGCAGCAACAATGTTATGCACTAAGTGTCAAAACACAATCACTTTCCTCTTGGTAAATGAACCATTTCCAAAGGACCATCAGAGATGACCATGTTCTGCTGCACTTCCAAGAGCCACGTGTAAAGACGGACACTGCGGAGGCCCTAGGCAGCCAGGCTGTCTGTCTGTGTGCCATTCCCACCCATGTGGGCCAGGGAAACGAAACAGAGAGGAAAACCAGGCTGGAGGGGTGGCAGGTGAATCCGAAGAGTGGCAGGAGAACAGGCAGGGCTGTATTCCCGCCTCCACAGTGGGACTGCTCACAGGAGCAGAGCCTAGCGAGGCCTCTCAAAATCAGGCAATTTCACAGCAGAGGAATAGCGAAAACCTTGCTGTCAGGGGCTGGTGTTAATGCAAAGATCTTCAGGTGATCATTAACGGATGCGATGAGAAAACTTGATTCACTCACCAAAAGAGGTTCTTCTGTGTAAGTATTTTCAACTACAGCTATCCTTACCATCCCAAACTTCACAAACCAAGGATTAACAACTTTGTTCTGGTACTGAAGTGATCCTAGCATCACACTAGGAAATGCCAGACCAAATCAGGAGATATGGGCACTTCCCCAAAAACAAGATCTTCCACCAGTGTTGTTGCAAGGAAAAATGCCAGTGTCATTCAGTATTACCTGTGTTTGCGTCCCATGGTAGACAGGAGAGGAATTCTGGACAAAGCCTACATTATTCTGATGGAAATGAACTGTGAGCAGATGACGAATGATGCTGGGTTGTTAGGTCATGAGAACGAGCTATCTAACCAAGCAAATAATCCATCACTGCTGCTGAGGCCTGCAATGGAAGCTGAAACAGTATCCCTCTGCAAACACTGCGAGCCGCCTACCGCCACTGGAAAGGGAACAGCTGTGGAGGAGCAGGACTGTCAGGGTAGATTCCATCTACATCCGAGAAAGGCAATGTACACCCTGGAATAATGAGAGCTAAGTATGTTGACGCTTTGGTAGTGACAAACTGCCTTCTCAATACAGAAGGTGGTTCTCCAGGCAACTGGCATAGCAAACAGTGAAGTCAGCCTGGGAGCTAGGAATTCAGCAGTGAGTTGTGATGAGAATTGATTTGTCTCACTTGGCTGTGAAGCCTGCAAAACTGAAGATCTCTAATTATCGTCTAAAGATGCTAATGGATTTTCCCCACACCTGCCATTCAAGAGCCAGTCAAGTAGGTAAAGTATCAAGTCACAGGGTTAAATGCCTTCTAAAATTTCTGCCTCAGCCATCTGAAGAAAGGCTATTCCTGGAATAACAATGAGTTAGGTAGATTACCCTGACTGGAGGGATCAGCTCTTTGAAATATGTCCTATCAGAGACACTGAGATAGGAGTGTCCTCTTAAATGCTGCCTAAGTGGAAGAAAGCACAACTTCTACTGACTGACAAAAAGAGAGGTAGGGTGATCTGCACTTCCAGAACTGTTCTTTGGCTCTCAATGAAGTAACTGCAAATGCAAAACCAGCCTCAGGTCTGGACAGCAGATCCGCACGGAGAAGGCCCAAAGGCATCAGAGACCCAAGTCCCATAAAGTCCATTAGGAGAGTCCTAAAGCTGTTGTGTCTGAAGATTAGCTTCCAGGGTCATTTCTTCTCTTTAGGTCTTCCCAAAGCAGAGGTGATTCATTAAGTGTTAGTGCAAATTATAGGCAACAAGGAGCCTCTTCAAGAGCCTCTTGTGACCAGAAAGGTCTGTCATTTAGAGCTAATTCAAGAAATAAATGATCTAGTAAACAAATTCATCAGGAGATTTAACTAGGTAGCTTCTACACATGGAAGCAGTATTCAGCAATCTCTCAATTTTTCTTACTTCATCTGGTTAGCTGTTTCAATAATTGTCATTAGAAGACAGAACAACAATCAACTGAGAGAGCTGTCCAGGTGTAAGAAGCCTGCAATTCATTCATGCAAAAAATGGAAGCTGTTGCATTATAAAGTTTTTTTTTGCCTCACTCATAACTCAAACCAGAACAAACAAAAAAAATGAAAAGAAAGGGTCAGAAATCCCTGCACGGTTGAAAACTAGTTAACTTTTACTGCAGCCTCTTCAGCAGCAAGTAGTCATGACCATGAAGCTGTTCCTCTTCTGCAAGTTCCTGGCACTCACCACACTTACTTTGCATGGGTCTCTTTTACTGTCCAAAGCAATGATTAATTACCTCTTGAGCCTATTTTTAACCAACACCTTGCCCATACACAGATCAGGTTAAGGCTACTCCAGCGTCACTTCTTGTATTTAGTCTCATTCAAAATGCTCACATTTTCCAATGAACAGTAGAGATGGCTGTGACAAGTTACTTTGTTTTTAACTCATTTTAGAAACCGTGTGTCAACTGATGCCCAGAACATGAGGAAATGGAAGTCAAGGAGTTCTAGAAAGGACTGAAATTTTTATCAAGGACACTCAATGCCACCCTAAAGAGCAAGTGAACTAAAGCTTGTATTAGTGTTATACAATTCTTTGTTCTATCTAGAACAATATATCAATGATTCTCATTCAGTAGTAGTAAGAAGAGATTGTATTTTAGCAGAAGTTCAGGAATACAATGAGACAAATACAGCATTTAGACTACAGACTTGGAATTCATCTCTCCCTTCTTAAATACCTGGCATTTCCTCATCCTTTTATCTTTAATACACTCTTAATTGAGGTGCTGGACTGTGAATTTAATGACTGCATAACAGCTGTTTCCTGATGAAACTACCGATCAAAACTTCAGAAACAGAATTTTCATTCCGGGACTTGTATGCAACTGCAAACCCTCTCCCCCAGCCAGTGGTTTTGGTACTGCACCTGCCTGTCTTTGAAGGTAGTTCTCAGAGCCTTGTGCCCTTTCCTGGTTGCCAAAAGCACACATGTGGTATGCAGGTATATAGGTGTACATGTGGTGGCCACAGAGCCACTAGTTTTTAAGCCACCAGTAAGTATCTTGTCTGTTCTTTGCCTTCCTTCTGCCAATTTGTATGTCACTTGTGGATCACACTTCCCTCCTCTAATGTTTCAGCCCTCCCTCAAGAAAGAATTTTTAAAATTTGGAATTTTAGACAAAAACACTGTTTTCATTCACCAGCCTGTGAGGAAGCTTTGCTAAGAAAGCTAAATTAATGGTTTTACTATGAACTGGAAATTCATCTTATGTGATCTGCAAGCCATTGGATGATTGAACATTTCACATCAAAAAAGCAAAAAAAAACATTGCTTCCCTATGCTTATATGACAGACTCTGCCATATAAGATGCTCTCATAAGATGCTAGCAAAGTAAGCGCAGGGCAGCCAAACACGAGCAAACTGCTAGCAACGTTCTGAACTCATTTGTTAAACAGAACTGCATCATTTTACACATCTCGAGTTATCTGCAAGTAGCCTAACGTACTCACGTTGGCATATAAGGTTAAAACAATCCGAACGGTTGAGTGCAACATGGCAAGTACAGTTTTATTTCAGTATAAAATACTCAAGAAATAATTGTCTTTTAAGATTTTTTCAAAAGCAAACCAAACTGGCATATCATATGAGAACTGATAAGTCATGAGACACTGCCACAACCCTTTTAAGACTGCTACTTTCAAAGTGAAGTATGTCAAGCACTTGAAAAACCATCTTGCAACCCTTAAGCAATGCCAGATCACAGCAATTGAGAAATTGCCTTTCTAAGGGCTTGGCTAAGCAGATGGGGCAGCTAAGCAGTATCAAAACAACAGCAATGACAACAAGGCAGCCTGTCTTTGAAAACCAAGGCAGTGTTTGGCACTCCTGATCACGGTAAAGCAAGGTCTTGCAGGAGGCCTCAGAGTAAAGGACCATTTAATTTCCTTACTTACCCACTACTACTCCAAACTTCTTTACATGTTTTCTTCTTTAGGACATACCTCTTAGCTTTTACAAATGTCGTACTTTTAATGAAAGCTTCACTCTATTAAATATTTTTCTTGCTTACACTCTATGCTCTTCTTATACTCTATACTCTTCTCTCTTCACTCTATTAAATATTTTCTTGCTTATACTCTTCCATGGGTGATTCCCTCCGTGGGTGGTGAGCTCGATGACAAACTAAGATATTCCTGGCTCACTCTAAAGTAAAGAAAGGCAAGTCCACTTACTCTCCTATCAGCAAAAGACAAAACTATCCTAAAAACACTGGTGTGACACAGGAATATAACAGCTGATAATGCCGAAGATGGTCAGAGAAGTACCTTTATGACTCCAAATACATGAGAAAGATCACATTTGCACACAATATTACTTAGGCTGTTTAACCGTTAGATCAAATGAACAAGTACTTACAAAACCCAGCAACAGCACCAATTTGTAAGGAATTGTGAGCGCTTTAAAAGACAGGATTGTAACTCCAAGTTTTCTTGATAAATTGAAAACACAGTCAAGATCAAATTCACTCAAATTCACAACCCTACATATTGAATAATGTGCCTAGACACAAAATGAGGCAGCTGTATGTGCAAGAAAGGATCTAGGTCTTCATCTCGGACCACACACAAATGCTGTGACGCTGCTGCAATAAATTCTCGTGCACTTGGAGAATTCTGTGTGCCAGAAGGGAAGCGATTGCGATATCCTAAGGGATTATGGTCTCTGGATTTGATATGAGCCCAAGCAGAAGGGCTCACGCTGACTACAGACACAGCTCTGGAAAAGGTAACTCCAGAATAAACACCTTTAAAATATCTTAAAAGCATTCATTTAGGATTGCCTGCTAGGAGACCAAATGAAAATGTTAGTAAGGACTCAATTTAGACATTTGGGAAAGGTCTAAGTTTTTCTTTAAACTTTCTGTAAATATTGAAGCATTTTAATGAGCTACCTGGTTATATTATGGATTCTTTTTTTTTTTCCTGAAAACTTTTTAAAAGCATACCAAAAAACAAAAATCCACCAAGAATTTTCTTACAATATTTATTCTCCCTCAGAGCATGACAGAGGAGATGAGGTTCAGCACTAAATTTCTATTATTTTGCATTATTTCCTAAACTAAATCTATTGCACTTGCTATGCACAGTGATTGGACTGTACCGATACTGTTCTATCCTCAATCAGTGCTTGATTGTGGCCCCTGAGTGTAATTTGCCTTTAAATTGCTGTCAAACAACTTGCAGAGAGTTGCTAAACATCACCAAACACAAAGCTCAGCAGCCTGGTGCAGCACCACAGCAGCTGGGAAGGGCTCGCACAAGAGGCCAGGCAGGACCCTCTAGCCTAAGCTTTCATAGTGCTGTGCGGCACTGGCTGCTGCAGCCACCCTGGCCTAAGAGCCATGTTATTACAGCCTGCAACTTCCATGACTTAATTTGGCACCCTCAAGTCCCCAGCTATAATCAGTTTAGCTAGTCAACGTATGCTTGTGCGCTTGTGGGAAACTGTAATTTATTTCGAAGCCAAATTACACCCTGACTGTGCTTATGGAGACAGAGCAGAGGTTTGGCCACATTAGATACAGAAACTGCACGAAAATCAGACTTTAAAGTCCCAGTTTTCTCAGTGAGGAGCTGACTTAGAACCATGGAGAACAACCTTCTGTAAGGGTTCTCTACTTTAGGGCAAATAGAAAGGTACTAAAAGTATGAAAGAGTACAGGAAAACACACTTGTCAACCAAGAACTTTAGCACTTGTGAAATTTATAAGGTCAAGCCCCTGCGACTGGTTACACAAGGACATGATTCAAGAGGTATCAGGATTCATGAGATACTGAAGAGTCTTAAATCCTGTATTAACACAGGCAGCACTGGCAGGCACTATCTGAATGAACATCTGCTAATTGTGCTAATGTGGAAAGAGCACAACAAGCATTGCTTGTGCCACAAAACCCACAAAATTAGTTATCCAGAAAACCTGAAACACATCTGCAAATTAAAACACTGATTTCAGATCGCAATTCATGTAATAAAGCTAAACAATGTTCCCTCCACAGAGATCCATTAGGCTTTTTTATTTTTCTGGATCTATTTAGAATTTCCATTTGCCTCCCACTCTCTGTTGATTTTAAAATTCCTTCAGCAAAGTCCAGCAAGTTTCTCACTTTATTACGAGTTAGACACGCAGCTGGCCATA
This sequence comes from Tinamus guttatus, assembly GCF_059628265.1. Lineage (NCBI taxonomy): Eukaryota > Metazoa > Chordata > Aves > Tinamiformes > Tinamidae > Tinamus > Tinamus guttatus. The sequence continues at coordinate 14,281,783 of NW_028288774.1, read as the reverse complement.
ACAGCAAAGCACATGCCAAATCCTTCCCATTAGCCATAACAACTGAAATACAGACACGAATGGTAACAAATTCTTTTTAAAATTAAATAAGCCCAACATTTCTACTCCCTAATATTATTGCAGGGTTTTGAGGATTTTTTTTTCCTTTGGAATCATCCATTTCAAAGATTTTCCCCAAATAATATTGGAAAAACATGCCGTCTTGGGGCACGTGGAATTATTCCAACAATTAAGTTATCACTTATTCTACATTCTCTTACAAATGCATGAAAATAAGAAAGAAATCTCTAAATAGAATAGACAGGAAAAAAAGAACAAATGTAGCCCAAGTTTGCTCATCATATTCGCTATATGCTAACAGCAAAAAACAATTTCAGAATAGATGTTAGGATTAGATTGATTCCTGCCCCCACTTCAGAATTTAAATCCTTCAGTATTACTCTTGAAAACATGGAAATTACTCTTAGGGATAAGTGAAAACTTTTCTCCATAAACCACTATCACCTGTAAATTATAACTAATATTACAAATAATAATATTTCTAAATTCAGAAAGTCAAACAGCTAGAAAAACAGTACGTGACGTGAGAATATTAGACCACGAACCTATACAATTTCTATCCACTTTCATAAATATGATGTATATTCTCAGGTTTATTCAGAATTCTTTCAGTGATGTCAACTTGAAATAACTGAAAATATTATTTAGTGAATCATACCTCTCAATTCTGATTCTTTTTATTATGACAAACAGCTTTTCATCCCACTCAATTAGTTCATTAAGTAAAGTAATAATGAGCATCTTTAAGAGAGCAGAATCTAATTTATGACTGATAAAATAATTATTACAGTTGTGGAAAGAATCTTAGAAGCACAATTTACTTATATGCAGAAGCATAATCTACATTTGAATGGACAAAAATACCTAGACAAAGAAATGCAACCCATAAAGCAAAAGATTTGGATAAAATCATACATATATTAGCTTTGACTAACAAAAAGTTCCAATTACGCAAATCATTTATGCCTGCGTTTAACCGTAAGAATAGAGGGAGGATAAGCTGAAGTCAAGTTACAAATGCCTTAACCTCTTTGAGAGATGGCATGGAATATTAGATATATTATAACCCCCTCACATCATGCCAACATCTACAGATATTTATTCTTACTCAAGCATATTCTGCATTCTGCTGTGGAAATACTGTCCCCCTTTCAGGAAAGCACAGAGGAAGGTAAAGTCCTGGAGACACCATCCAGGGAAAGATCTCTCACCTGAAACGTTCCCGCATGGTCTTCTTCCTTGTCCCCTTCTTTACCCTCCTTGAGGGCAATCAGTGTGAATCCTCGAAAGTAAGCAGGAGTGGCAGCAGAAAGTGTCACTGAGAAACAAAATAGAAATAATTTAATTAATAAAAGAAACAATACTACTTGTGAAGTCGGCCACGCACAAGGCATTTCACAGCTCAGTTTGGAAAGGGTGTTCAGAGCTGGCATTAACAAAAGCTCGAGGGCAAACATCATGGAGAAGTGCCAGCTGAACCCAGGAAAGATCAGCTCAAGTTTCCCTGTAGGCAGAAAAGCACTAGCAGAGTTTTAATGGGAACTATTGTGGCTATTTTCACCCAGATTTTTTTTTTTAATTTGGTCTGGTTTTGGAAAGGAGACTGTTAATTTGCTCAGCTCCATGGGAATTTCTGACACGAAGGGACACCTCCCGAAGTGTTTGGCTTCAGTCTTGGTGCCACTCTTTGCCCAGAGCCGATCTAGGCAGGCGCACGCCTCCCGTCCCACGGGCTCTGGCTGCACTGCGCCCCGCACGGCACTCAACCCCTGCCACAACACTCTCCCGGCCTCAGGGCAGGACTGAACGCGCCGCTTCACTCGTGGCTAAAACCAGCCTCCGAAATTGCGCCACCGGCTGCGACTGCCAAAGCAGGCGTCAAGCGCGGGGGCCAAGCACCGCTCGCTTCAGTCCTCTCCGTGAAGCCGCCTTCTCCGTCCGGAGCCGCGGAGAATGAACGCGCCCCATCAGCCCAGGCAGGGTCACTGCTCTTTGCGAGGGCCTGAACAGATGCAGTTCACGGCGGGCATACGAGCGAGTCCCACAGCTACCGTGATTTTCAGCACACTTCTCTATTCACTTGAAGGAACCTGATAAAACAGTCAGACCTCCTCGTTTGGGAGGAGAGCATTTTCACATTTACATAAACTGGGTAGTAGAATAATAGGGTTAAAATATCTAATTACTTTTCAAGTACTGATCCCATTTATTAGTCCATTATCTCCCTATTAATTCTTAACCCAATTTTGCAAACTTCTGCAACATTATCTAAATAAAAACCCTAGGCCGGCCTCTCGGTGGCAGTAATTGAGAACAGCACTCCTGAACTCACTGAGGATGAACCCATTACACTCCCGTCAAGACTGCTTCCTAGAAGCTAATTCCCATAAAAATCTGGTACAGGCAACAATTTTTCCATATATTACATGTAATTCAAAAGTCTGAATCACTCGGAATAAAAGGTTACACCAGGAATACTTAGATGTTGATGCTAGCAGAAAAATCCAGCTATGAACTGACTCAACAGGTTTCCCTTATTCTTTTCTTATATACATTATATATTATTATATACAAATTTAGAGCTCAAACCAAAGCAGTTTCCCAAAGCCCAAGCAAAACGCTTACCTACTAAAGAGGAGATGCCTGAAATGCCAAAAATTCACCAGCAAAAAGAGCAGACGAGCGTTCCAAGCGCTGACTCACAGTTTGTGAATGTCCGGGCTTAGCAATACTTGCGCTGCGGTTGCACAGTCGCTTGACCCCACAATAACTCCCCACAGGGCACTAAGATAACGCTGGGCTGAGCTTCTCCTTTGAGGAACACAAACACAGCGCCTGGTTGTGGTGGGGGCTCTGCCCTGGATGGGCCAAGCTGAGGTTTTCCACGCAGAGCAAGGGGGCTCAGTGTCCATGTGAGTGGGAAACGGCCAGGCTACAGCTGCACTTTTACAAGAGACTGTGGCTCCTCCCTACGCCAGGCTCCAAGTCAAAGATTTCGCTTTAACAGGAGCCCAGCTGCCGCCGGGATCACGCAGCGATTGCTGCTTGGCGTCCGGCAGGATGGCCGACTTCCCACGGCCCGTGTTACACCTCAGCCTGCGTCAGACTTTGCGCACGTACCAACAGATGTGGCTGTGCTATCCCGTCTGTCAAGAGTCTGTGCAATGCGAGAGGTGCTAAAACACCTCAGAGAGTGAGGCTTTCTTCATGCACAATAGAAAAGTTGTTTGCATGTTCTCAGGAAGGAAGGAACGAAAAGAGGAAGAGTCAACATTATTCAATGAGAAGTTCCCAAACCAAAGCAAGCAAAGCATGCAACATAGACTGAGCTGTGCCTTGAAAACTGAGGAGATAAACGGACTTACAGTGAAAACTCCATTAAAAATAGAAAGCATAGCCACAGAGAGAATATTTAGCAGGACTATACTAGTCACATCCTTACTGTCTTCAGCAGAATAACAATTTCAGGACTATGGAGGAAACTATTTGCATTTCATGCTGTCACAAGAAACAGGCATGCTATTAAGTTTCAGAACTCTTATGTATAGTTTTAAGAGGACAAACCTACTCCATTTTTCATGGGAATCTCGTGCAAGCAAGCAACCCAGCCCTGCAGGTCAAGGAAGGTAGAACTGACCACTGCCAAAGATCTTTATCCAGTAACACTTTCTAAGCCTAATCCCACCTTCGCCCTTGGAAAACAACCAAAAGCAACCTGGCATGGCCCAGGATCTATGAGGGGACCTGGATGCTGGGTTGGCAGGACATGGTGCCTGGCACTGCTTGCACTAGGCTGCCGGTCGCCTCGCGGGGAGGAAAGGCTGCAGGCGGTGTTGCTTTTGTAGATGCCCCAGATAAGAGCAATGCCCCTATTTACTGCTGCTGGCGCTGGGAGGAGGGGATATGCACATCTATTCAGAGAAGGACTGGCCGGTGCTCAGGGCCCTTCCCTTCTCCGATGGCTCCAGGGAGGTGGGAGGTAGCACTCCCCTAGCCCAGACTCCCCAGTCCCAGCGGATCTGAAGGTCAATAGCTGCAAGAAGGGCCGGAAAGCTTTCCAAAGGCCTGGGGCAGCTGCAAGCTAGCTCTTCTGATTCCCACGCCACCAGGCTTCCTCAGGGTCTTGCATGGTGCTGCAGGCATAAATGGAGGTATCCGTACCTCAACTGGCTGGAGCACTGGTTTTGTCTGTGGAGTTAATTCCTGTGCCATCCACCTGGCATAAAACCTACTTTACTCCAGAGCCTGCCAGGGAACGTGCCACAGACCCTGTCGGCATTAAATCAGACAGGGGGTATGGGAACAGGCAGATTTGGCTGCAAATCAATGGTGGTTGTGAGAATCTTCTGCAGTGTTGTACAAGATTTAAAAAACACAACAAAAATCAAAAAGATTTATGTATTCCCGCAGGTTTATTATTAGTTGGCTTTTCTCTATTTTTGTATAAAATAGAGGTATAGTTCTGGTTGTGCTGTGGAATTTTCTTTTAAAATGAACTCTTAAAACTTTCTGTAATGCCATTAACTAATGCCATAGACAACACAGTTGTTACGGGAGCTTTCACTCACGTTCTTTCTACCACCAGAAAGTGTCCTTAAAGTGATATAAGCATCAGTGCCACCTGAATACTTTCATCTTAAATACAAAAACCCTGCAGGACTAATTTGATCTACCTTTTAATCTTTTACTATTATCTGTAATAAAACTTTCTCACTTCTAAGAAGCTACAGTATACTATTTTTATCAATTGAGCTCTAAATGCCACAACCTAATATAGCTGCAAAATTCTCTGTGCTAATTCAATTGGGAGTTTCTTTTCCCACTACATGTCCATATAATAGAAACTTCTTTAGTAGATGACCGAAAATATCCTGTAACTCTTCTGGAGATAACTCATGAAATGCTTTAAGGACATTCACATGTTTATCCCTGTGAAAGAACTCAACACTTGCCTCTATCCTACCTTGAACACTTACCAACTGATACGCAACTTGAAGCCTTTCGGACTCAACATACCAATTTTGATGTCTGAAACAGCTCACTTATTTCTAGGGAATGGATATTTCCTCACAATGTATTAAAATACACTATTGAGAGATGATTTTAATACAATAACCCTACAAAGTTATATCCAAATGCTCAAAACAGTTTCTCCAGGACACTATTCATTTTGCTTAGAAAACGGAACATTTTATCATCTGATCATTTCATGCACTGTGCCCAATTTCTTTCCAAAGTACTTAGGAAAAACAAAGTTAACAGCATATTCCAGGAAGGTTTACTTTGAAAAAAAAGCATCATCTGCTGAGGCAAACCAAGTGACCGAAGGTTGCCTGTACCTATTAGCTAGAAAAATAGGCTGAAATGTGCTCTGGAAGTTGAAGCTGATTTCAAAGACTGTATATGAAAAGCTCAGCACATAATGAAGCCTCCATCTCTTATTTACAGTGGTCATTAGCACCATCTCTGCCTCTTCCCTGTTTGCACCATCTGTTCATTCTCCCGGAAAAAAAGAAGGGAAAAAAAAAGAAAAGGAGGGATAGGGGATAAACATAAGTAGAAAGTGTGGGAAGTTGGCAGCCTCCTGCATCACTGTTTGCCCATATGCTCACTCATTATATTAGCATTCACGTTTCAGGGCAAAAGCAGCTACCACCGAGTTTCCGCTCCTCTCTGCTGGATGTTAAGGCTTCCAGCCACCATGCTGTATCGAGCAGGGTAGGGAGAAACCCCGCGGAGCCAGGTGAGCAGGGGGAAGAGCGCGTTTCCTGTGCCACACCAACGTGCCATCCTGCGTGAGAATCCACTAAAGGCAGGGGATTTTCCTCTGGGCATAAAGCTGAGATTTGGGAGTAAAGTGATCCTGGGCAACGCAACTCTCTCTCACTTGCCACAAGAGCATCCCCAGTGAAGTGGAGCGCGGGGACGTGCTGCCTGCCGCAGCCCACGGCGTCCTTTGCACGCACAGCCCACAGGAGGGACACGGAGGGGACGGGCAGTGTCGCTTCGGAGTTTCAGCGACACTTGTTCTGCCTGCTATTCTTATTTTCGGAAGCGGAGAGCAGCCCACTTACCCCGATAGCTGTTTCCAGGCTTGTAAAATTCAGGGTCGCCTTCCACCCTGAGACTAAATTCGTTGTAGCCTTCGCGCCGAGTGCCCTGGGCTCGCAGGATCCGGCTGCAGTAGCCCTCCGACTTGGCGGCTTTCTCCAGCGTCTCGTCGGGAAAGCCCCTGGCCACCAAGGGGAAGGTCAGGGCGAGGAAGCGCAGGGCCAAGGGCCGCAGCGGCAGCCCCATGCTGGGGCCGGGCACAACTTCGGGGGGCGGTGGTGCCCGCGCCCCAGCAGCGCGGCCGCAGCGGCCAGTTCGGAGGGAGCAGCGCGGCAGCTGCCGGGGAGCGCAGGGAGGCAGGGAAGCAGGGAAGGAGGGGAGCGCGGGGCGGGGAGGTAGGGAGGGAGCAGGGGCGGGGGGAGGGAAGCCTGAGCTCGCCCAGATGCTGGAGCAACGCGCGTGGTTTCGCCTGCGGAGATGCCGCCAACGCCGTAGACGATTCCAGACAAGGAGCAGAAGCACCGTGACACTTATCTCAGCAAGAGCACTTATCTAAACCCATGGAAGACTTCAGGGCTGTGAAATTACCTGACCGAGGTTCCCACCCCCATGTCTATGTGCACGCTGGATGCAAAAGCCCGACCCTGCCCTGCCCCGAGGAGGGCAAAACCCAGCTGGTTTGGCTCCTGCCAGGGCATGGGCACCTCAGGCAGCTGTGCACAGGAGAGGGCACCAAGCGTCTCCGAACCCGAGCCCCGTCGGAGCGCAGCAGAGCCCTGGCTGCCCCTGTGCACACACACTGCGTGTCGGCGCGGGCGGCAGGCAGCAATCCTCGCGCAGCTCTCCACAGACTCGCTGGATTCCACGCCGCCCTCCCCGGCAGCTCACCCGTGCACGCGGGGCAGCAGCCCTCCCACTCCCTCCTCAGCTGCTTGGGGTAGGCATGCCGAGGGGCCCTGCTGCCCGCGACCCATGGCCGTTTCGAGAGCTAGGTGGCTATCGGCCAGCTATACCAGGCACTATTGAGCACCCTTTGACCACAACAGCCCAGGTCACTTGTTCTACCCAATCAAGGTTCATTTTACGCAGGCTCCTAATTCAAATTCCTCAGTGAGGGAAGGCAAACCAGTGCACAGCTGAAAACAATGGGGCAACTGGTGAGAAATGCCTGCACATTTGCCCCGTTCTCAATAGCCACCTTCCCATTTCTCTGGCCGAGACAGACTGAAAAACAGCTACATGAGTGGGAACGGTGCGTAGGTCGGCACAAACTCTCTTCATTCGGAGCCAGGACCCAGCTCTGGGGGGTCCTAACAACTCTTCAAACCTACAAAACACCCAGTATCTGTTACTTTTTGCCTCCCTGAATTGCCCTGGCCCTTTTCAAATACTTTCTCTTGTTAAAAGCTGTTGGAAAGTTTCCTGGAGAGGTATAAATACAGCATGTCTTGTGAAACGCGAAGGCTTCAACTTTAGCAATTGATACAGATAAATTAACTTGCACTGCCTACAGCCATGAAATGAGTAATTTGTAGTAGAGCCGTTTCAGAATACGGGCAATGTCATTAAGCATGGGCATCCTTAGGGTTTTCTATTTGCTCTACTAATTAGTGTGTGTTTGCCTAAAGCATCCAGCGTGATGGATCAGTCAAAAGACACAAGCAAACTGATGAACCCAACCATCCATGGCAAATTTAGCAGGGAAAGCTTCGTATCTTAGAGACTGTGGTGCTGCTGCTCTTTGTGCGCCTTCCGAGATGAATAAAGTTGCTGTCCATGACTATTAGACATGACATAATCACTGGGCTAACACTGCACTGGCTAGAGCTAGGATGGTTGCAGAGAGCTTTCTCTCCCAACGTAGGCTTTCCTAACAAGCAAACACTTCACAAGGTTTGCAGCCTTTTTACTTTTTGCATTTTCTGAGACGAAGCTCATTTTACAATTAGATAAAGACAGCACTAACCACTATAGAATATCCCTGCACTGACTGGAAAATATTTCAGGTGATGTCTGTGTCTTTTCTTTATTGCTCTCCTTCAGCTGCTAGGATATCAAATACCTATTTGAAGTTTGCAATTACCTGCAGGGAGACATGTGCAATGCAATGCTTTGGCACTCAACTCCTGATTTTAAGACTGCTAATGTTCAAAATAAAACAGCCTGACTTAAACATCTAAACTAATTATGAGACCCCCGGGAGAGTCAGCTCACGGAGCAAAGGCCACCAAAACTACCCCCATATGAAACATCAAGGTGACAGGTGCCCTAAATCTCAGGGCCATAAAGTGCCTGATTGCCTAAAAGCTGCAGGATTTCACCTCCCCAAACGCAGGAGCAGGAAGCTTAAGCCCAGCTTTAAAATAAATGCAACAGAAAATAAATAGAGCCAAAAGTAAAATACAATAATACATATCACTATCAGAGGGACAGGTCTTCTCCTTCAAAGATGGCAGGTGAGAAGGATGCCTGCACTTGTGCACAAGAGCCTGTTCATCCCAGCTTGCAGTAAGTTCACTCTGAATAGTGCTACCTATGAGGAGATGCAGCTTGCAGAACATCCCCCAAAGATCTCCCTCCATGAGATAGGTGCTTTCCTGCTCATCACTGTCAGGACAGAGCACAAAGAGGATAGTGCTGCTGGGCAGCAAGCTGGACAGAGGAACAGTGCCTCGGAGGACTACCAAGTGCCACTGAAAACCAGCCCACAGTAAAGCCTTTGGGGCCTGCAAGCATTAGCTGGCAACCTGGTGACTGCACTTTCAAATGTGTCTATCCGTTTAGGACCTTTATGTCTTACGGCAGATCTAGCTACTGGCCTAATGTGCTTTATAAGCTCCCTTTGCCTCCCTGCAGCAGTCGTATGCAGTCACATTTGTTACAGAAGATGGGATTTTTCCCCGTTAACTTCAATAAAAGAAAAATCCTGTTTTCACTAAAATCCCTCTGCCTGTCACAGAAATAGGATTTCTGCAGTAACGATCCTGAAATCCCATGCTGTCTTTGAAGACTGTTGAGAAGGAGACCTGCAGGTACCTGTTGCCCTATTAAACAAGAAAAACGGCTCGGCAGACACTTAAACCCATTTCTTGCGGCCCTGCAGCACTGTTCTCCACTGCCTTTCTCCTGGGAGCTGAGAGGGTGAGAAGCAGCGACAGCAGGAGCTTGAAGGGGCCCGCGCACCACCCATGCCCCTGTTAGCCCGCGCAAGGCAGCGCCAGCACCAAGCTTCCAGCAGCTCAATTACATTTGCCTGGGTAGCCATGCATGGCAGAAATGTACTTTTTCCACTGACAGTGGAGGGAGTTTTCATTTCTAATGCATTAACAGAAATATCATATAGAAATATGCTCATTTACACAGCAAGGACAGCCTTGTGAGCAGAGCACCATACATGTTATTAGAGAAACACCGCAGTGCTGAAAGGGAGGGAGAGAGGGAAAAAGATACACCTTTAAGGTTTCCTTGGGGCTTTGCTGGGCAAAAGGTTGAATTAAGAAAACTATGGAATAAAAAGTGTGTATGTTTGAGACAGCAGAGAGGCAAAAACAGCTCACAGAGTGCCCTTCGTGACACAGGCACAACAGGATCTCAACAAAGGCTGCTTTCAAATGGCTCTTCAGAGATCAAGTGTTGACAGGAGCTTGTCTTCCACATTCGGTCTATTTTGAGGAGGTTTCTAAGGAAAGATTCTGGGTTGCCAGGAATATTTAAACTCAGGATTATTTCTAAAACTGGAAAACAATTTTTTAAAAAAAATCTCTTCCTTTTTAATCACACAATGAGTCTCATGAGCTGTCTTTGGGGTTCCCGAGAGCTTTGAAGTTAAACGGTGTCCAGATCACCAGACCTAACACTGGGCCTCACTGACTTCCAGAAAAACATCACCACAACCCTGAGCACCGACTTCTAGATTGTGTCTCCTCAAACTGCACCTCCCTCACCAGTCACTGCCTTCAGAGCATCTGAAAGAGGTGACAAAGTGCAAGAGACGACTTAGACTGTCAATGGTTCTGCCTTCTACTAACAAAAGCAAAATACTCCACATACCTACTTCTTTTACATCACTACCATTTCTTTCTCATTACCTTGCATCATCATATGCACGTTAGCAAATGCCTTTAAGCTATCTCTGGCTACCTGACTCAGAAAAGTAGTGGTTCAAAGTTCTATAAAAACAGTAGCTATGAGGACAGTAGTGATCTGAAGAGACGAGTGGGGTAGGAAGGAGTTCTGTGATGCTCTTCATTAAATCTGGAGATTTAATGATGAGCAGAAGGAGTCTTGACAACTGCAGCGCATAAGCTAGAGACAGCATGGGGACACAAAGGTATCTGGAGGCAGCGGTGCACGCTTGGAAAACTTCCAGTCCTAAAAGGAAACTCTAACATGACTGATTACACTTTTAAAACTGCTGTACACTCAAGAACTTCAAAATACTTGAGGAAATCAGTCTTCATTTCTTTGACAAAAAATAATTAACACCACAGACTGTGCATAATGCAGAGCCATAAACTTGATGAGCTGTGCCCTGAGACGGACATATAACCGGAAAGAGCTACTTCATCATTAAGTTCCGACCCATGTAATTTTAAGCAACAAAGGCAATGGAAGCTTTTAGTCCAAAAAACTCAAAAAAAATTTCTCTATTACATCACCTACACCCATAAGCCAAAAGATACATTCCAATATTTTGAGAGAAACTTAAAACTAGAGAACTGAAAACCAAACACAAAAGCTGCAGGACACCAGGGAGAATATTAAATGTGCAGGGCATAAACCTGTACTCCCTATATCCTCTACAACACCTCTCTTACGTGAAAAAATGTGAAATGATTCTTAGAGTACAGAGAGTAGACTATGCACAACTATCGGAAGAAAGCAAAAATCCCCACACCTTCACTCCCAAATCTCCCTGGACTCTCACACACTTCCCCAAACTGTACAGTTCCTGTCAAGCTGACTTGGAACAAGTTTTTTCTTGGTCTAAGTGTTTTCATCAGTTTAATTTAGAAAGCACAGGGAGAGACGTACTATGTTTGTGAGAGTTTAGCTTATCATGCCATTTGCCGCTTCAACTCGCCATCTGAAGCCATTGTAACACGAAAGGGCAACACATGAGATCGGAATGAGCAGAAGTCCACTTGCCTTTTTTCTGGGTCACACATTTCATGCATCACCTTTCTGAGTCACCTTTTCAGGTTTTAGAAATAAAATATTGGAAAGCACAGGAAACAGGGCTAAAAGAGTCCTTGAAAATGTACCATGGCAGCAGCACAAATTCCAAAACCACTGCTGACCAATTCCTGTCCTTACACGCACTGTATAATCTGCACCCCTACAAACACGTGTATTTTTGACTTGTGTTCATCTTTGATTTCCATTAACTTATCCACAAGCAAAACAAGACACATATTCAACACAGCTCTTGCAATATTATAAACAGATTCTGATCAATTTGCTCATTTTAGAGTTTTAGTCAGAACTTAATGAAAATAAGATCAAAACATTTGATGTAGGCTGAACTTCCCCTACATCTTTAGAGTTGTTAGGAAATGGATCTAAACTTGTAAGTCAAGTATATTTGTACTAAAATAGTACAGCGATAGATACAGCGATATCACATCCACTTAAATTATTCGAATGAAGATCATGAAAATCCTGATCTGACCTTTCATAAAGCTTACACAATAATCTTCCACAATATTGTACGAATAAGTACATATAAATGATTTTATTAATAAAAACATGGGGGATAAAAGAAAAAAATAGTCTTCCCATGCCAGTGTCTAATTTAGTATCTTTTAATAACGACATAAATGCCTCTCTATTCCAATTTTCATTTCTACTGAGATGTTAGATCCACCGTAAGAACTCCTTATTATCATCTACTTCTTGTATTCACTATTACTGATCGGAGACTTCGGAAGTTGCAAAGTGAAGTTTCAGGATATCTAGTGAATGAAGGAATTCATGCTCTTTCACTTAGTGACATGCAACTTGTTAACTCTCAGTTCCATGGTGGACTCAATTTATGAAAAAATAGCCAAGGCAACTATTGACAAACACCTTCTTTATGCCTATGACTTAAGCACTGGAAAAAGTCTATGAAATTTTATAGCAGAAAATACATTGTGTAATACATAAATCTTCCAGTTATTGTTATTTATTTATTTATTTTTAAGTCTTACTGTATATAATGCATGGTTAGAAACACCTCTGTTGTTTTGCTTCTAACTCAATGCTGTCAGCTTAGTGCAGTGTTATGGCTTTCCACTCTTTATAAAGAAAAAAATATCTACAGCATGATTTCAGAACATAAATTCTGGACAGACAGGAGCTTTGATAGCTATAAAACATTTGTGTTAGTTCATCCTCAGAAACTACTTGAAATTTGCAAGTATTTAAAAATATTTGTAGATGTACACAGGTAATACCAACCCATTTTAAACCTGGAACTGGGGAAATAACATTCCTTTATGTTATGACTATAACCCCACTCCATTAAAGTCAACAGAAAAATGATCCTCTGTTACGTAAACGGTGTCTTAAATGCAATTTTATTTACTGTAATCTTTATTGTTAAGATTTTTTCAGTACTTTGACACTTCCAAGGACAGGAGCCAGCATAAATGATGGGCATCCCTAAGCAAACTCCACTAAGGTACAAAGTCCCAAATTTCTACCTAAGCCCATCCTCCCTGCAGGGTTGGATTCTGGAAGTCATCAGCACGAACTTCTCTCAATACACCTTGCAAGAGGCCACCCAACAAGAAATTCCATTAAAACGCTCAGTTTTAGCTTCACAGAGATTCAAACCACTTTTCCTTAAATTTGAGATTAAGTGTTAGAGCTACACCTATGATGCAAATTCAATGGCTTCACTTGGGCTTCTTCAAACACTCTTGTACCTGAGGACATTAAAAGGAGGACCCTTTATATTTGATTTATATTTGATTGGGTCTATTCTACCCTAATTGAAAGCACAATGATCCGCCTACATCTTACATATTCTTTCACTGTAATAAGAAAGCTGCCTTTAAAAAGACAACACACTATTGAAATTGAAATATATTGTGCACAGGATGAATCTGAATAATATTTGATAAAGGATGACACTTTTGTGGATCATTTAGAAAATTCTTTCTGCAAAGACACAGCTCATGAAGCATTTTGAAAAGCCGTGTATCTCACATCATAGGAGACAGCTGAAAACAAAAGTGGTCAGCCGCAAAGTGCTTGTCTGTCAGAAAATTAGTCAAAAAATTTCAGCTTTGAGTGGAAACTTAATATATTCCTTGGTGGTACTGATTGCATGAATTTAAGATCACATATACAGCTCCTCACAATTTAGTTAATTTATGTAAGGAATGAAGGTGCAGAGAAAACACTTAGAAAATCATCTACTGAATTACAACCATTAACATATACTGAGCACAAGACAAATTCAAATAGTCTTTTCTGATTCAAAAATGAATCAGAAACTGATAATAACTAACGACAAATAACTTACTAGTAAGTAACTCATAGCAATGTACCTAGAGCTTGTGGCTGTAAGTGAAACAGACCTTTAATACCTTTATTAAAGATAAAAATACCTTTAAAGTTCCCTCTAAAAGAGTTTCAGCTACTTAAAGCTTATTTATGAATATTGCTTAAGGAGGAAGTACCCCAAAACTTGCTCCAAGTAGCATGGCTATGAAAGGTAGCAGGATGAGACTTGAGCACCTGAAACTGTAAATAGGATGTCAGTAGTTTATTCCATGAAAATTATAAACTAGGAGTTAGAATTAGGACACCCACCCTTCTCTCTCTCTCTCTTTTTTTTTTTTTTCTCCCTTTCTCAGCTCCATTATTCAGTGATTAGCACCTGTGGTCCCGAAGTGATTTTTACCCCCAGTTTGTTTAACCTGACACAAGATGTTGTATTACTCACTCGTACACCTGTGCAGTCTCACAATTTTTATGAAGATGTATAGCAGCCTTTTAGATTCACTTTGCAGAGACATCAGCAATTACTACACGGCTGCAGGCCAGTGTAGAAGCTGGTCACTATGTCCAAGTGTTCATTTAACTACCAATTACACCGGCAAACTTAATTCAGCATTTAAAAGTGGTTTGCTTTCATTTTTTTTTCATTTGATCTAGGTTTTAGGAATCAAGAGAAGGCCAGGAGAAATTGCTTTGTTAGAACAAACAAACAAACAACAACAAAAAACCCCACACCCTGGTACTTCCAGTATTTTAGCATTGCACATTTTTGAGGTAAAAAGATAGATTATGCTACCGAATGCTCCCAAAGCTAAAGAAAAATATTTCTTTTCTAGAAGATGAAAGCTGAAGGGCAGAAAGTAACTATGACTCTGTAGAAGTAGTGAGGCAAAATAGGCAGTCTCCAAGTCATCAGATGACTTGAATCAACTCCTTGCATTTTACCAGCATTTTTCTGATTTTTTTTTAATGTAAATGACTAATGAACAGTTTGAGAAAGTAAAAATCTAAGGTGACATTGGTAGACTTGGTGTTAAAGACACTGCAGTCAGTTCTGACCTATTTGAAAAAGAAGTTATTTGCAAAAATTTCCTCGTAGTGAAAACAGGAGTCTTGCCCTGAAATGCTGCCAGAGAAAGACTCCGCTGGGAGGAAAACTAAGCAGAATGAAATTAGAGTAACTGGTGCCCCAAGTAATTTTTTTCTTATTTTTAATGAATTACATTTCCTTGTTTTAGTTCTTGTTCAGGCATGTAGATTTCTGTAGGTCTTGCCTCCTCCCTGAACAGTTGATCTGCTAAAGTTGTTCTGCCAAAGATGGATAATGCCCCATTTGGGGGCATAATGGTGGGCAAATGCTGCACTATTACAGGGTAGATGCTAACACAGCCATAGTGCAGGAAATTTAGAGTGCACGCTGAAATGTTTAATGCACCCTGAATATTTTTAAAGAATTTAACAAATATTTGGGAAGAATGAGGGTTTTGTTCTTAAAAATATGTGCAAGATATGTATATAAAACACTAAATAAAAGCTCGGTTAAGAAGGAACTCCTTAGCATTTCAAGTCTCCTTGGTGCTTCGCTGAGGCTGAAGCAGCACCACACTGCCCAGTACCAGCATGCTGGCTCAGAGCTGCCTGGCATTTCAGCTGGAAAGAGCCTCTTTAGGTTGCAGGAATAACACATTTCTTTGCTTGTATAAGAACTATTTCTGGATTAAAATAAGTCTCATCATTCAGACTGAAATAGGTATTCTTCATTCAATAAAAATCCAACCAATATCATAAGATTTTTTTAAAAAATAGTCCAAATGTACCCTTTGTAAGCTGTACATTAGGCAGCACTTAAGTAGAAATAATACATATGCATTTATGAGACAATCTCTAATTACAGCGTAGCAATTTTTAAGCTGCATTCAATACACAGCAGAATGATGCATACCTCATCGGAAGCAACCCTTTTTTTCCTTATGCTGTAATGCATAACTCTGAACATTATTTATGGGCTCTGTCACATTAGACTCCTATACAAACAGTGCTAAATCCACATGGGTGCTTCGGTGCCTAAAATACATATATTCTTAAAATCCTCAGCCAGTACCACCTACCCATCAGATGTTTAAGTTTCCAGTATTAAAGATGTCTAGTTGATGCCTATGAGAAACAAGGCAGAATAATGAACAAACTCCAGATCAGAGCAGATTCTAACGACACTAGAGCGCAAGCTCCTAACCAAAGCAGCTGGCACTTCTTCCCCTTTCCAGCAGCCTGGAACGTATGTATCCAACTTTGCACAATTTTATGGCATGAAGAAACATCCAGCCAAGCCTAGAGGAAAATATAGGCCATAAATGTATAAAATAAAGAGCAAATGATAGAATGCATAGTCTTAAATGTAGAATGATGATTATGAAAAACCCTTTTACTATAGTAAAGGCAGGCGGAGACACACAAAAATTAGTCTTTTTTTTTTACTGGATCGTGGGTTAGATAAAATGATTTTTAAAATTAAATGGAAAACTTAACTCTTAAAAGGGTAAAAAGCAGCTAAGTACATGTATTTTCTCCTAACTTAATCCATTTTTCAAAATATTCCCTGCATAGATTAAACATATTTAATTAAATAAAAGGAAGAGACAATAACTTCTCTATTTATTTACATGCTCTTAGTAATATCTTTGAAATTTTTCAGAAAAAGATGCAATGCCAACCAATACCAAGTATTTAAAGCCAGCCTCATGATTTTCTATTTAAACAAATTTGTGTTTTTTTGACAACTCTGTATGTGATTCTGGTATCCCTGGACTGAATAGAAATTGTACAAATTAGAAAACAGATGAAAGCACACAGGGCTAATGAAGGGGCTAATCTTCAGTTCAACCATCTGAAAGTTTACGATGTTGAATAAATGATTTATTTCCAAACAGACTACCCATAAGGTCAATATACTTCCCTGGGCTATTAATACAAACAAACCCACAAGAGATTCAAGTCACTACCCAGAAGGGAATATTACCCTTTTCCAGGATATCAGATGGGGCATGTCCAAATCACTTAAGCTTCTTTGTGCTCTAGTTATTATCCCATCTTATTGCTGGAATATTAAATTGCTGTTTATATTACAATAGTTCAGAAATGTGGTGTTTTTATTAGGTAGTATATATCCATAATATTTCAGGCATTTTTAAAAATAAAGTGTTATTGTAATAACAATTAATTTGCCCTTGTATTTTTATTGCTACCATTAGTTGCAATTACTCTGTATTTCATAATATGTAGTTTTATGTTATTCTCTAGTACGGTAATTTACACTTTTCCCAATCGCTCAACATGCTTTGTTGAAATGAATTATGAATACCAATGGCTATCAAACTACACGTATGAGCATTGAGATGAAGAGCAAAGCACTGAATTGCCAGAATTCCACCATATTTTTACTTCAGTCTGATTCTGTTCATCACAAAAAGATACGCAGGAAGCCCTTTCCATTGATTCACCCCACAAAGAAATCTATTTGGAGAAAGGGGAGGCATTCTGAGGACATTTGTGCTCAGAGTAGAAACAGCAGAGGAGAGCGGTGCTTGGCTCATTCAGCTGACGATTATAAAAAGTCCTAAGCGGACAGATAACATTATGGATGTGCGCCAAGACACTCCTCTAGCTCATCTGGAGCTGCAGCCTGCAAAAGTGACTGCACAATTTGCTTGAATATGCTTTTAAATAATCTCAGTTTTTGTTCAGAACCATAATACCTACCTACAAGATTAACTCCTTTCACAGCACTGCATTTTAGCATTTGTACTTTCAACCCCAGGTAGGCCATGAAGAAAGAAATAATCAGAGGGGAAAAAAAAAAAAAAAAAGTTATTCAATTTTCAAGGAACAGATCAAGCTTTAGGCAAGGCCACCCTAGCTTCGGAGCTCACTCTTGCTCTTACTGGAGTCAGTGGAAGTTATCCTAGAGACACCAGTGAACTAAGTTTTTTTTTTTTACCTGTTACCATTGCTGCTTGTCTCTCCAAAGTTGCCATGCTGCACTCGTGACTCGCACAGGTCTCCGGAGAGCGTGCTGAGCGCTGTAGCAATCATTCCAAAATTTTCGTGTACTTTGCTTGACAGGGAAAATCATGCAAATGTCTCTTCTGTGCCACTTATTAACACCTGATACTTCTTAGTAGCTTTTTAATGTTTACAAGAAACTGTTCCTCTGTGCAGCCAGAGAGCACTGCTAAAAATAAAACCCTTAAAATCTAATTGCATAATAAACTATTTGGGTTCAGATAAGACTCAGCCCAATGGATTAATACATGCTGCAACACTAAGTAACGTTAGGTCAGGTTGATTTCCAGTTTTCGGACACGGTATATACTGCCACTGCTTTATACACAGGTATTTTAACGAGAAACTGGGATCATGGACACAAGAAGTCCAAATATCCCAAATATCATAAAAAAGAGGCCTTTTAAAAGCGGAAGACAGAAAGATCAATTGAGGTATCTTGTGTCTTTGAAATAAAATAAACACCATGATATATTCACCTATGCTAAACAAGTCCTTCATCTATAAAATACACTGAGAGAATGTTTTCATCGGAGAGGAAAGATTGTCCCAGGGAGTCACATCACACTAGAATTTTTAAATTAAAATACAATTATTTGCCCAAAAGTGGCACATCTCGCTTTAAAATGAGGAACTGCTCTGCTGCTGGAGACTCGTACAGCTCTCTGAGTTGTTACTCACTGAAATGGTAATGGCTTATTCATAGTGAAAGATTTTTACTGCTGTATTGCCATTATGCCTAGCAATGATTAATGTCACTAAATGAATGAGGTAATTTCATACAGCTAGTAAATCTTCTACCAAGAGACAACCACCTCCAGTTACTGGGAAATTGTGTCCTACACTAATTCAGCATTATGCCAATCAGAAACTAATAAAACAAGTGGCTCAGCTCAATGGAAACAAAAGCTTTCTACTCTTAAAATCCAGAGTATTTCCCAGGTGCCTATCGAAGAAGCATGCAGGTGTGTATATTAAAAATCACCCCCAAAATATTTCTTCTAAGACATCTTCTCAGGAATTTGACTGCGTTCATCTTTTGTCTTTAATATGAGTTTGCTTTTCATCTCAGAAGTCCATAAACGCACTATTCGAACACTTCAGAAACATTTGTGATTTAGAGCTGCATCTCATCTCTTGCTATTTGCAAAATCAAATGTTGGAAGTTGAAATCCAAACATTTTCCATGGTTTCTTTGCTCCTTATGGTTTCCACCTAAGGTGCTAAACAGATTCAGATGTTTCCCAAGCTGCAGCCTAGGCTTTGCTGAAAGCTTTGGGAGCTTTAACAAACTTTGCAGATTAGCCTCCAGTTTCTGGCGTGTAAATAAGCTGTTGCCTTAGTTCTCATATTTTACTGTTTTGATATAACAATTTTATTGCTACTTGAATAAGCCTGGCTTGCAAGGGACAGCATTTGCAGAAGTATTTTGCCAAATCTGTCCTCTTGATTGTCTCAAACCTTCACTAAAGCCAATGAGAACTTTCCCCTTTCCCCAAAGGTAGCTAATTCCCAGTATTTTCAATGAGAAATGAGCTCTGAATCACTCATGAACTGCCTGAACACCTCTGAGGATCTGAGACTTCATGTTTCTGGCCGTTATCTTAGCTACCATCTCACTGATTTCTAAGAATACTGTAGTGCTTTCCTGTCACTAAAGACTATTGCTGACACAGAACTTATATGTAACATTAAAAAGTAGCTATTTAAAAGTTCTCACAGTCAACTGAATTTGCAAGATCAGCTTTTAAATATGCACCAGATCAAAAGAGCAGGTTAAAAAAAAATAAATAAATGGATAAATAGTCTAAGCGGTAAGAACCCATAAGCAAAGCTATTACAGTCAATTAGTTAGCTAATAAACCAGGGAGGTCTAGGAATTACAGTCACATGGCTAGAGCACAGATTGCAGTGCGACTCTCCCCATGGCTCCTTTGGGTTGGTAATGATGCACTTTAGTCGGTAGATGGTGCTGCTTCTTTCTAGCCCTCTCCATCGATATCACAGCATATGATTAGGAACGTATGTTTTTAGATTTTCATATATTTGCAGAATGACTGTGCCAGTATTACTTGTGTCTTGTACATAGCCAAATAAGCAACAAAAAGAAAAGCTGTCTTCCTATATCAGCACACCCAACAAAACACACTTTCAAGCCTACTGGACACAGAAGAGGACAGAATGATGCTTTCAAACCGAAAAGGCACTGAAAAGGCAAGATTTAAATATCTAACAGATTCCATATTTTTGCTATCCCTGAACTACTTTTCATATGCAAAAAAGTAACTCACTAATGGCAAAGCCAGAAGCACTTCCAGGCATGGCTTGCAGCCCTCTAAACCTCCTACTCCCGGTCTTCTGACATTGTCACTTTATCACTCAGATAAGGAGATGAATAAGAAAATGTGAAAATTATTCTCTTCCTAACCAAATCAATGTTACCGCAGCACCAGAGGGCAAAGGCACACTGAAAGTGCTCTCTTTTGCAAGGCAAGCAGAAGCAATAGCCATGAACTGTTGCTATCATTGGCCCAACACATTTTAGACTGGTAACTCCCCACCTACTCACACCCGTCCCACTTTCCAATACTGTGTTTTATTTTCTACCCTCAGCGCAACTTGTGCTGTTCTGTATTGCCAGGGAAGTCCTGAGTTTTAACTGAACAGATACCTAGCTTCAGAAAATAATTTCTAAAGTTTCAGAGAAAATTTTAGATAATGTGGGCAAGATTTAAAGATGTGTTTCTGAATCCTACTACATGCCTACGTACACATTTATGTAGTTAGGTGTTTTTTGTTAAACTGCTATTTGCATTTAATAGTCAGTTAATTAGTCCTCACTTTAAGTTCTAGTGGGTGGCCCACCACATCTTAGTAAAACTGAGTACATCTTAGCATGCCACCCAAGTGTCTTGCTTGTTTAGCTGAAATAGCATCAAAAGACTTTCAGTGCTAGAGCAGTAGGAATCACCTTGACAAAACTTTGAGTATTGTTACTTCTTTTGATATATTCAGACTGTGCAGGCACAACAGATCACATAAAATGAACTGATGGGAAAATCTTCCAAGTTTTGCTCTTAAATGTTAGGACTGGTGTGCTGGCCAAAAGCCACCCAGGAAGATGCATCAGACAGTTTCAGGTTCTCTTGCTGCTTTCTGATGCCTTGCTGAATTTAAGTAATCTGATTGCTCTGTACATACAAACAGTACATAACACTTTAGATTCCTACTCCAAGTTTCCTTGGAATGGATCTTGATCAGAATAGGATCTATGCGATAGAAGGAAGCATTACCTCTAGAGCGTATTTGAAATACTCTGATGAGTGTTTCTACATAACAGTCTGCAGAGTAAACAAAGGGTCCCAAAGTTAGGCAGGACAGAAAGGAAGAAAGATGGCAGATTGTTACTCTAAAACCACCCTATCCCTCAGCCTGAGCAAAGAGGCACGGCTGTTCTTTCTGAAAGAAAGGAAGTTATTTCTGATCAATACATTTCTCACAAAATAACAGCTGTGTCTGGCAGAAAAATGCCAATTAAAAAAAAAAAAAAAAAACCAACAACAACTTGAAAGTAAATCCTGGTATCCTCTAACATTGGTCTCGAACAAAGCACTTGAAAGATTATCTTTCTTTCAGGGGAAAGAATACATTCGCCAACATTTGACTGTGTGATGGTTGCAAAAACAGTATTTTAGTAAAAGAAAAAAAAGGGGCATGAGCTCAAGCACATATTGAACTGGGAGCCTCTGAGTTATTCCATGCCACGATGGTGGTAGCTAGCGATTGAAAAGAGCTATTTTAGGAGAACTCATTCCCTGCTTCTGATAGCATTTCAATGCCCCTTCCTTTAAAGTTTTTCTTGGAAGCTGTTTCACAAATGTTCACATATATCACTGTTACCATAATACTCTGTCGAGAGAGCACAATCCTCTGAGTTATTGCTTTACTGCCATGGAAACGCGGGATCAATCCCCCACCTTTCATCATTATGTACACTCCCACTCTGCTAATACTTCATTGCTCTGTTCAAATATTGGCACAGACCTATAGGAAACGCGAGAAGTGACAAAACCTAAACACTCATAAGCAAAAACCATTAAAAAAAAAAAGGGGGCCAGGAAGCTAATTCTGTGCTTTTGGCAAACCCAAAACATATTGATGCTCTAAGCATACAATTTATAAACTCTCCGATTATACAGTTATTCTTTTTTTGTAACACTGGCTAAGAAAGCTGAAATCACGCTTGCTAATTTGAGTTTAAACATGTGCATTACTGTGTGTCACACTCCATTTTATTCATCTGCTTGCTCATGCTGCAGAACTGTTCAAGGGGCTCCTCCCTGCACAGCGCCAAAATAGCACGGCAAACCACAGGGACATAAAAAAATTGAGAACTGTACTATGAATCACTTTTTAGGAATTGTTCAACCAGCAGGCAAACGTATCCCATAAACTGTGCTAACTGCATAGAGCTCGGTAGGATTATACACATGTATTGAAAGAGCCGCCTCCCTCCCCCTTCTTCAAACCATCTATCTCCTGAAGACATTTTAATTTTGCTGATTTTCAATAGAGCCAGAAAAAAAAGGTCTCAGAAAGTTAGAAAATGGATCAGAAGTTGGATCAGCTAACAAGAGTTTATAAGATTGTCTGACATTTGCTTATAACTAATCACAGCCTCCACTTGAGGGAGTCTCATTTACCCTTGTGGAGAAGCAGTTGCTAGAGGTAAACAGTCTCCCGCAGAAGAACATTACAGAGCAAGAACACGGGTCTTTTCTTGACAGTTCTTTCTTTCCCAAATGTTAGCTATTTTCAGCTTCTCAATGAGACAAAACTTTGCAAAAGAGAACAAAGCTTAAAATAATTAACAGAACCAAGGGACTAGTAGTTGAGTAAATAATTAAAATTCACATGTATGAGAAAAGTAATCCAGTGTGAAGAGCGAGGCAGGGCTGCAGGTCCACCAGGACCTCCTAGAAGGCGCAGGCACAGCAAAGCCATGGGATGAATTAATAATGCAACCCAAGAAAGCCAAACACCTACCCTGCCCAGTGTCAAAGGGCTGAGCGCTCAGGAAGAGCGAAAAAGTTAGTATCGCAACAGGAGAGACACCCACTACAGCACACAGACCCAGGGGCCACATGGGCATTTCCACCTCTTTGAATTATTGTGCCATTGCCTATCTAAGCAGATTGGTTTTCTTCAAATAAAAGTCGATAAAAGTGATTCCAAATACAGCAGTGATGTTGTCATTCTCAGCAGGAAGAGACATCGCTGTTGAGGAGCGCCTAGCGGTAGCGAAACCTGGTCCACTGCTCCTTTCCACTAACTTTCTTTAAGCCTCTCCTTGGCAGTTTAAATTTTCCAGGGTGCTTGAAGCACAGTATGAAAAGGGAAAGTAAAAAATGTCAACATTAAAAGCTGGTTTCGAAAGTCCATAAATTGGATTCCATTTCTATAAAGCTTAATGAAAAGCAGCGTTCAGAGAGCAAATACATCAGTGTTCTGATTTTCATTATGTAGTTCAACAACACAAATAATTAAGAATCTGAAGGAAAAAAAGAAGAGCTGCAGTTCTTAAACACATAACTACTGTAATGGTTTGCTAATGGGAACAATGCTATGCTACTTCATTAACTACAAATCTCACAGCCATAAGACTGAAAATATAGAACCAGAGTTACTGCTGACTACCTGTCAGGAGAAAGCTATTACATATAAACTAGTGGAACTCAGACAAACAGCAATCATATAATCGCAGTAAGCACCCAATAAACTAAACAACCCAGCACACACACCCCACCAAAAAAACCCTCACAACATATCCAGGCTTTACTTCTAAAAATAATCTGTTTACACTTTGAATGATGTAAATGATGCTCAAGCTAGTTCAAAGGCAGACAGAAAGAAAGACTCTTCTGGTACTAAATAGACGCAGGCAGAAACATTAAAGAAGAGACAGATCTTCTTAGATCTTTCTAAACACACACGCACAAAGAGAGGAATTAAATTTAAATAAACCTGAGATATTGCAGATTGTTGTCAATGGCATTCATACACAATATGAAATATTATTATTATTACCACTACTATATGGGAAGATGACTGGCCTACCTTTCAGAAGCAGCCCCTCAGTATTGGTCTGCAGTTGGTTTCTGCACTACGAATCAGTCTTTTCCATTCTTCTTTGGAAGTAAAAATCGAAATTAGGCTTGAGAAGCTTTACACACGGAGTTTTATCCAGTAAAGTATCATTATTCAAAGTTTCAATTCCACAAAATTTCACAGTTTCTAAGAGAAATAAGAAAAAAAACCACTACTTATGGTCAGTTTGTTTTTAAAAGTTGTATTATTTCATACCATTAAAAACATATAAATAGCTACTAAACATCAGATGAAATTTAAAACTCTTTATACAAGGTAGTCTATTTACATAATCAGAAACAAGACAGAGGAAGAAAAATATTAATTCCATTTTACAGATGAATAACGAATTCAGAGAGCTTGAAGTATGCACTAAAAGCCATACATAAATTATCTTTATAACCAGTAAATATGAGATGCCCAGAATCCCTGTATTTGTCTTAAACTGGACTTTCCAATTTGCTGATTTTCTTGCAAATATTAGAGAGACGTGAAAACACTTCTCAGAATGATATCAAGAATACCCATGAATTAAAATACACAAATACAACACACTCATGTTAATACTCATGACTACCTCTTAATTTTATGGTAATACAAAAGCACTATAGAATTTAGAAAAGATAAATATTGTGTATTTCAACATAATTGGTATGTACAATAACTGCATACTGATTGTGAACAGTGCCATAAACTAGGTAGTTTTCACCTCACATAATTGCAGAGATAATTTTATACCAGAACACAATGCATACCAAACTTTTCAGACAGTCAAATCCTCAATAATATGCGTGCATGCGTGCACATACATATTTACACAACTTCTACTGAGAATATAACAAATATATGTTGTCAGACAATTTCAGTATGGAGGTCAGCGAACTGAAATTAGAATCTCATCCTTTTAATTGTGTGGAAATCTAATTTCTTTGATAGAGTCCATCCAGCCCTCTACACAGACCAAGAGGTCTGTTTATGAAACCTGAAGTTTATAAGAAAAAAAGAACCCTTATAACAATGTAACAGTACCTTTCTAATCTCTACAGCACTGAACCAAATATTCTACCTGCCATTTGCAAGTGCAAGTAGCAACACTGATCTGCTCAGAAAAAAAACCAAAACATAACCATAAAAACAAACTGACCCACAAACAAGTCTTCTTATAGCTCCTTGTGTTCTTTAGAAAACAAGTATAAGATCATGTATATGTTGCCTGGGAAGTCACTGTTTCTGTTCTCCAGAAAATTAAGATTCTGGATAAAAGGAAATTTAAAACTAAGAGAAGCAAAGTTTGAAATAACCAATCCTATTACAATAAAATAAAATAAAATAAAATAAAATAAAATAAAATAAAATAAAATAAAATAAAATAAAATAAAATAAAATAAAATAAAATAAAGCCGGCCAAATTCAGAAATTCCCATGACTTAAGGTCCTTTTCAGACTTAGGATCCTGGAGAAGTCTGAGAAATTTCGTGAACCATGGAAAAGCTTCAGAATAAAGCAGTCCCTTAGGCTCAAAGTTGCACAGCAGGAAATCCAAAGTTGGTTAAAACTTTCTGATTCACATCAGACATTTGGGGTTTGGAAAATTGTATTTTCATACCACATGTGATCCAGGTTCCTGCATTAGAGGCGTGGATTACAAGGGAAAAAAAAAAAAAGAAAAAAGTCAATAATTACAAGGGCATTTCTACAGCCACACAATGAAGAATGGAAAAATCTGGTAAGTGGCCACTGTTTCCTGGGCCACCTACGTTCCCTGCAGCTCTGCTTAACAGCCTCTGGGACAACTGCCTTTCCAAAGTGCATGGGAAGAGGCATAATCTGATTAACAGAGCCTTTTCTTTTGAAGCTCTTTTCCCAGTTTACCTCTGCACTTTGGAAAGGTCGCTTTCCTAATCTACTGCAAATTAGTGAAAGTAAAATAATAACAAGGGTATGAAATTGAAGAGGAAAAACAGATAAAGTAATGACTGCAGGATACAGATTGAATACAGTCAAACAAACATCTGAAATTCAGTCCAAAAAAAAAAGTATGTTGGTAAGCTTACTCAACAAATGGAAATTCTGGACATAAAAAAACACACTGAAAACTTTTATTATTTTTTTCTTGAGGTCTTTGTGGTAGGTAGGGTCTCTGATCTTCACTGTAATGAATGCACGTCCCTTGCATAACGCCAGTGCTGAGTAGTCCTTGCCTCTAACTTGGAAGTTGAGACAGTGTCAAGACATTCGCACATATGTAAAGGTATCTACTCTTTGCCTTGATCTTTAAAAATAGGCTTGAATACCTGCATTTTTAGCTCTGAACCCAGGTGGGGAAAATGCTACCCTTATATGTCCAAGGAATACAGTAAATATGGGAGAATACTAATAAAGACTTCTACTGTTTATTGCATTATTTGCGAACAGTTTTGCTATTGTTCTACTGCTGAATAGTTACCAATGTTCACAATTAACAAATTCAATGGTTTTAATGCGATCAGAATTTACTGCTTTAAAACAACTGGCCTCTTTTCACCCCCATGAGGAATATGTCATTCATTATGTGGCATTAAAACTGTGGGTGGTACAATGTCTGTTCTCCTGCATGTGAACTGTAGCTTAACACCATGCCATAATCATTCACACATAGTAAAACTTCCCGGGAAGGAGTTAAAATGTAAAGGAGTTAACATTTTACACTGACACTAATTATTTTCACATGAAAACATAAAAAAAACTCAAGAGTTGCCTTCTTAACACTGAATAAGCAATTCTGCAAGAACGCTGCACCTAAAGGCATGGTCTGACTTGCTGAGTTCAGTGTAGGAGTAATTTTCATGTGTTTATGATTGCTGCAAGTCTCTTGTTTTGCTTCTTGTAAGAAAGAACTGTTCAAATCTTCTCCAGAGATGACAGAGAGAAACATGGAGAATCTGTACTTCCTCGTGCAACCTGAGGCTGAGTGACCGATCAGGACCCCTACTTGTAACTGAGAAACACCTAGGGGACAACAAGGAACATTTTAGTGATCAGGATTTTGGATATAGCTTTCAGAGAAACCCTCACTAGCCCACTTTCAGAGAAACCCTGACATAATGGTTATGCTAGCCTTTTGCTAAAAATATTTCTGGAAAAACTGCATAAAAGACATATGGCTTACACACAGAACATGTATTTTAATCTCTGCATCTCACCAGCCCTGACAGTCAACCAGGTACAGAGAATACCATGAAAATACAAGGATTATAGAATTTGTATTACATTCACATCCCTCAACTGTAGAACCACCTCATTCTTCCCATGTCTTGCTTCTAAATCTAGATAGGATTTGTTCAGATGTAAACTGAGCACATATTCCTTTCAGAACAAGCTCATGTGTCCACTTATCCCCCAGCAGCTCCAGACACATATTCCTGGACAGTCAGAAAAGATGAATATTGTAAATAGACATCACAGAGAAAACCTTCATGTTTATATGCACTGACTATGAGCAGAAGCAGATTTTCCAAGGGGTATTTTAAAATATTCCAAATAATTCAAAAGAGATAATTTACATACGGTGACAAGGTTTTCAAGTACTAAACACAGGGAAAGCACAACTTTTATGGAATATTTCCATATAAACCACCATATTTGCACATTACTGAGCCATGTCCCTGCCCTAAATGTAGCCAGAGCAGCTAATGCCTCTGAAGTGATACACAGAGATGTTATTCATATAGGACCCATAAGAAAAATTTTTATTCAGTAGAAAATTTTTAGCTTATATAGGAAACAAATCATTTTCTCCCACTAATGTGAGCAAAGATATATCCAGAAGAGAGAACTCCAAAAATAATGGTTAAAAAGCAATCAAAGACAGCAAGACACAGCTTTTTCCACATTTCTGTTTTCATGCTTTCTTGCTTTAATTAAATGAAGTAAAATTAATAAAGACTGAAAGGCAAATATGACATGAGATCTCAAAGGCTCAAGATTTTGCAAAAACCCTGACCAAGACACACTGCAGGACTATTTCTTGTAAATTTTATTACATGCCTTCAGCAGTACAATCATTCCTAATTCCTACCCAGACACAAGAAAATAAAAGAGTACCTACCAAGGGCAGGACCATAAGCCACAGGAAATGCTAATTTTTCAGTATAGGGCACTATTCTGGAAGAACCCATCAATTCTCGCTGGCTTTTTCGAAATGTTTTCACCAGACTCTTCCTCTGTTGAGTTAAGCAATTGAGACTGAGGATGGAAAAGCAGGATACTGGCTCTGCCGTAGGAAGATGCTGAACTCCTTCCCTGCTAAGTACGTGACCTGCTCTGAAAAGCCAGCCTCCCTCCATCTAATGGGCCTGGTGATCCTTCCAGTTGTGCAGCAAATATTCTCAAATTCTAAAACCAAAGAGCTTTATTTTCTTTAGTTTGCATGAATTATATGCAAGAATCAAATCCTTTCCAAGTTGGAAATAAAGTACTTAGTGTCTCTCTGGCTACCTCTAGGCATTTCTTCTTTCAGCAAGCAGAATTTTTTCCTCCATTCTTCTCTCGGAGGCCCTATCTCTTTCCACGTACTACACAAAAAGCTTATTGCTTTTTGGATTCCTTTCAAAGGGCACAGGGCCAAAAATTGGACATTACCCTGCCAAATACCATAGGTGTCTGAGTTTCTTATGGCATTTAGTGCTAAATCGCGCAGGAGGTTCTTAAAGGGATAATACCCAAGAATTCAGAGTCATTTCTATGTGAACTTTCTTTTACTTCCATGGCAAAATCCACTCAGCAATGATCACATCAAAGCTGCTACCTTCTGGTAAGCCTCAGTGCTGGGTGGTCTGTGCCAAGGGGCTCCCCAGGAAGCCCTAGGCAGTGGTTTTACTCACTGAGCCTGCCCCAGCAATGCTCAAGCGATGCAGGCGTCTCGCAAAGCAGGAAGGCGACCGGCGTCTTCCCTGCTCGTTGGCTGCGCCAGCCGCCCACACGTCGCTTCTTCTCCCTTGTTCCTTATCTGATTTACCACACATCATTTTTGACACAATTTTGGCAACTATGCAAAGGATTTCATCTTAGACAGTGAAGACTAGAGAAGCTAGGCAAAAAAGAAGAAAGAAGAGGTTCCTCACTACTTTTTTTTGATGGATACATGTGGAATTCTTTTATGCAAACACAAATTTTCCACTAAAAAAAAAAAAGCTCTCTATAATAAAGACCAAGGTTTTTCTCCCACTCCCTGAACATGAAAAGATAAGTTCTTTATGATCCTGGCAATGTTACCCATCCATAACTATGCTACAGCTCATGGCCGGTTTTAATAGCTTGTTTTATTACCCGGCTATATCAGACAACAAGTTGTTCTCACAAGATATTTGCTCAGGGAATATGGGATTGGAAAAAAAGATCCCACAAAATTCACAATCCTTCACAAAATTGCTGAACAAGTTCCTCCCTTCCTCAGTGAGGATGAACACAGACAGTATGGAAGAGCTGACTATGCAAGGGACCTTGCAGATTAATACACAGCCATTGGGCTTTAACTGGAATAACTAAAGCAAACAAAAAAGGCCTCAGACATACAACTGAGTCTCTAGAGACTTGGTCCAAACTCACCTTTTCTCCTCCAGCACCCAGTTTTGCTCTGTGAGGAGCAGTTTCTGACAGGCTTGGCGTGCTTTGCGGCCCACCTCGCGAGAAGCTGCAGGAAAACAGCCGCCATCTTCAGTATTTCAGACACCAGAATCAGATGGTGCTCAGCCAGGGCACCAAAAGCAGGAAAAGTGGCATGCAAATCATCTCTGACCATTCCCACCACGGTCTGAGAGGAAGAGGCGCCTTTTCCAGGCACAAAGAGGCTGGGTGGCACCACGAGGGGCAGCGCTGCAGGCAGTTCCCACAGCGCGGGCAGCAGACCTAAAATGGCCGCCAAGGTGCCCTGGGGCCCAGCAGTCACCGGATCTGTTCTCCTCGCCTTGGAGGAAGGCTCACTCAAAACTGTGCTTTGCCGCCCTTTTCCTCTGCAAACCTGCGTTCTTTGAAGTTTTATATGTTTTTTAAATTATTATCAAATGTAACACGGTTGGAAATACTTAAGCCCATAATTTCCAACTGATTTGTGTGACTAGGTCTAGTCTCTAATGGCAGCAGCTCAAGGATTAAGAGCAGGGGATTTGCTGCCGTGCAGCTTAGTGAGTCCTGCAGACTGTGCTATATAGACAGACCATAACGAACTGTGGGACAGATTTGAACCTTAAGCAGAATCAGCCGTATCTCAGTTTAAATGATAAATTCCCATATACAGCTCTTCCAACTGAGGGAAAGAAAATTGATTTTTATTCCTTTCTGGACGTGCCCAGAACAGCTGTTGAATAAGTTCTGGTCAGTTATACCTCTACAAGCGTAGCAGTGTAATTTCCGTGGTAGAAGCTTTTGTGCATCAGTGAAGTTGAAGAAAAAAAGAGCCAACGAAAATGTAGCTCTCACATTCCAACCTGAGCTATCAGAGATGGGGTTTATCAAGCAACACTAGCAATAGTAAATATACTTGACATTTTAGTTACCGAATTAAATATATAGGACCCAATAATGTCATTTTTATGGAGTAGCGCTATACTTCTGAGAATATGTCAAAAGGGAAATTAATTTAACTAAACAGAAAAGAACTATCTAAAACTGACAAGGGATATGAAAAAGTTGCTACATAACATTTCAAAGATGCCTTATCAAGTGTCCCTGAGGACTATGGGCTGTCAGAGCATCAAAATGCACCATCATTCTACTCGCATGGATGTCTCATGCCAGGCATCGAGGTTAGGCTGCAAAGATGGCAGTGTCCATTAGCACTCTTTGCACTGATTAAGTCCCAATACTTGTCTATAATAAAAAAAAACTCACGCCAATGACAAATCTAAAGTTTAAATTTAGACAGTGCATATGATCAAAGGGGAGGGAATAAAAAACTCATTGAATCCTCTCTCCTGGGGTGAACTCATTACTGTGTATTTACATAATGGTGTTTTGAAAGCCAGTGAAGTGATGCTCTGTTTTTGTACCTCAATGGCTTCCCCACATAAAACGCAGCAATTACTCTCACCAGGTAAATCAAGTAACCAGTGAGATGATCTGGCCAAATGAGCATAACGACACTTTGTACCGTGTAGTAAATGCCTCTGGAGAGCACTTCTACATCTGTCCCTTTGATTCTTGTTTGGTCATGTTTGTTGTAGAACATCTTTTGGTAGCAGAAGTATCTCATCCACATCCCACTTAAGACTTATTTGTCGTACACGAATAATGAGTTTTCATTTAATTTCACAGCTGTTAACTGCAAGCTATTTGCAGCCTCGTGTCACAGGTCATCACCCCTCTAGAACCATGGCAGCAAGTATAGATTTGAAGCTTATTTTCTCTGAAATATTTTTTCAGCTCGCTGTGAGCAGTGACTTCCAGTAAGTGAAAAGAATTCACTACGTGGCTTTATTCTGCAGAACGCCTTCTGGAGGGGAAGATTTCAATTTCAGAAACTTGCACACAACTCTCACTTAAGTATCTAAACTTTACGTGAAATAAAACCAAATTTAAAAACTGTTCCAAAAGATTGCTCATTATGCTTCAGAGAAAACAGTGGCAGCCATTCAGTTTGGATTAAATGTGAATACAAATAAAATTCAGTATATGCTTCCTAAGCATAGGCTGTACCATGGTCATAGAAATATGACTTAAATATCTGATGAAAGCTCAGCGGCAAGGCATACCCTGCAGTAGTTCACTCAGTACATCCCATAGCAGAAAATACTAAGTAGCCAGGGTGTATCTTCGACACAGGGAGCACCATAAGGCAGAAGTCACTGAACTGGCCTCAAGCTCCCTCTTCCCAAGCTCCTACCCTTACCCAGCTCCAAAGCTGGCCTCATTTGGAGGCTCACACAGCATCACTGCAGGATGGGCAGTGCCTCCGATGCAGCCAAACCAAAGGGCAGCACAAGTCAAGACTCCGATCTTTTACCAGAACACCAAACCTCACCTGATAGCCTTAAACCACTATGATTAAACTATTCTGCTACTACAAAATGTATTCAACAATATTTATTGTTTTTCAAATCAGTTTATACCTCTAGCATTACTGAGTAAGTTAAACCTATGTCCATTTTATACTAAAAGCAAAGTACAATGAGTTGGATATATTCCAGTCAATCCTAGGAAGTATCTCAGTTAACAATTACATAATCAAAACTCAGACCAGACTGCCAATCAAAATAATCCTGTTTGGAGAAAAGCACTTGTAAGATCATTTTAGAAAGTACTTAAGCTGTTAGAATATCTGCATCTAATAGCTCAGCAAGAATAATGAAGTTGTTGGGAGACAGAACGCACATATCTTTATTCCAATTCTTACTAGCAAATAAAAGCAACCATTTGCAGTGGGAAAAAGGATCTCTCTCTTTGTCATTTTAATATCCATATGTATTCTATTAAGGCATAAATTCAGAGCTGTCTCCAAGCTATTCTTAAATTGAATGAGTCTTTCTGGGCTAAATCTAAGAAAATCTAATTTTAAAGAAATTGAACTTGACTTCCTCTCTTTTCATTCCTCAATTTCTTCTTAAAATGAGCTTTCAAAATTGAAAATTCTAAGCTAACATAACTGTTTTCACTTCGATTTGGCACTCAAAATTCTTTGGGAAAATGTGACAGAACCATGTTCTGTTACAGTTCTGTAGGCTACCCCAAAGCTATACTCGAATTTATCTATATGCAAACACGCCAAAAAGATAGAATTTGGTACTTATTTTCACTGCTATATTCCTGGAGAGTTACTTTCATCCAGCCTCTGTTCAACCCACACTGCAGTCCATATACATCCTGTGTTAAAATTGGAAAGTCATTTTATTTTTCTTTCATTCAGCTCATCTGGGAAATAGAGATGCAAATATGTAGAGTGGAGCCTTGTCTGGGGTGTATTACCAATTTTTATGTCACTGCAAGATTCATATTAAAAAAAAAAAGATAGATACTTTTAGATACTTTTATATGTACTTACACACCAAAATCCCACTTACCTGGGGACAATATGCATACTTCTGGTAACCATACCTTTCAGCCATTTGCTCATCTTTGGACTAGTTCTATTTCTCTTTGTGATTTTTCTTAATCATTCCAAATTGAAGCTAAAGTCTCTCCTACTTATACACGTGCATACATTACATGCCCTTAAATGCTTCAGAAAAATAGACTGCGGTACTGGGATTTGATTTCCTTGTTTGAAATTTGTTTCAGCATTTAGAAGCACTCTGTGGTGCTTCCAGAAAACACTTCTATGGAGAAAGCTATGAGATTTCTCAGATGTTTTACAAGACCAGCTTGCTTTTCCTACTCAGTGAACTACTAGCTATGCAGTTCATGGGATACACAAATAGAATTACAAGCTGATACTTTGCTCCACAATCAGTTATTACATATGCAAGACATAAGTTAATACAGTTTAAAAAAAATCTTTGAAATATGCTGTGTATGCCAAAACAGCAGCTCTTTTATTATGTATGGCCTTTCAGAAGGGGGAATTACATGCAAACATCCACGAGCAAGCCATGCAGTAAGCCATCAGAATTAAGTTACATTCAATATAACATCTTACTGCAGGAAAATAATTAATCTTGCATTCAACACTATTACAGAGAACTTGAACTGCTTTGCTGAGGAAGCCAAGTTTTCAAAAGCCTTTTCAATCAGCTCTGAAACTAAAAAGGGAAAAGGAGCTAGAAGAGGAATTCACACCTGTGCCTCAGAGCCGATAGCTGTTCAAAGCCACTGGATACACGGAGCTGTGCATGTCAGATTGGATCACCCACTTTAAAACAGTTTCTAAACTAAATTCAGCTCCCACTGCAGGCTCGTTAAGTGACAGGCATTATCAGCTCATTTAATTCACCTTATTCTCCATTCCTCTCCCACACAGGCTCACCAGGTCTTTAGGAAGGAAGGCTTTGCTCTCCCATTACAGTAATCGTCATGGTACCTCAAAACGATTAGCTTGGCTGAAAAAGCAAAGCTTTAGTTTCCCTGAAACAGAGAAGAGCTGGACTTGATGACCATATAAACCTCCTACAAAAAGAGTACAAAAAGCCAAGACTAACTAGGGTAGTTCATTACATGAATTTCTTGGAAATGTTCAGTATGTGCTTTTGCAATCAGTACTCCCACAGAATGCCACAAAGAAATAATTAATAACGACCTCTCTTTTTCTTTTAAGTGACTGCATTATGCAAAGAAATATCTTTCTGTTTTTTAAAATCTTTGTTCTTTTTGTGAAGTCTTGCTAAAAAACTGTCAGATTTCGTTGAGGCCAAAAGCCAAACTACTTTTTTGTGAGTTTGCTAGTAACATGCCTGGAACATGTATTATCCGTTCAGTACCTTAAATTGAACCTTAAACCCACTTTCTACTTCCAAAGCGACCAGACGCGCTGGCGCGGGGACAGCAGCGGCGCCTGGCCCGGGCCACCCTGTGCACGGCCGCGCGCTGCCTCCGCGGCCTCCCTGCTGCACGCGCAGCACCTCTGACTTCATCATCGCAAATACTCCTCCCACGGCCAGAAGTCTGGTGCAGAAACATCCAGGATACCCTGGTGGATCTGGAAAAGATTCGCAACTCTCACCAATTACACTGCCCTTCTTTTTTCCCCCTTGAAACTCTGGTTTACAGTATTAACCTCCATAAACCAGTTTATATTCCTCCTTAGCCAACTATGCCTTCCTATAATGCCAGGTACAGTACAGGAATAGAGAATTAAAATGAAATGTGGTAAGAAAAGCCATTCCATGTTAGGTAGTTCACACATTGACATTACTGGCAGAACAAACTCAGATTATTCACTGGCAATGCATTACTGACATTTTCAGGTTACTACTGGCAAACAGAGTATTATAGTGCAGTATTTTCATTACTCTTTAATATTCTTACTTGAAGATGGTGCAGAAAAAAAGTCCCCAAAACAACAGCTACCATTAAGAAAGCTTCATCCTATCATGGACGTCCCACTCATGCCCTTGGAAAATGCCTCTGACACAGGTCTGCTTGATGGACACATACAGAGTTGTTTCCATACATCTCTAGACATGGTCAAGACATGGTAGTTCGGTCTTGTCTGTTTAGATATTAAAAAGCAGTCAGTATGTGCAGAGGAAGGATATCAGTCCCAAGGGACCAAGCTTTTACCTGGGGACTGGAGATTTAACTGTAAGCAACTCCCCCCTTGAGCAGAATTTACTTGGCAGAAGACTTTACACATTCACACACATTTATTTACATACCTCAAATTAACCTTGACCCAGCACTTTATCAGCATCTCATTCCCTCACCTTCTTCAGGCAGTACTTTTAGGCTGTTTCCCTGCAGGCCAAGGAGCTGAAAGCAATTTATTTCTGAGGGAAGACAAAGCAAAACGGATCATCCCTGGGGCTGTTCCTGAGGCACTGGCACCGTATTTCCCACCAGCAGGCCACAGCTGATGGACACGCAGGTGCTCTTTGCCTGCGGGCACAGCCCCATCCAGGCTGTCACCCGCTTGCGGCCATGCAGCTTCGCCTCTCCGTGCCACAACAAAGCACATTTGCAAAGGTCCTGCCTCCCCCCACGTCTCACACCCTCCAAACAGGTACGTGGATATAAATCATCTCAATGAATTGTTCTGGACACTGCGGCTTGCAACACAGTAAACAAACTTTGCCCTTTCCTTTCAAGACAGCATCATGAAAAGCCTTTCACACCACGGAATCATAGAATGCTCAAGGTTGGAAGGGACCTCTAGAGATCATCTAGTCCAACCCCCCTGCACACACAGGGTCACCTAGAGCACGTGGCACAGGACTGCGTCCAGGCGGGTTTTGAAGATCTCCAGAGAAGGAGACTCCACAACCTCTCTGGGCAGCCTGTTCCAGCACTCTGTCACCCTCACTGTTAAGATTTTTTTCCTTAAGTTCATGTGGAACTTTTGATGCTTCAGTCTGCGGCCATTACCTCTAGTTCTGTCGGTGGCCACCACTGAAAAGAAGCCAGCATCATCCTCCTCACTGCCTCCCTTGAGGTACTTATAGACACTGATCAGCCTTCTCTTCTCCAGGCTAAACAGGCCCAGCTCCCCTGAACACACAGGGGATTGTTCCTCCTTAACTTCCATGTTTCCATGAGGTGTCTTTTGCCATTATTGACTAGCCCAATAATTAGCACATACTCTTAGAGCACGAGTTTTCCAAATATACAGGGGAAATAGCACCCAGGTGTCCATAAAAGGTTTATGGAGTGAGGACAGGATCGCTTCAGCTGACTGCAGCGCCACTGCAGCACGTGTGCAGCACTAAAGCTAACACGACCTTTCCTTGAAGGCAGTAAACACTGAGATACCCTGATATCATCAGTAACAGCAGTGGAGTTTTCTCATCAGTTACGTTTTCACCTCCTGCCGGAGCGAGGTCCCTTAAAAGGCACACACTTGTGCTCCAAACACAAAACTTTAGTTCAATGAGTCATCATTGCCTCGCAGCCACAATGTTATAAAACATGCCCTGCAATAGGGAATATGCACAAAATACATCACTTTTTGTTTTCCAATTTACCGCCTTCGACCTGCATGGAAGACCTACAAGCCTCTTGCCGCCTTTGTAAGATTAATGTTAGTTTAAGGGAGATCAATGACACCTTAGTCACCAGCTAAGGGAAAAAATCTCTCATTTTTATATCTGACTTGCCAGTTTGTCACTGGTAAGAGTGAGTATGCATTTGGGTCTGATAGGCTCATAAATAAAGCAAAGAGTGACTGCAGCAATATAGTGGGAACTCCTAAAACGCTGTACTTTTATCCCTGCTCCTTCCCCGTTCCTACCCCCGAACACCTCCTCAACCTCTACAAATTCAAACAGAAGATGAGCAAGTTCTCCTGCAAAATGATGTCTCTCAGTTGCCATCCCTTGACACAGATTAATTTGGTACACAGCCTCCCGACATCTTTTGGTGGCTTTTAGCAGCATTTTTTTCCCTTATAATTTCTCTTTGAAGAGGAAAAGTTTGGCTGGCTTTTACTAGCACAAAAATGAGCAGCTTTCCCCCTCATTATAGGACACTATTACAATCAACTTTTCCCTCCAATTACACCAAAAATGCATTGTGTTTTATAAATATTTAGTGACAGGACACCAGACAACAGTTTCTAACAGCCACTGAGGAGAAAAGTAAAAAAGTAAAATTGGATATTTATAAAAGCCGATGAGCACAGAAGGAGCACATGAGAAAGGCAAAAGAGACAACAAAAATGAGAACGGGTCATCCCTAGTGACGGAGAGTTCGCTGATGTTAGTGTGGGACAAGGCAGTTTTTCAGACCAGCAACGCGGACGTTGGGAAGCTGATGGCTGCTAAAGGGCAGGAAGAAGAGGACAAAGAAAGTCAAGTCCTGATACCATTTGCATGATTAATTACCCTTAAAGCTGCACAGGTACCTTCCATGCTGCATTTTATTATACAGCAAAGAAACACTTTGATGCTGAATAATATTTTGAAATTAATTGAAGTTTCTGCAGTCAGTAATTTTTCTCTGAATAAAGCATCATTGGCAATTTTTTATACAAAACTGAACTCTTGACAGAAGCCACTTAAAAAAAAAATCTATACCTCATGTCCAGAAACGTTGCTAGAAATACGATTTGGACGCTTTTCTACACTGGCAAAACTGCGTTGCTACATTTCTGAAATTTCTGTATCTACCCAACTCAGTGGTGCTGCAGCCGAACTTCCTGCTAAGCTTGCAAGGCCCTCAGTTAACATCAACTACAGCATGCCTCAGGCTCGAAGTTGAGGAGATCGCTATACATCCTTATTTTCCCAGACATATTTTTTTAACACAACTGAAAAAAAAATACTGATTTTTGTCTGTCAGTAGCAAAATTTGTTTTTTAGGGAGCAAAAGAAATGCAGCCAAGATTACTACAGGAAATACCACGATGTCAGATTACTTTCAGTTCACACCATTTTGTCTTTACAGGAGCATCACAGCAGGTATCAGACAACAAGGAAAATTTATTGGAGGGGATGCTATGCAAAATGTCCAAGTTCAATTTCTGCTTCCATCTACCCACCTATTTTTAAAAGATATCACAAACTTCTTGCAACAAGGCTCACAGGTTCGTGCCCTTGTCTCAAATAAGGATTTTCATGTGTATTACAAGAGAAAAAACAAGCAGCAGCAACAAAAAAAAGAACAGTGAATACATTATTCAGCAGTAACTAACTGCACAGTAAATAGAAAAGTTTCAGAGCAGATGTACATCTGGGCAATTGAATCAAATAATAAGCAAAAATAGCAGAATATAACCTACAGGAGGCAGTATCTTTCTTACACACTTTAAAGGTTAATTCAGCTATTTGCTTATGTTCTTCCTCTTTATTAAATCTGTATGTTTTCATGATGCTGGGAGAACATAATAAATCATGTCCAATGTTAAAAGTTATGGTAATGATCTTAACTGAATTATTATTTTGTTATTTTGATAACATAAGTGTTCTCAAAACACCACAAATGTATGTAGAAAAGACAGAAAATTGGCCAAACTGAAACTCTTTAGCAAAGCTGCTTTGCTAAGAAAGCCCCTACTGATGCTCCCCATGTTCCTGACCAGTTTTTATTTCTGCTCTTCCCCATTCCAGTAACAATTCCCATCCCACATCCGTCATCAGCCTCACTCGCTGCAGCTGCCCTTCCTTGCACACATTTCATAACCTGCAGAATGCTGAGTTTCTGTGAGACTCCTTACAGCAGCTACCTCGCTTTGTAGCATCAACCAGCCTCTTACATTTGATCCTTCAGGCACAAAAGGAAAATGATTCTTACCTCTTAGCCTGTTTTAATTAACTGCACTTCTACAGTTCATTAGACTTGATATTCCTGATTTAGAAGTGACATTAAATAGAAGGTTTTTAGTCATTTACAGGGGATGCGAAGCACTAATTTTCAGCTGTTAGATCAATATTTGAATTAAGCCCAGATTTCCACTGGGAAGATGTGTTCCCTTTTCAGTTTGCCTCCAAAGGAGCCTTCCTGGGGGAGAGGACACTTCCCGTCTGCCACAGCAACAGAAGAGGTGATCAGAGGCAGGGCAGAAGGGGAGATAAAGGGGGATATGACAAATATCCCCATTTAGTTTGAAAGGGAGAGAAATGCTGTAAATCACTGCTATCCCAAGCACATTTTGGGAGCACAACATCCTCCCAGGAGATACCATCCAAATACGCTTTCTCAGCAAACTTTTACACAGAGGGCTTACACCTACTAATAATGGGTATATTAAGCATTAGGGAAGCATACAAAGATAATACAAAGAGGAAAGGTGGGATGCAGTTTGCTGACCTGACTTATTTATTTTATAATTTGCACTGCAAAAAAATTTCCCTGTATTCACATCCAGATAAGCTCGTGGGACAAGTCACCTCGATCTAAATGAAAATCGTTACTTGATTTGCCACTTCCAGTAAGCCCATTACTATCTCTGTCTGACTACACCTCAAATCAAGTTGATCAAGACGAATGGAAAGTTAAATGCACGATTCACCTAGTAATGTGCATTGCTCAGTCTTCGCACTCCTTATCAATCAATTCAACTAACATTGCATGGAAGTTGGACGCTGTCCAGTCTGAGGCAGTCTGATTCCACACCTAAAGGATTTTTTATTAAAAGAAATCTGTAACACAAGAGAGAGGCAACCTGGCAGAGGAACACATCTGAGGGGCTCACTACTGCTTGGGATTGAAAGGAGCAGAGACAAGACAACACAAACTGCACTGCTCTAAGGGCAGCAATAGCCCTTATGCTGCCCAGCATAGGCAGCATGGCCAAGCATCCTTCTGGATCCCCTCCTCTGCTGCCTGAAAGCTCAATCCCAGGGAGAAGAGAGTACATCCAGGGGAGAAGAGAAGACATCCAACACGCTGCTCTGCATCCTGCAGCGTGCATGTAGAATGGGACTTGCGCTGCAATGTGGGAAGATTTTAAAGGAGACCTTTTAGAATAGTTTCCTTTGCCTACAGATTAGAAAAAATAAATGCAGAAAACATCAGTTCCATGCTGTATTTTTTGGAAGTTATCAGGTGGGCATTGCTATGTATGCAAGGAAGAAATGGATCTTGAGCAAATATATCCCTCCTCAAAGACAGTAGGTGTTGAACCCTATCAGATGCTGAGTTCAAATGTTTCAAACAGTAACATTCTTTTCCCTCTCAAAAGCTTCTCTACTAGCTAGGGCAGTATTTCCTTAGCAGTCAAGCTGCTACACTTCTTGAACTTTACCTCTAGTGTAAAATAAAAATAATGGCAAAATTAAGCTCTAAAGCTTCTGTGACATTTCAGGCCTCTGGAATACACTGCGTAGCAAGCAAGAAGTCCCATCTTCTCTTTTTCGCCATAGCTTTGGGTACATAATTTCTTATAGTCTGAAGTGAAAACAAATCACATTAAAATAATGTTTCAGGAAGGACAACAGAAGGATTATGCATTTAATGAAAACTGCTTATGAAATCTCATTAAAAAATCTGCAGCTACCACATCGGTTGGGATTCACTCCACATGAGCCCGATCACTCACCCTTTTAGCCTCTGCAGTCCTGCACAAGGAAAAATGTGACCTGTCCCATGTCAAAGTGCCTTTTAGCATCATTATCGCCTTCATATCTAAAAATAAAAGAAATTCTGATGCATCACCTGCATACTTCATATACTCAGCCATGATTTAACTTTTTTTTTTTTTTTTTAAAAAGAAAGCTTTAGGGAATTAGTTGTGAAACAGACACCTGCAAACGCATAAGGAAATATCGAAGGGGATTTCAAGTGCTCTCGAGAGGAATGCGTCTAAAACCCAACGGACATGAAAGACATCCAGGATGATTCCTCTCAGACGCAGATGAGCTGCTGATGAAAATGAATGTTAGTCAAAAAAGGCATTCATTTATTAGGGCATCTGAACAAATACCAATACATCAATGAGTGGGAGCAGACTCCATTGTGACCTAAGACTTTTTAATGCAGAAAATTGTCCTCCCCATTAAATAACAGGGCAAATTTTTATATACTCAGACATTGACTGAGTATTTCTGATTTACCTAATAAAGCAGGTGACATCTTCTGTCAATACCATCTGTGGCAGCTGCATGACAATAACCTAAGGTTAAGCTTTTGCAAGTATATACACTGAAATTAGAAAGTGCTACTGTTAAATGTCAAGACTCTAGAGACAAGAGTTATGACTAAAGATTAGCCCTCACCAAACAGCCCTCACCAAAAAAAAAAAAAAAGTCATGCTACCCTATCACTTTGTTAATAATTCCAGTGTGGTTTGTAGTAAACAGTTAAAGACAAAATCACATTTCCAATCATGGATCAGTGTTTCTAAGCTGAAACATGGGAATTGTGAGCCGTCTCACTGCAGGGAGGAAGCCCAGGGTAGGCCACGGCAGGCCTTCAGCTGACAAGCGCGCGCACCTGAGCACACAGGGGACAAGCTACTGCAGCCCGTGATACCCAACACGCGGCCGATGAGCACAGCGCGGCCCCCACGCTCCTCCAAAAGCCAGCGCGGACGCTCCGGGGCTCGCCTCGTGCTCAGGGCTGCATCGCTCGCCGGTTTTTGGAATACTCTTTCTACAGAGTTCCTCCAGGAAAGGATCCAGGGCAAGGGTTTTGTAAGAGCTGCAGCCTCCACCCTCCAGGCTGCAGCCCGGATCATGGCAGCAGCAACCTGACGTGTTCCCGAGGGTGGCTGGCAGCCTGTATGACGTGTCCCGACAAGTACAGACGCGAGGAAATGGTTGGGGGCGATACATACAGAGCTCTGTATCTGACACTTCAACTGAGCATTTCAATACTGAAATCTTCAATATCTTTTCATTTCAATATCTTTTTATCTTATTTTAGCTGTGTAACATTTTCTTCAATAGCTTTGTAAAGTTTCCATGCACCTGGACATCTGAAAGCTGTCTTAAAGTATGTTACATCCTTTTATAATAAAAAAGGACAAATATTTTTTCATTTGTTTTAAGCTTTCTCTTGCCTTTTTTTTTTTTAATCTTCACAGAGGCTATACAGTGTGCACCATTTTCAAGATAAACCACTTTATTTTACGACATGGATGCCCCCTGTATATTTGCAGTGCTCACTGACCAGGTCCAAAAGATGTAGCTCCTAATAGATATTCTGGAGAATTAAAACTGCCTTACACATTACATATATAAACTGTTTTTGGTTTTTTCCAGATAGCTCCACTTCCTCTTCAGGCTCACCAGACAGACAGAACTCCTCGTTTGAAAGAAGCCACGCTTAACAGCGCTGTGCCCGTAAGAATAAAGCGGGACACAAAACCCGCAGCACCTCAGGTCTACACAGGCACCACTGCCTGAAAGGCAAGGGAGAATAAACTGAAAGCCACGTATACTACCACTTAAATGCAAGACAGGATGTATCTTTAAGTTGCCCAGAGAGGCAAGGGAATGAGTAAATTGCGAGTAAACACCTAAAATAATCAACCACTTAAGCAACAACAAGGAAAGTACAGTCGTATCAGAGCTGATAGATCAAGAAATTAAGTGTAGCTTACTCTTTGCAATAGTTTATACACAGATTTACCACTCCCTAGGCTGGCTGTGAAACGGTGCTTATTAATAATGTCCCACTTCATTTAAGAAGCTTGCTCCTCAAAGGTGTGTGCAGGGAAGATGTCGAAATCTGGTGCAGAGAACACTGCTGCAGAGATTAATGTAACCTCTGAAAGGCCACAGGCTCTTTTAAACAAAAATATCATTGACATCTGGAAGTGTTTGTTAAAAACTGCAGACTGACAGAATGGGGACACACAAACATACGGCTAAGGAGAATAGATGCAGCGATGGTGTGTGCATTCGCTTATTATTCCGTTATTTAAAATAGATACACTTCATGTGCTGCTTCTCTTACTTCCACAAACGAGTTTTCTGCAAAGTGCTTGCTGCAATTCAGAAGAATGATAATTGGACTTAGCATTAACATAAAAATAAAAATACATCCTTAAATGCTTCCCCACAGTGTGGTGGGGAACTTCAAATTATGAAGTTATTTCTTTCTTACTTATGAACTTAGGACCACAAGCCCTTTCAAGCCTTCACAAATTAGAAAGTTTTGAAGCCATGAGCCTATGGCCACTTTAAGCGACCTGTTCCCCCAATTTCCTGCGCGTGCGCAGCTGAAAACAGCGCAGGAGGAAGCCGAGGAGCCACCGACGCGGCCCGGCCGGCCGCCGCGCCGCCCCAAGCCCTCTCTGCCTCCCCTCGCAGTCGCACCAGCATTTACAGCAAAGCCATCCTGGTTTTACTTTCCTGAGGAATTTGCTTTTAGATCTCCTTTGACTTACTGTCCCCTCTCGCTCAGTGCCCCCGCGCGTGCCTCGTTTTTACCTCTCTCCTCACATCATGCCGCCTAAAGGAAATTCTCTCAAGCACAGGGTATGTTTCTGCACGTTCAAAGCAGTGAGACGAGCACAGTAAGGATCTGCAGTAGCATAAATAATATATGCGGCTTATGTCTCCAGGAATTTACTTAAAACAACAGCAAAATTTATTTTTTCTTGGTGACCTTAATGTCAAGCCCAAAGCTTTTTGTCTGGATATGTACAGATTCTTCAAATGTCTTATTTTTTGAGATTCAGTGACTATGTCTACAAGGAGGAAGTATGAAAGTTATGAAAAGTTAGCATTTGCACTTACAGTACAACCAGCCTGAACAATTATTTGAAGGAGGAGTACCAGGCACTAATTAGCCACTACTTTTCTGAAGCATCTGACAGCACAAATGCTTTTCCTGAGTTTCTGTAAGCCTGTTTAAAAATTCATCAAAGCACTTGCACATATAGTCAGGCTGTGAGACACAATCAGGCTCCGTTAGTACAGATGAGGAAACTTGCACTGTATGTCACCCTACCTCATACTAGCCCCTCACCTTGCAA
The DNA here is from genome assembly GCF_059628265.1 of Tinamus guttatus. NCBI lineage: Eukaryota > Metazoa > Chordata > Aves > Tinamiformes > Tinamidae > Tinamus > Tinamus guttatus. The sequence goes on along the minus strand of NW_028288774.1, from coordinate 14,237,994 downwards.
AGCTCCTGTCCAGCTCCCATCAAAATGGGAAAGGGTTAGAAGTCTCAAACATAATGTATTACTAGTTTGAAAACTTGCTTTCCAGGCAGAGCAGAGAGAAAAATTAGTGGCTTTTCTTAGAGAAGGCACCATGGCTCAGGCGGGCTGCTTGGAAGGAGTTAATGTACTTATCGCTCTATTTCAAAAATACCCTTTTCAGATCAGCATCATGTAGTTTAACAGCTTGGGCAAAATCTTGTCTACTTAAAAATGCTACAGAGATAACTTTAAAACACTTTAAGACTTTAAATGCTACAGAGATGACAAAAGCCCAAGCCAAAATATCTTAGAGCTTCATCAGCTGTTGAGAAACACAGTCTGAAGTCTGATTGAAATTTATAAAAGCCCCAGTTAATCCTGTGGACTAAATAGCAGCATGAGATGCAAGTAACTGTTATCTCTAGCTGCCCACACCTGAATTTGTCCAGCGAGCCTTTGTCTTTGTTATCATAAAACTTGCTTTGTCATGCAAATGTGCCCATTCGTTTCCAAGTGAAACTATAAATATGTATAAGAAAGAAGAAGCAAGTGACTTCATCTGGGGCGCTTCCACGGAGAGCTAACAAAACCAGTGTTGGAATAATGGCTTCTCCAGAAGTAACCCTACATGAAGTTAAGTACTGAAAAGTGCATTATACTATGCAGGACAAAACACAGGCAAAAGAACGGCCCTGTAACAAATCACACATCAGCATAGCGTAAAAACTCTTTTATCTCCAGATGAAACTCCTGCAAACAACTGACCATCGCACGTAAGGTTTAGTGCTCAGTGTACCTTGAAGCACATGCTTGAAGCAAAGCGTAGCTGCCCTGAATGTTTGGTAACATGTGGTACACAGCTGAAGCAGGGAAGAATTCATCAAACCTGTCCACATTTCGCTTCAACTTACTAGACAACTGCATCCATCGACAGCCTCCTGCCGCCTCCTCCTGAGAAGCGCTGTGCGTGGCCGGCAGGGCAGCTGCAGCAGACGGCGAGGCGGTGCCTGAGGCGAGCGCTGCGGCTCGGGCCACAGGAGGGCAGGGAGCCAGGGCTCCGCGGGCCCTCGGCCCTGCCAAGCTGCTCGCCAGCTGCAGCACCCGCAACGCGGCCTCCCAGCAACAGCAGCACTTCAAATTTGCAGTTTTCACGTCAGATAATGCCACTTGCTTCTGTCGGAGCCGGGTGCCTTTTTTCCTGTCGGGAAGCTTCAGGGGAGCTCCAGCTCGACACAACCCTGTTGAGCCATGGCCCTGTCCTGGGGTCTGCTGTAGGCCGAGGCCATTTGGATTTTGTCTTGTCCTCCTCCTAATGATTTCAATCACAACTTGAATATTGCCTTCTGATAAGAACATGGAAAAACGACTAAAGCTGTCTGAATTAAATTTGGCACAAAACATTGCTCTGAAGGTCTTATTTAACTAGTTTTAGCCTACAGCAAGGTTTTACAGTCAAGCTATCAACTCCTTAATAACAAGATGCCTAGAAAAGTGCTGACAGACCCTTTGCAGCTTGGGCAGCGCTCATTAAATCACGCTAGCAGAGAGCAGTCTTAGGGGGCCACATCCGCGGCTCCCCAGAACGCCTGACACCCCGATAGACACGCGCCGCGCCGGCCACGTGTGCCACGGACTGACCTCGCGTCTCCACGGGACGGAGCTATGTTATCTTCTGTCCACATAACGACTTCGGCAATGAACGTTAATGACCTGCTCATTAGCTAACAAAATCATATCCCACCGCTGTGGAAGAGCATTTAACTTGGAATGATGTGTCCGTAAGAATCAACTTCAAAGGGAGACTTTTAGTGAAGGCTTTTGTAATGGATTACTTCACCACAGGACTTTATTTTTCTGGATTTACTAACTTTATGTAATTTAATTTTGAATTATTATAAGCCTGCCCATGCACGGGATTTCCTTTTCTTCCTAAGAGTCATTCTGCTGAAATAGGGGCAAGGACACAAGTATATTTTCTTGCCTGAAGAAACATGTCAAAGCATTTAGAATAATCAAAAATATTCAGATGCTTGTGCCCAAGAACAGATTCCAGGCCTGAGGTAGATTTATAGGGTTCATGCAACCTGGAGGCAGGAGATTCTGGTTTTTGCAACAGAGATTCCCAACAAGCATCAAACAGAAACATCATAAATGTTATGTTGTTATGAAGTTTATGAAATTATTATGAAAACCTAAAATCACTGCAAAATTCATCTCAACTAGCAAACCAGCTTGCCCAGGGCCTTCCCTGGTCAGCTGAGGGTCTCCATGAAGGAGACCCCACAGCCTCTTTGGGCAACCTGTTCCAACACCCAGCCACTCTCGCTGCAAGAACACCTCCCCTTACAGCCAGCAAGGACAGCTGCTCCCTGCAAGATGGAGCCGTGACCGAACAAGCCACTTAGCAGGGAGGGCAGAGGCCCAGCTCCCCTCCCCGTCCCAGGGACTGCAGGCATTTTACACTACACTGCTAAGAAGAGTCATCAGAGCAAGAAACAGCCTCAACTCGAGATCCTGTGTGAACACCAAGCTCAGGAACAAACCATATCTGATCTAGTTCTGGTAATAAAATGCAGAGCAGAACATACCCAGACTCCTCAAACTGGTTTCCTTCAGTACACAGATCCTCCCGTTGAAGGGTGATGTTACCACAGAGAAGGAAACAAATCCTCACCTGCAGCACTCTGTTGAGAAAAGCGCTTCAGTCCCATAACAGGGAAGATGGAAAGAACGAGAATATTGACTTCAGATCACACACAGAATTACTGAGATCTTAACAGAGTTAAATAAATTAGAGAGAATCATATTTATTATATATCCTTCCTGAATTCTGAAATGCTTTTTTATTTTGAACTGTCTGTGAAACATCTGCTTTGCAGCATGATAACCTCATTTGTTATGCCAGTTATTGATCTCTGCAGAGCTGCTTTTGGGGCTGGCAGTCAGACAGCCACAACAGTTTTCAACCTCCATAACGCAGCTGAAGGAAATAATTCTGGTTTTACACAGGACTCTAGCCTCAAGTGCCCGCTTACTTGAAACATCTCTTAATAGGAAACTGGCGTAACATCCAGGTGAAAATACTTTTTTTTAATTTTTTTTTCCTTAAGAACTACATAACATGTATAAGCTGTTAATCCAAACAGAAATCCCTTCTGCTGCTCGGAGACGACTTCTAGGTCCCTGGATCCCCTCTAACAAGGGTAACGTGAGCCTGTCCTCACATTAACACCAGCCAAGCTTTTCTTGGCCGTGTTAGGCCATGTTTCAGATAAAATAGCAGATAAATTAAGAACATTATAATCAGAGAAATTACAGACTAATCAGAGAAATTATGCTTCTAAACCCTATGGCAAAAAAGGCTCCAAAATCCAAGAACCGCAAAAGTGTCCCAAGAGATCTTCACCCACCACTTAGGGCGTGCTTGCCTTACACACTTGGCTTCATGGTCTCCAGTTCTTAGATGCTTCCAAGAAAATCTATGGGTGCCTTTGTCAAGCCCAGTAAAGGATTTTAGCCCCTCCTCTGCTCTGTGATACTGTGCATAAAGATTTCTCTCTCAATTTTGGATCTACACATCACTTCTGCAATGGTTATAATATCAGAATAATTTTTCTTCTAGAAAATCAATTACCTCCAAGCAGTTAGACTCTTCTTCCTTCCTGCCCCCTTAGGATTTAGCTCCTGTTAGTGTATTTTCTAACCTCCTCCCAGTAATTTTTCAGAGTTCATTTGCTAGGAAAGTAAGTATAAAAGCTTCTACTGGACCCTCTGCCTTTCCTTCTGACCTGAGGTCTCACCACTAGTGCCTCAACTTTCCTTGGCCTCAGCGTATCCTCTCTGTGCCCACAGTTTCCTGGGCCTGGGAACTCTTTAAGGTTTTGTTCTGAACCAGCATCACTGGCTCAAGCTCAGAGATCTTTCTATCACAGCTTTGAAAGAGCCGAAAAATATCCTGGACACACCTAAGCATTACTATAGAAACAGGAGTTTTCCGCCCCCTGGGAAAATGGTGAATAAAGGAGACAGAAGGTCAGACTGTTTATTTATTCCTATAATAAAGTTCATTAAAGTCTTAAACTCCCACCACAGAGGATCATCTCTGTAACCTACACTAATCACATCTAGCAGTCTACGTATTTAAATATATCTGCAACTGCAGCTGAAACAGCTCTTTCTTTCATCAAAATTTTTGGGCTTAATACATTTCTTAATGACAAATACCCACATTTTTTGGTAAAAAAAAGAAAAGAATAAGTATGAAAAAAATCACAGTCCATAGCATACATCACAGGACATCAGGACAGTCCCCTCACCCTCAGTGGATGCGCTTTACCAAGTCGCATGTTCGCTAACAGCCACTGCTCAATTTAGCAGATAAATCTCAAAATCAGCAAGAAAAGTGCTGCTACAATTCAATTGCCAGATGATGCAGCGCTGCTCTGCCTGACCCAGTGTTTCAGAGCATCAGATAATAAACTAAAGCCATAGCACGAAATCTCTTTATTGGTCTAGTAAAAAGCAGCTGTAAATTACTATGCCTTAGGGACAGATAAAACTACAGCACAGCAAATAAAAGCAGGCAGGAGGGCAGTTTGGTTTGATCAGCCGAACAGGTTTTGCTTACAGTTTTCCAGGGCTGGACAGTCGCCCACTTTCACACAACTGTGATGAGGATTAGAGAAGAAAACACAACAGAAACTTGGAAACAGAGCATTAAACTATAAAGGTGTTCTGTGTGGAAAATTAGCAAAACCAGAGATTACCTGTTAGTATGGAAAATGGAACTTTCTAAAATCTCTTTTTTGCTTCCAGATACTTGTTTTCTGAGGTATCATTGCTTCAATGACTCCACAGACGGATGTTCTTTAAAAGTCATCAGGAGATCACAATATGATCTCCTGTGCTAGCAGAACACCCCAACTCAGCAGCCACTGACTGCACAGCGTTATTACGAGTGCCTCAGAGGCAGGTACTGGCTGCAAAGCCACCTCGAGACTGCGACACTTCTAGCGCCTGCTCTGCTGCAGGCCACATACAGGTTTTATATATCAGAGTATAACATTTAACACACACAGTCTTTCAAGTTGAAGAAGAAAAGGGTCTCCCTGCTTGGCCGCAGCAGCGCCCTGTCTGCCTGGGCAGAGCTCCTGAGCGCAGCCTTTGCGCTCTGCTTCTCCCGTGCCTCGCGGGCACGGCAGGATATTGGACAGAATATCCCTGCCTCTTGCCCTAGCATCTCTTTATGGACCTGTCATCCATGAATTTAAGCCCATTAATATAAACTGCCTTTTAGCTAATCTTCTCACTGCCATATTGATAAGTAACTCCACATTAACCCCAAGGGTTTTTAAAAAGCGGATTGCACTCATTGCACGGCCCTTGCTCGGGACATCTACCAGATTAGTCTGTCAGAAACTATGGCCCGATAAACCCATGCTTCCTTCTAAGCCCATTTTCTATTAACCTTTTTAAAGCTCCTCAAATATTCTGTCAAAATTTCTCTGAAAACCTGGCACATAACGGTGATGACATTGGAGGGCAACTCTTGTAAGCGCAGCCTGCTGCCCTGAGGCTCCAGGCTGCAAGTGAGCCCAGCAACGCTGCCCCTCTGCTCTGCAGCAGCCTTTGCTTGGAGCAGCAGGCTCCTCTTGGCGGGAGCGCGTATTAAACACTCTTCTAACAATATTTCTCAAGAAGAGGCTTTTCACGCTGCACCAGAGGGGAAAAAAAAAAAAAAAGGAAAAATTAAAAAGAATAGTGGTTTTTAAAACACACTGAAACAAAAGTTGCAAAATTCTGTTGTGAACTCCAGTTCGCAACAAGGAACGAGGAACGGAAGGAAAGATCTCCATCCTCTAATATGTATTTGTGGTGTCTACTGATACCACCACATTGATTTGAACAGCTCCTCACTTCAATCTCATTTACTGGTTGAGGTAGGAACTAATTTATTTTATGTAAAATTCAAAGGAAAGTTAGAGAAGACATCCTGAGAAGTATGCTATTGACATGATTGACACTGCTACAGCCATCTGCAAAGCATTTCCAAGCAGTATTGACTTTGTTGATGCAAGCACAATCCATTTAAGTGCTTCTCTATAGCACAGTCTGTTTACATAATTTTCAATGAGATGAAGAAGAAAAAAAACGTTTTTGTTAAACGACTTAGTAACAAGTGTTGCTTTGGAGAAATACAGAAATGCTTTTCCTGACACTATCCATCTTATGTGCAACATGAAAATTCAAAGTGAATAAAGTAAATACATTTTAATAGAGAGCAAAGACTCCTTTTTTTTTTTTTTTTGGCCACAGAGAGTATGACCGCCAAGAAAATTTCCAAAATATTTATTAGACAAAACTCCATGTATAAATAGATTTTTTTTTCTCTTAGAGAAAAAGAAAATGAGTTTTTTGGTTTCTCCCCCCCTTCTAACAAGGCTATAAACCCACGTGGTTCAAAGGTTATGCAAATCTCTCCATGTAGTTCTTTCACTGGGAGGCAGACACTAAGCCAAGTGAGGAATCACTGGTTTAATCCAAAATATGACAATTGTGTAGTTTCTAATACCCCAGTTGTGCACTACCTTATTTCCAAGCTGCACCACTGCAGCTGCTCAGGTTCTTAAAAGAGAAAATGTATTTTAGCAGTTTTAGAGCCAGCTCTCAAAGATAAAGTTGCAGAACTTCTTAAAAATATGTGGGACAAAAGGAAGTTTGAGGAAAAAACCTCCATAGTGGAACTCAAATAATGCTTTAAATTTCTTGCAAAACTTTTTAACATGTACCTTAAAATAAACATCAGATACACTTTCTAGGAAGATATTCCACTACAAATGCAGTGGGACAGATGGCCTGCAAAATTTCTGCTGTTGTTTTAAATTAAAAAGAACCTTAGATCTGTACAAAGCAGAAGAGGAGAACTTAAACACCAAGAACACCAGGAGAGCTTGCAATCCACACACACAGGTTGGCTAAAAAGCCTTGGCAGCCCTCTGCTCTGTGGCATGCCTAGCTTAGACATCCATCTCCTGCCTTCTGTTCCAGCAGCAGCGCTGCAAAAAAACACTTGCTTTTATGAAAGGGGATGGCCACGTTTGACAGGAAGTCTATAAAATCATGTCATCTAGGAATAAAGAATGAAATCCTCTTCAACAAAGTATTTTAACGTGTCTACAGTGTCTTGTAATTTTTTAAAAACAGAAATTTAATCAATACACAAAACTATGTGCCTTCAATCTGAGGGAGCTCTATTTAAGGTAGTATCTTAGCCTGTATTCATTGTGATTGTTTTTTACTTGATAACCTTTTTATGTGATGACTAAATAGTGCTGTATTCAGGATACAGATTCAGTCCCTCCTTTTGGTCAATATGTTTCCCTAAGGGTCTTTAAGCAAATCTTAAAATAAGGTTAAAGTTGACATAACTACCTTTCAATGTGCATTTCACAAGCACTGAACAATACACAGATGTTTAAAAAAGAAATATCCTTTCCAAAAGATAAATGGATTGCTCTGTTTTGCCCGATTTGCTTGCAGCAAGATGAGCAACACCGTGGAAAGCCGCCGCGCGGCGGTGCACAAGGTGGGACGCCTTCCCGGCGGCACCACCTCCAGGTGCTGCCCTTCCGCTCACCATTCCAACGGCCACCGGGAACCACTACCAATCATGCAGACAGAGACACCTCGGTCCTGAAAACCAGGCCCCGCTTTAATGCCACAGAAAGTAACTGCATTTGAAGTAATTCTATTAGCATGAAATTATACATAAGAATTAGGCACACGTGCAAGTCCCAGAGGAGACAAATAGTCTTCCTTTTTTCATATTAAAATATCAACTGTACCCAATTCAGACAAAAAGCCATTTACTTTGAGAAAATAATATCCAGCAGCCTTTATAAAGTACAGCCCTTTATTAAAAACGTAAATTGGAATTCAACTCCCCGTGTAACCTTTACCTCCCACCACGAAAGGATCCGCCAAGCTCCCTGTCTGAAGCAGTAATGCCAAGATTTGTGTCTCATTTACTGGGTGACTGACTAGCAGTTTCATTCATTATAATCACAGTGGGAATTCCTTTTTTTTTTTTTTTTTTTCTCCCCTATTTCTTTTCTTTTTGTAATCAATGCAACATGAGAGATACTTCAACCACATAAGAGAATAAATTCCCTTAAAGGAATGCTTGCCTGAGCTGTCCGCTTTTAATTTATTGACCACGTTATAGCGCCATGTGATGGCAGCATGAATAAAATACAAATGTTCTTCACATGCAGTTCTTGATCAGCCAGTATCACCTGGCCATGGAAATATCAGGCTTCAAAGCCACATTCCAAGCTGTGGGATGGAGCACTCCTCTTGGAGATAACACAGCCCTGCAGAGTTTGCTCCCTAGTCACAGAATGCAAACTTGACAAAGGAAGGATATCATCCCTTCTTTGGTTTTTGTGTCCTTGTTTGAGGCTATGCTGTTTTTGAGTAAAAATCATGTTACATTCTTAGCTGACTGTGGCAGAATCCAAGAGCTTTTGTATTTGGTTTGGTGGCCTAGTGGCTAATTGATGCAGATCGGATGTTTCAAAAGCAGGAACACTACTTTCGCTAGGCTTGGAAAAAAATAAAACAAAAAAAAACACAACAAACTACAGTGCTGACATGAACAAAAGCCCACAATTTGTGTCTACAATCTTGCATTTTTGCTTCTAAGTGTTAGTTGTCAAGTGTTTTTACACAGAAAAAATATAGTAACTAATTTTTTCACAAATTTACAAATTATAAAAATGTGCAACTTTCTGTTACTCTGAAAAGGCAAGGAAATTACAACACTATTCAGAAAGTAAAACGCTCTCCCATTTTCTGTTTTACCTGCTTTGCCGCACTGAAGGGAGTGGGGCTGAAAAGCAGTGAAACAGAGAATGATTTTCCTCTCTTAATCACTAGCTCTCATAAACTTCTGCTCTTAAGGGCCAGTGGCAATCGCCACGAAGACGCTCTGATTTCAGAGGTTGGGATCTGTTCCACTGGAGCTGTACCAAAGGAGCACTAGCTCTGTGAGCCGTCTGCAGCAACAGGTTATGAGGAGGGGAGAACCTGGGCAGAAAATGCAAAGCAATTAATTTGCAGTCAGCTTCTGCTCCTCACTAATGCGCATCTGTGAAAGGGAAGGGAACAAAGGAGGAGGAGGAGGGAGCAGGAGAGCCCGTGTGTGAAGGCTCACTGGAAGCCGGGCCTTCGCATGGTAAGTTGTGCTTCCTCCTGCAAGGGAGCTTTCCACCCCTCCGGACCCTCCTGCTGGACACAGGGCCAGAAACAGGTAACTGCATGCAAACACTGGGAGGCTGAACTCTAACTCATTCCCTGGGGGATTAGAAAGAGAAAGGACCTTGTTTGCCCCTCTTAAAAGCAGGGCACGGTGGCTTACTCAGACAATAAAACAGCAAAGAATATGGTAAACTGCCTCCTCCATTGATACGCACTCAGCCTCAAGAAACTTCCATTCAGAAGCAGTAGCAGCCAGTGCAGTAAAGCTATTTCTTGGAATAGGTGAAATCTGCAAAACACTAAGCTAGTGCTTATACTATCACCCCCAGAGCCATACACTTATAGTTATTCTTAGTATGTGTGATTGGAACTTGAACACTACCAAAAGTTTACAAGCAGCAGGATGCTCTCAGGTAAGTTTGATGTTTTGTTCCACATTTACAGTGATCTTCAAAAAGTTCACTTGTCTCTTCCATATTCTAAAACCATGAAGTCTGACAAGTCTATAAGTTATTTAGAAAACAGTGAAACTGAAACAAATTCTTTGGAAAAAACAAACAAACAAAACACAAGCAACCCCTTCCAAGAAATCCTAAAAGAACCTAGGATTTGCCTCCTGGAAATCCCTGCCCAGTCTAACCACCTCAAGCCTTCCCTGCACCAAATGAGGGCAGGGTAACTCTTCTTACTGACAGCAATGCAGGGAAGAATCTGGTTTTATGCCACATGGAAGGCACGCATAAAACCTTCTTTCCTACAGAGGGAGGACACTTTGGAAGAGTGTGTAAGATTGAATTTTATTTGCCCATGGCACGGCATGAGACAAAGCTTTCAAGACTCAGAAATATTATTCATGTTTTTCAAGTAAGGAATTTAAATCTTCAGAGAGATTACATGATTTCCCAAATTCCCAAAGCGAGGTAACAGTTGAAACAAGAACCGAACTACATCACTCCACCCGTTACTCCACTCCCCATTTCTACCCCCTATTCTGATTTAACACCTAGGCTTCTAGCACTGGATACTGGCAGTTGGCACAGGCTCAGAGGGCCGCGCGGCAGTGCGGAGGGCAGAAACGCACGGACCATTGCAATGCACCAGCTCACGTACGTCCCTCCCTGCCCTCCCGCCACAGACTGGGTCACCCAGCACGGCCACTCGTAACCTATCTTCAGTGTGTGCACGTGAGAAGTAGGGACAACTTGCTAGAAGGAAATATCACTAATCAGCCACAAAAAGGAGATGATAAAATAAAAATAACACAAGGGAGACAGCTGGCTACTGAAAAATTGCCAGTGGCCAACTGTTTAAAATGTTCTGCCTCCGATCCCGAGACTTCTGATGCACCTATAACAACACACGAGCGCTACTTCAGACTGTTCTTTCCCCTTTCTTTCTGCCCTGTGCCCAAGCCCCAGGTGCTGTAGAAGCCCTGAGCACTGCTCAGGGGGATGAGTGCAGGCGCAGAGCGGCCTCCGCGGCAGCGGGTTTCCACCGCACACCAGGGACAGCCGACGTGCCAGGCCGTGCTGGGCCAGCACCTCCGCTCGGCAGCGCCGGGGAAACGCGGCAGGGAGAGGAGCAGCTGCTCCAAGGAGACCGGGGCCCCACGTTAGTGCGGACCAGGGCCCCACGTTAACAGGCCAGGAGCAGCTGCCTGCAGCTTTGCAAGGCTCCCTACATGGGGCTGGTGTCAGTACGCCATAGGCTGTAGTGTTTGGCCCTCCAGGGAAATCAAGATGCTATTGAACAATTAACCTTATTATCTTACGCCATTTTAAATAAGGCTCTGCTCTTCCAATACTCCAATAAACGTTCTGGTGATCTACTGGAAACAGGAGAAGGAAAGACGCACCGGGCTGCTACCGTTAACAACTCTGCGTGGGGCCAGCGCTGAGCTACCCACGTACAAGGAGCCGAAGAGCAGCTCCCCTCTCCCGCCACTTGTCCAAGCTCCGCGCCAACGCTCTGCCAAGAGCGCCGACAGCAGCGACGAGCACGAAAGCCGTAAAGAAGGAAGAGCAGGAAACACACCACAGATAATTCTGCTCTTTAATGGGATAGTTAGCTCTTTTACTTGTGAGAGATATCAGGGTTTGTTTTAACCATCTATGGGAGATAAAATACTTCTCACAAGGTATGTTGCTATAGTGCATAAAGTTTATCACTGCTGCTAATCTGGAAAAAAGAAAGTGAAGAAGGGAGGGAATAGGCTATAAACGAGGATACAGTAAGGATAAATGCTAAAACTCATCACAGAGTTCTTCTGTTTAAGAATTCTAAGATTTGCACTTGCCTTCTCCCCAGATACCACTGCCCCCAGAACTCAAAACATGTTTTAAGACTTCTTATTCAATGTTATGGGTTTTGTTATACATTCAGAGCAGGTAGTCTAAGGCAAAGAGCAAGGACTGCGTAACTTGAACTTTAACTCATTCTTCACAGGTTGGTGCCGCAGTCAGGCTGCAAGAAAAGCAATTACTGCACTTGAGCTAACACCAGGAACTGTATTATAAAAAGAGGTCAATGACACCATTTCACTGGAGAAAAGATTTGCAGTAAGAAAATAAACTAAAAATAATTAATTTTCTTAAACGCACTATAATTTCACCCTCCTGACTGAAGAATCATTCAAAAGCAAAAAAAAATGAAAAAATAAAGAACTCACTGGCATAACATTAGCTATTTACATTTTTACCCGAAGTAAATTTGGAACACAGCTATAACAAATGATTAAGCATTATTTTTTAATTTAAATAGCTCCTTCCTTCCTCTTGGTTGCTAATTAAATGCTTTCTTAACCAAGACTTTCACAATGCTACTTCAAAACAATTAAGGCGGCCAGTCTGTTCCTCAGCAATAATAATTTAAAGCAATCCTATATGCTTTTGGTAGCTTCTGTTTTATCAGGAGCTGTTGTCCTTCTTGGAAGCTCCTGCCGTTCCCTTTGGAACAGGCAACTGCTTCAGCGAGTGACGAGCTGGAGGGATGCGGGGGGCAGCTGTCCATTCCTCAGTCCAAGGAAGCCCATTGGGAACGGGCAGCTCCGCGGCCGCTATCCTGCGGCTGGCGGTGGGCAAAGGGAAGGCCCTGTCACAGGGATGCAGGGGAAAGGCCCTGCGACACCACGGCCAGGCTGGCCCGGGTGCTGGCGCCACCCGGCCGCCCCCACGCTGCGTGTGCTCCTCTCCTCCAAGATCTTCTACTGAAGCACGCAGTGGAAGGATTTATAGATTACTGAAATATTTAGAATAGCGTGATAAAAACCAACAAACCAACTCCTCAGCTTGTGCTTATTTCTCATTTTCACTTGTTAATCAGAGTGAGGCTTCGAAACACTAAATGGGGCCCTCTGAACTCGCAACTTCAGGAAAATGCTCAGGCTTACACACATCTGCACCGCTCAGCCTGCAGCGCTGCCTTATTTACCAGCACAGGCTAATTAGCTTCTAACTTGCCCTGTGTTCACTTGAAGGGAAGCGAAGGAGCTGGAGATGCATTTCATCTCCTGGAGGAGCAGCTGGGCAGTCCTCATAGAAATTCATCCACTGTGGGAAAAGAGAAGTTTAAGTCAGTAAATGCAGTATCAGACAGTGCTTGACCTTTGAGGCTGTGTGTCAGCCTTGGTGGGAAAACAAATATACCACTTGCCATTAATGGGCAGCTCTTCTGCATGGCAACAAGAGGCTATTGTGCTATAGAAAAAGTGATGTCCTCAACAACTTACACTAATCCTCCTTCAGGAAACAGGGAATAAAAAACCCAAACTGCAAAAAAACTCTAACAACAATGCTGTAATTGTTTCATTTATCTCAAAATGAATTCATTGTAACAACCTCTTGAATGGTAATTTCTAGATTCCAGGGCTTTCCAAAAGTATGCGCCCCTGAATAGAAAAAGCATTCAACCCCCTAACCACTGTGAGGGTGAAACAAAACTAGCGGCACCAAGGGATCCCACGGAACCCACTTTACACACAGCACAGCCAGACCAAACTATCTACAAACAACATTACCCTCCACTTCTTGCCACGTTTTTAATCTAGTCTTTTGGGGCTATCACAAAAGTTGATTTGACTTGCAGTATTAATTTGGAAACCCAAGAACAGCACAAAACCAGCTTAGCAGTGTAACCAGCGCTTGTGCAACCACAGTTTCTGCAGTAAACCATGCGGGAAAGAACTGAACACAATGCCCAGTTTTTGCAACAGTTGGAAAGGAAAAACACAGGAGAAAAAGCGCCTGCCTCCCCATACAGCTGCGGCTCACTCAGATCCTGCTGCTCGCTGCAGCATCTACAGCACTTTCTGTCACGAGTTTCTTCGGTGGGCAATGCTCATGAAGAGACTCGGCATCGCAGCACGGATGGATTCCATGTGCTTTGAGCATATTGCCAGCAGGAATCGGCTCACCCTTCACACGACCAGAGCAGCTCTCCTGCGGCAGGGAGAGCCCAGCTCTGCAAGGAGACAAAGCCCCGCGGGCAGGAGGACGAGGGCTGGCTCCAGGGCACCCGGCTGCCCCGCGGCCGTGCCCCTCCGGCACCTCTGCTCCCCAGCCTCTTCTCCACTCACCCGTCGAGTCACGCTACAAAACACTAAAAAATTCAACTATAATCAAGCACTATAAAATGGTATAAAACTGAAACCTAACACACACACACCAATCAGCAAAAGCTCTATTAAAACAAGCACCTGCAGTATGACTCTACCTTTTTATCTTGAGACACTGTTTGTTAAAGCTAAAGTGAAACTTGCACAGAAAGTAACCTAAACCCATCACTTTAGTTCCCATTTCCTTAAAAAAAAAGCACTCAGCACTCCAAGGAGCACTTAGACTTTACAGAGGATAAGGACTATGCTTTACACAGAAGAAGTCAAAGATTAATATCCCCGTTTAATTCTGAATTGTTTTTAAGGTCCATTTATAAGAGCTATTTTTTTATTGAGCAATTTTAAAGAATTATTGAAGATTAAAAAAAATCCTATTGAGGTATTAAAAAGGAAGAAGTGGGCACAACTACTCCTTGGATTATAAGACTTAAGGCCATAACTATTTGTGGATTACTAAAGAAAAATGTTCTCTATTATGACTTCGGGAAAGTAAACTGAAATCAAATAACCCTAATATAGGGGGCTCTTTTGCAAGAAAAACAGACATAAGGCATATGTGGGGGGCAGGGGCATGGAAAAGTCTAAATTCTCTTTTCCACATTCCTGCCTTTAAATATAGGGTTTACTCCTAAAGTTACTATTTCTAAAAAGGAAGATTATCCTGTCTGCCTCTGGTGTTTCAGATTCACTTACTCTGAACCAATTTGACATATAAAAAAACCAGGAAGGATTCATTATTTTATTCAACGTGTAACGAATAAGAGCCATGTAATGGAAAGGGAGAGGCCAATAGAGCCGTGCGCCGCCTTCCGCAGCGAAGGGTCACAAGGAGAACGGTCACCCCCGAGCAGCGCTTCACCCGGGGCCGAAGCGCAAACCACCGCCCGTGCTCCTGCTGGGGCTCATCAGGTCCTGCTGCCTAAACAGCAACTTAATCAAGCCTTCCTAATTAAAAGCCCCCAGCATAGATTTCTTCTGAGGGAATCTCCATGCACTTCCTATACCCCTGCTAACAGAGCTCCCATTTATACAAATCCCAGAACAAAAACTTTCCCTCTTGTTTATTTTAACAATTTTGATTTCCTCCCTTTTTAAAATTGTCCCGACCTCTTTAACCATGGCATGTAGAGTGGTGGGCTGGCACCATAGTTTTGCTACCATTAGAGCTCGCAGACAGATGCTCCCTAAAAGAAGCATCTTTAAGAAAAAAAAAAAAAAAAAAAAAAAACCTCCTACACTCTAGAAAATCTAAACATTCATTTAAGGGCGGGGGGGGGGTCTTTTTCTGGCAGTAAAGGTGATAGTGAAGGTGATAGTTTGCAGGTAAGTTTTGGCAGGTAAGCCAACCCCGTCCATCTCACGGACACGCTTCTGGAGACGAACACAGACCGCCCCTGCGCAGCTGCGGCAGGAAAGCGGCACCCGAGGCACATGCCACTCAAGGTGGCAGCTCTGTGGGTAAATATACATCGATCCTGTCGGCTAAAACCCTTTAAGCAACGCAAAGCCTTAGCAAAGAGGCAAGAGAGCAAGTGAAAGGGAAGGCAACGCATGTCCACAATGGGAATTTTGAGGCACTCCTTTTGCAAGAAATCCTGTCCAGCAGGAACCTCTGCACCTTGTACCTTAGTCTGAAAAGAACAAACAAAATTGTGTCCTTAAAATCTTTTTTCTCTACTTTTTCTTGTATCCTTGTTATTCCCTTTCTTGCTTTTTGTGCCTGATTTGAAACTCTGTCCTACTCAAAGAAATAAAGAGTTTTTGGCACCAATCTGTCTGTACAGAGACTCAAACCCATCCTACCTTATCACAGAAATAACAAAACATGACAGTTTGTTGCTGGCAGGAGGGGACAAATTCTGTCTGCAGAAATGTAACTAGGCGCACTGATTTCAGAGAATCTTAGACATGTAACTTGGCAAGAGGAAGGTCTGGAAACTCAGCTACTACCTTGAGAGCCCGGACTTCAAGCATCTGCTTCAGATTCACATGGAAAATGTAAAGCGCACAAAACCTTCCCATCTGTCCTGGCACCTATAGCCCATATAGGGCTAACTGTGGGGTAACAACCAGCAAAGCTGAGCTACAACTGAGGTAACAAAATACTGACACACACGGCATTTTAATTGCAAAGACCTGAATAAACACAAAGGGAGCCTAATTGGATGAGGAAAGTTCTGGATGTTCAATAATAGGGGTTTGTGTAGTAAATATATGTCTATGTTTGCAGTAAACAGTTAATCACATTTTCTGGAAAAAGAGGACGCGAATAACACAATGAATTTTTAAATAGATCGAGGCTGTCATCATCTTCTGCCAACAAAAACTCTGAAGGGGAGTCACAGCGTTTACACTTTATCTCCCTCGCTGGCATGCCCAGAAGTCCCGTCTTGCACACTAAGACTACATAAGGATAAAGTGTTTATTTTATTAATGGGAAGATTAATAAGTGATTTGATGTCTAGATATCTAGCCAGATAAAAGATTTTCAGTAGCTTGAGCTTTTTAATGACAGGAAAAAAACAGTGTACCTGGTAAGTAGCTGAGACACCCACATTTGAACTTCTGCAACCATCTGTCTTTAAATGCTTCCCCATACGGTTTATCTGCCGAATAGCAGCTAAAAAAGGCATGGCCAAGGTTCCCATTGGAGCAGCAAAGTCGCTGGACTTCAAGCTCTTCAGGGAGAGAACATTTCTCTGCGCGGTCCTACATATCTCAATTTACACCGTACAACTGAATGAATATCCTCTGCCTTTCATAAACACTAACAGCAAATTAAAATCCTTAAATCTCAGGAAAGGTCTTTCCACAAAGGAACAAGCCTTGGGGGCCCAAAGTGTTACCTCAGGAGAAGGACAGGAAGAGGAGAGGCAACAGTGAGAACAGTGCAGATTTCTAAGAGAGCAGAGAAGACGCGCGCCTGGCACACGTAGGCACGTGTTGTTTCTGTGCCCCCAGAAATCACCCCAGGCATGATCCTCATGAACCCAGCCCAGAGCTGGAGGCCATCGCTTTCCTGATATTAACAACAGCACCATAATCAGTGGATTTTCTGTATGAGGAAGCTATGCAGGACAAGGAATTTAATATTTTGCCATGTAGCAAGGAAACTTTAAAATATCCTGAGCCATAGTTACTCTCCTGGTTATTTTACTCATTCTCACTAGCTCTTATCTAGAATAATACGTAGATTAGAATGCAAAACAATTCCAGTGTATGTCTCACGTATTTCTCCGAAGTATAGATGGGGAGGAAAAAATTGCCCCAAAGAGTGTAGAATTCACACCTTACATGACTATTTCGCACAATATGATCACATTTGGTCAAGAATGACTTGCAAAAATGCTCCACTCTTACTTAAAAAAAACACACCTTTGGAAGTTACATACATTAAAATTTAAGAACCAAGAACAGCTTTTCCCAACCATTTCTTGATAATTAAGATCCCTTCCACAAGCAGAAACATAAACAAACAAAAACCCACAACTGGCAAAAGACACCGAAAAAGCCCTACTTCTGCATTACCTAGTGAATTTTCAAGTCCAATTACAGTACCTAATACAAATTTCATTTTTTTTCAGTTTTAAAGCTATATTTTTAATGTTATTTTGAATAAAAACAAAATTATGATGCCAAAAAAACAAGGAGGTATTTAGTTCATTTTCTGTGAAGCCCTACTTCAGCCTTTCAGTAACTTAAATTTAAAATCTACTGAAATGGTTACATTTCCTACATGACAAAGAAGACTGGAGAAACTGCATCATACATTAAAACCCAGCTGCTCTATGCAGGCTCACCAAGTCTCCTTTTCTTAAGGACAGGGTGTTCAAATGCACAGCAAGCTCCTCCAAATTTTGCTGGATATTAATCATGTTATTAATCACTGGGCAGTCACTTTCACTGCCAATGATATTAATCAATGGGCAGTCATTTTATTCTTAGAAGCTTTGATTAATCTGGCAACGGTCTAACATCAGTAGATGGTTCTCTAGACATATGATTTTGACTCAAGGATTTGTCCGATTGTTTTTTTTTTTTTTTTTGGCCTCAGTTCTCCTGGAGAATTGAGCTGCCTACGCATCCACTGGGGAGAGATTAACATAATGACCCATTAGAGTTAAGCTGTCTAGTGCAGCCCAAGTCAGGGCTCTGGTGTTTGGGCCAGGAGGAAATCTGCCAAGCATTTTACCAACAACATGACTAAAGGCACTACAAAATCTGATGAGACGGTCTGCAAACTATTCTCTACCTGGTTCAACCCTGGTTCAAGCCAGTGTCAGTCTCCTGAAAATAACACCATACTCCCAGTCTTACTGTTCTGTCTTTGCAAACAGTTCCAACTGAGAGGCAAATAAGAGAAATATGTATCACTAACCATTTTCATTGTATTTCTGTGTTTTTCCCGTAAGATTTCCAGATATGTCTGAAATCAATACTCTTATCCTTTCCCTCTATCCCCAGCTTAAACTGAAGCATTTAAATTCTGCAGGTCATGATTTACATGGCTGCAGGCCAGAATACGGTTTCAGATGAGATTTCTGCTCAGTCAATCACTAACCTCCTATTAGATTTACTAAAGGCACCAGACCTATAAAAGTGACGAGGGTGCAAGAATCAGGTATTTCTGTGAATTCCCCTTCCTCCTTTTTTTTTTTGGTTCTCTGTCTAAAAATACTCTCAGTTCAGGAACTGTCTCCCCTGTGTCTGTACAGCACTGGTGGAAGACATACTGATGAGAAACAGACATGAACAGTGTGGAAAGCTTGGAGGGAGAGAGAAAAGAATAAACCAAAACTGCTAACAGTGAACAGCGCCAGACCAGCTGGATGCATCCAGAATTCAGATGCAGAAGCTGCAACTCTTCTTACTGTATTTTCTGAGCCACGTGCTTTGAAATTAGAAGCAAAGACCTTTGTAATGAGAAGCAAAATCTCCTGGCTTAGGCCTAATTCCAGAATGCTTTATTTTAGTTTAGAGCAAGAAGCTAATCAAAATTAATGGTATTTCTTGCTCATGGCAATTTTTTTTTATTACTTTATGAGTAAATTTGCTCTGAATAATTTTCCCTGCTGGGAACAGGAAGACATTTTTCTCCAAGCAAGAAGCATTTCTCTCATCTTTCCTGATGGTCCTAACAGTTAAAAAAGTGTTAAAAGACAGATATAAGAATGTTTTAAAGGAAGGATATATGCACTTCTCTCACAGCGAAATACCATCGTTTTTCCCCAGTGTTGACAGTCAGTCAGTTTTTTCAATCCCCCAGCATTTCAAGAACAGCATGAGGTGTGTAAAGGCAAGAAAAAACAATATAGAGTGAAAAGTACTGATTAACTTGCAGTGGTTCATTGCATCTGAATGTGGCTACCCACTGTGCTGTCTCTAAAAATCTTAAATCATCTTTCCCTCCCAGAAGCACCAGAACAACTTGATCTGCCAAAGTAATAGAACAAATTCCTTTAATTCAAAGTAAAAAGGTTAAAAAGTTTCTTATGGTTAGATGATCTTGACATATGGGGGTTTTAATGTAAAATGTAATTTAGGAGTCTAGCTCTACATTACTAAATAGTGACAACTATTATTTTCCTTTTAAGAAAAGACAGACACCACTTCAAAAGTATCTCCACAGGTTTACACAAATATAACGATTTCTACCTCCTCCTCCTTTTTAGCACTGATTCTGGCCTTCCTAGCAAAATGGTGGCTGCCTAGTCATTTAACTTCCCTCCATGCACCTTTTTGGTTTCCCTATGCACTTGCTGACCAAATGCTACACACTCAGCGCAGTACTGTGCATAGCTGTGCTATGACAGGGTGCTATGACACATTTCTTACTGCCTGACTTCCTTTCATCAGTCAGGAGAAGCCACTTCCACTGTGTTAACATATGTCAGACGACGGTACCACGCGATCATGGTGCACTTGTGTGGCAGAAGGCTCAAGGCCACAACCATGTAAACTGCTCATTAGGACACGCAATTCACCTGCTTTACCCAAGTCTCCAGGTTCAGCAGCTATTCTCTAGCAGCTGGTTGAGGAGCATGGTCTAGAAATTAAGAACCGGGCATGCTGTTACAGCTTAGCTAACTCCCCTTGCATCCCAGTGACACAGAAGCTACTACAGTCCAGGGCCTTGAAGCATCCCCAGAAAGCCGCAACACTAAAATAAATCACACAGGAGTACCTGTGCTAGAAATAATGCTAATAAACTTGGCCTTAGGTTTTTACTTTTCTCCATCTTCTTCCCCGTAAAGGAAGACATGGAGCCATCTCAACATCTGAGCTCTAAGACACGGCGGATTCGTTCAGCGTGACAGCACTCACCTACCACTGCAGGAAACTAGTTTGGGATCATTCACCTAAGATAAGGAAAACCCATCAAAACCCTGATTTTGGGGACATTATCAATAGGTACACAGTCATCATATACTCACCTATTACCTATTACTCTTGTAACTTCAATGTCCAGTTCTGAAGCTCTTCCTAACACGTCAAGTATCACCTCTTGCAGCACACACAGTCTCAGTGATTTTGATAGCTGTGCTCACACTATAACCCTGCCTTAGCAAAGGTCTGGAAATCAGGCACTAAAATAACACAGCACCAATTAAGCCCGAATGCTAAAGTATAAAAGGATTTTCTGAGGTTAGCTGTCATTAGCTATATCAGGGGGAGAAATGACAAACAGTTTTCTTGGGAATATGACATTAAAGCATAAAAATATTAAATTAAACATTGTTGTGCTTTGGTAAATGTCAACAACTACCTCAGTGGGAGTGGCAGGTCTCTGGCAGAGAGATTCACTATAAAAGAACAGATTTCAAAAGGAATCTGTTTTATTCTTTAAAAGGAACTGTCAACACAAATCACAGAGAATGACAGACAGAAATGAGATCAGGAACAGTCTTTAAGAAACCTGTCATCCTAGGAAATCAATAGGAAATCATTAACTAACAAATGATAGCATCTGCTACCCTGGAGTTTGGTGTTATAATACAGCCTTCCTTCCTGGCATTGTTAGAAACCAATAAAGACACTGAGCACTTTGGAGGGCAGTTCACAGAGCACAACCTTCTATACAAACAATCGCAAAACTAAGTGGTGGCTCAAAAAAATTATACACAGTTATAACTTACAACTTTATAATTACAATACACAACTTATAATTTTAAGTTCTAGCATTACCATTAAATGCTATCAGAGTACCAGTGCAGTCTGTCTGGGTCCTGTTTTGTGTCACATCGCATACAGATAATAATGCATATATGTACACCTCAGGTACCTGGTGTTGACAATGCACATTATCCAATTCAGACACCTAAGGAAGGTACTGTAAAACAAAGTTATACGCTAAAAGTGTCTTACAGCTTTCTGTTTAGTTCTCATAGCACGTTACTTTGTGACTATGATTAAAACAATTCAAAACTGTAAGCGCAAATTCTGAATCTCTATAGAATTTATTCCATTAGTTTGAATTAGAGCTCAAAGCTAATCTGTTTAAATTACTGAAGCCTCACTAGAGTATTAGCTTTCTGGACCTTGTTATCATCTTTTTTAGAATGTAAATCTACAGTGACATCCATAAATCTATAAAATTTACTAAGCTTGACTCTAACAACCTCCATCTACATAATGAATTTCTGGCTCATCGTTTTTGCCCAGAGTCTGAGTCTACCTTTCTGCAATAGTCAGCGAAACCAGCTTGTACAAACCTATTATTAGTTGAAAGAAAAACCAATTACAAAGGCTGCTTAACCAAAAATAAATTCTTAAGAGGTCTATCTTAATGGTGCAATTATTTTCCATATAATAGCACCTATAAGCTAGGCATTTTGGGCTCATACATTTTTATAAGACAGTGCTGTATTCTGATCAAATACACACCAGAACCAGCACAACGGAGAGAAAGTTGGAGTGAGAAAATTAGCGAGTTTATGACTCAAAACAGATATATCTTCTCTTCTTCATTAAAATTGCCAGTTTCTTCATACACAGACATCTGCACCAAAATGCAGTAAAACCAGCTAGAAAATGAACCAAAAGGAGAGAGACTCGCGTGGGTGCATCTGAAAGTTAAATGTTACTGCAATACCAGCATCAATTGGTTGTTTCGATCACCAATAGTTTATTTTCATACCACAGATTCCAGGCTACTTGGGCACTGATCCTGAATTGGGTGTTTAGTTTTCAGCTAGCAGATCTTTCCAATCCGCCAGCAGAACATGGTAACACCCTCAGCATCAGCTTTCACCTACCAGCTAATAGATACCAGCACATAGACCTGACAATGCCAGGCGTTTGCAAGCACTACCTAGCCCACTGCATTTAAAATTAATTGCCATGTGCCTTCAGAAATGGCATAGCTGAATGCAAGGAAGCTTCCCTATACAGTAACAGGGAGCAGCTTGCGGCCCTCTCCCCTGGCAGACCTGTAGGGACCATGTCCAAGAGGAGAAAAGTGCATTAATGCAGGTCCCTTACTTCCAACCCATGCAGCTGTCGGCAAAACAGGCATCCAAACGCCACCTTACACACGTGCAGGCAGAAAATTTTATTCAGCATAGAGGTAACCTTAGATATAGCCATAAATACAGTTACTTTTTATTTCTCTAGGTTATCTGCTCTAGTAGCAAGCACTAAGAATGAGCTGTGACGATGAGACGAAAAGAGCCATTCCCTAGCAATAGTTTGCTGTATTACAAAACCCACAGCCTATACACAGGACCTCTTAAGAGGAATGTCACTATAAATGCAAGATATCTAAATGGCATTGTAATTCCTAATTTGGCAGACATATGGTTTTAATGAAGTTGGAAGAAAAAAACCTTATCTACCGATGTGATGAAGCTATGAGCTTAGAAGCAAGTGATTAATATGAAATGGAATTTGTTATATAGATATCCTTACAAAGTGATAGCTAATGCTTTCCCACTTTACCTTCTATTACTTCTTTTACGTTGGTTTTCCTAGTGATGCCTTGTAATGGCTATATCACAGTATCAGCGAATGGCAATATTGAGTGAAAAGACTTTGAAAACGCTCCGCTTTCTAACACAGCACTGATATCAGATCTATTTTTTTCCGTTGGGTTTCCTTTTTTCAGGAACAATAATCGCTTTGCTGAATGGCACCTTTTCTTGCCTTGCCAAATTTCATGAACTTGCTGCTAATTGCAGCATTCATCACGATGAGAAGGGAACCTGCACTCTCCAAATGATCGTCAGGCGTTTCAAAATGGAAGGATCACAAGTTAGTTCCAGCTCATTACCTGACTAGACGTTCAGCCCCAAACGAGAGAAGAACAGGAAAAGAAAGAAAAAAAAATACATTCCAAGCTCACAGTGCTGGGTTCAGCCAGAAGACACCGGCACTGCTCTGTAAGAAACGCTGTGCAACCAAACTGCAGGCAAAGGGAACTCCCAATGATAATAAAACTGTTAACTCACAGTAAACAAATAAACAAATAAAAACCACCCCCCTCTGCCCAGTTTCTCTCTACTGCAAGACACTTTCATTTCACCATCTCAACCACTTGTTTGTTCAGCCTATTCTAAACGCGCTCCTGGGAAGAGAAGTTTCATTTCGCAGCATGAAATCTTTTCCCAATTTCCCTATGTCTCTAGAGTCAGGAAATCTTTCTTAATAACAGAGTCTATTCAACAGAATTTTCTCCCTACTTACCTTTGGTTGACATAGAAAACAATTGCCTCCATGTCTTCATCCTTTTTTTAATGTCCAATATATATTATTTTCTTTCAATCCCTCCTCAGAGGTCATGTCTGCTACAATTCTTACAATTCCTGCTGCAGCCCAATTCTCCTGGCCTCCTCACAGCGAGGCGTTCAGAAGCTGGTGCAGCTGTCCTGACCAGGCCTCCTTAGTGTAGAGCACAGAGGAAAAACAATTACCTCCCTCTGGGAATTCCTGCTATCGTGTACCTGGAAGGCATCCACCTTTCTTGGCAGCTCTCAGGCTCTCAGCTCGTGCAGTGCTCTGGTGCACCCTTGCAAACGCTGCCTCACCAAGTTTTCACTGTCATCTGTTTGCTTTCCTAAGTGCAGCACTTTGCACCGGTCTTTTCAAAATTTCATCTCAACTTCAGGACGTTTTCCAATCTATTAAGTCTACTTTGAGCTATAATCTAAGAGTTTAATGAAAATAACAAACTGCATTACACTTAGGAGAAACCTCTGATTTCCCGAATTTTACCTTTTTCCCTTCATTTGACGTCAAGCAACCAGTGACTACCACTTTCCAGCTATTTACAAACCCTGAAGAGATTTTTAGTCCCTTTTCCTAGCTTTCTACTTCAGTATGAACAAACAGTATTGTGAACACAGATTAGTAAGAGATTATCAGTCTTAATTAGAATAACTTTTGTTTTCAATATCTGCAGCTGTGCATGATCATGTGTAGAAATGTGTGTTACTTCAAGCTGTTAATGTGACTCTCAGCTAAGTAAGGGCTTCAAACGAGTTACACTCCTGCTTTCTGAATTATAACTTGAGAGATTTGAGGACACTACGGCAAATTACAATCCCACTAGCAACAGGAGCATCACAGTTTAATCCTCTGGATTCAGCAAAACAAATTATGTAACAGAGTGAGACAAATGTCACCCAACATTTTCACTGACGACAGATCAGAGAAGACTGCAAAAATCTGTTAGAACTGGCTGATTCTGTGGCCCAGACTGCTTGGAACAAGAGATACAAGGCAGAAATAAGACAGCCAGGGCTGAGACAGAGAAAAATCAAAATAAAATACCCGTTAAGTACTGCAGGATATTTTCTTCTGTTTCAACTCTAATGCCTTATGGGCTCTTCTGTCTGTCTCTATGTTAAAATATTGTGATAGTTGGGAGCAATAATTGACAAGTACTGTCCATTCTTGTTGTCTGCCCATTAGGCAGGAGATGAAGAATCATTTTCTTTTTCTACTCTTGTACATAAATTCAATACACAAAAGGACCTCTGCCTCAGAAAAGGGTAAGCAGGAGAAGACTCAGTTTTAATTCAGTCATGGACCCCAAAATCTGGCTCGTTACCAAGAGTTTATCTGAACTGGCAGATTTCTCATAAGCCTTTAAAGCCAGATTAAAAATTCTGGTGCAGTTCCAAAACCCACTGAAAGAAGCCCTGCTGATTGCAGCGTGATTTCAACAAAGCCCCCCTGTGTACAAGTAGCTGTCATTCCCTCCAGTAAGGCCAGAAACCAAGTGGTAAAATGCAGAGCTTCTTATGTCTTTTACGTTTACATAAAAGCCCGGGCCCGTACAGCACTCCGGTTACTTGGAGCTGAATTGCGTTTAGCACACTTCACTGTATCCCACGCCGCTCACTCCTCGCTGCTGCTCAGGCACCCCTGGACGGAGGCCGGGCCGAGCTGAGGCCGCGGGTGTTTTGCCTCGCGCCAGGACTGACCCACAGCTCCTGGTCCCACCGCCCGCTCATCACTTGCCCCTTCCAGAGAGCAGCGGGTCCTGGGCGCAGGGAGAGCGGAAAGCTCAGCTCCACTTTGGAAACCTTCTAGATGCCTCAAGGGCTGACCCCGAAACCCTCCATGCTCCTTCCCTGCTGCTGAGCATGGCCACATTTAACCAACACATCTGTCCTAATCCGCTAGCATTTGCTACCTACCTCCGTTTGCCCAGGGTTCTGCTTTATTAAGCCATCAGCAATGGCTTAATATAGACCTTAGCAGGAAAATACAGGGAATAATCTGGGCAGAGATGAAAGAAAAAGAGCACTCTAACATTTGACATTTGAACAATTTCTTATTTCTGTTTCAGTAAATGAAGAGACCATTCATGCAGTATTTCTCTTTTGATGAATAGCAGAAACTATCTATAATCTCTCATTTTTCTATGGATTTTTAGAAAAACTCCACAGAAAAGCCCAGCTAAACTAGACTAAACGGGTCTGTCTAGCCCCTCTCTTCTGTCTGAGAGGCAGCAGTAGTAGATAAGTGGCAAACAAGAATAAGAAATAAAGTCCTCCTCTGGCACATCCACATACCAATCAATAATTTAAAGACTTCCCCAACCAGGGATTTTGTTCAGGAAATAATGTTTAATCATGACGATGCCAACAGACGACATCTGCCCAACATTACTGTGGGCTACTTTCCTGCTTTACTTCAGCCTGCATCACTCTGGTATCATGTATTTCCCAGTTCCAAGGTCCAGACTTTTTACACTTTATTTGTACGGATTTTTCTTTCCATACATGTGACCATATTTATTTCTTCCAGCTTACCTTTCCCAGTTCTTCACACTGCTTTTGAGATGAGGAATCAAAATGGCACACCTTCTTCAAAATGAGGGCAGGCTGGTAGTTTAAACAGAGACATATTGATTTCTTTATTATGTTCTCAATTCCCTTCCCATTAATTCCACATGCCTTATTGCCTTTTGACTACCGCGGAGCTCTGAATAGATGTCTTCAGAGACCCATCCATCAGTCCAGGGTTTCCTTCTAGTGTACCAGTAGCTAGTCTGGAGCTATGGACTCTATGCACAGTCAGCATTACTTTTCTGCACGTGCATCACCCGCCAGGGCTCCTCTCTCACCTGCCACCTCTGACCTTCAGCTCCACGTCCGCAGGCCGCACAGCGCAGCGAGGACCGACCCTCAGCTCAAGCAGGGGCTGTCTGGCCTGCAAGCCTCCAGTTCAGGCTTTTCCTGGGAAACAGCTATGTACCAGCACGGGGAGAGAACTGGACCTCCCCACATGGGGCAAACTGCCCCATGCACAACAGCATTGCAGAGAAAAGGAAGAAAAGTAGACAGAAGGGGAAGCAAAAAGCAGAACCACAGTATTTGCTTTAAGTGCCTTGCAGTTGATCCTTCTGGCCAGTGTATATTGTCTCAGTTTCATGTCAAGGAAACTATTAAAAGTTACATACTTAGAAAAATAAACAGATTGGCAATAAGGCTGTGGAAAAGAATAACTTCATATGCCATGAAAGTGAGTTCACGATGCTACACCACCACAGGTGCTTGCAGCAGATGTACCATACATCTTTAGAACACTTTAAAAGCCCTGCATATTTCTGCTGTTATAAATGCATATGTTATTTTTACTCTTCTATTTGCATAGCTCTAGCTCAGTGCTTTGCTTGGCTTAAGTATTAACAGTTTCCTGTATCTTCCTACCAGTCTATCACAACTTTCCTGGAAACACAGCACTACTGCCCTTGGTCCCAGGAGGGTGCACACCCGTTGTGTTGCATTCAAGCTGCCTTACAGAGCAGCAACTTTTCAAAGGGGCTCTTGAAAAGAATAAAAGTTACTTCATCCATGTATATCTGGCTTTCTTTCTCTACATTTTTTTCCTCCTCTGTGATAAGAAAACTAATAAAAATAGCCAATTTCTTCCAAAGGAACCACTGGAAAGGTCTAGCATATGGCAGAGCTGACTGCAAACCTCGATGCCAAGGGTTGTGAAATGCCTTACAAGGAGCACAATGGCAGATGGCTCCTGGGCCAAGACAAAGCAGTCACATGCAGGCTGCAGAACACCTTGCGTGGTAGCTATTCTGCAGCCTGAGGACAGCTAGTGCGGTCCCCAGCCTGCACAGGACTCCTCACACAACTGACAATGCAAATTTTTGCACTGTTCCAAGAACGAGTTTGGCAATTTAATGAGAGCATTGTGCCAAGCAAGCCCGTGAGGGAATGGTATGGGATCTGCAGAACCTAAACACCTTACAGAAAGTCTGCACAAGTAAGCCGAATCTCTCCCTGATAGCAGTTTTATTTGTTACTATAATCTTCATACACAGAAGCATGCATTCATTTTCTATGCATATTTTAATCACTGCCACTATACCACGGAGCCCTTAATTCCCTTCGTACTTCTGAAGGAAGGAATTCGCTAGAAACTCAGTGTCACCTAGCAGCATTCCAAAGAACGGAAAATTGTAGTCACAAACTGTAGTCAACTGACACTCAAACACTGCTTTACAACTTCTCAAAAGGAATGTTGTCTTCCCGCTCCCCAAAAGGCCGAGCAGTCTGGTTTGCTCTGTGTACAGTCTGCAACACACACAGTTACTAATCGCTGGTTCAAGGTGCCAAACTCGCCCTAATCTTTTTACTAGTATCAAAGAACTGCTGAAGTGAAAAATGAGATTAAACTAAAAATTAAGCTAATCCATCACTCTTTATGAGCCATGAAAGAGTCTACATAGTGAATAAATCTTTGTGTGCAAGACTACTGCTGTTGAAAACTTTTCATGCTTGACATACATGAATCCCTTAAAATGTACAAGCTGTCCTGTTGACACCTGGTTGTTTTGACTAGATTTACTGTGGTGCTGCATAAAATATAAAGTGACTGCATGTGGCTGTGACGCCTCCAAAGCGCATGTGCTATGCAGATCAGCAAGGAGTTTACTTCAAAACTTACCTCCACCTATTATGACTATCCTGAAGCTCTGAGTAACAGGTTTAAAGCAAGTGCATGAGCACGAACACAAAAAAAAAAAAAAAAAAAAAAAACCAGTTAATTGCCAATTGCAACACTCTCTTCAGGAACAAGATGCATTATGAATTTCAAGAAAGATGCTATTTCAGACACAGAAAAAAAAAGGCACTCTATATTTTTTCTGTGTAGTTCAAACAAGCTACCCAACACTCTTATCTTATGAGGCTCTTCCTGTCAGTTATCAGAACAGATGGAGTTTCCTAACACATGTTTAAGTGAAAGGGTTATTACCTGACCTCAGGGGACTCTGGATGAGCTCCTCTGTCCTCAGAAAACCTGCAGCAAGCACAGGGAAGAGGAGGGAAGCCAAGCAAGCAGGAAAACAGAAGGAAGGGGAGTCTCATGCCCCCCAGTTACCCAAAAAATGCTTCACCCAAGACACAGTGAGAAAAATCTCTGCAGACAACCCTAATTCCACAAAAGCAGTTTCACATTATTGAAAATCTATGTTGTGACAAATTGGTCTGCCTGAACAGGTAAAATTCTCAGCCAAGGCACAAGAGGTTGGTTCCCTCCTGCTCCCCACAACGAATAAACAACTTGATTGTTTCACTGAAAATTACTTTTCATTAGGAATGCTTACAGTGGGAGATTTTAAGCTTTTGAATCTATACAGAGAACAGCAATTCCCATTAATTTCTTTCAAATGAAACAACTATTAGTCTTCACTGTTTCATACTGCATTCCATCAAGCACTGCATTTCGTCCTGTCTGGCTATTTCAGCATTTCAGTCAATAGCACTCTGAGCAAAAAAGGCCATGACAGAAAATATTTTTCAACAAAAAATACCAGGCTCAAGCTTTTGTAATCTTTCACCTACAGATTGAGGGAAAAAAAAAAAAAAAAAGGGGGGGTGGCTTTTCTGCACAAGGCAGCCGGGCTGATATAAGCACTATTACTACTACTACAAATACAAGAGCTCGGGCAGCCGGCAACGGGAACACACAGGGAGGCAGGTCACAGGAACAGAAGGAAAAACGCCCGTCTCTCTTGATCAAGATTTAGGGTTTATATCTGTCTGCTCAAGACTGAGGATTCTCCTTAGTGCCTTCAAAACACAATATTAATGCAAAATACCATTATTTTTCTTTGTATAAAAGGAATAATTGAGACTAAGAGTACAATCAGAACCACTAGGGAAAGATCCTGCTCCCGGCTCCGGAGGCCAGGCTCCTCACAAAAGTGGTGGGGTGAGAGATAACAAGAGCGAATTGAAATGACAGAGATTCACGCTGGATACAAGGAAAAGCTTTTTCACCATTTCACGTCAGGGAAGTACTGCAACGGGTTGACCAGAGAGGTTGTGCAATCCCCACAACTGGAGATTTTGGAGAGCAGACTGGATAGAGGTCTGAATACACTGGTATGATCAGAGCTGATCCTGCTTCGAAGGAGCAGCTGGACTCGAGAGCTCCTGAATTCCCTTCTAACTTGTATTACCCTAAGATCCCATGGAATGAAGTAATTCTGTTATTTTTCTGTTGTTTTTAGCTTGTTTGTGATCCACACATTTCTGTGTGTTTTTCTACCACGCAAACAATGCACTGAAGGAGGAGTAACTCATCTCCTTTCAGGTTTTTAATTGATAACCTTGCTATAGCATTAAAATGAATTACACATTTTAATTCATCATTATTTTCCCCTATTGGACACATGGATGCACAAAAAGAGTCAAGTGAAAAGTACTCACATTTGGGAATATTTAAAGCCAGACAGAACTGTGCTGGACACACACCTCTGTTGCAACCACAGGTGTCAGTTCAGAAGGGATGTGGGAGGCTTCAGGGGAAGCATGCAGAAAAGCAAGGCCATGCACTGAGTGGCTAATCATGAAAAACACGGCTTAGGGCATCTGAGAAAAGAGAATAAGTTGAAGAAACTTGGAATTCTCAGTATGGAACTGAGCTGTTATGCAGCCTGAGTTTGAAAGTCTCTGTGCCTACACTTAATATTAAAGGCTAGTTTAGCATCCAATCCTATGCTAGCCTTGGCAACCACCGAGCAAAACCCAACTCATCACAAGCTCCATTTCATCTTGCAAGTGCTCATTTCATTTACCGCGCTTGCAGCTACGTCATTAAGTTTATTGTCCCATAGATGGCAGTTTTCTTCATCATACCTCTTGATTTAAATCTAAAGCATGTTTCTGGTCCTGATTTACCTGCAAAGCATCACACTGGAGTGCAGTTCTGTGGAAACCACAGCACACGCTCAGGTAATTACAGACTGTATCATAATGCATACGTATACGGACAAGGGAGCTAATTTGACACTGAACAAACAACAGGCAAGGAGATGACTGCATAATTTTCTATGTTGCAAAGACTAACAAGAGTTTAATTATATCATGTCATATCTATATCCATGTAGATCATCGACAAGGCTATTCCAGACAGCATTTGGCTTGTTACATTAAATACATACTTTTATTTCATGCAATGGAAGTTGTAAATTGTCATCTTTCTCAATAAAGTTTTCTTTAATGAGTACATGTTTTCATACCCATTTTCCACCACTTCTGTCTCCCTATCCAACACCCTTATTACATGCTACTTCTCTCTTTTGGCTCCTTTTCTTAGGCTCATTTCCCAGTCTCCAGCTCTCACTCTTCTCTTTCCAGCTCCTTTCTCCTTATTCCAAGTTCTAGTAATCCGCTTTCTGGAGGAGTTACCTGCTCACTACCAGTCACATTCTTTAAGTACCTGCCTACTCAGCTAACATCTTTGTCCCCTATTTATTCATTTTTGTATTTCCTAACCCTCCTCTCTATATCCAGCCTATCAAAACTTTCAGTTTTCCCACCAAAAACGGCCATAAATTTGCCTGTCTGTAAACCACACATTTAGTTCTAATGTGGAAATGAGACATCAACAACATGATTTAAGGATCAAAAGTACATAAATGATCAATATTTTAATATTCTAAAGTAATCCTTTGAGCTACAGATCTGAAATCTGTTCTTTTTCTCATAAAGATCGAAGGTTTGTTTCCTAATTACCATAATTTGAAGGTTTTAAAATGACATTTACCTATGAGATTAACTGCATTACCTAAGGTTGCTGTAAGGCATGATTTAAGGGAAAGCAAGAAACATTATGTACCCAGCAAAGTAGAGCCTTTTCTTTAATTAATTCATGATTACAAATTTAAAGGTTCTTTTACATATCTGCAGCCCAGATGGTCTTGTAAATAAGTAAAAGATTTGGATGCCATTTTTAGAGACAAGTTGTGTGAAAGATGCAAAGCAGAAAGTGTACTGAGAAGGGTGAGATAATTTATTTACAATGCTGTAGAGAGAATCTTTTGTGATGCTGCTCACAAGCTAACCTACATTATTTCCAATACAGTTCCTCTGTTATATGTGGTATTTGATGGGAAGCCAGAGAACGATGCATGCCATCCAGGACCAAATACATATGGAATATTAAACATGAATGTATTGGCTTCAATTAAAATTAAAGTTCCCAAATTCCAAATAGCTTTTTAACACAGGGAAACTCCTTTATTTCTTCTCTCACAGAGGCTACTGATTAAACTTAATCAATACGGATGGGTTTCTCTTCCTGGGAGCACTAATAAAAGAAAATATTTCTATTGTTCCTTACATAGCAAAGAAGGATTCACAACTTGATGATACCAGTTACATAATAGAGGCTTAATTCCAAAGGGTTCGCTGCACAGCCAGTGCATTCCCTCCACAATTCCCCCACAAATGCCAAGAAGTTCCCTGAAGCTTCACTAGAAAAGGCAATTAAATGTCAGAAATGACAGTGCATCAGATGAAAAATGGAAAAGAAATCACCCGTCTCCTTCATTTCTGCAATGGGAAGATGTTAGAGAGGAATGCTCAGATGAGCCTAGGAAGAGCAGGCACAGGATCTATGTTCACCATTTTTCCTAACTCACATACACACCTTCTTGGGTGTAATTGTATCCCAAAAATACCAGGGCTTTGTGAAGGGTGTTACCACTTTGGTGGGTACTTCTACAGAGCCTGACACAACTGGACTGAATTTAGTAGCTGGATGTATCCTTGTTACTACAAGATACCAGACCAACCAAATGTGAACTTTGTTGTGCGAACATCTGTAGTTATTTCCAAATGCCCTAAATCTAAAACAGTGCCTTGTAAGTGGACAGTAGTCATGTTTCAGCAGTAGAAACAGAACAGTCATGTTGGCTATGAAAGAACTGAAGGATCCAAAGTATATTCTAAAGTATTTTCTAAAGAAAAAAAAATGTAATTCCCTCACGCTAAGGTTGGCTATTTCTATTTGATAGCACTAGTACCTTGCACTGTCACACCTCATAGCTGTGGCAACAGGCACTATCAAATCTAATGAAACTCAAAGCAAAGCTTTTCTTGTCCAGAACAGCTGGGCGGATTCCTTTCAAGATGCTTCTTAAGCCAATAAACATTCCTACTGGTGTTCCTCTACTCTTGCTTAAGAATCACTCAT
Source organism: Tinamus guttatus (assembly GCF_059628265.1). Lineage (NCBI taxonomy): Eukaryota > Metazoa > Chordata > Aves > Tinamiformes > Tinamidae > Tinamus > Tinamus guttatus. Next base: position 14,205,155 of record NW_028288774.1, on the reverse strand, counting down.
TTCATATAGTTATGCATGTAAATATATGCAATGCATAACTGAAAGTCATTAAAATCATTAATTTGTGAAAGTAAATACAGAGAAAATTAATAATTTTTCCTCATGTCCTTTTTCCAGTATTTTGTTCTTCTGCAAATACTAATAAACCCACCTTTTTCAGGATAGTACATTAATCTGGTGTGTTTCAGTAATACTGAGGTCCTAATATGAATCAAATAACTGTATCTAAATGTTTTTCTTGAATAGGACGTTAGGCTACATTGGAGGGTGTTGTCAAGTCAAGGTCTTATTGGCTGATCCTGGTCAAGGCGATGAAAATATCATGTTCATGACTTGTTCCCAGCACATGTATTTAATTTTTACCCAGCAGAAGCCTGAGCTTTGGTAACAGTCTAGAATGTGTGAAAAGCAAAGCTGTAAATTTCTCTTGCTGGAGCAGCGGAAAGATGAATTGGCAATTACAGCTTCGAGGACCTTGAACACGACCCTGTGTGAAGCACTGCTATTGCTGGTGCCAATTTCGAGAGCGAGATTACAGACAACTGGCACTCCTTAGACTTCAGCCTAAGAGATGACTCTTCAACAGCCGTATTGGTATTAGGAATTACATATAAATCCAGACACCACCGGTAAAACTCATTTTGAGAAAGAGCAGACAAAATTGCCAAAACTCCAACTTCTGTTTACTCAGGTACAATGTATGTATGTTCACGAGAAATTAGGTTGCTCAAAAAAAGAAGAGGTAAAATAGATAATTTTAACTATATGTAACATATGAAAAAGACTTTTGATGTAAGTAGGTCCTGTAGTTATGATATTAATTACATTCTATTTTTAATCCTGTGGCCAAAATAAATTCACAAATACATTGAAACCACTACAATTCAGAGGTCACTTCTGCAGGAAAATTACTGTGCAATGAGGCAGGATATTAATTCACAGTACGCTGACTCCATATTACCTTCTTCACGCAGCCTCGTCGCGCGTGCTCAATTCAAAGCAACGTAATCCGTTTTCCAACACATGATGCACAGGCCTGGGGTCAAAAAGGGCCCAGATCCCCAATACCTGCTGCTCAGGACGACACCCCAGCACTGACACCACAGGTCCCACAAGTCCCACGAGGGTCCTGAAGGCACTGGAATCTTAATATGAGTAGTAAGGGATTTCTTTCAGATCCAAAGCAATCAAAATCTTAGCTATTAATACTGTGTCTGATCATAGAGGAGAACAGAAGACACGTCTGAATTAAAACAACAAGGCAGCAGCCCTTCACGAGATAAGGAGAAAGGCCAGGAAGACTTTGGAGGAAGATGCAAGCTTTGAAACAGCTTCAATTATTCCTTGTTAATCTAATTATAACGTGGTTTGCTTTTCCCTCTTACGGGGAGGGGGGAACCACTCTTTAAACAGCAACAACAACACAGCAATTCAACAATTCAGTCTGTATTGACACCCAAAAAACAACTCCATCTGTCATGACATCCACTCTTCTGGATAAAACGGTTCTTGCCACTGGGTGTAAAGCTCTTGAATACATTGCTTAACAGCCAAATATTTAGGAGGAACAGGAAGAGCATCACTTAGCCCTTCTAGGCCCACATTCAGTAAGAGCCTACTTGATCTTTCCATAACCAGAAGCCCTTATAGTGACAACAAGACCACCACAAACCAAGAGACTCACTGGGCCTCAGCGAATGTTTCAGAAGTTTAAAGACATAAGTACAATAAATACATAATACAGAAATACAGAAATGTCCCCATGACTATAATAATTGTATCAAAAACATGATTTCTATAAACATTTTAGGCATCTTAGGGAATTCCACTCATTGTACGTCTACTGAAAAAATCTAAAATAAAAAAAAATCTTTTCTTATCAGATCTTATAAATGTTACAGATAATTTAATCAACACTTTACTAGTTTCAAACCCATTCAGTCCTATTCAGAGAACTAAAACTGCTGGGCAGATTTTCCTCTTTTCCTTTATCATTCTAATTCCCATCAGGATATATATATATATATATATATATTTAATTTCCAACCAAAGAAAAAATCCACCAAAATTATTTTGTCAACTGTGCACATTTTTGAGCATGGTGGTATGTAACGCCATGCCCTGGAGAGCAACGCTGACAAACACAGACGCCTCCTTCCAGGTGAAAGGCCTGCTCACTTGGATGCAATCCCGAGCATTTTTTTCCAGCATGGTTGCTGTGCATTTAACTTTAGCATTGATAAAGTTACAGCATGCTCAACTATTGCAGATACATTCATTCTGGAATAAAAATCCTTCTTTTCTGAAGAGAAAATGAGCTTCAGCGCACACCGTTTGCTTAGCACTGCGTGCTATTGCAGGCCCTGGCAAAGCTCTTAGGCCTCCTTGCTAGTGTATTTTGCCTGTGGAGGAACTAAGCACCATGGAGGAACATAACTGATATTAATGCCTCAAGCAAGCATGCTGCCTCGCACGGCCAATAAACATTGCATGCTAATAGAAAATATTATTTGCAAATATTTGAATATAAATAGTGTTGACAGCAATTTTTTTTATGATGATACAGATCAAAACTGGGGCTTACACATTTAACAATTTTTTTTTAAACAAAACACTTTTTTTAACCTACAACCCTCAAAATTCATACTATCTCATTACAGCATCACCAAATAGAAAGTAGCACGATAGCAAGAAATGGGCACATGGCTACCACAGTCCCAGATAATAATTTAAGATAACAATTTCATTAAAAATTGACCAGATAATTCTATATGTTTAAAGAAAGACTTCTTCCTTTCTCATCTCTATTTTTGTTGCAACGGACATTTTTTAAGTTTCTACAGGTTATCCAATAAATCATCTGCTTAAAGAATGGCACAAAATTGAAGAAAATCCACTTTCTATTCTTCTATAAACATCTATGCAACTACTGCACGTTGTTTTGCATTTCTGTAACCCGTTCATAAATATTGGTTGTAACCTCAATGTCTCTTAAGCAAGTGAAGATGCCACCGCTGCACCCTTTCCCTTCTCACCAAAAGGCAGGGCAGCCATCAGCTACTGGTTGTCCAAGGAATTTGGCATTAACTGCAGGAAATTCAATGTTGAGTATGTGGAGATGCTAAAAGTATGTATTTCTTAAAATATCTAACAAGTTAGGGCAAAAAAACCCATCTCTCTGGCAAGTGGTATCTAACAATGAGTAACATACTGTATGTTCTAGCAAACATATGTTATTTAATGCTCAAATAATTATATTCACGTCTACATAACATGTTTGAATTTCCTTTAGCTGAATAAACAAACTTTTAGAAACAAGGAGATTTGACAGATGACCATCATATGTCCTCAAATGTCCTCAAAGTTATTCTCCGTGTTTGAAACATAGCGCTACATGTAAACAGCTGCAATTCACAAACTCCTACCCAAAAGGAGGTATAGGATGAATTCTTGAGCCTGGCGTTGCTGAATTCACTGCAAACCTACCAGCAGGTGACTGTGCTCTCTGGGACACACTACTTGAATAGGCAATAACAAAGTTCAAAATGTTCTTTGCATGTATTTTTTCTGCTTTCGTGTTTTCTTGCTCAAGTTTATTGTAGAAATACATACATACCTACATACATAGACATACACATTTTGGTTGGACGAGTAGGAAAAAATATTCTAAGGAAGCTAAACTTAAAACAAATGTTCTTCAATGTAGTTCAGTAAGGCAAATAAAGAGTCAGTTTTTAAAAATTAATCTCTTAGGCAGTATTGAAACAAACCGCTATTGATTGCATGGGCTTGGAGCATTTTCTAATGCTTATCATCATCTTTCATGAGGCTGTTCAAAATGCATAAGTTTCAAGACCACATTGAAACCACCACAGAAACCATTTCCTAGCACTTAGCAACTCCTCTTCCCTGGAAGCCTCACACATACAGAACTGCCTTCAGGAATACAGTAAAATGAAAATCCCTACTGAAGAGTTAACCATGCGTGTGAGCACATGCCATTTCACACATTCTTATGTATTTTGAAAACACTTGCAGTTTATGCAGTGTTTACAATAAATGTATGTTCCTTTCCACAAACATAACAGGCACCACATATAGACGTCTTTGGCCTTCTTTCTCTGCTGTTTTAAATAACAAAGAAGCATCACTGACATGCTTTCCTGGTGATTTGTGCCCAAGCATTTTCTCCTGTAGGATAACCTTGTTCTGGGAAGAAGAGTGAGTCAACATACAAGCTGGCATCTGTAATGAACACGCTGCACACAAAACTGAGTGCATTGCAGAGCACCACTGCAGAGGGAATCTGGTACGTAGTTCAGAAAAATACATGGAACAAGAGATCCTGCCTGTTATTCTTTAGAAATAATAAAAAATAACGTTAAATAACTACCGGTTTCTTCCGTAGGTGTAACTGCAGTGGGAAGGCCACAGTCAGCTCCCTGCACCGGACAGTCCCTCCCCTGCCTGGCTCCGCGGGACCCGCGCTGCCAACCCGGAGCTGTTGCTCCGCAGCCTGCGCGCGGCCTTCGCGTCGGAGCCCCTCCAAAGCGGCCTGTCTAATCATTCTGTTAAATTTCCCTCAGGAAACACGCAACGGGAGCTCCAGAAGCTGGGCGGGCTGGCAAAGCAGCGGGGATTCCTCCCTTCTGGGGCAGGATCAGCCCATCTGCCCTCTCTCCAGAGCAGACTGTGAATGGGAGCTGAGAGGAACCATCTGAGCTGGAAGCTCCGCAGCACGACGAGGAGCTGTCAGCGGCGCTTCCACACCCACGCCACTGGGATCCAGGCTTTTTCAATCTCCTTCATACATCAAGAAGTCTGCTTTCCCAGACTTTGGGAAATGCATAACCTGGCTTTTTGGGTTTTTTTTTTAGATCAACATCACATTTCGTGGCAAATGCTAATTTCAGGCCTCAAGAGGCAACAAGCCATCCCCTCTGGTACTGATTACATATGCGCTGCTGTTCAACACAGCCACAGACTGGCGCCTCCACGTTTTCCTACCGAAGAAAAACCCGAGAGCACCATATTTCCCTTTTCCCACAATATCTCTCTTGTCATTGCCTGCACTGTGCTCTGCTACGGACTAGCTGCCACTAGCAGCAATCCCCACACCAATCACACGATACCCATGCAAAGCTTTTTCCTCCAGTCTTCGCATAAGATTGAAAAAAGGATTCAGCAAAATGCATTTACTGGAGTTCTTTAAGCTCTATTTAGAGTTTCAACTGTATCACCCTACAGAAAGCTATGAAGACTTCAATCAAAACAGGATATCAAATTTGTAAGTTATTAATAAGGAGGGGATAGTCCCAATCCCCCTCACATGCCACCGTTTGATGCCTTGCAAAAAAATAAAGAAATTCTGTGTGCCAAGAAAGAAAACAGGGAAATACTTACAAAGGTATACAAAAATATCCGAGTGCAAACCTCAGTAGTATCCCGTTGAGGCTTTAACAGAGGTTATTTTTAAGTATTATCAGTTACAGATTCCATTTTGTTTAAAGTCTTTCAATGCAGAGATACATGAGCAGGACCTGAGGGATCCCGTCCATAGCCCTTTAAACTCAGATGCAGGGCTGCTGCCGCCTGCAACGCGAGCAGCAGCAGCCACCAACGCTGCCTGGGCAGGAAGGGAGGACATCATTTGATTCTGCAGCGACGGCTGCCGATTAGTTCTTCATGGGAAGGTCTTGAGCTATCACTCCCATCCATGGCCTAATTGCCTTTTCTGCTCTTCCTTACTGAATTTAATGACCCGTTTATAATATATGCAGATTACAAAAGTTGCATATAGCAATTTTAGAGAAGGTAATGCAATCTTTCAAATACTGACATGCAAAATCAAGTAATAGAGTTAAATCATACTTATTATAAAGACAAAATGACAAATTTCAGGATACCATGTTTCACTTTGGTTTTATGCATCAGTTTGATTTAAACATATTCAGCATTCACTTCTATGCCTTATTTATTCAGTTGTTGATAATATACAGATTCAGGCTGCTAATGCAGCAAAACCAAACGTATCCACAGAGGACATCAGCATGAGAATTAACCTTGAGTGACAGCAGTTGATCTGTACTTAGCAACCACTAAATAGCTCAATTTTCTCAGGAAATGCAACCAGAATATTCATTCTTCCTTAAAAAAGAAACGCAGCAAGCGCACAGAGAAGGTCACCTTCGTGACAAGGAGAACAGGGAGAGCGGGACTGGGACGACTCGCCGAGCAGGCCGTGACAGCAGGAGCGGCCGCGGTGCCGGGGCTGGCTCAGGTGCTCTCCCACCCTGTTCACCCAGCTGCACTCTACAGTCCATGCACCTGCTCAGGGAAGGAACTCAGTCTTGTTGAAGCAAATAAGCAGTCTCTTTCTATAACCAAAGCAAGGCATGCTAACTCCTTCTCAATTAGGTTAAAGCTCTCAGCAATCGCCAGATACCTTTGTAGTCCTTGAGGTATCTGCCACTTTTCACCAATAAGTTGGCAATGGTAATTAGCAGCCACTTGGTAGCAGCTAATCAGAAATGTGTAAGCCAGAAGTTAATTTGAAATAGGGTCTCTCTGAATTTGTGAGTGTTTTATTTCTCAGAAGCTGCTGCTTTTACAAAGTGATAGCAAGAGGCAAAACAGCTAAGAGCAAGCACTGGTTCAGACTGCATCTTGAACGAGGAGATTAGCAGCTCCCAGCTGCACCTACCTCTCCGCTTCCAGCCTCCTGCAAGGAGCTGTGTGAAGCCCTTAGGAAAGGGCCTCATGGACAGGCTGCCAGGCAAAGCTGTTCATTGTGAGACACAAAGCCCCAGCTGCTGAGCTGCCCCAGCCAGCTGCAGAGCAGACGAGCGATTCTTGGAAGTAGTAAAAGGCACAATCACAAATGTCTCTCAGAATGGAAGCAACACCTGTATGGAAGTTTTACCAGAAACCAGTTTTGCAAAACGAGAGAACGAACAGTTCAACTGATGGGTAAAATAAGGTCCTCTTCTAACTTTCTACTTTATATACTGCTCAGAAACACCCAGTGCTCAAATATAGTATTGAAAAAACATACACAAAAGGTTGGAAAGGTTGCTAGCTATTATAAAATCATATTACCATAGTAGAACAAAAGCAGTCATGCAAGGGGTCTTCACTTCCTATGTGAATAACTGTAGGGAAGATTGCTCTGAAATTCTCAATATGTATCGCTAGTAGAGGCATAATAGGGAAAAAAAACGAACGAGAAGAGCAGAGCAGCAGCAGGCATCACCAGACTGCACCATCAGCACGTGGCACTCCAGGCACCTGCACAGGAGCTAGTTAGAGGGCTAAAAATTAATTGCCAAGCACACACTTTTGTTTTTCCAAATGTTAAGTAGCTTGGAATAATCACAACATTGAAACTTAATCTCATTAAATACTACATAAGCAGACAGGAAAAAGGGTCACAGAAAATAGTTATTGCTTGAAATAAACTCTATTAATGGACATTTCACTTCCTTATTTAGAAAATAAACAAGGCTCTAGACAGTAATAAAACAGTGTTTTTAATCCTGTTAACACAGGAAGCTCCAAATTCCTAAGAGTTTTGAGCCACCCAAGTGCAAATTTCCTCTTACATGTTTCCACAGCTTTTATTTGGCACAACAGCAAAGTACAAGCTATAAAAAGAACTACCAGGATCAGTCTGAGAGACTTTTTTCATGCCAAGATCCATTTTCCTGTATGAAGATCAAAAAAAAAAAGGGAGAAGAAAAACACTGCTGATAACTGATGAAGACAAGTTTTGACTCTGTAGAGCCATCACAGAAGTCATGCTATGAACTGACAGTATCTCCTTTGCACTTGACAGGCTTCATCACCAGGGAAAATAACCTTTTCAGCTTCAGATTAAGATTTTGATCTCATTTATTCTGGTGGGAACTCATGACAACTGTACTGAAGTTTTTAATCCTGCCAGAGCACCTTTGTACAGTAATGTTACAATCTGATTTTATTTTGGTCCAGGAAACTCTATCCACCTGTACATACCTACTTTGTATCTACTGAAGCAATTCTGATCATAAAACCTTAAATACACCAAGGGAAGAACCAAGAGTTTGGAGACATTTCTAAGAGAGGGGAAGAGAAAGAAGGCATCTAGATGGTTAATATAAAATCGATGAGGGAAAAACACCCCAAATTATCAACACCTCTTCCATCTGGCAAACTACCACACCACCTCCTCCAAAGATGACACAACCTGCGTTCAGCTGCCTTCCTTTAAGATGAGCAGCTGGTAAAGATTTTTCAAAATCTTCTCTTTTGCAGATTAATCAAGGAAGATTGGTTCTTAAAATACATGGCTGAGATATTACAGGAAAATGTAAGTAATGTAACAAATTATGACATCTGCTACACTACCTGATGGAAGGAGGAAGATGGAAGAAAATTAAACTATTTTAATCCATTTTTTTTCCATTATTTACAGTAAGAAATTACTAAAATTATTAAAATGCCAATTCTACTGATCCTGCCTTTGTAGTAATTAATATTGCAAGAAAAAAAAAAAAAAAAAAGCTATTGCTTACTTCCATGTAAAACATACCCTATATGGCCGGTTATCCCCTGCAGATGTACGGACCAGAGTCCCAGCGAGAGAGGCCACCGCGGGCTCATTCCCCTGCTGCCCTCAAGCCCTCTCGCTGGCTCAGATCAGGAGCAGACTCTCCTCCCCCTCGTGAAGGAGGGAGGTCAGGCGGGCAGCTAGCGGGAAGTGCCAGCGGCTGGGCACAGCTTAGCTCTGCACTTGCGGCCGTCTCCTGAAGGAGACCTATTTGGTTTTATTGCACGCACCCCTGGTGCTCAGTTGTCCAGACAAAAGCCCCTAGTGCTAGCAGCCTTGTTCAGACTGTTCAGATTTACTCATCTATTAACTTTTCCTCCCCAACTATACAGCAGAAGGTGCGGCAGCTCAATAGTCCTGTCTTACCCTTTCCAGCCCTCTTTTCTCTCCTCCCCTCCCCATCAGCAGAAGCACCTTGGAATCAAACATCCTCTGTAACAGTCAGCACGGCAGCACACTTCTCCAATGTATCTTCAAATTCATTTTCTGGTCAGTAGCGTTCAGGGAAGCTCAGGTTCCTAGAGAAGCAAAAGCCAAAATGCAGCTCCTCGCAGAAACACTGGGCACTAGAGAGGTGCAGAAGTGATGCTTTTCTTGTAGGGCAGAGACCTAGGGAGTCCTCCTGCACCTGCCCTCGCAGGATGCAAAGAACATGCCCTCTGTCTGCCCGCTTTTATTACGCCATAAATAATTACTGAAGTAAAAACAAGTTTCTGATCAAAGCTTCTTCCTGTGGAATTAAAGAAGTAGAATAGAAATTCATAATCAGCAAAATCTTCCGTGATAGAGTCCTTTATAATTTTACAGGGATAGATAGAGGAGGAAGGAATAGAAATACATTAGTGCAGATAGGGAACTACTGCCTTCCCAAACGTAGTCCCCTCTTCTCTCTCTCTCCATCTTCCCCATCTTCAAGTCTTGGTTTCCCTGTTCACTCAGAGTCTGGAGATTCTGCAGCAGGAGTTAAGTGTGGGACTGCTTTTCACCTTTCATATCACGCAGTATAGTCTCCACGTGAGGGGAATTAACAGTGGAGCATCCCACTCACTAGTCAAGGTACCTCTCCTTATTCTTTGCTCTTCTGCTTCATTCTTCTCCCCCAACACATGGCCTGCTCAGCACACAAAGCCTGCTCCCAGCTAGTGCAAAGGCAACTAACAGAGCAAACCCTGCTGGAGCCCCAAGGGCTGCTAAAACCACAGCAATACTGGTGGGTCTCGTTAGACGGAGGTGAGAGAAGGAAGAACCAAGGTTTGAGGGAATCAGCATCTTGAGCACAGCCTACTCTGGTAACCTTCCAAGAGACACAGCTCCTGAACTGAAACCCTTCGGTGAGGCAGCAAGCTCAGACGGATCCGAACGCAGATATAAACTGCTATAAAATAGAGGCCCAGTGGCCAAGGCATGACAGGCCTTGCAAGGCTTTGTGCCTCCCTTCCACAGGCTGGAATGTCACTGTCAATTCCAACTCATAAAAATGCATGTATTTCTACCAAACACAAATCTTATTACCTTTAGGGGAAACGGTCTTAGAAACCAAGATTCAACATACTTTTAAATGTATCTAAAATGTTGTTCCTTAATATCCTGCTTAGATATTCCATAGGGCATGGCAAATGCAGTCCGATTAAATAAGGGGGCATGAAAATATGATGCAAAGATTCAGATAAGACTGCTTTGGGTTTTGGTTGAATGTGCGTACTTAATTTGAATTAGTTCATTTTAGGAAAAAGAGGAAAATCATTTTTAACAGTATTCAATTACTGTTTCAAATTGTATGGAATGCTTCAATAAAAGGTCAGTGTATGCACAGACTTATCGTACAGTACATGAAGTGTTAAGACACACTTAATTCTCTAACAAACCATTGAATCTTGTTTCCAGGGATGTGTTGCTATCAGATTAAGAACTGTGAAAAAGAAAAAAATATTAATATTAGGGCTTCCCCAGTAGCACGGAATGTTCTGTAACAGAAAGTAAGCATGCTAATTACCAATGCTTCTCCTTTGAGATGAGTTTGCAGCAAAAAGCTTGAAGATACCTGAAGGACTGTACTTTTCTAGCAAAACATTTCATTAGTCCATTTACTTTAATTGCAATTTAGATTTTCCTCTCATTAGACGCCTTGGAACTACTCAATAAAACTCACACTTGTTTAACACCATAAACCGTGCTTATTCATTTCCAAATCACAGAAACCAGACAGAACTTGAGGTATATGTGTGCTGTGTTTAGAAGCCAAAAAAGATCATTTCAAAACAGGGTAAGATTGTATGTTCAGACTAAAGCTTCTCCTAAGACATTCTGTGCTCTGAGACTTTCTGAACTTCTCCAGGAGCCTATTATTATGGTGGAGAAGCCGCCCGTGGTGCATTTGCTCTTTCCTGAGCGCAGCCACGCGCGCGCCCCGCCACAGGCTCCCAGGGGCAGCCCTGCTGCTCTCCTTATCTGGGAGAAATTGTTCACGCGCAGGAAGAAGGAAAAACAGGTAAGAGAGCACGCCAAGGGAGGAAAGGCAACCTCGAGAGGCAGCCGAGCCTGCCAAAACCCCACCTAGTCTAAGCTTTCTAGCAGGTATAATCCTGATATTCTTGGCTCTAATGTATAGGATAAATTATTTACCTGTGCTTTTAAATTATGAATACACAAGTAAATTAAACCATAAAAAAGACATGATTCTTAACCTTTATCTTAACTTGCTTCTAAGCAAAAGTAGATAAAAGCTTAGAAAACTGAAGAGAAAAATAATGATTTTCAAAAAAATGAGACACTAACAGGAAGCAGGTACCCAAAAAGTTGTTTGCAGATGTGAATGTATCTATCTATAGACACACACACAGTTAGTGGCAAACTGCAGAGCACACAGAAATTGAACTAACTTAATTTCAACATTTTAATAAGATGTTGGAAGCCCCCAATGTTTCCCAAATACTATTTTTGATACCCAGCTAACATTTTTTCCATTTTCTAACATTTTTTTCCGTTCTCTCACCTCTTGCCTCTCTTTTTCAATTGCAGCACTAGGCAGGAACAAAAAGCTAAGGACAGCCTCGGCAGAAGAGTAGCAATGGGGAAATAAAAATTCAGTGAAAAACACCAAAATGTTGCATTCTATGTTTGTGCAATTACACTTGGAATTTCCAACGGTATTTTCTTGCACTTAATTTCCCTTTTTAATTTCACACAAGGAAGATATTATTCGGCACTTCAGTGGGCCCCCTGCAGTCCACACACTGGAAAGCTGAGCAGATAAACTCTCCTCTCTCCTGCTCGTAATGCTTGGCTGGGAACACTTCCCAATAGGAGGCTAGAAGGCAACAACACATCAGTCCCTAACGTAACAATTATATTCTAAATAAAAAACAAAACAAAAATTTTCCTTCTTCCTTGTCATCAGCAATACGTTTGGAGGTGGACTTAAAAATCTCCAGTGCAGAAATGATCTGGAAGACGGCATACTAAGAACTTGACGCAAATCCCATATGTGAGTAACTGATTGAGTGGATATGGGCTTTTGGTTTTTGGATGTACTTAAAAATTTGGACACATGCAATTGGGACATAATACCAAAATGCTTACAACCTTTTCAACAAGCATGGCAAAAGCCCTCTCCCTTGTGTCTGCGCTCACCGTGGCTGTGACTCATAGACGGGCTGGAAGACGATGCAGGTTCAGACGCAACCTTTGCCTACCACAGCCAGGATGAACCTCCTCCTGCCTCACCCGAAGGACGCCCTGCCACACTGCAGCGCATCTCTCGGACCACGTCCTCTCCAAGCTGCTCTATTTTATTACAAAAAAATGAAATATTCATTGGGGCAGACTGCATGAGAACAAATCCACACTTCAGGGTTAGAGCACCCAGTTGGCAGAGGCAATCCCTGAGCACAAACACCTTTTAAAATGAGTATTTAATCATTTATGCAAAACTGAACAGCTGCAATGAGAGAGGGAAAGCTCTCCCGCCAAATGGGCTCGAGCACATCCCAGAGATGGTGTAGGATAAATGATCAGGAAAAGCACCAGACAGACCCATTCAGCCAAATCCTACAGCTCTGGATGTTTTCTGAGGTGAGTAAATGTAGTAAAGTGAACTCTGGAAGAGTTGACTAGAAGAAGGTTGACTAGAGCAGCCTGCAATGGCCTTCACAGTTACAGATCAGACATTCACATTGGTGTGTGTGTTACACTCTGCAGTTTTGCCCTTACTCAAACTGTGCATAAGCAGTTTTTTACTGTAAATCTAAGTTTTTATCTGTGTGTTGTTTCAGGTTATCATAAAAATAAAAGTAAACTTTTTCTCTTCAAAATCAATGAGGGGGTAAGGTTACGCAGGAGGAGGATTGCTCAAACCAAACGAAGTCATGCTGAGCTCCTGGTGCAAAAGGGAATATGCTGACAAACAAAGGTCAGGTATGTCAGGTACAAAATCAAGTCAGCTAAGCTAATCTGCAGCTGCTGACGAGAGCAGCTATCTGTATTTGTGCAGCTCCAAGCCAAATCTACCACATTTTTAATATGAGCTTGTAGTTTCTCCAGCTGCACAACTGATCCGTGACAAAAGTGGCAACGGAATCTGTTTTGCAGAGCTCGAAACACTTTAAGAATCTGATTCCTCCAATGAAAGCACTTGTTCACCCTAGGGATTTTTTAACAATTTCTATCTTAAATGAAAATCTGCCTTGACAAAGTGTCCATAACTTCTGTAAGTTCTTTTATTAGTTCTATGCACTTTTCTTATTCTCACTTCTTGGGACTGTGTTGCATCTGAACAGCTCTGAGATTTGATGGTCAAAAATCAGAACTACAGCCAAAATTTTTCTCCCTCAGTACCAAATCAAAAAGTAGGGATATGTGAATGAACCTGGGAAGCCCTTCCTCACCTTCAGTTCAATTCTCTCTTCAGTGAGAAAAAAAAGAAAAAAAAAATTTAAAGCACTGACTTCTCTAGATTAAACACCTCCAGTCCCTACTGAAAGAAGAAAACCTCAAGAGACACTCAGTCTCCAAATTACAAAGCACATTTTGCAACTGCCAACTTCTCCTTGTGGCATAAATGTAAAGCTGTAGTGAATCATTCTTAAATGCATTTCTTTAGGGCAATATCAGCTTTCTGAGCACTGCTTCAGGGCTGCTTCTATTCCCAAGCCCCCAGGTGCAGATTCTCACAAGCAAAGTACTGCTAGTCTTCTGCTCTATTTTTAATTCTCTCTCTTCAACATTTTCTTGTATTTTCAATCATATTTTTGCACTCTTATCTTCTTAATGTCTCCTGTGAAAAAATGCTAAACCCACTATCACCACATTTGACATGAAAACTCAGATACCATACTGATTCAAAACTCAAACAAGCCATCTTTATCCCTTCCAGCTTCTACTGGCAGAACATCAAATGCTGAACAGAAAAGTGTTCACCTGCACCACCGCAGCCGCATCCTCTTCCACTCAGGGGGCAGCCTTTACCACAGGTGGGCAGCGGGCCTCTCCTCAGCAGCACAGGGAGATGCACAGCCCAAGGTCACTGAGAGAACTGAAGGGAGCTGTGAGCGAGCAGGCAGTGACAAGGCCAGCGACCTCGCTCCGCTGGGGCCCTCCTGCTCCCACACAGACAGAGCATTCACTCTGCTGGCGTCAGTGAAACTTTCCACCGGAAAGAGCACTTCTCTTTTCCACTGGTCTAAGGACTGTGTAAGATCCAGCCAACACTGATCATCAGGGTATGGAGTATTACTCCCTGTGCAGTTAATACCAGAGCTGTGGGAAGCCCAGAGAAGCGTAGATTCAGGATCAAGTCCTGCATGGAGCACAAACTCAAGCTCCAAAGTCTGAGAGCGTCAGGTGTGACCAAGCACACCTAACATCTCTGGGTATCGCTCCTCATGGACTTGCTGATGGACAGGACTTCAGAGCAACATGCGCAGAGCGGACGAGACGCCGCAGCGCTACAGGAACGAGCGGCAGCTCTGCGCAGAGCGCGGGCAGGCCCGCGCACCGCACGGATCACCTGCATGGAAGGCACTGCGGCAAGCAGTAAAGCACAAACCAGGCACTAAGGCCTGGCTTCACTCACCAGGCTCACACAGACCAACCTCTGTATGCAAGGTAAGTTGCTTTAAAAAGAAAATCTTTGTATAATTTAGCTTCAGCGATTTTGGAATTATATTTAATAATAAAAGTCAATATTAACTCATTTACAAAGAGTAAGATTAATGAATCCTTTAAAAAATCCTTCAACTGCCACAAATACCTAAGAGAAATAATTGAAAGACTAAAACTAGTTGAAACATACTTGAGAAAACAAAAGACAAGTGAAGGTACAGCCTTAAACTAATTAGGGCAATGCACACATTTATAGCCTACATAATGGATGGCAGCCTATTCTTTACAGTTTACTGAGCCCTATCGATAAAGCCATCAACATATTTCACCCAGATGAGGTTTCATGTTCCTGTTAAAGAGTGAGCTAAACACACTCCATCTTCCTCTCTAGGAAACAATCAGGGCTTTGAAGCCACATCCTTCCCAAAATGCCAGCTGAGCACAATAGGGAACCTGTCCACTTGTTTGTTTTTCCATTTGGAGGCAGGAACAAGTATCCCGTGTCCTAGCAGCAAATGCCCAAGGAACAGTGTCACCTTTTACAGCTCAATATTACAGATCCTCTCCATGTCCTTTGTGAAATGGCACATTCTCGTGAATCCACCAGCATCCAAGGTGTCTCCATATGTTGAAAAGCTGCACTTAGATCAGACAAGGCTAGTTTTCTTCCAGATTAATCCCAAGCTTTATTCTCCCTGCGTATCTAAACTGAAGATAGAAGTATAGACATTATATAATTTCTAACTCTTTCATTCCTGCCCTCCACACAGCAAACTCAAACATACACACTCCATTTCAGTCCCTCCTTACCCCAAGGAGTTCCACGAGGAATGACAGAAGCGACGAAACCTGCTGTTACAAACAACCTGAAGGAAACAAAACACAAGCCTGAATCCAAATCAACTGACTACAAATTCGTTTTAATTTTCAGCATGTCTGTTTTTCCCCACTTCACTAACATCTCTGCTTTCTGTTTGCTAGTTTCCACTTTCGCTCCTTCCTAATTCATTTATTGTGTGTGTCAAGCTTCCCACATTAATGGAGCTACGGGGCGTCTTTGCAACGGCCTTGAACCGCTCCTCTCTCGTTCCCCTCCTTTGGGGAAATGCTGCAGCCCCTGCAGGAGCCCTCCACGTGTCCCGCACCAAGAGGGAACGCAGCGCAGCCCTCACAAACGGTGACGGACCAGGGCAGGATGCTGCCCTTCTCTTTGCTCAACGGGTGCTACAGAGGCCTACACTTAGAGGCAATTTTGTGTATGTACGGGATCTCCATTCTCCCTATGAGCTCTCCCTGCAAACTGTCCCACTGACCCACTCATTTCTGTCTAATGAACTTAAGTCTACTCATGGGAACACGCAAGTAAGAGAGCATCCATCTTCCCTTTCACATTCAAGTTAAAGTTGCCATGCTGTTTACTTAGGAAGACAATATTTTAAAGTACAATTTTCAGGATCAATTCCCTCAATTTGTAACGACTTTCAACTGTTTTTCTGTCCCAGAGATATGGAACATCGAGGCTATCCTTCATTTCCCAAGGAAATGACTATTCTCACCTCATGCTGTTTACCTCCTCCAGCAGCTCTGGAACACATGGCCAATCTTCAAATTTGACAGAGGGATGTGGCTTCAAAGATCCCATATTCCCACAAGGTTTATGACAATAAACAAATGGCCAGAAGGGATCTTTTTTGTAATCGTATTATAAATCCCACTGAGAGAAAGGCTTCAGAGCATGCACGTGCATTCCTAAGCGATAACTAAAGCAAAAAGGGCTATTTTTAAGTGCCTGCGTAAGGAATAATGTGTGATTTTCCTTGTAGACAAAATTAAAAGGGAATATCACCTAGAAAACAGACAAATAACACAAAATGCTTTGGAAAAACCTGGCAGATGTGTTGCTGTAGGCTAACTTCAGTGTGTACTAGTGATTTTCATACTGTATACATTGAGATTGGTCTTGAACTTCTAAGCATCTTCCTATCTCTGAAAGTTAAGGCCTTCCTCAATTTCCAATTCTATCTTGTGCCCCAAAAGCTTTCAGAAAAAAATGCCACTGTTTTTCAAATCCAGTTTCCCTCTCTCTTACATATTGCATTATTTCACCCTTGATGAATTATCCTTGATGAATTAAGGAAAGCTTAGGCTATACTTTCATTCTTTACCTTCCAGACAAACAGCAATTTCAAAAGACTCACTGAAGACACAAGGATGATGAAACAGATGTCTGATGGCATAAAGTTAAAAAACTGTGGAAGCTAGATATACAGGAGCTAGAAAACTGTGAATAACAAAGAATACTTTTAATCCTTAATAAAATCCGTATTTCTTATCAAATTCCCTCAAACAGGGCACTTAGAAAAGCCATAAAACAGTAAACAAGTATGACTCATATCCTAACTCTGAAAAGCATTTTTCTAAGCACTTAATATGCAGAAAGACTTAACAGTGAATGGAACAACCAGACTTACTTCATTTTAGGCTCAACACCTAATCTTCTTTTACCTCCGTCCATGAATCTTAACTCCAGCGAAATTCAGGTTTTTGAACATTCACATTCCCTTGTATGTCAGCCCATCTGTGCTCATCTTGGGGTTTTGCATACGAAAGGGTGTGTAGGTCTCAGTCCACAACCTCTCACATACAAGCATGTCTTTGAAAGACATTTTTCACAAATGCTCCCTGTCACGTAGTCTCTGCTCAGGATTAATGCTGTTTCAAAAGCTAGCGCACACCGATGTCAGCAAAAGACAAATTTGCTCTCTATTTTGAGCTCCGGATAAATCTTAAGCACAGCTGAAGAGGAAAGAGTCTGTACAGCACTTGCATAGTACCTATCAACATATGCCTAGCAGCTACCTGAATTTGCAGCACCTGGTCCTAGTTCGCCAGAAGCAACTGATAAGCACAGCTGTAGATTATCTTTGTAATCAGGTTTCTCTTATTGCCCCCTAGATTTTATGAGACTTTTTCTTTACATGGTGTACTACAGGATTTGCCATATTGTAGGATGGATAATTCATTTCTCTATCTTTTCCTGGAGCAGCAAGTATAAAAACAAGCTTATTTGCCTTGCTACACACTATGTATATTCCTAGGTATTTCCAAAAGACACATTAGCACACCTTTTCCCCATCTTGAATCTGAATTCAGCCTACAGCTGACCAAGCAAAACAACTCCTAAAAGTAACACTGGACCCGGCAGATCTTAATTGTTTTCACAGCCCACTTTGTACAAGAGCCTGCTACAGATTTAGGAGGAAGGAATGTAATGACTGCTTTCTCCTGTAGAAATATATTTCTTGGTGAAATTCTATTTGGAGGCAGAAAAAGATAAAAATGCTGTGAACTTTCCCTTACACATCAGTACTAAGTTCGTGGGTGCTACTTAGTTATTATTTTGAATTCTATTGCCTCTTTTGAGTAACAGGCTGTATTCAGGGTGTAGACAACAATTTCCAAAGGCTGACGGGAGATGGCCCTGGCCAGGGAGTAGAAGACTGCAAGGAACATGAGGGGCTGTAATGACTTCAGGGAATCCTATAGGAGAATTCCCTGAAGAATTTTATGGGAGAGTCCTGCATCTTCCTTAAGGGCTTTGAACCTTCAGCACTCTCCAGAACTGACGACTATAACACATTAAGAAGCAGGACACAATACTGGATAATTTGTGTGTAGGGGAGACAGACAAAAAGATTATGGCAATGCTATTATTTGAAAGTATGCCAGCCATCCAATTCAAAAATTGAGAACAGGACTATTTTAATATCTAGAATATAAAAGCATATCCTCCAAACCACTGACATGAGCAAGTCCCATGCAAATGAGTTATGTCCCTAAGTCCTTCCAGCAGTTTCCAAGCTCTCCGTCAAAATATTTTCCTAACTATTGTTTTCTCAACGTCCCTTGTTGCCTCAGAAACAGCACACATTTTTGATAGAGACAGGACACAGTGCATCCAGCTGGAAATACAAGAAACAGGTATTGGAGGAAACTTGGAGGAAGGCAAGAAGACAGGCAGCTCCTGAAATCCTGCCTAAGGAAAGTCTAGGGTTCTCTCGGGAAGCTGCAGTCCTGCTGCCTGGACTGTTCCATGGCTCAAGACATCTCACATTGGTGGGAATATTCTTAGGTATTTTTGTGGTTCAAATCACTGTCCTGGTTACCAAGCGCATTGCAAGTTAAAATCTTGCAAGGTGGCTGTAGCACTGCTCTCAGGGGATACAGTTCCGGCACCTAATTGCTTTCACTAAAACAATCAAAAAAATGTTTTTTTTTCCTTGAAAAAGTAGCATTTCTTAGAGCATAACAGACTAAACCAAAAAATTCTATGTGCATCTATCCTATTAAAAGCTCTTGCCCCATAAATACTTCAAGTAACTCCAGCTTACTGTACAAGCTTCTCTTCTAATGGATACTGATATTTCCTAAAAAATTACCTTTCTAAATGTGCACTCTACAAGGTAATGCAATACAGACTTCCAAAGTAGCTGAAAACACAGAGCATGGCTGGGAAAAAAAAAAAGTCACCAACCCAAGCAGACCTACAGGCTTATGGAGCTAAACTTGTCTCAGTACTTGAGCTGAGGTAAAGATTTATACGTTAGCTGATACACCCTCAGCTACATAGGGAACTAAAAGCATTCCTCTCCCCTATCTCATCTAATGTGCCATTCCTATTGCCTAATCTTAAAGGATCAAACCTAAGTTTAATAAAACTCTGATTATGTTTTATCATAAATTAAAATATATTTCTTATATATCACAGTAAAACAAAATCCTTCAATGCTTTGTCACACAGGTAGCTCATTTCAAACACTTACGCAAGAAAACGCCAGCAACTTGGTTCAAAGGAATTTTAATATATCAAAAACCTTTTCCTGAAATACAACCTCAAACTTATGGTTTATTTAACTCATGTGACTTGTGAGCCCAGGATGGACTGGATAGCTAATGGAGAATGAATAAAAGGACCCTAAACTAGGTTATCATGAAAACGCAAGATTGTATGACAAGACCAAATTCCATTTCCATTAAGGGAGAAATTTGTCTTTAGCTGCAGTGGAAGAAGCAGCAGCTTCCAAATGGTGCCAGAGCAGGACAGTGGGGACACGGCCGAAGTTAGGAGGTGGCACACAGTGGAAGTGTAAAACACACGTTCGATGGGCTTCTCCTTCTTAACAGGCCACCCTTGAGCCAAACCTAAAAAAGATCCCTCAAAACTTATGAACCTAAAGAATCAAAAAACAAATTAATATTTTAAAAGTTCCATTGTTTTAAAATAAACTTTGATAATATTTAAACTTATGCAGAATGAAAAATATCAGTCGCAGCTGACCTCTGCTGCTGCCGACAGCCAGCACAGCAACATGGCTCCTTTTATGAACTGATTTAAGAGTTAAGATATGGCAGCCCTATGCATATTTATTCTATATGGATGTACGTTTATCCTAAACCTTATTCTTTTTGTTTGTAGCCTAACTTCTTGTGTGCTGTATTAATAACTAGAGTTTATTCCCCCATTCTCAGTTCTTCTTAACTGCAAAACCTAAATATTTATTGGTATTTTTTAAAAAGTGCAACAAAAGACTTAGAAACAAATATGTAGATGAAAGACAGTATAAGGTTTTTTGTTTGTGTGTTTGTTTTTTAATATATAACAGGCTCCTTTTCTTCCGCTGACCCTGTGGACAACTCGCAGTTGGAGCTTTTGACATGCACAGATCACGCGTCCCTAACTGAATGAGGACTGCAGGACAGTTATGCTAAGTTATGTATCATGGCTTGAAGTTTCTAACGACTTCATAGTTCTTAGGGAAGATAAAAATACTGTCGAAATGGCAAACAGATGTAACTGAGGTTTCCAGAACGGTCACAGTGAACACGCTCAGAGAATCCACCTTAATACCCCGGCAGAGCCGACACAGAACACGGTTTAACTGGCGAGGCTGACGGGCCAGGAGGCAACTCTCGGTACGGCAGATTCCTTCCCACCCCTGCCAAGGAAGCTCTCGCCAGCGCGGAGCACTCCTACCCCTTGGCGGCACGGCGGTTTGGAGGGAGGCTGCCCAAGCAGAGGGGCTCCAGGGCTAGCCTACGCAGCCGCGGCAGGAATCGGCAGCACAGGCTCCAGAACTGAAACCCTTCTGGGGAGGTTGGGGTAGTCAAATAACTCGGGCTTCATCCTGCCTTCTCTCCCACGTCATTTCAGAAGAACCTGAGTCAGACAAAGAAGAGAATATCACACACCAGGGCCCCAAACCCAGAACGCAAGGAGACTATTTCCATGGGATTACATTCCCCTGCAGCGGGAGAGGAGAAAATAAGAGAAGTGTTCACACAGGCATGTGTCAACACAGGGGCTGTGTTAGGTGCCATAAATGTACTATTAAGACTGGGAAGTCAGAGAGATGTAAACGGTTCTGCATCTCTGAATCAGGCCCTACATTCATGCAGTTGGCTCTCTGTTAACAAGCTATTTAAGTATGCAATTATATAACATTCATTGCGTAGTGTTTATTGTGTTTATATAACATATATTACATAGCCATTATTCTTAAAATATTTACACTCTTCCAAAGATTTTGTGAGGGTTCCGGAAGAGGAAATAAGAACAAATCCACTGTTTAGCTGGATGTTTAAAACACACAGTCTGTGTCTTGCTCGTAGCCCCTATGAAAGCAGGACCTGCAAGCCAAAAGCTCTCCAGCTCCTCCACAGCTCAGGACCCCCTTCCTCCCCCGATGCCTTTCCTTTCCCAACACTTACTACCCGCACGTGTTTTACAAAGCTCTTGGACTGTGCCTACTTCTAGGACATTCATATGGTTGCAAGCCCCATAGTTTCAACACATGCCTGCCTGAACGACACCAAAATTCAGATATAGGAGAAATTCATTCATATGCAGTATCAATAAAATTCTTAAAATAAAATGCAAATTATGAACTAATGGTAATAGATTAAATCAGAAGCTCCAAAGCCACAACATTTCTGAAAGGTAGGACAGACAGTTTGCGAGGACTTTGCAGGGATAACACAGCACAGTGTAGCTGACAAAGGACTTAAAAAGGCAGCAAGATGATATTTATGCTTGTGATATGAAATCTGGCTACATGTAGCCTTCTGTACCCTCTCTTCCCATTAGTTTTTCAGATGTATCAGGAGGTCAGCGCACTTTAACCAGAGAAATTTATAAGAAGCATTAAAGAATTGTCCTAGGGCACTAATAGAGATATAATCCCAGGATGTAGGAGAGGAAAAGTGAGCAGCAGTTCTTAACTGCCAAGCATCTGGCCCAGATTTCTCAAACATCATTTCTTTGCCTATCCTCATTATTTTCTCATGCTTATCGAAGGTCAGGTAAGGGATATTTTTAGATGGCTTCTATTTTTCTATAGCTTTTATTCCATACATTTAAGATGTTTATGGCAACATTTTAATGGGAACTTTAATATGGACTACTCTAATAGCTTGTTGGCTTGGAATTTCCCATTATGTGACCATTGTGAGGAAAAAAAAAAAAAACACACACACACACACACACACATTTTATCTTCCTGATTTTCCAGCTTTATCTGTAAAGCTGCAGCTGTGTGGGAAATAGTTCTGCAAGAACAAAGCATCTATTAAATCACGGAACATAGCACTGTAGGGGCCCGAGAAAACTGCCCTTCTGATAGACGGTTGCTACAGATAAGGGTTTTGTTTGGTTGGCTGGTTTTTCACCCTGACTCCTACTCTCTGTGCATCCTTCTCCTCTTCCTCCCCGTCTCATGCTAATGCCAGGACCGCGGCTATTACCCTCACTGCTTCCTTCCACCCCTCACCCGCCGGGCAGAGGCTCCCTGGCCTCTCTGCCCTCCCCACAGCAGTTACTGATCTGCAGGGCCCTTGGCAGAGGCCAGGGCCTCCTTCAGCCTCAGGCCGAGCCCAGCAGCGCGGCAGGAAGAGCTCAGCACTAACGCAGCCGTGCCAGCGCTCCCCCAGGCCCAGGGAGCCCCCGTCAGAGCCCGCAGCTCTCGCTCTGCTCTCAGCACAGCAGACGCCCACCGTGCAGCACGCGTCTTGTTACTGTGCTCGCCTGCATGCCCTGGCATCACGGGGGGACAAGACTTCCTCTCATACGGGAAAGAAGGCTGTCCTAGTCTTCCCAAATAGGGCACTGGAAAAATTCCAGGATACAGGCAAGATGCTTCTGGAAGTCACAGCTGTCCACACAGATATTAGTTCCTCATTTTACAGCCCCTTAAGCACTGACATATCAGGTTTGCCTTCTATTACATGTATCAGTGAGCTACGCTCTCTCCTTCCTGAAAAATATCATCAACCTCTCCCTCTTCAAAATGCGTGCAGAGATCCTTTCTATGGAATACTGAGATACTGTGAGATACTGAACCTTAATAAAGCACAGTTTGGTAGAAACGATCCATTTCTGAGTCATCTGCATAAATAAAAACATCACAGTGTTACTAATATAACAGCTACCTTAATTTAGCCTCAGTTGAATTGTACTGAATGTAATCACATTCGTTATCTTTCTATTACCTTATTGTGCCAGTGGCTGAAACGGGAGTGTGTGTTAGAGCGTACCTCATTAAAAAAATAGCTTCCAGCTACACAAGTTTACATTTGTGTTACTCCCCAAATAGCCTTCCATCATCCTGACATTTGAAGTGATTGCAGAAAGAATTGCTACTACCTCCTCTGATACAGCGCAGATCACCACAAGCATAATTAATATGAAAGTATGTCGAACAGTATTCCTAGTACTTACTTGTAGTATTAATGAGATTTACTGTAGATTAAATTGGTAAAATTGGGAATAGCAGGCTCACAAAGTTTTGCTTTCTTGTGTTCCAGGAGACTTCGATAGAATGAACAACAAAAAAAATCTCCAGAATACAATTACACAAAAACTTGATTGTTTTCACCTAGTTTAATTCTGTATTAGGTCCAAGAAGATGAATGTGAAACAAAAGTTTGTTTTGATATTAATATTTTCTCATGATATTAGTATTTTTTCTTTGCTTAAGAATAAACAATGGAATATTAGACACTGGAAAATCAGTAGTCCTGTGACATCCTTCCTAGATTTCTTACCTTTTCGGTTGCTTATTCCTTACAGCTCTCCACAGGTTCGCTTTTTTCCTTGTTATAAACTAATACATAACTATGGCCTTATTAACACTATAAAGAGGCATTATTTTATGAATCTCTAAGCTATAGTCATTTTCAAATGCAATCCACCATTACCTCTGTCCTTCTTGCAATAAATTAAAATGGTAGAGTTGCGTTCAATTTACAAATCGGTATAATATCCAAATCCTTTTCCAAAGATCTGTTACATTACTATTTATTTTTCCATCCTTTGTCCTGTTGGGTGTTGCACAAACTTAGTCTTCATTTTAAGATAACTATTTACTTTGTAAGGGCTATTTTTATATTTGTGTTCTCCTGCATATCTGTACACCCTCTCAACATCTGTAATGAAAATGTATTTTAAACAAGAATTCCATAGTACTGCAAGCAAACTAAAACACATGAAATGGAGTAGTTTTGGACTTACAGAGGAACAGGTTAAGAGAAATGGGCCTGGACTTCTGTATCAGATTTCAGTTCTTTCCTCCAGCTCTGTTGGTCATTCAGCAATCAATAACCGATATTCATTTCATAAATGCTTAGTGCCATCTGTAAAAACAGAGATAAATAATACATGTCTATTTTCAGATGCCTTTCTGATATAAGTGCAAAACTGTATATAAACATTTATGAATTATATGCCACACAATTTTTATATTTAAATAATAAAACAAAATAAAACTATTTTAGAACCATCTGAATTGAGCAAAACCAACTAAACAACAGCAACAACTGGAGGGAAGTAGACAGATTTTAAACTGATTCCAACGAGTACAGCCTAGAGCTTCTGATGCAGGATTTGGGTCACAGACCTCACTGCTGCCAGCCATCCTCACGGCACATTTCCAAAGTTTTTTTTTTTTCGGCTGTGCTTTGAAGTTCAGACCAACACTGCAATAGATGCTTAAATCCATCTCTGTATAGCCGAGTATACAATGCCAGCGTGACTACCCCACTTAAATCCTTTTCTGAGTATGATTTAATGTGGTTTCCTTAGCAGGGATCTTCATATAAATAAAGCAGAAAAGGAATCAAGAATCAATCATTCTCCTGATGCCTTAAGAATCAGGCAATTACAAAATGATTATCTGTCAAATGCTGAACATATGAAGACACCTCAGTTAAGTTTTCCTTCACAGTAAGACATGACTTAATGATACTCTGGTGCTTTTTGTTCATGCTATTCTTTTTCCACTGAATAAAGGGAATTTGTTTCTAAATTTTCACTTATGACAATTCAGTTGGAATGGTGTGCTGGTGTTCCACCTCTGGTTCCCCTATGGCGATGTGCTGGAATATCTTTATCTGAAAGACTCAAAACTCAGCAGCTACAGAGAAGATCTGCTACATAGAGTGTATTATCATGTAAGCTAAACTTAGGAGTAGACTATGGTGTTCCTGTTTAGAACACTGAGAATATACAAAAGAAGCTTAACTGAGATAGAAATTTACACATAAAAGAAAAAAAAAGAGAGAGAATTTTTACAATAACATTAATTACAAGTGTTCTTTCTAGCAGTAGACTTGATAAAGACAACTCTAAGAACTTAATTTGACCAGAGATCATCGTTTCTCCCCAGATCTCCACAAACTTCTTCACATTGTCTACAATTACAATACTGAGCTTAGAGAAAGTAAACTAGATCCTGAAAATGTCAGGTAAAAGAGAAAAAGGGAGAGCTGCCAGCAACTACTAAACGAATCCTGGCTCATCAGGTTTTCTCTTGTGCAATGCAGATTAGTTATTACGCTAGAAGAAAAGGCTCCAGATGGAAATGTGAACTTTCAAAGCTGGAATTAACAAAATATTCGGGGGAAGGGTAATACTATTTTTATTAAAACAATAACACTTGAATATTAAAACTTAAGACATTCTAATGATAAGCTTTCAGAAATCAACCCCAAAAGAGAACATATACAACCTTGTAAAATTAATATCTAGGGACATATTACTGATTGGACAAAAGACCCAGTCTTTAGACAGGGATGTATGTAGCTATGCAGGAACAGTATTTGCTTTCTGCTCCCCTCTGCCTCCCACAAGGACAAACAAACAAAAGAAAGATAATATCATTTTGGCAGGAAATCCCTCCATCTTTTCTCTTTTGGACCATATTTATGTAGCCTTTTCCTAGCAAATAATATTTTCCCTTACTCAAAGATCTATTTTCTCACATATATTCCATATGTATGAAAAAGTAGAACAATTTCATATTTATCATCCAGATTTTTAACTGAATACAAACCAATATGAACAGATCATTTTCTGTTGATGTCAGTCCACTGGGAGTAAAAAATTTAATTTAGCACACTGCAGAAAAGCAAATTTTCTGTCTTAAGGTCTTATCATGCCCATAGGGTATATGCTTACACTGAGGCAAAGCAAAGTTGCACTATCTAAGTAGCAGTGTTGGGCTAATCTTCTAGCTATTTCTTGGGTCTGTTTTGACCTGGGGTGGGATGGAAAGAATCAACTAATGAGAAATACTCAGGATAACTCAGGAGAAACTGTGCCAGGGTCTTGTACCACAAGAAATGCCATGGTGAGAAATTATGGTATTTGGGTGACAAACTGATTATAACATACTAATAGTAAGAAGTTCTAGTAACTTTTGGATCCAGTAAAATGTAACAGAGGAGAGTGAGCCCTGCTCTTGCACACAGAGTAAGACAGTAACTTAGCAGTATCTCACAGTGGGCAGACCTTGGAACAGATCTGAACGGGACAGCTTTAGCAGTTTGGCTCTCTATCCTAGCTAGTGCTTGCTTAAACCCCTTCCGATGTAATGAAAAATTTCAATGCTTTGTATACACCTCAAAGCTCAAAACTTTAAAACAAGCTGGAAAAACACACCCCCTTACCATGGTGTGTTCCCCAGCATGACTACCGAACCGCCTCCAGAACCTGAAAAGATTAAGAGAGTAAAAAGTTTCAAGTCCTTAAATAACAGATAGACAAGAGAACTGCTGGATAAACGTATTTTCCCTGTTAATTTGGAAAACTAAGAAGTCACACAAATCCTATGATTTTTATCTTGGGCTCTTTTAAAGAAATACAACCTCTGTAGTAGGCAGCAACATGTCTTGCCCAGAAGCTGAACTGTAGGCTGAAAGGCATAAAACTCAGCACTAATAAAAGAGCAAACCGACTAGGAAGTGGAAGAGGGTCTGCTCCAGAAGCAAACACAAATGAGCATATACCTACTTACATTTATAGATAGCGAACACATGTGATACTAGAGGCAATGGAATTTCTGTGGGAGCTTCTAGCAATGATTTTTATTTTGTATATAATATTAAAAGTTCCTGAAAAATACAAAGTACATTTTAAATTCCATTCTCTTTCCAGCAGCTCTTAAGTGTCCAGTTCTCCAACGACAAGGGTTAACTAGGCAAATCTCAGCCCATCAGCAGTTTATTTTGCACTTTTTCTTGCCTTAGCAGGACAGCTGAAATGGCAGAGCAGGACACTCCTGCAAGAAAGCGTGGCTTGAATACACAGAGCTTGATAATCAAAAAAATAACCTGCTGACTTCTGCAGCTTTGCAAACAGCAAAGCCCAGGGAACTTTTCAAACCACAGTTTCCCATCAATCCCCATGAGCTCCTTCATCGATTACACCTTTTGTATCTCAACCCACCTGGGACCGTCCTCAATCCCACCAAGAGATACAAGGCCAGGACAAACCTCAACCACCCAGATGCAACCGCAAGCTCCATGTACTTGCCTCAAAGCTTTGAAAACCCAAGGAACCTCTTGCCTTTAAAAGGACCCTTAACCATCAGATATAGTTCTGCTTGGCTTTTATTAGTGAATTATTTTGTTAAGCAATTGATTTTGGACACTCTCAGTTCAAAGGAGTTTCTCTCTTTCAGAGGCTGAGCTGGAGAACCAATTCCTCTACGCTCTAAGGAGGAGAGGAGGCGCAGGAGGAGGGGGATTCAGCCCAGTCTTTTCAGACCTGCTGTGACCGCTGCAGCCGGGCTCTTACAGTGCATTTCGCCTCAGTGCTATTCCCTGCTTAATGCACTTGTCATCTTTTCCCAACAGCAGCCATTTGTAAGGGACGGCTACCCAGGGCTGTGCACACACGCACACAAACGGACCACCAGCAGCTTTCCCTGGAGCCTCCTCTTTGGCACCAGCCGCTGTTATTCCAGACCAGTTGGTACGTTTTCTGCCTATTAACTTTGGCTATTCTGATTTTGTTCACACACCAGGGATGTTGCCATTAATATTAATAAAGGCACCGGGGCAGCTCAAGTTCAAGTTTTATTCAGGGAAGAGTGACAAGGGGGCACTGTCAGTCACACAAAGTGCTACTAAATTTAAATACGCAATAAAAGGTATTGCTTAAGCAATCTTCAGCGCACAAAATCCAGACTTCTACAACAGAATGCACTAAAAATGCACAATCTAATCTCTCCCTCGCACCTCATAAAAAGGAGCAATCTTTCGGTGCCGTAACACAGCATCATCTCTGCTGCTCTCCTTCAAAGTCCTTTACCATCAAGTGCATGTGTGCTGCTTTCACTGAGCCTAAATTCTGAGTAACTCTCTGGACCTGGGCAGCAAGGCCACTGCTTGCACCTGTACAAGACTAAACTTTAAAACGCTTTCCCACAACACCGCTCTCGGTAATTGATTTGATTTACTTTGCGCAGACTCCTTCTGAACACGACGACGGCAGAAAGTGCTCAGGTAACTGAGCAGGCACTTCATTTCCTCCGAGCTTCATGAAATAGAAAAGCAGAAACTCCTTCCCACCATCGCTTTTCCTGACAGCCCGTCTTCTCGCCGTGTTGGCTCTTCACGTGTTTTATGAGAAAGGCTTTGGGGAAAGATGTGTTTCAGTTAAAGGTCTGCTGCCACAGCAGGGCTGTCTAGAAGAAAAGCATCACCTGGAACCAGGAGAGACTAGAAATATTACTGTAACAACTTTTTTTTTTTGTATCAATATGTGAAAAAACATTTTATATCCAGACTTTTCCTTCCTACCTAATTCAATCTAGCCTGATAAATCTATTTTCGTCCTGACTATTATACCGAACGAACACCCGTAACTGTAGCAAGCAGGCCTGTTTTGCAACAACTGCTTTATTTAATAGACTTCTGATAGACTTGGTGTGTGTTTCTTTCTCCCTTATTTGAGATAAAACATTTAGCTGTGAGTCTCCATTACTCTGAAACTTTGTGCTGTGCAAAACACGGCCACGGGGCAGCCGGGCCTCTGCTCTCACAGCCAAAGGGACTCCAGGCACTTACAAAACTGCCCGAGGCCAAGCTGACATTTTGGCACACAACCGACTAGAGCAGAGCGAGCAGGAACAGTCACTGCACCCTGTAAGGGCCTTCCACATGATCAGAATTTGTGATGTAAGGCAATGGTTTGGGGATGTTGTTTTCATACTCGCTAGCCCTGGAAACCAAAGCAAAGGCAAGAACACATGGTTTTCTGTCTTGGTCATTGTTGATCCATGTGGGCAGGGTTGGGGATTTTTTTTAACTACTTGTGCTAGGACACTTTTAAGAAACAAGCCTATTTCTTAATACTTCACTCCTCCTTCTACCACCCCATCTGCAGAAGTAGTTCAATGTATGCCCAAAGTCATTTGTGGAGGAGCAGAAAACCGGAGCCAGATTAACAAAGATTTCTGTTTTCTTACTGCTTCTCATGTGAATTTAATACCAGTAAAACCCATGCAATTATTATTTGAAATGATGATTAAAAACATTCTGACTCAATTTGATTTAAATGACAAGATTTCACCGATTTGTTAATGACCTCATTTCTTTTGACAGCAACGGCTTCCACAAAAAACTGGGAAGGCAGGACCTGCATTTCCAACATATATTATCAATAGCAAACCCTTCAGTTTTACAGCCCTTTGGCATATCAGAAAGGAACAAAAAGCACTACTTAATGAATCATAAAGCAAAGACAGAAAAGCACATTTCCTTCTTCCTATGTGGATTTTTTAAAGAGACTGTAATTAAGGTCCCAGTGAGCTGCCAACAGACGCTCTCATGTTCAGCAGGGACCCACAGATCCTTAAAATGAGCACTGGACTCCTCAGTATTTCCTTAGGCCTCTAAGGCAAGTTCAGAGAGCTGCTGGCTGAAGCAACATTGCGCAGTCTCCTCCTCCTCCAACAGCCGGTTGCAGTGACACAACCTGCTGAGATACGGCCTCCGTTCCACAAGAACTACGCACATTTGGAAGTTTATACCCATGTAACAGCTATTGAGCACAGAACAGCTATTTGGGGGGTAATTTTATCACATCTTACACACTGGAACTTCTTGTCAAAGAGCAATACTTAGAAATGGAAAAATATTGATTTTGTAAAAGCACTAACTCTCTAAAAACTGAAAGCTATCTTATGAAAATTGATTTGACCTGAGCTATTTAGTTAAACAGCGGCTTTGTTTGCACTGGTTTTATCAAAAGTAGTACTCCTATAACAGAAATATATTAGATATAATTCTGGATTTTTTTTTCCAAATTAGGATACAAGAGGGTTGCTACTACATTCCGCTAACCTGCTGCTATTTTGATTAAGTTATGTGCTTTTATATTCTTTTCCCAACAATAATTCAGAACAAAAATTGAACCTCCCTTGAGAATCTATTGAGAATCAATGTGTTTCTCAGTCAGCCAAGATCTTCTTAATATATTATTGCGACAATATTTATGCAGTTTTTACGTAAGCAAAATACTAATGGATAGATGGACTGGAAGAATCACTTCAAGTAGTAATTTTGGAATTACATTTTAAAACCTTCACTTTGCAATTTCTGCATTTCCCTTAGCTCTGCTTCAGCAACAAATACTGTCGCACCCAAGATAACTGCTAGACAACAGTAAGAAGATTCAGATTCAGCTATTGAACTTGTGTTGCCACTTTAGGTCAAACCAGTTGATCTCCGTGGCCAAGAACTTCAAGAGACACTGGTGGAAGCTGCTTATGAACTCCTTCAGCTAATGAAAGTGCATGAGCTGAGTGCTAAAAAACCTCTGCCCCCAAGGCTTGAGCTCTTGCTGTTCTTCTCTCCGCCCTCTTTGTGCCAGAGCTCCTAGAAATGGAAGGAGGACTTCCAGTAAGGTTATGAGAACCGCATGGCACAAGGGACATGGCTGAAGGAGAGGCCAGAAACTTCTGAGCTCTTGAACCTGGTTCTCCTAGGTGCAAAGACACCATTGCCATTGCTTGTACCCCGCACACAGCACCTGCACAAGGACATCTCGGTCTGCACGTGGTTCATAAACCTCCACCTCGTGCGAAGGCAGAACGTGGCTTTACCCCATGGAAAGGGAAAGAGATGTGTGAGGAACTGTGTAGGAACCAAGAGACATTTACTGATTTAAATGAGTGAATTTCCATACAAGACGCCACATGCTCAGAAACCCTGGTACCAGCAATCATGCACGACTGAAACAAAAAAATGAGCATTTCAAAGTAGAAATTGCTACTGCGGTGTTCAACGGCGGTTAGTAAAGGTCTCCTCCCTGTATGCACCCATATTAATAGTTTCACTTTGGGTCATCATTACAGATCTCACTTCTACCAGTACAAATTCTCCAAGATTATTACTAGAGAAGAGCTACAAATCTTAAAAGATAGTTTTATTAAATTTAAAGGTTTTTTTTTTTAATGATGTTTCAGAGGCATCTAGAAAACTATCTTTTATTTTCCAAAATATTACAAGTTATTTTCTCATGAATGCAAGTTCTAACTTTTGTTCTTTCCAACAACACAGACCGATCCAAAGATAGAGTTACACTGTCTGCATGATAGAATATTGTTTAAGAAACAACTTAGTATACCCTGAAATGGCTTATACTTTAAGACAAATATTTCAGGTTAAAGCATTTCATCCCAAGACACTTTGACGTACAAGTTGAGGAAAAAAAGAAGTTGCAAATGCTGACAAAAAGGAAGGTAGTTCCTAGCTCTGCAGTTATAGAGCTTCAAGCCACCACCTCACACTGCCAGAATACCATCTTCACACCTTGGTGCCTTTTGACTAAAAAAATAAATAAAATAAGAAGTGTTTCTGATCATTCTCAGATCAGCACTTCAGTACATCCGTATTTTGACAGAAGGGTCAGTATCTCTTACACAATGTGGGAATGAGTCAGAAAACTGTGGTGATAGAGTACTCATCAACTATGCCCACAGTAACTGAAGGTTTTCACCAAAATCACAGGAACAACAGAGTCGCAAGACACTGATAAAACAGAGGCAAATAAATGCAGAATAACTCATAAGCATCTAGATAAACAAATCTTCCCAAACTGTTCTTTTCTGCATGCTTCTATGGCCATCTATACAATATGAGGTGAACAATTTCACGGAAATGTATACACTACAGCACTGTATCTTTGTTACCAGCATGAGAATTTATAAGCAGGCTGTCTTGCTTACATTAGAAATCTAGCTTACACTCACCAATAAAGAAAATCCATAACCGAAACCCACTGCAATATTCATCTTCTTAAGTGGACTCTCTAAATAAAGCTGCTTTTCTTTTAATTGAAAAAATGAGACTCTGGAATAGGAAATAACAGTTGTACCATCACTGTAACACACGCACTTGTTATGAATGCAGTATTTGTAACAAATCATAAGCTTATGACACAGAAGTGGCATTTGAAACAAAAAAAAAGCAATTGGGCCAATTTACTTAAAATAATACTTTATTATACAGAAAAATAGGGAATTTAGAAAGGAAATAATTGTATTAAAATATAAATGAGTATCTTTAAAATAAAAGAATGGAGTTTTAAAAAAAAGTTTGCTTAGCAAAAGCCGCATCACATTAAACAAACAGCTCAGTAGGTAAAAGCAGAAGCATTAACAAGGTCTCCACTGACACCATTCTTTATCTCTAAAAATAGTATTACCCCAAGAAGATATTCCACAAAAAAAGGAAACCGAGGACAAAATGTAATTAATTACATTCCCTGAATTTCATCCGCATGATCAATATTATTTACATAGTAGGAAGATCATGGCAAGATCACTGTCATCTTTCTGCAGGCTGATTTACACTCCACACTTAGATCTTCTCCCATCCATCCCTACTTCTGTCACATTAAACATTTAGACTGCAATTAAGAGAAACTGTTCCATGTTACAGACAGCGCAGGAAATAATATATTGTAGCTTGAAGGCACTGATATAAGTGTGGTGATACGGGGCATTCCCTCACAATTACAGTATAAAACTTTCATAAGAAAGATGTCAGAATATAACGGCACACAGATCTAGAGAGATAAATATTAAAGAGCATAGATTTCAGTAGAATGTGTTTATAGCTATTTTGGGGCATTTAAAGACACCATATATTTTAATGGATAGTGAACAAGAATCATAGAGTGTAGAGCCCTTAAAGAGAGGCAGTTTGATTGAATATGAATTTTTCATGGGAACGTTGCCAACCTTTGAACTGATTCAGTATGCTCTGCTATCTATTTTATGGACGGGCTGAACTCCAGCAGCCTAAGCAGGATGAATGTAGTCATGACTACACTTCCCTTGAAACATCCTATGCTAGAAAAATTAGGGTGTGTTTTTTTTTTTTTTTTTTTTTGAATATGCTGGTCAAGATCTTTTAATTGCCATCACATGCCTAAAAATACTTGGGTTTACGAAAAATACTAGTAAGTCAAGACTAGTGCAGGAGTTGTCCTTTTAGGTTCTAGAAGCACTGAAAGGAAGGACGTGCTTCAAACCCGCTTATATACATGAGCTTACTCAAGGGAATCATATTTAAAACACATAAGCATATCTCCAAAGCTACGTAAGAACTGGCCCTTGTACAAAATCACATTTTGATAGATACTAAAACTTCACCCCAAAACAAAGCTAGAAGAGTATCAGTGTGGCAAAGTCAACCACGCAACAGCCAGCAAGTCGTAGCTCAACCCCTGCCTGTGGTTACGCACTCAAATACCTCTATGATTACTCTTCCCACTGATTCACTCATTCCATTCGCAGATTAACTATTCTCATTAAGCAAGCAGCCATTAAGTACTTATTCTTTTTTTTTCCTAATAAACAATTCTATAACATAAAACACACTGTTCAAACTTGGATGATAAAATTATTCATTTCCTCCTGGGATTCCTCCTGACACTTGTCACAAACACTAATGCAGTTTCCAAGAGCTGCAATGCACTAAGGAGACAGGTAGAGCCATTTTGCAAACGGGGAGCTGACACATGCAAAGCTCATGGTCAAAATGTCTTTTAATTTGTGGACCCAACTGATTTGCCTCCCTTTGCACTGAGTAACTGTCAATATATAAAACACTGTATTCAGGTCGTAGCATGCACTGCTTCTCCTGAGGCTTGCAATGCCTAATGATTTGCAGATTACACCTCTAGACACCAGAAACCAACACTGGCAATCCCCAGTAATATGAAGTTGTAATTTCTTTTATCAATAGTATTTTGTGAGCTACCAATAATAAATATACTCCAGGATGGATTGGGGAGGTGGTGGTGTTAATAAAATTTTGTCCATTTTTTTCTCAGTGTTATGCTGAAAAAAATACTTGAGTCATTTTACTTGACAATTTCTATGATATTCCTAAGACATCATTTTAGGAAAGGGAAAAAAAGGAAAAAAACCTGCCAAAACATTACAGTCTGGCAAAGCTCCGTGACCACGGGCATCACCCAGCACTTCTACCTATACCATATAAATGAAGAGCATAGAGAAAGGCATGATAAGGATCTTCAACGGGTGACCCAAACAAACAAGGACATAGCGCTGTGTGGTTAAAGATCACTGCTGCAGAGCTGCTATGGGCTGCTCATCTGTTTCCAATTTGTTTTGATGAAGCTAATTGGATAGCTTTTTTGGTCCAGTTCCCTCTTTTTCAGGCCAGCTAATTTCATATAAAAGAATTCCAGTTTTATGACATGACCTAAGTGGTTCATTAGTTTTTATATTTTGACAGTATATCTTCCAACACGTCACTATTCCAAAGGTGATCAGAAACACTGGGACTGGTTTCCAAGTTCACCTCTGCTTGTATCAGAGGAAGTTTAAGAGAATCTTGCCAACTAAATAAGAAGATATGCCTTGCAAAAAAACCAATTTCATCTGCATGGACTAATATTAAATATTTTATTATTGACATTATAGCTAAGTAACTTTGCCTAACACAGCATAGAGATGCTTAAAGTATTCATTGTAATTGCTTGTTTCATGTTTTGATGAGCACAGAAATAAGAGGTGTTTTGACTGAGCCACAGCGCAGTGATGCTCACGAGGCCAGCAGAGCTTTTATGGCTTAAAGTGACCAAACTCGGGAACACAGCTAAGAGAGCCCAACCTCACTTCTCTCCTGTTCCTAAATATGCCTTAAGAACTGCAAACACAGGGCTTTCTCTTGTCTAAAATTCACTAGTATTATGTCTGTGGAGAAAAGCAGATCATTCAGAAAGTTGTTACTCCTAAACTACCTGAGAAAGATATGTATTAGAAGCAAGTCAAAAAAATAAGCAGAAATGTAGTTGTAACACATAGTTTAAGCATTGCTAGCCATAGCTACAGATAGAAGAAATTACACTGCCATGACAAAATGCACACCTACTGCACCTGGATAAGATTGCAAGAGATTTTCCACAGCTAACTGAGATTTTTGCTTGTTTTTATCCCCAGTGGGTTAATGGAGCAGCTCCAGTAGAGCAGCCAGCTGCAGGCTCTGGAGAAGCCATCTGCATGCTCATTCTTTCAAATGTCACTTTAAGGGCTCGCTGCATGTGGTAGTTGACCAACAAACCCACCACTCCCTGCAAACATGACAATCCTGAGGCTGGAATATACTGCTCGGAGTGATTGAGAAATGCTTTTTATTGGACGATACTGCCAAAATTACATGATACAAGCAAAAATGTTCCTGTTCTAACAAGCACTACCACGAACAGAACAAGTAGAAAAGAGAGCATCTCAAAGCTCACTGCTGTCTGACCTTGAAACTAACGGCTCTGCTACCCCGGCTCTGCTGAACACAATCCCCTCCTCCAGTGCCTAGGGCCATGCTCCATTTGTGAGGGGAGTATTTATGAGTGGCTTGACCAGAAGGAGAGCTTGGGGAGCTCCTGCCAGCAGCACGACCTGCCTCCCCAGCACTGCAGAGCCACAAGGCAGCAGCACTCACGTCCCCAAGCTCAGCTGGACGCGGGCACCCGTACTGAGGCAAGTGTCAGGCCCGAATCACGCTGACCACAGCAAGCCTCTTCCTCCCAACAGCATCAGCAAGCGGAGGAGGATCCCAAATTACAACAAACTACCCCTGAGGATAACGAAGGACAGCAAAGACATATGTTTAAGTATGCAGTAAGAAGTCAGAAATGAGAAAAAAGCTGTAAAAATAGAAAATCTGATGCCCATCAAGTTGTCTGTAGAATAACAATCACTTGAAATATTAGCTTTAAGGCCTCTAAGGACTCACTGTTTGATGCTTTAACTTCCTCTGAGCAGCAATCCTGAGAATGCTTTTAAACAACAGGGTCACTGATAGAAGATGCAATTTGGCAAGCTGTTTCACTAAACTATATGGCAAACGCAGTTCTGCCCTTATTAGCAACAAAGGAACTCACTATAACAATGCTCAACCTTTCAGTATTTCAGTCTAATTTGCCTACATGTGACTTTTCTGTTAACACACACACACAGTGCACTCCAGCCTGCACTAGCCCCGTTTTTTTTTTTTTTTCAATTCTGTACTAATTTACATAACATTAATTCTAACAGGCAAGTTGTATTTTTAAACCAAGCAGAGTACAGATTTGCTGGATGCTTAAAAAAATCTCCACACACCAAATACAAATTATATCCAGCACTTAAACGGTTTCTTACAGTAAAATGTTACTATATTTAAAAAGTCAAATACAAATAAATTAGTCTTCTGAACAGCATTCTCAGGGCCTAGAATTTCAGCCCATTTCATCGTTTAATTGATGCTATATTTTATAAGTAAGGAATGTCTAGGGTACACTTCCATAGATCAAAAATATAGCCAATAGACATTATTTTTGATATTGAGAATGAAGTAAAACAGTAAACTGAGACTTAACCAAAAAAATAAAAGTCATGGGGAATTCTGAAGCAGAATTCCATGCAAAACATAATTTTACATTTTCCAGTTTGGAGCCACATATATAACCGTCTTCCCTATCCATCCCCTGAAAAATTAGGAAACAGGAGCTATTTTAGAAACTCTAAAATACATGACTGCTAGTCATACTTGCAGTGCTCTTGCAAATTGAAACAAATACACAATGCAGCATCCTACAGAGCCAATAACCCCAAAAGCACTTCTCCAGAGCCCATGCAATTTAATTTTGAAAATTATCTTATATGGATCTAACAATAACGGGTCTGAATTGGTTGGATGATGCTACAGAATACTGCATTTTCCAACACTGCTTCCGATGACTGCCATGGCACCTGCGCATCGACACCTGCCCTGTCACACAGTGCTGGGATGCTACTAAACATCACGTCTTCTGCACTGTTTGCTCAAACTGGTTGTATCTTATAACTTCCTGCTGTGGAATATTTGATTTGGCATTAAAAAAAAAAAAAAAAGGTATTGGAAACTGAGTTGGAAGTTGGGTATTATTTTAATTGCAGCCTGATGTTCCCTTTCCTCAGGAGAGGAGTTGAACTCAGAAGAAATGCACAGTTTTCACCAGAGAAGCAGATCATGCAGCAATGCTGAAGAATCACTCTATTATTGAGCAGAGTTGTATGAGAATTAGAAAATAAGTATATTATTTCCTGGAGTTGTTCTGCATTTTACTTCTTCTCTTGTCATTTAAATTGCGATAAAAATATCTTTTCTGTTGCAAATCTAACTGAAGTCTCCTCTGAGAGAGGAGACTTCTCTGCCAGTTCCTACCTTTAGCCTGCTGTTAAGAGCACCCCGAAATTTCCCTGGCTTTGCGCTGCTTGAATTTCTCAGTGTCTCAGTCTACCCTGCACTACCTCTCAGCAGAACAGAACTTTGCTCTAGCGCAGAGCTATAAACCTACAAATCAAGTTACCTTTGCTTTCCCTTCTCACAGCATCCCAGCTCCTGCAGAACTTTGAGGTGAGTCTGCCTAGACCTTTTCCACATACTCATACACTAGGCAAAGATACAAACTCAGAAGAAGCCAGTTCTGTTAAAATAAAAAGAAACACAAACCCAAGGGTGAGTAGGGAATGCAGAGCAGAAATGAAAAAGGGTTAGTTTTAACAGCATGGCATCCCTGCTCCAGCTTCTTGCATCCAGCCGCCACAAGCACCATCAGAGCAACACAAGCACTCTGTTTCCTAGGAATGTGTTTCTTCTCCCTGGCCCTCACCGCCGCTCCCAAGGCCCCGCATCACCTGCACCACAGGTCGTGCCCTTCCCCAGCTGCGTCCCACTGCCTGCAGCGCTGGCTCCCGCAGCGCTGGCTCCCGCAGCGCGTTCAGCTGCTGCCCAGCAGAAGCAATTCCCGGTTGCCTCCCGAGGGACCTGCCTCAGTCAGGAACACAGCTCTTCTGGGAAAGATGCTGCTTTGTGGGCTACAGTTCACATCAGCAGCTGTCAGGATACAGGCGCTCAAACAGCACTTGACCAGAATGTGGTAAACCTGTTCATCCTCGTTTTTCCAGATTTTTTTTTTAAGTTTATATTTACATGCACTAGCTGCAATACTAATTCAGAAAAAAAAAAAAAAAAAAAAAAAAGATGAAAAAAGCCTCTTCCTACAGCAGCTCTGGCAACACGTACACCAATTTTCAAAACTACACTGCTGGCATTTAAAATTCCACTGAAATAATGAAGATATTCCAATGGTGTATAGATGTATACAGCAAACCTACAAGGAGAGGAAAGTGGCAGCAACTACTTTGGGAATTATAATTTTTATGAAAAGGTACCATCGTAATTATTTTGCCTGGCTATCTAAAGGATTTAAGCACTAGAATACAGCACAGCCACCTACATACTGGAAGGATTTTCACAAGTTTTACAACAGTGAGTACTGCCAAACATCACTATTTGTGCTGAACTACAATGTCTCTTTTAGAAGGTTCCAAACTCGTCTTGAAAACTTCTAAATAATAATGACAAATTCATGACTTCCTCTTTTATAAAACCTTACCCTCGTGTTACATCTAGGTGGAAGCTTTTGTTTCACTTTTGAACCACTCTAAGAACGCCTTTTTCAATCCAAACTACAGGCTTGCACTTCGGATGGCCATGCACAATGAATATATGGATTAAACATTACTCAAGGTATTTAGTCAAGTTATGGCCATCCCAGAAACACAAAGTAAGTGAAAGGCAGCGATTTGGAAAGAAATCATTATCGAGATGGAAAATCTCGTTTCTAGAATCAATGAAACACAGGGATATTCAAGGTGACAGATCCACATTTCAACCCAAAGAGTCCTCAAGAGTCAGAAGAAAATGCTGAACCTGTTGCTACAGAGGCTGTTACACGTCTATCCAGTCTGAATTTATCAGAATAGGAATCCCAGAGGACAAAAGGTGGGAAGAAGAGCCGTTCTAAATGGCTGCCTCTCTTACCCTGAGCATTTCCTGCATAGTGAAGCACAACAGCAAGCAAGAGAAACTGCCTGTAAGGCACAATCCCACAGCGAGAGAAAATGAAGGCCTGGAACCAACGAACTACAGCTCAAGCTCCTCTGGGAAATGAAAGGCACCACTACAAAAACACATGCTTTCTCCTTTTATGAATATTCTGTATTTATATGACTATTTCTATATCCACATGGGCTGTTCAGAAAATTGTGTGGAAAAATAAAATTTTCATTCACATATATGACTAAGAATAGTAGAGCTAAGTTATAGCCATCTATGACATTCTAAGAAAGTGCTTCAAAAATTCAAAAGCGACAGACATGATAAATTATCACTTTGGGAAGACATAACATTCCAACTTTGTTATAAATGAGTCTGAAAGAAAATAGAGCACTCTTTCCACAATTTTACTTCAAAGAAATGTTTTACATCTTTAACATACACTGAGTGTGAAACCCTCTGGGTACAGAAATGCTCTCCCCATCTGCATTGCGCTGTCATCCCTTGTGCTCCAGCATTTTTACAATTCATATATGCAGCTTGCCCCTTGGCTAACACGGCATGGAAAGCTCCTACAGTTGCATTTTCTTATCCATAGTATTAAAGATGACTGTTAAGGTCATTCAAGGCCTCTTCTCTGAGTAACTTGTCCTTAGAATGTATATAATTAATCACATTCTCCAGTTGTCATCAAATTGCATTTCAATTTGTGCTTGTTGTTTAGAAAAAAAACCAAATTCAACTCATATCAGACTTAGCTTGCAAACTACCCAATCAGAATAGCCTTGCTAGCACTTCAAAAAAAGTTTCCAAGGAATTGACCCCCACGTTTATTTTTAAAAAGCATACCACAGAATCACAGAAGGGTTGAGGGTGGAAGGGACCCCTAGAGATCCTCTAGTCCAACCCCCTGCTCCAGCAGGGACACCCAGAGCACATGGCACAGGGTGGCATCCAAGCACATTTGGAAGACTCCGCAACCTCCCCAGGCAGCCTGTTCCAGGGCTCTGTCACTCTCACAATAAAGAAGTTCTTCCTCACATGGAGATGGAACCTCCTGTGTTGTCTCAGCAGAAGACCTTCCAAAGTTGCCTTCCAATGGACATTCCTTATTATAAATATGCACCACATTATTTGGCTCAGAGTTGTGCATCACACATACTAAAAAAAACAGTTTCTGATCAGGCAGATTGTCTGCTCTCTGTGGCAGGAAAAGAACCAGTGAAGTCAGAAAACAGAGTCAGATACCCCATTCCAGAATTCATGTGGGCAAAGTGGACAGGATCTCCTCCTTGTCCAAATCTTTTTAAAAAACTGTTACGGTACATAATCAAAATATTATATTGGGTAGGTCTGGCAGCGGATTCCTTCTTACGAGCTTCCATGACTGATCTAAGCGGATCTCCAAAACACTCTCCAAAACTGAAAAGCTGTGTGTGAATGTGAATCTTGCATCCTTTTCCTCTTTAAGATGAAAACAAAACAAAAAGCTGAAAAAATAGATGCCGTCATCTAAGATTGAAATGTTTTGCAACCAATACAAGTGAATTCTGTCCAACTACAGAGAAGCAGTTTCTTCCACGCTCCTATACTTGACACACTTCAGGGCATCTGCAAATCAAGCTCCTCGTCACAGCAATGCCAAGCTGTGTCTCAGTAAAGCTCTTATGCTGTTTATACCTAAGACATACACAGAATATATGCCCAGGAGTCATCTGAACTGTCAGATAAAACAACAGGATAGGTACTATTTCCAAGGCTTTGTCCTGTCGCTTTCACAATCTCTCTCACTTTCTCTCTATTTACTGCAGCAGTGTAAGAGGCATCCACAGTTACTTGGAAAAACCTTCCCATCCTTGCACACAAAAGCAGAGTAGGATCAGCCACTTCTTCCTATGCAATGGCTCAGTTTGAACTACATTTTTTCTTCACGATTTAACTGTTTTTCTCCAACAGTCTATTAGTGTTGATAGCAAAAAGGAAAGAACTACTGTTTCCCTTACGTTCATTTGTTCTACTTACTTCAATGTATAAGTAGCACAAACAAACCAGCTGAGAAAAGCACTTCATATATTTTCTTGAATAAAAAAATATCACTTCTGCCTTACCTCTAAGCAGTTGAAAAACACTTGGGGAAGTAATGAAACTGAATGATTTTTAAATCTGCTTTTTTTTCCCCTCCATTTTTCAAGTCTGCTATTTAATTTCTATCCCACTTTAACTCCTAATTTAATAGCAGTTTAGCTATTTTTATTACGAGTTTGAGTTAAACATGTTCTTGGCACTGAAGTGAAAAGGGACAGCATCCTATCCATGAATGAATGTATGCCCGTCCAATCATCCTGTATCACATTTACACTCTTCTTGCATCTTGATCTTGCATCAGTTTAGCTGCAGGTACCCAGCTAACTAGGCCCCTGCATTCCAATTAATTAGGAACCAGCTGAACTGGGGACAAGACTTGAGCGAACACAAAAATCTCCAGGCACCTCAGCACAGGTACTTCTGTTTAAAACATTCACTG
Organism: Tinamus guttatus; assembly: GCF_059628265.1. Lineage (NCBI taxonomy): Eukaryota > Metazoa > Chordata > Aves > Tinamiformes > Tinamidae > Tinamus > Tinamus guttatus. The sequence goes on along the minus strand of NW_028288774.1, from coordinate 14,163,207 downwards.
CTTTAAAAGTTGTTCATGAAGACAAGATAATTCAATATCTGCTGTCCAAAATGCTTTCACCCAGGAACTGAAGAAAATGACCATTCATGGAAAGATTAAAATAAGACATGATATAACGTGCATGTTTTATGCCGACTTAATACTGTGAGATACAGTTAAACTGATTCAGTTTGACAACAGTTCCATAGAACTCAGCTTAAACTGGGAGGTTAAGTGTTCCTGGAAGCTCCTAATCAAATGGCTGTGCAGAAACAGCTCTCCTATCAGGCAAGATTCTTAGACAGCAGATAGAATGGTACTACATTCTTGCAAATTTGACCCAGGATATATCTTTCAAATAACTCTTTTTTCACTTGAAACTGGTTCATTTTTTCTTTTTCTTTTTTTTCAATATTCATTGCAAATTGCAAATTTGTTGGTGACCTACATTTCTGATGGGTATCTGGTTTGCCAGGATGTTGTTATTTTGTTGTCCAACTTTGTAATTATGCTGATTCCAAGCTTCTAAAAACCAGCTGTCTGGAACATATCAGAAGTGCTGTCCTGAAGCAGCAGTTTCATCAGTAACAGGTAAGTACTCGTACTTCCCAGGGGCAGGTGAATTGCCTTAAAGAGAACCAATGTAGCTCAGAAGAACAAAAAAGAAAAAAAAAAAAAAAAAAAAAGGAAAGAAAAGAAAAGAAAAAAAAATCAAGGGAAGAGGATAGAATCAGTATCTGTGTCTGCCTGTACAAATATTTCTCCATGAAATGATTCTGCATTTCCTTGTGGCACACTCACACTGCAGCCAGTCCCTAAAGCACCACGGAAATGCTGCTTCCTTAGTATTTCCCATTAATGGGTAATTAATTAATTAATTCCTCCAGGCACTAAAAATGCCAGTGGAAAACAAAAGGAAAAATAAAAACAGACAGACTCAAATATTTGAAACACCAGTACCCGACACTGCTGTGCGCCCTGTAGTGCGAATAAACTGTATGTGAATGGAAAAGGGCAGGAGTTGACCATGTCGCGGCAGTGACATAACCTGCAAATCTGGAACCCTACTTCTAGTCACCCTTGACACCAGCCTGACACCTCATCTTTCCCGAGACGCATGCAGAGCACCAACCTGAACGCCAGCTCACCAGGACGTACGTTTGTAGCTGAGCAAATCTGGCACTCATGCACAACCCGAGTAAACTGAGTTACGCAGGGCCTGTGCATTACTTAATTATTCTGATTCCAAATACTTTAGACACACACGATAGAAACAATGAAAACAATGTCTTCAAATACAGACACACAAGGCAGTACAGCAAATGGTATGTGCTTGTTGCTCTAACTGTTCTTGAGACTAAATGTTGTCATTTCCCTCCAATGGCCAGAGTCCAACCTGTACCCTATGCAACAACTCTTAGTTATACACTGCCTGTGCATTATTTCAATAATACAGTGTTGTCATTCCCAAACATCTCTACAGGGATAAAGAAAGAAAACTGAAAATGAAGAGGGTTTCCCTTTCTATTTGGCTACTTCCACTGTAGCTGAACTCAACAAATGATCTGGCTTCTCAAGCAGCAGGTTCTTACTGCTGATTTTGGATACCTAGTGCTCATTTCTGCAGAGGTAGCACTGAGGGGAGCTGTTCATATTTGCACTGCAACGCCTGGGCCTCTGCAGCTTTTGCAGAAAATGCCATGCAATTCAAATCCTTTTCTTGGAATTTGATTTCCAGGGTAGTTTTTCTGCAGGATAGAAAAGCCCTAAGAAAATCTGTCTTTATCCAGGAGATTTCTTAGCTTTTGATACTATTTGCAAATTATCATCCATTTTACAGCCACACTACTAATTATTACTTGCGGAAAGATTAGTGTTCTATGCCAGCAGTTGCTTTAGTTACTATATGAATATTCATTAGGATTTCATACATAGTACTCTCCTTATTTACAGCTTAATTTCTTTACTTTGTGGCTTTGTTTTCCTGTTTCATCCATCTGCACAAACCATGATCTTGCAACTATTTTTATTTTAACCAGAAAGTGTTTGTCCTTACACATACACAATTTTCTACAGACACCAGTATAAATTATTTTCTTCACAGCTTCTCTTAAGTTTTATCCAAAGGCAGGTCACAAAAGTACTTCTAGTGATCTCAGTGATGCATAAGCAACTTCACAACAGTGGAAAAAACCAAGTGTTTCCACGTAGTTTTAATGTAACTACCAAGAGTACTCCCACTAGTATAATACACCGGGCACTCTGAGGCAAGGGCATCAAAAATGCCAATTCCAGGTAGCACAAGGCAGCCAGCCGTGTCAATGTGAACAGCACCTCTACCAGGAGCAAAGTTGTGCTCAGCAGGATCATAAGACATCAAATTACACTTACAGATAAAAATGTTTCCAGTATCAGTCTAAAACAGCAGAAATATATTTATCTATTTATATATTTAAGTATTACTGTCAACAAACACACCTTGACAGCAAAGGAAACCCAATCTAGATTTGGTATCATTACTTAATGATACTGTGATCCTTGATTTACGGAATTTATCATTAATAGACTTCTCAAATTATATATATATAATTTTATCTCAATACACTCAAATACTTTTCAGATCCTGTTTCTCAGAACTATTCTTAATCTTCTATAAATAGCTTATTTTCTATAATATACACTTATCACCAATAAACACCAAACAAAGCTCCCAGGTACACCCAATAAAAGTGTATCATGATATCAAAGACGTGGTATTTGCAGAAATTACTGACAAATTTGTAGCATATGATGCTATACATTGATGAAGTCAACTATTCAAGTAATACTTTAAATGCGAATATGCATCCAGTTTTTCTACTCCTTTGACTACAAAATCAAGCTCTTTGTGCATGCTACAACAGTCACCAAAATGCAAGTAGGAAGTGACATAAGCTGCTCGCTCAGGTCTAGTTTCCTCCATACATTCTGCTACGGGATACTGCTAAGCACAACCGCTTTAAGCACATACAGAGTACTACGTATGCAGAGTGGCAGAGAGCAATAGGCAATATGAATACATGGGAGTCCAGAGGAGCTGCAGCCTGTTTTAATGACAGTCTCACTGGTTTTGTGAGAGTTTCTGTGTCAAATCTGCCATGCTGTACTGTAACAACACCTGAATGAATTACATTACAAGGCAACCTGCATCATCTAACCACCCAGTGAACTTTTAAAAACACTGCCACGGCCTCACTCCTGAGCACACACCTACCTTGGCTTGCCTGTAAGCAGCCCAAAGGATCACCCGGAGAAGATGGGAATCACAGCAGAGCATCCTGGGAGCTATAAAACCAGAACTTAGAGCAATCCAGCACAATTAAGCACCATAAACAAGTTTTGATGCTTCTATTGATGTGGCAAAAACTCTGTATTTTTTCCTTCTGTTTGGTAATGTATCATGTAACCAGCAACGTCTGCCTTGAAGACCTGGATACCTGTCACCGGCCTACGCACACCACGAACTCGCGCTCTTTTCATCTTCAGCTGCAGCTGTTGGTGGGTTTGAGCAGCTATGATGAAATGCAAGGCTAGTAAAACTAATTCCTATGGTCCCTTCTACAACTTACAGAGGATAAAATGAACCTGCTTGAAAGTTGTGCAGTTACTTTCAAAGCTATATGAGCAATACTGCTGACATCTCGACTCTTACACTACCCAAAAGACCAGGTGTTGGTGTGTTGTTTCCTAAGCGTTTGAAGGCGGACACAACTACAACCCCACGTCTCTTTTCCCTTCTCCAGCTGGCGGCCCAGAGCTTCTGCAGGGGAAGCTGGCAGCAGGAAGAGCATTTACCCCACTATGCTCTCTTTTGCTTTTAAAAATGAAGCTGCAGAAAAAGCATAAAATACCTGAGAAAATTGTAATATATAACACAAACTGCTTTAGAACTTCATAAGAAATTTTCCCTGCAAATACAAGAGTTTCTTCTTAGCACAACAAATATGTCACCTGGGTAGTAATGCATATAAAAACAAGCTTCATTTTTTCCCCTCTACAATGATTTTGTGTGCAAAAAACGAAGATAGAATTTTAATGAACACCTACTTCTACTTGCCATAATATAGCATTTCATCTTATGACACAGGTTAAATAGTTTATTTCGGTTTACCATTAATTCATAAATCACCTTGTAAGAAGACAATATATATATTTAAAGGAGTTATATAAGGATGGAAAGATCTGATTTTTCAGCCCCTCTCCTCCCCACCACTTCCTTATTTTATTTTGGCTATTCGTTCAATTTTGGTGCCAGAGAAAACTGTCACTGCAAACGACAAATCAGAGAGGTCACTTAGAGGAAGGGAAGTGAGTAAACAAGGGAAAGCGAGTCCATTTCACGGGAGAGGGTGCACATCAGGCACAGGACACGCCGCAGTGCAGAGCTCCCTCAAACGCTGCTGGCACCCTGTTCGGGCAGCCGTTTCCTCTGCCTTACCATGCAGCGTGGTGGTGTTGAGAAACAGCCTCACTGGAACGCATGGGCAAAGAGCGGGAGGCGTTTGAGAAGAGGCTGCAGATGAAAGCCTGGCAAGGAAGTTTTGTGGACTGAGAGGGCAAAGCGACTGGAAGGGCTGACCACAATGGTGTCTCCTGCTTGATTCTTTTTGTTCTCAGTAAAAGAATTTGTCAAAGAGGTCCACACACACACAAAAAAAACAAATCAACAACCCCCAAACATAAACAAACAAACAAAAAAAACAAACGAAAGGTAGAAACCTGCTTAAATATCAAAGAAAAAAAGATTTGGTCTCTGCGTCTTTCTTTAGGAATCTTCTGAGTCATATTTTCAACATTTCTCTGTAATCAATTAAGCATGAAAGGGTAATTCTTTTAAAAAATGAACACTGGGTTTTACACAGTCAAATGCCTCCAGCAAGTGGAAAAATATTGCAAGACTCAGAAAAAGTCCTAAAAAGTCATTTTATACGGAACCAGAAGGGATGTCAGACTTCTGTAAATTCCATTCACAGAATCAATTGTATTTCTACTCTGTCAAAAGCCACAACTTTCTAGAGGGGAATTATTTGGGAGGACAAAATGCAGCAGCCTCACTGCTACTTTCCAAGCAGTGTTCATTTCATTACCAGATAGTACTCATTTTATGCACCTAGTAGCAGAGCAAGGAGAAAGCTATTTTATCTACTGTCTTCACTGATGTTAGCATCTGAAACAATCTTTTAGCAATACTGAAGGAAAGAATAAAGTGACAGAGAGTAATTTATTCATCTGTGTTGTATCAAGATATCATAAAAAACAAAAAGGACAAAATCTGTCAAGTAGATGTTTTTTGCTTGTTTATATATTTCCTGGATTTCATAGCAAGAAAAAAAATCAGAAATAGAGAAAGGAAGGAAGACTTCAAAGAGCGGTGCGAGACGTCTCAGCAGTCCCGTTCTGTAATGCGCTCTGAGTCTGCTGCAACCAGAGACAAGCTACTGAGCTCAGCAGCTATTAAAAACCTAGCATAGACAAATAAGGAGAGAAACAAGAGGGCAAGAAAAGATCTAACACACAAAGAATAAGGCAACTAAGTATTAACGCATCAAGAAATGTTAGGACTGGATGCTAATGAGGTAACAACCAAAGCAAGAGTGGATGTAACTGTCTGGAAATACTGGACAAGCTGACCACTTAGGAAGAAGGCGAATTCTTCAGTGTGATACCTACGGCTATAACAGCAAACAATGGCTTGAAATTAGGAGGGAAGATTTAGGTCTGTTATCAGGAAAACATCTTAGCAGAGTTATTGTACTGCCAAATAACCTCCCAGGGGATGTAGCTGAAACCCCAGTGTATGAGAAATCGAAAACTAGCTCCAATTAGAGCTAAAAACTTCAATGCAGCAAACAACACTGCCTCAGTGCAATGGTGGTCTGGACTGACTTAATAGTTTTTTTCCAATTTCTATTATATTTCTTGGATAATGCACAATGCAGCTCCAGAGGAACAATATCTCTCTCAGCAAAAGATACTGTTTTACCTCAGTATGCTTAACAATTGAGACATCTACCACCCCAACACGTCATTACAATAGCACCTCTATATGCTGCATGGGCAAGGGTATTTTTAAGTGACTCTGGCCTTCACAGCGTTGTTTAGTCTCCCATTGTAATGACCGAATCAGGTCGGGTTGAAAAGGCAGGCTGAAGAGATGATTAGGAACATTCATAAAATAGCAGCACATCAAATACAGAGCAATATTTTTATTTATATAATAGCTCCTCACACAAACCCAAAGAAAGGTTTGGATTACAAAAGTTGGTAAACAATTTTTAGTCATCCTATAGAAAATACATTTTTCAAATCCGCACATGCACATGCACATGCACATTTTGTACACAACATCCTGCATTTTCCTTGTATTTTCTCATCATGTACCTAAAATTTCTGCAAGGCCTCGCTTTGTGCCTGTGTGGAGCTCTTCGTGTGACCTGGCAAGCGATAAAGACACACAGAAAACATTCAAAAGAGCCCTGTCCTTCAGCAGGACATCCACAAGTCACTGCTGTGAGTGTTGCAAACAATACGATGTTTTTTTTTCCTCAACAAGCTAAAATATTTCACTAAACATGAAATGAGAAGCAACAAGAGCATGTGGTACTGTCCGAACTACTTCCTACACACACATATAATAGTAGAATTTTCTACTTCTGTTTACATTTTTTCTTCTCTTAATTCAGTATTTTCTGCACTGCCTCTGGTCAGACCTTGATGTCACAGAAACATACAGGCAAATTTCAAGAATGACTTTCCTTACCGTATACAATCAATTGACAGAAAACACAGAAAATCCCCTGTGATTTTGATGCAATTGCTGTATCACTTGCGGATCAGCATTAACTATATCATTTCCTTTTATTTATGGATAAAACAACTTTCATTTGATCTGCTTACTCTGAGTATGCTTACAGCTGTAAACCTAAGGAACTACATCACATCTCCCTGAGAGAAGAAAACAGTCTAATATCTTGACAGCTGGTCGTATTAAATAACTAGTGTGCTTATAAGATGCATCACAGGAGAGCTGAATTGGACTAAGAATCTGAATTAAGCTAGAGAAACATCCTCTCAGCTGACAATACAGGAGAGAGTTAGTTTGCACATTTCAAACTAAAATCAAGTGCTAAAAAAAAGCTTGAATAATTTCCTCATGTTTTATTGATTTCTCACCTACTTACAGCACACACGCATGGTATGCCAAACAACAGTGATAATCAAGATGAATCCATGTGGGGTTTTTCACTCCTGTTCAGGCAATGGCTGCAGCAAGCCATTGAGTTGTTCCACCAAAACAACACAGTTACTGACCTGAGTGAATTCAGAAGCTGAATTAACAGCTTCTGACACATATTTTCCACATCTCAACATCTTTCAGGAGAGCCAATTCCCAAATTTTACATTTGAGGCAAGATTGACTAGCCCTCAGCCTGCAGGGCTGGCCACAGGCAGGACCTGCCCTGTCGGCAGGGATGCACTTCCCAGCGCATTCCTCGCACGGGGCAGCTGTCCAGCCTGGCACGGCGCTGGCCAGCGTTATCCCAGCGCCGAGGCTCCGCTCCGCTCCCCCCGGAGCGGCGGCTGCGGATGCATGAGGCGGCACCTCAGTCTCCCAGGTAACTTTTCTGCGTCACCCCGGCTGCTCCAAGGCACCCTCGAGCTATGCAGCCGCACAAAGCCCTTTGGAGCTGTCAATCTCCCGGGACTCCTCCTGGTGTGTGTGTAAACAGTAGTGATTCCACAGGGCTTGTTCATGATGCTCATCCCAAGTAGTTACTGCAAGGACTATGAAAGCACTATTTAAATTGTCTATGGCAAATTTCTGACATAAATGGTTGGTTGAAATGCTAATTAACACTCATTTCTTGAAATAAATCCCTTAGGAAAATTGTACAGTTCTTCCTGGCTAAAAGTGAGTTTTGACTTTCTGTAAAAGTTACAGTTTTAGCATCCACAGAGACCTGGCAGCAGCTTTGTAATATAGGAAGATCATTACATTCTGCTTGGTTTCAGAAAGCGAATCCCATCACCTGCTCTGAAAGAGAGAGGTTAACTCCACAGAACAGCTGACGTTCAGAGGGTTTTGCAGAAGCTGTTGGTTTTCTGTTTTAAGCAGAAAAACACAGAAATTTTGAATCCAACAGGAAAACAATCATCTTTCAGAATAATGATGCTTTCGCATTTACTTATAGCTTTCATGCAGAGAAGGTCCAAATTAACAGTGAGACTCAAGAGGAAAAAGGATGTCTACTCATCAAGCACTGTTTCCTGTCAACTGAGTGACAGTTACCATGCAGCCCTATATAATAAAGATGTACAATAATTCAGGACAGGCAAATAACTTCATATGGAACAACAGGCAACATATGTTATGCCCATATCTGATCAAAAGGCTAAGACTTACAAAGCCACTAGAAGTAGGCTTCTATTTGTATAAAGAAAAATTCCCCAAAATAGTAACGGATACAACAAGCATAAAGAATTTGAGTTTCACAGGACATCCCAAACTCGGCAACTTTTACATCAAGGTACTCTAACAGCACATCCAAAGGCCACAGATGCTTTTACAGATACTCATTTACTCAAGATTCTTTTAAAGGCAGGAGTTTTCAACTATTATTTCCAACTAACCCTCCTTAATGAGATTTGCAAAGAAAAACAGGATTATTCATTTTAAGTAAGGATTATGTAGCTTAATAGGATTTGAAGCAGCAGTAACCCAGTCTACTTTGGACATCCAAAGTTAAATCACCTTCATAGCCTTTCACTGGACTCACCCCAGTAGGACCCTGTCTCCTTGTGCTGAGGGCCCATCACTGGTCTCACCAGTGCTGAGCAGAGGGGCAGGATCACCTCCCTCGAGCTGCTGCCAGGGCTCTAAAAAGTGCAGCCAGGAGGCTGCTGGCACCTTGGCCACCAGGGCACACAGCCAGCTCACAGCCACCTCGTGCATGAGGGCACCCAGGTTGTTCCCTGCAGCCTGACCTCGTGCCCGGGTTGTCCTTAGCAGGCGCAGGGCTCCACACCTGCCTTTCCCGGAGCGGGTGAGGTTCCTCCTTGCCCATCTCCCCAGGGTGCTCGGAGCAGGGCCCGCTGCATCGGTCGCTCTTCCCGCTTTTGATCACCTGCTGAGCAGAAGCTGTGGCCTCGTGCCTCAGCGGCAGGCATGCTCCCTCAGAAGGAACAGTCAGATCCAGATTTCATCTTTCATCTGCCACTGAGCGGTGGGAGCACATTAGAAGGACGTGGTATTAAAGGGAATCATTTATTCCTGCATTTGTGGAAACAGTGCTTGGCGAGTGATGATATTACAGGTCAAAAGGCCCAAGAAACAAAGCTGGCAGAGCTCTCTCATACTGCCAGCAGCAGCGTACTCCAGAGTCAGATCTTGAAGCTGACAGCCTATTTGCTGAAGAGTCTGCTGCTTCTGTGCCGAGCATAGCCCAAAGGCTCGTTATTCAAAGAGCTGACTACAAACAGCCCCCCACTATGCATATTTTTCAGGTCGACTTACTAGCCATGTAGCATATTTCCTAGAAGTTGCCTATTTTTCAGGCGCACATTCAGACACCAAACAGCCACTACTGTGGAGTGGTTTCAGAGTCACCAACATACAAATAATTGGTTCACTGTCCTGAAATTAGCACATGGCACTTGAGAGATCCACTACCCCATTTTAGCCTGTGCCCATTCTCAAGCTAACAAGACAGAGAGTTTAACAGGGTCCTAGCCTGGATTAAACCTGCATTTAACTATTCTGCCTCATGCTTCCTACGCAGTTGTGGATGGGCCCCAGGTAGTACAAATGTAATCTGGGGGCGGGGGGAGTCTATGGCCTTCAGCGTAAGGAAAGCAAGAGCTACAAAATACAGAGGCAGCTAAATTTGACCAAAACTCTATCATAACAGCCTTGATCTAAGAATGCAATATAAGAAATCTGTCTTGAACTGTACAAATGCACAAAAGTCAATAGTTCTGCTCAGCAAGAGCTTGAGGGCTCTTCTGCTATCTTTTTGCAGAGGCAACACCACCTTGCGCACAGCAATTTAAGGCCATCACATCAAGTGTGCACACATTAGGTCTCTCAAAAGCTTGACCTACTAGCTAATGCGTAGAAAGCGACTGCACAGTAGCAAAGCTTAACAGAAAAGGTCATGAACATAACATCTCTAAAAACTCCCTTCTAACTTAGTATTTAAAACAGAGTTCATAAGCTTGAACCCTTCAGATCTCCAGTCTTCCACTTCTTGCCAATTGCTACAGCCACTTCAAAAATATAATACACTGGACATCGGTACTTCCTTCAGAAACTTGTTGTATCCGTGGTTTCAGAGAAAAGCGTCAGATATAACCCCTGCCCATTAAATGGGCGAGGGACCCATTCTAGAAGACAATGTCACGGCCTGCCCCCAATTGCAAATATAACCTCAATCAGGGCTACAGGAAGGCATCTAAGAACGGGAGGATTACACGTGTCCCACTTGGCAATTTCTAGTGCCGCTCAGGCCGTTTCTCCAGGCAGCCTGCTCTCCATTTGGAGGCTCATTCCCAGCTAACAAATTCTCTTTGCTGTGTTTCGCAGGAACCCTTAACTCGGATGTGTGGCGCTGACTCCCACGAACACAAAAGCTAGGTGTGCCAGAGTGAATGCCACGCTGATCAAGTTCTTTGAACAGTCTGAGCTTCAAAGGCTACCGCATCCCCAGAAAATCCCACAGTTCCCATTTTCGTATGTGACAATTATTTTTTTTTTCTGTGTTATTGACCTTCTCAGTAACTTTCAGTAGAGCTGTGCAAATAACTGTTTTTTCATAATTTGGTTCCTCAGCATTCAATTGCATGAGGTTAAACTAAAGGAACAAACTGGGAGAAGGCATGAAAGCTGACAAAAAAAATCCTGTATCAAATGAAATATTCAATCCAGAACAAGTATTTTTGCTTCAGGTTGGAGCAGTTTAACCTTAAAAAACAAAAACAAACAAACAAAAACCACACACTAGAAATGTTCACTTTTAGAACAAAAAGGCACATTCAAAGAGACTCTGGTGGTGGTAACAAAACGGTAATAGGACTTTTCCAAACAAGTATACAATGAAAAGAGTTAGGTGTTCACAACCTAACATAATAAAGAACAAACAGCCTTAAGAAAAGAGTGTGGTTTGCACTCATTTATCCAATCTAAACTTCTCAAAATGCAGCAGTAAGAATATTGCTCTATAAATATTTAAATATATCTCTATAAATACGAATCTGCATTTCAATCTGTAATCCCAGAGTGTTAATTATGCAAGCACGTCTACTCCTAGCACCAAAACATGTGTTAGTTCCCTCAGACATACCCAGCATCAGAGAGATTTGCTATGAGAAACAAGAAGGCAGCTTGTCGGACAGGAGCGTCGCAAAGTGATTGAGGGGAAGTGTTATCCAAATGTTTGCTGTAACTACTGTATTTCTACCCCAATTAAACTTCTTGGGATACGCAGGGGAATTTCAGATCGCTTTGCAGAGGCAGCACTGTGCAGCTCTGACATTTCTGGGAGTCATGTTGATAAATGCACTGCTCCGAGCACTCCTCGCCACGCTGGAGGCACACGTCAAAGTCACCACAGCTCTCCTAATGAGCCCTGCTCTCTCTGATGTTTCCACTACTGCAGCATTTCTGCCACCAAATGAATACTTCAGAGGGCGCATCCAAAATAATAATAATAAAGTAAAACGTTTTTCACCTTGGATAATCATACATCTTATTTTAAAGTCTTTATACTATGGATGAATGGTGATACTTCAATGTCTTTTTTGCTATTAAGAAGTAATGCTTTTGTTATAAAAAAAATAGTAAAGTTTCACATTTTATAAGCATGATCCTGAGCTTGGAAATCCAAAGTTAAGTAGTGATAACTTAGTGCATAACTAATTTCTCAATTAAAAGCGCTTTGAAATTGAGCACATTCATGTAGTAATTTGCAAAAGTCCCTGGAGAATATACATGGAATTTTTAAGAGATTCACCTGAGATTTTTCTCAGGTAAACTTCTCAATCTTTAATTCAATTAGCACATCTGATTTTAGTATCCCTAAGTACACTGTTTGCAGTTTATACTGCATGGCAAGACTTGTAAAGAGATAATATGATAATATTAACATGTTATCTCTTTGATAACCTAATCAGCTTCATCAGGATGTACTTCCTAAGATCAGAGCAGAAAAATATTTTGCCTCGTCTGGGCAATTAGAAGGGCATCAGAAATTTGTAGCAAGGGGAAAAGGTTGCATATACGCAAATGTAAATGGTCTAAAGAGCAGAAAAACATATATCTTAATATCGTTATCCAGGCTGCACTTTGACAAGGACAAGAAATCCCAGAATCCCAGGATCTGCATCACCTGACATGCAAAGATGCAAAGCGCAAAATTTACAGCACTGCAGCACCAGTGCAGCAAGTTACAGGCTACGACCTCACGCACAGTGTTCTTGCAATTAGTACATCTGTTCTGCAAGAACACACACTGGTAACAGCAATAGCTAAACAGAGCAGGGAAGAGACATTCCCTGTAAGATAGCAGGGTTATAGCCGTGCATTCTACCATATTTCAAAGCATTAGGAATCAACAAAAAGAAATAATCTCCTTTTGCTAGACCTCATCTAGAGCTAATTCCTTGATGACAGAATTAGAGAAAGGTGGCTATGAATTAAAGCAAGGGGATTGCTTTGGATAAGTTTGCACCACAGTATCTGTACCCGGAAAGTCTTCTTACCACTAAGGACCTTTCAGAAGTCTATCCGGAGTTTTGGCTTTTCTAAAATGCTTTATGGATAACACACACAAAAACCTGAAAAGAACATAATGTTGGCACAGCTTTGAAATTAAAAATAGTCATGAAATAAAAAAATATGATTGCTAATGTACATTTTGCTACTCCTTCCGTACTTCTAACCATTCATTCTGACACAGTCTATAAATACTTGGTATTTTCCCCAAGATTTTGATTCATTCAATACATTCGCACCTGTCGAAGAAAAAATCTGCCTCAGCTCTTAACATTTGGCAGCATTTTACACAACTGACAATGGAGTTAAGCTCAAAATAGCAGCAGCAGTTCAATCTAAAATCCTTTTTATTATTATAATTAATATTAAAGAAGAAATTAAGCTTTGAAAAACAGCCTAAGCCAAATCTGCATATGCAGCAGGTAATCTACATGATGAGGTGCTGTTTATCATAAGAAAGAAGATACCTTTTCTATTAAAACCAACACCATTTATTGAGGTGAACAGTATCACAAAAATGAGAAGTTCCAATCAAAGAACCTACAATAAACTTATTTGCAATCTCTAATCACGCCAGCCTAGGAAAATACAACTTAGGGAAAGTTAAAACACTTCTCCTTACAGTTTCAACAGCTTCTTTAGTCAGTCTTTACCTTGCTATATTGATAGGACATAAATGATTTTATTTACCCTTATCCTTTGCCCGAGTTGTATCTCTAAACAACGTGGTGAAATTTCGCTTCCTGCATTTGCCACTTGGGGGAAAAAGGAATCCTATGGAGCAAATATTTAAGAAGGTCCAGGTCTCCCTTTTTATTGTCTTGTTTGGTTTACATACAATCTTGTGACTCCTCTCGAGGTTTAGGACTATTCAGACAATAATCCGCTTTTTAGCAACCCTAACCCAATGTTACAAAACAGCCCCAAACCGCTCTGCTGTCACAGCAATGCCCTCTTCCGAAGAGGGCAGGGCCTTGGCCTCCACCCATCTCCCAGGGTCAGCCTGGCAGGCTCCCTCCAAGGCCTCCATACGGCCCCAAGAGGCTCCGTTCTGAACCGCCTGGTACCACTCAAATGCTCCCGACTCCAAAATTCCTGAGAACTTCTCATGCACAAGCTCTGGGACAAGCTTCTAAAAACAGATGAGGAAACCTCAGCTCAACCTTTTTCGCGCTCCCTTCTTTACACTCACTCTGTAGCCAGACATTTACTAGAACAGCTTTATTAGAAAAGGCTAAATGAACCCTTAAAAATGTGGTTCAGTTATAAAACTATTTGTTTCTCTTTAGAGGTATAAAGCACTTTTGGGAGCAGTGTTACCGAGCATATTTTGGAAATGAAATGATATGGTTAATAACTAAAGTTACATTTTTTCAAATATCAAGACTTGTTAATTATTATTAATATTTTCCAGAGGTGTTTTGCTTTGTTAAAATGTGGAGGTACAAATTAAACTGACAAGACCTTAACTAATTAAAAAAAAAAATGTATGGATACTTAATTAAATGCTGAATACTAAAAAAAACAATTTCTATAACTACTACAAACGTATCTACTGAATTAAAAAAAAAAAAAAAAAAAAACTTCAACGACCCATGTCCCTACAACATCCATGTCTTACTAGCTTTGCTGATGCTCAGGACCTTGGATAGAAAAGCTTTGAATATTAATACCAGATATAGCACTACTGTCTCTTAATGATGCCAACGCAATAACAGAAGAATGTAATACTAAACACTTGACTGTTGTTATTAGTGTGTGTCCAGCTGAGGTATCTCAAAAAGGTCATCTTCAATAGCAACAAAGAATGTCCCAGAATATTTTTGCTGCGGGAAAGCAAAATCAATTCTTTTCCTCAGTCAGTCTGGCACTCAGTGAAGAACTGGAGAATTTCCCCCATGACAAAGAAACAAGTGAGAATTAAAACAATCCCTCAAACAAGCCAAGTGAAACTTCGTTGTATGATTCTCTAACATAGCTTGGTCTCGATATTCTCAGAGAAAGCTCACCTAGGCTGCTTGAAATGAAGAGCACGCTCTGTTCTTTGACTTACCCGAAGAACGGATCTAAGGATAAGGCAGGAATCTGCAAGGCACTACCCACTGCTCACTCTTCATGTTTCTGACAGTTCTGTGTCACTGATAGCTAGAACTCCTTGGAAAGCTAAAGAGGGGATGCAACCATCACTTTTACTGGATCTCACATCTTCCATTACTTTCCAAGCATTGCTGCATTTTGGGAGGACATTCCAAGGAGGAAGCTCTAGTGCATGGCATCCTGACGACAGCAGCTTCAGTCCTGCATGGTGGTAACGCGATTGATGACCCCCTGCACCTATTCCGATCGCACGCAAAGGCCTCCGCAGCATGCACAGCTAACGCTGTAGGACAGGAGCCACAGAGTCCAGTTTCTCCGCTGCTATGGTAGAGGCAGGACACAAGTGTGTCAGCGTAATATAAAACAGGCTATTAGCTGTTATTTTTAACACCACTACTGTTTTTCATGCTGTGAAAAGCATGAACTTGCACAGAATGTAAAAAAAATCTGTTCTAAACCTGATTGAAAAACATATCTTACAACTCCTGTAGCGACAGATCATTGAGCCTTTAACAGATTGTGTAATGATTAAAGTTGAAATGAAAAAGCAGCTTTCTTCTAAGAGACTTCCTGAAGTATCACAACTTCTCCTATCATCATTCAGATGAAAGCACACAAAAAACCCTCATCCTTTTACCAGTAAAAAGGACATTTGCATGTGAATGTGAGGAACCTTTTTCAAGTCCTCACTGTGCCATTTTCCTACATCACAGGTAAAATGCCTTAGGTGTCAGAATGTGTGTTATTTTAGAAAGCACCTTTTTCTTCTATTTTGCCTGTTTGATCTTTGACCTCAAAATCTGATCCAGAAATACCTTCTTTTGAGTTTTTCTTTTTTTTTTCCTCAAAGCTGGCACAATCCCAAGAAAAGGTCTAGTTTCAATAATTCTTGTGACAAAAGAGCTGCCACAGAAAATAACGATTTCCGAGTAGTCTCAGTAATGTGTGATGTAGAAAGAAATACTTAAAGAAACCGAAAATTAATTATGGAATTTCATCACGATGGGCATGACTATGATACACATGTGAGTGCTAATAGAACTTCGGCTATGATGGACGGGGAGTTTCCAGGCACACAGGACACCAAGGGTATATATTTAAAACAATCAGAATGTGAGAAGGGAAAAAAAGTTACTGATTTTTAAAAGATTCTATTTCTTTCTAAAAATGGACAAAAACATGCAAAAACATGAGGATTTCTAAAGTCCCTAGATAAAGAACATTGATTCACATCAGCCTGTGATATAAAGAATATATCAAAATAAGCCAAAAATTGTACCTAACACCAGTAAAGGTAATCACTAAAATACACAAAATCCTGTCTTCCAGTAATTCATTTTAAATGCTCCCTCGGGGTCTCTTTGGAATCTGGCATTCTCCCCAGGAGCTCATTACATTGTTAGAGAGTCACCTGACTAGCACAGGAAGACACATCTTCCAGAAAAAACACCTGGAAACACAAAGTTCCCAAAATCATTCCAGTTACTCTATGGCTACATTTGTCCTAGTAAATTAAAAGTACTCTGAGCTGGTCTCTGGCACTGGGGCCAACTCGCATGGGACAGACTGTATCCAAATCAGTAAGGCTCCAGCATGGAGTTGTCCAGACTAATGTGCCTGTTGGGAACGCGAGCTCATGTCAGCTTTCCATCTATGCCAAGGATCCAAGAATTTGTCTGGGAGAGAGAACCCAAGGCTGTATTGGGGATCAATCGGCCTCTTTAGCAGCACAGACAATTAAGTTCCCGTACATATGCCTGCAACTTGCCACTTTAAAAAATTAGGTAGTATATGGGCAGCTTTTTAACACTCTTAAGCTATCTAGGTGCTACAAGAATGTTTCTGAGCCACAGTTTCACAGATCACACATACACATGAATGCAATGTTTTCCCATTTTACAGCTCTCCCTGGTTCAGCCTTATTGCTAGATTAAAACTTAATACATTTCTTCAAAAACCCAGACCTGCAAAAATAGTATAAAATTTCAGTTGAAGCAACGCATTATCAAAATCGCATTTTATATCAGATTGTCTCAACTCTTTCAACATCTCAAATAGCTCCTAAAGATATAAAATATCTTCCACACCCTGCATATTCTGGGAGTTAAATCCTGCCTAATCCTATTGCTAAAGGCCTCTGGAATGACCTACAATATCCTTACGCAATGAAATACTGAGACCAGCCTGTGGGTACTAGGTATGAGCAAAAGTCCCCCATGGACAGCACCTCTTCTCCCTCAAGGCGAGGAGATAAAGTCAACAGAGATGATGGGAAGAAACTTTTCATTCTTTTACATATGATCTACTTACCCATGATAGCCATACAGAATTAGGAAACTTCTAACTTCTCATGTTGATGCTATACCAATTACAATTGCAAGCCTGAACTTCTCTTATATCACTTTTTGTGAAACTTCTACCCATACCTTTCCACTTCTTATCTCGGATCATTTTCATATAAGCTCTGAGGTGCAGGAAAGCTAAATTCTTTCTCCCAGGTGTATCATAAGCACTTGCAGAGGTATCATTTATTTTGCAGAATTTGATAGTTGTTTGTTTAGTCTAGGCGGAGGAAGATTTTTCTGTAACTTTTCAGTTTAAAAAAAGTTCTAGGAGCATGATTCTTCATTATGATAGTGCCTGTATCATAATTTATTACATTTCTTATCATCTCCTTTGATGAAAGAAAACAGCTTATTTCAGAACAAACTTTCTGTATCTTAAAGAGAATGGCATAATCCCTGCATCAGGGTTTGCACAAGTTCTAAAGATAACAGGGAATATTATTCATAGCCACAGGCCAATATTGATGCAGCCTTTTAGTTGAGAATTGCAAAGTCCAAAAGACGAGACCCTCCACCGCTCCTTGTGGAGGGGATGGTGATCTACCGGAGTTTCACAGATTACAGTGCTGTTTTGCCAGACACATCCACAACAAAAATGTCAAAGCTTTTGCTCGGAGTTGTACTTTGTGCTGTGAGAGAAACAAATTGCCACAGTGCCAGGTCCTGCTCCATCCAAAACCCTGGCTCATCTCTTGCCCTGCCTCCCTTTAGCGTTCACAACTTTGGAAGAACCTACCTGGTGTCTTCCAACTACTGGAGAACTGCTCTTTGAGGAGAATTTACTGAGCCCGGGTACAACAGCAGAGCCCAGTGTCAGGAAAAGAAATGGAGAAAAACAGGTTCTCTGCAGGGAAGAAATTCACATCTGCGAGGATTACTGCACCCCTGCTGCTTTAATAACAGCTAGAGCTGACTTCACTACTTTTCCCAGCCTATAAAAGGAGAATTCTCATTACCTGTGTTACTGAGGCACACTCTTACACAAACCAATTACTCGGGATGTACACTGCGATAGTAGGATTTCTTCTAGGAGAAGACAGTATATTTAAATGTCACAAAAACATATATTCTACCCATCTGCCTCGTTGTAATCACTAACGAAAACAGATGAGAATAATCACCAATGCCATCATCTCCAATGTCACCCAGCAATAGGCTTTTCTGAGTTGAGGAAAGGTTTTATGTAAGAAAGAAGACCACCACCAGTAGTTACATTTAAAAAAAAAATCAAAACAAAAAATAACTTGCAAAATCCTCAGTCACAAATTCAATTCTCATTTTTTTTCAAGAATTTTACCCTATATCTGCTTAAATTAAAGATAGCATATCAGAAATAAACGTACAACTGCATTGCCTGAAAGCTACAATATAAGTAAACAACAGTATGCCAGAATCACAGTGAGCAAAGCCTAACACGTAAAAAAACAACAAAAAAAAGATCAGTGCTTTTTCTTGAATGCCAAAATCACTTTTATTCATTTTTATTTTAAATCACATCAGAAACATCTTAGACTAACTTTGAAAGCAAGAAGGCTTTGCTTACTTGAGGGAAAAATCTATTTAAGGGCTGCCTTTTTCCTCAGGAGAAAATGGAAACAAATAATATTGGTTCAAACCAATTTAGAATGCACAACAGATGTGAATATTGGAATTCCTTGTATCACCCCTTGGGAGTTGCAGGGACTTTAGTAAATTACATCGTGTTCAGCACAACATCAGATTAGGAATTATAAGCAACACACCAAAACCTCCTGCTACTAGACTTACAATAGAGAGCATATAGTAGATTCCATTTTTTAAAATAATATTATTTTTAGCAAAAGAATCTGTGAAAATCCTTTTTCATTTTCCTTACTTCATGAAGTATGGCAAAAGTCAAATAAATGCTTCACTGAGCCAATGAAGGGTAGATGAAAGGGTACCAGGCAACCAGCTGCAGCAGTATATTCAAAAAATACTTCATTTGCTAGTTTTGACATTTCCTGCTATCTACAAAATGTCTCCACATTGCACAGTTAAACGTCAGCCACAGCCATTGCCCAGCTACTTGGCAGTCAGCTTCCTGAAAGGATAATTGTTCTTTTTTCTTAGGGACTGCCAGACTCAAAGAATGTTTACAGTTTCTGACACTCAGTTTACAAAACAAAACATTTTATATGAAATAGGGAGTGCAGTTTTTTTTTAAAGACTGAGAAGTCCAGCTCTATATTTGAGCTTCAAAATCAGGAAGCAGTCACTCAAGAAATGTAACCGTTTTCACATCACACTTTAAGCACTAGAGACTGGAAACTGCTCAAAATATTTACTTCCATGTTTAGAAATAAATATTAAAAAAGAAAGTGTTTACTAGGGAAAAGAATGATAGTGACAGCACTTTTAATATCCAAAGAAAGTTATTATTTTCAGTCCCAAAAAGTATTTTCCACAAAGCTCACTGCTTCTTTTATACACATATGTAATGAATACCAAAAGAAAGAGGGAAAAAAAAAAACATAATAGCAGAGTTTACAGTTTAGGACTACTATTCTCACCTAGACTGCTATAACATTGGAAATGGGCAGGGGACATCTTCAGCACCTGTTATGGGGTGTGAATGACAAGTTTAATTTATTTGATGCGCTCCTTAGTTATTAGGATAGCAGTAGCGCGCAGGAGGAAGCAGGAGTGACACTGTAGGGCAGAGTTGCCTTGGCAACAAAACAGGCCAAGTTGAGGCATGAAATGTTAAAGGACTGGATAAAGAGGTGAATTCTCTCGTGGTACAGGAGAATGAAAGGTTAACAACAAAAGCCAAATTGTGGCAGTGTAATATACCGTCTACAAGACTGCACATAGCATCTATGCTATATGATTTTAAATACCTAGATATCTTGTAGTATGAATTTATCAGCATTGAAAGATAATCTGTAAATCATTGCATTCATTAAAAGAAAAAAGATATATGTATTTGTCTTTTCTGTCTTCTTAGGACTGTAATACTAAAATCTAATTTAAAAAAACTTTTTTATTATACTGCTTGCACCAGTCTACAGGCTCTGAAAAAGATGAAGTTAATAAACTGCCCCTTTGCTGACAGATTGCAGTATATTTGACTATGTTCAAGACAGACCAATACATTTCTTGATGCTTTCTTTCCAATGTAATATTCCTGAGACAGAAGAAAAAAATCCATTTTCATTACTTAATTAAAGCAAATTGCCAGGAAAAAAAACCCACTGTACTTAAGCAAATATATTTTCATGAGAATATTTTTAGGGTTCAGTAGAAGTATTTTCTTGTAGAAGCATTTTCTTTGTTCCTGGGAAACAAGTGATGACCAGAGACACTGAGCTTTGCATACTAATGAGTGAGAACTAATTGAGATAAAGCACAGCTGCAATAATCTGGGGGCTCAGGCAGCCTCAGGAGAGCGCTGAAGCCCGCCCAGGTTCTGCTAGCTCCATGATGCTACACTGCTTCCCAGCGGACAGCCACCGCTCCCAGGCCGCGGAGCACAGTCGGGCTGCCAGCAGACACACACGCTGACACTGAGCAGAGGCGGGAAAAGACGCAATCCCAGGGGGAAAGAAAGAAAACACAAGGAACCCACTGACCTTTTCTAGTCCCTGGTGCTACTCCACGGCAGGCATGGATGTCAGCAGAGGATGAGACGGGAAGTCATGTCAGGTGGTAGCCACCTCTGTTGATCTTTGTGGGCCAGATAAGGCAGCCTCTTTTTTGAGTTTCATTATTTCTCACTACACCTGCAAGGAAGAAACTTATGATGTGAACATTTGCAACAGAACTCCTGCTTGCTTTGACTGACTGTTTCTTTTTAGATTTGAAATCCATAGCTCATACCCAGTATAGAGGAAACAACTAAAACTGTAAGTCACATAATCATTTGTACTGTAAAATTTGGGTAAAACTTCTGCACTGTGCTTGGGACTATAGAGTTTTATTTAATAATAGAATGTAACAGATCTTTTCTTCACTTTGCACAGAATGTTAGCATGAGCAATAACACCACATTCTCAATCACGTTTTGTTAACTATCTTAACAGAATTTCTTTATAAAGTCTACCTTAAATTCAACTACTTTGGATGACCACTCATCAAAAAGTGCTTTAACGAAAATAAAAAGTATTAAACTAAAATGGAACTAAACTGAACTGAAACTAAAAAGTTCAGGAGCCCATCGCACTCCCGTCTCTGTGACATTATCTCGTTATCACCATACTTTGCTGTAGTTATGCAGGAAGAAGGTTACTCCTTTGAAAACCCTTCATTCTTTCCTCAAAAGAAAAGGAGTAGCACGGAGGGAGGAGATAGACAGACCTCATGTGAGGCCTTGGAAAATCTTATTTTATAGAAAGCTTCCCTGGTAGCCAAACTGAGACTGAAAGCATCCCCTTCCCATTCGCACTCTTGGGAAAGTGGGTTCCCTCCCCGAAGCGAGCACTGAAGCCCAACGGGAAGCGAAGTGGATTCTGCCAGCACAGCCGCTTGGCACCTTGTTTGCACGGCATGGGCCCAGCCTCCCCGCATGAGCTTCTCAAGTCGAGCAGAGCTCCAGGCACCGCAGTGCCAGGCAGAGCTCTGGGCACGTGGGCATCGCAGCAGCAAGCAGAGCTCTGGGCACCGCAGCGCCACGCAGAACTGCCAGGCAGGCAGGCAACTGCAGCGGCGAGCAGAGCTCCGGGCGCCGCAGCGCCACGCAGATTTGCCAGGCACGCGGGCACCGCCGCGGCGAGCAGAGCTCCGGGCGCCGCAGTGCCACGCAGAGCTGCCAGGCACACAGGCACCGCCGCGGCGAGCAGCGCCCCGGGCGCTGCAGTGCCATGCAGAGCTGCCAGGCACGCGGGCACTGCAGCGGTGAGCAGAGCTCCGGGTACCGTAGCGCTGCGGCAGCCCCACTGTGCCCGCAGCCAGAGGCACAGTCAGCACTGGCGCTGAAGTGCACGCCATGGCCTTCAGTGCCAGCCACCCAGCTTAAGAACCAACCACGGTCACTGAAAGCAGTCTGTGTGCACCTGGGCAACACAAGGGTTTAGAGTTTGTTAAACACAACCTTGGAATTTAAAAAGCACGATTGCGAAAGCACATAAAAGGCCATCGAGTGCTTCTCGCTGACACCAAGGTTCTGTTTATAAGCTTTCCAACAAAATTTGTGTTTCAAGAATCACTTTCAAAGTACCTAGGAGATTCATGTTTGCTGCAACTTCTGGACGCAGATCTCTGCTTGTGACAGTTAGTCCAAATACTACATGTAAACCTAACTCCTCCTCATTTCCACAGCAGAGAGAACGCTGCTCTGAGAAAAACTGCATGCACTTAGACTAACAAAGCTTGTATTCGTACACTGGATTTTATTTTTCTTTCCTAATAATGTTTTTGTGCCAATAAAAGCCTCTCGTACATGTTTTTCTCCACAGAAGGTTCCTACCAAAGGCTAGATACACATTCCCATCTCGCTGGCACTCTGAAACCCTATTATCTTGGAAAGGAGGTTTCCTTTCTTCAGCTGTGGTTTGGAAACATTTCTTGTCCGCTTCTCTCATCTTTTCAGCTATAAAGCAATGCAAGCAACTTACAGAGAGAAACGGGGATACTCAGGGCAAAGATGAAGGAGTAGCCAAAAGGCTCAAAAATCATCCTGGAGATTGACAAGTGACAGAAGAGTTGGAGGAAAAAAAAAAAAAAGGCAGACCAAAACCAGAAGGGAAAAGAGACACGAACACACAACATCACACACAACTCAGGTAAAAACAAGATTCACAGCATTTTGTGCTAAGGTGTAACATGACAAGGCCCGTTCATCAGAACAAATGCACTGTTAATCCTCAAAACCTTCAACATCTGAAAGAGACAGTATGTTTCTGCAGTGCTACAAGAGTAGAACATTGTCTTTTTAATTTTGTGTTGCACACAGTGTGAGTAAACTCAAATAAATTCTCTCCCTCACAAACTACCTCATGCTCTTTATTGTGTTTAAATCATCTCATTCTCAGATAGCAAATTAAGGCTGAAAAGATTTCTCACATTTGACTAAAATTCATTTCACTTTCCTGCTCAGTTCACAAAAGCCAGAGGGAGATCAGACACTTCACCTACCACCTTTTACTTCTTTTTAAATGACAAATGAAACAGGCAAAATCCAGTCAGAGTTACAGCTCCGAAGAGAATGCTTCTGCCATCAGCTGAATCAAGAAAGAAAACATAACAGCAAATATATTCTTATATGGGCTTTGATATTATCTAGATGGTACCACCAGTCCGTAATTAATTTCAATAAAATAAACTCTATTTTTCCACAACCCTGAGGCAGAAAAAAATATCAGAGGGTAGAGAAGACTTTGCGGATTCCTCTGTGGATACTCTTACAGTGAACAGTCACCATGTACTTTGCTTCATATAAGAAAAGATTTTACTGATCCATACTCTCTGCCTTCATTTTAAACTTTCCTCACGAAGTGGCTCCCTTACCTACTGTGATTGCAATTGGGGCCATAAAACAGCACACCAAAGAATTTATATGAGGGAATTTTTTTCGCCAAGGGCAACAACAATAGATACTCACCAATATCACACAGGAAAACTAGTCGCATGAATCCCTATAATTACGATTGGCATCGAGTACAGCTGTGAGCCAAATTGATCACACAGGGGTGCACACAGTGGCACTGTCACAACTGGCCACATGTGGAGTTCCGGAAGCCAGGGAGATCGTAGTGAGGAAGTTGCTTTGAACCCAAGTTGGAAGACAAGTAACATTTGCATAAATTGAAAGAAAAGTAAATCCTCAACCATTATTACTTTTCAAGGGTTGTGCTATACAGTTATTGTTATTGACTTTTACAGATTTTCATTTAAATACACTCAAAAGTACTTATTAAAATCACAGGCAATAATATTGGAAAAGAAGCCACACTCATAGACAAGGTCCTTGTCAAGCCATTATTCCGAGAAATTTTGTTTCATTTTGGGACTTCTTCTATTGAAAGTGCCCAGGTGGGCAGAAGCATGAGCAATGAAGGTATCAATTCCACAGAATTATCATCTTCTTACACTTTTGGAACAGCATGTAATAATAATAATTTAAGCACATTATGATATATAACCTTGTTAGATATTTAAAATGCTCATTTACTGAGACAAGCTGTTAACTTTTTAGATGAAATTTTGTAGAAATCCTGATTTTATCAAGAAGTGGGAATAAAGAATTCATAAAAAGAGGACTGGTAAGTGCTAACTACCAGTCCTCCAGTTACCAGCAACCAGTTACCAGTTAGGTACCAGTACTACTAGTTACAGTTCTATTGTGTCCTTGCCATAATGTATTTACAAAGATGATGATTTTCAGTTTTCCAAGTCATTCCAACGGGAAGCAGCTGGGACTGGACACACAGACCTTTCGTCTTTTGATAGACAGTGGAAAGAATGAAACCAAAAAAATATTGTTGGAACAGAGGCAGATTAGCAGCAGGAAGCTAGAGAGGCAAAGAGGACACTCAGGCAGTGAGAGAGAGGTGAAATATAGCACGAGACACTTTGAACAAGAATGGAAGAATGTGAACACACTTTTCCATGCCAAAAAGGGTCTATTTTCAGATTTGCTTTTGCCATATTGAAAGTTTCCATGATACAGAAGAAAACAGCACTGTAGCAGAAAGTGGTCGCAACGTCCTCTGAGGAGGCAACGTTCACCAGAGAACGTGCCAGCGTGATGAGGCAAATGAAGCCTCTCCGAGCCGCAAGAGGACACCCTATCACCCGGGGCTCCTCCCAGGAGATCCGTAAACCAGAAAGGAGCATTCACTGTGTGTCAGAACTGAGTCTGAAGCCATTTGTTCATCTCCAAAAGCAAAACCAAGAGTGCTCAGAAATCGAAATAATCTTTTTGTACACTTCTCTTTTCTCACATTTACTTTATACCCTTCAAAGAGTTAAACTACGTATACATATCCTCACAGCTCTGGGGAAAAGCGCCTGAGGAGCATGTGTGATACACACAGGATTATCCTTTTCTCCCCAAAACAGGTCTCATCCCTCCTACCTGCTAGGAATTGCTGTCATCATTCACACAACACCCCAAGACATGTGCAGGCGCAAACATGGGTTGCATGCTCTGCCAAAGAGCATAAATCCATCTCTAGTATGAGAGGAAGCACACGCAAGTTCTCAAATCTGCTCTCTAGCCCTGTTTAATTTATTTATATAGATATAGCCATAGGAGACATACATCACACACTCTGCTCAGGAAAAAAAAAAAAATCAACAAAAGAGTCCCATGTGGACAGATTATTCCACACATGGTCTGAAGGTGAATACAGGCAGACACGACTACCAACATCACCAGCCATTTCTCTTTTACCTTTGTTCCTCTTGCCATATCTCTCTCACTAGCAATGAAGCAAATCTAAAAATAAAGCCCCTTTGTTCATAGCTCTTTTTAATCTTTCCATTGTTCCAATTCAGCTATTTTTCCAGCAACCTGAATTTGTCAGAAGATAGCAAATGATGGAAGTTTTTTTTTTTTTTTTTGAAAGCATCGCCCACAGAAAAGTTCTAAGAATATCAGATTTCAATTCTTTCCTTGATTGACTTTTTACCCCCAGCTGCAAGCTGGAGATGGTCATCCTGAGTGACTGCTCCTTTTTAAATTCCTGAGGTTTTTTTTGGGAGGAGGGGTTGATTAGAGAGATTTTTCATGCAACTTCCACTTTGGCAAAGCAACCAATTCCCACTTTTTCTTCCCAAGCCCCACAGTTCCTAGCTTATGCATTCAAGTCTCCTTTGTGAGCATTTTCTAATTTATGATCCTTTCCCTCATCCCTCATTCTTCTATGAAAGAAAACAATCATCAAAAAAATTCCCCAATCACATGGTTTAAACTGAGAACTAGACTTCAGCACAAAGGATGGCAGTGCAGAATCACTGAATGATGAGCCTGTTCCCGCTAGATCACTCTGCCTGCTTTTGTCTGAGCTTAGAAAAGGAGGATTCCCTTTCTGACTCCCTTTCTGCATGCACAGCAAAGGAAAGGAAAGGAAGTAAAGGAAAGGAGCTGGGAAAAACAAGACTCTAAAGTCTCCTGGAACAAAAGCAAAAGCTGGTCTAACACATCCTGCAATTTAGGAATAATAAACCAGCAGGAGAGCGCTTTATTTCGACCATTACTCCATTTCTCTGCTCTTCCCCAGCTCTACTGCTCGAGCAGCACTTCTCCCATGCCATAAATATTCTAGAGGAGAACCTAGTATGAAAACTTGCATAGTTCTGCAGCATTTCAAAATGCAAAAGAACTGAGAACAAGAAAAAAAAGCTATCATTAAGTACAGAATATAGCATACAGACTTGGCCTTGATCTCTGTCATACCAGAAAGAGGCACTTTCACAGCGCAAGTCACTGCTGCTACAAATCACTGCAGGCACAAATCAGACTCATCTGGATTCCTTTCCAAATTGTATGGAGGTTAAGGAAGTGCCAGAAGCCAACAGAAAAGGGGAATGAGAACGCAGCTCCTGCTAAACTACCACTTACAGCTTCATTAGCGGCACAAGGAACAATTCAAGCTTTTTTTATTTCACATTTGAACTTCTTTATGCAGCGCTGCAAAGTCAGTGGTAGGTCCTCCCATGAGATAATACTTTGACTTCAAGAAATGACAGTTAATTAAATCAAGTATGATATTTTGCCCTTTTACAAAATCAGATCTCACTCTAACAGCGTATATGGTACTCAAAGAATATACTCATTTCATTCAAAAGCATATATCTCGACTTAAACTAGACATGAAAGTAACCTTAGAAGTTTTAAGGACGGGCTTTTAGTGGCCATCTGCATTAGCAATATAATGTGCAAAAGGTTTATTTTTGGAGCAAATTTTCACCCACCTACATTTGGAAATTCGCAGTATATTGTCCAGCGAGTTCTGAGTGGTTTCCCTCTTGGGGGAACGCAAGTGGAACCAACAACAGGCAACACAAACACACTTAAAAGAGTGTTTAAGTTTTAGTGAAGAATAACAGTCATAGAGAACTTTGGTGCGGAAAATTCAGGACCTTAAAATATATTCAAGATGACTAAATAGTTTACAATTTTTACTCTTCTTAGCTCTACAGAGAAACAGACAATTCTGGGAAACAGTGGTGGAGTTTTCTAGCTCATCAACAGATCTGCTGCTCACGTTCCAATTACAGGGCCTGCCCAAAAATTTACCTGCTTGCCTGTAGCTGCCATCACATTAAATCTGATGGTAACTGGGTTAAAGAGATGTGCAAATGGGAGCAGAATCTGGACTGCATAGTCTCTGTTATTAGTGATGTCAGTCACAGCAGGAAACTCAACTGACCTTCACATTCTAGACAACATCTGCATTTCTGCCCATTAAAAAAAATAAAATCTTTCTACCTCACACTGAACAAAATTTGAATCGGAATAAATAAGGAATAGCCACATAAGCCCTAAATTCTTTTTCTGTGCCATTAAGTGCAACCATAATACAGTAAATCTAGGAAAGGAAAAAAAAAAAAAAAAAAAAAAAAAAAAAAAAAAAAACCCTAAAACCTAAGCACACAATATCAAAATGTTGTGAAAACAGAGTTTCAGTAGTCTTTATGTCAGTTGTTATTCAAAAATTGCATTAGGACACAAGAAGGAGAAGTGACTATTTTGTATATCCTGGTTTCATTCACCATTAATGATATTTTCTTATCTAGACAGCATACTAAAATGCATTTACTGTTCTTCCTAAAATTAGCAATTTTAGGAATAATTGCCAGAAGCTCAGAAACGTTCATCAGTCTGTTTATCATACAATGCATATGCCTCTCAAGTCATCTGTTCCACTCAGCACTCGTGTAACAACTCCTGATAAACAGGCAGCAAGGGTCTGGGGGCACGTCTGCTCCGGCTGCTACTCTCTTTCTTGCTGAGGCAGTTCAGTAGGACTGGTACCTCAGGGACAGAAAGCGAAGAGGAAAACATCTCTCTCTTTTCCCCTCTTTCCCTCCTCCACAGATAAAATTTGCAGAGTTCCTATTTATAGGAAAGGTAAGTTGTTTATTTTCAAGCAGCTACCTTAGAATTCCATTACCTCTTCAGAGGGAAACCCAGAATGGGGAACAGCACTACCAAGCCTTTCCTGTATTTCATAAATTTGTTCCCATGTTCCACAACTTCTTGCTACCTTCATCTCCTACACATCAGATAATCAGCTGTACCAAAAAAAAAAAAAATGTAGACACTGCAAGTCATCCCCATATTCCCTGAATTCAAATAATTCCAGGCAAAAGGGATTTACCTCCATTTTTTTTGCTGAAGATGCAGGACATCTGTGCCTGAGCTTAACAGTGTCCTAAGAAACATGCTGTTCCTTCGTTTTCAGTTTCCCAAGTACAAGTTTCAACACACTACTCCGCCGGGTAGCGCAGAGAAACTGGAACAGGATGTGAACAGGAGAGCATTTCCTACCTGGGGTGACCTCCTCCAACAAACAGCATCTCCTGCAGAGCCACGTGGTGACACTGCCTGGGCAGCTCCACATCCAGCAGCGCGGCAGGGAGGACACCTCAGGCTCTGGCTTCAGCTCAGCAGCAGGGGGATCAGCACAAAGACTTTTCCTTTGCCCCTCCAGTGACATGTCCACAATGTCTCAGCCTTCATTCCCTCCTTTCGCCACTCCAGAGGCGAACAGTACGTGCAGTCAGCAGATCGGCTCACACGGGTATCTCCGAGGGTGCTGCAACAGGACACAAGAATCACCAGCAGTCTACACAACCATCCTGTAGCACAACTGTTGTTAGTGTCACTCCCACCTGGGGCAGTTATTTGCGTTACTGAAATGACATCAGTGACCAAAACCATGACCCAGCTCTCCCACATTTAATAACACACACCAAATTCTCACAGGGGATCAAGAGCACAAAATCTGAAGACCAAGAAAGCATTTGGTGAAAAACTGCAAACCACAAAATTTGAAGGAAATCTGTTCATGGGAAATTTGCGAATATTAAATATACCTCATCTGTTGAGATTCCACAAGTACAGATTTTGATGATTGAACAAAATCAAAATCTTTAGCTCCAGAAAGCAAGTCTTCCATACAGAAGTATGTGCTCTGGCAAACGAGTGAATTTCATCTGAAAAGCACTAGCATAAAATATTTTCCTGTGATTATCTGTAGCAATACCTATAAACTGCTACCAACGTAGAATGTCTAACAACAAAGCATGCAAATCACAGCTTACAAGATAAAGGACTCAGTCACGAAGTCCTTTACATCAGTTCTATGCGAGTTACTGTCCCAGGTTAGTTACAACGTAACTGAACTTTTTTAGCATCTTTTTCTTGTTTACTCTTTCCTTCCTTTAAATGTTTATTTACTGTATGAAATAGGAAAGACAGAAACCATCTCAAAGTCCAAAATCAATTTCAGCTGAATTCATCCATTTGATGCAGTGCTCTAACAAATTAAACTAATCACAATAGAACTATGGAGTCAGGGACATCTGAGTTAAAATAAGATCTACTAAACTATTTAATATAGCTCCAATCCTTAACTCCCAAGAAGCTGTAATACAATTTACCTCTTCACACTACCCTTGTCTTATTTTTCACACACTGCAGATATTACTTATATGCATAAAAGACTATTTTGTGAAGTACATATTTTCTTGCAGACCCTCCAATGTGGGATTTTCTAGCGCGGAAGATGCACAGCAAGAGCTGGGGTCTGCATTTCACTTTCACCACCCCAGCAGCTATTACAGCAGCCAAGGCAACTAGGTATGAGTGGAAAATTGGTTCTTCAATCATCTGCAAAGGAATTAACAATGCTTTGTTTAGCCACAGTGGTATTTCTGGATTTGCTTATCGTTCTGAGATTGCCTGGCTAACATTTCCTTATATTTTGTTTTTGTTTTAATGATTTATGTATTCCTAAGAACACTGACAATATCAGGGCCTGTGACCAAGTCAAACCATGTCAAGCTCAGTATGATTCAGAATTCTTGCCAATTCCCGACATATCTTTAATCTTTAATTTTCAATTTAAGATTAACATCCAATGAAAAGAGGGTAGTGAAACGCAGTGCTACTAAGAAGGGTATCAATCCCCTAAGAGAGAGATTTATTAATGCAACATAATTATTTCAAAACAAATTTTCAAATAAAATGATGTACAGAAATGTAGGTTTTTGAAAGAGAAAAACCACTTCTAAACAATGCAGGGCTAGACAGGTATTGCTATAATGCACACATCTGCCTATGAAACAGCAGCGGATTAAATATATTGAAAATGAATAAATACATTTTTATTATTGGAATTTTCACAGAATCATAGAATGCTTAGGGTTGGAAGGGACCTCTAGAGATCATCTAGTTCAACCCCCCTGCATACGCAGGGTCACCTAGAGCACGTGGCACAGGACTGCATCCAAGCGGATTTTAGAAGACGATTTTCTACTATAGCTGATGAAACCAACTGTCATAACATAGTAGCATATTATTGTATAGAATTTTCTCAAAAGGATATTTAAATGTGGACAGTCAGTGCTTTTTGTGATAGCACAAATACTTAGAATATTGTAAAAAGGCTCTTTTGTGCTTTATTTAAAGTGAGAAATATAAGGTAAAACAAATAGTTCTTTCTTGAGAACACTATCCTGCTACAACCTATATCCTATACCTATATCAATTACATAAATACAATTAGATTTCTCTCTAGAAGGGAGATAAAGATTTTTTGAAGCATCAAACTTCAGAAGTCACAGAAAGTCATACCACTTATTCACATATTATGGCAGTGCATTATTTCATTTCTTTCTAGATCTGCAGTAGGGATTTGCTGTTAGATAGCAGAGTTAGGCCATTTCTTATTTTGAAAACACTCCCAAACAGTGAATGACCCCGTTCACATCAGATAAAACCTTGTTCAGTTAGCAATTCGTTGTTAATTAGAAACACATCTAGTTAACACAGTGCAACTACGGATGAATAAAGATGTAGTAAGTGAAATTAAACAGAGCAAGCCCCTCAAAGACCCTCCATCCTGTTAAACTGCAAAAAAAATCATACACAAAGATTATTTCATGACAAATATGCTCATTTCTGTTTGCTAGATGCATTATTTTTAGGAAATCTTCTTTCCTGTATTCTTTCAAGAACAAAGAAAATTTTTTAAAAAGTGGAAGGAGTTGACTAAGCAGTTCAGAACACAGAAAAGCATGAGACTGGTTTATTCCAGACTGTATAATATTAGACACCTACTTTCAGGCTAGTGCACATATCCACACTTTTGGCCCAAGGCTACCCAAAACAAGCAGGCGTATCTTGACATTCTTCTCTGAGAGCCCTTAGCTCGTGCTGTCAGTTCAAGCCAAAGGATATAAATTCTGCACAGAGCTTCCAGGTTCAGCAGACAGCTGTATGTGGAAAAAAGTTGCAACTACCTAGAAATTCCAGGATCCCTTATCTGGCATCTATACTACCTACCTTAATGCAGCCACGTTTTCTAAGCCCTAAAGAGCCAAAGCAGAAAATGACCCCAGCATGCGCTACCTCAGAGCACACAGCTGTGAATGAATGAAGATTCTTATAACCAACCTCCTTCCCTGAAGATAATTACAAACTTGAATTAGAGCTTCTCTAATTAGCATCGAAGTTATTTTTCCTTAATAGCACGGAAAAAATTACTTGCTGACCCCAAATCATGAAGCAACTCCAACACAGCATACACACAAAATATTGACACCTCATGTAAATCACTATGCCAGTTCTACAATTGCTGCCAGAACAGACAAGTAGCTGCAAAAATAATTTCCTGTCCAGAAGAAACAGGAACGATTCCCTTGTCTTGGACAAGGTGGGAGAGTAGTGCTAATCAGCTTGCTGGCAGGCAGTAGATATTGTGTAGATCATTCGAAAAGAAAAAGAAATCGTGTAAACAATTAACGTGTCTGTGGCAAAGTCTCAAGTAAATGGGTTGGTCTGCATCCTGGTACTTAATTAGTACACTCTGTTCAGTACAGAGCGTGTCCACACTAAGCAATGCCTCCAAAACAAATTAAATGAGGAATAATAAATCTTGCTTTCTCACCAAACATACAAATGTCTCTCTCTTTGCCCCCGCTCTAATAGATGACAAAAATAAGGCTGCAGGAGGAAAACAGATCAGCAGCCATCAGGCTCACTTCTTATCTCTGAGAAATTAGCTCTGTAGCACTGTAGAACTGATGACAGCCTGTACAAGGACAGTGTGTGGGGAATAATTCAGACCAGTAATTTTTAGATACATCTCAATTTAATCATTTTGCAGATCAGCTAAATGTATTTTTACTTCTGAGAAAAAAAAAAAGGCAACGAAGTCTAAATCAACTGATGTAAAAGTTTGAACACATTTATGAATATAAGGTATGCAATTCTTTCTCATACTGATAATTTACTAATAATTATGACACATTGAACAACTAAAGCTGAATCTTTTATCTCCCAGCGTTTTTCCCCTTCAGTTGGACTGCAGCTGGAGCAGGCTTTATCCCCCTCTCACAAGCCACCAGTGAAATACCGCGAGGTTGGGGATCCTCAGCCGGAGTATCCTGCTTCTCAAAATGGCTGCTTTGCAAAACACTGCTCTCGTTCACGGGGAAAAATGCTACTGTGTTAAGGCAGAAGAGTTTAGAAAAGCAGTGAGAGACTAAAATAGATACACAGCTTGTGTTTATAAAAATTCATAAGCATTTCATGGGCACTCCTAAAGGAATTATGTAGATGCTACAACAAATTATTATATAACATAATTAAACCCAAAATCTGCACTAGTAAAACAGCATTAAGGGACAGATTATCATTGATGCAGGAGCAGCAGATTGCAAGCAAAGATCCCATTAGATGTAATGGGAGCTGAAGTTCTAATCCTCTGTGCACACTGTTGAAAATAATATCCCTGTGGCTTTGACTTAAAGCAGCAGAGTTAGGGCAGCAATCTCATTTCTCATTCCCTCCAGTGCGCACAGCCAGCAACGCTCTCGTGATGCCTTCAGCCCCCTCCTCCCTATTACACGTATTTTCAAGAAATCCGCCACACCTGAGCAACAGAGGGAGGCAGGAACAGGTATGATGCATAACTGCATTTCCTCTGCTTTTATGTGCCTTGGCTCAAGCTGTTAATTTCACTTTGTATAGTTAGAGCAAAGGACTGGAACACAAGCGCTGCTGTTTCTCACTCTGTCACCATGGGCACTGCCTTTGGCCTGGAGCCGCCAGTGAAGTCAGCCGTTCTCCCCATGCAAAACCACCTTTCACCCAGGGCAGGAACAAACTGCACCAGTCTGGGGTAACACAAACCTGATGGGACTCCCGAGTGCTGCACTTGTCCTACTCTCCCTGCTTGCTGCTAAAGCACTATTTCTCAGCCGAATGGGTCGTTCATACTTTCCGAACTATTGCTTCATGTTATAATATGGTTAGCTTAGTTAAGCTCTTGCAGAGGATGATCAACCTTAACAGACTGGATGCACAGATGCAAATTTTGGAACACTGCTCCTTCCCAAACCAGCAGGCTGGTGCTATCTCCCATCCCTAAATTAGGCTTGCCAACTCCAAAATGCTGGAATTAAAACATTGTACATAAGCATTTTGCAAAAATACGCAGAAGACATTATCGATTTCCTACCCTTTAAGTGCTTCGGGCTATGCCAGTGTTTACACTGCTTGTGGAAAAGAATCATGCTGAGACAGAAGGGCTTTCACATTCACACACAGTTGGTGGCCTTCGTACCTTGCCAAACTTGCAGGTGACACCAGACCAGGGGGAGCTGCAGGGCAGGGAACCTCAACAAGCTGTTGGGGGCGAGACCATCGAAAACCTCACCAAGTCCACAACAGACAGATGCAAAGTCCTGGATGTGGAACAGACCAACCCTCCCTATCCCTACAGGGTGGGGATGGACTAGCCAGGAAGCCGCTGTGCGGGAAACAAGGCGGGGGTCCCGCTGAACAGCGGTGTGAACAGCGCCCAGCTAAAGCTGCAGGGCCTGCAGCGAAGCAGCGGCGTGGCGAGCAGGCTGCAGGGAGCACTGCCCGCCGTGCTCGCCAGGCCAAACCTGGAACACGAGTTCTGTGAGCCAGGGCAGCTCCAGACCCTTCCTGCAAGCACGCAGAGAAAGGACAGGAGGTGGCAACGGGCACAAGCTGCAGGAAGGAGAATTCCAGCTGGGCATTATGAATTCTCCCAAGCGAGTGGTTAAGCACAGAAGCAGGCTGCCTAAAGAGGTTGTAGAAATTGTGTACTCAAGGATTTTCAACACTGCTCCTAAGGCCCTAAACAACCTGATTAACTCTGAATTTAGCATGGCTTGGAGCAAGAGGGGAATCTTGCTCTGCTTTGGAATGATGATCTCTGCTTTGGAACCTCCCCACTTTTGTATCATTCTGTGGTCCAACAGCTGCCAACGAACTTATCTTACACCTGCACTATCACTCATCCTTCTTCCCCACCCAAACATGGCTGGGAATTACTCTCATCTTACACCAAGGAAAATGAACCCATACAGACATATTAATGAACCTCTGGACACACACATCTGACTCAGCAGCAGCTCAATTTGCACTAAACATCCAGTCAATCTGTGGTTAAAAAAAAAAAAAGGGCAGAAATTACTGGCTCCCAGTTCTATATGCAGTGCAGTCAACTATAATGATTTCAGACATAAATGTGTTTTTGCCAAGGGCTGCTTTGTTGATACAATTTAACAATGCTGAGCACAATAGGTTCTGGTCCACAATGGTAATTCTTGGAGCTAGCCAAGAATTAGCCAATCAGCCAATCTTGGCTGCTTATGGAAATTATTAATAGCGTGGTGGTGCCTGAATAAACTACATGGAATATATAAAAATTATTCTGGTACAGATCATTGAGCGCTAACAGAACAGAAATCCTCAGGGAAGAGCATATGTAATACTGTAATAATTATCACAAAAGTGCGAAATATTGGGCGGAAAAGCTTTGGGGAAAGGACTGGCATTTTTATGCACATTTACAAGGCAGTCAGCATTGATCCCTTTTTCTCCAAGGGGAGAGCCAAAAGGCAAAGAGGATTCACAAAAAGGGAAAAAGGTTGCTCCACCTACAGCTCTTCCTTCTTCCTTCAGTTGCAAAATTTAATGACCGGATTATCACCATGCAAATTTTTGACCAGTATTCAAAATAACCTCAGTTTTCAATAAAAAGCATTTTTTGGATTTGTCACATTGCATTCACGCCACTTTTAGACACTGAAATTCTTTATGAACTACCATTAATCCCCTGAATCGCAACATTTATCATCTGTCATTTAGGACATCTAATTAGAATGGGTTCCATTCTCTAGATTCAAATGTAGCTTTCACTACACGAGAGAGAAGTGCACGCCCAGAAAGAGTCTTAACCTCTCAGGATCTTTGAAAGAAAGGGTGCTTGTCTAACAAGGACTTTGAATAACCAAAGTCATGGAAACATACTGACCGCTGGTTTAAGAATCAGTTTTAACATTGAATAAATTTACTGCTTCACCTTTCTGTGAATTCAGTGGAGACCTGTTTCAAAACTAACATAATAACCATATTACTCAGAAACAGTAAACAGTACAGTTGGATAAAGTCATAACAATTATACACCTAGAGTACATCAGTACTGCAATAGCCCACTATCAACTTTATGCTTTATCAAGCACCCATTTCAATAACTTTTAAATAATTAACTTATTTTAGACAAATCTAGAGCCAGTAAGTAGTTGATAAGAATTCTGTGCCTTGGAATTTTTAATGACACATATTACTAAGTGCCTTAAAACATAGACACATCTGAAAGCTAGTAACAGACAATCTTTAAATAGAAGCTATTGCGTATTTGATTATCACACATGACACTTCAGAATACAGTATTAGAACAAGTAATAGTAAATGCTCTAGGCCTACTCTGATATCAGAGCCAAGTTGTGCTAAATACTGCAGAAATACAGACTTCAAGAGCTGCCAATCTGAGCAAATAAATCAGATAGCAAACAGCAAATGCTAAAGGAAATATATTAAGTGATTAGTCTCATGTGTCATTAGCAAAGGCTGAACCAGACCTCTTGATCTGTAGACAAGTACTCCATTCAATAGACTATATTGCTTTTCAAAGAGGACTGAGCACCATTACATGCTGGACTTTTACCGCCGTAATGTAATTAAGCTGTGACATTGGCACTGGTTCATAAAACAAAGTACATGAGCAGTTCTATTCCCTAAAATGGCAACCACTTGAATGGAATCAATATCTTTGTAATAGCAGCTACTGCAAATACAGCAAGGAAAAAAAAAAAGCCTTGTTTGGTAAACCTCCATGCAGAAAGGTTCACACTTTCAGTGCTTTGTTAGCATTTTCACTATTATAGAAGAAAGAAACCCCGAAGGTATGTGCCCTGCTTCACAAGAGCTCAGGCCAGTAAAAATAAACCTGATTGTAACAACCAATGCACCTCTCATACAGCACAGTAGCCACCCTCCATATTTTGTTCTTTTAAAAGTATCAAGAGGCAGGGATGGGAGTATCAGTAAAGCTCATTGTTCTTTGTGTCACCAAAGAAAAGGGGGACAGGGAGCCACACAGTAAATATTAAATCAAACAGCAGAGATTCATTCTCCACACCCAGAAGAGCTCCTTCTAAAAATGACACTGTCAGCACTGACTATAAATGTTTATTATTGATCTTTTGGGACCTGCAGTTCTTATAAAGTACAAGAGATGGTAAATTATGCTTTGAAAATCAGGCATTGAGCATTCTCATAGCATAACACCAGGGAAATAATCCACCTTAAACATATGCATATATAAAAGGATATCTTTTATATATCTATATACTTTTTTTAATCCTTTATAATCTCCCTATAGATAGAATACTCTTTTATATATATATATATATATATATATATTTATATATATATATTTATATATATATTTATATATATATATATATATATATATATATAAAAGATATCCCTATTTTATAACTGCCCTTTCATAACAGCTTCATTTGAAGTTTTTAGCCTCACTTGTACTTATAAGAGGCCTGATTCTCCAGGAAACACTCCCAGTGCGAGATATCTTATAAATTAATACATAAGATTGAAGACACCTTTTACAGTGTAAGAGTATAATCTAGAAATTATTTATAGAAAACCCGATTAAAGCACGTCAGGGAGAAACCATAAATTCTCAGAACTGAATACTGAGCTAAACATCAGAACAAGAAATAAAAAGCGTGTAATCATGTACCACTGATTAGAGCCTCAAACCCATACAGAAGGTAACCAGGTTGGCTTGCAAACCTTTCATGCATCTAGAAAGAGTAACTTGTTTAAAGTTAACAGTAATACTTTCTAAAATGGAGTTCCAAGATTTTTTAACATTTCATCTAATCCCATTCATATCCCTGACTCACCAGATGAAACCTTCTAGCTATGCCTTGTCAGTTGCGAAGGGAAACAAACATCCGAGGGCCTTGTTATTGATGCTGGGCATCCCGGGCAGTTTACCTACTACGCTGTGCAGTTACTTGCTGCAAAACAGAAGCTGAACTTCTGGAAACCAGGGACACATTACACAGACTTTACTGTCGTATATGACACACGGAAAGTTGGAGTGGAAAGCTGCATGCACGCACAACTAACAAACCTTACTGAGCTGAAATGAAGTAAAATTTTCAGGTTTCTTAGCACCTCAAAGCTCTCCAGAGGAGATGAACTTTGGTAGAGAGCGCTGTGTTAAACTGAAATTAAACAGTAGGAAGATTAGAGGAGATTACTCTCCATGTTTATCACAGTCTTGCATGGAGAATCTGAGACACTTCCTGTGCAAGGGAAGAATCCTAATATAAAGCCTAAAAGCTGACAATTCGAAACTGATCTTATACCACAACAACACACTAGCAGCCCCATTCTGAAAACAAGCTGGTAAATAAAGATATGCAGTCTCCTTAAACCCTCATCCTCAAAGAAAGCACAAGGAGCAGCCTCTGATCCCAGTGAGTCTGTGGAAGTGTTTATAAGCAGGAAGTCCTGTGAAGAAGAGCTGCAATTTCTCCATCCTCGGGCAGTTTTAACCCTGCTCACTATACACAGACTGTGAGGACCCTGCGACCCCCTGGTCCTGGCCCAGGCAGACACACAAAAGGCCCCTGTGGCCCACATGGCAGGGGACATAGAACCCCTGAGGGTGTCAATTAGAGCTCGCTCTGTGCAGGGGGAAATGACCAGGCTTGAAGGAAAGGAGTTTCCAACATGAGAATGGCCGTATTCTGTATTTTCACTTGTATTATTTCCACGCAGCTGAAACAACAGTTTGTACATAGGCTGTAGTGGAGGGAATGAGTGAGAATATTTAGCATCCAGAAAAAAAAAAAAAAAAAAGAAAAGAAATGCTTACGTCTTGTTCAGACTTTTCAGTATTTCGCAGCAGATTTATACAGAGTGTTTTTGAGTCAGGAAGTGGTAGATGATGCTGTCCTATTCTTTACTTTTGATTCTTGTAAACTAGCATTAGGTTAAACTCCGATTTAGTAAATTGATGTACTGTGAAATGACTATAGATTCCAACTTAGCCAGGCAATAAGTTAATTGTATCATGAAAAGTATGGATCTTGACTTTGCTCTCAAAAATTTAATAAATTCTAACAGCTGGTTTTCACACAGAATACATCTACATCAGATCAAAACAGCAATTTTAGGCTTCCACCATATTTTGTGCTGCTGAATGTAATTGCCTCAGTTGACCCTAATTGCAGTAAAACAAGACAAATGGCTCCTCACATTAATAATACTCAAAGCAAAGCAACAGCTTTAAATTGCATCTAGCAACATCTTGGGAGTCAGCACAATTACTTCAAATTGACTGCAATATATATTGAGCAACACAGAAATAGATACACACACTGGTTCTAGCTGAAGATTTCAGGTCATCTTCAAGTATAGCATTCCCAGGCGTGAGAGAAGTAGAATCCTGGTCTCGCAAAGAAAAACTGTGGAAAATTGCAGTAAGAAATCTAAAATAAGCAAACAGCAAAAAGCATATGAGAAAACAGGCAGAGGTTTACAAGCATCTTACAATAAGATTGAGTAACAAGCTCCAAATCTGAATGCCAATTCAGGCCTGCATTTGAAGGGTACTTCCATCACGTCTTCCTGCCCTTTGACCAAGTAAGCTGCCCTCCTTGCACCCACAGCAGCTCCCTGCACGCGACTGGCGTGCGCCCGCAGGAGCGGGGCACGGGGAGCCGCCAGCTCCCCAGAATGAGCAGCGCTGCCGCTGCGCGCGACTCGCACACCCTGCGCTCGAGGAAAGACCGAGAAGCAAACACCAAAGCCACACATTCAGCTATGGACTGGGTGCTTCTGGAAAGAAAAACACAGCAGGAACTACATGGATTTGTTTTCTTCTGAAAAGGCTTTAGCATTAAAACCGCTATGTTTTTTTCATGCACACCAAGTTTAAGAAAGAACATACATTTCTCTGTATAAGGTCTAGTTGTAACAACAAAAATAACCATCCAGTGTGCTTCGGTCTTCATAATAGCTATAAAAATTAATTATTAAAGAAATTGTATATTTAGGCACCAATATCTACTGCATTATTTCTATGATTATTCAAATATCAATTCAGCTTTCATTGCTACCTTAAAAAGATGTTTCTGGTAATTGTAACCTACAAATGACAATGAAAGCTTGGATGAATAATTGTGACTGCAGCAAATATTTATTAAGTTTGGCAGAATTGAGGCAATGGTTACTGGAATACACTAAAATTCATGTCCACTGACAAAAAATATATGGAAATAATGTAGTAACAAAGAAATGCGCGGAGAGGAAGGTCAAAGAAAAAGTTGTTTGATCGATCTCCATGCAAGTGGATCCTTGAACAACTCTTTGCTTGCAATTTCTTGCCTTTTGTTTTTTTAATCATACTTCTATTACACTATCGAATAATTTAAATGCAAATTTTAGATATTAGAGAATAGACTTGACAGAAGATTAAAATCTCTATCTTTTCGATTGCATCATTCATGTAAAACTATTTCATTAAAAAGCTTATTAATATACATAGTATGAATATATATAAGCTTTTTTAAAATGCTTCTAAGTTTATTTTAACTTGGTATTTTTCCATGAATTTAAACCAAAATATGTAATGTGGCATTGCAAAATAATCAAATAGAAAGTGTCTATAAAAAGAGAAACAGTTTTGAAGATAAATGAAATAAAAAACAGTTTCTCATATGGTGAAAAACATGCTGGTTCCTGAAGTCAATCAGTATTAAACTGACTTATTAACTGAATAAACCCATGAGCTTAAACTACGTTAAGTATTTTAACATTGATTATATCAGGCATTTCACCTTAAATGAGGTTTTTATACTATTTTCTAGCAGTTATTTACCTAGAAAAAAAAGTAGCTGGAGAACAAGATTTATTTTAAGAGAGTGCAGTTACATAAAAAAGAAGATAATTTTAACGCATTTATCTTTCTGTAGCTCTTTCCAAAATCTTGTCAGTAAAGTATGGCTATGCAGTAAATTAATGTTAATGGTGTGATCAGTAGTTGAACATCAATTCCTCAAGAGCAATTACTTATCCTTTCCTCTCAGCAGAATGCCCCTGGCAGTGCTGAGTGCCACCTTGGGAGCTGCAGCAAGGTCTGGCTAGCTGTGCACAACAGCCAACTGTGCTAAGCCACGGAGAGCTGCTGCCTTGTTTCCACAAGGCTGTGGGGCAGCAGGAAGGGGCAGAGCAGCCCCTTCCGCCTCACATGGCCTCAAAAGGTTGGACTCCTAAGGGTAGCTCTAGAGCTGACATGTGCAAAGCCATCTGCAAAGCAATCACAAAGCCAGCATTTCCCATCATTTTTAATTTGCTATCCAAGTATTTCTGTTCCTTCTACGTATTTAGAATTCTAAACTCATAAAGGGACTTGGAAATAGGACTCTCTTTCCTTTGTTACAAACTTATCAAGGGCCTCTTTGTTCTTACATTGGATGGTTCATTACAAAGGAGAACTTCAGTTTTCCCAATAATGGAAGCTGCGTCCTCAGAAACTATACAATACATACCCTTGAAACAACCCTATGTGCAATCTGTTGTTATCAGATACGTATTTCCCACAGAAACACTCTCGCAGTGAAAGAGAAATAACTTTTCATAAAGAAAAATAAAAGAAGTTGGAAAGTAATACAAACCATAATGAAAGAATTTATTCCTAGCAGTGGCATTTCCGAAGTATCCTTTTGGAGATATGCCACAGTTTCCTAAAGGATCTGGATTAAGAAAAGACTTTAAAAATTGCATAGCATGTTTCTTTGGGGATTCTGTGAGAATTCATTTTGAAATGATTCACTGCAAGTGCGTATTTTAGCAGGAAAATCTCTCCATGCTGAACATCAACGGCAGGTAGCAGACTAGACCTTCCACACTAGCACTCTACTTGTGGTGCAGCTGAAGAGCATCCAGTGGGGCAAAGGGCTTGGCTCAGCTGGTAGACAAGTTAATCTGTTCCCACAGCCTCTACTCACCTCTGTCATTACTTGAATGAGCTGTGTGGAAAATGTGTTTGCATTTCAATGCATATGCCTAAGGTGCTAACACTGCATATGCCTGCTTGGACACAGCACCTCTATTTACATTCAGTATGTCAAAACTGGAATCTTTCCATTTTCCCATTTTTACTACTGAGTAACCATGTCCACTCCTGAAGCTTCTTATCCTTTTTGGAAAGCCTCACCTAAGAAACAGGCTGATGGACCAAGCTATGCTCATAGGGAGAGGGCTCCCAGTAAATCCATGTCTATTTTGTTCCTCATCATCACATCACTGTAGCATTCTTTTCCAACATTCAGTAACTAATTCATTTCCTCATTTATGTGTCAAATTTTATTCCATAGCTAGTTAGTCCCCACAGTAACATCGCTCTTTCTCTCTCTGGATTTCTACTATATACCCACACCTTTTCAGTGTGCCAGATTCTGCCATCAGCACTTCAGCAGCATTTCACCTCTTCTGTTAGCAATTACATGACAA
The DNA here is from genome assembly GCF_059628265.1 of Tinamus guttatus. Classification (NCBI taxonomy): domain Eukaryota; kingdom Metazoa; phylum Chordata; class Aves; order Tinamiformes; family Tinamidae; genus Tinamus; species Tinamus guttatus. The sequence goes on along the minus strand of NW_028288774.1, from coordinate 14,120,909 downwards.
GTTAAGCTCCTCAGCCCTACTTCCAAGCTTGTGAACATCTTCGCTACATACCATACAGTTTCCTGCCGCCAAATTCCACAGCTTTGATCTAATAACCAGTTTGTTCCCTACTCCAGCAATCCCCCATAATGTCTCCACAATACTGTACACTAAACTTACCCAAATCCAGTCCCATCCTTACTCCATCCTGCTCAAGCCACACCTCTAAGTCCACATTACCACTGCAAATCACCACAAGTGCATATTTTAACAGAAAAATCTCTCCATGCCGAACATTAATGACAGGTAGCAGACTAGATCTTCTGGTTACTACTGGTTACTTCAAAACCAGTAAGAGTAAAATGTAGAACATATTACCCATTTGCCACCCTTACTTAGATTACTTTTTTATTCCAGTTCAGAATACGAACTATAAAATGGGATCTAAAATGGCAGATGGTTATGCCAAACAAAGCTTCACCTAAGTTATTGATAAGATTTTTTTTTTTGCTCATTATTCAAGCCTTGTTGCAGTTCTCACAATTTGTAAAAGTATATTCTTCACCAGTAAAATCAAATTAGGAACTTCTCAGATTGTCTTTCCTGCAGTGTCTCATTCTATTATTTTTTTAAGCTTGGAGCTGATGCACGTTTTGATGACATCTATACATATTCATTCTTGGATATCATTAACTCAATATATTTCCAGTCTATGTGCAAAGCCGCATTGCTGCACAATGCAGAACAGAGTTTCAGTTAATTGGGAACCAGCTCCAATGAGGTACTTAGCAGCTGTATGACCTACACAGGGACCTTAAATCACAGTTAAGAGCATTAGTTGTGATGCTATGCAATATTCAAGAGAGACATCTGCTGGCAATAAAAGGAAAGAACAACTATCATAAACAGGCACGAAAGCACTACACAGTTAGGCAGACGTACTTATCCATTAAAATGAACTATTTGAGGCTAATTAGAAATGCCCAATCTGCTGAAATCATACGTTTGTTTTCATTACACCATTTTCCAGATGCATCCTATTTCATTTATGATGCATATCATCTGTTTATGTTGGATATGACTTGTTACATTACACTGCTTTATGAACATTTTCAGTGAGCTGTAGCATAATACAAGAGGCAAGCATTTACCAAAAGGACTGCACAGCTGCTCTGAAGTTTGAACATGGCATCTAAGTGCAAAGTATTTTTACACATCCAAGTCCTCTGACTCCACGAGATCGATGGTAGAATGTCATCAAATAACTAATATGTATCAATGAATCATAAATGGACAAGTTTTGATATTATCTTAACTAGCATCATTCCGAGGTATTGCGCTGAAGCAGGAAGAAGTATGTTCACTTGCACAGCACCAGAGCGAGGAGAATCTGGCTGAAATCCAGCCAGCATTCTAGTGCGGAAACTGTTTCACTGTAACTCGTTCAAAAATTCTTTTAAAATGACTTTCATGTGGGCTGTAAAGAAAATAAACTCTTTAAGCCATTACCCTAAAATAATACTGAGTCACCGGCTTGTTAGGTTGATTTATTTTAGGATGCTTTTTAGCACTCCTAATTTGAACTTCATCAGAAACAAAGGAGGGAAATATGCCTCAGGTGTCATAAGTTTATGACCATCCAGTAAAGGACGTTTCAAAGAAACAGTGAAGCACAAAATTAGCTATTGCTAATGCAGTATTGCTGATGCAGGTGCCTCATATTGTATTCCACCCACATTTGCATTTTCCAGCTTTCTTTTTGCTGCTGTGAGGCAATTTCTTCCAGACCTGCACAGGAAACAGCCCACTATTACACTACTCCACTGTAAGACCAGGGAAGATACCCTTATGTGACAGCCATAGCATTCCCTCTCTAGATCCTGCTCATTTACTGCTGGGAGGTAGGAGAGCACTCCTTCATATGTTTCTTCTTCTTGTCCTCTTTGTTCATATAGGTCATTTTCATAGACAAGTGCATTTTTTAATATACTTGGGAGCAGGTGATGTCATCAGCACATCTTCACTGTATCTGCACCCCTCCATCTTAAAAACATGCCTAATATAGGTACCCCTTTGCATTCCTGCAACAATTCAGGCCTGAGAGTAAGAAGACATCAGAGGTGCCTCAGAATTAATAGAAAGCTCTTCCCGTTGATTCTGTCATAGCATACAGGGACTTGAATAATAGAGTCATTTGAGGATGAAGAAAAGGCCAAACAAGTGCTTTTCCAACAGGCAGCAGAAGACACACAGAAAAGGAGCTGAATGAGTACTGAAAAGCCTTAGAAATAATGCTTACACTTCATGAAAACACTTTTTACCCAAAGATAAAAGCAGGGAAAGAAAATCCCACATCAAGCCCCTTTAGGAGTTTTGAACTCTTTTCAGATTAAGTGTTAAAATTTTCAGCTAGATAACAAAAAAAAAAATTATTTCCATGCAACAAACTGTGGGATTCCTTCTAGGCTTCCTTTCTAATTCAGTTGTCTTATTCTAACAAGACTCTTCCTACCTCTCTTCAGCTCTGGTCCAGTTTCAGCAATGGATTAGCTCCTTCCAGCTGACCCTGTGGATTTTCTATCACTGAATTTCCAGATCTGCCGGAGCTGTGCTTTATCCCAGCTCTCTGCACAGCACCGTAACAGCTACAGATCCCAAGCTGTCTCAGCTGTTTGTCAGAAGTGATCATTGCACATGACAACAGGAAAGCCATTTCACTGGCATTAGTGCTTCTGAGAGGGATACTTATCACTTCATGTGACCTGCATTTTTGAATATGATGATGCCTTTACTGGAAATACAAGTAGTGTCTGAACCACACTAAATAAACAGATTATACCTGCCCAGTTATCTCCTGATGGATGTAAAGAGGTCACCACAGCTGAAGCGGCAACCGCAGAGAACCCATTTAAAGCGCGATACATCACCAGAGTCCACAAGTCTTTCAAATACTTAAATGCATGCATCTTAGAGAGAAAAAAGAAAGAAATTCCAAGACAGACCACGGTATTCTCAAAAAACTAATGACATAGCTAAAACGTACAGTCATGGTTTTTCTCAAAGGTAAACAATCGCCCAATTGTTGCTAAGATTCATCTAGTTTAAGCTATTTAAAGTAAGACAAGAAAGTTAAATAATCAGTCAATATATGCCAGCTGCTATTCCTGTTCATAAAATATGGCTCTTGTTTATACACTTAAAGAATCAGCCTCACGCAGCGTCAGAGGAAACACTACCTTCAGCAGAGCGTCCATTGGGCAGCGCGCGGTGCTCGCAGCGATGAGCAGAGGCACGTTGCGCGGGAACCGCTGAAAGGCCTCTCTGCTCTGAATCAGCCAGGCTGCGCGAGCAAAATGCTTTTTAATGAAACTCAATGTACCATCATACCACAGCTTCACTGCAATCAGCGCGCTTTTATGTTTGGCATGAACCGGTCCCCATTACTCTAAGCAGTTAATGTAAGTAGAGCAGATTGTACTCGCCGATCTGGTTTCACAATTCTTGATAGGAGGGGCTGCAGCTCTGAAGAAAATTATTAGCAACTCAGCGACATTCGCATCTCAAGGCTGCTATAATTAGAAACCATCTACATCTCCAAACTGCTGCAATCCTGATCCTGAGGATGAGTGAAGCCCGTCTTTTACTCTAAAACAAACTATGGGTAAGAACGGATAAAAGCTCATTTCATATGCCAACAATACTTACATGTTTCTGAAGTTATATCTCATGCAGCTCTGACCCTTAACAACAAAACAAGCTTTTAGTACACTGCATAGGCCCTAAGCATAGTAAAAGTTGCTAAAAAAAAAAAAAAGCAAATGTTATGGACATATACAAAGGCTTTTCCTGCTAATGCATATTTGAAATGAGTTCAGAGCATACACACATTCACAGTAAAATGCATCTGAATTTGGGAGGCTTCACATAGATGCCGTCTAGTAAATTCTGAGCTCTACAGATTGCATCATCATCTCAATGCAGAGAGGGAATAATAAAAATAGAGACAAAATACGTAAGGGTGCAGCAAAGGCAACAGCAACAAGAGTGGTACAGGTAAAAAGAAGGGCTAAAAAAGGAGATGACTTAGCACAAGGCATAGATGCATATCCCAAAGGGATGTGACTGTGTATATTCATATGGCCACCCTGTATGATCCTTCATTTAGGGTTTCAAGGCTTCTTTGGAGCTCTCCGTGAACTCTGGAGGCCTCTATGTACTATGCACTTACTATGTGCAGGAGGATTTCATTGTGCCCTAGTCTGTTTTGTTCGTTCAGACCCTGTCTTTATAGTTAGGGTCTGAAGGACATTCGGTGTACACTGGAGTTTGTCTTCCAGTTTAATCTCCCCTGAAAGGAACCTATTTTGCATGGACAGAAATATTTTGTATTCCAAACCAACACACACAAAAACTTTATATCCTGGGATTTGCTTTAAAAAACAAAACAAACAAACAAACCCAAACTACTGCTCTGAACAAAATACTTAGGCAAGCTCACACTCTATGCACTTCCACTGAATATGACCTTGAAAGTGTGCTCCGGGTCACAGCAGGTGTAAACAGATAGGAGGAAAAAAAAAAAAAAAGTGTCATTTTATTGAACCAATCTAATTAACTATGCTGTACCACAAACAACTTCCTTTGCAAAGCTTTTCACATGAGCTGCTAACACATAGGAATTTCACCACGGACTGCACCCAATAAACCCAATTTTCAAACAGAAACAAACAATGACAAAGTTTATCAAGTACCATATTTACGTGACACAGCAACCAGGGAAAAGCTAGCCTTTGGCTTTCACAAAGCATACATCTGCCAAATATATATTCATGTACCAATTTGTGTTCACAATGCATAAATGCATGGACCTCACTAAGACAAAACGCTCCTTTTATCCAGAACACTTTCCCAGTTTTCTCCTTTAATGTCAACTTGACATTTCTTTGGAAGATAAAGCAAACAAAAGAGTTCACGCCAAACAAAAACTTATCAAAAGTTGTACAAAATATGCTTCCAACTGAGTCATCTATGAAAATATTTAAACATTCGTGTTTAAATGCTGCTTAAATTTTATCCAACTTAAATAGCTACTATAATTATTCTAAGCAATTCTCATCTGTATGCACACAATTGTATAATCTGTTTATATTTGCACATTAGACTAATATATTTTGCAGCAATACTACTAAATAATACTTATTAATGTTGTTTTTTGAGCCCAGATGGAGTGGTTCTGCAGCTGGAATCTAAAACGGAGTTGGGAGGACAGGACAAGAGCCAGGAGCAAGGTGTGAGGCTGCTTTACGGTTATTCATGAGCTCCATTCCTGCCCCCCCGGGATGGAAGGGGCTCACTTGGATTTTCTACATGGTGAACTCTGCCCTCAGCACAACCTTGTCCCCTGTGAGACTTTTTCACATATGCGTAAACTAGCACCGAACCCAGATCTCTGTCTTAATGCTCAGCAGAACTGAGCTTTGCCAGACACAAGGCACAGAAATAACGAGTTACCTGACTTACCTAAAGAGAAAATGAAAAACTTATGTCTTGTGCAACCAGTCTTTTTTGCATTCCTAGCTTGGGCAGTAAGTCTCTGGCTAATGTTTTCCTCCAATTGAAAACTCACCTCTTAAAAATGTTTTAATTAGCACTTCTTTCAAGTCATGTAATTGTTCATTAGTTCCTCACCGCTGATTTTAAATTTGTTGCCATAGTGCTCTGAAACTTTATAAAAAGTCCCCTGCATATTGACTGGTATTGCAGACACACAATAAATCTAGTGCAGAAGACACTCAGCAGGAAAGAGAGAGGACTATTTCTGAGTTCAGTATCACTAATAAACTCCTGAGATTATAAACTGCAACCAATATACACTCAGTAAAACAGGCTAGCTGATAGCTAATAACATAGGAATTGTTATAGCCTGAATGAGTTAGCCTATCCAAATACTGTGGTAGTATTCCTGTGTCTAACCGTTGGCTCTATCACACCACCAAGGGCATCTCCCTCTATAGAGTTATTATCTGTACTGCAACCACTGACCTATCAAGTACATGTATGCTGTTTCTGTCTCAAAACTCTGAGAAAAGAAAGAGGGGAAGAGGAAGCTGGGGAGGGAGAAAAAAAGGGGGGGGAGGGGAAAAAAAACAACAAAACAAAAACAGCGTAGATGGAAGAACAGTGTAAAACACTAAATATTTACCGATGTAGGCACATTGCATATATTGTTTCGACTCTTCTGTTGAGATTGGTCGTACGCTCTCAACAGGGCACATGAAAATGAAACCCTGAACTATTACTGCTATCTCCTACCGCTTTTTAAAGCGCCGTCAGTCATGGGGTAATTAATGCCTGTAGACCTGCTTAAAAATAAAACAAGCAATAAAAATAAAGGGGCATTCACCTCCACAGGGACTCAAAGCGCAAAGCTCGCGGCAGGACGGGCAGCAGGGCCGCGAGGCAGAGCACCCGTCTCCTCACAGGAACCTTCCAGAAGCCCGGGCTGGCCGCGCGCCGCGTGCATGCCCGCCGCTTGTTCACACGAGGCACGCGGGCGCCTGCGGCTCCTTCGGAAGAGAAAATGAGGAGAGAAAAAGAAAAAAAAAAAAAAAAAAAAGGCCGCTCGCTCGATTTCTCGATTTTCTGGGGGGGTTTTGCGCGTCTTTCTTCGCCGCGCGGGAGGGCGGTCGGCGCGGCGGCTCCCCGGGCGGGCGCCCGCGGCCGCCTCGCCTCACGCCCCGCCGCGAGGAAATGGCGGCCGCGCCCGCCGCCGGCACGAGGGGCGCGCGCCGAACCCGCCGCGCCGTCGCCGCGACAACCGCCGTTGGCGCCGGGCCCGGGCGCCGCCATGAGCGAGCAGCGCCCCCCGCCGCCCACCTACTTCCCCCGCTTCGAGGAGCAGCCCGGGCGCGCCGGCGCCGTCCTGGCCGCCCGCGGCCGCCCGCCCAAGCTGCGCGCGCCCGCGGGCGCGGCGCCGCCGCCCGGCCCCGAGGCCGCCGAGGCGCCGCGCTGGCCCGCGGGGCTGGCGCCCGCCGCCTACGAGCCGCTGCGCTTCTTCAGCGCCGCGGCGGCGGCCGTGGGGCCGCCCGAGGAGGGCGGCGGGGGCGGCGCGGCGCGGCCGCCCGAGGAGCAGCTCGAGGAGGAGATCTGCGAGCTCAACAGCTGCCTCAAGGAGCTCGAGCTGCTGGCGCTCATCGGCAACAGCTTCAAGCCGCAGCAGCGTGCGTGGCACCCGCCCCGCCGCGAGGCGCCGACTAACGGCGGGAAGGCTCCGCTCCTCGAGCTCCTCTCGTTAACGGCGACGTTAACGACGGGCTCTGTTTCGCCCCCGTTTAGATAACCTCTTGAAGGCGCTGGTAGAAGAAAAGATAGAGGAGCTCAGAACACGGCAGAGGCTAAAGAAGCAGCAAGCAACCTGAGGAGGAGCAGCCGTCGGGCTGGCTGCTGTGGCAGCGTAGCCATGCAGACTATTTTAACGGATCTTCCATGGTATTTTCCTACCCACCACGTGCCGTTCTGTAATACAGTATGTTTTCTTGTTGGCCGTGTGGAGTATTCTTTCTCTGGCACCAGCTGTTTCCCATATCCCACACTCTGACCCCCGAAGCGGGCGGGCAGCGCATCCATGGGGATGGCTGGGCTGCACGGCCGTGCCGGGGCTCCCCGCAGCCCCAGCAGAGCACGGCCGTCATTCCAATGGAATTCCATACAGCCTTGAGTACCCTTTAGTTCCACAGGCAGTACGTGTGAGTGCAGCTAAGCCAACAGTGTTGATAAAGCTACTGTGCCTCAGAAATATAAATAAGTTTTAGTAAACTACTTGCGTATTAGCACAAAACCATGTTAGAAGCTACCAAGCTCCACATTACAGCCACTCTTAACAACGCCGTTGTAAAGCAGAGGCTAAAAGCTGTGGCAGTTGTTGGAGACACAGTATCTATGTTTGTAAGGAATCTCCTTTGACTAAAAAAAAATATGGACACTCTTAATGACAGGTTAAAGAGCTGGAGAAAACTGCCACAAAAAAAAAAAAGTCTTTTATGGCATCCAACATATAATGAGAAGAAGTAATCAGGAGCATCTGCTTACCATAAAATTTTGAGTAGAAAAGACAGAATTGCTTTTTCTTTTTTGAATTCATGAACAGTAGGTGGCAGTAAGATATCGTGGCATAAAGCAACCCTGACGCTCGTTTTTGCAAACAACTGCTCAGAAATAGTAGCAATTTAACCTGTTTTATATTGTATTAAAGTTGCTCAACTGTGAAGCATTTTAGCACAATATAATATCAAAATCTAATTTCCTCACACTGCTTATTACAGCGTTCACTCTTACTGTATTATTCTTTCCAGACAGATTTAAATCGATCCTACAGAGGATTTATATTTTAAAAATATCATTTTATAACTCCCATTTTTTCAACTGCCAACTGTAATAATTGCTTTTTATCAGAACAGCAAGGAAATCTTAAGTAGAATCTTGCCATCTAGCACTGCCATTGTGATTGTGGTGTTCCTGCTGAAACAACAGTTCACATCTTAATCTGCTAATGATTATGCTTTTTCGTAAAACAAACCGATAAATACTAGACCAGTCTTTATGTATGCAGGGACTGCATCAAATGCAAGCTCTCTTTCTGAGAAGTGTTGGCAGCCCGTGCCAGGGAACAGGGACACAGTGAGGGTGAACAGTACTGGTGGCATAAAATTAAAATAGGAACTTCATTCTCTGAGATTTCCAGATTAATTTCACTAATCCAGTCATTTCCTATGACTGTAGCAAAGACATAAAAGAAAGATTTTCACTCCATATTTATCATTGATCCCAATTACTTCAACTTTTCAATTTCTCTATTTTCAGGTTGAAATATTTATGCATTTGTATGATGCTGGGAACAAAGTAATTACCTTCTATTCATAACTTGGCCAAACAACCCATTAAACATAAACACGACAGCTGTCATTTGGCTATGGAATTTTCTATACCTAAACCCTAAAAATAATATTTAATAAAATGTGTTCCTTTTTTCCTTTTCTTCATGGTATTTCTATTAAATATACATCAAATAATACAGTTTAAAGAGGACCCTTATACCAATATGAAGAAAACCCTCCCAGGCTCCCTATCATAGAAGGGAATATAAAAAGTAACTCTGTGGCAAGTGGTTTCGTTTGTTTCCTGCTCACAGACTTGAGTGCAGATAAAGGCAAGGACAAAGAATAAACCTCAAGCTTACATGCACTCAAATCTCCCAAGCTCATAACCCGGAAAGAGAACAAGACATTAATGTGACTATTTTTATACTGTTTTAACAAATAAGAAAATCCAAATACCTTGATTCCAAGACATTCAGTTTGGTCAAACTCTTAGCCCTCCCATAGTGGTAAGTCCAGGATTTCTTGGTGTCCACCCACGGCCAGAACAGCAGGTTTGCCACTTACTCTTCTACAACAATCACTTGGCTTTTTAGATGCTGGCAGATCTCTGGCATAGACTGCTGGATTTGGCTGCTTTACATGACAAAATAGTTATTGTTTTTAACATGCAAGCTGGCTGGTAATGCAGGACGTAGAAGCCTTACTGGATTTTTGTCTGAGAAAGTATTACTTGATTTTTGTCTATGTCAACAGTTTTAAAAATCTGTGCCTAAACCACATTACTGCCACACCACCTTGGGTGGCTGCAGTTCCTGCATCCACTCGTGCCAAGGGCCAACCAAAGGGCAGGCGTGTTGCATGGTGCAGCCTTGTCCACTTTGGGGCCCTGCTGAAACCCCTGTCCCATCTCCCAGCACAAATTTTCCTGGACAACAGGAATCTCCAGGCACACGGTTTTTTGATAGCTTTTCTCACTTGGGACACTGCAGACTGTTTTTGGCTGGGCACTGAGGATAGGAGCCACACTTTCGATAAAATGACAGTGTTACTTTGTAAGTGTCAGCCCCTACTCACAGGCTGCCAAGTGAGCAGCCCTCCCGAGCTCAGTAGAGCAAACTCTGCCTGGCCTTGCTTTTTCCACTGTGTTTTACACAGCAGCTAGTGGTATTAATAAACTAGCATTCTGTATGATGCCTTTTTTTTTTTTTTTCCTTTGGTACGCTAAAGTATATATAAGATGATATACAACTTGTTGTTTTATTAAAAGAGATTCTCTCTTCCTTAGATGAGACACCATGCGCCCCTCTCCAAGCACCCTCGAGATGCTGGCAGCCCCACCGAGGCCCTGGCAGCGGGTTCACCGTGCCGCTCTCTCCAGCAGAGCTCCACAGAGACAAGGCTTGGCTTAGGAAAAGGCACGGAAGCATTAAGTGTTACACTTCGTGTGACAGCACTGACTGTTACTGTACACACACGGTGCTCACCAGCATCCAGAAGAACATACCTTTCCAGGCAAATCTGCTCTAACACAGCCATTTCCTAGTAGGTACGAGTTACCACCTGACAGAAGATCTACGGCTTCCAGACTGTTAAGATACTCCTGATCCATTAATATTCTTCATGCTTTGCTTGATCTTTGCCCAACCAATTTCATGTCAATGAGATATGTGAAGCTGCCGAGAACTGCTGCGTACGAGGAACGCAAGGTCAAGACTGTAACTGACTTGCAGTGTCCCCAGAACTACTCAGGTGTGCCCAGGAAGTACAAGGTTACTCAAGTGAAATGAATTCTTGTGCTAGCTCAAAATATTATTGCCACTTCCAAACTCCCTTACACTTTAGAAGCAGGCATTTAGACCTTACACATTTACTATAAAAAATACATTAAAATCTAACTAATTCTTTATAGTTAGACACCTTAAAATCTAATGTAAAACTGTAGATTAAGATAATTTTGCATGCATCTTCCCTTAAACAAGACAGAGGCCTCATCTGAGTTTTACCATTGAATCCAATGCTACTTTTTCTATGCACTTTTTGTTTTTATCTTGCATTTTCTTCCATGTCTCACCTTTTTCAAGTTAGTCTGAAAAAGAAAAGATCATTACATGAGATAATTTCTTCATTTCTATATAGGATTTACATGCGCTTCTATCAGGTCCTATCCATAATATTTTTAGCTATGAATATTATGCATATTTCCACAATGAGCATTAGGGCTCCTCACATACCAAGATAATAAGCTTTTCTAAAAACATGAGAGTCAGAGAGTGCCCCCTCTTAACCAAGTTATTGTCCTACTAATGTCAATACAACATTGCACACAGCATACCCACCGAAAGCGGTTGTTACACATATACTGAGAAGTGATTCCACGTGGGCTTCACTTGCAGGTGTTTCTACAAATGATTTACAGATCTGAAGACAAACATTGATCAGAACATCGTCACTTTTTGTACACAGAAAAGAGGATTTTCCCATCAGCATTTTACAACATTTCAAAGAAAATAAGAGGAATTCATTAGAAACCCTTTTATGACCAGGTCATTGTCAGTTAGAATAGCAAAAATATATTGTGCTGAGGCCAAAATTTTAACCAGGTGTATTTTCTTCTTTGAAATAAATATTGGAAAACTATATTGTAATTGTAGCCATACAAAATTTTATTATATTACAAATTATTTGTACACTATATTATCACTTTATCATTGCTTTGTGCTCAGATAGTATAAATAATACAGCATGATTTCTTTCCCAGGAACGTCCTTACCATATTGATATAAAGTTGCTTTGTACTTCAAATGAAACTCTAGAAACATATTACAAACAAGATAAAAAGCCATTATGAATGAAGAATGTAAAACATCTTTGTGAATAAAGTGCACCACAATGGTTTCAGAGTGATGTGTCAAGGAATATCCAATAGACTGCACATATTCAATACAAGACCAAACAAAAATAATTTTGAAAGCCTAACAGGTCTTACTCAGTTGTATGCAGAGTACTTTGTTTAACTATACTGAAATGCTTTGTCTTTCTAAAAAGTTGTTTAATTTTTTTTGTCTTGAATCATTTTGTTTGTACGTAGGTATTCGACATCTGTACATATACCTGAATTCCAGATTTTTTCATTTGCAGTATGCCAAGATCTATGCTTGGCTTTGTCTCCATGTTTCTCAGCAGTACTACTAATTCACTTAAATTTAAGAGGGGTACAGAAATGCAGGCAGATCTACGTGTCCCGGCGATGCAACTGAAGCCTGGCAGCCATCCCTCCGTCCCTCTGGGGAACACATCCTAACTGCACCATTCCCAGCCATAGTGCTTCAGCTCTCCCAGCCACGGCTGCTGCTTCCACGCTGGCAGCTTTAGGGCAATTCTGCAAAACTCCAGTCTAAGATTCAGAAATTTCTTTCACAAGATATTTTATTCCCACTGCATAGAAGGGCATATCTACATGCAAAATTTCACTGGATTAACTACATGAATCATTCAAAAACTGAGGTAATAAAGCAGATGCAAAATATGGCTGGCACAAATTAACATAAATTTCATGTACCAAGTTAGCTTTAATTGGGTATGAAGCAGATTAGGCTAAATAAAAATAAGCCACTCTTAAATTATATCTGCACTGGCATTATCGTAATTCAAAGAAACTGATTGAAAAATAAGTACACTAATGTTCAAGTGATTCTAGTGAAACTTGCATACATAGACTAAAGCTAACGGAGAAACTCAGCCTTGTTTTCAGGGAGTTAAGTTCCCGCTGAAGCCAAACAGAATTCTTCTATTTAGGGAAAGCAGAGTTTGGCTCAATATTTTTAAGTCAATCTATTCTAACTGCGATATTTTTAGGCAGCTTTTAATTTAACAAAAGACATTTGGATGTATTGCGTTACACTGATAAGAGTAGTATTAATTAGATGACAGGTAACTGAGACAGCAATCTGTCTTTAAGTAGACTTGTATTCATATGAAAGATTGAGTTTCTTTGGTGGGTTGGTATCCAAGTCATCCAAATGTGTATTTGTGTACTCTAGGCATGTTAATATTAATCCATAAAATCACTAGCATTTTTTTTTCTTTTTTTTTTTTTGCTCTTGCTTTTTGGAAATTTTCTGACTATTCAGACTAGTCACTTATATAAATATACAGCATATATATATACATAGAGATTACAAAAATACATTTTATTTATATCTGATTTTTAAATAATAAAAATGAAATTTCACATTTGTTTAAAGATCAACTAGAATTCAAAAAGCTTTTGTAATATTTAAAGTCTTGGAGCAGAAATATTGGTATATTTTAGGATATTTTAGGATATTTAGGATGCATCACAATTTCAAACAGGATTTGTAATATATTGGGGGAAAAAATAGCTTTGTTTTAGAAGTTTGTGCTTCATCAATTTCTTCTTCTCTCCCCTATTCTAGTCCTTTCTATCCTTCTCCTCTCATTTTTTCTGATGACCAACAAGCTAAACCAAGTTCCCTTTCTCACCTCAGTAAAGACCAAACAAACTCAGGAAAATGAAAAGATTAGTCAAAATAGCATAAGCAATTGATGCTAATTAAATAATTACTATGATGAAGGACATTACCTTTAACTCCAGCTGACATCAAACATGCCCAACACAAAGTATTTGATACCAATTTCAGTTCACAAAGCTAATTGCTGAAGGAACTGAAAACAAGTTTTCATGATCTCTGACTACTTTAACTGCAAAAGATAAATTATTGTCCCATTCAATTGCTGAGATTTTCTTTTGGGGATGGATTCATACAACAGTGCAGTTTAATAGTTTCTGACCTTTATCTTGCTTAGTGTAAAGTCAACATAATTTCAGGAAATACTCTCTTTCTCATAGAACATTAGTAATTTTGTTAATCCATGTAACTATTCACTTATTTACACGTTAGTATAACAGTGACGTCCCCTACATTCAGAACTTGCACAAACTGCATCATCTAGAGGTGCCTTTTTCCACAGTCCAGTATAATCAAAACCAACTGCAGCTTCACGTAACACTTTCTGGCATCACTTTGCTAGATATTGTTGTTTAAGAAAGAGAAAAAAAAGCACTGTTTTAAACAGAGGATTTCTTGTATGAGCAGGTGTATTCATTATCCCACATTGGAAGGACTTGCTCAAAGGTTTCAAGTTTACCAGCTTTGCATGCATTCAGAATGAAAAGCCTGAATAAAGGGCAAGCACAAGTAACCATTTTTCTTTTCTCCTAGAAGCCTTTAGCATCAGTTTTCTTTGTTACTTCTTCGTGCATTGTGTTCTCTCACTCTGAAAATATCTCCTCCGTAACTCATCAGTGGCATTTCTGGACAAAGCAGCCATCAATTATTAAAACATCATGAACCCTCTGCACAGTCTTCTCTTCTTTCACTTCTTTGTACTTTAAATATGATGAGCAGAACTGGGGATATTTACAAGACATTTATTAATATTACTTACTCATCTCAAATTCTGTCAGTTTGAATCTGGCCTCTGGAATGGAAAGGCTGAATGAGTCTTGCATTGCTGAAAGCAGCATTCCTCGTGTCCTGCAGCAAACACTTAATATGAGCATTACCACACCTACCATGGCCCTTGGCTTCCCTGATACTCATGTTTGCTCTTCTTTAATGAAAGAAACGGAGTATTGACATGCAGAAGCTGTTTTCAGCAGTCCTCCTTTTGGGCCTGCAAATGAAACATTATGTGGCGCAGACATACTCAGCAGCATCTCAAGTGACGATAGGTCTTGGCACAAGAGCTTGGTGACAACCAGTTGCATGTGATCAATTGTATCAGAATTAAACAGTTACCTGGCAGCATTTCCTTAGCTGGCAAGCACAACACTTATTTTCAGAGTCCCATTGCTCTACTTAATTTCATAGTATTGATTTTTCAGAAGGAGAAAAATGCCATCACTTTGGCACAAGTCGGAGTAAGTTTGTAACTGAAGATTGAAGGACTTACTTTCCTGGTTACTAGGAGTCACAAAAGATATTAGACCTGGAACTCAAACATATCTGTTTGCTTCTTGGCCAGCTTAGCAACCTCCTCTCTTATTGCCTTCACCAGCGCAGCTGTCGAAATGTTGGTGAGAGGAGCCTCGGCAGGGTCGTGCTCCGCCAAGCTCTGCTGGGAGGCGGCGGCGGAGGGCAGCGGCGCGTGCTCCAGGCTGGGGTGCAGGGCTGCCGAGGGGCTGTACTGGCGCGGCAGCCGCGCCGGAGAGCCGTGCTGGTAGCGGGGCCGCGGGTAGGCCTCGATGTAGCCGGGCAGGGGAACCTGTAGGGCAGGGCAAGCACACAGAGCACGTGACGCTTCGGGCCTCCTGCCAGCCGGCGCGCACCTCCGCGCACCGCGGGAAGATGCAGTTCAACAGACAGGGCCGGATGAAGGGAAAGGAAGCTCCGGTTTTCTAAGGCACATTTCTGTAGGTGCCACTTACGCACGGATGTCCCCCTCACCTACCCCAATGGTGGCAGCAAAAATAGCTTGCACGGAAAATATTGCCTGTCCTAATTTAGCACTGCAAACAGTCAAAGGCATGAGACTATTCAGAAAGTCTGGCCTTTCCTACCAAAACAGCATTTCTCCAATTTTTAACACATCAAATAAAAACAATTATATTCATGTTTTACAAATGCACATCTAGAGCTCTTCATTCAAACCATGCTTTACATTGTTACTGTAGACAAGCTATAGCATATTACTATGACAAGATAATTTCTCCTTGCAAAAGGGTTTACTAAGATCAATTACTTGCTCTAATCCATTCAAAGTAAAAGTAAGTTCAATGTTATTTTTTTATGAATTGGCTTACTTAGAGTACTACACTTACATGAGCCAACAGATAAGCTACCACTATGCTGAAACACTAAAGCATTAACTGCATAATCCATTTTACTTGAAACGGGGAAAACCTACATTTAGCCCTTATTTCAGCATGTAACCCAGGTGACCAGGCAGACGTTTCACCTAAGTTTTGGATTTCAGCCTGAGATTTCAGACATCTTGATCCACCAAGGGTGAGGCTTTGTTGGTTACGCCCTTAGCAGAATTTTGGGATTTGAGGTGTCTTCAAACAGACTTAAATTTCAATGTGAGACATCTGCAAATTTAAATACCCTCAGGAGAACATGGGACCTCAGCATGGATTTCGGAACAAGTTTGGAATGGGATACCTACAGTTTGCTTAAATCCTATGTTGGCTCTGGCCCTATGAAAGCTCAACAATCCCTCACGTGCTTTTGAACATCTTGCCACTTCAGGCTTTAAGAGCCTATAAAAATCTGATCACTACAGATCACTAGGCACTACCTGTGTGATACTGCATATCTACCCAGTGATGCACTGAATGCCAAATAGATTTAATACAGTATGATGATGCATGCACAGGATATAACCATGCTAGGCCAGTGCCAACTAAACACAGTCACCCTTGTGTAGTTTATAATTGATTATTCAAAAAAAAATTTAGTAGTGCCAACATTGAACAAACCACTAGAGGCCACCATGATATTACTTTTACTAAGCCAAAGCAAGTGGCTTTGACTGACACACTTCCCTTCCTCCACACAACACAATGTTCCAACATTCACCTTTTGATTGAGGAAATACTAAATTCTAGTATATTTAGCTTACAGGATAACTCTTTGTTGCCAGATCTCCTGTTTCATATGTTTATCTCACGTTTTACTTGCAGTCCAGTTAATGGATACATATGAAATCCCAGTTTTCATCTTCTAGAAATTAGATTTCTATTTCTATTAATTCATTAATTTTCCAGCTATAATCTAAAGGTTCAGAAACCAGAAAGCAAACAAAAACTCCAACTCACTAACTCACAGCAGGGCTGAGAGCCTGGGTAACAATAAGTTAATGATGCAAATCAGCGAAGATAAATGAAGCTAAAAGGAATCTTTTTTTGCCTTTTGATTTCTGCATTGTCACATTTATCTTTCAGAAATCTTTTTTTTTAACCCCCCTCATCCCTGCAGCTGCAGAACACAAAGGACTGGGCTACTGGTACTCCCTGCTCTTCCCAGTATTTTCCTGGAGATTTCCTGGAGAAGGGGTTACATTCTCCCTGTTCTTAAGGAAGGAATGAACTAGAGGCCAGAGACCTGCTTTCCAGCTTTATTCATTGCGAGCTTCCAGTTTTGAAAAGTGATATCTGGCTCTTACTTCATGGAATTGCAGACAGGGAGCACAGATACAAAAGGGAAAAGGAATAAAGGCAAACAAAGTACTTCCCTATTTTTTTTAAAATGTCTCCTCCTTAATAAAAGAGTGCAATATGATATAATGGGCCTTCTGGATTTAAAATGTTTGTAGGGTTGAAAATAAAACAAGTTTATCATGTTTTAAAGGGCAGTTCTGTTCTGGGAAGGGAATCAGTAAAACACGACCACAAATCTAAAGATATCAGGGGCATTAGCAAGTGCCAAATATGAACATCTTCTTCTTCTTCTTCTTCTTCTTATTATTATTATTATTATTTATTTTTTAAACTGCCAGTTCATTCTGCAAATTCAGACTTACATCTGAGCGTCAGACTGAATTCTTTATGCCTAAGACATTAGGACTAGTTAAAAGACTGGAAAACAAAAAGCTGTCCTCAGGAATGTTTACATGACCTATTTATTTCTCACTGAGCTGCTCAAAGCCAACTGTAACACTCAAACAGCAATTCACTACCATATTCTCTTGGTGATATACATAAAGAAATAGAATCCATTTCCCAATTTACACAAAAATAGAATCCATCTCCCCATTTGCTTAGCTAAATTGGTTCTGCACAAATACCAGAAGTGAGCTTAAGCTGCAAAACTGATTTGTTTTTTTCTTAACAGCATTAAAGCTAAATGGGAGAACAAGTCCTAAATTTTAGAAATTGTTTCAAACACAATAAGCTATTGCAAGTGATGTTAAGGTCTTAGATTTATTTCTTTGAAATGTAGGTGTATTCCAGATGAAAAATGAGAATTGTTATTGCCTACGATTGTACAATTAATTACTTAATCTATGATCTGTCACCAGCTTGCAAGAAGACTTGACACACAGTGCAATAGGGCTGCATCAGAGCCAGGAGTCCGGCCACCTTGAGAAAAGCCTCCCTAAGGGAAAGCTACTCCCCAGCTCCTGCAAAGTATCTGTCTAAATATTTAGCTTTTGATTTGGGAAAGAAAAATGGTATCTGACCCAGCAGAGGTGAATGGCTGCCAACTCCTGCTCTAGTGAATGGCTGAACTCTGCAATAGTTTGCTTACAGCTCAGGGGACAGACAGACAGAGTAGCTGTCGCTCTCTCGTAGCTTTTACTAGAGAGGACGCCTATTCCTCAAAGGATTACCCTGCCCAGATCCTTTGCCGATTACTTAGCACTCTTCAGAGCGCTAAATAAACGTAGCTAGAAAGGCAGAGGTACTCACCGAGTCTGCCCACTGCCCCGGCAATTCGTTCTCTCCAGCGTAGGGCACCCAGGCTTGGTTCCTGTACGCTGCGGGAGGTGTGGGGATAAAATAGCCTGTAAAGCCAGGTCGATTTGCTGCCGGGATGGCAAACACTGCTGGCACTGTGTTTCCTAGGAAGAAATAGAGGAGATACTAATAACTAATATTTCTAGCTGTAAATTAAACAATTTGCTTTTGTTAAGAGTGATCACCATCAATTGCATGCAAGACTCCTACCATCTGCCTAAAACACTTCTATATAGACATGAAATACTGGAGAAGGTAAGATCTACAGTTGTTTATAGAACCAAACACAAGCCTTAGACAAAGGTATGATGAGTTAGTTATTAGTACTCTGTCCTTTTGATAACTATCTCCATCAAGTTTGAATCACTAAGTTTTTTTTCTTTTATATTTGCTTCCTTGAATGCAAGTTCATCTGTTATTACCACATGTTTCAGAGTACTGCACCATTCATTTCAACTGCAGGTTACTACAGATTCAGTTTACCCAGTAACACTAACTTAGGAACAAATTAAGCACAAAACTACCGAAATGAAGACTGATATACCTAACATGCTGTAATCTCAACCACCCCATCAAAAACCTTCAATATTTCCAAAAAAACTATCAACACTCTACCATTCAATTCCTTTCTCAGGAACAGTCTATGACTTCAGTAAATTATGTAGCTATGACTTAAAAGAAAATCTACCATGGAAAGTTGACACCAGATCTACTTTACCATGGCTTTATCAAGATGTTGGCTACAGGGATCTGCAGGAAATCTTCTACTAAAATTTCCCTATCATACCCAAAGAAGAGTGGGAGAAACCATTTGAAGTGCGTTAGCAAGGCTGGAGATGTGCATTCCTCAGACACGTACAGAGGAGAAACGGTTGCTCCTGTGATGGCTGAGGTACATGGCTTCTACACCAAAATATGCATGTAACATCATCACAGCAAAATGAGCTACTTGTCAAAATGGACAATTAGCTGATGTAGTACCTTAATCCAATTCTTATTAACTATGACATAATATTAAAGATGGTGCTTCTGCAGGAGCAGTTACGCAGCAGCTAATGCTGCATTTAAGAACAGATTAATTATTTGTACATCCTCTTCGGTTTCCCCATAAAGAAACACATAATACAGTCTTCTCCAAATAATCATCTGTATTTACTCCAGCCTATTCATTTATTCACAGGCACTACAAATTTGTGAGCTTCCCAAAGCTGCAAGTTGGCTCTGAGCTATTATTTTCACCTGAGTGAAAGGCTGACTGATCAAGTGGACCAACAGACACTGGAGCTCTTGAACCAGGGGCAAAAGATGCCTGATCATGATGCTGGGCCTGATCTACCCCACTGGACTCAGGTATTCTCACTTTGCTGCCAATATCCGATGTAGACCTGTAGAAAAAAAATAAACAAGCTTTTTTCATTCTGACTGACAGATGAGATTTGTAGCCACATACGTGGCTATTGGCTACAGTACTACGAGCCTGCTAGGAAGGAACTAGCTGGTCTGCTCTGGTAGGACAGAATTTTTGAAAATGTCAGCAAACAAATTCTTCAGCTTTGCCACTACTTTGTCAAAGTCATTACTATTTCACAGAGCCTTTGCTTAAGGCAAACAAATGCCTAGGACACGGAACAGAAAAATCAGAGCTTTATGATAGTCCATCAAGAGAAGACAGCAGGGGATACCATATTATTACATTACACTAGTACATGGCATCACAAAGGAGAAGACTACTATGATGAGCAACGTTAACTGCATTTGCTAAGTAGTCCTCTTTAAAGGGTGGGTCCCAGCTGCCTTCAAGCTCACATGTAATAGGTAAAGGAGAGTGCACCAACAGTGCCCATACCCTGAAGACACACGGAGTTATGGTGTCACCGGCTGCCACCCGGATTGGAAGTGTCATTTAGTTTCAGTACTCCAGAGCAACTCTCAGCAGGCCTGCAGTGTCTTAGGGCTATAAATAGCACCAGGCAGGACAAAATTGCACAATACGGAAGGCTAAATGAGTTCACCCACCAGAGAAGGGTGAAAATTGCACTTTATAGATTGCCTGACTGTGCGAAGGAGCAAAATGCACACACTGATGCAAGGCAATCTGTCTTACACACGCATTTGGCTTCAGAAATATAAGCAAGAAATATCTGAAAGCTAGGCAGAAATCCCTGTGCACACAGCTCTGAAAAACACCCTATATCTGAAGAACATCTATATCACATTGTGAGTCCTTTGACTACAGAGAAACAGGGGCATTGAAAGTGTGATTTATCTGCCACATAGCTGCAATATGATATGCCGTCACGTATTGTCAGAGTTGAGGCAAAGGATGATTTAAAAAACACAGAGCTTTGATTTTCTGATTTTATTAACACTGACCAGTTAACAGGAGAAACAATTTGTTTTATTTCTTTCCTCTTCATACTAAAATAAAGACATTTCTGATTTCATGAATGTCTCCTTATCATGGAGATGACCAGTAGGTGCCACTTCAGATCTTGCCACAGGTATGGAGATTCTAGAACAGTAGAACAGTAGTTTTTACAGTTCAAACCTACAATAAAACAACAGATAAATACCTCCTGAGAGAGGCAACAGCCACAGGACCTGTTCTGGGAGGGACAGGGGGTGGAGGAGAACCCATCACCATCTCAGGAAGCTGAGAAAACCTGTAAGCCTGCAAAGGCAAACAAATGAGAATTTTTTGAAACATGCGGAGATTCAATTCAAATTAAAACCCAAAAGAATCTCAGAAATACAATACCTGCTTTGTGCGCTGCCTAACAAGAATTTAACTTTTGGTGGCTTCAATAGTAACAACATTTTATTTGAGAATTACACCACTTCAGTGATTTCAGAATGTGGAAGAAAGCATGAACAGATGAGTTAACAGAGTTAACAGAGTTAACAGAGACAAAGTTCAATCAAATAAAACACTTTAAACTAGCTGGCAAAGTGGATCTTTTATAGCTACGTGAGATAACAGTTGCTTTGGATCCACAGGATCCAACCCGTGTTTTTACTACCTCCTAAAGCAAAATGTTTTAAAGATTCAGTACATGTGAAGCATCCTCAGAACAGTACCTAGTGATACTAGACGATACTGCCTGTGTGCAATTTGTATTTCAACTTCCTTAACCTTGAAGATATGAACTAAAAATTGAGAAAAACACCAAACTTTTAAACTTTCTAAAGCAATAAGAAAGATCTCAAGTAATTCTGAAAAATGCAATGGTTCACTTCCCAGCCAGGGTTAGAAAATAAACTTTCAATGAAAGAACTGCAGAGAAAAAAAGTAAATGCTGTTCAAATCAAAGAAACCTCGGTTTGATTCCTCCTAATAGCCCTGACCTGAAGCTTGATCAGAGTGGAAAAGCTGAAATCTAAAGAAGAAACTTTGCAGTTGGCCTTAAGGCCACCTTTCACTGGTCTCTCTATCAAAATACCACACCATCTCTAAGCCACAGATACATTTTCTTGGCTGAAATTCTTCCACATTGCTTTCTAATTAAAGACACACCCATCCCTCCACATATTAACATAGGAATTAAAAGGACAGTGCCCTTGTTTGCTGATGGAATGATTTCACTAATTGAATTATTAAATCCCAGCTCAGCAACAATGCTGGCTGCATCTGGTTTTGTTCTTGTTAGCTGCCTATGGTTTTGGAGTTAATAGAGTAACTGTTACTAAGAGTAGCTGGACTTTGGCGATATCCTCACTTTCGTTAAATGAAGGGAAGCTTTGAGGATTGGATTCAGTACCACTCTCTCAAGGCCTAAGCCTGCCCAATCAGTGCCTATGGTGTCATTTCACTTCTCACCTAAGAATCTAGAATTCTCTTATTTTTGTTTCTCTTTCCAGGGCCCTTTTGAGGAGAGATGGGACCTGGTCCAGCCTTATAACAAAGAGGTGTTTTTTCCTGGACTCAGCTTGATACAGCCACATGTGAGAATTTCTAAAGCAGCAATGTGATCTGTCTAGGTACGACTCATGTAGTCTGCCTTGTCTTATAAAATATGTTTTCCACCAGATTATTATATATGGGTATGAAGATCAGGAGAAAAACTTCAGAGTGCCAGAAATAACCTCTGCACAAGGTGTAAATATGGCTTTCAAATATGTTCAGAACACTTTAGAAGCAGCATCTCTTACTTCATTTTCTCATTGAAGTCATATGAAGAAGTCATAGCAATAGCTATTTTGAACGAAAAGAGATTTTTCTGCATTCTCTTACTCTAGCTAGAGTTATAACAACTCAGTTTGAAATGCATTGTTTCAGATATATACATATATATATACACGTATATATTTCTGACAAAAAGTAGCCTGAAATTGAACAACAACAAAATTTTCAAGGCCAGTTTTTCATACTGATATTGTCAGGTTGGTTATTTGTCTTCTGGCAGAAATGCTTTAGATCTGCATCTTCTGGCAGATGCCTTAGACCTGCATCTGATACATGTGAATAAAATACTCTGGTGAGTATTACTGCACAGTAACTGGGAATTCAGGGGTAGTTTAACACAGCAGGGGCACATATACTACAACTGTTATTGCAGTCCATCCATGGACTTCAGTTTTAGTATGGTGATTATTTTTGTGAAATAATGAAATGGTAGATTCAGTTTGAGCCTGGACAGTGAGGCATAAAGAGTGACTTGCATAAGGTCAGCTAAGAAACTGGCGGAACTAAACTCTCTTTTGAGCCTTGAGCCAGTGGCTGCAGGTCTGGCATTATCAGACCACGTACTTCAGGACATTCTGATTATTACAGTTGTCCCCCCCTCTCTCAATGATGGCCTTCATCCACAAATGCTGACGGATTCATAGCCAGATGTACATGTATCTGTTTTACAAAACAGATTGTTTCATTGCATGCGTTTCAGGAACAGGAGGAGACAATTACACGAGTTCTCATCTGTTTGGTGTGTAGCTTTGCACAACCTTTCCCCTTCCAAGGAAAACGCCCAGCGAGTTGTCACTTACCGGGCGGGGCAGGCTGTACTGGTACATCTCGGGCCTGTACGTGGGCACCCACTGCACGCCTGCCCTGGGCCGGGTCATGGTGCCAGGCGCGCTCGTCACGACCTCGGAGTAGGGCAGGTGCGGCGCGGAGCCGTACGCGTCCTGCCGGCTCTGCCCGCCGTGGCCCGCGGACGCCAGGCTGAAAGCCTCTTCCAAGAGCATGTGCATCTGCTGCCGGACCTCGTCTATGGACGGCTGGGAGCTTAGAGTGGAGGTCTCCGAGTGGCCCTTGGCCTGGCGGGCCCTGCCGTAGCCCCGCGACTCGCTGACGCGGTCCACGTTGGTTTCTTCTATGATTTCAGGCTCGGTCTGTTGAGCACAACAAAAGCACACGGAGACACGCACAGGAGCTTAACCAGGCAGGCAGCACCGGTGCAGCTTCGCAGAAAGTGTATTCTCAAACCCAGACAAACCAGCTGCAACATCTTTTTGATTCAGAGTACACAGCACATGGAGACAAGGGAACTGAGAACAGCAGTGGGCTGGGGACTAAGGCTGAATTAAAAGATATGTTGGACACAGATACCAATATGACTGACAGAACTCCATCATCAACCCCGAATCATTTAGGACAACAACACAGACGTCATGAACGTAACTGTTTTATCCCATAGTATCTATTCTTCAATAGCATTTAAAATAGTCATAAATAAAAGAATACAGCAGGATAACCTTACAAAAAAAATCCAGTACTGCCCTGATAATTTGCTCGAGTGCTCTGTAACTCTTGGCATGGCATTTTTTTCTCAAGTAATAGTGCAATAACTTTCTTCTTCCCCAGCTCAATCAGCCATGGTGCCACAACCTTCTGTAACATGTGTACGGTTAATCATACACAGTAAAGAGCAATCCCAGTACTTCACCTGCAGAGGAAAATACCTACCCAACTTTCATTTTCCATTTTCAACTGTTCAGATAAGAATTATATGATCTGCCTGAGAACTGGCAATCAACTCTAAATAAAAGATCATAATTTGTTTGCTCTCTTAGCTG
Source organism: Tinamus guttatus (assembly GCF_059628265.1). Lineage (NCBI taxonomy): Eukaryota > Metazoa > Chordata > Aves > Tinamiformes > Tinamidae > Tinamus > Tinamus guttatus. Next base: position 14,096,555 of record NW_028288774.1, on the reverse strand, counting down.
TTAAAATACAACTACTTTTGTACTTAATGAAAAATACAGCAGTAAAAAACAATAATTAACCAGGCTTAAATGTGCCTTAGTGATTTGTGGGCTATGCAGTGAATAATTAGCACAAGCGAGAGCTCCTGCAGTGCCTCAGTGGCAAGGAGAAATTGCGTGACGGAAGACTGCTTCGTAAATGCTCTGCAATCAGTCATGAGGAAACAGGCCAAGGAAAATGAACTGAGAAAATACTGGATTTGACGGATGTCAGTGAAACGGTGGTTCTGCACATTGCCGGAGGAACTGGATTCAGCTCCTTAGGCGTGGGGAAAGCCTGCTCAGGGTACCACACAGGTGATCCTGCCAGTTCTCTTCTTACCTCAGGGAAAGCATTCCGTTTAGTCCACGGAGCTACCTACAGAGACCAGCTTTCTACAAATAATTACTTCTTTTTAATATTAATAGTAATATCCCAACAGTCTTTTTAAGATACTTCATGTTGATCTTACATGTTTCATCCACATCGTCCTTTCACCATAATATCATCTAGTTTTAGATGGTGATTAAATCTAATTTGAAGGTTTCGTCTCCATGTGAGGAAGAACTTCTTTCCTGTGAGGGTGACAGAGCCCTGGCACAGGCTGCCCAGAGAGGCTGTGGAGTCTCCTTCTCTGGAGATCTTCAAACCTGCCTGGATGCCACCCTGTGCCACGTGCTCTAGGTGTCCCTGCTGGAGCAGGGGGGTTGGACTGGATGATCTCTAGAGGTCCCTTCCAACCTTAACCATTCTGTGATTCTGTGAAGTAACACACCTGGCATTTATTTCTCTTTTAAGATTAGCAGGTTATTCATGTGTATGAAAAAGAACCTTGGGCCACATATTTTAAACTGCATCTCCGCTTCTCCAGAGATTAGGAGGCAGATTTTAAAAGCAGCTCAGTTCCTTATGTACACTGAGATCTGTATCCACCATTGAAAACTGATTTTTTAAAATCTCATTACTTCAGTTGCCTACTAAACTGAAGTCTGACCTCTTTTTCTGCCTGTGTCTAGATATGAAGCTGCCTCTCACTAAACTAGAAAAAAAATGTTCAAAGTACTCAAACTGCAAGCCACATAAAGCTTTTGGAATTTGGAATCAGAGAAAATAGGAACAAACAATTGAAATGGCAGGACCTATCTGTCTTAGAGCAATCCAAACTTCCTCTTTGTTTTCTCATAACTATGCTCTCAAAAAAAAGAAAAAAAACCAGCAGTGTTCATTGCATTTAAAAGCTACAAAAAATTCTAAAACTCCAAAAGCAAACAAAATATGATTCTGTTTTAATTATTTAAAGTTACTGGCATTATAATAGAAATTACTGGACATTCTATATAAATAAAAATCATGTAAATTTTAGGACCATGACGATAAAGTACTAAGTGATTTTTATGTATATGTGCAATTAAGAGCCTCAGAAATCACACTATCCCAATCTAAAGACTAATAATCATAGCTCTTCTATTTTACTATGACTGTAAAAATGTCAGTGAATTGAATCCCACAAGAGACCTATTAATAACTGAAGAAGTAAATCAGGTTTTCTACCACAGTCCCTTACTGAAGTCCTTGTATATCTTTTGATCCTCTCCTATAAAATAAAAAGATGTCTAAAATATATCATATGAATAAATGATTTTTAATAGCAGTCTAAATTAAGTCAGCTTTGATTTATCAATATCAACGTTAGCATGAAGATTTTGGAGACTAGTGGCAGAAATACAGATACTCAATTTTAAAAATTTATTTCATCTTGCCACCTGGATGTGCTATTTGCTTGTATAGATGCCAGTACACATTAATGTTGCCATGATAAAAATTCAGATCTTGTTCATACATAGCTACTGTCTAACACAAGAAATTGGAACTACAGAAGAAAAAAAAAAAAAAGGTATGTACCAGAGACATAGAGGTTATATTTTTGGCTTGTCATATATTGGCAACATTCTGCTGCTGTAATTATAACAGAAAAATTCTTCATGAGAACATTATATCCAGAAGTTCTGGGGGAGTTACATCATTGTAACTACATCAATAAAATGATACCAGTAAATTCTTTCATATATTGATCTGTAGACAAATAAGGTCACTTGCATAGGAAACTGCTATCAGTTTTTTTCTTAATTTTAGGAATAAATGCTGAACAAATCTCACTGAATTTATCTGATAAACTTACATCATATCCGCTGTTACGGATTCCACGTCTAGGTCTCTCTCGGGTGACTAGAAGATCCATCTCAGTTTCTCCTGGGCTAGGGCTGTTCAAAGACTGCCTGCTTCTGTATACAGAGTTCTTCATCTGTTGCCTATAAAACATCAAACAGCAAAATACTGGAATGAAAAAAAAAAAAAAAAAAACACACACACAGGCAATAGCTTCCAGTATCAAATGTTATTCTAAAATGCTGAGTTTCCTAAAAATACCACTTTGTAATCTGATATCCTGGCTTTGCACACAGAACTGCTAGAAATCAGTAACATTATGGAAGAGATGATAGATTTTGTTTACTGTTAATGAAGACACCTACATGAAGACATGGCTATCACTTATAGGGGCTTATCGGATGAGATAGGTTCCAAGAAGGTATCAGAATCCTTTTAGCATTAACTTGTGATTTGTATTAATAAAAACTACTATTAAGTTATCAATTCAATGGATGTTACAGATTATAAGACCTCTATTTAGGTGCCGAAGTATGGATATTATCAGGCAAGGCTTCCAGGCTACACAGCATATCAGAATCAAAACTAGAACCAAAACTCAATATAACAAAGTTATTAGTTAAAGATGCTCTAACAAACACAGTTTGGGATTTTCATGGGCAATACAAATCTCCATACAGAATTAAACTAGTACAGCTACTTCTATGGCCTGAGATTCAGATCTCGTATCTCTTCTAGTTGTCCAGGTGGGGAGTTTTACCATTCAGCAAGGAAAGATTTGGCATCATTACCCATGAGAGAGACCCCCTGATGGAGGAGCTGCCACCAAACCATACCACAGGTTTTGAAAGGAGGGCCTAAGAGCACCAGAAGGGAAGCAGAGCAAGAGAGAGGGAGAGCTGCCCTCCCACACTTCGACGGCGGATACAGCAAAGCAGCAGCCCTGGCGCTGCTCCGGCTGCAGTCGCCCTTTCGGGTGCCCATTCGCGCAGTATTTACACTGGCTTCCCCAAGCCGCCAGCCTAAGGTGGGTTACGCGGAGGCGCTTGCACTCTGCTACCACATGGGAGTGCCCAGCAGGACACGGGCCCCGCCGGATTGGCCCTGGTGCCCACTCGGAGCCGGTAACAAGGCTGCAATAGCAGAGGATTACAAGGGCAGGGAACATAACAGCTTTCCCGTCATCACTGGTAAATTTGTGCAAACCGGAGAAGAGTTGAAAGCAGGGATTTGAAAGGGAGCTATTCAAGGAAGATGCTTAACAGACTTTCACGACCTTCTCCTCTGCTTGCAGGTATAATGAGAGAAAATGCAAGCTTGTGCTAAGATTTGATTGAAGGACAAAAAAGGCTTATATCAAAGTAAAGTACAGCTGTGCCCGAGAGATTTACTTGACATGGTAAGTGGGGTGAAAAGAAAACCCCAGAATTTGAAATGTTTTGGACTGAACAAACTGATTGCAAAAGGGCCTACCGCAATATTTGAGATTCTAAGGAGCCCAGGGCTCTTTCTGCAAGTGATGCAAGAGAAAATAACACCAAAGACTCTCTGTGATATTTCGTAATCACAGAGACCTCATGGTTTGATCTCTCTTTCCAATGAAATGGAAAGACAACACAATTCAGATTAATTCACCAATAAAAAGAACGAATTCTTCACATATTACAGATTTGGTTAACAGAATTTGCTGTCTTGCTAGATAAGAGTAGCAGAAACTGGTTTGCAGAATTCCAAAAATGCAAGGACAGAACAGAAAGAAAAATGATAGGGGAAGAACCACCAGCACTGACCCGTTTAATCTTTCGAATTAACAAATTACTCAAGCACGTATTTAACTATTAGGGGCTTTTCGAGAACCTTCCCTCACAAATTCCCATGCGCGTGTTCCAAAGTCCCAAAGGCGCTGCCAAATCAGAACACAAGGAGAGGGGCTAGGATCAATTTCTCCTATAAATATGATAGTAAATAACTGAAGTGCCTTATTTGAAAGCTATTTGAGTGCATGAAGGACACAGTGGATTTGTAACCATAAGAACAAAGTGGTAGGGAGATGGGAAAAAGCATGAGGGGATCCCAAAGCTTCTTCCTAAGACTTTAGCACTGACACTATCAGAAACGACAGGGAACCTGGCGAATACTAAGCCTAGCCAGATCTGACTATACGTATGTTCCTACATTAAAGGTCTTCAGAATTTCATGTATGTTTTACAGTATGTCTATGAATACTTAGCTGATGTAGTTGTGATATATTTTCAAAAGGAGTCACTTATGCAGCTCTTTAATACATGCAGGCTCTTGACCTGATTACAAACTATTAAGGAAACACCCAGAATAGTGTCTATCATCAGCAGGCTTTTTAAAATTGCTTTGAGGTTGCCAATTAGCTCATTTAAAGAAGTTCTGCTAATGAGAAAGGAGATATGAACACTAACAACTGGCATCCAAATGGGTTAGCAAGTCTCCACTGGGAACACAACTGGAGTATTCTAAAAGATGAATTTTATTGCACGGGAGACTCAAAGGAACTAAGAGCACATAACTGTTGGTTCTTGAACAAACCAAATTATTTACTGTTGATATTGTGGAAATAATTTTTAAAATACCACTTAAACAAAAAGGAATATAAAAGAATATAAAAAGGTAAATGTGAATACTGTAGCTAATTGTATATTTATTTACTGATGTGTTTGGGAAATGTTATAATAGTGTGATTTAAATTGGCAAAATATATAGACAGAATAGAATGAAAAAGCCTTTTACCTAGAAATTTTTAAATCTTTTACTTATTCCTAAATGTTATTATTAAAAAAATAGAAAGTATTTTAAAGTACAAGTTTTTAATTACCATAATTATAATGATATAAATGATGATACAAAACAGAAAATGTTATAGAGCAAATCTCTTCAACTTCATGCCATCAAGAAACCATGCTATGGCTGCTTTAAAACCAATATTATTTTATTATGGAAATAAAATTATATTAATTCATTTACCCATAACTAAGAATTGCAATTCTTTGCAGTATTATTCCAGATCTTCCTTCAACAGTTTGTCATTTTACCCATCTTACTTTTACTTACTAAATGGAGGCAACAAGTGAACGCCAGCCGTGACGCAGCAGATCAGGTTGGGCTGGAGGAGCCAGTATGGAGATTACAGCATGGACTACACGCCTGGCTTGTCTGCAAAAAGTCCTGAAAATGCTCTGCACCTTTACAGAAGGCGTAAGAGAAAGGGGTTTTCTCCCTTCCTATTCACGGTTATGTTGTACTGTACTGTAAGCGTGCCAGCACTTGGCCTCTTGCGGTTCAGCCACCAGACAGGATCATTGCCCTAGAGCAATGAGCTGGCCTTGAAGCACTTTATATAGTGACACTGATCATTGTCCTAAAAAGACTATCACAGGTTTACACAGCACATCAAAAAGCACATAGGAAAAATGTATCCCTGGATCTTTCAGCATACAGGCACACGAACAAACATTAGTATGGTTAACAAAAGGCAGATGGCTAGTTTTAAAGCTTCATGTGTGAAGTTTTAAGCATTTCCTATGTGACATATGATGCCTAATAAACATTCAAAGCAAGGCTTCAGCCCTTCACTGTCAGATCCAAGTGTCTACCTGTTTTATTTATATTTCCAGTGCATTTACATTTCCGGCACATATAAATGTGCAGATAGAATAAGAGTACTGTGCACTAAGGTTCAGTATCTTAACTTTTCCGTGCATTTGGACAATTTAATCCTCCCTCACCAGATGCCTGCACAAGGAAATGATGCCGCAGAGCCCGCAGTATTACAGAGAAATCGGTCAGAATTTTTTTCTTCCTTAACCAGTGCGACTCTGACCAGCACGCGACACAGCTTCACCATTCCCATTACAGCCCTTTGCATCTGTTTGCACTGGGACTGAAGCACTGTGCACAAACACTGTGTCATCACTGATGCTTTCATGGCAGTCACCATTTAAGCTCACAGGAAAACTTTGGCCTGAACTTTCCAGAAGAGAAGAGCCATCATCTCAATGCTTGGGGAATTTGCAGGGGGAATGTACTTCAGGATTCCTTTTCCCTGCTGGATCAGCCGCAGTCCCTGTCAGCTGCAAACACCAGAGCCCTCGTGGTGGGAGGTGTTCTGGCAAAGACTCTCCCGCTTCGCACCTCCTTAGGCCGCCCCTATGAAAGAGGGATGTGCATATTGCACCACCCCTCTTGTGGACTGCTGTCATCTCCCCTTTTTATCACCTCAGTTGGTGTTTCCGAGAGCAGCACAGGCCCACCTATCTACAGCAGGCTCAGAGAGAAGCCGCAGGCATCTGGTACTCCCCCCTTTTTTCTGAAAGAGGGATGAGCACTGTCGATATGCACCTAACAAGGCGCCAGTCCAGCATCAGTGTGGCCACACAATACGCCCACTGCACACCAGGGATGAGCAAATTACCACTCTGTCAGAGACCCTGAAAATCATCATTAAAAGACACACACACATACTGACAGAAAACACTGCAGGATTTACCAAAATGTAAGGACAATGTGCTGGTTGTGTTATCTTATGCCTACTGCAACAGTTATACCGGAGTCAAAATAATGACAGATAAAAATAAAACAATAGACTGCAACCCCAGTGAACTTGGAAAAGGATGAAATCAGCTGCTAACTTCCTGTTCACTTTTATTTCCAAAAAAATTACCAGGACATTTTCTATAGAGATTTTTTGGAAAATAACCCACAAGAACTTGCAGGAGTCCCTTCATTTTTTTTTTATCCTTTCCATTTATCCTTTTTAATTGCATTGCAGTTTTATTGAATGCCATACTTTCATAAATAATCACAGGCTATATCTATGTTCTTCATACAGTGGGAGAGACCAGCTGATCCAAACCAACATATATTTTCCGATTAAAAATAGATCTTTTCATTCCCTTGATGAATAACTGTGTATATAAAAAGTCTCACCTGTTTTTAGGTTCAGCAAATGAAGATATATCTGTATCTGGATCCAAAATGTGGTCAATTTCTTTGGGGTTTTTTTCATACATCCTTTTTCTGTCTGTCAGCCCCTTATTGTTATCAGCCTGGGGGAAATCATAGTATCCCTTCCTCTTGGCTTTCAGGCGCAGCTTGTTGCGGTAATGTTCTATATCAGACTTCTGCTTCAAAGCTTTGTTCACCTAAAAGGCAAAAAAAAAAAAAAAAAAAAAGGATTTAAATGATGGTGCCGGGCCGATTACTTCAAAACAGTATTGTTAAAGTGTTCCATGCGCTGCGTGTGTCATTTTACAGCGTGGTTTTGTACCACACCATGCCATCTGTAAGCAGTGAGGAACTGCAAGTGAACAGAGTTGCTGTATTTTTATGTCTTGGCAGATGGTTAAATAATTTTAGCCTAAAAACTATGTACTATCACAGCAGTGACTCAGTTCACACCCACTGAAAGAATCACTGGTGAAATTAGCCAAATACCATGACCCAATGCCATGCCCATTTGTGGGCCCAATGGGGAGAAGTGCCCAATGGAAAATCCAGTAGGATCCAGGAGGTTCAGGCATCACCTCCGACTGCATAAAGCCTTGAACAAGCAGTCACGGGTGGCTAGGAAAGTATTTCGGTCAAACGGCATCATATGTTCCTCTCATTCACAGTCTTCCTTGAAAATCTATTATAGGCCACTGTCAAAGACAAGATCCTGAAATAAATGGGTGTTTGGTGTCACCTGCTACAGGTTAGGATTCTTTGGATGCTCCTGAGGGATGGGAACCTACATCAAAATTTCACTTCAAATTGTGAGTTGAGTGAAAAAGAGTAATTTACTTGGAGTCTCTGCTTCAAGAGTCAAATTCTACAGTCTTTTCACAACTTCCAAGATATGTATGTTCAGTAGAAAAGAGCATTAGGAATGTTTTCCTGATAACTTACTCTTAACAGAAACTGGGTGCTGATTTCTAAATAAGCCTTCCCTCTGTGTTTGGAAAGTCTGTGGCACAGCAGAGCTTAAAATACACAGACAAAATGAAACATGACAGACTGCTCTAATCAAGGCCCAAATGGGAAGCCTGACAACATCGTCTTTACTTAGTTTCTAATGGCAACTCTCAGTGTTGGTTTTAAACAGTAAAACAGGATGATTCTGCCTGATTTTTACATGACTGTTGCAGTGCAAGTTTGTAAATGAGAAACCCCTTTGGCCTGTTGGCATCATGTTTAACAACTATATAAATTCCCCAGTCTTTGCATAATAAACCATTCTTGATCAAATGTACATAAAAAATAGGAATAATCATGTAAGACCTCACACCAAAGCACAGATTCAAGTCAGCACTTGAACCCAGCACACTTTCTTCTCAGTAAAGAACAGTACCCACTGTGCACAGGCTGGAGGGCAGACTGAGCAAGGCCATGGTCCTGCTCTGTCTTGCTCTTTGGAGTGAGAGAGAAGAAACAAGAGTTTGAGACTCACATGATTTACATATATGTCCAAGCTCAGCCACAGAATTCACAAATTCTGTTCTCTGCCTTTCTTACCATTTGCCTAAGGTGAACGTGCCAGAAGAGGATACTGAGAGAGCAGGAACACCACACAGAGCCTAACGGGCACGCACTCACAGGCGCACAGCGGCAGAGCAGGCCGCGGAGCCCACAGCAGCGCAGTGAAGTGACCCAGCCCTTCCTCAGCGATCTCCAGCCTGACCCTGCTACACTGCAACATGGCCAAGCAAAGAGCTGAGACGTCACCCGGCCATCCTTACCTCTCCGTTAATGATGGCAGACTCCTGGCTTCTCTCTGATGCAGCATGAACTGCAGGCAGCGGCACAGGTTTGATAGCTATCAGCTGTACAGATCCAGAAGAGGTGTCGAAGGGATCAATAGTGGATTTGGCAATGTTATCAAAGAGAATGCCTCCTTCCTTGTCATCGCTTACGGCCACTAAAGCACAGCACACTTATTCAGTATAAAGACACAAATATTTTTACTGCATGTTCGAGAGGAAATTCAACAAGCACATCCTTGCGCTCAGTACACTCAAGGAGCAGACCTCTAGACCTTTACACCGGAAAAATCACTTAGATTACAGATGATGTTATATGTTCAAAGATGAAAAGGAGTAAGACACAAAAAAGCAGAAAAATGACAATGAAAGGCACAGTACATCTTTCCCTATGCTTTGCACGGAAAAGACATCATATGCGCACACGTATATGGAACTTTCTAGCAGTTGCATCTGATTGATTGCCACAATGCTCCTTTTTCATTTTTATACACTAAGAGCTTGGAATTTCTCAAAATTGAAAATAAATCTACTGATTTTAGCATAAGTTACTATTACTAAAATGCCATCTGTTAAAATAATTGCTGTTATGTGTTAAAGCATACTCAAGAAACTTATGGCTTCCAAGTTTATGCTATTTTTTGCTTTATAACGCAATACCTCAAGTGATTGTAAAGTTACATTTTTAGACATTGTTAAGAAAAGAGAAAGTTTTTGAAAGTCTTTAAAATTAAATAGCATGGTTAAGCATCTTTAGATTTCTAAATAAATGGATATTTCAAATCCGACTGGGCTTTTTTCTTCTCCAAATTTTGCTTACAAACCTATACCACTTTGTCAGTGCTGAATCTTAAACCTAACTTTATCCTCATTTTAGAATAAAGAATGACTTGAAAGCATGAACACAAATTCCACAAAGAGATTCCTGCAAATGCTGTTCTGTTAAACAGAGGAATGTTTGTTCTATCTCCAAATGGACAGAAGCAGAGATCCTCTCCTAAAGGCTGGCGTGCTCTGAACTTATTTCCTCTGAAAAATATATTCTATTTTAATATTTAATCTTCATGCAAATTACAACAGATTATATAAACTCTTAGACCAGCATGACTTTGTTAGGAAAATATTTGAGTCGTAACATGAAATATGAACTCACTAGGCTTATTATCTTTCTGTCTATATTCTTTCCAACCTGGAGTTGACATAACTTGAGCTTTTGAGAAACACACAGGTTAAATCATTCTATCATTAAATATTGCTCCTCTGGATTTGTGGACCTGTCCAAATATGACAGAGAGTCCGGGACACTCTGGTCTTACTGGGATTGTGCAAGCACTGTGAACTTTGTAGGCTTGCAGTTACACCAGAAGCTTAGCCCACTGCAATGATCACTGAACTCCCCCGACTGACTGAAGTGCTGGAGCCAGGACTTTGCACAAGCAAGATCAGATGAGTGATGAGACACCTACGCACCCCAGATTGCCCCTGGGCACAGAAGCATTTACATCACAGCGATTATAAAGGAAGACATGTATAGTCTTCCTCAGTTTAATTGTTATGAAAGTTACCACATGCAGTTTTGGAATATGGCTCTTGTAATTCAGACACAACTTCAACATCATATAAAACTTGTACACTGAATCAGCACAATAAAGGCTACTGAAGTGCTAATTTCTTCTGTGCCACCCGAAGAAGGTGCCTCATTTGTGACAGGACTATCACCAAAAAAGATTATGTCATAATGAAATTTATTCCACATTAGGTAAGCATTTGCTCATTAAACAGCATTTGCAGTTTATACTTTTCCATTGCCCTTTGTTCACTGATGATTGTTAAAGGGAGACTTGCATGGCACTTGTTCTTTGGAGACCAGGACCACCACTGAAGGTTTCCCTCCACATCACTGCAGCTATCAGCATAAAGGTAAGACAGGCTAAAGATAATGCTTAAGGCATAATACAACCTCCACTTTCTGTGCAGTCCTACACGACTTTTGTAACATGATGCCAGCAGGTGGTGCTAAGTACTCAGGTCACGAGCTCTCCAGCCGACCAAAACCATGCTAAGAATCACAGAATGGTTAAGGTTGGAAGGGACCTCTAGAGATTATCTAAGTCCAACCCCCCTGATCCAGCAGGGACACCCAGAGCATGTGGCACAGCGTGGCATCCTGGCAGGTTTTGAAGATCTCCAGAGAAGGAGACTCCACAACCTCTCTGGGCAGCCTGTGCCAGGGCTCTGTCACCCTCACAGGAAAGAATTCCTCACAAGGAGATGGAACTTCCTTGTGTTTCAACTTACACTCGTTACCCCTCGTCCTGTCACGGGCCACCATGGAGAAGAGCCTGGTCCCATCCTCCCTACAATCATCCCTCAGGTACTTGGACATGTTGATTAAATCTCCTCTCAGCCTTCTCTTCTCCAGACTAAACAGGCCCAGTTTGCATAGTCTTTCCTCATATAATAGATGCCTCAGTCCCTTAATCATCTTCTGCTGCACCCTCTCTAGAAGCTCCATGTCCTTCTCGTACTGAGGAGGCCAGAATTGCACCCAATGCTCCAGGTGCAGCCTCACCAGAGCTGAGCAGAGAGGCAGGATCCCCTCCCTCCTCCTGCTGGCCACGCTCCTCCTGATGCAGCCAGGATCCCATTGGCCTTCTTGGCCACGAGGGCACATTGCTGACTCATGGGTAACCTGTTGTCAACCAGGACTCCCAAATCCCTCTCTGCAGAGCTGCTTTCCAGCAGGTCAAGCCCTAATCTGTCCTGGTGCCTGGGGTTACTCCTCCCCAGCTGCAGGACCCTGCACTTGCCCTTGTTGAACCTCATGAGGTTCCTCTCTGCCCAACTCTCCATCCTGTCCAGGTCTCTCTGAATGGCAGTGCAGCCCTCGGGAGTGTCAGCCACTCCTCCCAGTTTGGTGTCACCTGCAAACTTGCCGAGGGTGCCCTCTGGGCCCTCGCCAAGTCACTGATGAACAAGTTGAACAGTACCAGGCCCAGTACTGACCCCTGCGGGGCACCACTGGCCACAGGCCTCCAACCGGACTCAGCCCCATTTATCATCACCCTCTTGGCTCTGCCATCCAGCCAGTCCTCAATCCACCTCACCGTCCACTCATCCAGTTCACACTTCCTGAGCTTTCCTCTGAGAATGTTATGGGAGACGGTCTTGGAAGCCTTGCTAAAGTCAAGGTAGACAACATCCACAGCTCTCCCATCGTCCATCCAGTCGGTCACCTCATCATAGAAGGCTTGGAAGCCTTGCTAAAGTCAAGGTAGACAACATCCACAGCTCTCCCATCGTCCATCCAGTCGGTCACCTCATCATAGAAGGCTATCAGGTTCATCAGACACGACTTTCCCTTGGTGATTCCATGCTGACTACTCCTGATCACCTTCTTTTCCTTGACATACCTAGAGATGGTCTCTAGGATGAGCTGCGCTATCGCTTTTCCAGGTATGGAGGTGAGGCTGACCGGCCTGTAGTTTCCCAGGTGAACCTGTACTTCTGAACATGTAGTAAAAACCGGTCATGTGGAATACTTTGCTGTTATGTGCTTACCTGTTATGCTGTTATGTGTTTTGTGCATACAAAAAAAAAAAAAAAACCCAAACTACACTTTTGTCAGGCTAAGATCCCAAAATGAAGGTTACACAGGATTTCTCTCATCTTTTCACTCTCCTCATCTCTCTGTAAATTATAGTATGTTGGAAAGGAGAAAAGAAAGATTGAAATACTTACCTGCAGAAAAGAACAAGGAATTTTAAAACATTAAAGAAACTGCTCTTATGCTATTCAAGTTGTTCTACTGTGCTTGTGAATGTAGCAACTGAATATGACCCAAGTCACTCAGTGTGGACAACTCAGACATGTTGTTGGCTCTTTCATTCTCTCTCCTGGGAGAGGCGGGTGCAGTGCTTGCTTTCATAAGAGTGTGAAGAAGTGTTCACAGGAGTTCGCAGAACAGATTATAACACCTGGTTGCCTCTTGCAAACTAAAAGCAGGTGCAGAAAGCAGTGGAAAATGGCACTGGTTATATCTGTCATGAGCAGGATGCTAGCAGGGTCACAGCACTTGATATCCCACAAAGCCAGGGGAAGGAACAGAAAAGGTTGGGGTGAAATGTTAGCTGGTGTCACACAAGCTGAAAATCTATGGGTAGAAGAGAATCAAAATATAAAATCGTCCAGGAGGCCCAAAGAGAAGAGGAATTTCGGAATTTCTTTTTTGTATGGTTGTATGTCAGGAAAGGCCCCTGGAAAAGCCTAAGAGTTTAAGAAGAGAGGATAAAGAGTAAAAAGATGATCCCGAAACACGCTAACACCCTTTCTAAGGCAAGTTAAGCAACGATACTTCATGATGAGGGAATGAAGAATGGTAAGAACAGACTACTCCCTACCATAAACCCTTCTTTCATTTGCCAGCCTTTTGGAGACACAGACATAACAAAAGGGCATCATCTTAAAACTCATGGGCTCTGATGTAGCTATCCAGGCTCTTTCCATACTGAAAACAGGACGGTGAGTACCTCTGATACATTTATCCCCCTCAGCTATCTCCCTCTGGAGTAACTAGAGAGCCCACCTGGTTAGATTAAGATTAAACATCCAACTTCAAGAGACCAAAATCTGGCAAGAAGAAACTCATTCTAATCTAACCTGTAGTTTACCTTAACTAAGATAGAAAAGGCAAATGAAGAACCCTAGATGTTTTCTAGAATAGGGCAGATTCTCAAGGTAATGCTCTGTAAAAGCAGGTTGCTACAGTGCTGCTCCTGGATTCAGTAACTGTTGCCAAGTTGCATTTTCATTTGGAGCACTGAGTCACTACAGACCCTTCAGAAATTGTAAAAAGCTCACTCTGTTGCTGAACTGCCCCATCGGTTTAAAAACTGGCGGGCCACTCTTCCGCATCACAATCTAGTTGTATTACAGACAGAAGTTAATTGTTTTCGTAAGCGTCCAAAATAAATACAAGCACAACTACTCAACTTTGAAAAGGCAACTTCCTACTAAAGCTTGAACAGATGCTTTGCAAAGAAAAGCAAAAGGAAAAAAATGCAATTACCTTCCAGACTACCAATATTGTAATACAAAGGGATTTTAGCTTTGTTTCCTTCAGAAATCAGGCTCAGCTAAAGAACCTTCCTGATCCGGCAGACCATAAGGTCTTCAGCCAAGTGTGTCAGTCTGCGAGGTTTCGCGCTGTTCGCTTTCAGGGCTGACACACTCCGTGCGGAGTCCATTTTGCTAAAAGCCACACAGAGTTTATCTATGGAGTTAACATCCAGTGCTATCATTTTTCTGTGGAACTAAATGTCAGCGCGGAGCAGAATCTAAAATTGGTTGGTAACTATGGCAACTAATGAGCCGTTCGAACTTGGAGTCCCCAAATCGAGCACGTGACCAGCAAGGGACTCATTCCAGTTTTAAGATGCTGCTTTTCAGAGAAGAAAATTTGCTATTTCTTTTGCTGACACACGTATTTGAGATGTCAGCCCACAATCATGCTGGAGGGCTAGAGCAGATTTAGATGAGCAGCTAAGAGAAAAACAGCATCTTTCTTAAACTGGAAGGACAAATGGCCAAAACAGGCAACTGATGTTAACCACCCGGATAAAGACAAAGCCCTGCAAAAAGCCCAGAATACCAGGGATGACAATGTCTTGTTTGAAACCATAGCACTGGGACAAGACATAAGCTCAGTGATAAAATTTATGTGTAATTTTACTTTCATCTTTTAATTTCAACTTTATATGCTCTTAGGTACACATAGCTCCAAAGAATCATTTCAGGGTACAAAAAGGAGAAGAGAACTCTACTAAGATTCTCTGTTTATCTGAATCTTTCCTTCCAAACTACAATATTTTTAGGACAGAATAGTTAAAGACTAAGAGAACTAAAGTTCATGATAGAATTTGATGAGGCCACACACAGCTTAATTGCCTTCAAACAGAAATAATCTCTGGTTCAACCAGTAGGAAACTATTCATGAGCAAAATCTGGCCTTTGAAGCAAAGCTCTAATTCAGGAGGAATTGAGAGAAGCAGAGGGAAAGAAAACAGAAAAGCAAGGAAGAAGGGGAAGAGAATCACTCTCTTATCAGACGTTCTTGATAAATCCCAAGTCAGAAGGTGATCATCAACAAAGGATTTGTAAGCAACATCCTCTGTGCAGTAGGAAAAGCTCTCACTAAAAGTGTTAGTAATAAAATGCATGAAAAGGAGGACAAAAAAGTCAAGTCTCTAGAAATCTCACACCTTTTCAAATCAGTTTTTACCTAATTAATTCATCTTCATCAGATCTGGGCCAGCTTAGCAACAGCAGTAATGGAAATGAACATCCTACGGCTGTAACAGAAAAAAAATGTAAACCCACTCTGCCTACTAAGCAGCATGTCTTCATTACTGCTAAAAATATAATTAAAAAAAAAAAGGAAAAAAATGGGAAAACTTGCAAAGGCCCACACACAAAGAGTAAGCATCACACTGTGAGTTTGATGAATTGTTATAGCAATAGAGAAATAAACAAACAAAAAAAAAGCTGTGAACAAGAAATGCCTGAAAGACTGTTAAAGGCCTGGGAAGATGGTTTCAACACAGCAGGTGCCCGTGTGGGTACTGCTACAGGAGCCGCTGCCAGCAGCTCCCATGAGGAAAAGCTTCTCACCATTTCTTTTCCTGCCTTCGTCTTTGGTGGCTTTTTGCTGGGCCGCTACTTTCTGCGGGGAGCTGCGGCCGGAGCTGGGCTTTCCCGACGCGCTGGTGTCCACGGAGCCGTCCTGGCTCGGCGACCGGCTGCAAGTAACCATGGCAACAAGGAGACTGTAAGTTCTTCTGCAAAAACCTCATTTCAAGGTTATTTCATTTGTACCATTTGCATCACTGAGTTTTCAAGTCTGATTCTGTACCAAAAGGAGAGAGAAAATAAACTGCATAATGGAAAGAGAGTAAAAGCAGGAGCAGAGCGCCAGGATGCAAATAGTACTTTCCAACTGGTTCAGGGCTGATGGGCGTCATTTGCTTCTCTTACACAATACCCACAATAGCAGAAGCATTGCAAAGGGCAAAATAATATTAGTTCAGCATCGTTTATACAGATAAAATAAAGCACACAGTTTATAAAGACGGCTATACTATTTTCCTAGCGTTTTCTTCAATTATCTAGCTTGCATTTGCACTCAACTACTTTGTCAGTCACAATGCAAAATTTACCTACTTTATATATACACACAGTCACTGTGATAAGAAAATTTTCCTTTTTCCTCTGCATATAACACCTGAAAGGACTTACTGAAAGGTCCTGTTTTCCTTGGCCACTGACTGTCCAGTTTGTGGCACAGAAACGGATCTGTGCCACAGAGGAGGGAGGTCGGAACAGAAACGCTGCGAGGGCTCCAGCGCCACGAGGGCGGGAAGGGCAAGCGGAGGCTGCTCCGGGAGCCCCCGTTCCTTCCTTTGCAGTAGCTTATTCTATCCTACTGCACCAGCTGGGAAGAGCAGGCCAAAGCAGAAACAGGTTAAATTTGGTGCCACTGCACCTCATGGTGTGGTACACCACATTGCTCCTAGAAAGGACACTGGCCACAACAGAACTGGAAAAAAATCTAAAGAATCCATATACTTATGCATGCATCTATCTGAAATCAATTATTCTGAACTGTCATGGTCAAATAAAGGACAACACAAGGAGGCTGCATCTGAGAAAAACACATGCGGTCTTCTCTGGGCATTTACTGAGGTCAGAACAGGCAGGGAGAGCTGAGGGAGAGCAATTCTCAAAGACCCTCTTTTGAAGACAGCCTGTGTGTATGTAAGTAAATACATACATACATATAAGTGATTTGACACAAGCTCTTTTAAACTATAGGCCCTTAGAAGAACTCCATATGCAACCAGCCTTTGTTCAGCTTGGTGATTTCCTGTCAAATTCTCTTTAATATTAACTTGCTTGAGAACAGGGAAAACAAACAAGTATGGACAGTTCACAGAATGACTTCTGTAGCCTCTAGTCTAAATACTCATCTTTTTAAAGTGACCACCGCATCTATTAACTGTGAAGTTTCCTTCAGGGATAATATCAGAGGAGATATCTGATCAGATACCAGCTGCTTCATGGCAGTATGATTTAAATTGACCTTTTGAGGCTGCAAAATAGCCTGGATGAAATAGCAAATACAAAAAGGTCATGAAATGTTTTGTCATCTTCTGAAACCATCGCTTTCCATCTCCTGGCCACACCTCGTGGGAATGCCAAAAGAACAAAATTCTGCTTATTCACACTTGCTCAAGCAGTCACCCTGCAGAAGGCACAACCATTGCCATAGAAAGGACCTGTTTAGATACCTTTTGCTTAGAAGGTGCCACAAAAGTGCCACAGGTTCAACACATTTATTCTCATTATAAACTTTCCTGTTGATTCCTTTCCTGAATAAAGTTTGTTAATCAAAACTTGTTTTTGAATGTTCAGGTTAAGTACAGGGGAATTCATGCCCTCATTCAGGGCATAACCTGGATGAAGTGCTTACTCACTTTTATTAGAGAATCAACAGGCTGATGTACATTTTTGTGTGCATCCATTTTAAAGGCTAGCTCCCTCAAAGACTTACCATGTAGTAGCACAGCACCAGCACCTTCAGCTGGTGTTAACGTTAATCTTCCACTGAAAGACTCTGATGGGGACAAGAAGTTTAGTGTATATGGACTGCCATACTTCTCCTTCCTGCTCTGAGGACATGACGGATCCTTGAGTGAGGCATGCTGTCACTGCAGCTATGTCAGCTACACGGGCTGAACTCCTGTCTTTCGGTTCATCTGAGAAATGGTCTATGCTCATGCTTGACACCCAGTGTTTAGTTCAGAGTCATTGCTTGTACAAAGGCCATGTGCATATGAGAGCCCCTTCCCATCTCTCTCCTTTATACATATGAACTGCAAAGCCTTCCTCCATTTTATTCTATATTTTTCAGCAATTTTACACATCCAGTGCGGATCAACATTATGCCAAGAATATCTGAGGAGAAGCCATCTGCCACATACACAGTCTGGGTGCCAAACCCTGTACTTTTCTTTGTAGGAACCAGAAGCACGCGCCCCATCCCATCCCTCTGCTGAGATGCCTCTCTCCATACCTTTTCCTTGTTTCGTTGGACTGGGCAGTTTTAATGGTGCTCCCATCTTGAGTGATTTCTCTCTCCTGGGAGGCAGGAGCATCTCTAACTGGAAGTGGAAGTACGACAGTTTCTTGAGTTACAGGTAAAACCTCATCTTCAGCTCCCTGCTGACCTAAATGTTGCTTGGCATAGTCAAAGCCTTGCACTGGCTGCAAAATAAAAAGTGAGAAACAAAATCCAACATGCATCTCACAGTAGTATAGAATTTCCATTATTCCCTCTTAACTTTTTACTTACATAACCCACAGCCAAAACACTGTAGACTGTAATAAGAATAGTCAGCAACAAAGCAATGCTCTGATGAAATTTCCATTCTACATATTTTAAACTTGATTAATTAGTATAAAATTGATCTTGACTAACCTTTCTTCCTTGACTTAAAACACTCAGAAATTCCTTTCACAGACAATTCAATATTTCACATAAAGAAAAGTTAATGAGGAGAAAGATACAACCATACAGAAACTATGAAAAAATCATTTGCTTCCAAAAAGGGCAGTGCTGATTTATTCCAAATCAAGACAAAGTAAAACAGGCAAGAACAGAAGTTGCATGGAAAGAATTCTGCAGAAAAGGGTCACTTTCAGAGGAGTGAAATGACCTAACTCTGCTTAGTCATCTCCCCTCTGGGAAGGTTCCCCTCCATTTCCCACACTTCCCTCGGGAAGGGGCGTTAGGCAGAGCCCCGGGCATCGCCTGCCCCACAGCCCAGCTCTCCCACCCGGTGCTTTCCAGGCACCGCAGCCCCGCAGCGATGGAGCCTCCTTACGGAATAATTCCATCATTTAAGCAAAGCTTGCCTTTACAAACTGCATTTTCGGTCCAAATAATTAAATAAATCCTGGCCACCTTTAGAAAAAACATGTAACATAAAACTGCAGGAGTTTTTGCTTCACTAAAACCCATTAATTTACCAAAGCAGAGAAGGGTGTCCTTCCTGAAGTGCAGGCTGTTGAAAGAATGCTAAAAAAACACAGTAGAAGGTGAGCAAGGGTGCCAGAAACACATTTCAGGAAACACATCCAAATTAGACCCCTAAAAACCGAATACTGTCTTTCAGATTCCTGTCATGTTATTCAGTATTTTAGCTCTATAAAATAAATAGCCAGATCAAAATTTTGCTCTATCCACAGGAGAAAAAAAAAAAAGAACAAAAAAGGAGGGTTCTAAAAAAAAAAAAAACACACTTCCTCCTGTTCTGTCCTTTACTAAATAAATCTGATCTATAGCTATTAATATAGTTACATTTCATAGGCAATCTCAGTCTGAAAAATGTGGATCTTTTATTTTCTTTTAAAGTGCACTCTACAGATTCCCTACATCACATTCCCAGGCTCCTGCTCAGACCAGCCTGATGGCTTCTCCTGTGCTGAAGCTCCTCAGCTCTCCCCGGCTAAGCCGCTCCAATGCACTGAGGAGCTGCAGACTGGACAGAGCTGCTCTGGAGGAGCAGACGTCGCCAGGCACTACAAGGACTGCAAGGATGGGAGTTTTCCCCATCACAGAAATGCCCGTGCGGCACCCGCAGCCCTGGCAAACCCCGCTGCCATCTCCCCACAGCAGCGAGGAAGAGCTCTCCTGCCTGCTACCCTCGACGCTAAGATTTCTAATGGAATCACGTTCTTAAACATCATTAACTACATCAAACACTAGTCAAGCCACCTCAAGGTGAGCCATTGAGCCATTACTCAAGGAGACAGAAGAGAAAAGCAGATTTAAGGCAGGTATTCCTCAGTCCTTTCAAAAATGGAAAACCAAGTTGCAACATATACTTCCCATCTTATTTAAAAGAATAAAAGAAAACAGAAGCAAAATTCCACAAGCATGAGAACACGACAAACTTTGCTGAGTTGCAGCTCTCACATGCCAAAAAGCAAAACGACGCATTTTTTTAATCTGAGTTTTTACTTACCACCACGTCTAGGAATCGACTGCATTAAAGGAAGAGCTGCAAAAGCCATCTCGCCAGCAGGCACACTGTGTTAAATAAACTTTGATCTCGGAGCTCTGCTCAGGACCATCTGGTGGCTTTACCCCCTAAGGGCAGCTGGCAAGGCCAAGGCGTGAGCAGGCACCGCGGCGGCAGGGGCCGCGAGGCCGCAGCGCCCGAGCAGCCAGCGCTGCGGGTTTAACGCTGCTTCCCAAATTCTGACTGACCCCTACTGCACACTGCCAGGAAAAGGGCAGAATGAATACAGGCAGTGCTTCCTGGCACTATGGAAAAGACACCAATATCTCAAAAAAAAAGAAAGAAAAAAAAGCTGATCAGTCCCTTTCTCTATATTTATCCATATACACACAGTTTCTCTGCTCTTTTTTTCCTCTCATGTCTTTCATCAAATTGATAGTGTATTTTTCTCACCGCACGCAGTATTTGCTTTTGCTTAAGGGACTCAGACTGCAGCTCACACTGCTGTTTACCTGCAAGCTTATTTGCTCTTGTTCTAGAAGAAAGGGAAGGTGACCAGAGCGTAAAACCTTTAAAAAAGCACGCTGTGAATTAGGAACCATCTACCCACTGCCACCAAGGAAAGCAGTATCTCACAGCAAAAACACTGTTGAGAGAATATTAAAGCAAACTCCCACCAGCACGTCACTGCTTTCAGAAACAGAGCGCCAGCTGAAAAAAACCAGCAAGGCTGCCCGTGCCCTTGGAGGCGGCGGCGCCGCTGCCGGCTGCAGAGGAGGGCGGCAGCGCCGGGGCTGCGCGCGCAGGCAGCTCCGCTCCGCTCTCCATGGGCAACACAAGCGGCTCACGGCCACCTCACGGCCACCGGCGGGGAAGGTCTCCCCGGCGTCTCCTTCCCTGTGTATACCCCCCGGGAGGCATTCAAAGGGAGGCACGGAACTACTCCGATAACTCAACAACAAGTTCTGTTACTAAACTAAAAATCACTCTGCTGCAACTCCATTTACAGAGAGATTCAGCATTAATCGGTCTCAGGCACTTTTCTAAGCCATGAAATACAATATGTTCATTTTAAATGTGTTGGAGGTATGTCCTCATCAGCTATTTGTACTGACAAATTGCATGAAATGTTGCAACCACAGCTCAAGTGCTATTGCTCTTCCTAATGCCACTCATTTTGGAACTAAAAACAAAACAGTTCAAGATGACTTTATTTCATTACCTTCCCAAAATACATTTCTTATCATTATTTTAAGGCAAGAACCTAAAATCAGGAATGACTAAACCAGTCCATTCCCATCCTGCTGCAGAATTTATTTTCCACAGTCCACAAATAAGTATATACCTTAAAATAGAGTTGGTTGAACCTTTTGCTGGAACCATCCCTGTGAAACTAAACCATAATCAAATTTGCTTTCATTTGGAAATGCATTACATTCTACATAAAAAATTAAATTAGATTTTATGAATTCTAAAAATATATCAAAAAGATCTGAAGGTGCATCTATTTTAGCATTTCAGTCTGGATCAGGAGTGCATTTTTGAAACGAATCTCCAGATTAACTCCACTGCCTGTGCTTTGGGTCACCCAGTAGAGTGACCTCAGAGCTCATGGCTTTCCTTCCAGATGAAGTTAAAATGGAAAATGCGCTTCTGAAGTGCCCCTGCAGCATTACAGTGCTACAGGGCAATGGCCCCTGAAAGCAGAGCGGAGCCAGTCTGCAGTAAAATATCTCGAAATGAGTACGGCGGGTACTGGATATACTGGGGTATGGAGGGTAGGAACTCACCCCAGTTGCTTCTATTTGACACATCCAGCTTCTACTTGACTACACTATTTGCTCACACAAATATAGTCTGACTGAACAGGTTTCAGTCTGACCACATACATTATAGACAGATTATTATTATAGACTCATTAAATCTGATTTCTAAGGAAAAGTCAAAATTTGACTTTCTCTGTTTTTTTTTTTTTTTTTTTTTTTCTGAATGAACAGAACTCTGCCCTGCTGTAGAAAGAACCCTACTGGCTGCGATGTCTTCAGCCAGTAGCCTTAAATTGCATTGTTTTTTTCAGGTAAAAAGCAGTTAGTAATGCTTGACAGCTCAAAGCAATGTAAAAGATTAGTCCCACTTTGTCCTTTAGCCAGGACTAAGATGGCATACATGAAGAATTAAGTGGTGCATGGTATTTGTGACGGTTCCTACTAC
The DNA here is from genome assembly GCF_059628265.1 of Tinamus guttatus. Taxonomy (NCBI): domain Eukaryota; kingdom Metazoa; phylum Chordata; class Aves; order Tinamiformes; family Tinamidae; genus Tinamus; species Tinamus guttatus. Next base: position 14,074,311 of record NW_028288774.1, on the reverse strand, counting down.
AGGATGATTCACATTTTAGAGGCTTCAGAGAGACAGTGTATGGTATCACTGCAGTGGTATTAATTTTTGTTTGTGATATTGCCTGTTTTGCTTTTTCCAATCGAGTTTTAATACTGTTTTAATTACACAGGGGAAATGGATCCACATACTAGAGCTGACATGGAACCATCTTTTCTGTATTATTTTTGATCAGTTGATACAAATGTATGCTTTCAACTGCCACTAGCTACACCCACCCATCTGCTACTAACTTAAGATGAGGGGGAAAGAGCTGTCATATGAATTTTGACTTCTCTCAACTCTCCCCCCCAGCCTCATTTTTTGGTTCAAGCAGAGCTGAAATCACAAAAATCCTGCTGTCTATAGCAATAAGAAGCCAAAGAAAAATTTTACCATTCGAATCCCATGACAACAGAAAAGAGTAAAGACAACCAGAAGGAGGACGGATCAGTAGATTTACACATCTCTTTCGCAGGCAAACCCTTCTCCCTTCCATTTGCCCAGCAGCCCCAGGCTGCCCTCCCTCTGTAGCTCCCTGCCTCTGCTGCTGGGGAGCCCAGCACTGGACACAGCTCTCCAGAGGTGGCCGGCCTAAGCAGCGCTGAACAGAGCGGGAAGATCCGCTCACTATTCCCTAGTGAGTCAGAAAATTCAAAACATCGAAAGGAGAAATAGTGGTGGAAGAAAAAATGAAAAATGCATGGCTTTCCTGAATTACCACCCAGATGGGTATTAAGACTAGAACTCCACTTGTCGCATGGAGCTCAGGAGAAGCACACTCAGCTTTAGTGGCTAAGCACCTTACACCACTGCTTAACAACTGTTCTGCGCAGTAAGTAACAAGTTCTGAAGGAATTTGAAGAGCCTGAGTAAAAAAGAAGACTCAGTACTGAGGCAGCACAGAGAAGTACAGAGTACAGAAGTATAAGATACAACCTGTGAGCAATGACAATCTGAAATCCAGATGTTCTCTCTTCAAGTATATTTAGCAAGGAATCTGTGGAGTTAGAGCTTCAGAAAAAAGGAGTGCCTTGATCAGCAGACTAGTCACTCACCTTAGCTCTCTGAGGCAGGTTCATCATGGTATCAGGTTTGAAGTCATTCTTGTTTTTTCGGCACAGAACTGCCGTAATGATAATGATGATAACTGTAACCACAGCAATGGGAGCAAGCACTGCAGCAATGATCCACAGGTTGTTGGGTGGGTTTTTCACAACAGCTACAGAAAATTGCAGAACAACATTAGCATTTCTCTCTCTAAGTAGTAAGCAGGAGGCATTCCAATTGCTTCCAACACAGTCTTCAATTGCCACCATCTAACAATTAGTATAAAAATATTGCTGTTAACTTAGCAGTATCTTTGGATTTCTTAAGTAAAAAGACCAGCTTGCATTGCTCAATTCACATATCCTTGAGCTCTCTTTTCTCAATTAGTTATAGTCAGCTGCAAAAGCAGCTATAATCTTCCAAACCTAGACATTAGATACCACTTAAATGGCTCTTTACAGAGAAAACAAAACAAAAAAAAAGGTGCAAGTAACATGTCCTTACTTTTCAAAAGTAAAAAAAGCTCACAGTAAGGTAGCACATGAGTTAAAAGTACAGAGCCCATAGCTGGTGTCACAGAATTACTAGCTTAGCTAGGGTCAATCAGCCCAACTCTTTAAAAGACAATGAAGCCAAACACACCAGCAGCTGCTATTGGCATCAGTGAGAGGACAGGAAAACGCTCCTCTCGTCCTCTAGGAATATTCTCTTGCATCTAAGGTCAAAATTCTATCATTTCAGGGAAAACTACAAAACTGGAAAGAGCAATTTGCAGATATATTAATAATTACATGAGGAAAAAAAGGTACTTTTCAGAAATGAGATGGTGCAAAAACATTTTGAATTCTATTTTATCAGAATTAAGTCTCTTAATGTGCATCTTGTACACACCTAAGAACTTTCCATAACAAAAATATAGCTCTCTCACTTCATTTCTTCCAAAAAAAAGCAACAGATAATAAAATTTTGAGTCTGAATTTTGTTTAAATGAAATAAGTTTGTTGAGTTCACCACACTTTCTTTCTTTATTTTCATATGCTACTGGTCACTGGCATGGAGAGGCGATTGCATTTCCATCATTACCTAGGGGACTACTGCTTCCAAATGTCATTGAGCTTATTAACTGTCAAAGGCACTTAGCATCTTTTAGAGTCAGACTTCAAATAAATATTATCTTGTTCAGCTGCAGGTAGGAAAGCTAGTGGGAAATCTGTTTAAAGCTTGAGTTTCTTTAAAGCTTTCTTTGTATATCCGCAACTTTTTGCAAAGCCAGTGCAATTTGTTGGTTTATTTAGGAAAGGTACCACTAGGTACAAATTCGGCACACAGTGTTACAGTAACTGTATGCTTTGTAAAACTCCAAAAAGCCAAGCCAATGTCTAGGTTTAAGTAACTGCTCAAGCTTCACTTTTTAATGAACTTGTATAATTTTAAATTATTGACTTTGAATAAATAGTTTGGGAATTAAAGGGCTGTATTTTCTTGGGAGAAGGAGAGAGGAACTAATTTTATCAGTCAATGTTAATTCTAATTACAGACTGCTGTTGTGTTAACAGCAACCAATTGCTGAAAATTTATTTTTATTTCCGGAGAATGGAGAGGACCTTATGGCTAATGCCTGAAGCTTAGGAATCCTAGTTTAAAATTTTAACTTAGGCACCAATTTCCAGTGTGACCCTGAATAACTCAAACCCATGCCTCATTTAGAGCAACAGGACTTGAACAGATTTTGAAGCCATCTTTCATTTTGCTCAGTCCCTCACCTATGAAAGAGAAAGATAAATATTTTTTATTTGTCTGTCTAACCCAGCTATAAGCTCCTGAGGGTAGATATCTGTGCTTGGTGCTGAACTTTTCATTCCGCTGTAACAGAAATTATAGCAAGCAAAACAGAGTGTACATAAAATACATTCCTGGGAGAATACAAAGAAAGAATACAAATACTGCGCCCCAAATTAAGCAAGTTGGTATTTTTCCATAAGAAAGTATAAAGGTAACTGTGCATCCTGCATTTCAAATATTACAGTCTGAGAATCTCAGTTAACTGATGTCATAATTTCTTCTTGTGTGAGCAACAGAGACTCCCGCAACTATATTTCTTCTTTTTCAGAGTGGAAAAAAAAGACTAAAACAGAAATATTTTAAAAGGATTCTTACGATCGGCTTGAACTTGAATGACATAACCTAGTGTCAAGGCCATTCGCTGTGAGTCAACAGTACTCAATATTTTGGCAGCTGCGGTACCCAGCAAAGGCTTCCCGTTGTACAGAGTATAGTATGTCAGTTCAGCTGGCTCTTTGGGTCCTGGAATACGCTGGATTTTTACCATCTTTTAGAAAAAAAAAAAAATAAATAAATGAGAGAAAGAGAAGTAAACAGTCTTTGTATTATGCCACTGCCATTGATCAAAACTGCAGGACACACACAGAGCCCCTGTAAGATCCCCTATAAGCATAAGCTCCATGCAGATATTTTCATAGGACTGGGGCTTCTCCCCTTTACAGCCTAGTCTATTAAGGCTCTCCAGCATTGACTGCTTTCATAAAAATCTTTAAACATAATCGCAGTGCAAAGCCCCGTCCTAGGAAAAGTATGCAGTACACAAAGGATCAAGTGTGGACATTTCAGTCCTCTGTAAAGGGAGGATTTTTTGAAATCTGTCCTTATGTGGGAATTTACACTTTATTGGTGTATTCCAATCGAGAAATCCCCCTCACATTTTATATCTATACCCATTACTTCTGATGTTAGATTTTTATTAATAAAAAGAACTATGATCTTTTGTTTTTGTTCTGCAGAGCATCAGCAGAATTTCTGAAGTACAACTCTACCTTTTTTGAGGATAGAGGAAGTGTCAAACTTCTAAGGATGAGAGGGAAATGGGGGGTTGTCATTTTTCTCCATGATGCTACGGACTAAAATATGTCCTGTTTTCATGGAAAATCTTACAAAGATTAATATTTTCAGCAAATAAAATTCTTTCAGGTTGAGAATGCACACTATTAGGGGCATATTAGAAGAAGAATAATTTGTTTTTATATCTCACAATAAACAACTCTTGAAAAAATGAAGGAAAACAGCTGTCACCTGACATGCAGTTTTCGAAAACAGACCCAGTTTGAACCTACACTGCTAGAAACAGCTGACTAAATTAGCATAAAAAAAAATCCTTTCAAAAGTCTTTGAGATGATGCTGAATAGAAGAAAGAGAAAGGCACTTAAATAAACCACTCAGGGCTCAGAACTCTATTTCAGAATGTGATGTGTGACCACGTGATCGGAAGATTAACATTGTATAAAGACTGCTTCATATGGCATTTCAACAAAAAGGAAAAAAAAATAGAGTTCTAGCTTTTATAGAATCACCTCTACAGTGGAAGAGTTAAGAATTTTTTTCTTCTATCTTTAACAAAAAACAGAACTCTCAGTTATGCTGAGTATAAAACTGTTTACACTAAAGTACTTTGATTGTATCAATCTTCATAGCAAACCAAGAGAAAATATTTATTAACACTGATTAACTAATGTCAAAAGATGAGGCACATATAAATATGTCTGATTTTAGAATAGAACTCATTAGTAATGCCATGCATATTGCACTCACTGCTTTGGCATTCATGAAAAGGGAGAAGAAATCTCAGCCCAGTTAAACATTTTCACACATATTCAGGCACTGCATATGCAAAACAAAGCCTTTTTCAGAATGTGACGGGATGCAATTTCTGTCCTATTGACCACCTGCACAGTGTAGCTGCCCACAGTAGTGGCGCGTCTAAAGCGCCTTCCTTGTTGATGGGACATCATGAACAGCGGGGCCAGGCGCTGCTCCATTAATCTTGCAAAGCTCTGGTTGTTCAGTCCCAGCAGCGAAATATCCACCCCTTGTATAACTGTGGGAATGGAAACACAACGCATCAGCACATCTCACACAGACAGATTAAACAACACACGGTTTTCAGGGCTACTTCTGACAGCGACACACTAACTAGCTTAGAAAATCAGCTGGAAAAATAACTGGATACCATTTCACCCCTCAGTAATTTCCTATGGGGGTATAATGTGCTTGTGTATCAGTCACTGCACTGCTCTTCTCAGATGATCTCTGAAGGAGGTTTCAACACCCAAAGAATAAAATACTCCAATATTCTTGGTTTACCAAAAAGGCTTTGGGAAGCACCCAATCTATAATGCTCAATGTAAAATATAACTGCTTAAGTGGAAACCTGTTTGAGAGCTGCCTGCTTTAATGCTTCTCAAAAGAACAGTTTGATGCCTCTGTTAAGTAGAAGTTTTCATCCAACAGTTTGGAAATCTGAAGTTAGAATTTTGTAGAGATCAGTTTAAAACAAGGTACTCTGTGTTTGAAAGCATTAAACACTGATAAAAACTATTTGTGAATAGACATTTCCCAAGAGTGAAGGAATGGAAAAATCAAAGACACTGAATTTAAATAAAGTAAGAATAAGTGAGATGGCATGCTAATTTAATTCATACAAATGTGTGATTTTTTCAATATTGCTTTAAAATTCTTTTGTGAGCACATTGATTTTTTTTTTAAAAAAAGTGTCCATCATAATATCAACAATATTCCATTACAGTGAGTGTACACAGGCAATAAATGGAATATCAGGGTGGTGGGATGCAAATGGGAAGGAACCTTACCATTTCCTTCAGAGGATGATAATCTCCACATAAATTTATTTTTAATCTCAAAAATATAAATAGATATAACAGATATCAAATCACACTGGATACTGGAAATACACTAAAAAAAATCATTTTTTAATGAAAAGAGCTTGACGTAGGCTCCTGGGCATTTAACTATTCCAGCTGTAGACAAATTGATTAGAGAGATTTTGATCTCTACTGACACAAAGAAAAGAGTCTTGTTTTTGCCCACTTACAACTTCTCAAGCCAAAAAGATTGTGAATGCAAACACAATGCTGGCAAGATGATTTTGCCAAAGCAAGTATTCTGAAATCTAATAGCATTCTCTCTGTCTTCTTTTCCATGATATTATGTGCTTAATACTTCAGGTGCAGAAAGATGCAGAAATTCCTGAACCCAGACACAGTCAGTGAATTGTACTAAACTTTCTGGGTTCAGCAGATCACCTGTCTTCCTAAGCTATATCTGCAGTCCTCTCTGGATTTCAGTTTTAAATTTAAGTCCCAGAAAGAAGCTAGAAGGAACTCATTTTTGCTTCAAAACTCTGCAAGCATAATGTTGCTCTCCTAAGTGCTTAAACCCAGAGTGGCGTGAATTCCGAGGTAAGTGCTGGTCTGAGGAGACTTCTCTGTTAGGCCAGCGAATGACAGTTATGTCCAAGTGTAACTTCAAATAATTTGTCCAGTTGAATGCAATAAAAATGTTCAGTGGGCAGCCACTTATTTGCTTGTAAAATTACTGTGCAAGCAAGTTTATTGAATTGAGCACTAAAAATTATTCTCTCAAGTGCACGGAAGAGGGATACAGATTAAAAGGTACCTGTGATCACCCAGTAGTCTCTAGTTGACTCAGAGACATCAAGATTTGGATACTCCAGAGCTTTAAAATAAAAGTTGAAGTTATTTCATAATATTTCAACATTCTACACATTATATGACCCCAAAATATTTAGTGAAGCAAACACTGATAAATAAAATTGAACTGTGACTTTCTATGAGCACCATACAGGGGATAATACATTATTGCTCAGGAGAAAATACAGAGGCATAATACGATTTCAGGACCACAATGTTTCTTTTGCCTGAGAAAGCTGTAAACAGTAGGAATGCTGTACCAAGTAGATCTGCTGTTGCAAAAGATACCAGTTAGTACATTGGGGCAAAGCCAAGCATTGCCCATAACTAAAGTTCATGTGTAATATACCTGTATACGTGTCTTATATATGCAGCTTTCTCTCTTTGGGTAAAGCTTTATGGAAAAGATGACATTCTACAACCTAATTCTTACTTAAGGCAGGCCACAATTTGTTGCTAAGACTCCACCACTCAGAGGGCATTACCAAACTCTAGTTAGTCCCTGATCTACCAGGAAGTGCCATGTTAGGTTTCTAAGCACAAGAACTTCCCATCCACCTCTAAGTGATCAACAACAGCGAGAATAGAAACATCTTCTGCTGGCTTCTGAAAGAACTAACACAGAAATGCACATATAATAAGGTTTATCATGGAATCCCAACAGAACTAATTATTTCAATAGGACACCTTATAAGAGGAACTGCTGCACAGTTTGAAGAAGTCTGCTTGAAGGAGATTTTAAGTAAACAGTCTAAAGAATTCAAGTATATGCACTAACACACATGTACACATACATACACACACATGTATTAAAAATACATGTATATATACATATATGTAGTGCATGTATGCTTTTCAAAATAGATTTATTATATGAATTATAAGCAAGATTAACAGTCTTAATCTGCCTTAAAGTGTAGTATGTATATATGACTGCACCATTTAAGGTACCATTACCATATGTGCTGACATCTGTGAGAAACTTATGTTTGCCTTTTTTTTTTTTTTTGTTAACTTCTTCAACTCAAAAGTGCATTAGGCTGTAAAATTCAATATGGTGTTAGTTTATTATACAGATCAGCACTTTTTGTTCAAAAGAATTATGCAAGATGGAAAGCATTAATATTTGGAATTTCATTAAGAAAATATCCATGTATTTCATGTTGATGCACTGATATTTAGTTACCTTATGCTTTTAAAACTCCGAAATAGTAATCAATGTAAGAACACTAGATTATGCAGAATAAATGCTTTTGAGGAGGAGTTTCATTGTATGCCTTTAGCTTTGCATTTCTAAGACAGACTATAAAGACTCCTATAGAGGAGTTGCAGGAGTCTGTTGGGAAATCACATATTTTGCAAATAACATCATTACCCATTTGATAAACTAAAGCCACTGCACTGCCACATGAATAAGCATCAAGCACTTTTCTAAGTAAACACTTTCACTACACAAACTATCATAAATACTACGTGCACATTAAGCTTGCCGTACTCCTGCTGTGCTGGGAATACAACCAAGGGCTTCAACATGAAATATAGGCCATTACTTGTTAAAGGAGCACCAGCTAAAGACTCTATCAGGTCAATTAATCATGTGCTGAGATCAGCAGAGAACTGCAAGACCACAGGAGACCGCCTGTGTGACAAATGACTTGCACCACTCCTGACTAACAAGTACACTCGTGTGCTACCTTTGGGAAGGGCACCACAACCCGCTTCGGTGCAACAGGCCAAAAGACTGAACAGAGCAGAGCCATCATCCTCAGACCCCACAGCATTTTGCTTGGCTCCTAGAAAGGCCGTGAAGACAAGGGCTGTCCACATAGCAGTCTTCTCACAGGCTCGTGCAAGCTGTCCCAGAGACAGTTCACTAAATCTGGCTCGGGAGTGCACTAATGCAGGGTAATAATTCATCACTTGATGTTTCACCCACAGGCATTTGGCTGCAAACGCTCCAGACAGGTAAGGTCTCAGGAATAATATATGCTTCTGGTTTTACAAGGATTTGCACCATCACCAGAGTTCACTGTGATGCCTGACTTACACTGGAAAGGGGTCACTTACCTAACAGACAGAGTATTCATAATAAAACTGACTGATCAAATGTTGCACAAGATCATTATTCTGCTGCTGATCTCTTTGTAAGACAGAATAGCAAAAAAGGCAACATATTTTCCCTAGCACTCACTTTTCAACAGTCTCTTAGGACCAGAAAACAAGAAGCACTTTAATGATTTTACTTAGAGCTACAAATCCATTTCATTTAGTATTCTGATCAAAAAGGCATGCTTAGCTTTATGCTCATAGGCTTAATATTTTACTACTTGTGACATTAAAAACTTAAACTCCTTTGTCACTGTTTGAGCCTTATCAGGGAGCTTGGAGCCTACTAGAAGCTTAACGAGATGTATTTGAGCACGGTATTTAAAATTTAAGGAGTATCTCATGAGGATTTACACACATGGAAATCAGCTGAAACCTGCCCATTGGATGGACTCAAGTCCATTATCAGGCACTAATGTCTCCATTATGGCTTTTTGTCTCCTTTCAGTGAACACAGATCTCTTCCTATCCGGAGCTTAATTTCACATGCTGAATTTAACAGCTTAAACAGAAAACTCCATAATCAAATGCCCTGCCTCTTTATTCATTTTAGAGAAACTAGCATACAAAAAGAGTCAAAGAGCACTTGTGCCATACAGGCTGTCCAGGTGCACGACTTCCTCTAGCTCACAGGAGCCAGTCTGAACCTCCACAGCAATTGAAATGCAGGCGAATTACTGGCACTCGTGTGCAGACCACAGTGAAGTTCAGCAAACTCTTCATCACCAACTTTTCCACAGGAGGTAGGTAAGCAGAGCTCACCACTATCCAGATATGCTGGCATCCAAAGCATGCCACCAAGTCCTCCTACTGAAACAAGTAGAAGTAATTCTTTCCCATAGCTAAAGGCTGCTCTGAACCTTATGATGTGATGCAGTAAGTTTTTCTGAAATGAACAATTGAAGTGATTCCATGTTTTTGTTTTAAATTAAACTACAATTTTAGGGTTTTTTTTGGAACCTGACACAGTTGTTTATTATTGAGAGCATATACATGCTGTTTCTGAATTACCAGCCAGGTTTTAGATCCTGAAGCAGACTCTGAACAAAAAAGTAATTAAAAAAAAGAGTCAAGTCAACCAAAAAGTACTGTCTGTGAGTTTCACAAGAAGGCTGATTGTGCTTGCAAATCAAATGCATGGGGATGGCTACTCTTACAGAGCTCTGTGTTGAGCAGGGATACTTACATTCTGCAATGGTGAGGGGCGGGTAGGTTAAATAGAATCCCACCAGTTCAGCCGACAGCTGGTTAAGAAGGTTGCTGGAAATGGTACCATTTAGAGTCGTACTTTGATTGCTGACTACATAAAACAGAGTGACAGCTTGGGAGACATTGGAAGCATTCAAAATCTGAAGCAGAAGCAAAATAATGCATGAGGCGTCTTTTCAGGTCAGTTAAAAAAACTTAACTAGACTACTTGACTATATAGAGTTCACACAACATTCTCGTGAAAACAGTCTGTGATACTTCAATTCCTTGCTTAGTACGTGAAGAGCTTTTGGATAACATCATAAAAGGGCAGTTTGACTGAAGACATTTTTTCTCTGTCTCCTGAACAAGAACTATAAGAGAGAGGAGAATTATCTGAAAAAATATTGTACTGTTTTTGGTGCAGAGGAGTTAGGCCTGTATGTCTCTCTCTGCCTCCTTTCCAGTGTGATTATCTAGGTTTTCTCTTTCTCCATAAGAAGTGAAGGCCTCTCCTTTTTCTTTCCTAACGTCATTTTGCTACCGGCTCTCCTCCCCACATCAGACTCTTCCAATGGCCAAATCTAATGGCACCATATTTAATGACCAATTACGTGCAATACATAAAACTTTCCTCTTTCAGATGACAGTATAAATCCATTTCCAAAGTGGCTATCAAAGATACTATGTTGAAACACAAGCATATGCACAGCAAAGAATAATCCAGAGCATTTGAAAACAAGCACTGGCAAGGCAATCAGCATTATACCTGAACCGTTAAGTTGTTGCTGGTATTTAAGACCTTTCTTTCAGCATCCTGAAATGCTCTCTGTAATCGCTGCTCCATGGTCTGAACAAATTTGCATGACTGAATATTGTCTGTTTGTCCTACAAACTGCAGCTCTAGAAGAAGAAAAATGTACTTGTGTTTACACAAAATATTCTTAGCCATATAACTCTTAATAATATCTGAGAGGAAAACGATCAATTTACAAATTGATCAGGTGAAAATACTGCCATGGTAGATGACATTTAAGTACCAGTGTAAATTACCCCTAATTAAAATAAAATACAAATATTGGATTGCATTATTAGACCTGGCACAGACTAACAGAGATTGTTTCTATAGTGATATATAAGACCAGTCCACTGTACACATACTTACTCAAAGATAGGCAGTAAGTGAAAGCTATTTTAAAACAGTAGTCATACTCTTAAATCTTGCAAGTCACTGGTTCTTACAAGACATAATCATAATATTGATTCTAAGTCTGCACTAGAAAAAATACGCTTAACTGGGTAATTGCAGTATTTATGTCTATATAAATATATGAGAGCACATATAACAAATCTCTTTGGATATGCTGTTTTACAGGGCTGAGGTGATCATTTGGAATTTTAACTTTCCCCGCGCACAAAACAGAGACTTAGGCACAGCCGATGCCACTTACACTGGGATCAGGCTGCGACATTAAACTGTAGCAGACCTTGTCTTGCTGCTTCCTGCTGTTACCCAGGGTGCAAGAGGATGAGAAAATATGATCAACAGGAGGAGTCTCCTCACATTTATGGCCTGAAATGTTAACAAAATACGCAACCGTTCTCACCAATGGCAGGCTGCTGCTTACCTGTTTTCAGCTGGAAGTGGTATGCAGGTAGGGGATTCCATGGCAAGGCCAGGACAGCAACAGACTGAAGACTTGGGACGTGCTGCTTTATGTCTGCTGTGGCATTGCTAATACCATAAGCAACAAGCCTTTCAATTACTGCAGCTGGCATGAAAACCAGCTTCTCCCGTGTAACATAGTAACCAACTGTTACATTATTTGATTGTTCCAGGATTTCAAGCTAAAACACACAAGGGAAAAATATTTGGTTTGCAATGTAATTATTATTCAGAGTTCTCATTGTGAATGTGCATCCCCTGTAGGACTTTTTTTGTGTAACCTCCTGTAAACCTTATGGCGAATAGCATTATCGGGCATGGTATTAACAGACCAACTAGGGACCACTAGTTCTAACCCAGGCAACGTGTGTTCCTATTTAGGGCACTGCAGCATTGTTATCACTGCTCGTGCAACTCTAATTCCCACTGGGGCCTCATTCACATAAAGGGCTATTTACTTTTGAACCTAAAACTACAGGGAATTCAGAGAACATCTATCACCCATTTCATAACTGAAGTCCACTGATTTTGAACAAGTGTCTGTACAGCTTTGATATTATGATATTTTCATAAGGGTAAAAATTTCCAGTATTTCCTTCTCCAACCTCAGAGTGTTCCACCCTACTTATCCTACACTCTCTCTACAAGATAAGCCATTGCCTAGATGACAGATCACAAGTATGAACACATCGCAAGCCAAAACAGAAAGTTCATTGTTTGCCTCAAAAATCTGCAGTTTCTAGGAAATGCAAGCCTTGTAACTTGTCCTCCAACTACGTCTGAGCTGGGATGCTCCTTCAGGTTTACATCCTGAGGGGAATAAACTTGACAGTTTCTACTGAGGTTTTTGAGACCCTCAGCAACCTGCACCTCCTGAACTGGTTTACATCATCTGAAACTGCAGCTATAGGCACAGGGGCAAATGGGAGTCTCGTGCCCTCCATGTTGAGCAAAGCTACTTTCCCCATTTCCCCTTACTTCACGAGTACTCCTCCTGTGACAGTCGTGTGTTCTGTATCTATTCTGCCCAACATCACCAGAAGCTCCTTTTACACAAAATATTGTGCTAGACATCTATTTTGGTCCAGTCTTACATTCAGCAACACATAGTTTCATGCAGTTTAGGTGGGAAGTGATGAACATATCTTTCAATTATTTTCAACAACACATTTTCTCCCTCGGGATTTTCATCCCTGTGGAATTGAATTTATCAGGTACTGTGTCTTCAAACCAAGGAATGGATTGACAGCAGTGACATCCCATTTACCAGGCCTGCTCTTGCAAGTGATCTAGGCTAAGAGCAGAAGCTGTTTAACTACACTCACTCCTGCACTGCAGGAGCAGTCAGCATAACTGCTGTCAGCAGGTATTTCCCACAAAACAGCAAGAAGAAAGTAGGACTTTTTACCTTCTACTTTTTCAAATAAAATGCGAAACACCTTAGAGCCACCTCAGAGTGGCAGAGTGGGTGCCACCTGTGCTTGCCCTCCAAAGAAAAGCCCTGTACTCTTCCCTGCAAGACGGCATTCTGAATTCAGTGAGACACAAAATTACGACAGACCGAGGGCAACCTACAGCGTTAAAGAGTGGCAAACTCTGCAGTGGCCAAATAAACGCTGCAGTGCTGCACACTCCCTGACACATGGGTATGTAGCACTTGAGCGCAGACCTGTCCAGCTGCGAGGTGTGAATGACCTGCTGCTCTTTGCCACTGGGGGCCACTGTGTCATCTACTAACATTCAGACTCCGCCTCGCACCTCACCTCCCTCTCCTTCAGCAACTCCCATGCTCTCCTGGTTGTGCTCTCTGTTTCAGCTGAGTTCTATTTCTGAATTCCAAAATGAAGAACAAACAACTCCCTGTGTTTCAGGCCTCTGGCCCACATGCAACTGCAACAGTCCTAGCTTGGAAGTGCTGCTGCACTATGCACAAACGGAGCAGCCAAGAGGGATGCCCAGAGACCCATCACCATCACCGGAATATGTGACAGTAGCTAGTCAGCTACGGTCTCTACCTCTTTCCAGAGAGACCCGGTACTCAGCTTTGACAAAGCTAAATTGCTCGGTTTCATAGGGTCCATAAACAACATGTATTTTCATTTGTTTATGTTTCGGGACAGTGAGATGGAATAAGGTGCAAACACAGACAGGAGGGACACTGAAACCAGGGGCCACCTGCCTAAAGGAGGAAGGGCAGCCCATGTGGAAATAAGTAAATCTAAGCCTGCAGCTCGCCATGATGCTGCTGCCACCCACACAAAGGACACCGATGCTTAATATAAAAGTTTAGCAATTACTCTTGGTGCAAGAGCCGTTTCAGCGTGATCTCACAGGCAAACCAAGCATGCTTACCTGAGCGCTGACGTTTTGGTTGAAGGCTTGTCTCAACATTTGGTTCAGTCCTTTCCTCACACTTTCCCTGAAGGAACTGCTCATCAGTAACCTCCTCGTGTTCAGAAGCAGCACTGTGTAACAACAGTTGCAAGAAGTTGCATGCTAGCTTAAGGCATTACCATACTCTTTGTTTTGTTTCTATTGTTTTATTTTGACTGTGCTAATTCAGAGGAGATCAGGGAGCAGCTACGATTTGCAGCAGCTGCAATGAGAGCAAGAACCACAGGGGCTCAGCAGCACCCCAGGGTTCACTGTCTTTCTGGTGACAATAGCTGGTTGTTTCCAGAGCGAAGTCTAACAATTGCAGTTGCTCTTATAATAGGAGTAAGTCTGTGCCATGCTGCCTGAGTGAGGTACAATGTCATTTGATTGCAGATAGACTAGTACAGCATTCCCCCATGATTGAGCTGATGCTACATGGGCAGGCCTGCATAAAAATATGCTTTGTACGTTCACAAACAGAATTAAGTGAACAAGGAAATGTTAGTCCCTCACTAAAATTATCTTCGATTTGGAAGTATCTATATACTTTGTTAATATTGCTGTTCTAAGGAAAAACTATAGTGTCATGGAGAGCTTTTTCCCTTTCTCTTACAATTTAGAGTGAGATTTGCATCTACACTGAAGTATTTCCAGTCACATGTTATGTGACTGGAAGCTAAACTTAATTAAGCTTAGCTTGATGCTTAGCTTTTAAACTCACCTTTTATCTTTCGAAAGAGTTGTGTTCATTATACTCCTGCTAACAATACTTCCAGCCACTAAAAGCACATGAGGCCCCAAAGCTGCTTATTTCATTATCCCCAATCTCATCCATGTCTGGGCAGGTTCAAAACCCCTTTAATTTAAGCTCTATCCTTTGCCAAGAGCTCCAACATTCACCTGTCTCTGGTTGTGCACTCTGCTACCATAAGGACTCCTTAGACATCAGGGATAAGGAAACCTCTCAAGATTCCTCAAATTGAGAGTTCCTACAGTTAAGGAAATCTGCCTGTGAAAGGGCAGGGTTACAAGCCACAGCAAGCAGCACTGCTCAGCTGAAAAGCCCCAAATCTGCCCCTGGACTAACGGTCTACGTTACTTGCCGCTTCAGCGCGGTCCCAGCTCCTCACCAGCTGCCCTGCCAACAGATGCCAGGCCCGGTCAGCACCCTCACGGAGGAGTCCTACCTGTCTTGAGCATCTGGTTCCTGGAGAGGTGGCATTCCAGAGACGGAGCCGCCGTCACGCTCGCCGGAGGTGCTGCTGCTGTTTCAGGAAGAGCGGAAGTGTTTTCCACGGGAGTAGGGGGAAGCCTAGTTGCTTTCGCGGGTGCTGTAATAGATGTCAAAGCTGCTGTAATTGTCAGCGGATAGGGGGTTGACGTTTTGGTGATTTCTGAGCTCGGGAATTTTTGGGTGTCAATTACTGCTGTTCTTATCTGCCTTGGTGCATGTACTGTGGATGTAAATGTGGAAGCTGTGATTGTGCTACTTTCAGGGGGTATAAGCTTAGCTGTCATCTCCATGGGTGATGAAGTTGTGTTTCTTGTTGCAAAAGGAAAATCTGTAGGCATGCCTACCGAGCTTAGAATTGAGGTCAATTTTGTGGCAGTGTTATTTTTTGTTAGCGTCAGTATTGGAGTGCTTAAAGCCATCACAGATGGCAAAGGTATGTTCTCAGTGCCTACAGAAAAGGAAGAAGTTGGCACTAGTGAAGCTGGAGATGATTTTCTTGTTAATTGTTTAGCTTCTGAAGTTCCTACTGTAGGATTTGCACCAGAAGACACTCCAGAAAACACTGTAATGACAGAATGGGTAAAGTTGGTTGTTGACAAGGAAGGAGAAATTAGATGTGGTGGTGATGTATGGACAGAAGTTATGATGACTGACTGCAGAGTATTGGTGACAGGTGTTTGCAATGGGATGCCCTGCGTAGCTTTGTTAGACATATTAATGGGAACTAGACTATGTCTTGTAACAGTTGTGTACCGGTACTCCTTACTTTAGGTAGCTGGATTTTTATCAACTGGAATCAAAGAGCCAGATAACTCTAAGTGGCTATCTGCAAATTCTGGCAAACTTCCAGAGCTGCTTTCATCTTCGGTAATAAAACCATGTATGTGAGTTGAGCTAGAAGAGAATCTAGTAACTGGAATGGAAGACTTTGTTCACAGTAAGTTCTCATCCAAGCTAACTGGGTTAGAGACTCTTCCGGCATTTGTTTGTGATTCCAAAGCACTAGGCAAAACACCTGTATCATTAACATGTAGATGGAGTGGTGTTTTATATGCTGTAGTGACATTCGTATTCCCAAGAGTGAAGAAATGAGTGAAGTTTTCAGTTGCATTTCCATGCTTTTCTGTAGGGCAGTGGGTATCATCGTAGTAGGAGCAAGGGATGAATACTGAACAGATGTTTGCAATGCATATGCACGTATACCAAATTCTGGGAAACTATTAGACGAAAGCTAAATTTGAAATACCTTCACTGGACGTTGCAGAGGTATAGTTTGTTGAAGTACCAGAGAAAAATGGTCGCTTATTTATATTTTGTAGATTTACATTTTTTTGAATACGATGCATGGTACTCAGTTTCTAACAGAGAAATACTTGGAGGAACTTCCCTTGTTAACATTTTGACTAAAGGGACATTCACACTAGTTGCAGAGAGCAGTGCCTTACTGCTCCGTTTAGACACTGAAGCTGAAACTTCAGGAGAGTTTCTGGGTTTTAAACTGCTTTCAGAGGCAGCACTTGAAATACGAAAGAACCCTGAGTGCTGGCTATCAGTCATCTCTGTCACGGAAACAGATGGCAGCAACATGTGCCATTCTGCAGGCACAACAGAGGTGAAGTGCTTTGTATCACCTGAGTGTGAAGTATGACCGGAGGTAAAATCAGGCTGATTTAAAGCTGACAGAGGTGAACACTCTGGCTGTGGAGTTACAGCAGCACGCACTCTTACACTGCTTCCTTCATTTCTGGTTGCGTCTGCCTGGACTTCCTGAATTAGTAGGTGTAAGACGTGCTGTCACAGAGCTATCAGAGGTATTTGCAACACCAGGTGCAGGTTTTGAAAGACTTTCAGTGGAAGTTATTAACAACATTGCAGCCAGATCAAGCCTAGTCATTTCTGCTTCCAAAACACTGCCTCTTATCCTTGAGCCTTTTGTGATTTTACTGGCTTGGACATCTGGAGAAACTTTGGAAAGAGATTCGTAAGGCAGAACACTATTAGCATTAATCTTAGTGGATATTTTTGCTGTGATCTCTTTCATGAAAGACTGTTGAGCTGCCCTTACCACTGGAGAGCCAGCAGAAGCTGGGAGAACACACGCCAAAGCAGCTGGCAATAGCATGCCCTTTGCTTCAGAAGCCCCATCCGTCAGGTCTCCAGAGAAAGCCCGATTCCTGGTGAATCCCAAGTGCTGCAAGGAAATGCTGACGGGTGAAGCATCCCCACGGGCTGCCGCTGCGCCGCTCGTGTGCGTTGCCCTTGTAAGATCTGGGTCTGCCTTGCTTGCCAGGCAGACGCAGCGCTTGTTGCACAGGAGGCTGTTTTATTTCTAAGAAGAAAATCTGCTTCACCTCTAAGTGCTAGCACTCGCAGTACTGAGTTACCTGTGTCTGGAAAAACTGGTATTGGCAACACGAGGGCAAGCGTGTTCTCCGTTGAGCTGGCCCTTAACTGGGCTCTCAGAAGCTGATGACATGAATGCTGCTCTGGTAGCACTTGTAGTGCAATTCACCAGCACTGTGGAAGGCTGAGGATAACCCATCTTGGGTATTTTATACACAGTACTCCCAGGATGAAAAAATGATATAAGAGTATTTGCTTTATTTTGAAAAACTGGTGATGAAGGAGGCGTTGTATCCCTTGTTCTGTCAGTTGGCAGTGCCTTAAACGGCCAGTTGTTGAGTTTTCCTCCAGTAAAAGACACATTTTACATACTTTCATCAGGAAATGATGATGCACTTCTGAAAGTTACTGGCGTGGAAGACAGATACAGTTGTAATGGCACAGGAATTCCTGAGGATACAGCTACAGAGGTCCTTTCTGAAGGAGACTCTTTTTCCATAATTTCTGTAAAACGCATTGTTGTTGATCCAGAGAGATTAAAAGACATGATAGCCATTAAAAAACTGGGGCCCTTTCTAGGTAACACACGATTCATCATACTTGAATTTACTACAGTGACCAGACTCAGAGGATTATTTCTGCTTTCACTAACCTGAGAAGTGGTTGAATCTGTGCTGAAGGAACTTTCAGGATCTGTGAACACAGGCACTTTGATGGGCAGCAGAGTAGATTTAGGAAAGTTAATGGTATGAGGTGACTGGATGACTCAATGAAGAGAATGATGGTGATGGAACAGCTGCAAGAATGTCTGATCCTGAAGTGCCTTCTTTTGAAATGGAAGGTGTTTCTAATGGTATTAGCTGAAATGTCATAGCTGTGCTTGAATGTGTAGTGGACAATGTGGCAAACATACCAAGCTGAGGCAAACCTGACACAGCAGCCGGTTCATCTGCATCTTGAGATGATGACCTCAGAGGTGAATCAGCCGAAACTTCGGCAGGTTCCTGCGATGCACTGTTTCCACTGCCTTGATAAAGAGTGGGTGAAAGATTAGTCTGATCCATAGTTCTGGCACGCGTGCCTGTCAGTGTTGTTCTTATCATCTGAAGCAAGTTTGCGTTCTCTAAAGTCTGTCCCATAGAAATGTCAGCTACTGAGGCAGTCTTAGTTTCTGCAAAAGGCCGTGTTGGTGACAGTATAGATCTCCAGTTTGGAAAAGATTCTGTAGAAGCAGCAATGCTGATATGCTGTTGCTTGGTACCTGTAAATCAAAAAATAAAGTCAGTATTCTCTTCCCCAGAAGGAAAAGGAGAGATATTGTTGCAGTAAAACACAGCATCAAATACATTATCTTTAGTGAAAGTAGTGACTTTTTTTCATTCAAAAGAGATAAACATTCAGAGAAAGTTAAAGAACAGTGAAAATTACAATGTGATAGATTAGAACCTCTTGAGTTGTCTCATCTGACAGAAAAACATAAGATGAGCTTTACAGACAGTACAAATACTATTTTTAACTAGAATGGCTTAACATACTAAAAGATACCTTAAGCCTGGGACAATTCTTGAGGTCATCATAAGTGATCTTGTGTCAAAATATTAAGGAAGAAGCTGGGTTTAGAAGCGCTGTAGAAAGGGAACGTTTTTTGACAACCAGACCGCACTGCCTTGGCAAGCAGTCTGATACGGGAATAGAGTCAGTATTGGCTGGGTTCCTGCAGGATGCATCTGGAGGTGCTCATCGTGCCAGTTCTAACAATGTATGCAGTTGTAGGCACAAAAGGGAGAAAATGCAACGGGGAGGAATATGGGATGGCGGGGAGAGAGGGGGTAAAATCCAAAACAAATTAGGAAATTAAGCTCCTTATTTGCTATGCCCAGATGCACACACTTCAAATACCAGTTTATTCTACATTCAACACCATTTGTTGCCAGGCTTTGTTTTCTTAAAATGATTACAGTTCTTCTAAAAATCACAGCTTGGGAAACCTTACATTCTTACTAATTTAAAGATTATAATTAAATCCAAAGTACCATTTACATTTCTTTTCCTCCTCTTCTCCTCCCCTAGATCAAAACCGAGTGCTGGCACTTGCTCCCGTGCCAAGCTGTCCTCCCTTGCACAGCAGAGCAGACCGGGGTATCAACACAAACCCAGGGATCAATGCAGCCAACAGCCCTCAAGATGATCATCTTGCACAACCAGGAGCCAGCAGCAGAACATTCTAGAGCCCAAGAGAGGAAAATGGGTCATACAGCACCTATTCAAAACTAAGTTTCTTTGCTACACCAGCGTTGTGCTACAACGCCCATCATCCATATGCACAAGGCAAAGCAGAGGTATTTGACCAAGTCCTCCTGGCTCCTGTGTTCATTCAACACGAACCTGCTGCAGTTGAGTTACTTAATACATTCAGTGTGCACCTTCACACCAAAAGTTACAGATCTTCTCTTTTATCCCTTTATTTAATATCTCTATTTGACCATGGACGGCTGTTTATTTTTCTTTCACCAAGATGCAAGAACAAATGAATCTAGAAACAAGTATCTTCGGAAGCAGTTCCAGGCTGAAACCCAGAACAGAATTAAGTTTCAAATAGCTAAAAATAACCCCAGGACCTTGCACCTAATAGGAGCTTGTTTGGACCCTCTCCTTTTGGATAAAAGAAGACAAAGGAAGGCAGACACAGGACTACCTACAGCAAAAACGTATGCAGACTGCAGACCAAACAGGGATCATCCTATCTAGCTGCACCAGGTGACTTTACAGTGGGACCACCTCTAGATGATCTCAAGGCCTAGCAGGTGAGATGGAGAAACCCAGGAGAAGCAGCAGGAAGGACGAGAGGCAGCCGAGGACTCGGATCTAAGGAGAGCCTTGGGAGTTAACTGGAATGCCAGACAGTGAACACTGGGCTGTGCAGCTCGCAAAATCAGGCATTGAACTTCTGTAATGCCAACGCAACCAGCAAAGTCACCAATACCCAATCTGCTACATCTCTAAGAAATGGCCATTTCACCTTTGAAGTGATAGGCTATGCTGAAAACTGAATGCAAAGCCTTTGCATGAGATTCATCTAGCATGGGCGCAAATGCAAGTCCTGAAGGGGAATTAATCAAGTCAATGCTTTTTGCTTTCTAAAATAGCAAGATCTGTCAACATCAATCCATACACAATCTGTAACAATCTTTACATATTTCTTCACACTTCGGTTTAATGAGAATAATAACCAACAGAGAGTCAATGCAAACCTGAAAAAGTGAGGAATTATGTTACCACATTTTGACAAGGACTAAAGAAAAGCTCACAAAATGCAAAGAAGCTAAAATACAAAACAAAAGTGTCCTCTAACCACCATTTAATCCTTCAGCTCTTGTTTCTTCCACTTGATATCAAACCTGCAATTTTTCCTTTTATGTCCATTATTGAACTAAAGCTCTTGATTAATTTGAGATTTAAAAAAAAAAAAAAGCTAAAAAGCTAAAAAAACTATTCAATATTCTGCAACTAGACTGTGAGTTGCTGTCATTCTACTGCAGCAAGTTCTCTTTTGTTTCTAGCTCTACAGAAAGGTACTACCTCTCTTTTCCCTACCAGTATCTTTTTCAATCTTCCACCATAAGTACCAACACCAGCCAAATAACCCAATCAAAAAGCAAAATTACCTTTCCCATACATCAGATTTCAGCTGAAATACTTAGTCTTATTTAAACTGATAGGATGATAACAACTATAGATGCTAATTAAATACTGTGCAAACCAAGGCTGTGTCACTGGAACACCTTTATATCAACCTTCACCTCTACCACAACTAAAAATACTTGACAAAAGGAGAAAACCAAGTCAAACCAATAGGAAGCTTGCCATGAGAAATACGGCCTATATGAACTGCAGGGAAAATCCAAACCCTGTCGTTACACAGGCAATGTGGATTTAATTCCAGGCTCGTCAGTCAGTCAGTCTTTAGGAAAAATAATTCTAAAAGCAGCTTTAAGAAATAATTACACAGCTTGCTACATAGCAATTATAAACATCCACACATATGTAACCGAAGAGCCTATTTAAAGGAAAAGGACAACTGAGCAAGGCCATTTGCCACCTCTTGCAGTCCACCCAAGCACAGAGAGCACTTTGCTAGGGCTGCATCACCACCTCAGGACAAAGCAACCGCTGCATCCAGAAATGCTTGTTTCTTCTCTTCTCGCAGGGAGGAAGGAGTTCTTGAGTTAGGACAGATGGCTGCTGAAAGGTCAGGTGCGATCAGTATTGGATGGCACAGGCCAATAAACAAAAAAAATGAATCTCTGCTTCAGCAGTGGGAGAAGGTAACCCCTTTTCCGAAGGGCTGCATGATTTTCTTCTACTCTTGCAATGTCCAGGAATATCAGGCCTATACATAGTAACCCTACATCAGGGTTTACTAGAATAGATCTTTATTACTTAAGAGCTCTACAGTTGGAAAATATGGCACAAGAAATGGAGATTTCAGACATCAGAGGGTATAAAACATGCCACCAATTAAATGCAAATACTTGGTAAAGAGTGTCTAAAGCACCTATGTAGACAGCAAAATCTTACTGGTGGAACTGGTAAAACTTAATTATGGCTGATGCCTACATTTGTTTGGACTGTAGCACTTCCAAAACCCCAACTCTGACTCACAGCTTTAAAATACAGCAACTGGCTGCCTCTTAGTGCCCATTCACCTGGAGCAGTCACCAGCCACCAGAATCGGACATGAAAAAGTAAAAATCTCCCTCTCTCTCTCTCTCAAAAAAAAATAGGCCTTTTCTCCAAGGCCCTAAAAAACACCACATGGCACACAGCTATTATTATTTCTTTTTACAAAACCAGAAAAAAATATTTTGTTCTTAAACTACCAGCTACTAGAGTGGTCTGTTTAAACATATTTTCAATGGGGAAAAAAAAAATCTTCCTGGAGAGGTACCATACTCCACAAAATTTTCTCTTATACCAAATAAATAAATATAAAAAGTACAAAGTTAGGACTTCACAATAGAAAAATGTTTAAGTTAAAAAATGTGAATTACAAAAAAAAAAAGTGATTTTCATTATCTCTTCAGCAACACTTTCAGGATCAAAGCTTTTGAGAGACAGACATCTGGCTTTAGCATACTGCCTGCCTAATGATTTAAAAGCACATTCATACACATAGGAACGATGAGTACTCAAAGAACTTGATATATGATTTCATGCACAATGTAGAAAGAAAATGTAATATCAGGAACGTGCTACATCAAAGTTGCCAGTTCTCAGGATTTCACCCTGAGACCTGCAGGACTGAGTTTTCTACAAAAATCCATCCCTCAAATGAAACTGATGCTACTAATATTTCAGCTTTCATTTTTAAGCAATATTTGAATTATTGTGGCTGTAAGATACAATAACATTAAGGCATTTAAAAATCCATGATATTTAAGCAAATCATATTTGTCATTTGTAGAGGAATAACTAATGGTTTGCCTCACAGACTAAGGGTGGTACCAAAATCTGAATCTCAGGGAAAGTTTTGGGGCTTGCACCTTGCCTATTTGGACCCTTCTGGAGTTTGACAGCGAAGCAGAAAAAAAAAAAAAACACAGACTCCACTCACTTTTTCACCAAGAGCTCCACGTAAACATGTATTAAAAGCCCTGCTCATGCAACAGGGTATTATATGGTTGCAGCTAGATAATAGGAACACAGCTTCTTTCCAAAACTCCGCCATTGTAAAAGCCATTTTTTATTTGAAGTTCTATTTTCACTCACATACTTCAGTGGAGAACGTTTAAGTTCTCAATGGTTTATATTTCTTAATACCATACCTGCAATTCCAAAAATGAGACCACGAGGTTTTGCATTATCAAGAAAAGCCCATTTCAAGTTTCAAATTGTGTGCCACCCAAGTGCCCACTACCATATCTGTACAAGCCCCAAACTGCTTCAATGCGATCACTGTGCCAGTTTATACTCTTTTACCTTATAATAACTCAGCAAAACACAGGCAAGCGGCAAGGGCAGAGGAGCTCTCCCCTTCGTGGTGCCTGTTTCGAGGGGAGGCCCGGCCGGGCAGCGCGGCAGCCCGCAGGCCCACGTGCCTCTCCGGCCATCCCTGGCACAGCGAAACCGCGGCCGAGCTGGCACCCGGGCCGGGCCAGGCTGCCCTCTTACCGCGGCCTCAGAGGTGCCCTATACGCATGATCAACACAAGGAGAGGGCATTTCTGCAGGGCCTTTTGCTAGTCTCAACTTCTTCCTACTTCACGTGGATTCCACTGTAATCAAGGATAAAAAGGTGAAGACAGAGAAAGAAATGTAGGTCACGCAGAGAAAATACACTGTTTTTTTCTTGGGAGATGCTCCCCGCTGCGTATTTCATTATTGCCCAACTGCCAATGCTTTGAAAATATGAAAAGTTATGGTTTTAAAGAACAAAATAAATAAGCTACATCGATTTTAAGCTTAATATAATTGTAGTCACTCTAGGCAAATGTCAGTAAAGGCTACAGGATTTGCCTGGTTCCATCTTTGGGGCACATGGAGCAACGAGAGCCTTTTTAAAAGCGGGCGACGGAAGTGCAGGCAGCACTTGCGGCATTTGCTGCGCAACCACTGCGCCTTCCTGAAGAGAATCCCAAGGCTAAACCAGGAAACCCCTACGAGCTGCCACCGTGAATGAGCCAATAGCCAAACGCTGGGCTGAAGTACAACACACGCTTCTTTAGAAGGGAATTTTCTCCTTGGGAATGAATGAGAGTATGGACATACGCTCTCACTGAGAAAAAGTCCGTGCAAGGAGAATGTTTTCCTTAGATTTCTTCTTCTGAGCAGGTTTGACAGCAATGAAAGGCAGTTACAGAAGAGAGCTGCTTTTCAATGCTTTGTTTTATCTTCTTTTCATTAAAAAAGAAAAAAGGTAAAACCTGAAAAGAAAATCTTGTATACAGCTTCTTGATTTGTGCTATCTTAGGCATTCCTATCAAGAGGAGAGGAAACAATTCCAGTTGCAATGAAGTTTTCAGAAAGTTTCCTGAGGTCAATCTAGAAAGTCAGAGCAGTGACTGATTTTTTCTCCTAAGCAAGAAATCAAACTGCAGTTTTGGTACAACCTGCAAAGGCAGGCGTAATGTGCAAGATATACTGCAGCCAAAAATTACATCTTAATGAACTATGCACATCAGCTGTTAATTACAAAGCTTCTTGCCTGCTCTAAAACGCATGATGATTTGACTTAAGCTAGAAAGTACTGTGCAGATGTTTAAAAAAAGGGTTTTTTTTTCATTTTCTACGACTTCCACTGTGCTTTGCACAGCTCATTAACCTTTATTTTCAGAAGCTCCTTTTCTTGCTGCATAAAAGAGACAACAGCTCACATTTATAGTAATATGTCGGGTCCTTCACCTTTTCACCTCTTGGAAATCATTGCAAACACTATTTGACATGACACCGTTACTGTCAGTAATAAAATCAGCCATCCCGTTTGACGGAGCAGAAGAGGCTAAAAATAGAAGGGAAAATCAGTCCCTGGCAGTAAAAAGGTTAAATTACTGCCCAGTTAAATCCAGCTCTTCTGGAGTCACTAATTAAAAGCTAGGAAAGATATCTGGCATCCCTTTCTAATTCTGAAAAATATGGGAAATACCAGTAGACTGTGAGGTACCTGAGAGCACTGCAAAAACATCTTAGATCACAGCCTAGGCTCAAGCTCAGTTATTAGCAATGAGTTTCCAGTGAAGATTTGCAGGACTTCTTGAATAACACACACAGCGCTAAAGAATAAGTGAAGAATAAAGACAATAACCCAGGGAGAAGTTTCAAGACAGAAGGCAAGAACTGCCTGAACAAACTGGCAGTCACGCACTGGCCAAATTTTGCCATTTCACAGAGGTGAATGCAGAGATGATACAATCTTCTTGCAGATTTTAAGATGGAGTTTTGAGAAAATTCCTCTTAGTAAAAATACTCTTAAGCTTAGAGATAAGTGATGCTAAAAAACATCTTGTGTGTATCTCATACGAGGTTTATATTAATTAGATTGACCACTTGACAATAACGCATGTTCTGTACAGGGTGCCGAGGATAAACACACGCAGCACAGTTACCTTAGCTTTTTGCATTTCTTTGGCACTAAGGATATGTCTTACACACATTGACATTGCAAATGAGAGCGGAAGTGGTGAAGAACCACCCTGGAATGCTAACTGGAATGCAGAGCCACTTCTGCAACGAAGACCCAAACCAGAAGGTTCTCCTTAGCTTTGCCTATAAAGGCTGCGAGGGCACGTGATGGCTCTAAGCACATGGGGAGGAGACGACCAGAGACGGAAAAGAACTAATCAAGCCAAAGAACAATGCCAGAGCAGTAATATAATTAGCCTGGACTGAGGGGCACATTTTAACCCAGCTATTGTTACTAGGCTGCAGGTGTCCGTGCCTCCTCCAGAGCGCGGCCGCTGCAGCGCAGGGCTGGACCGCAGGACTGGAGCTGCCTGCGCCCGCTACCCCGCGTGCCGCAGCATCGTGCACAGGGCTCAGCGCGCGGGGGCAGCCACCAAACGCAGCAACCCCAAAGCTCACAAAGACCGAAACCCACAGGGAAAACAAGCAGATGTTTGTGGGTTCATGATAGAAAATGACTTAAATACTTCTTTTGAGAAGTTAAAAACAACCAATTAAAATGTTGTATCCCTTGCAGCAATTTTATTAGGTTGGCTGCCTTCTGCTGTATTTTGGTTCATGGGAGATATGCCCAAGTACTAACATGTTCTGTCACATCACACCTTACACAATTGTAAAATGGGCCTGCTAAGTAAGTAACTGAAAACTCTTCCACCTTGAATCCTCAGCTGAAAACTGTCTTCCTAATTTCTAATTCAACTTGGAACTAGAATCAGAAAAAGCCTGGCTGTGTGACCTATTTCGGATATAACCATATTTCTTTTCTCTTAAGCGCTGCCCTTTAGTTAAAGCTTCAGATTTTTGTCACTCAAAAAATTCCTGCAAGCTCTTTCCAACAACAGCCTCTAACCAAACCACATCTTAATTCTTTCCAACCACTCAGTTAATCGCTAGAGACACGTATGGTCACTTCTTTAAGAGAGAGCAAGCAGGAGAAAGGATCATGTGCTACTTAACACAGGCTTTTCCTTGCTGCGTGCACTGTGTGAACATTTTGCATTTATGTAACTGAATACCACGATTTTAAAGCTGTCGGGTGAAATAGGATTTTAGGAGCATTAGGCCTATGTTCTGTCAAACACAGGCACTGCAGAACATTTAAAGTTTTTTCCCCTCACTTGGTCTGTACAGCTGGGGCTACTGAGATGACAATACAAATGACTGAGAAATGACAGAAGGATTACTGGGGGAAATCAGTGAATACTGAGTATTTAAACAAACATCATTTCTCACAGTCAAGATTTACTGGCCTGAATGCTAGTAAAATGCAGAAGCATGTCCACAAACATAAGCACAGATGCAACACCTCACCTTTAGGAAAGGTAGTGCCTGTTCAAAGGCACTGCTTCATTTCTTTGCAAGTCAGGGAATTGTCACAGGAAACCACTGATTTGATGGATGAATCACCATTAAAAAGAACTAAAACTATGAGTAACAGAAAACCATACAATAAAAAGCTACGGTTTGAAAGTGTGGATGTGGAATATCTGCAGAGAATTCAAAGAGGCAGGCAGAGAATTCCAACAGAAAAAGGGTTGTTGATTATTATTTCCACTAGCCCTCCAGCTCAGATACATCTACATTGCCATTTTCAGGATGCCAGGGGAGTTTCAGGACTCTAGAATATTACTGCAGAAATAAAAACACCTGTATAGTTACAGATAAAACTGACCCCAAATTGTTAAGGAAAAAAAAAAAAAAAAAAAAGACCCTAAAAAGTTACTCAAGGGGAAAACCTCTCTTCCACCAAGCCAAACTTTTCCAAGTCTCCCTTGCAAGAAAAGTGGAGGGGGCAGGTGGGAAACTCACACTCACAAGACAAGGCCCAGCTTGATGGTTATCAGCACCCGCCACTAAAGCAGCTCCCACCCGAGCTGCAGCAGATCCCCAAGGAACATCCAGAAAAGTCACCCTGTGAAAATACAGCAACATGAAAAATCTGCTGAATGGGCTTGCTTGAAAAAAATACTCTGGCCTTGAACAGACAGTAACATCTGCAAGAGATCCAGCTTAGTACCTGAGCGCACCCTAACTTAGCACCTGAGCTAAAAGGCTCATTTAAATCATTTAAAATGAGAACATTATAAACTCATTTAAAATGAGAACAAATTTTTTATTTGCAGGAGAGGGCAGTAGGGGGACTGTAAGTTTTGATTATAGTCTATAAGCTTCCTTGCTGCCTTCCACATTAATCTTTTTCATGTTTTTAATAAAGCTGATTTGAAGCCTAAATAAAAATTAATAACTCATTTCATTCTTCTTTGACGAGTGCTTTATTCATTACCAAACGGTCCTTCAGGCAGACCATGAGATATATCCAGAATTCTCATTTTAAAAATCTAAATGATAAGTTTTCTGCACGCATCAAAGATTTGAATTTAAAAATTGTAATTTCAAAATAATAAATATTCTTCAGCCACATTTCCTTTCTGAAAATCACCAAGCATCATGTTCTTCATCCAGAAGCTTCTTCAACTGCAGTAACTATTCAAACATGAAGCATATTAAAGTTTTGAAAATAAAAATAGCTTTTGACAACAGAAGACAGTGTATTATGTGTCTTAATAACACCAGCCGCAGGAACTCAATTTTCGAAGTGTTATATTGAGGCTGCCCTGCTATAAGATAGGATAGTTTGTTGCTGGTACAACATTTAGCTTGCAGCTGAAAGACACTATTTCACATTTATCCCCACAATAAAGAAATGTTATGGAACAGCCATGGATAGGAAAGAGAGCCTATATAGGAAAGGGAGCCTATATTACGAGATAAGCCAGAATTTATTTAATCTCTCTCTCACTCCATGCGAGGAGATGTATTCTACTACAGCAGCATAATTTTCTTGTCATGGGAGTAAGGCTTTGCACAGCAGGAGAGGGAAGACATGAGCTGACCCAAGCTGTCAGTTCAGTGAGTTTGTGAAAATCATTTCAACTGAAATATGGCCTGACTCTTCTCACTAAACTTTTTTAAAAATGAATTACATAACTCATACCAACCTGTTGTAAACATAGCAAACTTAATCCCTGCCTAGTGTGAGCCTAATGAGCTAACTTATAGTTTTATAAATTTACACTCCAATAATTTTATAGCATCCTAGTCACAGGAGAGGACTGAAAGTGCTAGCATAATAACCAGTGTCCTGTTTTCTTTGCCCATCTTTTTTACTACACTTGCATAAGTCTGCCTTAATGCAAATAGGAATAAAGCCACATTATTCTGCTCTGGCTGTTCAAAATACTGTCATCATATGCAAGAAGACAGGTAACAGACAGTAACACTACATATTACAAATACGCAGTCAATCTGCACTGCAAAAAGATCCCCGATTTAAATTGGCACCCCTTAGATGAAAATACAGTACCCAGAGAAGTAGATGAGTAGATGGCAGACAGCAGGAGGCTGCACACCCCTGCTCAAGGCCGTCACAGCAC
Source organism: Tinamus guttatus (assembly GCF_059628265.1). Lineage (NCBI taxonomy): Eukaryota > Metazoa > Chordata > Aves > Tinamiformes > Tinamidae > Tinamus > Tinamus guttatus. Next base: position 14,045,217 of record NW_028288774.1, on the reverse strand, counting down.
CTTTGACATCTCTTAGCACTACCTTACAAAAGGAACATAATTCTCCTGTCGACGCACCTTGGAGCTGTTGCCAGAGCAGGTCTGGCACTACACAGTGGTACTACACAGATCCAGTTCTGTTTTCCAAGCTAAGTCATCCTGAGCTTACCAGAACCAGCCCCACTTGGGAAGCATCAAACGCCATGCAGTCAGCTCCCTCAGCACAATGAAAGGCCCGAATAAAACGCAGTGTATTCCCCCTCCTGTAAGCATTCAGATGTTCACCAGCCGGTCAGTTCAATCCCTGAGTGTACCCATTCTGAGACCTGCCGTGAAGTTGCCTTTGTTCCAGGGAACCATCACCAAGGATTTAACTACAGCTTGTCCAGCCATGAGCCCTTCCTGGCCTGTGGCTGCCTCAGGGAGACAAAAAAAAAAAAAAAAAGCCATCCCATAAACACAGAGTTACGTTTTGCACCACTCCAGAAAACATTACTCTTTCCTTACAGGATAGAGCAGGGAAGGCATACCACTGAGCAAAGACAAATACCCCAAAGGTAACACTCTCCTCCAGAATCACCCAAGGCCTCTGTGCCCAGTGAACAACGAGGCCGCAGAAATCATCTTTTGCTCAGCGCCCAGATGCCTGAGAATCCAAAGAATAGGCTCACTTACCTAGAAGCAATTTCCACACGGAAGGGAAGGAAGGGAAGGAAGCGAAGGAAGGGAAGGAAGCTCCTGCTGCTTGAACCAAGCTTGCGACATTCAGCATTTTAAAATTCTGAAATTGCACATGAATTCCTCATCTTACTGGGGAGTAACTGTCGCCTCCCCTCCTCCATCCTTCCTTGTTTCTGTTTCTTCAGGATATATTCACCAGGTTACCACGCTGACTCAGTAATTTTTCAGGCTCATTTTCACATAGATACTCACAGCTGGATCATCATGATAGACGTAACTTTGAACTCACTGGAGGCATGAGCATTAAAAATACACACAGAGAACTGCTTAGGACAGCTGAAATATCAAAACCACTCCAAAATCCCAAGTGAATCAGAAGGCACAATAAAGGAAGTTTCTATCTAAACTAAGATGCATCTACTTTTATCTAAGCTCCAGGTTCTCTCTCTTTTAAAAAAGTAAACATTAATTCAGTTACCCTAATTTTACTTTTCTTTGGAAAAAAAAAGAATTCATCCGCTTTATTTTTTGTTCTGCTTCCCAAATTGTTTCAAATACACTTCTATGGGCCATACATCCTAATCATGCCAAAATCAGTGTTATTACTATTTATTTAGGGCAACTTGTACAAACTTGGTGGACTAAATTCCCAATTTAGTCACCAAAAGGAAAGCGACCTCCTTTCAGAGCCCTTGCAGCTTCCACTGATGACACTGGGAGCTGCGGTTGCTCAGCACTTCCCAGAGACGTTTCTGCATCCCAAAATTCAGATCCCACACGCATGCACACTAGCTACTTGGCCTTAAATGAACTGGCTGCTGAATACAGGCACCTAGATTTCTAAGAAAATAAATTCAAACCAAGTGGTTCAGAACAAAGCATACTGCATTCCTGGGTGATTTCCTCCCTCTAGCCATCAACAATGGGGTCACTAAAAACAGTTTAAATTTTTATGCGTGTACATAAATATTAAAGATTTATTGGGTAACTCGGTCTTTGGCTTGTGGAATACATAAATACATTGTCACAGTAAGAAGGTAACACTCAGCAGAGCATTATCATAGTTTCAAATATTTTCAGGTGTTTTTTTTCCCTCCCCAGCCTTGCAACAACGAGATGAAAAGCTGCGGAATCCAGTTTCTGTCAAGGGGGCTGAAGCGCTCTGCTATTCCAGATACGGAAGCCCAACTCGCAGGGAAAGTCGCACCACGTAATGTTTAAAGGCCAGGTGAGACAATATTGTAACACAGGCTGTGAGAAGAAATGGGGAAAAGAGTTTAGAAGAAGACAGCTGAAATGCAAGAAGGAGCAAGGGGATGATGTAGAAAATGGAGAAATCTGTGGTGAGAGCAAGGGCCAGAGCCCATCAGGTGACACAGCCCTACCCTGTGAAGGAGACATGCCTTTGGGGACGATTCCTCCATGATTTCACATGCTGGAGGACTCTGACACTTACAAGTATTTACACACATTGAAGAGAGTTAGTTTCTCCTTCAAAGTTTAAAGACTATCAAGAGAAAAAAAAAAAAAAGGCAAGTTTTAACTAATTAATTATTTTAGCATATCCCAAGTCACTGAAGTCAGACTCTGTAACTTGCTGATTCTGAAAGCGTAGGAATGGCAGTTATGCACATGTACATTTTGTTTTTTCAGGACGCTACTAAATTTGCACAATACTCATCAGCTGAAGTGCCCGAACAAAGCATCTAGCAAGCAGTTGGCATTCTCGAGCTGCCAGGTACGCTGTGACCAGCATTCTCGTGCAGGGCACGGTCACTCTGCCCTTTGTGATCTTCAGAAGGAACAAGGCCACTTCTAAAATCGATGTATCGTGCTAGTCAAGATTTCAAATGCATTTCTTTTTTTCCTAAAATGGTCACTTTGCTGTTTATCTTCAAGATATAGGAAATTTAATGTTAAAGTAACACACATTTGCGGAAATAAACACAGACAACCTCCAAGCATATGCTGGTCTGACTGATGCTAAAATTAATGCAATGAAAGAAAATTTCAAACAAGCTGAAGATAGTGGGGAAGAGTTTTCTGTTTCAGAAGTAGTACAATTAAAAATGCAGTTTCAAATTATTATCAAAATCTTATTATGAGCATTTCCTTATGTTTTTATACCAAAACACCTTTCAAAATCTCATGGGGAAAAAAAAACAGAATCCTTTACACTTAGAAACTAAACAGGACGTGTCTTCTTCAAAATGCTGAGCATAGACCAGCTCTGCATTGCCCTTGCTCCTAAATTGATTTTTGTGACTACACCAAGTGCTAAGCTGTAGCACTTTCAAATAGTAATGAAAAAGACTGCAGGCTGCACAACAGGGAAAGCATAACAATTTCCCTGCACATTAAACTAGAAAACACAGATTATAAACAACTATAGACAATTACTTTACCCTGAAATACAAGAATAAAGTAATACTTTCTGTACACGCCAAACAAAGTTGCACGCGTGTATGCTGCTTTCTCCAGGCACGTATCCATCTAGCAGTTGGTTCTGTTTGGGCTCTGCACAGATAGAGCTGCTTGCTCTCACTTAAAGTTTAATAAACTCTAGTAGTTCTCTGAAGTCCACAGAATATGAGGCTGCCTGCATATACTTTTAATTGGTAATTCCTGTTGGGCTTCCTCTCTGTGACCGATCACCATTCACATGGGCTCAGGCCTCCAGCAGAGACAGGAATAACTTATCTGACTTTCTGCAACTTTAAGTGGATTCCCACCCCTAGACCTTCATATCCTGGCACATTCTTCATGCCTGTAATTGGCAAAATGTTTTAAATTTACTTATTGCCCCCTAATCCAGTTCTTCCTGCCTTTACCTAGATCTCTCTTATTAACATTTTTCTCTGTAGAGGACATGAAATCTAACAGGTAACCTTCTCTATTCCTGCATTTAACCTTTATAATGATCTTTCTTTTTCAGGTGTGATCTTATCCACCTGCACACATTCTGACTGGTGTTAAAATCAATACTGTGCCATGAGCGAAATCAAGGCCAGACTATTTGCACAGTTTGCAGAGAAACATTTCAGTATTCTTTTCACCCATCCCTAGTTAAGCAACCCAGCCTTCTCACAAAACAAGCAGCTTCCTCCTCACAACATCCACTTCAAACTGCAGAAGACATTTTTCTCCTGCTAGCTCATGCTGCAAAACAAATCACTCCTTTAGGACAGATACTTTTCTAGCCTAGAATGCTATATATGTTCCCAAAGTACCAGTGTGAGTCTTTTAGCGAGCTGTCAAATTGGCCAGTATCTATGCCCAGCGGGCATAAATCAACGTGCCTCCACATTTGTTGCTTAAATCTAGTGTATCTCATTGTTTGCATTTCCCATACTTACTAAAATGCCTCCCATGGCTTCCCGTCTCCCTCATACTACGGAATTACTGATCCTTACTTAAGTGCAATTTAGTTCTTCCATAAATCTCTTTGCTCCCAGTTCTTCTCACTCACTAGAGAGCAACCATGTTCACTTCTTTCCCATGTTTTAGGGGCAGCATAACAATTACTGCCTCCCATGGGCCTGATCACAAGACATTGAGACCTACACAGAAATCTCCCACTGACATGGGCAAGTTTGCAATTATTTTCATCAAATAGTGATGTTCTTTAAACATTCTTCAAAACACTTGTTTTGGGAGATATTTCATCTTCAGTTGTTCCACCTGTTAAGTATTACTTCATATTGCTGTGCCTTTAGATAGTACCACAAAAGAAAACTGTCACACTGTCAAGCACAGCACAATACACATTATAAATAGGCCTCACCTGATTTTGAGTTGAATATTCCTCTTTTATACTAAGTATCTAAGCATCTTTAAAAGGCCTCTGAGAATTATGATTGGTAAACATCCATGCACTTCGATTCTTCCTTGTTTTCATTTTTATCCATGACAGACTCCACTGATAGAGAGATGCAAAACCTCTTTGTAAAATAGTACACAAACATTTGACCCTAGGTTTGTGCTAGGTTTTACTTAAAGAAAAGTAATTCCAAGTGCTTAGCTCCCCTACACCAATTTACTTAAGTACCCCACACGGAAACCTCTGTATCTGAGAAACAGATTGTACTAATACGAGCTACCCAAGTATAATTTGGCATACTCCATCTGAACAGCATGAAGGCAAAATACATGAGAGACAACACAGATCTGTAACAAACTCATTTCCAATCCAGCCTGAAGTGATAGCGCGAGCACAGAGTTCCCTTGTCTCGTCTATGAGGAGATCATAGACAGCCTAATTAGGAGTTGAAAAGGAGGACATAATGAGTGTGGGGTGCTGAAATTTCCCACTAACCAAGAACACCTCATGAGCTGAAGATGCTGGCTTCTCCTCCTCAAATCATATGCTGGCAGGAGCTCGTCAGGTTTTCTGCAAGCACTTCCAAGGCAGCAGCAAAATCGTTATCTCTGTGAAATACTGAGATTCATTATATTCAGTCTCAATGACTCATCTTTGCTTCTCAGCACCTTCTTATACTTTATTCATTAATATGCATCATAGCATTTCACCATTTCTTCTTGTCTTCACTTTAATAAAATGATAGATTTCAGCACTAAAACAATATATATTTAAATACGGAGGATAGTTTAGAGTTTAATGCTGAGAGCAAAAATGATATGGAAGACACTCAAGAATGAGTGGTTACCTCAAAGCATGCAGAAGACATGCACCATAAGATAAAAGGCTAGCTCTTTTCTTATTGTAGATACTTTTGCTGAGCGTGAAGAGATCTTCCTCTCTTCCGCAGAAGCCAAAGTGTTTGAGATGGATAAATAAGAGTCAGAAGGGGTTGGGGGGGGAGGGGGGAACCCTCTGTCCTTTCCCTGCGAGAAGGTGACTTCACATTCTCCTGGAGAAGCCCTGCTCACCAGGAGACAGGCTCCGGCCGTCTGCCTCTCATCCTCACTTGCTGGCACTGCTTTACCTTACAGGCAGCCTTTCACCCTACGTGAACTCATTTCCACTTCGCACAGCCTTAGCACCAGCTAGATCCCTTTCTGACAAAATATGCATGCCAATGTTTAACAAAATGCAACAGGGTTATCAGAAGACATTGCAAAATTTCCCCACCACCAATGTTCTTTGGAGAAGAGTCATTCAGTTTCAGACAGGAGGAACTGAGCAGGGACACCTCATATCATTGCTGCATGCTTTGAATTAATTAAGAAGAAGAATTTAAAAAAAGGAAAAAAAATGAGAGCACTGAACCAGAACGTGCACAAATAATCTATTTGCCAAAAGATCACAGCCAGTTCCAGACTACAGCCACCCTTCCCACTCTCCTCATATTCCACAGGCAGAGCTCAATCGGATTCAAGGACTGCACTTCACACCCATAGCATCAGCAGGAATGAGTCTTGCTTTGTCCCTAAACATGCAGAGTCTGCTAAATCTTGAAGGGAATGAAAATAATAAGAATAATTAAAAACAAGTAGCCATTGCTTTTTTTCTCTACTTATTATATCCACTTAATTTACAGCTGTGAAGTCTTTTAATTAAAAAGCTTTGTAAAATAACTACAATTAAATTCTTCTGCTATATATATATATATATTTTTTTTTACAAAACTGCTACCTGCATTTTTCACAAGTCATGTGGTCTAAGATCTGGATGACAAGAAAAGTGGAAATCTTGTGTTTATAACATAGCTCAATTTTACAAGCAGGAGAGAGATGTGCTTTCTTTTTTGTGATTCTGCCATGAAATGTAATGAAAGTTCCCTTATTTCTAAAGAAAGGGCTGTGATACATCAAGCGGTTGGGCCTGTAAAAGCTGCTTCTTGACTGGCAGATACCCACTGCAGAAAAACTGTGGATGAGACACAGTCTTTCGTAAGCAACAGGTATAAGTGCAGGGAATTACTGAACTGGGGTCTGGAAGCTAAAAGGGAGGAAAATCACAAATTAATAAAAGTGGAGAAACTGTTCTGACGCAGGGCGCCTTGCTAAAGAGGGAGCTCTCTGCACCCCTGCCATCGTCCCAGAGATGCAGTAGCCCCTTGCAGTTCTTCTGTCACCTTGAAATACACATTTGCAGACTAGAGCACCTGCTTCTCTTGATTAATAGCCCTGCCCTCAACTACTCCGTGGCAAACGCTTACAAAAAAGGAGCTAATTATGGGAGTTGTAAGAGAGGAAGAAAAATCATCCTCATGGGGCAACTGACCTTCTTGCTTTGATGAAAGTTCCTAATAGGTTTAGCAGGTTATTATTAAAAAAATTTTCTATGCATGGGATTTTCTTTATAATCCACAATCCTACATTCCATAGTAAATGCACTTTTCAAATAAGTTAAATAGCATCATAGTTTTAACATAAGTGGCCACAGGATCATGAAAGCATGTATTAAATGATTAATTTATGTTCATGCACACATTTATAGAGAACACTGGAGACAGCTGTAGAATCACTATAGCAAATATTATGAAAGATAACTTTAAAAGACAGAAGCCCAATATCGCTTGTATTTAAGTCAAGCTAAATTTACAAGACAGACCTTAGGGACTTACAAGGAAGGTGCATTTATATTTATGAGCTCCTCCTTATTCACTGAGATGCGTGTGCTGCTTTTGCTGCTCCAGCAGCAGCCCTGTCCATGGTCATTTGATGAATGACAAATACGCTGCAGCTCCACCCCACACCTCCTATCTGCTCCTATTCCTTTCGTGTTCTCTATTCTTCAGAGCAGCAACCATGTGCCAGGGAAGTGCCTAATGCAATGGGGCACCAACCTGGCACATCTCTGAGCAGCCCTGAAAATCAGTAAGATGGAGCCATGAAGCATCGCAGTATCTGAATGATGAAATACAGGCCTACCACAATTTTTGCATATATTATTACATATGAGTATGCAGATAGTTGCAGATTGACAAGCCCTAAGCAAAACTACTTCTTATTCCAAAATTTGAAAATACAATGTGGAAAAAGAAAACCACTACAAATGAGTCCCCCCCCCAAAACTAGCACAATTTTTGGTTCTTTCTTTTCAAGTTATTAGGCATGATACATACTGATGCATTATGTAAAAACAGATGACTGCTTTCTCATTACCATTAATATACCTGCATGATTCACTGCCAAATTAAAACTAAATAAGAATTACTTATCACTTTCATATGTAAACCAATATAAAAAATGGCAAATATTTTAGAAATTGTTTTTCTAAAGAGAAATTTTCCGTTTGGATTCCATCCCTGATCATTGCGCATATACAAAGGCCTAACACATTAGGCAATAACAAATACAGGTCATCAATGCCTTACATGGGCTTTCCTTAAAATCTGCAGAAACACAAGGAGAGATTAATTCACAAAACTCTGAGGTGAAGTGGTTATGCAGATTTGAACTGTTAGCATCACAGGGTCATCCCCTCTGTCTTGTGCTACCAGCTATTAACTGGAAAATTCATAAATGCAGCTTCACAGCACAGCACATTTTTTACAACACGAGGTTATTTTTGCCATGAACAATACTACTGATTTGAAGAACTAATGAGAAATGTCATTTTTTCTATTCTTTATCCTTAGAGTAAAGATACAGGAAGACACTCAAATGTCGTCAGTTCAAAGCAGACTAGTATCACTCACGTTTTGATAAGACAACCTGAAGTCTTTAATCATGGTATTAAAGACACTTTGGAGCAGAGACAGCGCATTTAAGGCTTAGTTGACTAAATATACAAATCCATGTTTTATAATTCTAAACATTATGTAGCTATTTACCTTTTAAAATATAAATTAGTAGTTATGTGAGTATACATAAAGGACTCTGGAAATAATATGTGAGGTAGAACAGTGATTTGACTTGCTGGAAGGCTAAGCATTTACTCCTCCCCATTGACTGGTAGTCACACAGAAGGGGGCTTCCCTTTTTCTTGAAGGGGCGAAGATTCAAATTCATAAAATCCCTGTAATGATGAAATCCTGCAGTTTGCCCTGATTATTCCCTTCAGAAGGGAGCTGGCAAGACTTGCACGTCTCACCAGCTCTTTCTTTGCTTCTTCCTCAAGTGACTGGGTCTTTAAGACTAAGAAAGTCATAGTAAGCTAACAGGGCCTAACCGGAAAAAGAAACCCATGCGAGTGCACATATACCACCTGAGTTTTTTCTAGGCCACAAATCTTTAAAATGAGAGAAATATACAGCATGAGGTGTAAATGCTAAAAAGGCATACTATCCAGGAAATGTGATTCATTCCCACTGTTGATCTCCTGCCAAATACTTCCTCTTCCCTCATGTACCTGACTTATTCCCATTAATTCCTTTCAGAGAGCTACTTTTACAGTGCAAAGCCTCAAACATAAAAAAAAGCTGCTGTTTTATCGACTGTGTTACACTATCACCTTACTGAAACTGCAAGGTCACAGCAAAGCAAATCCATTTGCAACTTCAGCATGAAACTAACATAGCTCCATGTAACACTTTATGGGAGGGGGATTTTAAGATTTAAAAAATAAAGATGATTTCATTTGTTCACACTCTCCTGTCCACATATGCACAAGCACTAGGGTACACACATCCAAGTATTCTGCACAGCATTTGAGCTGCAAGACATAAAAACCCTGGCAACTGGGTCAGCACAGAGAAGATGAAGCCTCAGCTCACGTCCAGCACTTACCGCCACGTGCTGCTTCTGGACGGGCTTTTTCAATGAATAAGAAGCTGACACTGAGTTATGATCTTCTGCCTCTCACAGGGGTGGTCTTGGGCTCCAGCCTTGCTCTTTATGTGTCTGCAATCCTCTGTCGAAGCAGATCTCCAATGCTCAGGCTACAGTTGGTCCTTCCCTTCATTCTGGGCATAGGATCTCCCTTGTTTTGTGATCTTGGTGCCCCAAGAGATGTCTGGATCCCTATAAACTGAATCAAGAGCAAACAAACACTTGCCCTTTCTTACATCCATTTTTAATGCTGTTCCTTCTGTTGTTTGCATTCCCAGTTATTTCAAATTTCTAGAAGAGAGTACTATGAAGATGTGTTCTTAGTGTTTTTCAGTGCTAACTGTATCATCCATTACATAATCTGTTATATAATATTCCATAATACATTTTGAATGATACTTTGGCTTGAGGTAACTTAGTACTTTTTCCAACATAAATGCTAAAAGGCAAGGCAATGTCAAACAAATGGAAGCTTTTCAGCATGTAGACGTCTTACAACAGTGGTTTCTATACCTTTATAAATAACTTTATATCTCCCATATGACATGGAAACACATATTATGCAATATTTTATCTTTACTAATACTAAAGCAATGTCCAGTAACTACAGCGGAATCAGCACAAACTAGGACAGATACATGTGTGCATAGCTCAAATAAACAATTTGTTAGAGAAGGATGAAGTGATAATAGTCTTATAAATGGACTGTCAACTACAGCAAAACAAATCAAACTTCACAGTTTTTCCTCAATTATCACTGTTTAATTGCCTGACAGACTTACAGGCTGATACAAGCTTCTGGAGGAAGAGAGCCTCAGAGGATGGGTTAGAATATTCTTGGAGAAAACAACCAGCCTCAGAGGAGACAGCTGCCATTCTGCCATCGGTATCATCATTTGGGAGAGAATTTGCAATTCATCTTTGGAATACACTTAAATGCTCAGAAAAAGAACAGTCCCCATTAGCACTAAATGCTAACAATAATATTTAAGTAACACCACTCGCATGGGCAGTGTGGCTAAGGACCTTTTTCTCTTACAACCTAGAGAAGAGCAGCATCCACAGAAAGACAGAGCCTGCCCAGCCAAAGGGAACTTGCACGGGCTGGAGCCGAGGGGATGTGCATAAAACCAGCAAGACAGAAGGACTCGGGGAGCACGTAGGTGGTGTGTACCAGCAGGAGATGTGAGAGAAAGAACTGGCACGGGGGGGCTGGAAGAGTGAAAATTATGCACCCACATATTTTATTTCTCCTTTTAAGGACAAGTAATGGTTCACATATGCAATGTGACAGATGCCTAAAACAAACTTAAGTCATGGACAACAGTGAAATATGAAGAACATTTAAGCTTAATCAGCAAGATGACAAAGGTCTGTAATGCTATCTGACATCAGGTGACATAGCTGTTAACTGAAAGGATCAAGCAAATGCACCAAGAGCAGTTGACCCAGGCAAGGTGGGAAAAACTGCAGCTGCTGGTTTTGGTGGTGTTCCCCCCCACCAACACACTCCCTTTTTTTCTTTAAAGATTATCCAAGAGAAATGGATATTTTCATAAAGTGTATTTTTAAAATATTGCTCATATAACTGTCAAAAGAGTCATGACAAAAATGCAGCACCAACAACTTACAGCAGTATGCGAAGGGACTCACCCTCTCTAAAACTGAGATTGTGGGATTTTTCAGTGCTGCAAGTCAGGTTGCATTCCAACATGCAGGGCAAGCAAATATTTCACCTGCTAAAGATGATGCAGTCATATTCCACTGAGAAGCTATTTTTTTAAATGGATGCCTAATTTATCTGCTTTAAAGTCACAGAATATTTAAGCATTTCCGTGCTTCCTGCAAATACATAACCTTGCTACACAGTTATATCAGGCTCCGACAAACTCGAGACTCGCAATCAAAACTCTGAAACTCTGATTTGACAATTACAAATGGTCTCTAATTAAGCACCAAGTAGTTAACTTTGACATAACAGTGATCGCATTTTGTGTATCCTGTACATTCAGCACCCAAAGGAATCTCCCGATACTTCTGCAACTCTAAAATTAATTCAGAACTGCAGGCTTCAGGCTTTTGACAATAATTCATCCTGTGATCCTCAGGAAGGCATTTAATTTCCCTGTGCCTTTGTCCCCTACTTGCAATATGTGTAGAAACAATCATTTGAGAGACAGTAGTCACAGAATTAATGTCAATATTTGCAAAGACTCAGTTAGATCCTCAAATACACACATGACATATTAGCACATGAAATGCTGCTTCCATTCATTAAACAACACTCACAAAGTGGTTTTACCCGAAGTACGGTTCCACCAAAGCGTTACCATTCATCCTCTTAGAGGTTCCCTGGCAAACAGCGTAAGATAACATATAGGACACAAAATAAACACATCTTGCAGAAAATCCAGCTGTATCAAATAGATTTAGAGCTGCTGTTACAAGTGTGATCCAAACAATTACGGTTCTTGTGAGCCAAAAATGAATCTGCCAAATAAACTAGAATTTGCAGGAGACTAAGAGGTCTATAGTGCTGGGATGAACAACCTGAGTCTTGTCTTTGGCTTTTTTTTTTCCCCAGAACATCTATATAGTCAATAAACAAGTAAATAAATAAAGGAAACCAAGTCCAGACTGAGAGTTTCAGTATGCCCAGATGGCCCTCAGAGCCACATCTCCTGATCAACCCATGACAGACAAGGTATGCTATCCCAAAAAACCCCACTGCTGCCCGTAATAACCACTCCATGGAGCCTCTCTGCACGGGATGTGCTGAGCAAAGGACCATGCTGCACTTGGATGCGTTCGTAGCATCGTTCTGTCTGTAGGTACCTACAGACAGAGCCATGTCACTGTACTTTCCCTTTTCAGATTATTTGTAGAGTACCATATTTGCAGAAGGATAAGCAGAAATGACCCCAAGTCTATTGATTTTAACTCCCCTGGTTTCAATTATGTGACAAAATTTCAACATTTATAGAAAAGTATCATTCAAAAGAATCCTAAGAAAAAATCCTACTCGAAAATACAATCGTTAGTGAAAGTTTAGACATCTTCAGACTTGAAAATGCTGTCATTACCAAGGAGACCATCTCTGGGAACGGGGAGCAAAAAAGAGCCTTGTTGTGTCAGAAGCAAGATGTTTGCATTTTATTCTTGAACATTCGATTTACAAAACACATTAAGTGAATGGCACAAAATACCCAGAGTCACTTGAGAATTGAGTAGAAGACAAAAACGACTCCAAACAGAGCAGTCAGGAAGGTTCTGCACCAACACCAGTAGACTAAAAAAGACACACAAGCACTGTGGGCTGTAGGAGAGGGACTACTTTTCTAGCTTTAGCTTGGTATTTGCACATCAATTAGTGGAACGGAGCCCTGGCTTATATATGTTTATATAAGAAAAAGTGAAGTAGTTAAAGCAAATACATAAAGTGTGTATGAAACCTCTGGTATGTAATTCCAGAGCATCCTTCCTTGTGTGAAAGTCAGTTATGACGCAAGCACTTAAAAGCCACAGAACTAACGTGGCCTGAGGAGCTTCACAGGGAAGATGCAGCTATTGCTTTGACAGGCAGTATCGGACCTCTTATTCTTTCCACCATGAAAAAAGATATATAAATACTGCACAAAGCTCAACCAACCCTGGCATAACCAACTGCTTTAATATTTAAGTGTTTCAAAAGGCCCCTACACCAGGTCCCTCTGGCACGGCACAAAGCGCCCCACCATGTCCTGTGGGCAGGTTTGTGTTTGGTAACAGGACAGGAGCATTTTAAGCGGCAAGGCGCACAGATAACAGCACAAGACTGCAGGAAGCAGACTCAGCTGCACCGCTCTCCCAAAACACCGCTGCTTATTCCATAAGACGGGGCGCTGCATCCTCAGAGAAATGTGGCAGCCTCCTGAGCTGCGGCACACACAAGGCAAACCAGATGCTCCCAGGGGAGCATTCTAGCACTTCTTTCCAACTTTGCAAAATTTACTATGCAGCAATTTACTAAAATTTTTGCTGGACAGATGTCTACTGTGGTTGCACATAGAGGAAATGAATGGCAGTTTCGAAGGAAATCAAAACCTAGAAAAACAAAGGAACAACCTGTGGTTAAACACAGAAACCCTACAGACAGTTCAGCCTGGCATGAGCAATCACAGTGCTGCCTCCCCTGCCGGCATCCAGTGCCCGCGCAGGCCAGCGCTGCAGGGCCAAAGGGAAAGGCAAAGCGCCCGCACAGTGCAGGAGAGGAGCGCTCCTGCGCGGCCGGCCCTCTGCACGCTCACGCGCAGCAGCACGCTCTGCTGCTCTGCCCGGCTGGCTCTGAAGCCAAATCCAACTCATAAACAACTACAGATGTGGGGATATCAAGAGCTAGTTTCCATTTTGTTCACGTATTCTGAAATCTCCGTGATTTTTAATCCATTAAGATATGTCATGCAAAAAAGCACTCTGTATCGGATCAAATATTCACTAAAAACAACTTTAAGATTATCTCCTCTGGAAAAGCAGCTACTGACCTTACAGAACTAAAAGAAAAAAGGAGTGAAAAAAGAGAAAAACATACACTTACATACCAGCAAATATATGTATTTGCTTAAGATACCAGTCCGTTATAATTGTCAAAACAATCATTTCCACATGTAAAAGCCACAGTTTGCTCACAGGCAGTCCTGAATAACCCAAGCGTATCAAACCAACACAGCTTAACTACCACAAAACGAATGCTGTTTTATATCTACTATTTTTTATTGCTTGGTATTAGCATCATAATAGGCTGGTGATTTTAGGATTTAATATTGAAGGCAGATATGGATACTCTGAGCTGAGCAAATAGTACTGAAAAAAATAACTTGCAAAACAAGACTGCAGGAGTCAGCACCCACACAGACGACAAAGCAAATACTAAACCAATACAGCATTTGAACTCACCACAAGTGCCTCGGGGTCAGATTTACAAATGATGCACTTAAGTGCCTAGTAAGATTTGCAAGAAGTGCCAGCTAGGACAGCTGCCTAACACCTCTGGACTTTGGAAGTCAGCAGCCCTTCCAAGGGTGACAGCCTCTGAGCTGAAATGACTCTGGAGCTGCTGCGGTGCCCGTCTGTACCTGCGGGCATTTCTACAGCCTCCAGGCTCTGCGCCTTGGAGACCATCGCCTGAGCGCTGCTGACCGAAGGACTCGTGTTACGTTTTAAAGTGAGCCTAGGAGATTCTTAGGTAATGATAAAAAACACTGATCTGAAAACCAGACACTGGAATCACTCCTTGCACAGCACCTTTGCAGGGCTAATGCATGAAGTTGATTACAGTTAGCAATTGCCAATGCATCTCTCACAGAGAAACACTTACTCCCAAAAGAATGTAGTGTTTCACAGCACTGCGAGGTATCTTGGAAGACAGAATAGATTCCGTTATCTTCTCCTGAAGCGTGCACTGAGCCTTTTCTTTTTTTTTTTTTTTCTTTTTTAATGGAATGTCAACAGCATTGTAGAAAACTGCTGAAAAGTATCAATTACTGCTACAGTGTTAAATAAAGGAGTACGTGCTGAAGTACAGTTGTAAACACGTACTCAGCAGAACAAGGCGCGTGAAATGAAAGAGAACTATCGCACACATATATGCATTTGTATGAACAGAACCGTGCGCTCACAAAATGTTTGTTTCAAATACAAGAATCCTGGAAGCACAGACCAGACCTTTTGTCAGGGGCTAAGGTATGTTCCTGGGTACACACCAAGCCCAGTTCTATTATGGCAATACTTTCAAAAGCCCAGCTCATTTATCATCTTCTTACCTGACTCTCCAGCATCATCAACTTCCACCACCTACATCCTCCGACCCCCACGAGCTCCCACTTTTACCTAGAAACCTCAGTTTCTTCACAGGTGTCCTCTGTGCCAGTTAACTAGCCGCCCCCAAAGACACAGCCTAAAACACACTCCTGCAGGCTCAGAGCATCAGAGGAAACAGAAGAGAGGGCAGGAAAATAATTGCTATCATGTCTCTTTTTTCTTTGCAATCAGATATTTTTATGAAAGCTGGAAGAATGTAATATGACAGAGATTAATTGGATGAAAACTGGAATTGAATATTGGAAGTTGCATTTAAAATTGCTAAGGAAGGTTGTATGTTTGTCTTTCAAAGGGACAGATATCAGAAAGACAAATAGAATCAACTACATTGGTTTTGTTTTCCTAGGAAACCAAGCAAAATGTTTAAGGATGTTAGCTGCTGTTTTCTAGCAGTGCTTCTTCAAGCTTGCAAAATGCATTGCAAATTGATGTATTTACAAAAATCCCACAGAAGTCAGCAACAGTATTTTTTGTTGAAGATTTCAGCAATCTATCAATTACTATCAATTAGTAAACTGAAGAAGAGAACATAAAAATGCATCAGAGTCCTTTAAGAAGGCTCTGGAATTTATCCCTAGTGGTTTAGACATACCGAACTTCATGGTCACTGCTTCCGCTGATTTTATATGAGTTTTGTGCCAACAATTAAGCACGAAGACCCAAATGTAACTCAGCAACAAAATGCTGCATTTGTTCTTATAACAGTAAAGTCAGAACTAGCTATTAAAAGAAGTTGTAGCAGATGACTCCGTCCTGAAGAATCACAGGCAACAAATTCACAAGGCAGTTTTGTTTCATAACTTAAGTCCTACTTACTCCTTCTTTGTCTATTCTAATTAATCCTTGATACGGAATTAATGTAGAAATCAAATAAAATGCTCAGGAAGCTGCACGAATCAGCTGGCCTGAAAATAAGGATTAAAACCATTAGGTAAATACATTAATTTAGAAATTTTTTGAAATGCATAATGAGCTCCGGTTGAGCAAATGTATAAACAGAAAGTCCAAATGTCCTGACGCCAAAGAAAGGAGCTGCCCCTTTAGGTCTTAAAGTGGTGTTTCACATTAACTTTCCTACAGAAACTTCTCAATAGCAGCAGTCTTCACAGCACATGGCTGATTTCAGTTGGCACTGATGATTACTACATTACAAGTCTATACTTTTTCTTCTCTATTGCATACTGAAAAAATGTGATTACACCAAGTCAGTTAATTGAACATAAACTTGCAGTGGGTATAGAGCACTGAAGAGAAGGAATGAAATTCTTCTAGCATTAGAAAATCTTTAAATGAGAAAGATATTCTGTAATTAATAAATCTAATTTGAAGTGGTACACATTTTGTGCTTAAAAAGCAATGTTATTTCTACAAAGATACACTGGAATGCTCAGACGTACGTATAGAAGAACTTGTTCAGCAGGTGAAATCTGCTCATCAAAGCAAGTTTCCAGGCATACAGCACTAAAACTGAACTGGAACTGGGACCCCGCAACATCACCCTGAGCAATCCGTAAATAAAATACAGATAAACTTAAAATGACTTAATGTGTAAAGAATTACCTGCAAAATCCAGTAGTTTACTAACAGATGATGTAAAGAAAGAAATACGTATTTTCAGAGTTAACTGTCTCCATGTTACTTCCTGTTAATGGCAAAGAAATCAACTAAAATTTTTGTAAGAAGAAAAGCATGAATCAATATACTTGATTCTCTTCACTCTAAACCAAAGCATATCTGTATTAATTACGTACATTATGTATATATATGTATGTAAAATATGAGGGAAAGACCTGCAAGACTTGTCAAATGCAGATATCTCCCTTCTAGAAGGAGAAATCCACAACAAGAACATAATAATTACAATAATAATGATGTGTGACTCTGGACTGAAAAAAGCTCAAAGTATTCTTCAAAATGACATATCTAGACAGAGCAGAAGTGCAGATATCTCAGCATTTTAACAGTTTAACTAACACATATAATCTTTAAACCTGTTCTCTGGCTCACAATCGTTATCTACTGAAATGACCCACCATTTATTAGAGGGGAAAACCTAATTTTAAGAAAGCACAGGTAACTCAAACAATGCATGACAGTTATTTAGCTTCAAGATTATCCTGTCATTTACATTATCTTAGTCACTGAAGGACTCAGCAGACAACTTTAACACTACAACTTGTTAGGTGCCTTAAAACGATAACTTATTTCTGTAGGCATATGCTTCAGGAGAGCACCAGTGTCTTCCTACGTGTCTATTTAGCATCCTCTGTAACAACTGGGTCTTCACAGCAAGCCACACAGGCAAAACTCCCCTTATGAGAACGCACCTCCCAGGTGCATCTTTATAATCTTACTGGGGATTTCACAAGAGAACTAGCCCATACTTCAGATACAACTTGCAGATCAGACTTTATGCACTGGAGGTTCAATCCTTTCCCACTGAGGTCAGCATGATTTCTCCTACTGCTTTCTATCTGAACGGGGTCAAGCGAGATCTGAAAGGTAAAATAATCAAGTACCATGGCTAGGCCTAATTAATATGGAAATACTTTACTAGTTTAGGTAATTCAAATTCTAAACAGTGAATTTAGGCTGGCTACACAGATGTTAAGAAATATTCTGTGTGTATGCATAAATAACAATTTCAGCAAAAGCTGCCTAGAAAGACAATTTTAGAACCAAAATAGCACTACAGAAATTATACAGGGAGATTTCTCTGATTGGATAGTTACAATAATAGCCACAGAAATTTACTCTATATATACTCTGCATAATATGCTGCATTATAGTAGCCTACAGTTAATATTGTTGAAATCAAATTGCATTCCCAGAGTATGCTCATGCAAGATTATCACTTTGTGATTATTTTAATTATCTGCATTATATTGAAAATATTGGATATATTAAAATATCTGATATATTTTGAGCATTCTATACTTTATTATTTCAATTATGTTACCATTATCTTATAATTCTTCACTGATTTTTAAAATAAGTTATTAGCTTTTTAACAGAATATATAGCCAGCTCATCTAACACAGGGATCAGAATTATGCAGTATATTGGAGTACTCTAGTCTAATTTCAGATAAGCATGTATGTGCTTCCCTTAGAGCATTGGAGTGTTTCATTAATTGCAGTGGCTGGCTTGGGGCCTTTTAGAGGACAGAAAAGAGATTAATATTAAAATGTCATCTCCTATTTAGTCTACACGGGACACTGCAAAAAGGAAGTTATCATGAAAGGAAAAGAAACTGGCTGAAATTTTGCTCACTTTGAAATAAGTGTTAGCATTTCTATTGAGGCGAACGGAGTCACAATTTTCACCAGTGCGTTTTCAGCCTTCCAGCCCCCCACTACTGCAAGAAGCATTCAAAAGGTTTTCAAAATCACAAGTAATTAACATTTACGGAAGGTCATCACTCTACACAGTCATCAGAAGCCTTTTTGCCCTATCCGAACGCTCTGTTGAGAATCGATGTGGCGCGTAGAGCTTGCGCTGTGCTGCGCAGGTTTACACGGTCCTTTACCAGGAACACCCCTGATTCGTGTCCGGAAAGGGTGACGAATAGAAAAACAATGTGACACCACTCACTCACAGTCATAAATATCCTGTTAGCTCTTCAGGAATTAAATATGTCCAGTTGCACCTTTGAAATGTTTTGTATAACTGTAAATAACACGCACATAAATTATTTTAAATAAAATAATAATAAGCAATTTGGCAACAATTGGGAAGTGAAGAAAAGGGTCCTGACTCAGAGTTTCAGTACCCCTAGCTTCCTAAGCAGAAAATCCTCGTCCTGCAGCTTCACTGAGCACACTGACTGTGCTGTACCTTTCAGCCACTTCTCTGAGATCCAGTCCTAATACCATCCAGATACCCTAGCTGTGCAGGTGCCTTCAAGAATAAAGTCTTCAACAACAGCCACCTGGAATCCCATTACCTCTACCCTATCTACCTACAAAACAGAGAACACTGCACAGCTTTGCATCTGGAAAGACTATTCGAGTTTCTGTATGCAGGTCTGCAGGAAGGACCACAGGGACTCATTTTGCCTTGGCCCCTCGTGGGCAGCGAGTCCCTTCCACATGGGGCTGCCAAGTTCATTTGGGGAGCTTCTACAACACCCCTATTTTTGTGGCAGTTCTACACCTTAATTACATGTAGTGGGAAGAAGCGCTGAAATAGTTCTGAATCAGCCATTTTTTCATTGCTGACTGTCCCCTTATTCTTGTGCTACGAGACAAAGCAAACAAAGAACAGTATTTATCTTTATTCTATCATACTGCAACATTTGAACAGGGCAAGTGGGAGCTGTCAAACAGACGATTTGATATTGCTACTAGATGATGGACTGGATCAGCCAAAGCAGGGTTTGACTAATAAAGAACAGAAAAAGGACAAAATAATTAATGCATAGCAACATACTTGTACAGAAAATGAATCACTTCAAATTACATTTATATTTCTATCCGACTGCAAGTTTGATATAACACTCTTACATTTCAGTGAGACATTTGACTTTTTACTTCACATTTTGCTTAATAAAATAAAAATGAATACGGTGCATATGCAACAGATTTTAAATGATTGAGTCAAGCAGATAACGGACTCTCACAGGGACTATTTCTCAGCCTTTCGCTATATAACATTTTTACCAGTAACCTGGAAGAAATCAAAATTATCTCTGATAAAAGTTTATGGATGACACAGAAATGGGGCAAGTAATGAATAATAAAGCAGGCAGACAGATGCAGGCAGCTATCAGGTTACAAATCTGGATATGGAGATGAATGTCACTGGACAGGAGTCTACCAAGGGCAGCGATGATGAAAGGTCAGGTCTATGGAGAAGGCTGCAGCTTCCATAGGCAGGAGAAGCAGGGTAGCTGCAGAGGCATGAAAGTTTAAATTATATCACAGTTTGCAGTGTCAGAAAAATAGCATTACAAATAACAAGACTGTATCGGATCTGATACTGATGCTGATGCCAGTTCTTGATAATCAGGAATACCAAACCTGTTCTGGAATCTGCAGTTCCAGAAGAATGCCAAAGTAATCCAAAAGATTTCAAAGAGGACCCACAAGAATAAGGGAAGAGCTAGAAAACACACCTTGGATGGAACCATTGGAGAATGCAGAGTAAAAGGCATGACCTGATCACAATATTTGAGTAGCTATGCATGGAAATGAGATTTGAGAGCCTAAAAGTTAAAATGGCTGGAAAATTAAGTAGGTCAAATTCAGTTTAGAAATAAGGTATACATTTTTCAGCCAATACCCTTCAGCAAGAATTGCAGCAAACTCTTTTCAAAATATTTTCCACCCAAAGATCAGAGAAGCGTATCTAAAATTACAGTATCATTGAAGGCCAGACCAAAATATGCTACAAAACATAACAAAAGTAACAGTTTTAAGGCTTTCTTAAAACTACTACTAAAACTTTGAGCTCCAAGAGCACACACGGAATACATATTACAATGACAGAAAACAGTAAAAATGCATTCCTCTTCCTAAACAGCCATGACCCTTACAAAAATCCGGTCTTTCACCACCAGTATGTTTAGTATGTTTATCTGACAGAGCCACTTATCCGATTAAAGGGAAGCTAAATAAAGGATAAAACCAGCAAGGTTTGTAACGTTTCTTTCAAATCACCTTCTCAAAACATCAGTGGCATACAAAATAACCTAATCTAAGTCATTTTTATTATTTTCAAAACCAAGAATGACTATTTAGCAAAGAATTGTTCCCAAGGATAAACTTAATTTTTCCATCTCTTCTCTTACCATTTTTACATTGCTGCCAACATATTTTAATGGCATCTGTTACTTCATAGATACCATGGAAAACTATGCAACATCTTTGTTTTCCATTTCTTTGGAATGTATTTTTGATGTTTTCATTTATATACATTAAAATGGTTACCCTTTCTTTTGACTTCCTGAATCTGTAAAAAAACTGTTATGGACACATTACAAATACTAAGAAAAACAATCTTACTGTGTTATCTTAGCTAGCGCCTATACAGGGTTTCATTTACAGAATCCATACCTCTCAACTACACATCAAATATTTAGCTAAAGACTTTTTATTTATTTTCAGCTAAATATACCACAGTGAGTTCATTAGCTCTCTCCATGGTAGAGTGATGCAGGATACTTCGGCTGTTTTTTTTTATTAACTGATAGACAGAAGGATTTTAATTTATATTGGCTTGCTTGGAGAATTGTTTTTATCAGCACCCCAACTACACAAGCACTTAGAAAAAACACTGCCCATGATCCGTAGGTACGTCATCTCAGAGATGTTCCTAGAGAGCAACCAAAATCACTACATACAAAACACACAATTTTTAGTTATGACAAACAAAACACATGAATGAAAAGAATACAAGGGGAATTTTAACAGGAGGCTGACTGCTACTTCCACAGCTGATGCATCAAAAGGGACCATAGTGTCTCAAAACTGGAGACCACGCCTTGCAACGACACTCTCCAAGCATTCAATCCAGTTCATTTACACATCAGAACGAAATCTTCCCTGATTGTCACTAAAGCAATTACTGACTGAAAGGCTCTTAGATGTGAAAGCAAAAGGGATAACAAGATGGGACGACTAGACGCTGCAGTTGGATAAATTAAAAATCGGCACCGGTTTCCAGCACGGAGACGGTGATCACTGACACGACGGCCAGGGGAGCGACGCAGGGAGCGGGCAGACCCAGGCCCAGCACAAGCTGCCGATCTCCGTGTGTGTTCACGGAGTCGACCGGTCCAGCCTGCCGAGGTCAGAGCCTTGAACCCTGCCAGCAGGACAGCTCTAAGGTAGCAAGACAGGCCAACAGTCATGCCAAATGGGACGACTGAACATCCTCCAAAAGTAAGTAGCTGAAATCCCTTTCTTTCCACTTTCATAGGGCACGCTTATGCACTGTTGATTTACATTCTGCATTTACCAACTTGGATAGTTTTTCCTCTCCTTCAGCTCCTATATCCTTCATTCAGGGTCTAACCGAAAGTCAGCAGGAAGCACTGTGGTATCTCCCTTACAGGAGTAACAGAGGCATATTGCTAACCAGTGATAAAATGATTGACAGGACATTGCAGATAATTTCATATCTACAGTAAGGTGCACAGAAGAAAATGTGCAAATAGTATTTTCTACTTCCGAGGCTACATTTTTATTTTTACCATCTCCAAATGTTCCTATATTATCCTTTTCTCCCCGCTGCTCCCAGAGTCCAGGAAAGAACCTTCACCAATTTAACCTCAAGATCAAATAAAAGCAATATCTATGTTACATTCAGCTATACCCGTTACAACACCTAATCCCTGGAGAAAGCCATTGTTATTTAAACATTAATAACATGATTGTCTCTTTTTATGTAAAAGGAGCCTGTGGCAAGTAGGTTTTCTGAGATTCCATTTTCTGCAATAGCTCCCCTGCTTAAAAGGAAGTAGTCGAACCGACTGCGGCTGCTGTTAACAGGCCCTTTAAAAGCATCATCTATGTTCAAAGATGCACTTCAGACACCTAGCAGCATAATATCTCCATTTCGGGTTTAAGAACATTACTAGCCTTTCTTCTTATGACAACAATTATGAGATGCAGATGTTCCCTTTATATCCCTCTGCATGTATTTAGAGGTACCACTAAAACGTCAAAGCCTGGACTTCTCCTCTTATTTGCTTCTCTTTCATTTTCAACCTATTTTATTTTTAGCAAAGCATATTTCATTTTTAGCATATTTTTACCTTTCAAATCTAAAACTATCCAAAGTGATGTTTCAAGAGAAAGAATGGAACATCTTGGCTTAAAAAAAAAAAAAAAACTTGTGTGGTTACTCTCTTGATAAATTCTAAGGATTCACTTATGAAATCTAAAAAAAAAAACATGCTGGGTTTTACAGAAAAGTAGGAAGCGAGTAAAAGAGCACATTCCTAAGCAATTTATGGACGTGAGGCTTCACTGACAGTGAAAGAAAGTTCACAGCAGCTGCCCATCTGCTAGGCTGCCCTCGGAGCTGCCAACCCAGCCTCAAACCATGAATGAAGAAGACAGTTCAAAAGTGATGATGGGCAATGGACTTTGGGCAGCTGCTAATTAACTGCAAAAATAGAAGACAAGAAGGTCCCTCTCAGGGAGCAGCGCTCTTGCTCAAAGAGGTATGGTGGGATCAGCCGTTGCCTATCCCTACCCAGTTAAGGTGGACTTTCTTCCAGGAATTTTTTCTTTCGGTAGGAAAACTCTTACACTCCTTCGGGTCAAGTATACAAGCATTTTTCCCCTGACCTTTAAAAAGCTCTTTTTAAAACTTGCTACAAATACTACAACTGCTTCAGCATCAAACAGCTCTCATGTGAGATGTATAATAGCTGGTTTTCCTACATCCTGTATATCCTGCTAATTAAGTAACTCTATTGGGAATGTTTTGCTGTGGGGTGTTTAACTGAGAAATGCCAGATGTCCATAGCCTGGTAATGCCACCGTAGCTTGCGTGAAGGAAGGTAGCCCAGTATCTGTGGCCCATAGCCTTACAAGTAAAATTGTAGATTAGTTCAATCAGTGCAGCAGGTCTTTCCCTAGACTCAGCACAACGGAGATAAAACAGAACTAAACAGCCAAATCCTCATTGTTTTAATAGTGACCTTGAAGCCCAAATTCAAACACAAATATCATCAGTATCTATTCTTTCAGCAGAAGTAACCGCTACCACAGGACCAAGAAAATACCAAACCAGAAAATTACTCATATACCCCCTCTGCTTGTTCATCAACCTCGTGGAGGTCTAAAATATTGCAGAAATAAGTGCAGTGCAAACTAAGAGGATGAACGATATCCTCTATGTTACTGGATGACTGAACCAAACTGAAAAGAAGATTGAAAAGTTCTTCTCTATCCCACAGACCTAAAATAACCAGCAAGCATTCCTCATGAGCAAAACACGGCCATGCTTCAGCCTAATCTAAGATGTAATTTGCTTATATCAATCTACAGAGAATAGCTTCATCAAAGCTGTTTCAGGATGTTTGAACCTAAATTACCTTGCATCTACATGAATACTAAAAAGCAGATTTGTTTATTTATTTATTTAAATCAACTAATGTCAGGAATAATTTGAGTCCCGCAATGTAGTAGTCAAGCAAGGTAACTAAAGGCTGGTGGTGGTACTGTATCAAATGCACATATCCATCAAATCCTTGAATCCACCCAAAGAAATATCTTTTCTCAAATCTTTTCTCCTTGTGGTCAAACTCTTTCAGTCCATGTTTTAGATTCTAGTGTTTCTATTCTGTTTTGAGTAAAATGAGCTAGAACACCTTTTTACCATCTACCTGCCTATTTTTTCATAGAGTAGATGTCTGTATATGCTTTATTCTGTAGAGATAGTCAGACAGAATATTAAAATAATGTGATCAATCTGAGATTACTGATTTCATTGAATGCTGGATTCATTGTTCTAGAGAACAGACATTAAAAAATGTGCAGTCCCTTCCTACAGACCCTCTCCATTTTGTCTCAGTGGACCTAGGGAATGACTTATACCCATCCCGTGCACAGCCCTGGCCTTTGCAGCAACTCTGGTGGCAACATGAGCATCAAAACCACACGGTACAACTGATGTGCCAGTCCTGACCACACTGTCATGGGGCGGCAGGAGTCGTGAGGAGCTGCCACCCATCGAAAGCCACCGTCCGTGGGGGTGGCAGCGGCAGGTTAGCTCTTGGCAGAGCGTTCTGAATTCCCTGAGCCAAATTCCCTCTGAATTCCCTCTCCAGCTGGGATAACAGCCACTGCACTCGAGGTGTCACTGCGGGTTTTAAATTATTACCCATGAAGGCGAGATCTCACTGTGCTAGTGCTCCGCAAACACACAGGAAGGCATGGACTTTCCCTGGCAAGTTTATCATTCAAAAAACAAGGACAAAGGAAGAGGAGGAGGAAATACATAAGAGGTAGATTTTAACGTTTCTTAAAGCTTTCTGTCTCCAAGCACTTCATGCCAGTGCCTCTGAACAGTTGCCCAAGCTAATGAGCAGAGGACAGCTGTAAGCCAATGGCCCATTTCTCTGTCTTACTCAAACTACCTGTAGTGACATCTGTATTTAATGGTTGAGAACCATCCACTGAGAAGAGATCAACTTCCAATAGAGGCCTTTTAAAGCCCCATCATTACAGAAACTGCATTTCTGTTCCCTCAAGAAAAATCGCTGCCCATGGTTCACACCTGTCCCTGACCAAGGAGTTTTACCCAGTTGGGTGATGGCAGGATTTAACACTGAACTGTCCTCTCACTCTTTCATTTCATTTTTTGGTTAGATAATTCTGTTATCACAACTCAGATAGTGTGGAATCTTATCAACTGTCCTCTAAAGAGCTAGCACTACAATAAAATTTCTCTCTTTACCCTCCATGCCCAAAATCCCCTGCTTTTTCTTCACACGGAGCAGTACAACATAACATGCACATGAACACAACAAAAGAACACCGCACGTATCTGGGCATGAGCACAGATGTTCATACAATTTTCCCATAGATACAAATATTCTCCTGCAATACTAGCTGTACATGACAAACGCTCTTCCCACTGTTAATGCATCATGCAAGACGACATGGACTTCATGGCTGTAGACCTGCCACAGTAACCAGAATCCTGGAATAGCAATTATACAAGTCATAAAAGCAAGTTTGCTTAACAGGAATACAGTACTACAAACAGACCAGACTATGTCAATATACAGAAGTTAACCTTCTTGGACAAAACTGATGTTTTGAATTTAATTCTTGCTCTACTGGTGTGTTTTGCCGCTCAGTTCCATGGGACACAGTATTTCAAGTACTATGTCTCACTGGAAGACAGAGCTTTTTAAGTCAACGAGCATTAAATTTTTCCCTCTTACAATTATAATTAATTACAAAACACTGCATATTAATAATAAAGTTTAGCTCGCAATTTCTGCTAAAACCTGAGAAGTATTGACTGCAACATATTAACTACTGCAAAATGCACCTTATTGCATTCTGCCTGAAATTCCCATGTAACGCCTATTGGTGGACATATTTTCCCTTTGCCTGCTTTGTGCACTACAGTCACGTATTTTGACTTAGCATTATGCTAGATTCTCACCTCTGTTTCAAGCCATCAGCTATGTCATACCCACACAGATGTTTAAAAATACACTGGGTTTCCTATAAGGCAATGTTGGTACTTAAAAGCAACCTCGTGAATATGTCACAGACAGAAAGGAAGCAGGACGGAACAAAGAGAATGTAAATACTTTCATTCTGCATTCTCTTGTGACCTTTATCAGGAATACATCAGCTTTTAAAAATCAAGCATTACAGACTGGCTGCCTTGGAGTGAAGATAAATTTCATTTCATAATTAAATTTCATAATTCAGATGTCCAGGGAGTGCATATATGAGATCCAGACAGAGTTGTCAGGTACAGGTGAAAAAAAAATCCCCATTTCTTTGATCACAGAAACAAATCTATCCACAGTATTTACACATTCAGAACAAGTAATGAAGTATGAGTACCAACTCATAACCTGTAAATGAGAAACCTTATTATACTATGGCTATAAAGCTGGCATCAGTGGTACCTGATGACTACCTGATTCATTTTAACAGCTTCCAAACGTGGATCCACACTGCTGCTTCTCTCTTTATTCAACCCCAGCCTCAAGCCTTTCATTGATCAATCTCAGTCTCTTTTATTTATTTATTTACCTATTTATGACTGCCAACGTAGCTTAGAATTATCCCCGGCACCTGCACCTGGCACATGACATAACCGCTACCCAGGGCAGTCCGTCCTGAGCTCGGGTGTCTCTTCGGCTGCGGACACCGGGAGCGCCCCAGCGCGGGGGGCAGGAGGGGGCCGAGGCAGCGCGGCAGCCGCGGGGGCCGCGCGCCTCCCGCCGCCGTCCCCGTGGGCACGGGCTGGATCCGCGGCCACCGCAGTGCCGGGGGCAGCTCTGCTCGCCCCTCCGCACGCCGAGGCGCCGCTGCGGCTATTGTGCTGCAGGGGCACCGGAGCCTCCCGCCGCCGCGTCCCTCCCTCCCTCCCCGGGCACGGCGCGCCGACCCGCGCGGCTCTTACCCTGCTCGGCGCGGGCGCTCGGCAGCAGCGCGGCCATCACCGCCAGCAGCAGTGCGGCCTCGGCCAGGGCCGCCCCGCCGCTCCGCGGCCCGCAGCGGCCCGGGCCCCGCGGCGGCGGCGCGGTGCCGGGCAGCCCGCCAGGCCCCGCGGGGCGCGCCCCGCTCCGCCCGCCGCCCGCTGCCATCTGCGCGCCTCGCCCGGCCGCGCCGCGCCGGCCCCGCGCTTCAGCGCGCAGCGCCGCCCATGGCCCCGCCGGCGCGGGGGCTGCGTGCTCAGAGCAGGGGCTGCGAGGGGAGGCGGCGGCGGCGGCAGCGGCGCGGGAGGAGGAGGAGGAGCGGGGGGGCCCTCATGGTGCCGTGCGGCCGTAGAAGGGGCTCGCGCTGCGATGGCCCCGCTGCCCGCCCCCGGCAGCGCCGAGCGGCCACGCGCGGAGCCCCTCAGCGCTGCGCGGCCGGGGGGCGCCAGGGGGCAGCAGGCGCGAGCGGCCGTTGGGCGGGAATGGCCGTTAGGCGCGAGGGGCCCTTGGGCGGGAATGGCCGTTAGGCGCGAAGGGGCAGCGGGCGCGAGCGGCCGTTGGGCGGGAATGGCCGTTAGGCGCGAGGGGGCAGCGGGCGCGAGCGGCCGTTGGGCAGCCTTGGGGGAGGAGGGGTGGTTGGGGATGAGGGCAGCCCAGGGCAGCGCGTTACTCACAGATATCACAGCCCCCTCAAAGCTTCCTCAGCCCAGCCCGAGAGCATCAGTGAATCTCATCAGGCCAGGGGCTGCCGCAGCCCCTCTGAAGAGCTGCCTCAACAGCAGTCACTGCAACCAGTGCTGGAGTGAGGAGAAAGACTACAGCACCTGCCCTTCAGAGACCTGGACAACTTGTTTTCAAACAGTTGTGCCTCAAGAGCTCTTGGGGTCAACCAAGAGCAATCACGAGTGCAGCCAAGAAGCAGGGAGGGTAGGGGGGAAGCAGCAAGGGTGGCTCCAGGGAGTTGTTTGTGAGGGGGAAAGGGGCAGGTCAGCTCTTGGATAAATTCTTACAGATCAACATTGAGGTAAAGTGACCACTGTTTACCTACAGCTACCCTCGGATGGAGCTTACTACGTTCTGAATGCTACGCCTGCTCCATAGGTCCCTCCGTGGGTGGTTTTACTCCCTTTCTCCTCAAATCATTAATTCTCAACATGCAGAATTAGCTACCAGCTGGTGACTCCTACCACTAACTGGTAACCAAGAGAAGATGGCACTTTTTTACACCAAGAGGTAAGGGAAAGCTTACTGAGCAGGCCACGCTCCTGAGGGCCAGCATTTCAAGCAGGGCCCTCTCGTGGTGCCTTTTATAAACTGCAAAAAGCACTAAAGAATTTGTGGGGGTTTTTTTTCCTCCTAGTTTGTCATAACTAATCTTTATAATAGATGCAATAATAAGTTGTGATTAAGAGCTAGACCAGGGGAAAAACTAGTCTTTATTATACATTATATAATACCAATTAAATCATAAATCTGTAACAGATGTTAGTCCCAAAAATTAAAAAGACCTATAATGCCAGAAAAATGAGTAGATAGTTGATAAAACTAGTCATTTTTCCCTACCTGTAGTTAGCTACTTCCTAAACCAACCTTTCCAGATCTTCATTTATGATAATTTCCAGCTCACGGGAGGACATTTGTGCATCCCTCCTCTGCACTAGTATTTGTTTTCCTAGCAACTGTGCTGGTGGGCTTTGCAAATGCTGCAGGGACTTCTTTGCAAGCAGCACACATGGTGCCCATTACTCCCTTACACAACTGGAGCAGGAAGTGGAGAGCATCTATTTGTAAACCAGCAACCCCTGGCTGTGAAATTCTTCACCCTGGCAAGCAGCCTATATATATATATATATATATACACACACACACATATATGTATACACACATCCCCCTCCCAGAAGGGATCTTGTGCTGAGTAAGAATCAAAGCTGTCTCATGCCAGTAAAAAATCTTGTACTGACTAAGCATCTTTATTTTGTTGATTATTTCACCTATGTGACCAGTATGGCTCTAGTTGAAGAATATTATTCTGTGCAACCTAACAATAAAACACCCACAATGAGACAAAAATTCACATTTTCATGGACTGTGCAGATCAGGAGGTTGCAGACACCTGTGTGATCTTGGTAGAAACAAGGAATAAAACTTGGGTACCAAAAAGGATGTAAAGGAACATAGGGGTCACTTGACATTATTATTAGTGGAAAGCAAGACTGGAAAGGGTTTCACCACACTCCCTAAGGCAACCCCAGGCAGCCTTTTCTTGCTTACTAGTTGCTTCTAAAAACCAAGATTATGAAAATACATCAAGATACTGGCACTATTTTCTACGGGAAGTGCAAGATACAGATATTACTAGCAACATGCATTTAAAAGTCAACACAGATAAGCCTAAATGCAAAGAATGAAAAGTAATAAAGGTGTAAAAGAAAAAAAAAAAGAGGTACATTAGAGATGTCTGGAGAAACCGTTCTCATATATTCCAAGGGGTAATTCTGCAGATGGCATGACCCACTTGCACAGAAGAAAAAACACCTGTAGAAGACGAGTTAATAGTGATGCCTTCCACCTAGCAAAGCTTCCTGAGACCCTTGGTTATCAAAGTATATTACACTAGCAGCTCAATGTCATACATTTCCTTTACAACCATACCTTAGCTGTAGTTTCAATCACAGAAATGATGCTGCTTTGCAAATACTTGGACTCCCTATGCTGCTTCTTGACAGCTTTAAACCCGTGGATTTGGGTAAACTCTGTAGCCCTTGGCAGCAAACACGTCCTCTGCAGGAGCAAAGTCAACCCCAGCCGGGCCATCTGGAGGCAGCGACACATGGGGCCACTCAGCCATCTGCAGCACCAGGAGCCCCGTACCCTGCGCTTGGCACAAGGGGCCACAAGGTCTCTGCTCCTATCTGGGCCAGGTAGTCTTTGCCTGAGGTTGCAAAAGGGAGACATTTAGGACAAGGAAGCTACAGGTTTGGTTATGCTAAAGGCTGATTTGTAATGTTCTGCTATCCAACCCTTGAAGTTAGTGAAACTTCGATTTTCAACATGAAGAGAAGCTTTGTCAATGATTACATCAGATTCTGAGACCCAGAACCCCCCACACAAACTTAATCTAGCCTTGATTTGACATAACAAAAATAAGAGTCACCAAAAAGCCAACTGCTGCAATATATATTTTAATTCAAAGTGAATCTCGACAGTAATACACCATAAATTCTTATTTTGACACTCACCAAAATAGTCACCTGGAAAACCCGCTTTTTGTGACAAAGTACAGAAGGCTTGGTCACATTTAAATCACTGAGAACTAGAAAGAAATACTATCGCAAACTGTAAGAGACATTACATCCATAAAAAATTTTCCCAGTCCTCATATTGTAATATTGCACAGTGCAATTGCTACATGGCAAACTAGTGTAGCATAGAAATCCAAAGCAAAAAAAAAAAAAAAAAAAAAAAAAGAAAAGAAAAAAGCAAAAAGAAAGCCACAAGTCTACAAATTGTTAAACAGTAACAGTTCAAACTTATTAATCAAGTCTATATCACCGGGTATTTCTAGAACAAATCTTCCTACAGCTTGCAGTGTGATTTAACTTTTACTTAACACAAACCAAATTAATAAGCAGTAAAAAGGAGATTTTAAAATTAAAACAAAAAAGTTAATACAGTAGCATATTTGACCAATAAAACACCCTGAAGTAAAATTAAAAATGAACACAAAATTCATATAAAACCTTGCAAATTAAAGTAATATGCATATATGCAATTCTGTAGTCATGCAGTGTTTTATTTAAAAAAGGAATTAAGAGCATGTATAAAGGCTTCTCTGCAGATGACTTTATTCCTCACCTCCCCAGAAAAGGCCTTCTCCCCTAGGGCCTTCTGCTGCAGGCAGCCCTGGGACCTTTGCCATCACTCATGTCCTTTCCCTCAGGACATGTGGCAGGAGTGGGGAAAAAACGTCCATTATTCTGAATTTAAGCTGGGGCAGAATCCCAAATGTTTGCATTGCAATGAATGAAACATTTTTAAAATTACAATACAGGCAGAGCAGCAGATCTAATCGGGGGCACCATTTACAGCAACTTTTTCTGCATGTGATAGGATACTCTTGTGATATACAGATAATTGTGTCAATTTAAGAAGCACATTTAGCTTAATACCTTAAGCACAGTAAAAAGAAAGCACAGTAAATACATTAGATGGATGAAGATCCCCATGGCCCCACAGAAAATGCAGTATTTATGACAATACAAAATTCATTTACTCCATTTGCACTGGTGATTCTTGGCGTGTCCATTGCCTGCAATGGAGTGAGTACCCAAAAATCAATTCCCAACACAAAGGAGTGAACAGAAAACAATCTGTTGGACCATACAGTAGAAGTTTGAAGTGATAAGGTGGATATCCAATTTGAGCATTTTCTTGACTCCATATACTTAGGCTTCATGTATGTTTTGACAGGATTTCAAATTAATCAGGATACTCCTAGTTTTCTAATGTATATTTTATATACACACATTTATACTTGTACAAAATGCATAGAGTTGATTACTAAAAACACTGAAACTTTTGGGAAAAGTTAAGATTTTTTAATTTTCAGTGTGATTAAAAATGTACTGCTGGTACTGTTTATGATCTAATACTGTTATATTTTAGTTGTTACTTAAAAACTAAATCAAATGTAGGCACATTTCTTTCAGACATTCATTAAATAAAACACTGCTTGTGTTAGTGGAGTAAAGAAAAAGTTTACCAGTTATTAGCTGACAGAGTTAAACTCAAATGCTTTGCACTCTTATTCCAGTCAACATTGCAAAGATTATGTTCCAGATTTTTTTTTAAAAAAAAGTTAAGTCAAGGCTGCAAGATGCAGTTTAAGTGTCTACACAATGCCAATATGAAAACATAAAAAAATTAAGTTACATCGATACATCCACTTGTATGCAGTGATGAGCTCAGAGTTAATGGAGATAAAATACTGATGCAAATAACACACCCAAAAAACATATGCAATCATCTTCCATCATTTACAATATAATAGTTACGACACTCCAAACATGAAAACAAAATTAAAAAAATCAAAACCTGATTTCTATTTCATGTATTAGACTTGTACAGAAATTAGAAGGCTAAGAAAGAACTAGTTAATCACCTAATTTCACAGCTATCTGAAGTGGCAATCATTATATAGCAGCTTATCTATGATACATTCAAGATAAATGATACAATTTATTACTTGCCCATAAGCTAACACACAGCCTCAGTTTAACACCTTCTTTAAATCCCATCTCTACACTAGAGTATACTTGAGGTCTATGAAAAAAGTAGCTACCTTTTATAGGAAATGGATGATTAAGTCTTTGGTGCTGCAAAAGCAACTTCATTTCAACAAAAAGACACACTTCCTAAGGAAAAAAAATAACGCAGAAAGCATGTAATTTATGTCCCTGACGGAATGTATTAAATAAGCAAACACCCACAACAGGCTAAAACAAATACTATTATGTAAAAAGACTAAAATCTCTCCCATGCATAAAAGAAAGATTGCACACAAAGAACTCACATCTTTTCAAGCTTCAATAGTAAATATCCTGCTACTATTTATTAAATACTGCATGGTTTGCTCAAGCTAAGATGAAACCACATCATGAATCAACAAGCACTTGGCTTTTCCTTTCGTTAGCTAGTCAAAGTCATGCCTACTGCACCTCTAAACATTTTATTATATCCAATTAGACAAGCACTTTGAAAATAAACTACTTGGATTGTATTGCAGTTCCATTTAAACCATATGAAATACTGTGTTGTGTGTCACTACTCAATAGCTACTGAATCAACTCTTCTTAAGCACTACTGAGGTCTTTTCTTGAAGCTAGATCATTCTGGCAGGGGGAAAAAAGACAGGAAAACTCAGCTAGAGCAAAACATGCTGCCTTCCTGATAAGGAAAAAAACACCCAATACTAAAAATCATATACCACTCAAAACCCAAAATGAGCATTACTCTACCCAAAAAAACAGCAGATCTGAATTTAAGTGCTGCAGTCCTCAACATTTATATATAAGTAATAACGTTAACAACCTCAAATATTTAAGGCACTATGTGTGGAAACAGTTTACAATGCAGCTGAGATTATTAGGACAACAACATTTAAGAGCAATGTTTAGGCTTTTTCTTTCTCTTTTTTTGCCCATGCAAAAGACACATGCAATGTGAAGAACAACAGCTCAACTCTTAGATAAGTGACTCAACATTTAAACACCAAGATACGCAATACAAACAATTTACTTCTACACTGTACTGCTGACAGATGTGCATCTGTTGCTCTAGTTCTGTACACTGAATGGCTTCCCAAATGTAGACGTGTCTTGCACTAGTTAGAAGGCAATTTTATAAAAAATAGTAGGAGCAAATTCAGATTTCTGCTCCCATAAGTCACCTGTCTAAAGTTACTATATAAGAAGATAACATGACCAAAGACAAGTTATACCAAATGTGCAAAACACATTAAAAGTGAGTTTTTTCTTTAAAGCTCAGAGTTGTTTAAATTGCACCCAAGTCTACATGATTCAAAAAAAATAATTCTCCTGTTGTGCCATGGCTAATGTTTAATAAATACCATGTTTCTTCTCAAAGCAACCTTCTGCGTGATTGAGCTTCCTCACCCACTGAACTCGAGTTCTCACAGAAACGGGTACTGGCTGAGCTTGGTGGGACTCAGCGGAAACGCCGTGTAAGCAGGCGATGCTGCGATGTACGAGTGCGGTGGAAAGACCGGTTTGTACTGAGTCTGATGGATGGTGGGGGAAGGCAGGAGACGGGGATTTATGCCAACAGGAACCTGGTGGACTAGAGCGCTGGGGTGGGACATGCTGTAGGCGGGAGGCTGCAGCAAGGGCCTGGAGGCGCACGGCGAGGCGAGGAGGTGGGCGACGGGCGCAGCGGTGCTGAGCGGGGCCGCCGCAGCGTAGGGCAGGAGGGCCGGCTGCGCCGCCAGGCGGGAGCTGGCCGGGAGGTGCGCGGGCAGCGCCGGGGCGCTGGGGCTTCCCTGGGGCAGGGAGAAGGGGTGGCCGCCGCCGCCGCTCGCCGCCAGGTAGGGCTGCTGCTGCTGCTGTCGCCGCCGCCGCCGGGGCGCCAGGTTCCCGTTCCACTCCGGCGGCACCGAGCCCAGGGGCTGAACCTGCGCACACACAGAAAGGGCCGGCCGTTAACGCTGCAACGCGCTGAGGCAGGTGAAAACTGGAGTAACGCACTAAAACTAATCAAAACCAAAGAGAGGAAAAAATAAAGGCTTAAATTAAAAATAAGTAGCTATTTAGGTAGTAGCACAGACAGGAAATCTTGACAATAAAAGAAGGCAAAGAGAACACAAGTTATTTTAATGCTCTTGCAAAAAAAACAAACACAAATAAGAAAAAAGGGATAAAATGCCATGCTGGGCTGTTTTAACAGAAATACCATGTATCACATGAGCAAGGTGCTTATTCCACTCTACTCAGCACTGGCTTGGCATCAATTGGAAGTGCTGCATTCAGTTTGGGCACCATAATGAGGCACAAAGAGGACAAATAGGAGAGAAATTTTAGAGGAGAACAGAAAAAATAAACGGATTGAAAAATATCTGAAACAACTAGGCAAAAAAGTCTAGGGTTATGATCACAGAGAGATGTGATAATCACTAACAGTTTAAAAAGACAGACTAAAAATCAATTACTCCCATTAAACATCAGTTTAAACCACTAGGGCATCTACTGCAGAAAGAAGGATCAGCAAAATTTTTCTAATGAAAATAAGGTTCCACTTTCTGCCAAGAGGATGAGGAGCTGCAGTCCTTGAAGTGATTAAAATTAATGTTATGCTGATCATATGAAGCTTTATAACGAAATTATTAAATCAATCCTTCTAACACAATCAAGCAAAAGGACAAATTGTCACCCACCAAAATGTTTCTTTCAATCTAAATGATTCAAGCTGTTACTGAATAGCCACACTTGCATTTAATATTTAACTTGCAAACAAGATTCACAGTTACTCTGCAAGGGCTACATGTCCAGGTACTATTATTAACTGCAGCCCTGGATACTTAACACAGCCACAGCGCAAAGCTGATTAATTTAAAAGGGACTTTAACCTAACCAATGCCACATGCCAACTTCAGTTCTCAGCCACAGCAGATACATTTGCTACATTTCCTTTTGCTACATTTACATTTTCAATTAGCTTTATGTGCCCTCTCCCAATGGATATAATCACAACCGCTTCCCAACTTCCTTATCCATCAGGAAGGGCAAGACCAAGGTGGGCACATTAAGAGTACATTTCAAGATGCTCTCAGATTAGGACAATTTTTGTGCAGTATTTGTGCAATTTTGACTCCGCGCCACTAGCCAAAAAAGAATGAAATATAGCCCCAACTTCTAAGTAGACACATTATGCATTTTAGCATTTGGGTATAGGGAAAAAACACTAGCATTTATTTTATTTTGCCTTGTACTTCTATTTAGTGTTAATTTTTTTTTCAGGACTTTTTTTTTTCTATTTTTTAAACAAAACAGTCAGCTGCTATAAGGAAATGTCAAAAAACAAAAGATACATATGACTTGCCCAATAAACTGAAGTCCACTTTTGAAGTTTTGAACACGTCTGCAATCAAGTTGTTGAGAACCTGCAGTTGCCATTTACACCAATTAAAATTGTGAGTGTTCAGCACATTTGGAACCAAGACAGTAGTAATATTTCTTAGATATAAATAATTACACATACCTGACTAAAGTTTATGTGTTGCTGATGGAATGCTGATGTCAATTTCTGTTGACGGTTTCCTATGATAGAAGACTGGTTTATCCTTCCCAGGACAGATGGACCTTTTTTCAGTGGCTGGCACATAGTATCTTCCAAAATATAAATGAAAAAAGCCATTCATCGTTTTGGATCATTCATCTCTTCTAGCTATCCAAAGACCAAACTATTTGCTTCACCTACTATCAGATGGAATTTACACAGTGAAAAATAGCCAGATAATGAAATAAGTCTAAAAACTACAACACAAAGTGTTAACTTATAGCTCAGCAGATACACATGTAAATTGAAATCTTCATACCTATTGTTATTGAATACACTATTCAGATTTCTATTTTTGTCTATTGTTACAGAAAGAACCACCCATCTGGACTAGCTTACCTGTATTCACCATCTGTTCGTCAAGGTGTAACCTGTTTTCAAGTGTCATTGGTGGCACCACCACTGTGCAAACGGCAGATTTGGTTTCAGAGTTAACTGATGTTCTTGAGTCTGTATTTTTATTGGTCGCAGCTACAAAGCCATTTTCCACAAATGGGCTGTCATGTCCTGAAGAGTCCGAAGTTGGGGAACCATCTACTGTATCACATCCACTTTCCTGTTCATCATCTGACATGCTATCAAAACACAGAAGTATCACAAAATGCATTTTTGTAAGAGAGGCATTTTTGGTAAAACACCACATAAAACTTAGAGAAGTAAAACAACTCAGGCAATTTTACTTACATAAACATACATAGTCAAGATGGCAGCTAAAACTTCAAACTTATTCTACCCACTAATTATTCAGAGAAAGACAGAAATAATATTGCAGAAAGATTTGGACATGCAGATTGCACTTTTTTTCTCTAATAACATATTTGCAATCTACCTGAAACCTAGATTTTCAGAGTAAAAGGTTGAAGATAGTTTTGTATTTTCCTAAACCAAAACATGATCTTACCTAGTGAAAAATGAGCTTTCTTACATTCCTTGAGAGTACTGCACATACAAAGCTTCTACAGATTCTCTTTAAATAATTTTCCGATAGATTTTAGATTAAGGAAGCAAACGAAGCCCTGCTTCCATACAGTGCCAATTTTGGCATTCGTGGTCTGTGAAGTGCATGCTGCTCAGGGAAGGCAAATTCATTCATTCTGCCACTGCTTTTACCAAAACCACCAAGGTGGAAAAAGGAGGAGAAACCAGCTCTAAATAACAGCGTTTCCCATGGTAAATCACACGGTTACATCAAAAGAAGAAAGGGATAAGAAGGAAGTACAAGCTAAACAGAAAAGAACTGCCAAAAGCAAGACTATCAAATCAGTGGAACCAGAACCAAATAGCAAGTAGCAAAGAACCTGGCTAAGGAAACTAATTTATGATGAAGTTTATTACAAGGAAAAAAATCTTTTAAGTATTATTTAATATAAAATTAAAAGGTATATCACAGATCCTGGAAGTAATAATAATAGTCAGTAATGTAGCTAGTTCTCAACTGAGACTGTGCCATGTACACATCACAAACAGTTCCTTTAGGTGAACAAAGTGGTGTTGCCTAAAATGAACAATATGGGGTAACGACTAAGCAAACAGAGATGCTCACAAGTTTCCTGATTAGACAGGATAGTAACAAGAACTAAGAACTCCCACAGACTAGAAAAACATATCAAAACCCCAATTTACATGTTTAACAACTATATTGTTTAGGGTTTATGAATTCTTTCATATATGTAAGTTTTAAGTGTTCTGGAAAACACTGATTATACAGCTAATGTAACAGGTCCTTACAGCATGGAGATAAACTACAGCAGTGTAAACAGAAACATTTACCAAATTTAGCTTTTTATGAGAAGTTAATTGAAGCTATAAGGGCCAGCACAGAAAAGAGAAGCCTTAGTCAAAACACCAAGGTAATTATGAATAGCTGAACTAGCAAATTGTGATGCCATTACAACCACTAAGTTAATGGATTCAAAAGTTATAACTATAAAATACAAATTAGTAATTACATTACATAATTTAAATTGGACACCAATAAAACCAGGCCCTGAGGCACTCTCCTCCACTCCTGACAAAGTCATATTCTAAAGGGGCTGGAGTGGAGTTCCTCACACTTCAGACCAAACAGGCCTTCATATAAACTTGCCCGCACTTTTTAGACATTCAGATGATATATTGCCTGAACTTCAGACATTTTTGGCAGACTTCAGTGTCCTTTGTCAACTAGGGAAACTGTCTGATACTTCCCAGTTTAGGACCCCATTTCTTGTTACTTAGATGTTTATCAGTATTTAATCATTTGAGCTTAACCTTTTTCAAATGCTTCTGGTTACTTATCTTCCTGTTTCACAGGCAGATAGGACAAACACTTGAAAAGACAACTAGGAAGAAATACCTGTTTTTGTCTACCTACATAATTCTGGTAACTTCTTGTTTGAGCATCTCCAAAGTCCCAGAAATGGCAGAAATTTGGTTAGGATTATCTTCTACACCAAGTCCAACCCCCAGAAATGAGAAATCAATCTAAGTTAGCTAAACTGCAAGATGTGCACACGGCCCACAGCCCTCAGCATCACAAACTGCACAGAAGGTCTGGTCTTGTGTTGCACTTGGTCCTGTTCTCCCTCATGCCCTTTGCCCAACCACTGTTACCTACTTACACTGCTGGATCTAGCAATTGTGGGTCTGCAGAAGGAGTTGGATCAGGCAAGTAAGCAGAGAAAACCCACCCAAACAAATGCAACCAAAAGAAAACCACGCAAGGTGAAGATGCAGCTTTGCACACCAACTTTGCTTGGGCAAAGTTTGAACATGCTCCTGTTCCTGGTTCCCAATCTACCTGCATCACTTCCTTAGAGCAGTCCTTTCCAGTCCTGACCAACACAAGCAGGAACAACCCATAACACCTGGCATTCTGGGGCCAGTATTGCAGAGACTTGTTCACTAGACCCAGAGAAATCAGCCCTAACCGAATATCAAAAGTATGCCAAAAACTCCACAATTTTATTTATATATATGTAATCGTGATATTTAAACACAGAATCCTGTATCTATACATATTAAATGGACCATTAGTCACATTGTCTAAAATTCAGACTAAATAAAACTGCTGAAACAGCCTACCCATTCTACTTCCCTGCCAATATACACTGTGATAGAACCTTAATCCTTTTTTAAAAAAAAAAAAAAAAAAAGCATTTTTTCCCCCTAGGATGCCAGTCATACTCGTTTTCCACAGTGAAACTGCTCCAAGTTTGAATTATTCTTTCCTACCTAGGAAGCTATTCCACAGAAATTAGGAAGTGAACTGCAGAATAAATATAAAAGAACTGGTCAGTTATGACAGCTGCAGAATGCTTGTAAAAAAACAGATTCTATCCTTAGGTCGTATGATTTTTATGTAATACCGGGTAAGTCATATTAAACTAAACTTTCACCAGTGAGAAAAGCTGGTTTCCAAAAGTTTCTGGGCATCCAACCTAGTATCTAGGAATCTGATTCACAGAAGTGCCAAGTACTCACCACTACAAATTGAGTTTCAGCATATTAAATGGGAGCAGGGAATGAAGAGGAAAAAAAATAGCCTGTAGTTGCCTCAACCAGAACATCCCAAATCAGTAGGAGCTTCTAACCCTGCCACAGGTCCATAAGTGTTACTCGGATCAAGACATTAGTGTCAAGCTCAGGTACTGTGGCAAAAATGCCATAAAACAGTTCAGAGTAACACGTAGGTGTTTTTAAGAGCAAATTTTGAATACTGGCCCCCAAATTTAGGCTTAAACCTAAATCAAGTCTTTCATCAAGCAATGAAACTAGAAGCTTCCAAGAGCTGTTCACATGAACACTAATTACTGAACAAGGAAGCTTATATTTGGTAGAGGAAAAACACATCCAAGTCATTAAAGATCAGGATACAAGATAGTGGGAAAACAAAAGGGTGCAAAAGTTAAGGTCATTCTGGTATCTTCCAACCTGTTGCACCCTGCTTTGGGTTATTTAAGTTAGCAGCATTGCTCTGTGTTACGTACAGCATATTTCTATTTTGAGCATAATTACATTTTTAAGGAAGTAGGAAGGCTCTGTTAAGAATAAAGAACTGCACTGGCCTGATTACAGGCCAATAACATTTTTAATACACAATTCAGCCTCTATCACAAAGTATTAACACACCTACTGCTATTGGTGACCAGGCAGGAACATGATAAAGACTTCAAGATTCCTATCACTAGTTGAGTCAACTGTTAATTTGGGGGTGGTGGTATTTAACTGAACCGAGCACAACATTTTACCTGTTGGATCTCTTGCAAGGGGATGGACTAGACTGTCCCGAGGAGCTGGTACTCAGAGTGCTATCAGGACTGCTCAGAGAGCACACGCGGTCAATATTCAGTGTGTTCTGGCAGGCTTCACAGTCCAGGCTTCCTTTGCACCTACCACAAATAAAGAGTGAACATGCATAGTCATTCACTTGCCTTTTCTACACACCAGTGTTATATTTAATTAAGAAATAAAAAAGGGGCAAATATAAGAAAAGGCCCCTTAGATTTAGAAGGCTACCAATTCCTAGGTGTGTTTTTTTTCTTCCCATCTATTTTGTGAAATTTATTAAATGAATAAATTGAATACTGAAATAACAAGTTTTTACCACAAATAAAGTTCCAAACCTTTAAACATTTGACAAAGTTCAGTTTTAAAATGTATTCTATAGTTCAGGATCATTAGGAGGGAAAATTCAAACATTAACTTTTCTATTGAAAAATATTTCTTTGGTAACTTTGTGAAAGAAAACCCTTCTTGGGAACCATCCCCAGCACCTGCTTTTGTACTCGAAAATCTACTTCTTAGTTTAGTTAAAGTAACATTTGTTACCTGTTTACACATAGAATTATCTATTATGTTACTGCTAGACCAATGAAGTTAGTTAAGTGTGTTTTTTTTTTTTTTTTTAAATACTACTCATGTTCAGATATTAATAGGGAATGCCAGTATTAAGGAAAGGTCATGCTGGATCTAAAAGCATTCTGTTTTAATAAAATCTGTTATGAAAGAATACAAAGCATTTGTTTCCTGCTGTAAATACCTAACACACATTCCTGAATGAGGCTGAAGTTCAAAAGAACTTCAAGTAGAACACAGCTACAGAATTAACTTGGAAATGAAACGGGGCGAGAAGCCCTTTGATGAAAGGGAGCAGCGGTGACCAGGAATGCAGCTCCGGAGTTAAAGCAGGCATGAGCCCTTACTCTCTCAGCGCATGTGCTCGTCCCAGGTCATCGTCGTCGGTGTCGCTGCTGATGGTGATGACGCTGACGGCGGGGCTCGGCGAGCCGGCAATGAGGATGGCCTGGCGCGGTTTGCTCGGCAGGGACGGCGCCGCGTCCAGCCTGACGGACGCTTCGCAGTAGTTCCTTTCCCGGCCTTCTGAGTGATGATTGTCCTGTGCTTCTATACAGCTTAGTCTCCTTACAGCCTTCAGGTTAATTATCTTTGGAGATATAAATGCTGCATTTTGGATATTGGTATTCTGCAACACATTGCTTCTGTGGAGAAAAAGGACAGTTTGACATGTAGTGAATCTTGCCCAACAGACCTGGAAACTGTACAAACAGAAAGACAATGTAGGCTAAGTAAACAACTTGCCCAACAAATAAAAAGGAAAAGCACAGAACATAAGCACCATGGCAAATACTCAGCAAATATTTTCTGAGAAATATTTTTATATGAGAATTTCTGAGAAATATTTTCTAGAAATATGCTAAGAAGAATCTACATTGAAACAAATTTGAGTATGATATATTAAAAATACTTTTTCTTTTTAAACACAGGAAAAAAGAAATGAAAATCCTGCTTGATTTCCCCCCATGCCAAAATATGCCCCCACTCCCTGACAGATTTCCCAAAAAGATTCTCCAGTCAACCTCCCTGAATTCAAAAGCTCATAATCTTCGGATGAAATTCTCCCTACAAGTCTATTGAAATCACCACTTGCAACCTGTGCTTTCCCGTCATTTAATACCCTTTATATTTTTGAATAATTTGTATAGCAGGCAAAGCATAATTTCTTTATCAAACAGCAAGAATAGTTTTGGCTACCAGTTATAGAAAGACTTTTTAAGACTATACTAAGGCATATTACAACCTTATTACATCATATCTCCTTATTTTTAGTTCTCTAAACCTGATACAACCTCATGCAAGCAAGGTTACATTATTAGAGCTACTTCTATATATTCTTATGCTTTCCTAAAGGCAAAAAGTTTGCTGTGACCAGAAACACAGATTAATCTAAGAGAATTAGGTGCTCTTGTTATATGGAAACATACTTTCACATCTGTTTTGTTTTGCTGAAATAGCATCGAAAAAAATAGGCTAGGAACAAAAACTTACTTACCAAAAGGCAATTTAAATACAACTGTTGCCAACACATCAATTTTATAAAATATTCCCCTGTCCACTGAACAGCACTTACGGGGTTATCACCTTTGAACATTACAAATTTCAGGAATATTTTACCCACCTGTTCTGACACAGTTTATTTCTCTTGGCAGCTGCAGGCTGAGGCCAGACAACATGTGCAATGCCCACACTAATTGGCTGAGGGGCAGACAAGGTTATTTGATGTGTTACAAGAGGCTGAGGCATCACTGAATTGTAATGGGTGCTCTGGGTAATCATCTTCCTGAGGAGAAATAAAGGAAGTTTTACACAGCAAGTCATTTCAATTGCATCCCTGGAGCTTGCTAAATCAGAGCCATTAAGGAATTACACCCTATGGACTTACCCCCAGTCTCCAAGCCTTTGTGGGCCAGCCACAGCATCAGAGGCCAGAGAAGTAGCAGGAGCTGCCACCGGTGCTACTTGCTGCCAGGCAGGAACCAGGATTTGCTGGGCCTGATTTGACCATGTCTGTCGGGAAGCAGAGCACGTTTCATGATGCAGCAAACGACTGCATTTATATTAGCTGCTTGTAATCCAGCACAATACAGAAGAGCAACTGCACAGAAAACAGCAATAGCAAACAATAATATGCCCTGATTACAGGGCACACTTCTGTAAGATATTTACTAAGTAATTACACTTTTAGTTT
Organism: Tinamus guttatus; assembly: GCF_059628265.1. NCBI lineage: Eukaryota > Metazoa > Chordata > Aves > Tinamiformes > Tinamidae > Tinamus > Tinamus guttatus. The sequence goes on along the minus strand of NW_028288774.1, from coordinate 14,002,018 downwards.
AAAAAAGCCAACCTGAGAAAGGATTCCTGCTCGAATCTGTAGTGGCTGAATTGCGTGGGCCTGGGTCACCAATGGAACCGCATTGTCCACCCTCAGTGAGAAACTCGTGGGCTTGCCATGGTTTGCAGGAATTCCTGGCAGGAAGAACAGCATGTGCACAAGCTTTAAGCAAAGCATTACTCGCACACGATTTCTGAGCAAAATGCAAACAGCAGGAATAATTTTATAACATTTAAGTAACATTCCTTGATGCAATTATGGTCTAAATCCCATCAATAATCTAAACCTTTCAAGAAAAATAAGTCAGTGCAACACCTAGAGGATTTTTGTGCTATCAGTTATCTGTACAAGTGTTTGATGCTGTCATCTTCAAAAATAACTTCAAATTGCGACAACTTGAAAGCAAACTAGTAGAAAACAGAATGATTTTTGCAGAAGCTTTTGCAGAGCTAAGCATTTTACTCTTCATTACAAGTTACAAAAAATATCTGCAAGAGAGCAGACAAGAATAAGAAACAGGATTTCAAAGCTTCTCACCACTGACTCCTTATGCATTTCACATTTGTACTTCCAGGTAGCTGAAACCTTTCCTCCTTAGCTCTTAGAGCAGGCAAGACCACAGGCATAGTGCCTGCTATTGCTAGGGATGTCCCTTGTTTGAGAGAAGCAATGCAAAATCCTCCGCATCACCAAGTCTCTTCAGTGGAATCCATAATCCTCCCTTCCTTTATGAAAATAAGGCTAACTGTTGCATAGCTGAAATATAGCAGCAAGAGTATAATAGGAAAAAAACACTTAGTCGAGGACTAGGCAGTGTGTGTTTGAGGATGAGGTCTGGGAAATATTACTATGGATTTCATTTAAATTTGATCTTGGATACTTTCATTTTTTAGTTTAGTCTAACAAACTTCTACTGTGCCCAGCACACCAAGCTCTAACCACCTGGTCAAAGTCTTGGAAGTTTGAAGTACTCCTCACTATTTTTTTCCCCCTCCACACAGGTATCCAGAACAGCAACATCTCAACTCTGCCAGAAGCAGCCAGACTTTGCACTTGGGTGCTGCTCTTCAGGGAAACCAAGGAGGGAAAAGCTGAAGCAGTGTCAGAAACCATTCAAACTCATTTTCCTTCCTTGTGAGCAACTCAATTTCTCAATTACATGATGAAACCTATAAATTTCTTTCAATTCAAGCTGTATCAGAACTTAAAGTAGTAAATTCATCACTCAACTGTTACTCCTTCTATAAATTCTTATTAATCTGTATATAATGCACATAATCAAAACAGTAGGGTTTTTAAGTATGGAATGCCATTGGGCAAAGCATACATACAATTTAAATAGTAAATTACTTACCTGTACAAGATATGCTCAGGGAAATCTAAAGATACACCTTTGGCTCAGAGCCCCTGACACTGCACAGGGAATATTCACGGCTCTCGGGGGTTTCTGAACTCCAGGCAGAAGCAGCAGCCACAAATAACATTAGTGAAGCAGTCTGCTGCATCTGTCTTTATCAAGGGAGATAAAGACTTTGTGGCCATTTTGTTTAGATAAAACATCTTTTTTTGTTCAGACTGTTTGTTGATTTCCATAACTTCAAGTTGATGCTGGAGAACTTGGAGGAAGTTTAAAGATCCTTCCGAGGAATCTCAACTTCCTACGAGCTCCCTCCTTTCAAGGGATGATCAACAGGTCTGGATCTTACCAGAAAAAGAGAAAATAAACCCTCAAAGGGGCAAAACTAACGCAGTAAACAAACAATAAGTTACATCTTTCTCCGCATGCAATGGGTTTCTTAGTGATGGTAAGAAATGCTCCTCTGAGCAGACTATCTGATCAGCCAAGCAGAAGAACAAGAGCTGTGTTGGTCACACTGAGGATGAAGAGCCACCTCAGACATTAAGAGCTGTGGTCACATGATGTAGATGCATTCGATCAGGGGAACAGATGTCAAGTCCATTACCATTTGGACTGCTAAAGACACATCTCCAATGTGGTCATTTTCTACACTAAGAAAATACTTCCCTGCTAACCTTAAAACCTCAGTCTTTCATTTTCTGATCAACCAGTTATTTCTTTTTATAAACATAAGCTTATATACTTAAAATCAGACTTTATCCTCATAATAAGGAAGAGTCAAACCAAGATGCCGCTTCCTCCTCACAGCACAATTCAAAGTTGCCAAAATTCAGTCAAATGTTTTTCAGTCAGAAAGCTGTAGCAGCTCTATCTAGGTATGCTAGTTCATTATAACTGAAGGACAGTAAATGTGATACTTAAGGAAAAAAAAATCAATGTTTACACAGGACAGCTACATCCTTAAATGAAGCCCTAAAAGGCTTTCAGATGTTTTGTCGAACATCCATTAGCAAATAGAATAATAAAACTTTATTATCCAGATAAAGTTATAAAAAGTACTGGATTTCCTTATCCTTAGGTTATCTAAAGGACATAGGTTTTGAAAAAATGCTGCTCTTGCCTTTTTCCCAATTTTTATCATCATGGCCCTCCCATTTTATCTGCACAATATTAAAAACTAATGAAAAAAGAAACTCTAGACTCCTTAATCTTTTTCTGCAGAGGCCAATTCCAGATTTCTTTCAGAAGGACACAACATATCATAATGTTCAGAAGAAAATCAGAAGACTAACATTTTGAAAATAACAAACTTTCACCCTTTTGTTGACAACACCATTACAAACCATATAAGACGGTCATTACTCTCTCCTACTGACTATTTTTGACAACTGAATGGTATATGACTGATTATCACAGGCATCATTAACACACAGCAGCACTCAGTGTTTCAGGGTGGGTAACTTTCAGCTGAACATACCTTGGATAGTGGGAGGACAGATAATCAATGCTTGCTGGAAAACATCATTGCAGCCAAACTGAGCAGTTCCTGCCTGCAGGGGCATCCCTTGGTGCAAAACTGAGTGGGCAGATGCAGTTAAAGCCTAATGGAACAGATGCAACATGGATGATTTGTAACTGTGAATATTCCAAGTTTCCCTCACACATACCATACTGCCTGCTAATACAACAAAAAGCTAAAACAACCTATTAGCATGAAAAGCCCAAGTACACTTCAAATAAAACAACCCATGTGGCCACTGGAGGTCACTATCCTACAGCAGTGCTTTATTATGACAGTTCTGACTTCTAATTTCAAAGCTTAAAGAGCCCACTTTTAAAATTCAGAAAACATGAAGAACAAATAAACAGAGTAAAAGAAGATCTAACTCATCAGATATACTTTTTTCAGATATGAAATTAGCTAGATAAGTTGCATTAACAGAGTTAATAGGTGATATTTTTAGATGATAATTTTTACCTGACTTCTTACTGGGCCAATTTTGGTGAAGCTTGCAGTCAGATTAGCTGCACTGCCTGAGGCAACTGGTCTCATAAGTGATGTTTTATTGCGGTTACTGAAGTCATAGGAATTTGATCTACATTTGCAAACATCCATGATATGGAAACAGGATTTCACTCTATTAAAAATAAGAAATAAAAAGTGGCTTTAATTAGAATTTCCTGTTAAATGGATCTAGCAATTTCACAGAAAAAGAAACAGTTCACAATCCACAGCTTAGTTTAACAGAAAGGCAAAAATAGAATTAGAAAAAGGAACACTGCTATTATGTTACTGTCAAACCTTCTCAATGTATGCACAAAAAATACTGTTTCCTGCTCCTTTCAACTAACTATTTTCTCTAATGACTGTATACAAGGAAATAAGACAGGAAACCAGAGGGATGAAACACTTTCCTTCATAGATCCTGTATTGTACAAAATCGACATTGAAATACTGGTAGGAGCTACTATTGCTAATACTTTCAACAGGCAAGCCCAAGTCTCTGCAGTGCTGAATATTTATAACCTAAGATTACATGTAATCCACTGTAAAAGGCAGTGCTCTAAACGTTACTTCAAGACAGCACATATGTAGCTATCCAGACAATTTTCTTGATCAGACATACTTAATGAGGATATTATACAAACAGCCAAAGATCGTTTCCCGATACAAGTGCAACACAATACTACTACACATGGGAATCACTACAGCAGGGAACTACAACACAGTTTGTGCATAACATACTGGGTGCTATGAGGAAAATCAAGGAGGTGCTTCATGGTAACAAAAGAATGGTTCAGGGTCTCAGCTGGAGTGATTCTTAAATCAGCATCTATCAGCAACATTTTCTTCAACAGACTGACGAATTCTCTCCGATCTGCCTTCTCTGCCAACAGGTCACTTCCTTCCAAATCCATCACCATGTTCACCTGACATGGAACAAAGCAGTCAGAAGGAAGACATAGGTAAGTTATTTCTTCCTATTAGTTTTTCTGCTTTTCTTTTTCTGCTTTTTCTATACTCTCTCCCACTAAAACCCCAACAGGGCTTATTTGCTCAGTCTGGAGCTCAGAAATTAAAAGGAATATTGGGAGTTGAAATCTTTTCATGGTCTTTCTTATATTAGAGATAATTTTCAAAATCATTTTCAAAAACATATGCATGCCAGTTTTAGAAAACAAATTTGATTCTCTCTTCAGGATACAAAAGTAGAAGGATAATTTATTTGCTTTACTGGAGAGCTATAGACCCAAAGAGAGAGAAGATATACAATTAAGAAAAAAGAACTAGAGAAGCTGTCAATAATAATAACGTTAACCTAGCAGGATGGATACAGAGTTCCTGTTCTATCCAGAGTGCTAGATACAAGAGAAAAGAAAGTGTATATTATACACAAAAATAAATATCATCCTATCACTCCATCTTGACCAGTATAGTTAACACACAACAAAAAAATCTCTGTATAAAGACAAACACAGACATAGCTGGATACTTTCCTGAGAATAAGGTATAAAGATATGAATGGATATGATCCATATATTACCAAAAGCATCCAAAAAGAGGTATTTAATTCAATTATACATTTTAAAAAATAATTCACCCTTCATTCTCATCATTCCTTTTTGCAGAGGAAGAATATTTTAATACTCACATGCACTATATCATCCAAACTGTTGAAAATATACTTTCGGGCCTCTTTGGACTTCATACCTGTCTCTGCCTCATGCTCTTCCAAAGTCTCAAAAAAGAAAAGGAAAGCTGAGTTTAAAAGTTGATAACAAAAGACAATTCTAACCATAAAATAATTTTAAATATTTATTGGTTTAAAAAGCCATGTTTTAAAATTTTAAAGTATTTCAACTGCATATTCAGATTCTTCGCATGCTTTTTTGCTGACTGCTTTCATTTTCTAAATCTAAATGCAAAAGCCACAGTTTCACCTCTTGGTTCCCCCTAAATTATTACGATGCTGGATTACAATACATGGTTCGCAAGCCAAGCAGGAAATGTTGAAAGCCTAGCAAAACGTGTGATGAAACTCCTCCAATGCTTGTATTATATATCACAGGTTTCTTTAATGAAACTTGTATATTACACACTTGAACAATTTCAGCCCCTTAATTTTACACAGCAGCAATATATCACACCTCCACAAAAACCAACAAAAAATTGTCTGGTATTCCATCTTTTCCTGTTTCCTTTTTCATTACTGTTATTGTTTTCCTTCACAAACATGACAATTAGTGCAAGCTTTGTAACAGCGAAATATGAAACAAAAGTCCTAAAGAACAAAGATGAAAGTGATAAGTAATTTATGAGCAGACATATCACTTTCCTTCTTCCCAAGATAATCAGTAGGTAGCTTTGTTTTAAAAGTTCATGTTGTGAGATGCAAATTAAGACCACAGGGAAAGGTAATTGACAAAAACTTACAGAAAACTTTCTAACTTTAAGTTGGACAAAGCCTGGAAGTAATGAGTGTATCCAAGCTTCTCTTTCCCAAAAGCAATGTGCAGTCTGATATGAGAGAACTACCCCTTCTGAAGGTCAACGGCCTTTGCAAATCACAAGGGCTGTTAGCATATAATACAATATACAGAACTCATTTAAATTCTGACACCAGAAGGCCAAGTCTAAGTAAAAAACAGCAAAAATCAGCTGCTTAGGAAGTTAGAAAACTATAATAATCACAGCAATGTAATTACAGAATTCTTATATGACCTGAAACCCCAAAGCACCACCCCACGCCTTAACCCTGGTGGGTTACTCAGCCCAGAGTGCCTTGCAGATTTACTAACCAGTGTCACACCATTTGTGCTTTGAGCTTGCCAAGTGTTTCCTATTTCAGAAGCTTTTTCCAGCCCTAACTGTTTAACTCCCCAAGTCTACTGTAAGTATTGTGAAATAACATCAAAAAAAATGCAATTTAAATGAAAACCCTTTACATAGGAAGGAAATTTCAATTCTGGTTATGCCTTGCACATCATAATGTTGCTTAAAATGAGACAAATTGGGTGGACAATAAAAAAATACAGCTTCAGATGTTCTTCCACTGCACTATAACATTCAACCAACAAAGATTATTTTAGTATAGTATTTGAAGGAAATGAGGCACACAGTCACACTGTGATCATGTGAATTCCTTTTCTCTTTGCATCTTTCAAATGAGAAGCCTGTTTCAACCAAATTTGACAGAGCAGTTTGGGTCTCCATGATACCCATTTTCACCTCACTTTAAAAAATGTAGCTAAGTGACTTGAAAGACTTGCTCAGTACCTTACTGACACGCAGGGCTTAATTCAAATTCAATTCTCACTACCTGGCACACACATCCGAGTCAGCAACCAAACAGCTTGGACACCAAGAAACATCCCTTTAAGTCAACTCATAATTAAAGGACATTGGAAGGAGCTCAGAATAGGATTTTTGAGGAAAGGGGTAGGGAATGGAGGAAACGGAAGGGATAGCAAAAAGGGATAGACAATCCACAGAAGATATGGAAGCAGTACTGGAGGGAGGGAAGCTCATTTCTCTGGTTTCTCTATTCATAGTGCTTTTTCTTTTTCTACTATTTCCACTAAATATTATATTGTTTACCTTTAATCTCCAACTTGAATATGGTGTATCTGTTTCTCTACAGAAAAATCTTGCAGTTTTCGTTCCCATGCTTAACAACTGCTCCCCTGGCAAACCTTGAGTCTGTGAAATGTAACGAATCTGAGGAAAAAAACAGCATAGTTTAGGTCTGCTTTTCACAGCATAGTTTAGGTCTGCTTTTCAAAATTTGGTCATTTTATATTCAAAAAGTAACAAAAATTTATCCTCAGAGGACTGAATTAAGCAACTTCATCTTCCATAGGAGAGAAATCTAACACTGAAAGCTTCATACTTCTCAGTTTCTTACAGTAAGCTATGCACAGCAAAGGATCAGAACCATTTGATGTATAGAAAAACCTTTCAATGTTTAGTCACACAGCTGAGGGGCTGACACCCCTCTGCACCAGGACAGGCCAGGCCCGACCAGCTGGAAAGGCACAACAGGCACCAAGTGAAACACAGCAAGTTCTGTCTGAACACTGGGAGAGACTAGGGCAATGGCCTTGGGAGAGGTTATCCACATGAGCTGTGGAGTCTCCATGCCTGGAGTCTCCAGAAGAAGCCTGAAGCCAGTCCTGGGCAAGCTGTTCCAGGTGCCCCTGCTTGAGCAGTGGGTTTGGACTGGACCATCACCAGAGGTCCCCCCCAACCTCAAGCATTTTGTGACTCCACACAGCCTCCTGCTACAGCAATTGCTGCTTTCCACAGCAGCTTCTTCCACAGGGACTTCTCACATATGTATCAGACAGGCTGCCAGCCAAGATATCAACTGATGCCTCTAGGAAACTTAAGCAATACTGCTTTCTTAACTAAGCACCTTTTAAACACAGTATTCATTTTTAAAGAAGGCAAAGATTAGCTCTTAATCTAGTTAAGTGAAATACAGCATCTTGGAAGGTGGTTGCCACTAGTGCTAATACTTTTATATTTATTCAGACTACTCATGAGGGCCTAGGTCAAACTATGCTGGTCCTGGGCCTACAAAGAAGATGAAACAAGTGACTGGAAGCAGCTGTCAAAGAGACCTCAATGCCTAAAGCTGGAAGGAGGACAGCCCAACTGTCTGGGCCGAGGTACTCGGCCAACAAGTACCACAGATGAGTGGTATCCCTGAAAACTCAGGGCAGGCAAGGTGACGATAGATGCGGGACAGAAAGCATTCCCATCAGGAGGCAAGTGCTCTGCTCCCTCTGTTCAGCAGAGAACAAGACGGCTGCCAAGGAGCAGAGGGAATGAAGGGCTAACTTTGGTTTCAAAGCAGCATTCTGTGTTCTCAAAGTTTGCCATAATCAGGTCTTTAGGTTTTGTTGCAGAGCACAGTACACATCTAAGAAATCTACAGCTTGCAGCTATGCACTCTAGTTGCCACACTCTGGGCTGCTTCCAGCAGCAAGAATCTTAAGTTAATTTGAAGGAAGAATCCAGACACTGGCAGGATCTTCCACAGTTCCAACCCCTGCATAAGGGGTCACTGCTAACACGGCCCAGGGCCACAGTTCACATCCAGGGGCCACGATTACCTACCCTGCAGATTGGGGTCCAAAGATAAGGAACTGTTCACAGAAGTACAGGGTAAAAAGTGGAAGTGATTCTGCAAACTACATATTTTAGTCCTTTCTCAATTTCCAGGCCTTTTCCTCTAGTCTGGCCTGAAAGTTTCCAGAATAAATGCCTTCTTCCTTACAAAACAAGGTGAATTACAGTACTGGTGAAGGTAACTTTTCTCTTTTACTCTCCATATTAAGAAGAATTGCATTGCACAAAGGTCTTCTAACTATTAGCCAAGACATCAACATGTATTTTCCTCATAGCTCACTTCCTACCTATTAAACACCAAACTCTGTGCAAATGAAGGAAGCAGAAATACAGCACATGACTGATACCAACACAGCAGCAGTATATTCCGTGAGAGCACTTGTCACAAAAGTCCTCTAAAAATATATGAATTTTACTTTAAGTCTGCTCAAGCACTCAGAACCAGAAGCCCACAAGCTGAAATGGAGATTTGAATAACACGCAGTATGCTGGAGGAAGAGCCTTTACACGGGATGCTGAATCAAATGTGGAAATCAGTAATAGGACAGTGCCATTACGACCACAATTTTCACAAGTCTTCACTACTTTCCAGTACCAAAAGCACAAGGAATGTCATGACACTGATCCTTCCAGATTTCTACACTAGGCTAGAAAATGATAGACTCCTCTCTCTGCACAGCTTCAAGTTTTATCATTGCATATATACAGTATTAATACAGCTGCTGATTCTTACTCCTCACCACAAAGAAAAAGCCCTCAAAGCTCTGAGCTACACTGGATTTCCAGAAAGCAACAGAATTGTTCAGATGACAACTAATCCTGACACACGAACAGGGAACCCAGAGTTAACCCACTACACAGCAGTTCAAAAAGTTGCAATGATGGTAGCCATAGATTTCAGATTCCCCGAGAAAAAGCAGTTTCAATGCCAACATTTATTTCGGAAGATAAAAGAATAACTTCAATTGAAATTTAACTTAAAGCAACACTATACAGTTCTGCTCTAGAAATAAGATTTATATTTCTAGGACAATCATTAAGGGTAAGTTTCAATAGACTGAAAAAACATTCCTTAAAAGAGGATATTAGCAGCATGACACCACCTGAATTTCATGATCTTTAATGAAATGCGTACACTGCAGAAAGTGTGCACACACTTGTGAAATTAATCTTCTACCTGGTCATATTCCAGTGCTCCTGGGTACAGTGGCCATCCGAGAAACAGCTCCGCAATCACACACCCCAACGACCACATGTCTATGGCTTCACAAAACGGCAATCCCAGTATAATCTCCGGTGCTCTGCAAATTAAATGGAGTTACTGATGTTTTTCCCTTAGGAAGAAAAAGTAATTCAACAATCCAGGATGACAAAAACATTGGTTTTAAACACAAGCTATTTACTTCATGAAGAAATGCAACTTCAGGAACAGCATTTTTCTTTATCTAGATTAACATGGTAGGATTTTGTGACTCAGACATTTTGCTACGTATATGAAAGTAAATCATCTGCCTGAATAGTTAGTAGCTCAACTTTTTGCTTTTCCTCTGGTATGACCTCAATCACTCTTTCTGCTCAGTGTCATATGCTTCTAAGAACTACACTCTAAACAGAATAGGATGATTTATTTGCAAAGATATCTGAAAATACCCTTTCACATTTTCAACCTAGACAATTATGTTCAAAATTACTTAAATTACCAAATTACATAACTGCAAACCAGATACATATTCAAATCACCTAACAATCAATTTTTAAATCACTTTTTTAGAAAAATGCAATAGTTTCACTAGAGACTAGGTCTTATTTTTCACAGATTTAATAAATTACGTTTTAATTTCTTCCGAAAGCAAGAAAAAACCCACATATAACACAACTGCTAAAGGGCCTTCTGGCATTTTTGTTCTCAAAGAGCAAAACTGAAGTATTGCATAGATATCATGGAGCTTTATTTTCATTTTTTGTTTTAGAACTTCTCTCCCACTTCAATTATAATGAAAAAAAGGCATGGTAATACAGAAGGAAGACCAAGACACTAAATATTATTTAAAGCATCATATCATAATGTGATTGTTTTAAAACAGACAATCTGTTAGTGGCTTAACAAGTAAAAAAAAACAAAAAGAACAGTACAGTGGAGGCTTAAACTAACATGCTTGGTTTCATCACAGCTGGCAGAACAGTAGCACTCGACTGACCACATAATGTTGCAGTGACAAACAAATACAGCTTATCACCCACCTTAGCACACATTGGTGCATTGTTTTAGCATTCTACACTTAACCTCTAAATAGCAAAGATCTATAAATCAATACCTGCTTTTCTTGTCCCCTGACATTCACCTTTATCAAAATACTATTTAATTTACAGAAACGGCCTGCCATCCTGAACAAATTCTTATTTTCAAGTTACTTTGCAGTAACACATAAGAGCTAAAGCATCTTCTTCACTTTTTACATAGCTACAGACTCAAAAAAGGGCAGTAGTTGGTAGAATCCATGTGTTGACATATCTACCTCCTCTGGCTCTGAAGTTCTTGGTGCAATAGCTTTAGAACTGCTCAACATGACTCCCAGGATATGTTCCCTGCCCAGGGAAAGACTCTGGAAATTCTGCCCCACGTTTGACCACTGGAATTATACTGGCTTTTGTTACAGGGGAAAAAAAACCCTGTCAGACTTTGCTCAGATGGGAGAGTTGGTATTCATTACAATCAACTTTGACACCAAATGTGCATATTTTTGTCATATAGGATAATGGCACTGCAGTAAGTATTAGATAGTTTTGTTATCTGAGAAATGGATTCAGCATATCCACATGCCACAAGACTAGAAATAGCAGTAAATGTCTGTGCTCCCCTACTGGATGGATTCCTCCTCTAGGCTGCGTTGCAAGAGATCTCTGCTGAAATATGCTGCCTTTGTTGTATTATGTTACAACTCTGAATTCTTAACGAATATATACAGAGTTGATGGATATAAGGGCTTTACCAAATGCATCTGCTAAAATAAGCACTTAAAAAAACTCTTGCATTTACTCCACACTTAATATGTGCATTGTACAAAAATAGCCACAGTCACTCAGTCTGCCTCTCGCCTTCAGGAGAGATAACCTTCCTTTATTTGCAATCCTAAGGTTAGAAAAGTAGAGATTAAAAAAATCAAGAAAAAGAAATAAAGTTTTTACTAAAGGGACAAGATACAACAATCTTAGTCTTTCAAGAGTACCAAGTCTTTCAAGAGATACCAATAAAAACGTTAACAAATCTAAAGAATGAGACATAATGAAAAGTGAACATAGTTCTTCGCTTCCCAGCAACTAAACTGCTGCCGATAAGCGCTCAGGAAGTAAAGGCCTTCCCAGAAAGGGCTCTGAAACGTATCACTCGAGCACAAAGAACAAAAGCAAATTCAGACTAGCTTAAAGCAGGGAAGAGAGTGAGAAAGCTCTTACTGCATGGGTATTTAAAAATAGTTGCTTTTCAGATTCAACACCTTCTATTATACTACTGCCCATTGAAATGGCATAGCTGTCCCAGCAAAAGACATAGGAGAGTTTTTACCCATTTTCTTTGTTTTTACCAGCTCAAATACTTTGCAAAGAGAAATGGTTTGTTAATCTTATGCTCAGAAGGCACTTTTAATATGAATTTTATCTTTTGGTTAACATCTAGTTTGGCAAGGGGGAAGAAGAAGTTAGAAGGCAGTGTCATCCTTCAAAATATTTTAGATGATCCACAATTCTTTCTTCATACAAGTCAACATATTTATAAGCATTTTAAGAGCAAAATTCTATCTTTTCTAACTACAATCACAGATTTTAACGGTGTTTGGTATCCTAGTACCAATCAACTTAACATCGGCTCACTCAAGGACCATAAATCAGGAGTTCTCTAAAGACGATGTGCACCGCCACTGGATAGCTGCAGCAAATGACAAGATACCCAATTCATCAGAAGCTACCACAGTCCCCAGCTTAATAAAGAGCATTTGGACCTTCTTATCCTGGGATATCAGTATGATAAGAACTTCCTGTAGTTTTTTATTAAGGGTACCCAATCAAGTACTTAAATGACATTAAATGTAAAATTTTACAGCAAACTAGTATCCATTTTTCTCTTATGGATGCATTTACATAAATAAAAAGCACTGAAGTAACAGGAAACTATCTAGAATTTAAATGCACCACGACTAGGCTGGAAAGATTCACCTTACCTTATTAAGTAACAACTCCTAGATTAACACACCAAAAAAATGTTTTCTCATTTGACATTACAGCTTGATTTGGCTCTGTTGCAGCAGATGTCTGCAACAAGTGGAAATACTTAAAAAGATGAAAGATGCAAATGAACATTAGCTTCGGCCTCTTGCTTAGCCTCATTTCTGCTCATTAGAGCACAAACCATGACCCATGCATTTTCAGTATTTTTGTAAGAGAACTTCCCATGAGAAGCAGTAAGAACTTGTAAGAAAACTGATACTGCAGTTTGTTCTGCTGGCCAGCATAAAGATGAGGAAGCTTCATAACATGACCCTGGCTTCACAAGGTGACAGCAAGGAGTTTTAGTTGTATTTCTCTGCTGACAGTACACCAGGGACCATTTATCTTTTCTCTAAGACCTGCCATTACCAACCCCAGGAAGGGTGCAGAAACAGCCATCCCCACTGGTTCGCGCTCCTCCTGTTGCACCTAGGCCATTCCTTGCGAGACCAAAGCCTGGAACCCCGTCCAGAGCAGCCAGGCTGGGCCCAGGCACCACAGCCATCCTTGCCCCATGGCTACTGCTTCTGGGGAGCTGGCAGGACAGCTCTGAGCTCTCCTTCCTCCCACTGCTTCCGCCCAGGGGTCACCATCAAGCTGCCTTCAGTGCCACAGGCCCTGGGTGGCCATATTGACAAGCCACCCAGCAGCAATTCACTGACTCTTTTTCTAACCCAAGGCTAAAATCAACAAGAGCCAGAAACTTATGGAAAAAACCAAACAAGCAAAAATACCAGAAGCAGAAACCAAAAACAAACAAAAGTCGAGGTATCTTTCATGTAGCAGCAGCTTCACATAGCATACATAGCAGCATAGATTTAGCCACTTCAGTTACTTTATTCCTAATTAAATTCCCTTCAAATTCACAGATAGGGTTGAGCAAGTATTGTAGCTTTCTGCAGACTTAAAACATAAACAACAATATTAATACTAGCTCTACATAATTTTGATTCCTACATATTTATACAGTGGATGAATGCAGACCACCTTTCTTATCTGAGCATCTAATGTGACATTTGTACCCCTCAAACTAAACATCATTACCCCTCTTTACCACTAGTCCATTGCAACAACATGTAAAAATTCATATGCTGGATAAACACCCTGCTAACTACAGTCACTAATAACACACAGAAATTGCCAAGAGGGTATATTTTTCTTTTTTTCATTCTTTAAATGAGCTGTTTAAAGTCTTCCTGAGAGATAAAGAGCACTCGCATAATGAATCCAGCGTGCAAGAGTGACTGGAGTCCACACAGGCCCCAAAACCTGAGAACCAACCCATTCCGCACTACAATTACTAGCACAGCACAAGTGCATACTTTATAGAATTTGGGTATGTAACTCATCTTCTAGAGAAACGGGGACCCTAGAGAAAGATAAGATACAGCCAAGTAGTGAGATAGTGATGGGCACAGAAACATTAAGTCTCCTCAGACAGCTCTGTTTCTTCACCTCCCAGGCTCTGTTAGGAGCATGGAGTGCCAACCCTTGTGAAAGGCTCGCAAGACTTCACACAAGCACCCTTCAATCAACTGAGGGATGCAACGGGAATGAGCCACGCACAGCTTTCAAAATGATGAGATAGCCACAGAACAGTTGCTTCTCTCGAGCATTTGCGGTGGCCTTCAGAAGACTTTTCAAATATTCCATTAGATCAACACAGTGACAGGCAGTAGAGCATGCATCATGTATAGTAAAGCCTCTAAGAGTTAATAGAAATTAGTCATTCATGAAATACCTGTAAGTTAACCAATTTCCCGATGGATAAAAATGGTAGACAACTTTATGGACAGCTCAGGAAAAATATCTTAATATTGGGAGCAAAATAAAGGACAAACAAATCCAAAATTATTATGCCTTATAGAAAACTAGTGATTTTCCCTCACCTTGAATGTGTGTTCCCTTTTGAATTCTGTGTTCAGTTTTGGTCACCCCATCTGAAAAAGGATACATCAAATAGAAAAGACGCAGAGAAGGACAATGTAAATTAAAGGCTTGGAGATACTTAGAAGAAATCCCGATTAAAATTATAAAGTTTTAAGGAAAAAGGAATGACATTACTCAGATCATACACAATAATGAAAAGGAGTAAACAGGTGTTCCTAACAACCTGCCTCACTACAGAAAACAAAAAAATCCCCCATCCTCTTTGAGATTCAAGACAGATGCAAATATAAAAGCTAGGAACTTTTATGAGCCTTAGAATCATGGGCTACTACTGAAATACATTAATATATATTATGTTTATATATTTATTAATGCATTAATAGTACTTAATAGTTTGACAGAAAAACACCCACAACTGCTTTAAATTAAGATATCACTTTTATATCAGTATACAGTTAAACAGCCATTAATTATATAGAGCTGGAAGAAACTTGCTTCAGAAATCACCAAATGGCAACCTTATGCTGTAGGAAATTTTCTCTAGCAACCAGGCAGTAAGTACATAGGCCATGGATCTGATCAGATGTATTTCCCATTTCCTGTTATTGAAATCCATCTTGTTGCAAAAAATTAAGAGTTACTCAAGCACTCCAAATTAAAACACTTTGGCAATCTTCATGGTCAGAATATTTTTTTTTCCTTCTGAATGCCATTTCACTAGATTGAAAAATTTAAAATTTCTAGAAATGCTTAACACGAGTATAGGCAAAATAACTTTTCACCTGAGTGAAAACTATTTTTTTAAATCAAATTTCATAGTTCAGTTGTCTCTTGCTTTTAAGCATATCTGGATGTTAATGTACAGATTAGCAGTGCCATGTATTAATACACATTTATTCTTAGATATAAGCATGATAGGTAATTCCAAACAAATTTATTTTCCTCCCATCATTCTGACAGGATTGTTGCTGTCAACCTATAAAGCAAAATTACCTCTAAACAGTCAGAATTTGAGTTTTCTTGCAGAGTTTTGTAATGCTCTAACTGGGACTGGACATTAGGAAGTACATAGTTAACAGTCTGCTTTTTGTTTGTTGTTAAGTAAAAGGATTTATAATGAAAGCAAAAATGTAAATACTCAGCCACAGACTCCGGGAAAGTAAGTAGGATAGAGGCATCTATGTCTATGACACATGAGAAAAAAAAAAAATCAATCCTTTATAATTTAGAGCTATGTCACCAGGTACCACAAAACAGTGCAAATCAACACATTCAAGAAGAGAGAAGTTACACCCCATTCATCCTTCCAGAGCTCCTTCAAAGGAGGAGGCTAGTGCTCACAGGAGGAACTGAGTCACCACAGCTCTAAGGACACCTAATTGCTATGCTGTTGTCTATGGGCTGCACAAAGGAAATTTTCATTTCCTGACAGAAGCAGCTTCGTTTTAGCATAACAAAGTTTTGTGAAGCTAAATAACACTCGATGGCTAAGGGACCAACACATCACCAGCTGCCACACCACGCACAGCGTACAAGCTGTGACACAGGGCTGCTGTCTAACTGAAGGCTCACCCTGGCCTCACCACAGAGCAGAAACACTTCTCATGTTCAAACCTTATATAGAGGGACACCGATACGTGCTTACTCACACACAGGAACTGCAAGCAAATGGAGCATACGGCGCAAAACTGAGCAGGTAGACACAAGAACACAAATCAAAGCAGAGCAATTCATATATTTCTTCTAACAGAACAGAATTACAGGAAAGTTATCCCAGCAGCCTGTCATGGGACTGAAGGATTATATGTCTAAATAGCCACCGCAATTTTTACCTTAATATTTTCTGCTACTGCTTACCAGATCTACTAAGCATCAGAAATGTTCAGGTTTGTGGGTTGTATTTTTGTTTTTCTCCCTCGCCTCCAGGTAGGAAACAACTAAGATCACACATTTTTTTTCTACTTATTCATCTCTAGTAAAGAGTCTTGATAGATTTGATTGATTTCTGTTAATTAAAATTACAAGCAAGCACAAAAATCTAGGGGAAATTACTATTTTAAAAGAATGAAAGGGCAGTGTCTAGCAAATTCTTAAGTACTGAGGCTACAGGTCCACATGGGAGATTCATGCTTACTTCACCAAATAAGTGGAACAGCCAATCCGTTTCACTTTGCATATTCCCCTATATAAAGTAGTATCCAGTCATTTAATAGTTATGTCAGCTGCTAAATGGAAAAAAACCTAACAGAAGCATGACAAGAAAGCTATGGCAGAGAACCCACAGAGCACCAACTGGGGCAGCTGGGTTAACATTATTGTTACATGAAATTAAACCTCTAAGACTGCAATAAAGCTTAGTGAACAAAAATCTTTTCAAACGCTGCTAGATTCATATCTAGCACATATGTATCTGTTACAGTATTGTCTTGTTGCTTCCATACAGTAACATTTTAAACAAATGAAGCATACAGTATGCACCAAAGCTCTAACTGGACTAATTTCCATGCTACTGCAGTTATCTCTGCTGCACTGCCAAATGAGCAGATGGATGACCGATAAGCTTTTCCAATTCTAATTCCTATGATTACATCTCTGGTGTAAAATATGACACCATCAGAAGAGGTAACATTCTTACTGCCTTTTCAGGGCTTCCATCAGCACAGCTACACAGAAACCCAAGTTTTTGGACACTATCACAAACCATCTGATAATATTTTGACAAAACTAAGAAATGACATTAGAGAATGTAATGTTTTTGTTCCCCACACCCCACTTTCAAACCTATGAACTGCTTACATAAGCATTACACAGGTCTATTTTGGTAGGGTAGACTGTAAGGCTTCAGCCTTCCAGTATGTCACATCACCTGCTTGCTGTTACACTGCAGCCTGCTTAAGGAATCCATAGATGGCAGTTCCCCTTCATGTATTTCCCAGCCTTAAATGCCAGGAGTACCAGCTTTGCATATTTTTCCCCTTTTTCTCCTGCTTTTCCTTCCTCAGTATCACATTTTAACGTATTTGTCCTTTCCTGCTGAAAGGAGAGCCATTCTATTATTAGAGAAGTTTCAGATCCCAAAATAAACTACTTAACTATGTATCTATTACATTGAGATTCATGTTGTATCAGAATCCAACCACATGCTGCAACAGCAGTGCAACTACAGCAAGGAATCTTAGCATTTCTGCGAGTTCAACTTTTTGAACAAAGTAAACTTTTTTAGAATTAATATACCATGAGAACTTAAAAAATGCACCCAAATATTAAAAATCTTTTCATTTTTTCTTTCTACTAAATAAACAGTCAAGTTTTTATTTCTTTAAGCTGTTTTTGCCTCACACCTAACACTAAAACAAACCTCCATCCCTGCACCACAGGAAAAGAAACTGTGGTAACTGGCAATTCTTTTTAATGAAGTAGAACAATGTAATTTTTCTGTCATACAAGCACAAGTTAAAAACAGATGTGTATGTATATATGTTTGCAGTGTATGTATATAACTATATATACAGCTAGTGTATACTATAGTATAGTAGAAAAAGAGATAATGGGACCTCAAGGTTTTCATCTAGGTAAATCCTCTGCATCAAATCCAGGGCAGTAATAATAGATTAGCCTTATACATAAGGAGATGCTTTCAACTTCGAGTATCTACACTCGAGAAATATTTTTCAACCACTGCTATGGTGTTGAAAAGATGAAAGCTAAAGCTAAACTAACCAACTTACCTGTGCATATTAAACCTGGAAGAAAAGCTTTAATGTCTCCTTGAACTAAAAGGGTGCCGCTGCGCAGAGAAGCCCACACAGCGCTGGCACCCGCAGCGCTCTCCTTGTCTGCTGCCTGCAAGTTGGCCAGGCAAGTTTCTCTACTTGAGGGCAATCACAGCAGTTTTCTTCATCTCATGTTTGTGATGTTCCTGTACTTCACTGCGGTTCCCAACATCAGCGAGCATTAACAAAGTTCATCGGCTAAACATTCCTTTGCTACCAATAACCATTTACATATCTGGCTGAAGTCCCTTCCACAGTCATCGCTTCTCCATAACGCTGGGGGAGCAGCTGTGGGACAACTCAGTACTGTCTGCTACAAAGAAATGTCTTTTCCCAGCACTTGAAACCATGAAAGCTTTGGCATGTGCTAAGTTAGAAACTGAAGATGAAGTCAGACAGATCACTATGATCATCTCAAAGGGATTTTCATGTAACTTAATTTCCAAGGTCAGTTTTGCCTGAATGTTTTGCAAAAACTATAGAGCATAAATCATCACAGAGTGATGCACATTAGGGCAGCCACAGTAATCTCACAGCCCCAGGGGATCTGCTGGCCTCATCCTGGCAAAACTGCTGGGAAGCAGTGGGAAAAGCCTCTGTGAGCCCCTGACACACTAGCAATGTCATTGGGACACAAGGAGGGCAAGTTTATACACTACACAACAATTGCTTAAGCCTTGCGATACTTGACATTTTACCCAGAAATAATCTCTTGACAACAAACAGTTAGGAACAAGCATAGTCACCAGGACTAACTCAAAAAAAAACAAAAGAAACTTAAAAGACTAGTAACACAATCTTAAGAGGAGAAGATTCAACTAGAGCATAACTACAAATAAGAATATTTTTATTAGTCAGTTAAGATCTAGATTGAATGACAGTGACGTAGTATTTTGTTTTGGTTTTTTTTTTTCTGTCTCCAACTCTGAAAATGGCCATATGCCTATTAACTTCGTGATCTGAAATTATGGATTTTTTTAAAAAAAACATGAGTAACTAAAAGTAGCCAGCTGGGAAAGACATAAAACCCAGCAGACGCCCAAGAATCCCCAAATCTGACTTGCTCAGAAAGGACAACCTGAAGACAAAAATCACTATTTGCCAAAAGAGCATTTGTGACTTTCCACACATTGGTGTGGTATTGGGAGTACCTAAAACAAGAATAGCCATTTTGGTGAAGTACCAAGGGAAGAGGATTTTCTGTTCAGATATGTCAAGTAACTGCCTTCTATAATAAGACTCCCTATGCTAAAATAGTTTGTTTTCTGCCTACCCTTGTTATGTTCCCCAAGGATGGCCAACATAATATTACAGTGCTCCTTTTAAAGCTTGCAAGTGGTACGTGACCAGGAACACTCACCTCCTCAGCTGGCCTAACAAGTACCTTTGGGCTTCATTTGCCAAGAATTTGAGGTGGTTCAACCTTGGCTGATTAGCTCCGTTAGAGGAAAACATATACATACACACACACACTATATTATAAACACATCTGTAGGTTTAGAGTCATCCACAAGCTAATATTTGTGACATAGTTCGTGCTCTAATGTTTAAGGAACCTGTCACAGGCTTTAAAAAACAACTGGCATGACAATGGTGTTGGTGCAGAATATGGTGTTATGAGCTCTATCATCTTGAAAGAATTCCTGAAAGCAAGTTTTGTGGATCAGAATAGCTACCTACCTGAGTTGTGCAGTTCCTACCTCTCACTGGTATCTGTGTATGCAGTGAAAGGAGACAAAGGGGAAAGAACAGAGCACTGCTGTTTTCCCATCCAGTGCGTGTGTGTCAGGCAAAAATCTATGATAAAACTTTATGAATTCGGAGACTGAATTACAGTACAAGATAACTGAATTAAAGGGATTTAGCCTGGTCATCTTCATTCCAGTTGCTTTAAACCACTGCTTAATTGCCAAACTTCTCTGCTTCTCCCAAGAACAGATGGAGAGCTGAGCTGCAAAGGGGAAAAGGCCACGATGAAAATTGATTTTCAACGATGTCTCAGGCTCACATGTGCACACTGCAGGGAAACCAGCTTTACAGACTTACTGCAGCCACCACTGTCTCAGCACAAGCCTTCTGCAAGGTAAAAAATGTGTATGAACACAAGTAACAGAAATTGTTGGGGGCTTTGGTATGTTGTAAAAAGTGAACAGAAACAGGCAGAACCCAGACAGTTAAATAGACGGACATCAACATAATTTTAGATATGAACGCTGTAAAGCAAGTACCACCAAAAGATACTGCACGCGCAACCACTTCAATGATGAGTTATTGCTGTGTCATAACATTGTTGAATAATCATGAAAAGACACAAAAATACAGAGACAATGTTTACAAGCTCCATCATTACTTTAAAGGTAATTATTTCGCCAGAATACCACCAGTATTTCCCTATGAAAGGTTCTTGCTTAACTGGATTAGTACACTATTGATAGCTAAATTCCACTGCCAGCAGCTACTGTCAAGTCATCATTTCCAGAACAAACCTACAAGCTATTTTCTTTATCCAGTCTGCGATGATTAGGACAAGCTCATCATGATTTTGCTCTGAAAATGCACTAAAAACTGCTGCAAAGAATATTCAAGAGATGTGTGACAGAATTACCTGTTATAATCAAACTAGCAGGTACATTGCTCTCAGTTTAGGAAGTTAAATAATTTGTTAGTTTGCTGCAGAGTGCAACATCTTTAAACTAAGAAATTAAATATTAAAAAAAAAAGAAAAAAACAGAAGACTCAGTTTTGACCCTACCAACATTGACATCTGGATGCTAGTCAATCTCCAGACATTAAGTCCAAGGAAGCTCTCTGAATTTTCATAGAAACAGTTAATAACTGTTTATTTTTTTAATCCCACTCAGGAAGGCCATTCATATGTATGTATAATCACTTCATCCATCCACTTTGTAGTTCACATGGGACACCTAAAAGATTAATACACAAGAAAGCCATCCAGGAAGCACCGTTAAGTGTCAACATCGCAATTCCCTTGCATACATGCTCAGAGTAGTGCAATTGGAAAACATCCCCTCCACCGGGCTACTGAAAATCTCAGGCTTTGCAGTGCCCTCGCCCTTCCACCTGGGCAGGAAGGAAATAGAGGTAGACAAATTGAAAGAAAATTCTGCTCCTTCCATTCCAGCATGGTAACTAAGAGCCCTTTCAATACAAACAAAACTCAGCTGTTGCTTAATTTCTCCCTCATCACAGCTAACTCAGGAGAGAAGCAAACTTACCCTAGAGTCAGAGCAAGTTCCTGTTGTGCTTGAAACAGAAAAACAATTGACTTAAATTCCTCTCTTGTGAGCAAGTTCTCTTTCTGTTACTAAATTGTGAAGGCTACTTCCTTCCCCCCTCCCAACAACCTTATCTGCCTCTTGATTTTAATAGAGCTTAGTAGGAGACAGAGAGGAGACAAATGGCCAAAAATGTTTCAGCACACAAGGCACGCGACCCAAGGAAAGCATGTGTGCTCAAGACAAAGGTGAGCAAGTCCCAGTTCCCCAGCTCTGCTATACCTGAATGGAGCTCCTCAGTGAGTTTTATGATACCATTTTCCACTCAGATTTTACCCAATTTGTCCAGGTTCCCACCCGACTCAGCAAAAATCATTAGGCAGCTATTCCATTTCAAAACCCTGGTCATTCATGCACTAAAATTATCTGTTGCTACACAGCACCACCGTGGCCGGTTTATAGCCATGCACCAGCGGCTTCACGCAATACGCAGCCCCGACGGTGGAACTCGGCCGCGGGGGATGCTACAAGCCAACATCCTCACGAGGACAGGGCACAAGTGCCCTGCTAGGCACCAAAGCTGCAACACAAGGACACTAACAAGCTATGGAGCCCGAGCAGCTCAGCATTTAACACTCTCATAAACCTCATAAATCAGGTTTCAGGGGGCGGGG
Source organism: Tinamus guttatus (assembly GCF_059628265.1). NCBI lineage: Eukaryota > Metazoa > Chordata > Aves > Tinamiformes > Tinamidae > Tinamus > Tinamus guttatus. Next base: position 13,979,690 of record NW_028288774.1, on the reverse strand, counting down.
GGGAAAAGCTTTCAATTTTTTCTTAGGTGTATCATTAGGGAACTCAAAAAATAAGGATAATGAAAAATAGAAGTTCAGGGTAAATTAAGGGTACAAAAATTTTTCCTGAAAATCTTATTTAAATAAAGAAATAGAACATATTTTGACACATCATAAATACCCAGGAAAAGCACTATTACACCAAGTACTTGAACAACATGACAGTATATTCAAAACAAGAAGCAAGGAAATCATAACTACTGAAATATAACAGTTACAGAAATAAAAACATTAAAAGATATTTTGCTTTTCACAAAGAAGATCTTCCAGCATACTAAAGAACATAAGCTTATGTAATCACATATTCCTCTTTCAAATACTTCCATTGCATTCCTACATCTCCTGCATATTTAAAATTTTACAGTGCTGGATATTTTTGAGCCCATGGGGAACATGGGAAGGACCCAATTACATAAAATGTTATTAAGGCAGAAAAGCTGGCTACTTAAGGTACTTAAATTCTCAAAATAATTACATAGATTAGTGAGCGACTGTTAGACAGGAGTTACCTACCTACAAGGAAGCCCAAGTTCAAGCACACCCTCTCCATATGCGTTACCCTTTTGAAAGCCCTGAAAACTGTACAGCTAACAAGGGACACTGGGCCTGCAGTGCTTGCAAGGCACCTGAGCCCACAGCACTGCTCTCTGCACAGCCCGAGTGCCAAGGCAGGGTGGATGCCAGGCTGAATCAAGTTACAGAGCATCCCCAGGTGAATATTGCAGGAGATGAAGCACCAAGCATGCCTCTTTTTCCTCCCTAGGTTCCACCTGCTCAGGCCGGGAAGCCACACACATGCCTAGAAAAGCAGTCATTTCAATGGACCTGCATCAGCCCAAGTCAATAGAAGACTCTGCAAAACATGAGTGAACTCCAAGCTTTCAATAAGGTGTCAAAAGTCCTTCACAAGAAGCAAAATTACCAGGATTTTAGGGCAATCATATTCACTGATCTGGCCTCAGTAAGATTAACGTAAGTTTAGTCTGAAAAATTCCATCGCACAAGTTTAAGCTGTAGGACAAAACAGAATTCCCTGTTTCTCATTCTCACAACTCACCAATGCAAAGTTATAGATGTCGCATATGTGATACATATCCATGTATCCAGTGATACATAGGTAACAAATCCTTACAACATTAAGGAAAAAAGTCTAAAAAATGGAGAGATGGTTAAAACAAATTACACTGGAACAGTCTTGGGCAAGGAAACGAAAGCTATAACAGTGTGTGCATATATATGAGCTAAAGAATGAAAACTTCATATGCCCTCTACTATTAAACTACCCACACTTTTTGCCTTCACACCACAGTTGGTGTCACTGCACACCCTGGGCACTGCTGTCCCAGGGGACAGCATTTTTGTTGCATTCCCCAGAAGTCACTTGCTTGCAGAATGTGAAGTGAGTTCTTACCTCACAGACTCAGAAAAGCTACATATTTGAGGATGTTTTAAAAAAAAAAAAAAAAAGGTTTAATTTAGCCAAAAAAAGAGAAAGGACTGAGGTCCTTGCCCTACAAGTTGGCATTCCTTGTTTATGTAAGACCATCTTCTGCATTAAAGTTAATACAGATTATTTATCTTGGCAAAATATGACTTTCACCCGTTGGTAGATAACTGGCACTATTTGATATAGGCCTGCAGGAGTCAGCCAACGCTCATGAGAGCTGGATTCTCTACACATACACAACTAAAGTGCTGAAGAGTCAAAAATAAAGAAAAAGAAGCTATAAAATAGGAAACTTGCATAAGGGACAGCACCTCTTCAATTCTTAGTTAATTTGCAATCAAGGTTGAACTAAATTTGAGGGCTTCCCTTTCAAATTTGGCACTCTACATTTTTTCCATTACACCAGAGGAGCAGAGTCATCTGATACAGCTCCTACAGAGGCAAGAACACTGACAGACAGAAACACAAACCCAAATAGGCGCTTCTCATTTGTGCTCAACGATCACAGCCAATGCAAGCTCCATAAAAGCAGAGGTAAAATAAAATGGACTAAAATGTGTTTGTTGTGTGTAGGCAACTCTGAAGCTGTTCTGTCAGAGCGCTCCATGCTCCATACAAAATGACTTTCCTCACCTAGCCCGTCCCTGCCTGTCTAGCCGCTGCTGCGGAGCAAGAGTTAGGACGGTGCCACCGAATACCGCAGGCACTCGCATTAGACACCAACTGCTACACATCTGCTATTTAATACACAACAGCATTATAATGTTTTTTCCCTAGTTTAGCATCTCTCAGCTTGCTAACGTCCTTTTGCAGCTCTCTCTCACAGTGATCTAAAACAACCAGTGCCTACATTAAACACCACATTAAACAGGCAGATCGCACAAAGCAAAACAGCACTAGGGACATAAGTGGTTTGGGTAAGGTAAAAATAGGACTGTATGTCAACCCGGTGAGATAGGCAGTCCACAGAGGTCAGCTACTAGTAAGGTCGAGGGACCAATAAAGAAACCACAAGAAATAATTTATAAATATCAGCTGAACACTTGACAGGTGGCATTTGTTAGCCCTCCCCTACGCAGGAAAATTAAGCAGCAGCATCATACCAGTATTAACTGTAACAGCAAAGTTCTCAGCAACATCTTCAGTACAGGAAAGCTTTAATTTAAACATAGTTCCACAGAGGGAAGTTAGTGACATAATTCCAGGCTAGATGACAACCTAACACTGGGAAGTGCAGGGAAAAGTCACCCTACAAAGTCTACAGAGTGGTACCAGCCACAGCAGAAGTTATTGGCCAGATCTAGCAAAGTCCAAGATCCACATTACACCCTCCATATTTACCATAAGAGGGTCCAGAACCAGTTAACTTACAACTTTACTGACCCCAAAAGCATGGCCAAGCCCAAGATGCAGAAAACAATGCATTAAGAGTGCTTCTCAAAACATTCACACGGTGCAGAAGTTACATGGAAAAGCTGTTGAAAACCACACTGTTTTAAAACCTTCTTTAAAACATCCCTAATTAAATACTGTATCTTTCTAAAATTTTTTAGAAAGAGACCTGGATAGCAAAAGGGGAAAATTATCAAAAGTCAGAAGGCTCAAAACTAAAAAAAAAACGCACAAACACACAAACGCACTACCAACCCACACAATATTGAATGCCATCAGCACAAATGCTATCTTTGTCATCAGACTTTATCAGCATATGCTGCACAAGCTTAATGACCTACAGCATACTTAACAGCTCAAACCTATTTTAAAAAATGGCATCTACTAATTGATAAAAGAGTAATATGGTCTGGAAAGAAAATCTTTCCAAGAGTGCTACATTAAAATTATAAATAATTTACATAAGCTACATAGCTACAGGAAAGCTATACAGTGCAGTGTAACACATGAGAAAGCTATCTTGTAAGTTTCATTGAAAGCAATAAATATGTTAACCAAAAAATCTGTTCCAAATCAATGCCTAGAATCAACTTTGACAATTAAAGAACATAATGAATTCACAATAGTTGCGACCTTGCAAAATGAAGAGCAGAATCAGTTATATACAGAAATATCTATTTACATACATACATGCCCTGAATCCTGATATTACTGTAAAGTAACAGCTTTTCTTAAAAATATTACATAGACACAAACAATAATTTGAGGCAAAACAATAAAGCATGTTCTCATGAGGGTTTCCTAATGATCAGCTAAAACAACAAGGACTCATAGTTCTCAAAAATATCCAATAAGGCACTAGAAATATTGTTTAAAAACACAGAATTCTGAGTTGCAGGAACTATGCAAGTAGGTGGTGTTTTGTTTGAGCACACAGTGCTGCACCCAGGAGAGGAGAAAGGCGCCTGGCACTTACAAAGGGAAAACGGCAAAATCTGCAAGAGCCCTTGCACTGGGAAACCGCTTCCACAAGCACTTCATGTTAGCTCCAACACATTAGGTCCAGCTTAGCATACACCAGGAAAATAGGAATTTAAGACTTCTATCTTAAATTAGATAGAACATTTGCCATGAGATGAACAGGGAATGATGAGAACAGGTTTGATTTGCTCTCTCTGAAAACATATTAGGACATTTCTTTTGGTAAAGAACTCAACCTTAATTCTTCTTAAGAGCCAGGTTCCTACCACACTGCAAACCAGGTAACAGTATTTTACACAATATATACTAATTTATTGTATGCAAAAAAATAGATGAAACAAAATAAAACATATTCCCAAATAAGCTATTTCTGGTAATTTACTCTTGAGCTATATATTGTGTGCTTAGAATTACAATGAGAAAATCTTTCCAAATTTACGGCTGATTAGAAAACAAACCAAAAAACAAGCAAACTCAGCTCTCCCTGCAGAAGTTAAGATGCCTGAAAGCCCAAGGAATTTAGATGCACCTTCAAGTACTCCGATTCTATCACTTACACATACCTTCACTAAAAAGGGATGCATTTGCTTCTCTTGTGCTAAATAAGCTAATGGTGAGATTGTGGCACTAGAGCCCAGCAGCTAAAGACCAAGGTTTTTGAGCACAAGAATTGTTTCGACTGCAGCACTCTAGAGACCAAGAAAAGCCATCATTTCAATTCCAGTTTAACCTGTTGCTCCTATCACCACCATTAATCCAAAAACTATGCTGGCATTACTTGAATCCCTAACATTTACACAGTGCCATGTATTGCTTCATGTGTTACTCCTGTCTTAATGTCATTTGGAAATTCTGTAGGTCAAACAAGATAACTCAAAGGCTGGCCAGTATTTCATCCATGCCCACCCTCAACATAATTTTATGGATCTCTGCATGGAGAGGAAAAGGGAGCATACTCATAGTAGCCCTCCTTTTCCATATTAAGGAAAGTGATATGGAATGCTATGTAGCACAAGTTACATAAATTACATCTTAGGCTGATTCTATAAACAGAGAATAAGAGGATATTCAAGACCACATTATTTTGGGTAGAAAATTACAATACAGAATACTAACTTTTTAATCAAATATGTATGAACAGTTATGCCAAACTAAGATTCCCATTCATGAACAATATTTAAAATGGCTTTACTTAGGTCCCGGTAATCATAAAATACAAGTTGAGAATATAAAGTCAACTAAAGAATTAACAAAGTCTGTGCAAAAGCTGCAAACAAAATCTTGCCAAATCAGAAGAGCAATTTGTTCAGCAGACATAAGCCACAGGAGCTTATCTTGACACCAAATTCTGCTTGCTCAGATAAGAAAATAAGCTGTCAACCACAGCACTGCAACTTTAAAGGGGAAAACTTGCAGAGTGTCTCAATTCATTCCTAATGGCACTTCCTTCCATTATCACGCTATCAGGACTCTTTTTCCGTGCGTTCTGGTGACAGTAACCATGCCCACAGCGCAGCAGCTGACTGGGAGCCCCGCTGACCTTGAGCGGGCCAATGCCCTTCGCAGCATGTACTTCTGGCTTATTTCACTGCCGCAGCAAAACTGCCGCACCATCTATAGTAGTACACAGGCTCTGGCCACCACCCCTGACTATTTTAAGATATCCCAATACACTTCAGTGATGCACAGTTCAAAGTGATAGAATAACATCTGCTAGCATGTTCAAGCACAAGTTGTTTACAGAGGAATTTTTAGCTTGTTCTGTGCTTCCCGGACTAGCAAAAAAGAAAACTCAACTTGTTTACGCATCTAAAAAACAGATTTTAGTTGGAACACGAATATTAGATATTGTGAAAGTAGAAAACACCCCACTCTAGATAAAGCTTATTTAGAATATTCAAGTACACGACAAAAGGGCTTGAAAAAACAGTTGCTTTTTCCATTTTATGACTTCTCCCCTTGATTGTCCCTATAAATAAAATCTGGAATAACATATGAACTTGCTATTTGTTATTACACCTATGTTCTTTGAATTCACTGGAGCGGCATGGAACAGAGGCAATGAAGTTGCAAAGCTCAGTGAGAAAGCAAGCCTGCCCCGATCTAACTTTCTCTCATTTCCATGGGCATATATAGAGAAGGAATGACTGATCAAATAAGTTTCATGAATTTGAAAAAATGCCTAAGCACTTTGTGTTTTATTCTGAAATTTAACATGAAGGTTAAATATGTATACACATATACCAACACATATATATGCAAACATGAAAATATAAAAACACTCCTAATGTAACATCCTGAGGGCATGGAGATAACCCTTGCTGCAGTGCAGTGGATGGACAGCAGTTAAGTGACACATCTCAGTTACTCCGGTCTTTATCCAAAGTTCTCAGAGCACAGGGGATTTGCGAGGATCTAATCACTGTGAGCTGCAGCAGAAACAACTGGATGAGCAAGATCTATGATTGTTTCCAAGCAAAGGAAATACTCATCTTAAGGAATGAACACTCTAGGAGATCCCCCTAGGAGATGTCCGGAATCAAAGTAAAGAGCTTACAACTCCTGACATCTGTGTACAGGTGGTGGGAGAGAGGAGGGAGGAATATGTAGCAGAAGTGTCAAGATGACAAAATGCAAGGAATATCATTTTTCCCATCCTCTCAGTCTTCATGGGAAGAGAGGGTAAAAGGACAGTAAGGAAAAGGACTGCTCCCATCCAATAGGCACACATCCAGCAGTGATTTTTCCATCTCTGAGCTCTGCTGCAACACCGGTAATATTTGGCATCCTGTCTGGAAACAGCACTGCTGATTAGCCCTTATCCTTAGCTGGAAGGCAGGAGGAAGGATATCATTGACTGATGCAGGAATGAGTTAACTCCCACTTAGTTCATCTACCCAAGCACTTGCTTTTCCTTGTGGGCACATTGTTGAATAAACCAGCACCGCATGTTATTGCTGTCGTCAACAGAGCAGGAAAACATTTCCAGGCTGTGAGGAACATCTTATAATCAAGAACCTTTCATTCTGAAAGCATCACTTGAGTAATCCAAGAACCTAGCACAGGTTCAGGAGCTCACCCAGGCCTTTTAATACACATCTATGCTTGCCATGTGATGCAAATATCAAAATGTGCTTTATAAACTCAACCAGTGTTACAAGCAACAAGTGGGAGAATCAAAATCATGAAGCAGCAAGATGCTTATGCATTATCAAACCCTAGTACAAAGATTTTGTCATCAGATGGATCTGTGTACCTTTTAGATGAAGTTTTACACAACAGCTCCCTTTGCACAAAGGTTGAACATGATGCCCAACAACAGGGAGCCCCTTTGAAGTTCCTAAGTGGAAAAGATATCTCTGGAGGCTATCTGGTCACTAGATGATTAAAACAGAACTCCCTAATTATTTAGGGTACATGTGACTATTTCAAAAAGGAAAAACCCTTGAATAGGAGTTTGTCTCGAAAAAAAATCTTGGAGAAGACACCAGAAGAAAGCAGAGATGTGCTATGAAAACACATCTAAAAGCTACCTGCTAACACAAAACATAAAAGGCTGCACACAAGCTCTTTTTGTGACAAGAGGAGCTCTGCAGAAGAAACCCAACTAGGCTCTCTGGGGCAGATCAGTACAAAAACCTCCACTGCTTTATACCACTCAGCCCTTTGGTAGGTCACTGCTCCTGGCAGTCTGCCATTCACAGCATTTTTTTTTTAAATATATGCATATATGTGTATACATACATAATATATACACCTGTGATACATATACACACATATATAAAATCCCACCATCAGAAATACGAGCGAAAGGGAAATAAGTGCCAGTGAAGGGAGCACACCCTGCCTGAGGAGGCCTTCCTGACTCCCCGTGCAAGAGCAAGCAGCCAGAGCCTCAGGAATACAAGCCAGTCACTGCCTCCCCTACCTTCCAGCCCATGCTACACACGAAGGAGAAGGGAGCTTTTCATCTTGGATGTAACAACTTTTCTCTTGATTCAGGGCACAGATGCCCAAGAAAAAACTATACACTTTTCATACCATACATGACAATGTGACAAAAGCTTAATCACCTACACTGCATTCAACAGGATCTTTTTCTTTACAAAAATATATATAGAGCCTGCTTGCTTACCTTCTTACATCCCTCAAAAGGTCAATACACATATAACATGTGAGACCATCCACAAAGAAAAAGCTTCATACACAAAATCCCTCTATACAACAAATACTAAAATCCAGACCAGCATAAAAACAGAACGCAAGCACAGACACCATCTTTCTAGGAAAAGAGTACTCAATACTTCAGCTTAAAAAAAAAACACACGAGTTAAGACAATATACTGCAGAAAATATTCAATCATATCTAGTAACTACTCTTCATTTTACCAAGGAAATAATTTGATTTCTAGCAATAGCTAACAGCAAAGTTATCATTTTCAAAGTGGAATGAAATGTCAAAAAGTATTTTTATATTCATTTTAACCGTTCTTTCTTTTTGCTTCAAAAAGCTGAAACAAAAAGAGAGAAACATCAAGACATTGTTCTGTCTCTATTTTTCTTCTCCTCCATATCCTTTCCAAACTAAGTAGGCTCACTCCCCATGGTCTCTCCTCACATTAAAGTATCTTAACATCTTCTGTCATTAGCATCATTTTACTTTTTCTGTTACAGGCTGGGATATAGTGAAATTTAAGTCTCTCCACTGTCCATGAATAGGTATTCACATATATTCATTGCCTTAAGTCAAAGCTTTGTGTTATTGCTTGTTTTCCCAACTCGAACTTCCTCTTACAGATCTAAGACACTGATATTACCATTCAGACACTGCAACAGACTTAAGGGCATTTTCCATTCTTGCAATCATTCTCTATTCACAGTAGTTCCAGAAACAAGTTAAAGAGACAGTGGCATTGAGCTATGAAGAGCTACTTTATTCCCTTATGCAAAACCCTTCCCTGGACTTCTCTGGAGTATTCAGCATGCCCTTCTACACACACAGCAGGGCATATTCTTTCAGTACGGAAACCCTGAACCCTACTTTTGAGAAGGAACATGGCATAAGTGACCTAGGAAGCTAAAACTGCTACCAGGAAGAATAGGCCCTCCCATGTCCTCCTTTCCTGGCAGAAGCATTCAGGTAGTTGCAGCATGAAGAAAAGGTGAGAAGTTCAGGGGGCTGGCAGAACCCCTTGGTAGCAGTAAATAAACAGCAAATAAACAAGTCTAAAACATTTTAGACAGAAATACAACTTCAACCAGGCTAAGCAGGATGTTGAGAACAGGCATTTTTTAAAATGTATTTTCATTTCAAGCACAATAGGATTTAGTTTGAAACTTTAAACAGAAAAACATTAACTAGATTTTTAAATGGACTAAACACATCAACAGCACAACTTAAAAGTGAGTTTTCCATGTCTCACTTGCTGATCATTTTAAAACACTTGTTCCAACACATTATTATGTGTTGGTTATGAAACAAGTCAAACCTGCACCATTGCTCCCACCCTTTACTAACACCAGGCCATTTAGTTATATTTTTGAAGCGGGTCCTTATATGGTTGTCAAGAAGCATGACCTCTGTCAAAGTAAAATGATCTATTCTCCAAAGACCCTTTTCATTCCTTTCTAAGGCTTCTCTACTCAAATTTCCCCCAAAACCTATTTTGAAAAATTTCAGGATCAAATCCCTACTTTGATATATTTATGCCATTCAGGTGCTTCCAAAGGAGTAAAACCAGCATGCTGACCAACAGCATGACAAGCTGCACAGAATTTAAATCACTCAACTAGGAGACTTGTCCTAACCAAGACACAACTTAAATGAAATACTGAAGTTATTTATATACCCTCAACACTAACCAACAGGTGAACTTGCCATACTCTTTTTTTAGTAAAAATGCTGAGTAATTTGCTGCTTCACAAAATGATTCTAAAACTACCAGGAGTAAGAGAATGGGATCTTTTATCGAAGAGAAGAAATATTTGCAAGGCACTTCAATGCAGCTTAGTAACTGGGAATTTTAGATGCATAGATGCATCTGCCATGAGTATAGATGGATGTCATTTAATCTTTGCACAAGTTCAACTCCCTCTCTGTGTAAAGTTCTAGCATTGAGACAAGACAGACAACATATCCAAGTCTTTTTTCTTCTTGAGAAGGAAAAATACAATACATACATAAATATTTTTGAAAGCATATTTGGAAAGCATATAGTCTAGTGTGCACAAGACTAGGGAAGTTTAACACACAGTACGAGGACTTAAGCAAGGAGCTCACTAAGAGACCCATTCTCTAAGCAACTAGGTCAAAACTATTTAGAGTACTTCAAAACCACAGCTTGCTTCATATGCCACCATTTTCTCAGATGAAGACAAAAGTTACGGAAAACATTGTGTATAATTTTACACTACTTTTCATATATCTCCACTCAATATGTATTACAGAACCCATACACAATCAAAGCAATCCTACAGCTAACATTTATAAATAGACCACTCAAACACTAACAGAACCATTCTGCAACTGATGGGCCCTCTGCCATGGAAGGAGGGGAACCAAACTCAAAGTAGCACACAGGAATTATTATAGCAGGAGCCTGTGTGGGCTGGTCAGCAACACTGCCTTTTCTCCTTTCTTGCTGAGGGGAATGGCAATAGCACCAGAATCTGCCATTGTTTAATAAAACAGCTTAAGCAAAGGGGACACTCTTGAACATCTGCAAAAATACAAATCTGTACAGAACAAACTATGTTGCCTGCAATTAAGTAATAAGGCAATGCAGGTGATTAATTAGAATACTTATAGGGCCACTATACATGAAATGCTCTATTTACCACCTACAGTCAAGTAAGAATTAGGTTCTGCTGTCATGAGCACTAACCATCCCAATTCCATCAGGCTTGGATATGAACTGCACACATTTTCAGCTCCAACATGAATAGAAACAAAACCTTTCAAAATTACTTGCTTGCTACCCTTGTTTACTAGTGGTTTTTTTTCTTTTTTTTTAAACTTAACTTGCAAAGACAGACAACCTGCAAAATGTAGTAGTTAATGTGAAGTAGGCCTGAAAAAGGCATTTGAGATATAGCAATTAAGAACAACCCACAAATAAACATTAAAAGCTTTTAAATGACACAAATGGGATATCTACATGAAAAAGACTTTAAAATCAGAAATATTCATTAGTTTGGGGGCCAATATAGAAGGCAACTACATACAAGATGATTTCAAATGTGCAAAGGGCATCTGGTATCACCTACAACACTGATGTATATTATCATTTCATAACTCTTGAAGTTCACAGCTGCTGAAGGCACACAATTAGAATTTTTATTTTTAAGACCTAAGGAAAATAGGCATTGAGAAAAACAAGGTTTCCATAACTTTGGGGAACAGGATATAGAAACACACTTCCAGTGCATTCTCTAGCTACTCAGAGGAGGGAAAAAAAGTTATCTGGATAAGCAGATATTTCATCAATTAGATTATTAAGTGAAAGCTGTGTTTTTTTAAAAGGCTCATCAGACAATTCCTGCTAACAGCAAATGATGACATAGGCTGAACAGCAACACAAAACATACTTCCAGAAAAAAGGCAACACTGAAAATACTCAGAGCAAATATTCACATTATAAACGGTAATCAACTACTTAATTTTAGAATTAACTATATTCTCAAACAGTCCTAACTTTTTCAAATCTAATATTCATGTCTGGAAGGGTAATTATTTCAAGCGATTAACACATAAAACCTTCTTCCATTAAGCATTAACAGAAGCAAAGTGAAAGACCTACCTATAATACCGAGACTGTAAATAGGTTGAACAAATAGTCTTCGACACATGGCTGGCAGACCCAAAATCTATCACTTTAACTCGGTAAGGCTGCCGGACAGGATCCACCAACATAATGTTCTCTGGTTTGAGGTCAGCATGGATTAAACCAAGACTTTTTAGTTTTTTCAGTGCAGTGGCCACCTGTTGCAGAATAGGCCGTATTACTTTCAGTTGCAGAGGGCTGAATTTGTTTTGTTTGAGGAAGTCATACAGGTTCTGTTCCAACATCTCGAAAACCAAGCAAGTATGGTTACGATGCTGAAAGCATTCGTAGGCTCTCACAAAATTAAACTCGTCAGCATTTTCAGTACTTAGTCTTGCTAATATGCTCACTTCTATTTGTCCTTGGCGTGCATAAGACGGATGATTCTTCAAGATTTTGATTGCCACAATCTCACTCGTGCCCCTCTTCCAGCACTTCACTACTTGTCCAAAAGTGCCTCGCCCAAGGAAATCAAGAACTTCATAAGTGTTTTTCACAGAGCACAAGACTTCATGCTGTACTAACTGATAATCTCCATCGCCGCTGGTACCATTTTGCTTTGAAGCTGCAGCAGTTGTCACAACTGCCACCGGGTTTCCTACATTGGTTTGCAACATTGCAGGCAATATGGACAGTTCATCCACAATCTGCATCGTGCTGATCTGGTTATCCAGCTCTTCACTCTTACGCTTCAATCCACATCGCTGGGGTCCATCCAGTGTATCCAACCTGCTCTCCTGGGTCCCAGTCTGAGGTGCCTCTACTTGAGCTTGCTGCGCCCGCACTGCTAACACTTTTGTAGCACCTGCAATATTTTTTAAAGCGACAGCATTTGACTGCAACAAGAAGTTCTGTCCTCGAGGTCTGTCAAATAGGTTTTTAGTCTGAAAGAAAGCACTAACCCTGTGGGGAGAAATTCCAAAGTTTTTACCATTCACATAGATCCGTGGGTAGGTCCTTTCATGGTACACACAACTGCTTGGTTCTACTTTGAGTTTCTTCACACTACAAAAGGCACTTGACTGGGTTTGATAAACATATGGTGGATAGACCAAGACTTGTGAGGCCATACCTACAGAATGAAGGGAAGAAAAAGCAAGTTAGAATTCTACATTTACATTTCCAAAGTTTATAGCACTTTCCTCCTTTAAAATCAGAAGATGAACATATTTTCCACTCTAGCTTAAAAGAGTTTTGCTTTTACTTTATTACAGCAAACAACAAGGTCATCCTGACTCATCAGTGCCCACTTTTCAGCACAGAGACAGAAGCAGTTTTTAGCAGTGAACTCCTTCACTGACTGCACAGAACCAAACTGAGACTGCAGCTGGTTACTACCAATAACTTTTGAAGCAGAAGAAATACCTTTCTGCTATAAAAGTTGAATTTTCATTTTAAAATTCTCCAGCATTTTTATGTACAAAGCTATCTCAGCCTTTACCAGAAAGGAATTAATGCAATTATTTATCAGCAGTGATGCCAAAAAAAAAAATTGAGATTTACAAGCTGATCCTACTTGCTATATAATGTGTCCAATCTATAATCAGGCTTCAAAGAGCACATGGGCTAAAGAAATGATTGACAATGCTTCCTGAATTTCACTGTGGTGAAAGTCAAAGTGATCTAGTTGTGTAGGAGAAGCTGACCTGCCTTCTTTACGTGTAGAACAAAATGGTTGACGTTGGAAGGGACCTCTAGAGATCTAGTCCAACCCTCTGTTCCAGCAGGGACACCCAGAGCACATGGCACACGGTAGCATCCAGGTGGGTTTGGAAGATCTCCAGAGAAGGAGGCTCCACAACCTCTCTGGGCAGCCTATCCAGGGCTGTCACCCTCACATCACAGCTGATTGCATCCTACAAAGCTTTTTGGCCATGTTAAAAACAGCAGCTAAAATGCCCACCCCACCAGTCCTTTCAAAGCTGGCTTCCCAGAATTTCACAGAAAATATAGGGAGCCAGACACCCCCAGGCAGGCATGCTCCCTGCCAGCCCACTGCCCTGGGGCAGCCACTGAACACCCACTTTACAGGAAGGGTTTAACAAGCAGCACATTAGAACCAGGAGCACATCTACAAATTCCCAGGTTCTCTTGAATCAAGACAAAAATTCTACTTGTGCTACGAAGATAAGACAACTTCCTGAGAGCAAAAGGATTGGGCATGTTTTTTTCCCAAATGTCAGTAAGCAAATATACAAAATGGCTGATGAATCAGAAATAAACAGAGGTTGAAGTCACCCTCTGGCTTCACACTTCACTCATAGCCACAAAACCCTGAAGTTCTGAATAATATCTGATGTATGTTGCACTGGCCTATTTAGGCATGTGCAACATCAGAAAAATACCATGTTGCAGAACAAGGGGATACGTTACTAAGCTGATAAACTTTGATTTTGTAACTCTCCTTGCTTAACCTTATCCTGGTAAATCTACAAAAAAAAAATCCAAGCACCCTGAAAAATCTAGTATGCCTTAAATCAAATCCCTGAGACCACAACGTTAACTCAGTGAGGCTCCTCAAAATACTGGGAATAAAAAGATGTAGTTAAGTGTTGGTGAATCAAGACCTAGTTGTAGAAACCTTAGGAAAATAAAATAACAAAATTTTCATTCAAGTATCAAGTGTTTATTTTGCAACCCAACACAAACAAGTTAAGTTCACTTCTAAAAACAACACACTGATATTTGACTTCTATTTGCATTAGTAGCCAAGAATCTCTCCCACTAGTGTAACATTAAAAAAAAAGAGAGGGTCCTTACATTTTACTTAGGTCCAATGTAAGTATATTTTCAACTCAATGATTGATTCTCTGCTGTAATAACTTTAACTTTTCCTCAATTTCTTTATCTTGATCCAATTATTTACAGAGCCAAAAATCAACTCGCCCTCATGAGCAAGCACGTGCATATGCCTGTGCATACCTGGCATTTCTGGAGCTTTCAATAGGGGCTCTACAGTTAAGGCCATACCACAACTACCAGAAGCAGGCTTGAAATTCCTGCATTACATTTGGAAGACTTAAATAGACAGATTGGAAGACAGATTTGTCAGTTACTCCAAAGACACTAACATTTCCAAAGAAGATTTTTTAAATATATTTTTTCAAAGCTCCTGGACAGGGCAGGGCGGGAGGAGGAAGAGAAATCACTACTGGCTTTTTCACCCAAATCCCCACTTGTAGCTCTCCCACGTGTATACAACAGAAGTAAATCACTCAGTCCTCCCCCTCCAGAAATAACCCAATCAGAAGCAAACCCCAAAGTTGCTGTGGGCTTCTGCAGTGTTTATAGCTTGAGCAGCTGAGACTCCCGCAGCTCCCTGCGGATAGTCCCAGCGTCCCATTCCTGTTAACTAAGCATTTCCCCCTGGAATTACTGCTTCTTCCAACTTGGATGATCCCAGCTCTGCTTTCTGTACACCATGTTCTTTCATGCTTTCCTAGTATTCAGCTCTCCTCTGCTTCCCTTCTCAACAACTTACATTCCTATTTTGCTTTACATGAAGGTACATTAGAGAACACACAGGGATCAGGAAAAACAAAACAAAACCAAAACAAACCCAAGCCCCACCAACCACCTCCCTCAAAGCTCTCACACCCACTCACTCACTGCGACCCTCACAGCAATGACACCAAAGCCAGGTTCCAATTTAGATGATGAATCCAAACGTTAAGCAGACACAGCAGCAAGGCCACATTGCTAAGCTCCTGGACAGAAACAGATCCAGGCACCGTAGCCAAAGCAGCTCTGCCCCGACTGGAATGAGCCTCCGTGGGTGACCTCTGTGCAAAGGGCCTGTGGAGCAGCAGCAGCGTTCCTGCCTTGCGAGTTGCTCCCCTGCTGCCCTCACATTACTGCTGCCTAAGCTCTTGGCAGGCATGAGCACACGGCACAGGTTGACAGCAAAATATCTGGGTAACAGCTTGGAAGGAGTAGTGAAAAAACTTACCCTACACTTAAGGAACAAAATTGTCAGGGCACAGAACCACCCCCCCTCAGTCCAGGAAGGGCTGGCAGGAGGCAGGAGGAGACGCCTCTCAGCTAAAGCGCTGCTCCGACACTCCTGCCAGCCAGGCAGGCTGCAGCCAGGCAGCCGCTCACGCAGCCGCAAACTCCAAACTATCAAATCACCAGCTGCCTGGGCCCTCTGGCATGCAGACACCTATCAGTCTTCTGGAGCCCACCCTGCTCAAGCCAGCCAGGGCTCTCAAGTGCGGAATGCAGCGGGGCAGAAAGCAGGCAATCACCTTCTTGGAGCTGTGTTTCTTGCAGCCTGAACTCCCCTGCCCCAAGCCCTGGCCACCATCCCCAGTTAGATCCTCAGGAAGGACACCAAGCTGTCATGAGGACTTTCTTAGTAACTCAGTCAAAAGGACTAAGCACTGCATAAAACTGTACAGTCCTGGACAACCTTTGATGTCGTCATGACGACAAAACTAAATAAATCAAGTTTTACTCAAAAAAAATTATCTGGGCAACTAACCTCTTCCTCTTCCCTGAACACTTCTGCTTCTCCCCTTATTCCCTTTAAGGCTCAGTCTTATCTGGAGAAGAGTCAGTACCTTCATAAAACCAATGAACAACACGCTTTTACAGCACCTTAAGCACAGAGGGAAAACGATGGCAGCCTCTACTACAACAAGTTTTGTTTCAAGAACTTTAGGTGATTGAGCTTACAACCCAACCCTACAGACACTGGGAAGATCCCCAAAGCAGGTGTGGGCAGGGCTCTATCCTGCCTGAGGCACCGGGGGCACCCTGCACTGCTCCATTGCTGTGGCACTCCCAAGTCTGCCTACTCTTAATGGCCCCTTGGCCCTCTGCCCCACGGCTGCTAGCCCTGATGCAGGGTGCCCCCCAGCACCACCACTTACCAGCTGCCTCACAGGTGCTGCAGCCCTGTCACCACCCATGGGGACAGGCTGAGGGACAGCCATGTTTCAAGATACCTCCTCCAGTTAACATTAAGCCTGAGGACAGCCTCTTCAACTAAGAGAAACAGCTGGTCTCAAGTGCAGGGCTTCTTCACTCCCAGTTTGGAGCAAAGAGAACTGGGCAGCCTGGGATCGATTTATTAAGCACTAAAATTGTACAGAACATGTCACTTGTTGAGAGTCCTAATGCTGTGTGATCACATTTCCTTCCGGAGCACAGGGAGACTTCTCTCCACTTTCACTAAACTGGAAATAAACAGGAGGTGCTTCACCCTTTGCAGCTTCCAGTCAGGCTTCTCTCTCCAGAAACTCAATACCGACCTCGCACACGTTATTGTGTGAAATGGGCACTTCTGATAATATCTCACTAATTCCATTTAATTGCACCTTCCTGGATTTTTCAAGCGTATTGCAATTCTTTTGCTAGCAGGCCTAGAAAATTCATAAGCACGGCAGATCTGACAGACTGTAACAACCTTGAAAAGCACAGGCTGTTCCGAGCTTGACCATCATTAATAATTAACTTTTAAATGATATTTCCTGCTCAGAGGCAGGGGGAAGGGAGAAGTAGCTACCTCTACTATGAACACTGCAGCAGAGCCAAAGCAAAACTGCTACACTACTCCTTAAATCTTCTTTAGAATAAAGAGCACCTCTTAACTGGGGTAAAAATGTAATCAATGCAGTTGGTGTTACCATAGTAAAAAACCCTAGCACAAAGCCTAACAGTGGTTACAATACTGAGTTACAATTATACTAAAGCAACCATGCTTTCTAACAGCTCTGGTATGATTGCACAGTTCTTGCAAAGCAATTGGACACCAAGGCACAGCCTTGCAGAACTTCAGCTACTGCCAACAAATGCAGAACTGGAGCAGATGCATTTATGAAGTGTTGCTTTAAAATAGGCTCCATTTTGAAGACACTGTAAGATGCAGTGTTTTTCCAGGTAGCAAGTGGTTCTTTAGGTTCCTCTCTGCTGTTTTAAAGCTACTAAGCAAATACAAAACCAAATTCACAGGCTCTTTTCTGTTATTATTGGTATAGCAGGACCCTAACCACAGGTACCCAGCACAGCAAGCGGCTCATGTGAGCATGGCCACGCCAGGGAGCAGGTCCTGCTGAAGCCTGCGATGGCTCCAGCAGAACAGCTCACAACCAAGTACTGACAGTCAAGGCAGCAGAGAAGCTATGGGGGAATGTGCCCCTGCAGAAAGGGGATCCCATCCCTAGCTATCCCACAACCATTTCTGCATGGGAAAAAGGACAAACTGCTTTTGCATAGTGGTTAGAGCTCTAACATATAAATAAATTAGGGGAAATGATAGGCAGTTCCAGGGATACTCATCTGAGAAAAATATACTAAGTGAGCACACTGGTTAAAACAGATTCCTTAACAACAACATTTTTTAAAGCTTAGGAATTTTGGCCCATCTTAGGTCAAACATGTCAGAAGCTCCGCTCATGGTGCCCTTTGCCTCATACCAAACATCCCTGGGAGCTTTGAGCTCAGCTCTGCACACATCAGCGCTCAGGGTGCAAGCAAGAAGGTCAGACTTTTATCCCAAGCTTCAAAGGAGACTCAGTGCCGAGCAAGGGAGAAAATGATCCTAGTTTCTGCATTTGTAAGGAACACTGTTGCTAACTGCTTCAGAAAAATACTACAAGGCTTACTTTAAGTTGGACAACATGGGGAATGCCTTATAGGACACAACACCAAAACTGTATTGACACTTAGAAATAGCATAAAAATGGCACCATTAAATTCTTAACAAATATTAGATTTGTTTCCTTCATACATTATGGATTTTAATATTAGGTGGCTTGATACTTAAGGCAAGATATAATTACCAGGTTGACTGAACATGTTTTGAGAAGTACCACCATCAAGAGTGATTTAAGACACAACTTCTATCCTTTGAAGCTAAAAGCTTACAAAGCAGCAGTTACAAGTGACCTCAAGCTCAATTCATAAGAAAATCTATATCCAATTTGTTAAAGTGACTGCAAATGTAAGGTCATGTGTGATGCAAACTTGTCACAGTACTGTGGTCTCAATACTTGGAAACAGAACTGACAAATATTTAACTCAAGTATTTCATATAAATTATCAGAGGGAATTCATATGACTCAGGGCTGTCATTTGTACCAGCAGCCATACTGATGAATACAATTGCTACATTCATATTTTCCACAAGCATCAAAAGCTAAATCTTGTGATTCTATCATGACTGTAATCATCACTAAAAAGATAAACTTAAAGCATTAATTTTTCTGCAAGGCAAGAAGGTGTTATGCAACTGAAAAAGTGCTCTCTGCACCAGCTCTGCATTAGAGCACAGTTTCTAAATCAGAATGTGCTATCATCAACACAAACTGCACAGTTCAAACCGGCTAGGCTCCACCAGCCTAATCTGCTCTTTTGAAAGACTAATTCTTTTGGAAGCTGAAAACAGTAGACATGCTGAAATAAAAGCCCCTGGGGTGGCAGTTGTGTTCAGGAGAGCCCACACCCTCAGGATCTGCATGAACGTTCGCTGCTGAAGGACGCACAGTAATCACTGCCACTCTAGCTCTTTTCTGCCGTGAGCAGCACCAAGGTGAACAGAGAAGCAGGACATAAGGCTGCACTGATTTTTTTCCATTGTCAGAAGTATTTCCAAAGGATTTTTAACACCTTATATCTAAGGTGGAATGACTATTTGGCTTAGTTCAAACTGCTTGCTGGTAACAATTTTTTTTTTATTACTAAGCAGATAAAAATGACAGAAGTCAGAAGTATTTCTTGACTCAAACCATTTGATTTTGATTTCATTGCTTCATTTTGCATTCTTCCAGAACTCTGCCAGAATTTTGTTATTACCAGCAATCCAACTAAGAAATCTGCTAAGAAGCTTCATTTTGGAATAGCTCTAAACAATACCAAATGCACTTCCTAGGAGAATATAAAACTAGACTAGATGTCTGTTTTCCTTATGGCTACCTCACCTTTGGTTTGCCACTTCTAAAACTGGAGCACAGGATGCCCCACATGCCAGAACATCTGTACACCCCTAAAAGGAATCTACTTGGAGAAAGTTGATTTTTCCTCGACTCCTCCAAACTATTCCAGCTGGGACAGGTTTATTCAAAATCATTTACGTTCTTCTGTGCCCTCTTACCACGAAAGACCGTCAGCTGAACAGAAGTGCCTGTGAGCAACCACTCTCCCCAGAGGACTCGCACACTAAGTCCACAACAGCACACACTACAGTAACCTACCAAATTCACCCGTTTGACACATGGCACAGGAGTTGATGAATCAGGGACTTACTGCACCAGGAAAGCATAATTCAAGAATCAAACTGATTTCTACACATTTAGCACTGCCTAGCAGTGTCATTTGAGTTAAAAGCTTCCCCAAATACTCAGCAACTTGTAACCACTTTTCCAATAGGACCAAAATGAACCATTAGAAGGCAGCTATTGAATCGTCAAGACAGCATGCCTAGATACCCCTCAGTGTATGGTATTTGTGATTAAAAAAAAAAATCACTCCGCAAATAAAACATGGTATAGTAAATAAATCTTTGTTTTGAACCTGAAAACTGAAGTACAAAAGAATTAAGACGCTTAGTTCAAATTGCTTCTCTTGATTTATCTTTTTCTATTAACTACCTTCAGTCAGTCATTTCAGAATACACCTAGCAGCAACCAAACATAGACTTATTGAGATATATTTATACAGCAAATGAAGTCTATTCACAGTCTTTTTTTGGCCAGAATATGAATACCTTGAATAAAAGCAACATAGCAAAAAATATATTCTTACATAAGAGTCAAATATTTTTCTTTCATTGTAAACAATCTCCGGAAGATAGAACTGGTTGTTTACTGAAACTAGCTGCATAAACTTAACAGGGATGGCATAAGTAGAATGAAGAACAATGAGAGGAAAAACAGATTTTTAGTACTTTTCTTTCACTCTGCTAAAGGCCTGGAGGCAGCATTGTTTCCTGTAGGCCATATTACTATTAAAAATGCATACTCAGACCAAAAAAGGCTTTTGCCTCTTAAAACTAATAATCATGATAACCTGATCATGACAGTCTCAAAAGCCACCCTTGCCAGAAATGTATTTTACCCTCTCGCCTACATAGCAGACCTTACTGAGTTTAGCCATCTTCTCAGCTCAGTTTTAACATCCATTTAATCTGAAAAGGCACCTGACAGCTCCCAATATAATTGCTAGGAAACATGAAAGTCCCCAAAAGCCTCCCACAGAGCCCAGGAAAGTCTGTGCCAAAAGAAGAAAATTAGCCCATAGCAGCACTTCAAAAGTCCTAATGAAAAGGCCTTGAAAAACTTCTTTAGCACATCATCACCAAAGCAATCCATTTCTAGTGGACTAAACACCAAAAAAGTTCTCAAATAAATCAATATTAATAGATAAGAAAAAGACAGCATTTCCTCTCTTAACAAAACCTATCCCTCCCAAAAGGGTTCAGAGCTAAGACTCCAAGCACCAGAAATCCCATATTAAGTTCTTAAACGGATTCAACCAATGGAAAAGAAAGATCTTGTGAGGACTTCCTCTACACCTAGCTAGTTTAAGTCTTCAAGAACAGGCTCTGAAAACAGTCTCAACTAGAAAAGACAAATTTTAAAGCAGCAGTTCTTATGATTTAAGCAAAGGAAAACACAGAATAATTGAAAGGAAAGGTATAATCTAGGTTTATAGGAAACTAGAGGAAGATATATGCAACACAAGGGTTTACATCAGCAGCTTTTCAGTCAAAAAATCCCAAAGATATCTTGCAAGAAGCAAACAACCATTTTAAGACTATCAAGATTCATCCAACTCCATGATATGAAACAAATAAGTACATTATTCAGGCTAGTAGGATAAGTTAAAGGTTAATACTCCACTTTTTGTAAACACTGAAAAAGGACCAAAACAAAGTAGTAACCAAGAGACACTGTACGCACACAGATGAGAAACAAGATGTGGTTTTGCTTCCAGGCAAAAGTAACCTATTAAAGATTGAAATAAAACTGTGTATATAGGTAATCCCTGTGAATTCCAAAACACTGATTCATTGCCTGCACTATAATAGTAAACTTCATATTATTAGCATTAAAGGCATGCTGTTTTGTTTTTGTCCTCTTTGCATTTCTGCAGAGCCTACACTACAGCCTCTTGATCAAGGCCTCAGCCCTAACCCTAGCTCCTTTCTGCAGCAGGCACTCGTTTCATCTATCAGAAGCTTTCAGGAACATTTCAGATGTCTGTGCACATCCAAAGACTTAAGGGAGCTGGCCTCAAATGTTTTGGTCTTGCTAATAACGAAAGCAAACACCTTTGCAATGAAAACGTTTCAGCCCCATGCAAAAGCACAGCTCTATCACTTATCGCAATTCTAGTTCAAACTCTTCTGCTGACAGTCTTTCCTGTCTGGGGTCCAATCTTCCCAATTTACATTACTATATTTTCAGATGAGGTAAGCACAAAGTGAGACCATTTCACACTTCATGGGCTACCCTAGAGTAATTCCAAAATAAAACTCCCGAAATAACCAACAGCATTGTTTTTAAAGGTACCATATTCCGCTTGCCCCAATACAAGGCAACAGAAAATGTTGCATTTTATGACAAAACTCCAAATTGATCCTTCAGAATTTACGACTCCTGGGCTCATAGGATTTACTTACATCTCTAGGTGCTCACGCATAAGCAGCTGTGGGGACCTACTCGGCCACGGGAGAGCAGAGTACAGTAACGTAGCCACGGCCACCGTCTCCCAAGCAGCGAGCAGCAACAAACGCCCGCGTGCAGGAGCTGCACCAAACGGTCCCTGCCAGAGGGGGAACGCTGCTGCGAGCGTTCTACACACCAGCCCCCGGCGCTACCCGCACAAGACACTGCGTGGAGGTCAACAGGGCTCTGCACAGGGGCCATTCCTGTTAGGGATAAGTATTTTAAGACACAATAGAAGTGAGGAAAGGAAAAACGAAACGAAGTGAAAATAGAAGACGAAAGAGTACAAGATGACAACATAGCTCTAGGACTACTAAATATATCAATTTAATAAAAAGAGAGAGCTAAGATAGCACAAAATTTTATAGTAGTATCAAGTTATCGAGTAAGAGAAATTCACAAGTACTTTAATTCAGTAGTTTAAAAAAGTTACAGATATTAGGCTCCTCTTCCTCTTTTTAAGGGAAATTGACCTAGACATTAACTCCACTTTGTCAGTGGAGTTAACTGAAGGAAATCAAGTATATGAAAAAAATGTGACAATGTGAAAGAATGCTAAGAACCTGTACAAAGATTATCCCCAAACAGCATCTGACAGTAACAAAACTAGTGACTTCCCAGCATCCTCCATATTGAAATAAAATAACTAAAAAAGTCAGAGCTTGTTTTTTTTAAAAAAAGTACAAAAATGTCCATATGGGTGGGGTATGTGTATGTACGCATATAATATGAGAACTACGTGGATATCAAAGAAAGCAATGAAGCTACTCAAAGATTGAAAACACACCTTTGCAGTTACATGTTGCTCATTTGTCTCTGGAAAGTTAAGTTAGTGTTTCTGAAGAGAAATATAACTTTACATTCTCTAGAAAGCTGTAGAAAAGATGGAACATTTAAATTAAAATGGTCCAGGGGGAGGGGCAGCCAAGAACAGGTAACAGGATTTTCCAGGCTTTATGCTTCCTTATAGGTTACATCAGGTCACAGATAACCCATTGCTAACCCATTTCACAGCACTAGCTATTGAAAATTCCTTTAAATACCCTTAACACATTTTATGTATCCGAATCCATTCCAGATACATAGAGAACCTCCATACTTCATGCAAAGAATAAGCCCTAGATTAAAAGTAACACAATTTTGCACTCCAAATCCCATTTCTGTCAAGAAATATAAAAAATAAAAATATTACTACTTTAATGACTTCAGAACAGATTATTCAGCATCAAGTTCAACTCTCCTTTTAAAAGGCAATAAAAAGTAACATTTAGAGCAGCTGAAAGTAAGCATTTGAATAGCTGCAAGCTTACAAAACCTATTTAGAGGGCCTAACCCCATCTAGGGTCTTTTCTTCACTAAATTGTAGGGTGAGATTTTTTTCTAATTCTTCTGTAACATTATCAGTAAAAGAAAGCAAACTAGAAAACACAAAGCTGTAGAAGCTGTTTCTGGGGGCAAAAGGTAGATACTACTTCCAAATGCTCAACAGCAAGCATGTATAACCAAGGCACACTGGTATTGTCCCCCAAGACATCATAGGGCACTCCGTTTCATGGGCTGACAAACACGAGGCAGGAAAAGCAGGTGGGATGCTGACAAGCAAGCTGTTTACCTTTGCTGAAAAGCCTCTTGCACATGGAATGACATAGTCATACACTGAGGAAAACACGAGCGTCTGTCTGAAAAAATATAAGATGTTCTCTCCCTTTTCCCCCCCCAGTTATCTATAAAAAGTTACACTGTCTACAGTAACTCGTTTGTGTACACATATAAGCTGTATGCCACAATGTCTTACAAACCTCACACTGGAATAATGAGGCTTAACTTGATTAAAGAAGGCTTTCTTCTATATTTAACTGTAGTCTGAAATACATATTCAGTCACAACTGATGGGATGGTGTCTCTTACCAGTACTTTTCCCACACAGGCACAAGACAGCCAATTATAGAATTTCTGTTTCTAAATATGAGGTCTTGTCAAAAACATCTTTGTTTATATAAACAGCATGCAGACAAAATATAAAGTAAGAGAAAAAGAACACACCCTGGTAGAAAGAAAATCCTGCTGAAAACAGTGAGAAGACAACTCCCAAAAAAAACAGGCAGGTACCTCCTCAAACAGACAAGGTAAGGGACTCAGAAGCCACTGTTGCCGCACATTTGGGTTAGGGCTTTCAGACGCTTGCATAGTCAGTTCTGCTCGACACAGAAATTAAGCTAATGCTGTGCTCCTTAAAAGTACCATTTATGTTCCCATCACCCTTAAAGCAGGCAACCAGTCTCACACTTTCTGCAAATCACCTCCAAAGCATATTTGTTTTGAAGCAACTGCTATAAAAAAGTCCCAGGCAGGAAAAGATAAGCACACTAAGGCCAATATTCCCACCAGTGACATCAGCTCCTACAAGATGACTTGATAACTCTTTCTCCCCACATGTCGCTTTGATTTTGTCTCTGGCATCTTGTTTTGCAGGAATCAGCCTCATTTTTCTGGTTTCATAGGCAGTTATTTCAAATGTACAAGGAAAAAAGACACAAAGACAATCCTCTAACAATCACAAGCAAGGACCTCAAAGCAGGGGGAGCTCCCTGGCCAGTTTATTTTAATCAAACCACCTTTCCAATGATAACAGCCTCACGATGATGAAATGCCTTGAAATGCGCAGACCCACACAGCAGTCCAGCGATCCAGATTAGAGCATCTACCCAAATATACCCATGCAGAAATAGCTTCCAGGCAACACCACACCCCAAGCAAGCAGCAGAACCAGCGCTACAACGGCGGTCACCGGGATCAAGTGAGAAAAGCATATCCAGCACCCAGCCAGCGCGGGCACAAACATCTTCCTACCATACGCTTCGGGAAGCGGTCAGCACCTACAGCAGCGACGCAGGCACTGGCATTACATAAGTATCAATTTTCTCGCAGTTAAGTCCATGTTAACACTCCACTATTTATTTGTGATCTTACCATACTACTTTGTAATACAGTCTTGACCTATTTTCCAGGTGCTTAATTAATCTCCCTGCTGGCTGCCACGCTTACCCAGCACATTTCTGTTATTGTGCTCATTTCAAACTTCACTTGCAGAAACCTTTGGCAAATCATCACTGTTATGGGATTATTGTTACACTAGCAGCTAACTGTGCACAGTGCAGCCAAACCTTTCTACTTTAGTGTGAAATCAATCCCTCTGCACTTTTTTTTGGCAAATAATTTAATGGAAGGTAATAAAATAAATATACAGTTACCAACCACAATAGCTTTAGCTGACATATCCTAGAATTAAAGGAGGCACTAGCTCTAACTAATAAGGAAGAAAACTCAGACAAGTCACTTGAGACCAGAGACATGAACCCAGCAAACAGTGTGGGCGCTGCCAAGCGAGCCTGTCTGCCGAGACACAACTTACCAAGGCAGCAAAAGAGGAAGCCATGTCGGTGCCTGCCACAGACACCGCCAGCACCAAGCACAGTAATAACGGCATAATCTCAGAGAGGCATCCATAGGGGTGTAGCTAGATATGGATATACACACACGTACACGCAGAGGCACGTAAGCCGTTCCGGCGCCCGGGGGCTGCACAGGTAAAGTGGAAGGCTGCTGTTACCACTCGCTACAGAAGCGCGGGCACGCGGCGCAGCCGGGGCGCTGGGGAGGGCGCAGCCCGAGGCGAGGCCGGCGCCGCCAGGGCCGCGGCGCGCCGGCAACGGCCGGTATCGGCGCCCCCGTGGCGGGCGGGGGCCCCGCGGCAGCGGCGCGCTCACCTTCAGCAACGGCGCCGCGCGGTCCGGGCGGGAGGAGCGGGCGCTGCGCCGGGCATGTCCGGAGCGCCGGCTCGGCGCGCGGGGCCGCCGCGCTCAGCCGCTCCGCGCCGCCGCCGCCCCGGCCGCTGCCATCTTGTGCGGGCGGCAGCGAGGGAGGAAGGCGCCGCGGCTCGGCGCGCTCGCCCGCCCGGGCCTCCGCCTCATCTTCCCGGGGAGGGCCCGGCCCGCTCAGGCCGCCGCCTCCGCCGCCCGCCTCCCCTCCGTCCCTCCCCGCCTCCCTCCCGCGGCCCAGCGCCCGCGGGACGCGGCTGCGCTCCGCGCGCCGGGGGGCCGCCCCGCCCCGCCCGCCCGCCGGAGCCGCCCCGGCTGCCGCCTCGCGCCGGCGCGGCCCGCGGGACCCCGGCGCGGCGCTGCCCGCGGCCCGCGCGCGGAGCCGCTGCCCACCTGGGAAGCGGCCAGCCCCAGGGTGCCGGCTCGGCTCCGGCCGCGGCCCGACATCACCTGCCTCGCCACCTGCTTGCGCAAACAGCCCGAGTGTCATTTACCGCCTTACACAGCTGCACCTACTCGTTTTTCTTCTTCCCCTCCGGTTCCCCCCAACACTTGTCTTGCTTTTATCTCCTCCTAGCCCCTGTCTGATTCAAATTCATTGGAAAATACAGTGTTTTCATACAGATGTTCTGAAAATGGAGTGCTACTACAGCCACTGAACACCAACAGTCATTCCTCAAGTAAAACACTGCTTTATGGCAGGGAAAAAAAATAGGTGTGAGCCAGTGTTAGGAATTAACACTGGCTCTCTTAAGAGCTGCTGATCACAGCTTTCACCAACTAATTTTATTATTTAACCCAACTCCTCTTCACATCTCTCCTCAAAAACAGGACTTCCTACGAGATTAGAAACATACATTTCATTAGTATACATTTTAAAACACCATCTACATTTTAAACATTCTTGTTAATTTAGACATACCACCTTTAGAAAGGGCCTAATGAAATAAATCACCAGCCACACACACACACTCATCAGGTGACAATATATTTCATCTCAGGCACATTGGTGTGCCTGTTAGCTCAAATCAAAAGCTGACAGTCTATTAAACATACTCCTCAGCTACTCGCAGGTCTCAGCACATTCAGAACTGTTTTAGATACTACTTCCAGCAATTTGACTGTTTTTCACCATCCATCTTCATAGAAGTTGATAAACAAAACACTGAGTATGTTTGTAAACCTGAATGATACTGAACCTTCAGACAAAGCTATGAACTCAAAGCTCAGCTGAGCTATTTGCAGAGCTTCAGCCAGCAGCTCTCAGGAAGAGACTCAGATTGAGTTTTAGAAACTTAGGGGCAGATTTGAGAATTTAAATCTCTTCTGTTAGGCCTAGTCAGTTAACCTTAGTTAGGCCAAAGGTTGGCCATGGCTTGCTAAATAGCAGAGCTTCCTAAAGCATTTTCTCATTGTTTTTACACTTTTGTCCTTCAGTTCTACTTTTTAAGCAGATGAAGCTAGATTTCCACTCAGCCTGCAACATCAGCATCAACAACACACAATCAGCTTGACAAATCTCTTGGAAACTCCTTCATTGCTTTGGGGAAATCTAGCAACTCTGGAGTCCACTCTTTGTCCCTTATTTGGGAGTTGTTTTGATTAAAGTAGTCCTTGTCCTCTGTGCAAATTGCATCATATTTGACACTGAAGTGGCTGAACTGCATGAGAATTCCAGCTAGTGTCACTGCAAAACTGAAGCTCTGAGTCTCCCTCAGCCATCTCCTCATGCTGCTTATTGTGGCCACAGAGGAAGTTCTGAGCACCTGCATCATGCAGGAAGACTACATGAGTGTTCAGAGTATTTAAAACACACTGATACACTTTATGTCAAAAATTAAATATGACTGAGCCCTCTCACTTTTATTTTAAGTCATTTGATAAATACTAAGGAGCTACTTGTCCTTATTTTTCTCCTGGCAGATATCTTTGTGCTGGTAGGCAACAGAGGGGTTAATCTGGAAACTCTAGCTACACCTGTAAGCAATGTGGACTACTGACACCATTTGGAGGGGAGTGTTTCATTTCAAAGTGTACTTAAGTAACTCAGTACAAGGAGGCCCATGTCATTTAGATTAATTTTTAAATTTTAGTATTGAAACACACACCTCTGTAGGTCTTTGTTCTTCCCTATTCCTGTAACACTACAAAGGATGAGAACTAGTTAGCTATCAGTGCAGAGAGTGGAAAGAAGAAACAGAAGTTACAGAAGATAAATCTAATAGATGTAATTCTATTATGGAGCAAAGCAAAGATCTGAGGTCAAAACTGGACTAGAAGCTTTTGGCAGCATAACTACCAATGAAATTCCATGCTATTTTTGTTACTCAAATCCCATGTGTGGATGCAGGCAAGTACTTTGGCTAGAACAACTTGTTTTACTCAAACTGCTATAAGCTATACCATTCAAAACACTTTTTATTGCCAGTATGAGTTGTTTATATCAGCCAGATTCTTAACTGTTGAGTGAACTTGAACATCAGAATCCTGAACAAGGCTATGCTGCCTAAAGAAGCAAAAGCAGAAACAAGGACTAGCAAAGGTAAGGCAATTCTGTCTATCCCCGTTCATTAGAAGGGCAACAACATAGGGTCCACTGCGTAAAACAGTGAGGCACCCAAAAAATGCATTGCTGCCAGAAGGGAGTTTTTCTTGTCCTTTACCTGACCTCTGCTAAATTCTCCCGATAACTCTGCCACTGACACTGAACCTCTTGTTCAATTGATTCAATCACAGCAAAAAAAGCACATGGTTTTCTTTGGCAGGTTGAATCCGTTCAGGAAAAGGTTCTGTGAATGTCACATGTCACATCTAACAGAGGAAGGCTTTTTTTTTTTTTTTTACTGCTGACAAAAGCAACAAAAGCCATTCAGACTGCAGTCTGCAGACTGCAGTTACCTACCCTTGTTTCTCCCATGAGTTAAGAGCTTTGGGGGTTGTTTGGGGGAATTAATTCATGGTAGAACGTCAAATTACACTCTTACTCCACTCTTACACATCAGCCAAAATATTTTGTTTGCAATACTTATCCTCTCATTAGAGAGATTAAACTTTTATCTGTCAAGTTTCCTAATGTTTAACCTTAACTAAGTACCCAAAGCAAAATGATCTAATGTTATCCAAAAAAGTTATCCAGACACACTCAGATGAACTTACTTCAAAGGTCTCTAGCTCCCCTCTCCATAGATTTGAGACACCTCCAAAACCAAACATGTAATTGCTGGGCATGACCAGAAACCCATTTTCCTGAGATCACGCAAGGGGAGCACTCATTTCACAAAGATGTTTACTTGTGCACCACTTAAAGTACAACGCTTCAAGAGCTGGAAAAAAACTAAAATTCATATGCTATAGTGCTAATTTGTAAAGTCTTGTATGTGTTTTACATTGCGTATTAACTGTACACACCGCACTCAAATATTCCTAGGGCACTGATATTATCAACCATTTTGTTTTTACAATTGAGCAACGGTTTTTTTAGTGACTGATATATTGCCAGATCAAGAGCTAGACAGATGAACACCACCAATGTTCCAGCTGATCTCACTTTCCAAAACACATCATTCCTACAACCAAGCACCACTAAATGCAAGCAAATAATCAAATTATCCAATATCCAGAGCTCTGAAGTCCACCCACAGGCACACACACACAAAAGCGAGCAAGCAAACAAGCTACTCCTGTTGCACTGCTGTCAGGTCCTGTTACTAATCTCTTGCTGAGGCACAAATCTTTCCTGAGAAGCAGACCTACCCGAGTCAACTTACAGCTCCTGCTCATGGCCTCCCTTCAGAGTTCACTACATTAGCAATTTATTGGTATGTTTTTCTGCCTTTCTAAAGCAGTTATCTTTAACTTGTCCCCAGTGAGATATCATTATGAAATACCAATTTTAAAAAAAAAACCTTCTAAAGGTTTAAATCACAACAGAAGAGCCTCTGCCCTCACACAAACAACAGGAAAGGCACTTTTTAATTACACTAGCTCTGAAACTAGATCAAATGCTTAGGAAACATTTCCTTGCTCAGCAAAAAGCCACTCTATTTTTCTCTACACCTTTCTCCTGAGAAAGGAATACTCTAATCAGTCTCTTTTCAAGCATGTTACATAAGCAACTTGCATTTACTTTAGTTATTTTTTCATTGCAAACCAGTAACAGCCCAAACCTGTTCCAAGGGAAGAGGCAGTGCTCAGCAGCAGTGGCAAAGCAAACTGGCCAAGCGAAGCACACCCTGTTCGTGCCTTGCAAGGGGCTGCCAGACCAGGTCTCCACCCCAACACAACAGCAGTCCAGAAATCAGTTTGTTTCTCTAGCTTTATCAACTTCTGATATAATTAGCACTGGATTTGGAGCAGAGTAGCACCTTACACATGTGCTTTGATGTTTGAAGATGACAGAACGGAAGGGGAAGGAAAACAGCAAATCCCCATCTATAAATAGAAACACGATCATAGAAGTGATATCACGTTCAACACCAAAACGAACATCAATCACATGGAACAAGTGAAGTACTGAAGGAACAGGGACTGCAAAGCATCAGATACCATTACTGCAATAGAAAGACTGAGCAGAAAAATCTCACCATGAGATTTTACTAAAAATGCACATGTCCAAATGCTGACATTGTTCATCATTCCACAGCAAACAATAGTCTTGACGGAGCTTCTTTTTAATAGACCAAAAATACTGCAGAAATTATCAGGGCAGAGGAAAAGTCCCACTAAGAGCACTGATATCACATGCTATTTAATACAAGTTGTCAGTCTTGTGAAAAAATAGAAAACTGGGAATCTTTTAAAAAAATTCACAATATTGTACTTGAAAAAGGAAGATATGCAGTTAGGCTATACTCACTAAGTATAAACCAACATCCATTTCCTACTTAAATGACAATAGCCTTAGGCCATTAGAGACTTAATTGTTTTTTATAAGCAGGTAACTGAATAATAATAAATACAAACCTGAGCATGGCCAAAATTGTAATTTAAAAAGATGCTGTGTTATTCCCTGCAATTTCTTAAGTTTTAGTACTATACATATTGTAGTAGAGGCTCTATAGTGCATGTAATATATTCAATAAAAATCAATTCTTATTCTGGAGGATGCTGCAAAATGTCTGCCCCAGCACACATAGTATTAAAGGGGCATATTGTGAGAAAATATCACTTAACACTTGTGTTTCACAAAGTGCATAGAAGCAGGTAAAGTTGATACTTAAAGGGTGAAGGCTACAGCAGAAATGGCAATAGCCAAATACATGGGCACACTATGACTGTGGGGATCACACACACTGTCCTGCCAATGCAGCATACTGAATTCTACCCGGATCCACATACAAAACATGCTACCAGCTCCCCTCCCTTTGCCCCCTTATACCTCCTTTCTAGCTGTTTTCCCCACCTCCTGATAGTTCGTAACCACACAATATGGTTCATTATCAACAGCATTACTAAGCTTTAACTATGCTTATTTAAGAATAAGCTAGGGGATCAGCACCATCCAGTACTGAGTCAGCTTGGGCATAAATTTACAAACATGTAGAGGAAAAAGGGAGGTAACAGACAGCTCTGCACATGCCTAAACACTGCATAAGCACTGCAGGCAAAAGTAATTCTGGGCACAAAACCATTATGGTCGGTGAAATTATTTCTAGGATGAATGTGGCTCTAGGTGCCTATTGATTACTGCAAGACAATCTGCACACTGAATATTTTATTTATCCAGTTTCTCATGTATATAGCTATTAAGATCAATGTTAGAATAATTAAAAGCTTCATTTTCTTATAAATATCTCAAGATGCTTTGTGCATAATAGCCAGTATATAAAACATGCTCAAAGAAAAAAAATCATAACACATGAATTAAATACCTAACTTAACAGAGTTAGTGGAAACGCATAGAACATTAGCATTAATTTCAATAGACTCAGAAGCAGTGATACTATTAGAGTAACTCAAATTATGGATCAGGCTCATGGTCAGGAATCACCTAAAACACAAACAATAGTTTCTGAGCTAAAGCTTACGGTCTACAGATCTGACAAGAGACAGCAGATGGATTTGGATAGAAAGAGAAGAGCATACCAGGAAGAGGGAGAGAGCTGCCCACCACAATAGGCACAGTCACATTGGCACACCAGCTGCCCACCTGCCTCCCGAGCCCTCATTTCCTGCAGGAGCAGAGTTTGCCAGTTCCAGGGTTATTCATTGCTGGAGGACTGCCAACGTCTCCCCTCTCCTGAGGGACCTGGGAATGCGCATACTACATAAACACAGCAAAGAAAATACCAATCTCCCTGAAATCTTCAAAAAAATACATCACCAATACCAATGGGATCAAGATTTTTACTCAGACTTCCCTGTGTTTGCTTAAGCACTCATTACAACCACATGTTTGGAAACATAGCCCAAATTCAGAGGTCAAAATTCACTGTCCAGGACAGCACTGCATAGTTAGTGTGTTTCCACACACCACAACAAAGCCAAAAACATGGGAAACAGCTTCCTAAAGCATGATAACAGCTATTCACTTTGGAATTTAAAAGCACTACAAATATTTTTATCATATAAAAGCCTAACTACAAGTCAGTTTACCAAACATTCCTAATATGTAATTGTATTTAACAGCTGCAAATTCATCTATTATACTAGAAACTAATAACTTTCTCAGCAGGTGCAAGCAGCTCCTCATTCATTTTTTATAAATGGTTGTATCTATTACCTGTGTGAAAGATTGCTTTAGTGGCTTGCACAAGCCTTTTAAACTGGAATTGCATTCTGGGCAGCAGATGACACTCAGAGCCACTAGCTTAATTCACTAATTACTACTTTATAGCCTTCTTGTGTTTCATTTCTAAGCTCAAAAATATTACCTTTATCAAAAATAACAGTAAAGTGCCTAGTTATCTGGTTCCTTAACAGTGTACATTTTAGTAGAAGGTAGTTGAAACCAGCTTAATCACTCTGTAGACTTTTTCTGCACTACTGCTCATAATTGGTGCTGACTGCTACCTAGAAAGGCGCTAGGTAGCACATAATCTAAAGGGTTTGCTTTAAATACCTGAGAAAATTTCTGACAAAGACAGTCGCAGAAGCAACTATGTGCACAGAAGAAATGAAGGGATTTTAAACACGACATTTGGATTGCAATGAAACACATGGACTTATCACAAATGTCAATTAAAAAAATCACTATGTCTTCCAGGAATACTTCTGTTCAGTCTCTCCTGATGAAAACTAAGGTTTAATAATTATTTCCTAGAAAAGTGTGGCAAATATTGCCAACTTCATTGATCTTAGTCTAGGCTTTCATCAAAAGAAAAACCTCAACTGATATTTTACTGTATAAGAGAACCTTCCAAGTGTAATCCCATCCCTAGCATTGGGCATGTGCAAGCATTGCACATTCCCAATGGTGAAATTTCAAATACAACATTTACACTTTGCATTGCTTGTCACTTCCTAATGATGAGAAGTTATAGTGTTTATCTGTCGATAAGTACAAAATGAGAAGTATCATTAGTAGAATTGATTTTCTTTGAATAAGAATGCAACAAGTTTACAGCTCTTTGGCTCTACCAACAATGGAGAGGTTTGACATTTTTTAAATTAAATTCAATCATTTTGTACTTCTCTGGGGTTGCATGAAAAGTTTTCAATTGTTTTTGGGAATTCTCCCAACACTCCCTCATAAGCACCAAGAAGTGAGTATCCTGAGCCTTTCCCGACCGTGCCCCAGCCAAGGTGCACCCCGGGAGTCGCAGCGAGGGCTCTGCGGAGCAGCGCGGTGCCTGCGTTCCCGAGGCGTGCCTGGGCGCGCGCTGCACCGCACAATGGCCACCGCGGGGTTGCCACGCAAGCACATCAGAATGGTTCTCACCTTTCACAGAAATAAATTTGGCTCCTGCATTAGTTTTAGGAGTGACAAAGGCTGTAGAGGTAGTATTTCATCATCCTCATTTCCCACTCTTCTCAAATCTACTGTTCTCTTTTGCCTTTCCTACAGTCTTTAGAAAAAAACAGCTTACAACATTCAGAAAGTTTTCTATTAGAGGTCCTTACATTCTCAGAGTTAAGTTTATATTATAATAGTTTAGCTTTGGAGACATGACAGTGGCTAACTCCATTTGTTCTTCCAGATCATTAACTGAATCATAGGTGAAAATGATAAATTTCATAGGTCATTCAAGGTGAATGAATTTCAGATTTAATGCCTTCTTATAAACACAACAACACTTAAAGGCCTTTTAAACAAATGATTTTTAGTGAATTATAACCAAATACAAATTACATTGTGGAAGGAATACTGAAAATTAGCTGCAAGACAACTCTTCAAGATTCTGTGCTACATTTAATCACAAAACAAGTGAAGCTCTGCACTGCACAGTAGAAAAGCACTGTATAATAGCATGAAACCCCATAGCTGAAGAAACTCTTGATTGCCACCCACTGAAACACTCATTTCCTCTCATGCCTTTTTGCATCTTTTTCCACTCTGTTCCACTGGGCCATAAAGCTACAATCTGAAGGTGCCCATTTGTTAGTTTCTGTGCTTCTTGGGTTTTTTGTTTGTATTGATAACAAGGATACATATTTATTTCCCTTTTATTCCTGAAGACAATGCCATATTCTTTAGAAAAAGAAAAACGAAAGTTGAGATAGCTGAGGTAGGAGATACAAGACATCAATCAAATAACTTCTAAACATGTGCTTTAAAGCTTCCAAGTTCATGCCATGCAATATCCAAACAAAATCTGCAGAAGGTCAATTGTTAAAACTACAGTAGATTATACTACAAAAATCAATTTTAGGTAAAAATAGTTGCTCAGTGTAATGGAAAATAAGGAAAACCAACTCTTGGCTATAAACATCAACAATATATGATCTTCATGAAGATTGTGCTGTAGGAACCATCTCATCTCCATGAATAAGCATTTACACCTCCTTTTCAGCAGCTACATATCTAATATTGAATCACAAATCACAAAGATGCAATTCCACATCTGATGAAATTAAAAACAGTGTTATTAAAGCATTTTGAGAATTTTAAGAATTTGTATTCACTCTGTATTATTCAGCTAAGTATCTGAAAGCTTCTAAGTTTAATTAGTTGTAATCTATTTTGAGGCAAAAAAGCATGATGTAAAATTGAAACAAGAGTAATTAACTTGGACAGAAACAAGACATTTATAGGAGCAGCCAATGATAGAGTAAACTGTAGATCTAAGCAATGGCTAATCAAGCCTAAGAGGATTTACCTAATTAATCCTGTGTTGCACAGCTATCCAGATGGCTTTTCAGTCCAATCTATACTGTAACTACTTATTACTTACTCTTAGCATTCTACAAAGAAGTGACATATCACATAACAAGTTAAATGGCATTACCTATTTCTGAATTGTTTTACTGTACTATTGTGTAAACAATCTACTGTTGGACTACAAAAAACCTCCCAAATTCCTAACCATTTGGAATTGCTACTTTTTAAATATATATATATATATATATAAAATCACAAAACAAAGGGTAGCCATAGAAAATAACAGCTTGTATAGCAATATTTGCCTTTGGAACATTTTTTAAAACATAAATACTGGAAGAAAAAAAACACTCTTGCAGAGTTTATCAAAGGAAAAAACTTGCAGGCAGACAAAAAGTGTATTGTCAAAGAAATCCAAATGTATCAGTTATAGTAGCCCTCACACTTGTAGCCATTTAAACTATCTAACAAAGAAGCTACAGAATGTGGCAGGTGTGTGTCATGTATAGTTTTACAGTCTAAGTAAAGCAAACATATGAAGAGATTAAAAAATAGATTAAGTGTTTTATAAGCTACTGCTAGACTACACTAGCCAGCTGAAGGCTTTAAATAATTTAATCCCTTCAGCAACTGCCAGGCCCAACTGGAACATTGAAACAAGGTCTGAATTCAGTTTGAAATCCAACAGGTGCAGACTAATACTGCCTCCTTAATTCAGCCACTGATCTATGTTTCTGCTTGTAGAGGAGACCATATTCTTAAATTCACCAGGGCATTAATTAAATTAGTCTAAGTGCCTCTTATTTTATCCCATCTTCCACTATCAAGTTTACTTCAGACACTACTCTGTTTCTCTTGCCTCCCTTCTAGGAATGCTCTTCATGCCAGATGGAAGACAGTTTTAAAAAAGCTTTTTAAAAACTTTTCTTTATATATAACTCAAATATAGAATAAGCCATGTAAACTGAACAATATAAAACATACCAACTTTGTTAGCTTCGGTTTTCACATTTGAGTCTAATGAGAAGCAAGGAAATTTCTAATGGCATATCACCACACTCCTGTTTGGACTCTTCTTTCTCTTCTTTGGATAATCCAGGCAACTTAAACTGCATTTGATACAAAAACTATTTCTCATTTTTATATGGCCCTTATTTTTATGAGCATTTGCTAGTAGTACAAACTAATACATAATGATTCCACTGCCAAAAGTAATAATTTATGAGCAAAATAAGTCAAAGTTAAAAGAGCAGTATTATCATGGTAGTTTTACTAACACTAATAAGGAACGCTTTTATTATTATTGTTAAGGTTATGGCCTCTTTTCAGGTTAGGCCCAAGCTAACAGAGCATAGCAAATTTTTTACTTAGTACACCACTTCCCATAGCAGTTCAAAGGCAAAGCTGCATTCTTCAGCTGCATGAGAGAAGAGGAAGACCACTGCTGCCTTGCCTCTCATTCCGGCAGCAGAGTTGGAAGGTACTCGCAGCATGAATTCCCCTTCCCTGCACTTTCCTGCAGCCTGGGGCACACTCATATCTGGGATGCAGGCAGTTTTCCCTCTCACTCAAACATATTGGGCATATACAAAGGAGGGTAGTAAACAGAAGTTGCATCAGAAGGTATTAAACCTTCTGCATTCTAGCACTGTTAGCTACTGGAGTAATGAAGACAACTCAGATAACGGAACATCATAATTCAGTGTCTTTCATTGAATGAAACCTGTAATATATCGTGCAGATAACAGGTTTATGAAAATGAGAACAGATTAAATGAGCACTGAAACAGAATACCTTGTTAAATGCCAAGCAGCTCAAGATATTAATAGCTGGCTAGAAAATGCCAAGATTCTCATGCATTAAAAGAAAATGTCATTTTACATTGACAACAAAAAACATTGAACATTTGTTTCCACCAGCACAGATCTGAGTCTAGTTAACTGCATCAGTACATGGGCAAACAATAGCCTTCAGCAACCTTATTAGAAGTAGTTTTGAAATCAGACAGAACATTATTATTTCCACAGCTTTGTATATATGGAATACGAGTTTTAATAATTAACAATTTTTAATGCCAAGCAGTTTCTGGAGTCATCATTCATTCTCTCTTTTAAAACTAATTATTGAACTGGATTTTTTTCTTATTGTTTCATAATTCACCTCAATGTCAATATTACAGTTTTATTACTATTTATATCATTTTCTCTGCCCTTGCTTATACTTCAAGGTGCTGAATGAGTTGTTGGAGCACAGAATGTAATTTAGATTTAAAGCTAGCAATATATATATATCTGTCAATTAGTTTATGCAAACCTGAAGTTTAAAAAAGGCATACAAAATACTCCAGTGGTAATAGCTGTATCGTATTAACAAAGCTTAAGTAAAACTTCCCTAATTTAGAAATTTACAAGGTTTTTTGTATGAACATTTCCTAGTCACAGGAATAATCATGGTGTAAAAACTCCCACTGTAATCTTCTGGAAGCAAGAGTTCGCTTAATAAAAAAAATAAGCGTAATAGAGATGGCATTCATATGCAGAAAAAGCATGGTATTGCAGAAAAGCAAACTAAGAAGCACTACATAACTCCATGGGCCCAGAGAAAAGGCAGTGCTTTTATGAACATGCTCAGTCCCAGAGGTACCCTGTATGGGAAAGTATGTAAGCCACTGTAATGATATAGACCTAGAAACCAAAACAGTTATCCAAGCACCCAAAAGATCCTTTGGTCTCAAAATAATAATAATGGGTTACTTAGAATACTAGGCTGGTTTTTCCTTCCTTCTCTGAAATTCACTTATTCTCTTTTTTAAGATTAATGCTTAGAAAGAAAGAATAAGGCCATACTCATCAGGGATTTTTAAAGAACAGAAGATTTAGAGAAAAAAGAAAAACACAGCCAACTCACAAAACGTGGGAGTCACTGACCTGCCACTTTTCATTGGAGAGCCTTGTAGCCTATCCTTCCTATGCCTGGTGATTGATTTAGTAAGAGATAAGAGTCATCCCTCTCCTTCACATCACCTTGCTGGCAACATTTACCCTTAGGTACAAGCAGCAGGTAAAATTAATACTCTTCCTCTTGCCTACTTACTGTGTGCAAGGTGCACAGCATTCCTAGTAGCTCTTCTCCAACCTCCCGCATTCATACGGAAGCCAGGCACAGTCTGGCCTCCATCTAAAGCAGCACTCCACGCCCACTTCTCCCTCCCTGTCAGGCTATTTCTTTATTAATCGCCAGTAAGTCTGCAGTAGAGCACTGAAACAATTCAGAATATAGCACTCATTATTAGAGGCAGTCACTAACAGACATGGCAGAACTCTCCCTCAAAGTTCTGCCAAGGGCCTGTATTGCAGACCTGCAATGTTTCTGGTATTCCAGTCCTGGAAAAATTCCAAGCTATCAGGATGCAGTGACACAGATATGCCCCATGCACACCGCTTTGCCACACTGCACCTCTGTTATTGCACCAGGATTGTTCCAGGCAAGCTATTGCCTGGCTATCTAATCTGCGATCTCCTTTAGAGGACCGAAAGCACTTTGCCCTTCCCTGCTCCTTGGCCGACAGCAATGTTCCAAGTTCAGCCTTTGCTAGAGACATCACAGGCCCAGATGGGTCAGAGCAGATAGGACAGCTCCTGCTGAGGGGAACACCCTGCCCACTGCTCTATCTCCTTTGAGGCATCCCTCAGTACTCTCAAGTGTACAGACACCACTGGGACTTGGTGTACAGACACCGAGAGGGACTTCTCTAGAGATGCCTAATTTCATGGAAGATATTTTACCCAAACTAAAGGGCTGCTCTAAACCATCACATAATAATGTCTGCTTTTTTAGTCTCTTTTCTTCCACATTCGCACACTTTTCAAATGCACACCCCTGTATTTTGGTAGGCAAAATTGGTCAAAGATGTGCAGTGTGGAGAGATCCAGCTCTACCCTACTTTTGTCCCTGGAGTTCATCACTAACCCTTCAAAGTTGGTTGTAAAATTTACATGCTTGTAATACGGATTATCAGACGTATTTTACAGATATGGGAAATAAGATTAGTAAATCATTTCCTGCATTGTGCTCTCATCTTATGCTCATTCATCTCAGCATGACTATCTTCTTTTAGGGAAATAAATAATGGAATTAATAATTGTCGAGTGTGGTTTCTTTCACCTCCTTCAGAAGAAAAGGTTAGAAGGCAATTAACTAAAAATACCTCTTGCACTTCACAGAAGTGGTTAGTTGTGTCTGTTATTGTGATAATTAATCCCAATGTCAAGCAGCAGCCTCCCTGGGCTGATATATGACATAGGCAACTGGACTAGCAGTTGACATTCAGAATTGTGTTGTGACAAAAGTTATTACACCAAAGATGAACCTACTCTGGGCAATTTGATGCATTTTGACAGCCCTGATGCCTGTACTACTAGTCATCATTAAGAGATGCCTTATGCAGAACATCTAGGACGTATATTTGCTCATTAGACTTTTAAGGAAGTAGAACTCATTGATTACATGAGCTAACCCCTGCTTTGTAGAAACCTCTCACTGTGACGAAGCACACCAGATGCTTACTACAAATATCATTGTCAGCAGACTAGAATCAAAGCTGCATCCACATTGTACGTACTAGAACACGTGTGATCTCTCCAAATCTCTGCCTTGTGCCCAGGTGGCTTTTGCAAGCTGTCTGCACACAAGCCAGCAAAGCCCAACTGCCATAAGGACAAGCAGCAAAGCCCTGCTAGGAAACAGGCGCACACACAGAATTTTCCCAGAAGCAGCAAGTCTTAAGTCACTTGCAAAGCAGAACAGCAAAAGAAAATCGTCAAGCATTTTAAATTCAACTTCTGTACCATTAGTATTAATAACACTTGAGTATTTCCATTCTTGCCCAGGTTGCTTTCTTCAAGCTAGTTTTTCACTCTCAGCATTCCATACAATCCTATTCCAAATTCTGCAAGTAGGGCCTTAATTAACTCTGACTTTTGGGCATTAAATGATTCTGAATTATCCCACCTTCTGCGAGATTAGTAAATCCTACTATTACCAACAAAAATGACACTGAATGCCTGTCATCCACGTTAATTATGCAATTAAAAATTATATTGGAGTTGTCAGCAGGACATTTCCATTTCATGGTTGCTTAGAAGAATCTTTTAAAATTGTTGTTAAGCTAAATGTATTGTTTTCATAGCCAATCTTTCTCCTGAATCTACACATTAGTAGGTATGAGTGTTAACAGCTCACACAGAAACCATCCAGTAGAGATATGGACACTTGCCTTGGACACCTCAGCTAAGATGAAGCTCTCAAATGTACAATCCGATTTCTACATTGTTTCCCCATGTGTTTGGGATAGGATACATTTAATTTCTACCTAACCTTATGGACACAGGGATGCTCCACATATATCATTGTCCAGACACTTTTTGTTTCGTTGTTTAACCACCACTATGATCATGAAGAGAATTTTTACTCTTAACAAGCAATCAGGCTACCAAGAATTCAAAGTCCTCAGAGATTTTCTCTTTCTAGTCCTTTTGTGCTCCAATCATTATTTCTTATGCATTTAAGTTTACTTTTGCATTCATAGTAACTATGTGCTAGCTCACAGTCTGGCTACAGTCTGAAATGAGTTGCCAGCTAAACAGGCAAGAAAACTTAGTAACAGGTGGGACAATGGCCTAGAAAAGAACCCTTTCCAGCAAACATGAAAAACACAGCCAATAAACTAACTGAAATAGGCTTCCCTCCAGCTCTTTCAGCTCAAGTTCATTTATGCCCTCATACTCCTTTACCGCAGCAAATTAAATAACAAAATGCTAAGAAAATCTGGGTGTGAGAACCCAGAAAAGGCATCAGAAAAGGAACCCTTCATTTTCAGAAGCTATTTGCAACACCTATGGAACTCAATAGGTAAAGAAGGTGCTGGACAGCATCCAAGAGTAGTTTGTCCAAGACCATCTACTCCACAAAGCACCAGGACATACAGGTCTGTTCTAGCTTGACATTTGACCACTACAAATAAAGATACTCTAGAACACAGACTCCAAGTTCCCTCTCCTAGCTTTTATAGGCTACTTGCAAATGGCAGCTGAAGAGCACAGCTTACATGTACACAGTTTTGAGGCAGGAAAGGAGCAAAGAGCTTCCTCCAAGAGCTGAAGACGCACACAGAAAACTGGTCCACTCACAGTGCCTCATAACTCCAGTTACATTTTCTGGATATCTCAATCAAGAGCAACATTTCTGATCAAGTTCAAAACAGACTCTGGAGGACAGCACAGAAACTGTAAGCAGCTATGCAAGATGCAAATGAAATGAATCGGTGATTATTGTT
Source organism: Tinamus guttatus (assembly GCF_059628265.1). Classification (NCBI taxonomy): domain Eukaryota; kingdom Metazoa; phylum Chordata; class Aves; order Tinamiformes; family Tinamidae; genus Tinamus; species Tinamus guttatus. Next base: position 13,937,927 of record NW_028288774.1, on the reverse strand, counting down.
AAAGAGGCCTGCCAAACATGCATGTATCTCCCTCTTGTTTATTTTTTAAAGTGTGAATATAGACATTGTGCTTTCTGTTTACAGGTACAAGCCAGAAAGGCTAGACCATATGCAACTTCGACTTAATATGAAAGAGCTAGTCTGCTGCCTATCTCTAGAGGTAGTTCTTTCATTTGAGGCTAACTGAAAAGGCTTTACTTCCTATCTGTTCCTAGCCACACAAATTTAGCAGACCACCAAAACCATCAGAGCTCCTCCTGGTTGGAACAGCCAGAATTGTACCCTTCATTGGGCCACTCCACACTTTTGTGAGGCTAGCGGTGACGGAGTTCCGTCTCCATCTCAAACATAGAAATTGCTCATTCTGGCCCTGCTACTGCTGGCTGGCTTGTTGAGCAGCACTTCCAACCTGTCTTCTATCCAATGCAGATAAGCAGGGCACAGAATAGTAATGGAAAGACTGGATATATTTTAAACATTAATTTATACACCATTTTTATACACCATTTCTGTCCCTGTTTTCTTCTCCCAGTTGTATAGGATCAAAAAATTTCTGAATGCACAGCCATGCCTTGCATGTCCATATGCAGATGCCTGACACACCCCACTGACTTGTTTTTATGGGAGCTGTAGAGCTGTCCTTGTGTTGTCTCAGTAACAACTCCTACACTAAGATACTTGAAGTAACCAGGGCATAATTTAGCAAGTACCACAGCACACAGGCTGTAGTCTGAAAGCTACTTGAATAGAGTCTGGGAGGAGGCTGTTTACTTATTACCTTGACATTTACAAAGAGCATATAAAGCGGACACTGAAACCTATGATACACATGCAAATTCAAGCGCTGTGCAAAGCAATGTGACAAATTATTCACAAAAATAACAAGAGACCCAAGCATGTGTATTGGGTTTTAGCTTTTTTTCTAAAAATCACATTTTTTTTTCCAGTTATGTCATCCTGCCTGAAACTAAGTTATTAAATCAAACTCATCTGTTAGAAAGACATCAGGAAACTGAACCAAGGTGCAAAATTAGTCTTATGAGTCTTTATGGAGACCAGGGAACATCCTGCAAAAATAATATCCCAGCCCAATATTGCCTAGGCTACTGAAATTCCACATTTACCAAAACAAGTGTTGGATTTTTTTTGCCAAACTGCAAAAGGAACTAGCATATAGCAAAGCCCCACCACTAGCAAGCTGCAAGCATACCAGTACAAGCACACCAAGACAAAAAAAAAAAAAAAAAAGAAAAAACACACACACAAAAAGCAGAGCAGATACTTTATAGAATACCAGAGATGGCTGTGAGGAGATTCTCAAAAGCTAAGTTAAAAAAAAAAAATCAAGTCACAGGCCTATATTTTCTGCTGTTTTAACCCTTTTGCTCTTTGTAATCAGGAATTTGTTTATAAAATCTGTTTATTTTCCCCCGAGTCAAACCGTCTAGAGACGGACTGCCCTCCCACACACTTTTTTTTGGAGATCAGGAAACAGGCAGAGGAGACAGGCCAGACAGCCAGCTCATGCTGACTTTGATTTCTGCTAAAGGGATCATTAAATAGCCAGTTCTCAGAGGGATTTGAAGGACCAATGGGTGTCAAAAATACACTTGCTCTGGAACAACTACAGCACCTCTTCACACTTGCATAATAGCTGTTCAAGACAACATTATTCTTGCCATCAGTGAACAAATGCAACAATCCATAGGACTGAGAGACCTGATGCACAGAAAAGCCTTGCATTCAGTTAGAAGGTCACTACCTTGATTATAAAGTTAGTCCATTTTGCAGTTAAAGCTCTGCAAATTATAACCAGAGATTTTTAAAAACAGTCCACTAGTAAGATCTTTGGGAGTTTACAATTAACTTCTGAGTCAAAAATGTAAGCAGAGGGACAAGAAATAAGGATACAAAAGTCAACAAACTCATTACAAAGGGTGAGTAGAATCATAGAATGCTTAGGGTTGGAAGGGACCTCTAGAGATCGTCTAGTCCAACCCCCCTGCACACGCAGGGTCACCTAGAGCACGTGGCACAGGACTGCATCCAAGCGGGTTTTGAAGATCTCCAGAGAAGGAGACTCCACAACCTCTCTGGGCAGCCTGTTCCAGTGCTCTGTCACCCTCACTGTTAAGAAATTTTTCCTTAAGTTCCTATGGAACTTTTGGTGTTTCAGTTTCTGGCCATTTCCTCTAGTCCTATCAGTGGCCACCACTGAAAAGAGACCAGCACCATCCTCTGCACTCCCTCCCTTGAGGTATTTATAGACACTGATCAGGTCCCCTCTCAGCCTTCTCTTCTCCAGGCTGAACAGGCCCAGCTCCCTCAGCCTCTCCTCATAGGGCAGATGTTCCAGGCCCCTGATCATCCTTGTAGCCCTGTGCTGGACTCTCTCCAGCAGCTCCACATCCCTCTTGTACTGTGGAGCCCAGAACTGGACACAATACTCCAGATGCGGCCTCACCAGGGCTGAGTAGAGGGGCAGGATCACTTCCCTCGACCTGCTGGAGACGCTCGAGTGCTGAACTTTCTCTTCCCTTAACAGCTGTGCCAGACCTGGCTGTTTGTTTCTTTTATCATATGTGTTTCAAAGTAATTTGCAGTTCTAAAAATTTATTCATTCATTAGAATTGGCATTCTTTAATTAGAGCTAGATTTGACTGTAAATTTGAAGGCTGATTCAGGAGTGTCTATGCTCTAAGGATAAGCAGTCAACAAGCTGTTTTTCCTTTAGAGACATACTTTAATATGCTGAATTTAGATTTAGCTTCAGAATCACAGAATGGTTAAGATTGAAAGGGACCTCTAGAGATCGCCTAGTCCAACCCCCCTGACCCAGCAGGGACACCTAGAGCACGTGGCACAGGGTGGCATCCAGGCAGATTTGGAAGATCTCCAGAGAAGGAGACTCCACAGCCTCTCTGGGCAGCCTGTGCCAGGGCTCTGTCACCCTCACAGGAAAGAAGTTCTTCCTCACATGGAGATGGAGCTTCCTGTGTTTCAACTTGTACCCCTTACTCCTTGTCCTGTCAACCATCCACCACAGGGAAGAGCCTGGCCCCATCCTCCCTACATTTCCCCCCTCAGGTACTTGGGCATGTTGATCAAATCTCCTCTGAGCCTTCTCTTCTCCAGACTAAACAGGCCCAGCTCTCTTAACCTTTCCTCATACAATAGATGCCTCAGTCCCTTAATCATCTTCATGGCTCTACACTGGACCCTCTCTAGAAGCTCCATGTCCTTATTGCACTGGGGAGCCCAGAACTGCACCCAATGCTCCAGGTGCAGCCTCACCAGAGCTGAGCAGAGAGGCAGGATCCCCTTCCTCGACCTGCTGGCAACGCTCCTCCTGATGCAGCCAGGATCCCATTGGCCTTCTTGGCCACAAGGACACATTGCTGACCTCATGGCTAACCTGTTGTCAACCAGGACTCCCAAACCCCTCTCCACAGAGCTGCTTTCCAGAGCTGCTTGTCCAAGGATGACCTCCCTCGAGCTGCTGGCAACATTAAATCTTGTAAATTCAAACCTTGTGATTTTTTTCTTAGTATTTATGCAATTTGCTACAGAGCAGGCAAAATAGGGCTATTGCTCTTCCTTACAGTAACAATTTTGTGGAGTTGAGCTTCTCCCTTTATTTCATAAACTTGATATAAGCTTTACCCCACAGCACAGTTCATTCTTACTTATTTTGATACTGCACTCTCAATATTATTTCAGTGTGTGTCCCTTTTTAATAAGAGCAAACTGCACTAACACCTAAAGTGAGAACTACTCAGAAGGCCAACTAATGAAATGGTTCTTTTACTCAGTAAGACATCTGGGCAACTCCTATGAAGGATATTCCATTGTTATTTAAAGCACTGATCACAGAAGGTAACACAAATTTTCCCTGTATTTTATCACTTCATAATTGCCTAAAACACTTCCTCACCTTTTTAATTTCAGAATATAACAAGAAAATGTATTTAATCAAAGTCCTTTGGAAATATGAAAGCAATTGCTTTCCTTGAATCCCATCTTCTTAGGTAATCATTTGTGAATTCAGAAAAAACATTACTCCTAAAGCAAAAGGTAAAAAAACTCAGCCTTGTTGTTCATTCATCTTTCTTGCATTATTGTATTTTCCTCAATCATCTTCACTGCCTTAAACAAGAGGCCAACTTACAGGAGGGCTCAGATAGCTCTGAGACAACATTATCACCCGAGATGTATGTCACTGTCTCACATTTGGTAACAGTTCGGTTTATTTTCTAAAACCACACATCACACAACCCAAGCATGAGAAGAATATATAAACACTACTTTGAGTATCCAGAAACAGTGTCAGCCTAAATAGCTCCTGAAGGCTAACATATTTTTATATTATGAAATATTTTTAACAGGCTTAGATAAATTTCCATCTTCAGGACTGAACTTGTCTCTTCACTCAGATACCTTATATGTGGGTTTCATAGATGCTTTTTTGAATGCTGTTACCACCATACCAGGGCCTCCTTTTTAATGGGTTAAATATAAAAACAAAATGAAAGAAGCGCAGCTAGAAAAGAAAAACCACAGATGTTTCCATGACTTTATACATGTGTGTATGTGTATATATACGCACAGCTAGGTGTTTTAAAAAGCTGTGGAGACATTTAAAAAAAGCTTTTAATTAACCAGTTTATTCTTAGTAGCAGTACTTCTACATGAAGATTAACAATGTTCAAATTTTAAACTCTTAGGAGATGACAAAAATCAGCCTTAGCAGTTCATAATCCACAGCTTTATTCTGAAGACTTGGAAAAGATATGCTTTCAAAGAATATCATAAGGGTCACTCCCCACTATATTGAAAATAGTGGGGCTTTTTCTTTATTACCTCTTGGCACTAGCTTACATTTCTCACCAAGTTCTCACATTGACACATACAGCAGTGTTTTCCCCCATAAACCCTGATATATCTGAAAAAGGAGAGAGATGTAATGACTGATAAATATCTTTCATACTGATATCTAGTTCTGAGGGCTAGATACTCTATGTATCATGTGAGAAAACATGGGAAAGACCACAATTTATGAATGTGTGAATTCTCCAAGCAAGCACAAAAGGGAGTAGTAGCAGAAGAAAGGAAGGGGAATAATTGTGAAAAACAGTAATTGTAAATATAGGGTACTACAGAAGTTAGACATACAGGAAAGGAGGAAAAAAGGGGGAAGATTACCTTAAAAAAACAGATCAAATACCCAATTCATTAAGCCTTTTACCTACCCTGACAAACACAACCAGCCAAACCAGCTGTCTTTCAGCTTTTCTAAGATCACTACATGCTTTGATGAGCAAATAGCTAACCTAGACACTATTACATGTTCCATCCATCAGTCTATCACATGCGCATGTTACCATCGCTTAGCTTCCCATGCTCCCTGAACCCTCCTCTTCCTCAGGCACTACAAAGTAAGTTACCACATGCTTTTCAACATGAATAATGTATCTTTGCATAGTGCCACACCACTTGGTAATTTCCAGGCTGCTGCCATATTCTGGATCTTTCCAGCACATAGACAAATAGAGCTGCCTGGTTCTATATTCTGAGACTTAATGTCACCATATACTATATTATTCCTTGTGCTTGAAAGGAATTGCAAAGTTCTCTATTCACCTATGGGGTCATGGGAAAATAAAGGAGGGCAGCAACATTAGTTTCTCAGTAACAACCTAGTTAGTGTGGTGGCAGGCTGTTGCAAGACAGAAAAATGGATTCTGTACTCTGTGATTCCTATGATTGAGACCCCTTGCTTTTTACAGAAACACACCACCTCTGCTCTGAGATAGCAGGGGGAGTTTCAGAAGCTGCTTTAGAGCTGAACTACATGGAAACATTAGGAGCAGCTTTCTGACATAGAATCAAGGGCTGAACAAGTTCCGTGCTTATGAACCAGTAATTCTTACATATGCTACATTTCATTTGGAGACGTAAGCACCACAGAAAGTGAATTTGGATGGAAACAGATCTAATTAACAGCAAGTCCAGAGCTTTTACTACTCATAGACTTGCAGTAAAGTCCCCAGATGCTTTGAGCATGCAAACAGCAGCCTGAAGGCACATTTCTACCACTTTGTGGAAACAATTACCCCTAAATTTTTTCAAACCTGCTGACAATAGGTTTGGAACCAGGAATGATACAATTGCTTAAGTAGACAGTGGGATTAACAAGGTAATATTGAGACTATTCCCCATATTATTGTGGAATTTGAGTGGACAGAATTCATAAACTGGAACACATATATCCTCCCAGGCTCATCGCTTCTAAAAAGTCATGTAATTAAAAGTGAAATAAAAAGTTGCAGGATATGCACATCTCAAGACAAAACTGCATTGAGATTCTGTTTCTCCAAACAGTGAAAGGGATGAATGCTTCTGGTATATACCAACCATTGCTTTGGTCTTTGAAGTGACCAAGCCTAACAGACTGAAACTGCTGCAGGAAGAGCAGATAGACTGGTGAGAAATACAGACAGACCACTCCATTTGTTTGTGAACTAAACAAATATAACAAAAAACAATGGGACATGTTTTCTGGTCACTGCAGGATCATTCTACTGTGTGATTTTAGCAGCATGTGTGTGCGGATACATATATGCACAAGTCTAATCCAATATACTAACTTTAGAGTAACAAAATATGACAAGAACTGCTTCATGGTATGCCTTGGAGTTCAAGTACATGAGTTGCCCTCAACTTCAAGGCTTGCAATTCCTTACTGCACAGCATAAGAAACTCGCAAACTATGTGAAAATATGTATAATAATGAAGGAAGAAACTTGGTTAAGCATTATGTTATCAAATGAAGAAACGGCAAAGAAATAAGAACAGCCCTTTTCCATGTAATCTTCTTTGCCCAGACATTAGCATTCAGTCTCTGGGAAGTTACTGCTTAGAACAAGAGCCAATACATAAATCTGACTTCTGTAGCACTTTCCTTTCAATATGCTATTAATATGCAATTACTTTTCTAACATAAACACTTGTCCATTTCTTATTAAAAAGCGCCAAAGTGACCCAAAGGTGGTGGTGCTGGGGAAATGGCACAAGTGTGCCATGAAATGAACTATAATACAAAATCTGCTTTAAATACAATCAATACATAGTTAGAGCTGCCTAGAAGAAACAATACTTCAGGTCAACAGTCTGAAAAGGATATCTTTCTTACATTTATGCAGAGACATTTCCTTTAAATAAGATTTCAGAGTGTGATGTTATGCTATTTTAAAAGAAAATGAAAACCAAAGGAAGCTCTACTTTAGCATGCATTGGTTGAGCTGAATTGTCTTGACTGAGGTTCAGAAATAATAACTTGGCTGCTAGCTGTAAGTATATCTAGAAGAGAGAATTTAAGAGTACCTCCTTACCTTTGTGTCCCTTTGTGTTATTTAATATTACTAAAGAATGATGTACATCTAATATCACTTTTTTAAAAACAAAAGATACAGCTCCTTCAACATAAAGCACAAGTTCTTATGAAAGAGGGCCCTGGCACTGTTCGTTGACATCAAGCACATATTTAACCACTTGTGCAAGCTAATCACCATGGTACCCAAACCTTTATAGATGTGTAGGAAAACATGATCCTTAATTCAAAGAGCATGTAAGCTGCCAAGGTAAATTTACACAGGGATGAACTCTAACAGGGTTGTTATTCCAACTGCTGCATGCAGGCCTAAATTTGGACTAGGTAACATCAGTGGTATGAGGGGGAGGGGTACACAGGAGTGAGAAACATTTTTGTCAAAATAAACTTTGATAAGCATAAACTGACAACAGCTGGAACACAGACAGAACTGTAGCTTAAGGGAGGACCCAAAAAGTTCAGTAGCAACATGCTTTGAAGCTGAATGTGCTAACACAAATGTGAAAAAGCGCAATTACTCTTCCAGCACCAGGAGGATGCTGCCCTTTGAGACCCGTAAGTCAAGCCTACCTCAAATAATATTAAAACAAGCCAAGTATTGCTTCCAGGCTTCTTAGCATTCATGATGTATTAGAAGCACAAAAAAAAAAATCAAGGTTTGTTTCATAACAGAAGGAAACGAACTTGCAAGAAAGCAAGATTGATTGATTCTTATGTAAATCCTTGTTTCCTGGAGCTAAGCTTTCAAGCAAAACATCAAACAGCAGAGTTGCATAGCAACCTCCCTACCACCCCCTTACAGGTGGGCTGGTTCACCAGTCCTACCTTTCCTGTTTCCCTGGGCTGCACAAACACAGCATGTCAATACTGTGGAATTTGTCTGCCAGGTGAGCTTCCTATTTTGCTTAAAAAACAGGAGTGTTACTCAAAACAGCCTGAGGTAGAAACTTGTGATTTTGTTTACATATTCCAACATATTCTGAAAATGAAATCATCTAACACCCTATAAGCTTAAATTTTCTGTCCTTGTCACACGATTTGATCATTCAGCTAGGCACAAGACATGCAGGGGTAAGCACTATGTCTAGTCAATTTTTATTTACAAACCATCGCTGACATTTACTGAAACTCTACAACTGAGGTTGAATCTGGCATGCAAAAATTGTGCCACACCAATTACAAATATGCTTTGCCCCACCTCTTTTTCTCCTTTTGTTTGATGACTGCTACACTCAATAATGGGACCTTCCCTCTGATATCCATTCATCCTTTGATGCTCACATTTTTCTTCCACATACTTCTGTTTTAAACTTATTACTCCATCTACACATTAATATCTTTAAAACCAGAAGGTGCTTTTCTTTTTAATAAGGCAAAATTGAAATACTTAAGAAAAAAAACATTTTTGCAAGCTGTGACTCATAGTAGGATTCATAGAAAAGTGCTTCTGACACCAAATAATAACATAGGGGGCGTCTCATAATCAAGACCTAAAACAATCCAAACTTAGTGCCCTAGCATTTTCTCTGCTGGGCCACTGCCAGGTCCGCACTGCTCATGCCCTCACTCATGTTGCAGAGAAGCCAAGCAGTACTTGCCTGCCACCTCCCGGGTGATTCACAACGCCAGGGACACAGAGCAGACAAGATGCAGAAAAACATCTTGCCACACTAGTGGCCAACATTAACTACATTACAAGTATCAGGTTACAAAGTCAAACACTCAAATTTGAAAGCACTAGAATTGTAGTGAACCATGCCACTATTTTACACATTGTTTAATCTGTATCTCTCTAGCTGCAATGTATTTATGTGCACTGAATTAGCTAGGTCCAAAGGAAAGCAAACAGCCTTATCCAATATATCTTTTTATCTTCAGCCTACAAATTGAGTTTTCCTAGAGGCTTGTATTTTTCTGCCGGAAAACTCTGTTCAGACAGAATCGGAGGCTGTTATTTCCACTCCCTCTCTGATATTCAGACGCTTGGAGACAGTATTACCAGCCAGCTGGCAGGCATCCATGAATGCCAAAAAATGTCTGCTGTACATGAGACCTACTGCACATGTACTGGAGAAGTGATCTCTGTACATACTATGCATCCAATGCATTCAGGACATGTTGGACTTGCTGCATACATACTATAAATGGTACATCCACATGTATCTGTTCAGAAATCTTATGACAAAAAAATAATCACACTAAGCCTGCCTCTGAGGATATCCAGCTGTTGGCTTAAACAGTTTGCAGCACTATTTTCACTGATTAGCATTTCATCACTATAATGCAGTTTTAAACAGAAAGAGATCCAGCTTTAGAGGCCAGTCAATATGGCAAATTCTGCAAAGAATTCACAAGACAGTATAAATAATAGTTGACAAACACTAATATTCATAAAAGCAGCAAATGGTGCTGCAGAAAGAAAAGGAAACTACTTTTCAAAAGAACATTAGAGTAAAAACAGAACAGGACTTGGGAAAAGGTGGTTCAATCAATCTAAAAGTGGGTTATATATACATTTCTTGAAAAGGTGATTCAGCACTGACAAAATATAGTCTACTCAATTCTGTTTTAAATAGCTTAAAACAAAGGCAAGTTTAAGCCAGCATATATTAAAATTGAGTGACTTCTAGCCTTTTTAATACTTATAAGTATTAAAATACTTATAAGTTTTAATACTTATAATAAGGATATGCTTTCAGGTGGGTCCTATGATTGCCTTCTCACCATTCAAATCCCTACTGTTGTTTCCTTCACTGCAGACTCCAACAGTGCCAGTGCACAGTCCACAAAAATAAAACTTAGCACAGCTTCTTAGCTTGGGTTTTGCTTTCTCCTCATTTTTACAGTTGCTGTTACCAATTAGTGGGACACACCTCACTTGAAACCAGCAGATATCAAAGGAGGGAGAAAACCAGTATGGCCAAAATGTGAAGTTGATCCTTAATTACAGGCTATTTTCCTACATGTTACCTTCCTTCTTTACTTCACAGAATTCCAGAATATTGTCAACTCAAAAAACAAAAGGGCACAGTATGAGCTCTATCCTGCAGTGCTCTCAAGCACGGTAAAGCTGCAAGTGAATTATATTAAAGAAAATAAAAAGGTTCTGAACAGCCAAAACCACTTGGAAAACTTGCAGATCAACCCTATTCAATAATCATTGACTGAGCTCTTTGAAAGCAGCCTCCTTTCAAATTTACTCCACTTTGTGGTATGTCAAGGTCTTGGCCTAGCAGCCTTCAAAGCTGAGCATCTATTTGTTTAAAAAAAAAAAAATTAGATCTTGAGTAACATGCTATTTATGGCAATTTTTTTCCTGACAGTATTTCAGCGCAACTGACCTACTACATATATATGTAGTAGGAGTATTTGATTTGTGCTCAGTTTCTTATTTGTTTTCAATTTCTGATGTATAACTTCTGCACCAGTCACTGAGCACTACAATTCACCATAATTTGCTTCTTAACTTGCATCTTGCCATTAAGTTTCTTATCAATTATTTGGCTAAACACAAATCATTAGAATACAGTTCATAATACTGATCCAGTTAAACCAGAGTAGAAGACTTGAGCCAGGCTGGGTGAGACAATAGTAACTTCATAAAGAATGGAAGCAAGGGGCACACTCTAAAACAACATTTGAGCAATATGGAAGTAAATAACTAAACTCTTGTTGCAAGCCTGGCTGCTGCATCCCCAGTGTTTGCTCTCATACCATCACTAGAAAAGCTCCAAGTCAAATCAAATCACCTGGCTCAGCTAAATCAGTTAGAAGGCCAGGTGGAAACTTGCACACCAGGGCAGAATTTGAGTTATAACAAGGCAAAACTTGAGTTAGCTAACAAGACCATATGTAAACTTCTTCAAGCTACCAAAACAACATCAAGTTACTTTGAAATATTATCTATATTTTAAAAGCAGGTTTTGTAAAACAGTGCTAAAACATATCTTTATGATCACACTGTGATCACAGTGAGTTTCCTCACAGCTGTGAGGAAAAAACAGATTTAACTGAAAAACAAGGCAAGCATATCTGAATTAAGACACAACAATAATAATTTAAAGCTTATGTTTCTTTCTGTAACTTAGTGTTCCTTTTAATTTTCTTAAAGAGTAACAGATCAGAGAGAAGACCATACACAAGAGCTGTAGTTGCTGCAAATTACCCAGGCAATACCAACATAAAGGGAGCAGGTTAGCCTGTATTTACAGCACCCAGGGTTTTGCCCCAGGCATACTTTGGGCAGGAATTACAGCAATCAAGAGCAACAGTGGTTTGAGACATGTTATTTATTTTGGGAGTGGGAGAGATAAGGAAGAAAAGTCTAAAGATTAGGTATCACTCATTTTGCTCTTAACTAACTTGTTCTATTAAGCAAACAAGATGTCACTGGAATTGTCATCACCTTGTGGACTCAAAAACACCTTTATCATATTAAGAAACTGAACAAACAGAAGCTAAAATTAAAGTATAAACACATATGAACAAAACCCCCATAACTTAATCAAAACTTCACCAAAGAACTTAAGATAAGTACAGACTGAAGAACTCAAGATACATATATATGTTACAAACAACCTAGTTGGAAGCTTCACCAACACCAGTTTGATTCCTTATATAGGAACTAGTTACTAGACAGAAACGGGAAAGCACCACCCAAGTGAGTCAGTAAAGCACTTTAATTTTTAAATGAAAAAGAACTTTCGTATCAAACATTTTTGAAATAAAATTTGTTGTGGAGAAGAAATTTAAAAAGAAAAAAAAAACACAAGGAAACACCATATGAATCTGTTATCACAAAACAACCATAAAAAAAATAATCCAAAACCAGACCCAGCACAACAGACTGATAGGTCTATTTGTTTTTCTTCTGAAGAATGAAGAAAAGTAAACTGTTGAGAAATACAGGTAAGAAAAATAACATTAGAGTAATCTACCTGTCCATTTCACCATCAACCTCAAAAACAATAGCAAAAAAAACAAACAAAAAAAAACATGTTCTTATGTTCTTTCCTATTATGCCATCGCAGTTCAACGAAGTGACTTGTGGAGAATGCAGCAGAAAAGAACCCGAGAAGCCCTAACACCCAACTATTGGGTTTCTGCAGAGCCGTGAGTGCATCACGCCGCTCCGGAAGACTTACGCCGCTGGTGAGAAGGCAGTTCGGAAGAGAAGCCAGCTTTCCCCGCTACCTGCGAGGCTGCTCCAGCGCCCGCTGCCCGGAGCCGCCTGCGGCTACGCAGCCTCAAGGGCCTCCCTTCACGGAGAAGCTGCTGCTAACTCGTGAGGGAGAGTGAGGAGCGGCCAAGTGCCGTCATCGGCGTCCTTGAGGCGTTTGGAGGTGACGACCCCTCAGCCCGTCTTTTGAACTCGCCTCCTGGAGCAGCGGGGGCGGGCCCGCCGCCGGCGGGCATGGCTGACCGGAGCCGAGAGCGGGTAAGGTGCGGGCCGCGGGCGCCGGCAGAAGCACCGCCATGCCGAGGCTGCCCGCCAACCACTGCCTACGGGCGCCGGGCTGCGCGGCCCCGGCGCACACTTGCTCCTGCCCACTGCTCACGGCTGCGCTGCCGGGCCGGGCCCTCCGGCCGGCACCAACCCAGCGCCACCGTCATAGCGGAGCCACTGCCTCAGCCCGGCGGCTTTTCTGGCCGCGCCCCGCCCCTAACGGCCGCCGCGCCCCGCCCCTAACGGCCGCCGCGCCCCGCCCCTAACGGCCGCCGCGCCCCGCCCCTAACGGCCGCCGCACCCCCCGGAAGCTCACGGGCCGCTTCCGCCTCTATATGACGTGCTGACGTCAGGACACGCGCGCCTACGCGCTTCCGTACTACGGCTGCTACTGGCTGAGGAGATCCTTTCCCAGCTGCCCCCGCGCGGCGCCGCCCCCGCTGAGAGCCGGCCCCGGGGCGCCGAGCCGCCATTTTGTGCCTCGCGCGGTGGAGCCGCTGGTGGCGGCCGCAACGGCTGGCGGGGCCCGGTAGCCGCCAGCGGCGCGGCCCGGCATTTTAGGGGGGGTGGGTTTAAATCCGCTTTGGCGAGGGGCCTTAGCGCCCCGGCCCTGTTTTAGCCCACTATGGCCGCAGAGGGAGGCGCCGGTGACCAGGTGAGCGGGAGGCGGGGAGGCCGCTGAAGGGACAGCGGCAGTTGAGCGGCCCGCGCAGGGTGCCGAGGGAACTCCGCAGGGGCTGGGCCCGCTGTGTGGCGCAACGTGGGGCCGCGGGCGGGCTGGAGGCCGCGAGGCGCCCCTGAGGCGCCTGCGGGACTGGGGAGCGTTGGGGCGGCTCTTCTCTTTCCTTGCCCTTTGCTCCAGGCCTGATCTGGCGGATCCGGCGCCGTCAGTGCGCGACTCTCTCCTTCCCCTTCCTCCATTTTGAGGAGCGCGGCCACTTCCTGCAGCGAGGCGTCGCTTTCCCGGGCGGGGCGGCGGGGAGCCGCCCTGAGAGCCGTTTGCGTTTCTGGCGAGCAAAGCTTTAGCTCGGGTCAGGGTGGGCGAGAGGCATCCCCGCGGGGCTGGGCTCTCCTGCCTCGCTTAGCGGTCCTTACCGGGTGTGCGCGGCCGTGGAAGAAGCTCGCCTCCGAGCAAGCTGAAGTGTGGCTGCAGCTGCGCGGCCTTCCCCAGTGGAGCCTCCCCTTCCTTTGCCTCACTGGAGCAGGACTGTGTTGAAACTGTCTCCTGCTTCAGGAGGGGACAGTAACGGTTCAAAACTACGTTTCTCTAATAACGGATGTCTTGAGGCCCAGTATTGTCATTGTTGGCAGGAGAAAATCTCCTATTCCAGTTGGTTTCAGCTCATTCTTTTTATACATATGCTAAAGTATGTATTTACTAAGAATTTTATTTTTTAGGCACATACAATCTGAGCATTTTATGTTCTCTTTTGAAATCTGGTGTTTTGTTGAACATCTGTAACAGATCTTTTGGGCAGTTAGGGTTATGTTTAAGCTCTATTAATTTGAGGACATTGGAAATAGGGAAGGAAGCTTTAGAGTTAATGCAGCAGTCATTAACATCAGGTTGACATGCCTACAAAAATACTCAAAATGCCAGTGACTTAATATTCTAGTCATGAGAAGCCTTTCTTTACAGAATTTAAGTTTTTTCACAGAATAGGTTAGACTTCTATATGTAAGGGCCTGTGCCCTGAATGGATGGGATGTAAGCTCTTCATAAGATCACCAGTTCTTAGGGGTAGGAAAAATGAGTGTGCATTTTTTAAAATAATTTGTTTGAGTCTACTCATGAGAGAAAATGTCCTATGGATTACCCACATAAATGCTCAAAGTCAGGTCACTAAGTAGACTTTTACAGTGTGTTTAAGCAGAACGGTGTGCCTCGTTCTAAGGTAAAGGGTTGCCAAGCAGTAAGAGTACGCCAAGCAGTAAGAGTATGCCACAATAAAATGTTGATAATTCTGATGCGTAGTACATTTCATATTTAAGAAAAAAAAGATTAGCATTTGATTGCATAGATTTGGTTGAAGCAGAGTGTTCATTTCTGTAGCTTGTATATAATATATATATTATATACATATACATGCAAACTTTGCATCTTCTTGCTGACTTAAGGTTTACTTTCTTCTTTTGAAAAGAAAGAACAAATATATAAAAGGTTGAATTACTGTCTATATACCAAAGCAAAAGCTATTTTAAAAGGTACAGTTAGCTTTAATATTATGGATGTATGTCTCAGATGCAAATCATTGTTTTGCAAACATATAAAGCATGTAGCTTATTATATAGCTTCAACTTTTTTCTGATTCATGTAAGGTTGAGTCTTTATTCAGTCATACAACTTTTATGTTGGGTAGGTTTTAAGTCAAAATAAAAGAAGCTATTATAGGTTTGGTTAAATGTGTCTCTTATGGTCACTTACCCTCCTTCCATCTGTTTTTTTTTTTTTTTTTTTTTTTTTTCCTTGCCTATTTTAGGACAGTTTCTGTTTCTTACACCTAGGTTAAATTAGGTCATGGCTTGACAAACATCTTTGGCAATAGTAACATTAGAGTTTCTCCACCCTAGCTTCTCACTCACCAGGGCGTAGTGGGGCAGGGTTTATCTTAAGCCAGTGTTGCTAGCTTGTCTAGCGATGGTCTTGCAGAGCTTGGTAGGCTCCAATTCCCCCATCTTTGTTGAGGGAAGAACAACAAAATGTTGTGTTTGAGGGCAGTTGTATCTTGCTCACTTACCTGTGCTGTAGTTACTCCATATTGTGACCTAATGCTGTCTGAAGGACTCTTCAACTTTATATGGCCAATATTCTTTTTTTTTTTTTTTTTAAAGATTCTATAGGAAACTGAAGGTAGAAATCTGCATGTAACTACTGTTTGGGTTTCCTGTGCTGCATATGTGTGTTTTTAGTCACATACTGAGTTTTTTCACCTTTTGAGTTTTTTGAGTGCCATTTTGTTTTTAGTCACATACTGGCTCACTTTGAGGGGATGACTCTACGGTTCATTTTCAACTGTGCTGTGTGGTAGTTGTCTGTATTATTTGGGGGAGGTAGGGAAACTCTGATAACTGTCACTAAATGAGGTACATAAGGTGTACAGTGTAGACGCCAAGAGTTAACATTTGCTCAAGATTTTTTAGCTCTGATTCAGTGCGAGCTGTTCAGGGGTATTTGCATCTTGCTTCCTAGGTCTTAGGGTTTGGAAGGGATATGTGAAAGCAGCCAAGCAAGTAAGGGATTGCCATTCTCTCTTCTGCAGGCACAAAGTTGTAGTGTAGGAGGGGAGAAGCGAACAGTTGGATGAGTAAGAGGATGAAAAGTAAAGCTGTTGTAAGGTTCAAGGCACATCTGGGGTTTCTGAGGCTGGCAGAGTAGTTTCAATTCACTGCCTTTGTGTATAGCTGAACTCGCCTGCAGGCCTCATTAGCCAATACTGGCATGTCCTGGAACAGGAGCCTAAGCTACCTCTCCTTGCATCGTCATCACAAAGACATTGTGGGGCAGGAGGGAATTGTCATGTAGGCGCTGTGATTGCAAGGATTCCTTTTAGAGTCAAAATAGTTTCAACTGTAGTTCAGTTTTAACTGTGTTGGACCCAAACTAAACTCTGAAGAACCGATTGAATGATGTCAGGCCTTAAATCTGTTAGGACCCTGCCAGGCTCCTGGCAAGGTTTGCATAATGGTAACCAACAAGGATTTCCAGGGTAGGTTTTCAGAATGCCAAGCAGCTGTCATTGTCTGTATCCTGAAAATCTACATTTGTAGGCTGAATGACTGTACTTGCCATTGCTTGGTAGAGAATTACCTAGTTTTCCATGAAGAGCTCTTCCTAATCTCATCACATGTCAAGGTTAAAAAGAGTAGGAACTTGCCCCTAGAAATTTCTTTTTTAGCCATAATTGTATATATCTACCTTTGGTTGTTGTCCTTGTCAGAGTAAAGGATGTAAAACTAAATTCTGCATCTTCTTCCTGTCCTGGCAGAAGCAGTATTATTCATTTAATAAATAAATGGTTCGCTTAATAGCTAACTTAATACCTGTTAAGATAAATGTTAATATATTGAAGTTATCTTCACTGGCTGTATTACAGCTCAGACTATGCTACACTGTGTTATGGCCAGCTGAATCTACAAGTGATAGTTTACATTTTAATGGACATGAAATTCATTCTAGACATTAAACCAATATGACAGAATTTGACATTAAAATACTTGACTGATTTTCTGTACCGTAGCTTGTATGTCTTGTTTATAGAAATTTTCATTTCATAACTAGTGGTAGTTTTTAAGGCAATCTAAACTGGTCACTTCACAGAGAGAATAGCTGTTTAAATACATTTCCTTTCTGCTGTAGCAGATCTTTCTGTGGAAAGAAGAGGATGTGAGTAGTTGAGAGGCGTGTTAGGCTAGGTGACTTCTGTCACCCTTTCAAAACATGAAGATTTATTCTTAGAGGCCTGGGGAAACTGTTAACTGTTTCTCTTAGCTGTATGGCATGAAACAATTTATTCTTTGAAGATGTTTTATAAAATAATTTGGACTGAAGATGAATTTGTGCATTCAGATTTGAGTTTTGTATGGCTAAGGTGTTTTTTTTCATCTCATAGGCTTTTAGGAGTTTTTTTTTTTTCTCTCTATAAGCAGTAAAAGGGAAGCTGTAGATCAATCTCTCTAATGTGCTAGGAGTGGTTATTGATGAAGATGCAGGGTAATGACACCTTGTTTTGGTGCAAATGTGGCCAGAACAGAAGTTGCTTGTATGGAGTCTCCATGCTGAAATGGATGGCATTTATGATTCCTTTCACTGTCCCAGAAATTGGGGAAGTGCTCACTGGCCTTAAGAATTCGGGCGTTTTTCTACGTGTGACCCTTGATGAAAGCAATGCCGTGCAGACTGACTTAACTCTGACTATACCATAAGTTTCAGTTCTGCAGAGCTCTTTTTTTTTTTTTTTTTTTTTTTTTTCTCTCTCTTCCCCCCCCCCCCCCCCCAAATGCTTGGAGATGCTTAGTGTTTTTTCCTTTTTTTCCAGTGCAAGAATGGAGGTTTCCTTATGCTTCTTGCACAAATTAGGAGTCAAGCATACAAAGTTAATGTAGAATTGTTGGGATTATGTATTATGTCAGCAGATATTTTGGCCACTGTCTTGATTTCTTTCAGCCCTTCTGAGGTTATTGCCTTATATTGGAATAGGTGAAGGGAACTTCCTGGTAGCTCCTTAATTCCTGTTGCAATGCTACCTGAATTTTGTGCGCTATGTGCAAAGGTTTGAAATAATGCAACTGCATGACTATTCTAATAGCTGAGGAGCTCTTGAATGATTCATTTTAGTTTTTCCTATATGCAGGTGACTACTTAGAGTGTAGGACCCTATGCTTCAGTTGTTTCCGTAGGGTATTTTTTTTATTTTCTGTTCAGTAATTGTACTCCTGAAGTAAGCATTTCTGTTTATTTTAGTGAGGAAGGATGCATGAAGATTTGCTACAAGCACGTTTCACTAGAAGAGAATGTAACAAGAAACAAAGCTTATCACTAATGTGGGCAAATTTAACTTTTCTATTGAATAAACATCACTTCAGCTTTGGGTCACCTCTAAAGATAACTAAATCAATTTTAAATTCGGGAAGTTTTGGCTTCAGTGCTGTCTTCTGTAAGCTGAAATATGTCTAGGCAATATGTCTAGGCATGTAATTGGGCAAGAAAAGCCCCTGGGTTTCTTCATACTATCTTACATCACAAGGGTATATCACTTCAACTACAATGTGCAATACTATGAAGTCAGAATTTGGATGGACTAGTGATGCAACAGTGTTCATCTCTAAAACAGAAATTTATAATTCTGCTACTTTTGAGCTGATAATGCTAAGCTAACCGTTTTCAATGCAACTTATCAGACTAATTTTTAATTTGCTGTGGGGCTTTTTGCCACTACTTTTCTCAATTCTCCTGGTTTGTCCTGAGCAAATGATGTTAATAACTCACTGAAAGTCTGATGGAAAAAAAGAAAAGCTACTTTATATAAATCCACTCCTATGAAGCATGTCTTTTTCCCTTTTTTGATTTCATGCATCCCTACTATTAGGTATTAACATATTATTTTGCAACATTTTTATACATTTCTTTCTTTTATATACAAATCAGTAATTTAATAATGTTTTAGGAGAAATGAGTAGAAATTACATCCTGCTGGTAGGACTGATAGAAAAAAAAGGTAGTATTCAAAGGTATTCAAAAATACTGCAGTTTTTTGGAATGGTCGAGTTGAATCATAATATTGCAGCTGTTAGATAGTCTTAAGTCTGTAAAGGTTAATAGGAATGAAAAAGGAGCGGGGGGAATCCCCACTCCTGAAATCAAAAGCTGATATTCCTGAGTAACTCAGCCTCACCTTTCTGGTGTTACATGTGTCAAGTTGCCTTCTCTTTCTTGTTTTAAGCATATGATGGAACTTGTGATAGCGTTTATGGGTTCTCTGCCTCATTTGTTGCCTGTTTAATCTTCAGAGCTGTAAAACAATGAATTGTAAAATAGTCACTGCTAAAGGGGTAATACAAAGCAGTGTATAGTAACAGTAAATACATAGCTA
Source organism: Tinamus guttatus (assembly GCF_059628265.1). NCBI lineage: Eukaryota > Metazoa > Chordata > Aves > Tinamiformes > Tinamidae > Tinamus > Tinamus guttatus. The sequence continues at coordinate 13,918,501 of NW_028288774.1, read as the reverse complement.
GCTTGTAAAATTTTACAAGAAACATCTAGTTGTAATAATTTAGTATTAACAGCTTGTTACTGTTGCATCTTGTGAGGGCAGCAATTTACTTGATCATGCAATTTGGGATTGCATGGATTTAAAAAAATCTTTGGATTAAAGGTCAGAACAGTCTTTTCTGTTTAAAAAGAGTTCCTTATCTCTTAGGATTGTAACAAGCATGCATTTTAAAGCTTGTGTAAATGCAATCATCGTAGGTTTTTTTTTTTTTTTTTCCAGTTACTTGAGGTAGTGCAGTGTTAACACTAGCAAACTTTCTAGGGATTATAAAGTAAGGTATTTTCACAAGTCTTTAAAAGTACACTTAGAGGCATACTGTAATAGTAGCCATTTTAACAATTTAATGTTCAATTTGGCAAAGCTTTTAGTATGAAAAGTAGCTTGCAACCTCCATCTGGATATGGAGAAAACACTGTAAGATATTTAGTGTACAGAGCTGTATGAAAGCAACTGTAAGGCTATGCTGTTGACAAATGGGCAATTTATCAAAAAAGAAATTGTGCTTGGATAATGTGTCTGCGTAGGCTGCTAGAATTGTCATTTTATTGATTTCTTAAATCTATAACTTGTGACATGAAATATTTACTTTCCTGCATATGCAGAATAACTCATGCAATAAATTAAAATTTTAATTATGTCTCAAGCTCATCTAATTTACTTTTTTTGCCTTTTTTTTCCACCTAGGTTGTTTTAAAACCACTTGCTCAGTTTAGTCTAGCTTTTCGCTGGGTCACCAAATGTATCAAGCTTGTTGTGTTAGGGTGCATTATGTTACTAGGATAGCCTGCTTTCCAGATAAAATTACAGTTTAATAGCTCCAGCGTAAAAACTGAGCTCTGAAATATTACACTGTCAGAATGTTGTATTAGCTTAACGGTCTAGCTGGGATGAACTTATCAAATTCTGCTTGTGATCTCTTATGTCTTCCCTTTGATTTTTCTAGGCTGCCGAGTATGTCCCAGAAAAAGTGAAGAAAGCTGAAAAGAAACTAGAAGAGAATCCATATGACCTTGACGCTTGGAGCATTCTCATTCGAGAGGCACAGGTTTAGTGACATAGGATTACATTTCCTTATCTATGGTCCACTGGCACTATTTGGTTCTGGAGTAAAATCGGCATATTCATTTACATAAACCATAATATTGTAAATGCTATTTTAATTTTCAATTTTTAGAATCAACCTATAGACAAAGCCCGGAAGACGTATGAACGCCTTGTTGCCCAGTTCCCCAGTTCTGGCAGATTCTGGAAACTGTACATTGAAGCAGAGGTTAATATTTTAACTTTTTTTCTTATATAATATTTAATAGGAATTTAAGTTTACGTTCTCATAAATATAAATAAGATAGGTACATAAAGCCTGGGGAAAGGAGGATTTTAAACATACTTTGCCTTTATTTTGTAAAATAGGTACAAAGGAATAATTAAAATGAATTCTAAAGTATTGGGTCTTTTATGAGTTGATGATTGTTGCATTATGGAATTGCAACAACATTAAAACAGTTTCAATGGTATTGGAGTGCTTTAGCCTTTTATTTACTTGTCGTGTCAATTTATTGCCTCCTGTGTCATTTATTTAGAGCTCACTTTTTTATTCATACGTACAAACTTACTTGAATGACTTTCTATGAATGTTTGGATCTTTAAATATTTTTGCTTTCTCAGGGATTTGAGTGTTTCTGAATAGTGTTTTCAGGGAGGGTGTGGGGCGGAAGCTGATTTCTGAAATTGAAGTGCTGGGGAAAGGCATGGCTTTAGCATTTAACTTCAAAAAAAATCTCCCCCAAGTTGTTATGATTTACATAACTATAAAAGAAATACAGCAATTTTTGTTCCCTTTAAGTGCATTGACCCATTTGATCAGTTTTTAATGATGTGCCATGAAATGCACTGTACAAGCTCAGTATTCCTTTAGTTTCCTCTAGCTGAAAGTATATACCAATATATATGCTTTATGGGCATCTTTTTAGGAGCACACTTCTTTTGAGAGAGATCTTTCACGTGCTTATCTGCAATGATGGAGACCTTTATTCCTGAGATGGCTAATGAGCTAGCTAAATTTCTTTTCTGTTTTATACAAAAATATCTTAGCAATCAGTAGCAAAACTACATTGTGAAATTCTGTATATAAAATGATTCAATCAATTTCTGGGAGTAATTTTTGAAAGGTTTTGAAGTAATTGCAATCATGGGAATCTGTTTAACAAACGTGTATTGCAGTTAATAGTAAGGTGTAATAGTGCAGCCTAAATTCAATATCAAGTAATGAAATATCCTAGAATTTTCACTGTTTTGCTTCTAGTAGTTTGTATTAAGTGTCAGTGGAATGTCAGTGATAAAACATACCTGGGAAACTTCGAATGGTCTAACACATCCAGCTGTGAATTTTACCTTTTGAGGTCTTGCGGCCAAATCTCTCCACCCCTTGTATTCCTGAAAAGTTTTCTGTGAAATCTAGTCTTTAATTTGAGACTTACCTCGCCATTAGCTGATTCCTGTGGGATTTGTGCTTATTTAGAACTTATTATGCCTCAAATATGAGGTAAGACCTCCTCAGAAAGCCAATACTGTGTTATAGATCCTTCAGCAGGAATTACTCCTATCAATGTAACAAATCTCACTTTTTTTTTTTGTCTTGAGCCCTGTTCAGAAATGACTGGACATACGTTACCTCTCTTGAGTGGTGCCTTTTATCCAGGTTACCTAATAATATTTACAAACAATGGCAAAGCTTAAAAGGATATAGTTATTGTGTATTACCTTAAGGAAGGAAGATCAGCTTTATCCAGAAGGTATGGTAAACAAATAATAAAAGGTTGAACTTGAAAATAAGTGAATCGACACTGAGATCACAAGCTCTCTGTGTATATATCTATAATTACACTTAAAATGTATCTGGACTATAGAATTCTTTTAAAAATGGTGAAAAGATGAACTGTCAAGTTCTGGCGAGGTTACACTTTAAAAGAAATTAGAAAGAAATGAAAGGTTGTTTTTGGAAAAACTTAGGATCTCTTTCTTTAGCAGACAAACTTTTTAAACTTGATTTTGTTTCTCAGCATTTCTTTCCTTGGCCTAGTAACTTCTCTAAACTCACATAGTTACTGTTGTAACTAAAATGCAACGTACTTATCTTTGCTTTCTTCAGTAAACATAACTATTTGTCTACATAAGCTGAAATTACACTATTTTTCAAATTCCTTGTTAGAAAAATGTATTTGCATAACTGGACACCGTTACCCATCATGTGCAGGCCTGCCAGAGAGTAAATTCAGAGTGAAATGCTTTCTCAAATATTCTTTTGACTGTGAGGTAGAATACAAATTAAGTTTTAAAGACTAGCTTAGATATAAAGGAGAGGAATTGTCTTGAGGCCTCTTTTAATATAGATTTAAATATGCAAGGAAAATATGGGAGATATTTTCCAGAAACCTTGGAAACTTTATTCTTCTCCTGCTAGAAATTTTCTTTTGGATATCCTGAATAGCTCTTTCCAGCTTTGGGTAAACCTGTTGTAAATCTTGGTTTAGCGTTGCTTTTGATTAGCTTTCACTGCTTTGGTATTTTAAATCTGGAAATTGGTGAACCTTCAGTCATCTTTAGATATATGTATTTCCTGAAGACAAAAATGCACAAAACTTTTTCCTTTAAAATGATGCTTGTTTCTTCTTTGCATCATAAAGTCAAAAAGGCAAAGTGGGGGATGTTTTCTGGCAGATGGTCTTTCACTGGAGAGTTTTGTTCTCTAAACTACATATGTCTGAGTAATGTCATTACACAGTAGCGTTCTGCTGTTGGAACAAAAGGTAAAAATTACGAAATGTAATTTAACCTGTCCTTATAAAATTTTTAGAAACCTTTAAATTTCTTTTTCTTAACTTAGGAGTGCGTTCTTTATAGTCATTCTCAATCTTCAAGCAGAAATCATTTTTTCATAATCTGCATAGACAAAACTTTTTGCCTGCATATGCTCATTCATTTTGTAATATAAAACTTCAAGTTGAGACCTTACTGCTGTGACTGCCTCTTGTTTTAGGATGAGAGTATTTCTTCAACTCATTATCTCTTTTTCTTGTATGAGTTTGTTCCCTAGTGAAATATAGTTTAAATCAGAGCTTAGCACTTAGTTCATCATCTGACTTACTGCCTTTGATACACAGACTACTGAAGTAACAGAATACCTTGTTTCCAAAGCACCCATTTATATGTTCTGGTCTCTTTACTGCAGCTGGTTTGCTCATGAGTAGCATGCAGAGATTAACTGGGCAAAGCATGTTTTGACAGTTTTGCTAAAGGCCACTCTACTGTAAGTTTCAACTACTCAAAAATTGATTTTTGCTCTGCTGCTTATTTCTTTCACATTAAAAAGTAGTAGTTGCAAGACATGGGAATACTGGAAGTTAATGAAATGGCCCCTAGGTCACAGTGGGTTTTGGTCATGACATTTAAATGCTTAAGACTTGTGAGAATGTGAAGCTGAGACCATTTTTGATACATACTTTATCAAGTAAAAATAATTAACTTGGTAATGCATTCTGCATCTATCTGGGGCAGAGCTGGTCACTTCTGTTGCTTCTCCAGTTGCTTAAAGCACGCTTTCTCTTGATATCTTTTCTATAAAAATCTGCTTCCAGCAAACTTCACTCAGTGCACTATCAGTGCCTATCGAACAGTTTTACAAAGCAGCGTGTAAGTCTCAAGGTTCCGTGTGTGCCATAATGTAAAATTCACAGATCCCGTGATCTGGATTCTTGTCTGCTCTCCTGATTTGCTCTGCCTGGGGTAAGTTACATAACCTGTTTTTCAGCTACTACAATACAGATACCTACCTACCTCACAGGGTTGTTGTGAGGCCTAACTTAGTGCTTACAGCGCTTTTGGCATCTGGCTAAAAGGTGCTGCAAAAAGGTAAAAATAAATTCTGATGTAATGCACCTTCTGGTCCCATAGACCCAGCTGCCTCTTGCTGTTTTTTTTCATCTCTTTGCCTGTTTGACTCATCTTTTAGATACTGAATGAGTGGATAATGCTTTTGATACACTTGAAAGAACTTTCACCATCAGTTTTGTAAATATTTCAATTAGTTCTGCAACATGCATTTGAAGTAGTCACCTTTTTCCTTTCATTTTCCCTGAGAAATCAGCCAGCTGAAAATCATTTGGAGTAAAATTATTAACTATGTGCATACACTTGTAGCATTTAAATCAAGTTTATTGCTGTTCCTTACATTTTTTAGTACTTGCCACTGTAGATGGAAACACTAATCTCTAGTTGTTCCAAACGTGTCAGGCCAGTTCACATCATACCTCTTCCCTCATTGGGCCTATTTTGGTATCTCCTTGCCACTTGGAACTGCTGCTGTTGATAGGGTTTGAGAAATTGCCATAATACAAGACAGTTGTTGCAAATACCCTGCATCCAGAAACAATAAACATAAAATTAGTAATATGCATATAAAGTGTTTGGCTGATCATATGTATTTTTTGTTCTGCAATTCTTTTTTTTTTTTTGAGACACTTATGTAACTGCTCGCTCTAAAAAAATGAGAATAGATGATTGTTTATATAACCTCTATTTAATATGAACATTTTTAATTTTAGATTTCTCAATAACAAAACAGATGCTGTGTGAGGATTCAGAGGGTGGGAAGGCTTTATATCACTGAGGCTTAGGATTAATTGTTTTGCATTTCATCATATGCAATACATCAGTATATTTAATTTCGTGTAATTCACACTGGTGTGGATTCTAGTCAGAATGTATCGTTCAACATACTTGTATATGAAAAATGTAAATAAAACCATTTAGAAAAATGATTGTTTTTGTTTAAAATGTTTGTGTTTCTTCAGAGCATTTTCTTCCCCTGTTTTACTTGGATCTGGTTCTGAGTTCAGAAAAAAAAAATGTGATTTGTGATTGTGATAAATACCTACAATTTTTTTCTGCTTGGGGGGAAAAAATGGTAACTGACTCCTGTCAGAACGAAGTTGGAGTGATCAGAAGTCAAAGAGACTTCTGGCTCTGGCTGAGATTCTGTTTAGTATTATATTCTCAATTAAAAATAATCATTGTATAGAACACTAGCCGATCCTTGCGCATATCTTAATGGAAGATGTACCTATTAAAAAATCCCTGCTATTCTATCCGTTTGCTCTTAGTGAATTTATATCTTTGAGAAATTGTTGTACAGGTGCTCTGTACAAATGTCTATATTGCATACCCTTGACAACCTCAATCTGAGACTTCAAATCTTTTTGCAACTGTACTATTTATGATCTTTTCTTATCCATGTGTGGACTTGTTCCATTCCTGTTAATAAATGTTGTTCTGTCTGTGTGATTATTGTAGATTTGCACTAGAAATTAAATGGAAATTACTTCCTGTCTCTTCTGCTCAGTATGTAAATACAGGCATGTACATCTTGCATAGCTGCTACAGTCTTACCTGCTGTGTAATATCTGAAATAGTTATCCTCACAATTGACTTTGGCTTTGTTGTTTCAGATGTGCAACACCCAATACTAATGTTTTGTTTTTTTTTTTTTTAGAATCCCAGTATCTGTTTGTTCATAGAGACTAATGGATCATGAAAAAGTGTTAGGAAATTTTATTTTTGAGGTGGAAGTGATGCCTAATGAACCCTCTTCTATAGTGTGGTAGTGTTTTCATGTGAATAAACATGGACTATTTCCTGTTCTGTCTTATTTTTTTTTCTGTGTGGGATGACAGAAACATTCCTTTTATAAATGTTAGTTATTCAAAACACTTGTTCACAACATATTTGAAGTCTTGCTTTCAAATATAATGAAGATGGTGAAAACTCGTGTGCTTTTTGTTTTGTTTTTAATACATTTATCCTCTCCTGAAGTTTTTGAGGGGAGGTAGTATGTTTGTGTTGGGTCAGGCATATACTTACCCCCTTCCTCTTGTCTGAACCTGAAAGATCCAATAGTACCACAGAGCTTTTGTCTGCCTGTGTTAGCTGTGCGTTTGGAGTGTTAATCTGGATTGATGAGGGAATGAACATTTGAAGCAGCATATTGATTTCTCTTTTCATTCTACATCTCTACCAGCTTCCAGCTGTTGGCGGCTTGACTTAGCTATTACACGTCCCGCAGCCTCTGAGACACCCCGTGGCTATGAGAACACTGTTCTGCTAAACTTTATCCATTAGTGCTACTAGTACAAAATACTGCCTCACTGTCTTGGCTGCAAATCTCTTTAGAGTCGCTGCTAATGATATCAACTTTGAGATTTATCTTTTCCTCATATATGAGAATTTCAAAGTAAGAATAAACAATATACATAGGTATATAACTGTGCACAGAAGGCATTCCAATATTAATTTTTGTGGCACATCATATACCTGCAGTTACTTACACATTTGAAGGTCTTACTGCAATTGGAAGCTTGTCCCTCTTGGGGTTTAATTGTAGTCTGGCAGTGATCAATGTTCCTAGCACAGAAACATGGGGACATTTCCAGAGTTCATCAGAATTATGACATCAGAAATGTTTCATTTTAAGAACAGGTGTTTTAGGTGAAGAGTTTGTCTACTCTACTTTGTGGACATTTGTGTAGTACTTCTGGAGAGCTACTGCTTCTTGTCTCTTGGTATAAGGTTACATAATACAACTCACCTTTAACTTGAAAGTGCATCAGACTCTAGGTGTGTTCTCTTAAAGCTGGCTTCTGCTGAGCTGTGTTGTGGTTTCTGTCCAGTTCTGCATCCCTCTCCCTTCTATTAAAAGCTTCGTTCCATATATATATGTGTGTGTGTGTGCGCTCATGTGCATGTGTGTATATGTTGGTATGAACTGGGTGGTTGGAAGAAACTTGGTAAAAGAGCATACTGCAAAAAAAAAAATCTAACAGTCAAACCCACTGTTTAAAGTTCACTATCCAAATTTGGGGCTTATAGTTCTCATATAGTTAAATATGCTACAGTTTTCAAGTTTATGGATTCTATGGGAATCTCTCAAGCTATATATATATATATTCATGTCTATGGATATTTATAAAAATATTTATGGAAGAGGTGATAACAGAATAATTAGTTTTTTTAAATCTTACAAAGTAGAAATCTGCATTCTCCATCAGTCCAGGTTTCCTACAGATAGACTGCATACCTGGATTACATAAAATTTATAGTTATTCATATAACGTACAAAAATAACTAGTGTATAATCTTAAAGTGGAGTATATTTAGAGATACAGTAAGTGTCAACTTTTTGTATTTTATACGATTCAGATAGTATGAATGCTAAAACATAACTTTATGCAGTGCATAAAGGTCTGGGGAAAAACTTAACTATATTTCCAGCTTTAGTTATTTAGTATTTTAGTTATGTACTTTTTTATTGCTTAGCTATTACTCTGCAACTCAATTTTGAACTTTTTTTCCCCTTACTATCCTCAAAAATTTGTGTTTCTATGTGTTTGTGGTCAGAATTGGAAATGTATTTACTGTTAGAAGCATAAATTGGTGTTTGCATTTTAAAAGCATCCTCTTACCATTTTTGAGCCCCTAGAAATTAAGTTGCGACTTTTAATTACAATTTTCAAAACCAGGTAGCAGTTAAAAGTTTTGCTTCAACCCTTCAGTTGTGTGAAGGCTCTCTTAATGCCTCTGTTAGTGAATTGAATTGTAGGTCAGAAGTAGAGGAATTTGGTATGCTGGCTACCTCTGCACCTAAAATTCCTGCATGTTGTTTCTGACCACAAAGGGTGATGTAATCTGAAGTATCTAATTAGTTGGTTAAACACAGAACTAAGAACACTTGGCTCTGGTGACTTCTCTTCTGGGCTTGGTCATGTTTCCCATGGATAAGTGTAAATAAGGGGGTAAGTTCTCTGGTTAGGCAGTTCTTGTAGAGAGCAGGAGGGTTAAAAGTCCCAGGAAGGTTCCTGGTCTGGGCAGTGAGAAGTGCTGGGCTGCAGCAGCTGTCTCTCATAAGAGCCTTGTAAATCTCTACAGCTGTGTATATTCTCCAGCAGAAAAACTTTCAGTTCTTTTTTGCAGTAAAAAGGGGAATAACTGTTTTAATTAGTCGCCTAGGAAAAGCTTGTGGGATGGCGTTTGGATGGCTCTGTTGCTGTCTTTAACTCCTAAATAACTACAGAAGATGACTTTGGAGTGAGGAGACCCTAGTTACTTAAAGCTGAAGACAAGTGGCCAACTCTCCATTTGCTGTGCTGTACACCCCAAACAGCAGAAACATGCTTGTGAGAGGTAACGGGAAAACTTTACCATAATTTTATATCAACTTATTTAATACTCTTACAAGCAGCACTACAAATTCAAATGGTGATAGAAATAGTTTTTTAAAGAGTAGAATTGAAAAAGTCAGTGAGGTGTCCGCGCTGAATTGCGGAATACCTGAGCTAAGTAAAGACTTATGCTTCGCATCTTCCTTATTAATATGATAAATAGAGCTATTGTAGTTAAGTGAGGTAGATCGCTATTAGTTTTTATGTTAAATTGTTTGGGATTTTTTTGTTGATGTCGCTCATGCTTGCAATTATGTGTTGCTTGAACACCTAGAGTGGAAATATTGGTGGTATATTTCCCCCTTTCGGTAAATTCCCAGATTTTATTCTACATTCCCAAAGCAGTTGACTTAGTTTTGGTACAAGCAGAGCGCTTTGAGAAGTCTACCTACGTAAGCCAAAATGTTGACAAACTTGTATGTTGAGAAACATTTTCTTTATATTAAATTAGAAAGCAGATTTTACACTGAGGTACTTGGTCCAAAGGATTTAATTCCACAAGGGGAATTTCATAATTCTAGTACTGACTCATAATGGCTTTGAGAATTGTAAATTCCATCTGTTTGTAAAACAGGGCTAGAAATGCTTACTTCATGGTAATGATGAATATAATTATTTAAGCAACTGAAAGTAAAGGTTTTTATATATATTAAAGTTGTTAATTGTTTGATCTTAAATAGACTGGAATGTGTCGTCAAAAGTGTGTGTGTGTATGTGACTAGGGCCACAAGTTTTTTTCATCTAAATGTTCTTTAAAGCAATCCTGTAGTCCTCAAGCCATTAATTGTTGGCACTCAGTTATCTGAAAAAGTACTGTGGTACAAGCTTAAGTTTAAAACAGAATAGTGTCAAACCATTTTGAGAAGTCTATGTGCATAACCTGATGTTAACAGCAGCTGGCCTGCTGTGTGCTACTTGCATACTAGCTGACAGTACTTAGGGAAATACTATCAATACATTTTTGATTTTTTTTTCCTGTAAATTCAAAGCAAGATTAATATGCAAAGCTGATATCCTGTGTACTTTTGTGTTAAAAGTAGGTATTAAAAGGGAAATACAGTAGACCTTGAGAATTAGTTGACAGAACTTAATGGAGCAGGAGTATTTTTGATGGATAAGAGCAGATGAAGGTAAGTTATAATTTTTATAATACCCAAATACTTCTACTGCTCTTATTATTCTTTGCTTTTGAAAAATATCCTATTGCATAAATATCTCAGATTTCTACCCCCCCCCCAAAAAAAAAAAAAAAAGGCATTGAGTTAGGTGTCTGCACTGAGTTGCACGTTTATTTACCATCTTACTGATGTTCCTTCAGTTCAGTCTACCCTGGAAATTTGGTGATTTTTCCCATTTGCAGATAGTCTAAAAAAGAAGTTCAATCTGTGTGGGCATTTTTGCATTTACAAATGAATTTCTGCCTTTCCAAATCAATTTAGTTTGGTTATTGGTCTTTGGACTGTGAATCAGATAAAGACTGCCTTGATGAATCTTGTCGTCCTTAAGCCCGAGTGATAAACTTTTAGCAGTTGGTCGTTCCTACAAAAACATCATGCTTGGCTATCCCTTTTGCTCTTGGGCTGTGCCTCTGTGCCTCCGCCAGGTAGAGGTCTTGTCTGACTGTTACATACACTCTCCACTCAAGCTTTGTACTTTTACCTATGTTTTGCTTTTCTCCCAGGCTGGCAGAGTTGCTAAAACTAAAGAGTCTAGATAAAGATTTTTTTTCGCCTGTGCAAGCAGTTTTCAGCCAAGATATATTTTGGAGGTCTGTTCTGTGCTCAAGTGCTGCCTGGTTGTGTGAGCCACAGAGGCTTTATACTTCACCATGGTCAGAGTTGCCAAATGTTCCAACTGGATTTTTTAAGAACGCTGTGTCCCCACGATGATGGCCACCAAAAGGGACTGCAAGGCTCCATCTGCTTCCAATGGTAGGCTAAGTTCTGAATGAGCAAAGTTAAGTGCCTTTTCTTAAAATCTTGTCTGCCTTGCTATAAACTGTTGTCTTCTCAGCTTAGCCAATACAATAGTTTTAGTAGTAGGATTCTGCTTTTTACCTAACCAAATATTTTCTGCCAATGGCAAAGAGTGAGAGTTACACTGCTGTGTTAAGTATATATCCCTTTTACAGTGGAAAATGGTTTGGTGTTCTTTTATGCTTTAAAGTATGTATATCAGATCAAACCACTCATGGCATCCTGTTTTAAACCAGCCAAATACAACCAGGGAACTTAGTCTTGCACAAAGCACTGGTATCTGTGAGATCCTTTGTGCTCTTCTGTATAACTGACATGTAAGGGCTCAGCTGAGATCCTAGATACCGTTTTCAACATGCTCTAATGAAAGTATTCTGTATTTTTCTACTCGGTCTTTGTTTGCCTATCAATGCATCTATTTTAGCAGTTAAAGTCTTCAAGATCTGAATCAAATAATTAGCCTCCTGCCTACCGAAGAGGCTTGTTTTTATGAGAAAGTTTTGAACTCTTTATTTAGATTTACTGTGTTGTATAAAAAATCCACAAAACGATCAATTTGAGGGGTGAGGGAGAAACAGCAAGGTGATTGGATCGCTGTTGCCTCAAAGAGCAGTTTCTTAGAATATGTCTGTGTCTACGTGGACACCAGTCCGGTCACACCCATGGTGCAGAAGCAAGTTCATTTTTCACTGAGCAAAGCAACAGAAGAACTACTCAAACCGTTCATAACCCCCCCAAAAAAAAAACAGTTTAATTGCTCAGAGTATTCCCTGGTGCAGAGGATAGCGCAACTGTCTGCATTTCTCTGTTCTGAGCAGACACATGTGAAGCAGCACTTGCATTTTTGGTCGCTATGCTAGTTTTTTTCATGGGTCAAGAATCTAGGAATTTGCCTCTGCCTGTTGTAATTTTGTTACTGTCAAATTCAGGTGGCAGTGGCATGTTCATGTATGAAAATGGTTACCTTAAAGCTTTATTGATGGAGCCATTTACAGTTTGTCAAAAATCACTAAATGGCTCATTCTTACAACATAGCTTTCAGCATGTTTTAATTCACTGTTTTTCATTCACCAAAGCTTCAGCTTCCACCAATCAGAGCATGCTTCTAATACAGATGAATTAGTTTTAAGAACATATCTCTTCAATTAATTTGAGAATTCTCTGAATCAGAGACCTCCTTTCCTGGACTGTTAGGAAGGGAAAGTGGATTTTCTCTGTTGGTAAGCTGTGATTGTTCTTGTTTTTGCACTATTTAGGCTGAAACCAAGAACAACGGGGGGAACAGTGCTTGGATCCAAAGGCAGGTCTCAAGGTCATCTTAATAAACTTCAGCGGTAGGAACAAATGAGAATAGTAGAAATCCACTCTCTTAAGATACAAGTCTTGTACAGATTACATCTTGAAATGATTACTGTTATTTTCTAAAATTATTTTAGTTGTTCTTACCACAGAGGCTAATGAATGCAACTCGGATCATCCTTCTTGTAAGAAGAGGCAATCTCTAGAGGTCCCTTCCAACTTTAACGATTCTATGATTCTATTGTCTTATTCCTAAGCTTGTGTTGTGACATGTAAACAGATTATGATTCTTAATTGCATCCATGCAGTTGCTCTGAATGTAGTTCAACGCCAAATCTTTCCCTTCTAGCATGCATCCTGAAAAGAAAGATGTTGAGGTTGGTCTTTTGAGTTAATTTTTTATAGTGGCCTTTCCATATGAAAAAAAACTGTCTCCATCTTCCTAAGCCTCATAGTACTTTGTTCTGTTTCTTGCAGACTTTATGTGAGATGCATTTGTCCTCCATAAACTTTTAAGTTTACAAGTGTGCATGAGTATTGGTAGGGGGACATCGACATGGGGCTCTGGCTAAGTTTGCCTCATTTAAGATGCAGGTGCTTTGAAGCAATATTTTTTTAAAAAAAACTCAATTTTATGGGAGATAATTTTGGCTTACATCATTTTTGGTGACCTAAATTCTTTGACACTGAGTTTTCTTACTTAGGTGTGTATCCCAGTTAATAGATGGATTGGGGAACATCTCATCTCCATTCTTCTACCTGTAGTCTTCTCAGAACCAGCTAACTGTTAGAGCTAGCAGTGGAGAATTTTATTAGTCTCTTGTCCTAGTTTTGCTTTTTCCTATCTGTTCTTGATGTTGTTGTTTCCGTGACCATCCCATACCCTCATGTGTTGTAGGTGTAAAATTATGTCTCAAATAAAATAGGTCTTCAATAGTAAGCCTACATTTGTAGTATTCTAACATGGCAGGAATATGCTTTGAACACTAAAACATCACACAGACTTGCTTTATACTGTTTGACATCTAGTTCATCAAGGTTTGGTTTTAAGCAAGTTCAACCCTGGTCTGTTTTTTTTTAAATAGAGTGCTTATTTGAAGTTACAAAGTTTAATTTGTGAATTTAGGCTGATTTGGACAGATATCTGGATATCTGTTTTGTGTTAATTTAGGTGAAATCTAATAAGCACAGGTTTATGGGAAGAAATTTTCCTTGTAAGGCCTTTGGTGACATGCGGCCTTATGTTGGAAAGGTGATAGTTCATAACATTTCTGTCACGTGCCTCCAAATAGCTCTCCAAATTCTTTCAGCATCTATTAATAAGAACCTTGCACTGAAAATTTACACCCTGGGCTGGCTATGCAAGTGTTAAGTGTGTTCTCCACACAAATACTTGTGCTTGTTTGTAAAATATATACATATGTGGTACATGATTACAGGCAAACTACAGGTTACATAATCATCATCGAGTCTGGATTTGAAGTACTTGTCAGCTCATGTCTATTCCTTCTTCTAGTAGACACTACCTTTTAGCTTACGTAGCTGACCCCAACTTCATTCTCTATTACTTGAGACAGAAGTTGGCAATTGTTTTCCCTCTGTGTCTGTTCCTGCTAAGGTAAAGGGGCTTGACTTTCTGAACAGCTTTTCTAAGAGGCTTTTGCATTTCATCTTCTTCATAAAACATGAAATAAACCATATATGAAGTGAAAGCGAACAAATGACATACTTTTATTGTATTCAAATCTGAAGTCAAAGAGCAGCTCTTGTGTTTGCTAGCCTGACATTGATGGATTTCAGCTGGGGACAATGCAATAGCTTGTGAGGACAATTGTGCACTTGAACTTAATGGGCTCTACTGCTGCTATTCTAGTGATCTTGGGTGTATTTTTAGGTGGAAAAAAAGTGATTTGCATTTGATCTCACATAAGGTGTAAGTTATTCTGAATTTACCTATAGGACTTAAGACTTGAGTGTAAGGGTAAACAGCTCTTCAAGAAAAATGTCTCCTGCGTAGCTTTCATTTCTGAAGCATGGGAATTTGTGTGGTTTGGAGTGGGGTTTTTTTTGTGTTTGTTTTTCTTATGTAAATGCATTTCTCCTTAGGTAGGCTATTACTGAAGTGTGAAAATAGCTTTAATTATCTAATCACTGTTATCTTTTAGATGTAAAGTAGCTGTACGTATATTTTTGTCCTTATCCTGTTTCTTTTAGTCATTACACTCAAATTCAAGTATTCTAGAAGCAAAGTTCCCAGAATAGAGTTGTAGAAAGTCCGATTAAATATTTCTGCATCAAGCCTTTTACCAAAAAGCCTCTTTGTTCCTATAGTTATGCATTAATACAGTTACGATGAATCCAAAGATAAATTTTGAGAATACACTTCAGTGAAACACAAATTTTAAAGACGGAAACATAATTTTTGTTTCTTGTGTAACTATTGACTTTTTATAGACAACCTTTCCCTTTAGCACCATAGCTGAGGCTTTTCATGAGTTGATTAATATACTTTCTCAGAAAGGAATCGATAGAGAAATGTCTTGGTTTCTAGAAGGCATAGGAAGGATTTTGTCTAAGGCAGCTATTTGTATTAGACTGGCTGGTAAATTCATTGATTTCTGCACAGAAAAATAGTCATTAGATTAGTCTTGTGTTTGCGGTAGGTAATTCAGTAAATGCCAGACAAGGTAAATGTTTGATTCCTTAGGAAGTCCTTGGCAGAGATGGGATCTGATCTCGCATCCCTTCCCTACAAGGTTGCTCTTGCGGCGTTGCAGCTGCAGTGCACGTGGTTTGCTTTTTCATTTCACACTATGGTCTACGGCAGGACTCGTGTTCTCAGCAGCAAGCCCAGAAGGTAAATGTTACGCTCTGAACAAGCTGCAGAGAGTTATGTGTGCCCCATTATTTTCTACTACTGACAGATTTCTGATAATTAATTTCCTGTGATGTGACAGCCGTCTTCCACAATCAACCATTAGAGCTCTTGGACAGCTCTGGAGACTGGGGGCTGATGTGGTGTTTTTAAGAACAGCTACCACTGTTGTCTCTCCTCCAATAATATGTTGCAGACGTGTCCAGTGTGTGCTGTTTCGCTGCCTCCTCATGCCTCTGGCCTCCAGGGCTGTGAGTTAGATGCGAGCTGTAGGAGCTGACACGTGAAGAGCAAACTCTCCTTTGCTGCCAGGCCAGAGCTGGTCTTGGCCTCTCCGTCATTTATCACTCCTAAGAGGACTGGCTCTCTGATACAGTTACATCTTGCAGCAGCATCAACAGTCACATTTGCTTAGAGGACTTCTGCACTGGAAAACCAGGGATATTCATGTGTGGTCCCTGGATGGATTTGACCACACTTAAGGGGGTAGTGGTTCTTTGGCTAGTCTTAAAGCCTTGCCCAAAACAAATTTGTTGATTTGGACTATTACCTCTTTTTTACTAACTCGGTGTGGAAGTAGAAAGTCTGCTCAGTTTAAAGGAGCTTTGCTACTTTCTAGGTGTAATTCTTGTGTGTGTGTGTGTGTGTTTTTTTTTTTTTTAAGAGATGATTCAGTTTGTTCTGGTATATTATGACCCTATAATCTTAGCACATGAATGGAGAGCTATTAAAACCTTAAATTCCAAAATTATTATTTGATAAAATCATTCTACTTCTGAATTAGCATAAATCACAATATGAAACCTTGTGCTATAGTTGTAAAAACCCATCCTCTTTTCTGTGCTTTTCTTTTGTGCTAGCATATTTGAAAAGAATATTTCAAAAGCGTTGCTAAGCACAAAATGGATGTAGCGCGAAGTCATGAAACTACAAATGTAGGTGACATACTTAAAAGGGAACTTAATTCTCATAAAAGTGCATGAAAATAGTTTTTTTTATTTGTATCAACTAACCTCATAGAAGATAATCGCCTTCTTACAATGTTGCCCTCTTACCATCTCCGAGATGTTTTGCGGATACGAAAATCAGAGGAAGAGTAAATGTTTACATGAGTTGTATGTAATTGTTGTAAGCACTAATTTCTCCTAGCAGTCAAAGGCAACTAGATTATTTTAAAGTGAGGCTAAGGTGACAGCGTTAAAGTGCAAGCTGCATAATGAAACAATTGCCTTGTAATTCTGTCTCTACTAAGAAGTGCTGGATATGCCCATTTCCATGGCTCTCGCCTTGGCACCTTTGCTTACAATGCGTGGTTGAGGTGGACGCGTGGAGCAATTCTGCTGACCTTACAAGATGAGGATCACCTAGCCCAAGGAGACGGGCCAAATGATGGGATCCTCCATCTCTTGGTTTTACGCCTTCCTCTTAGTGAGAGGCAGGAATGAACTCAAGTAGGTAGAACAAATTTCATGCACTCGACTTGGAGAAATGCAGCAGGAAGGAGGCTATAGGTAGCTTACAAGAGTATGAATGCTCCGTGTTCTGCACTGTTACCTTGCGGTGGCTTAAAGTCAGTGTGAAATAAGAGCTTTAGAGCACGCTTTGAGTTTTAAATGAGATTTTCAGACAAACCGAGATCTAGGCATGCAGCTAAATTCCTCTATAAAGAGGAGTAGAAATGAGGATGCATTTGTAAGTAATTGCTCCATATATACTTACTTAATAATGTGCAAATCGCCTAAACAAAAAATATAGTGATTCTACTGATTTGGCTAAGGAATGGAGGTGCGTTGGAGTTCACCATACATAAAAATGTGTTGTGCAATAAATCATAGACATAGAAACCAAAGAACACTGGATTTTCTCCCTTTATGTGGAGGAAAAAAAAAAAAAAAAGTCTTGGAGTAAGCTCCTCGTACTTGCCGATCAGAAGCCTGAATTAGACATTGTTATGGAAAATACACTAAACATATCTACGAGGTCTTTAGTAAATAGATTAAGGAAGAAAGCTATCAGTGCTTTATTAGGATATAGGAGTTTTACCTGTATAGCAAAGATGATGGTTGGGTCAGTGTGTGACTGGAGGCAGTACTAAGAGATTAAAAGGAAATTTAGAGATGCAGGAGCCCTCCTTCCTCCCTCGGCTTCCCTGCAGTTTTCAGTACCTTCAGCTGGGGAACGGTGCGTAACTGCAGCCGATGTCCTTTTAAGAATAGTGTAGAGTATGGTTTTGCCATCAGGCTTTTTTTCAGCTTGAAAATGGCTGTTTCTTGAAATGTTTTTCATTAAAGTATGTTCAGGTTTGGAAGCAGGAAAGAGAAGTGTTCTGGAAAGGGCAAAACCATGCACACAAGCAAAGGTGTAGAGGTACTAGCAGAATGAAAGACATAGAAAAGAAGGGGCAATAGACTTGAGATTTTTTTATTATTATTTTTTGTAATCCAGGTCAAAAAAGAAAATGAAGAAGCCATAGGCATAAATTGGATGAATATGTGACATTAACGATAAAAAAGGTGTGGAGCGAATCAGTGATTGCAATTCAGTGCCTTTCTCCAACTAGATTTTTTTTTGTTGCCACCATGCAACATTTTTTACAGCTTCCAATAAAGCGTTATTTCTCTGTATAGCAGACACTAGCTGTGGTTAGTGTCTGATGGAGGTGCCTCAAACCTCTGGTACCTTTTTGAGGTGTTAATACGAACAAAGTGTCCTGCTGTAGGTTGAAATGGCCAGCTGGTACCTGGAGTTACAGAGTTACAGGTGCTGTACCTTGATTCTTATTTACTGCTAGGCTGGCGTCCTTAAATCTCATGATCATATCCAAACTATAAATACAAATTCATGTCCGTGTACAAGGTAGGCCATTGCTTTGTTAATCAGGAAATGCCTATGAAATGTGTACAGAGACTTTTCCAAGGGATGGAAAACGAGCTCTGAAGAGTGACTTCTAGGTGCTGAGGTAATGCCACGGCTGTGGCAGCTGCAGAGATAATGCATGTAGTTGAAGGCACTTGATTTAGAAGGATTTTAAGGGATTTCTAAAATCTCATGTTATTGCAGGCTTTAAAATCAAGAGAAATTGCCCCATTTTGAGTGTAGATACTTGGAAGGGCATCTCACTAGACTTGGAGAAATCTACTTTCCCATCTTCTGCTTTCTGCAGCTCTTCCTTGAAGTATATAGCAAAATAAAAGCTGGTGTGTTCACGAGGAATGTCAAACCTTTGGGACTTGATCCTCCTGAAAACTGCAGGAGAACCGATTCTTTCAGTCCTTCTGTTGCCAACTGCAGCAAGATTCTTCATTACAAATGACGTGTAGCTCTGTGTAACGTTTAACAAGTAGTGTCACGACTTTAGCCTTTGCACGCGTGGTTGATGCGGGTGGGTTTTGAGGAGGGTCTGTTTCTCCTCCTTCGGAGGAGCTCTAATTTAGTCACAACTCCGTCTTTTTAGCGAGGCCGTGTTCAGCTGCGTGCCCATGTGGGTGGGCGCAGGCCCGGAGAGGGGCCTCCCCGCTGAAGGGGACGCGGGACGTGTGCTGGGCGCGCGGGTTGCAGCCGAGCGCGCTGAACGGCGGCTCTTCTCGAGCACGGCTGCGGTGTTGCTCGTGGCTCTTGCTTGGAACAAAACTGTGTTTTAGGAAGCGGTGGTTTCAACCTGCCGGCGCCTACGAAGGGGGCCCGTGGAGACCAGCGCCAGTGCTGCTGCCTCACCTCGTGCTTGGCTTTGCCGACCAAAGCGCAGTGTCCGTGCGGACCCGTAACTCGCGCCCCGGTCCCGGTTCGGTGCCCGTAGGTGAAAGGGGTGACGCACACAGCTTTCCCCGGTGGCCAGGAAATGCCAAAAGATGGTTCTGGTGAGCCAAAAAACACCAGGCAACTCTCGCAGGAGGAGTTAACTGCCTTTGCAACCGGGTTTCACCAGCAATTTGCGTTTTCAGATGCTGTTATCAGACTGCTTGGCTTTACAATTAAAAATATTTAACTAATAAGTAAGCCTGAATTGAATTCCCCATGTGAACAACAGCTTTTGCGATCAGCGTGTAGAAAATGTGTTGCTCTTGGAGGCAAAACACAGGCAGATAAAAGATAGGGGTTATTTTTCTTGGCAAAATAATTTCCAAGGACTTGGTAAATTGCAAGTGCCTGCAATCTAGTTGATAAGTATTTCTTGTGCTTGCTCTTTTGATGGTGCCAGTGCTGCCACACTGAGAGACTTCTGTCCAAGCTACCGTAACATTATGATAAACGTCTTTTAAAGGTTTATGCTCATATCATGAAAGGCTGTGGGGAAAAGGGAAATGATCCCCAGCAAAGCCCCCTGAAGGGCAAAGAGCCCCCAGACTGAGAACTTCACTGATTACAAGCAAAAATATGCTTTTCTATGTGGTTTAATTTTATCTAGTGCTTTCTAGATGGTTTTCTAGCTTCCCCTTGCTGCTTTGGGCTGTATCGCTGCAGAGAGCCCCGTACATTGACACCCCTCGAGCTAATACATGCAAGGGGGGTTCTGCACATCTGCCTCGTGCTGCTCTGTCCTGAGCGAGCTCGGGGGCCGCCTCTGCCCTCCTTCCCGTGGGTTTCGGGAGCGCCGCGATGCCGGGCGCTTTGCGTGGGGCTGGGGGGGGCCCGTGTGAAGACAGATTCCTTGTGCTTGCGTCCCGTTCGCAGTGTCAGCCTGTTAGAGCAACCTTTACTTCCAGAAATTCATAAATAATCGCCCAAATACAAAGCAGATGCTGTAACCTGTTCAATTGTGGTACTTTACCCTGGATTTACTAAATCCTGATCTGCAGGTTTTAGTACTTAGGTCAATACATGCACTTAAGGCAACAAAATTCCTTAAAATATGAGGCTAATTATTCAAATCAGGTATGTAGCGAAGCAATTTTACCTACTGATGTCTAAATTCTAGCCATATTGGAAATTAAGAATTTTAATGTAGGCCTCCTTTGAAAAGCTAAGGAAAATACATGGGTTTTGTATTCTTAGTTATAGTTTAGCAACATTATGTAATGTTAAAATTAGTTAGTTTAGGCAGCTGAAGTGCAAGCTAGAATGCATTACTACTGTGTAAGAAATATAATCTATGCTTTTCCAAAACAGCTTCCTAAGCCATTTGTTCTTTTCTGCTTCCCTGTAGATTAAAGCAAAAAATTATGACAAAGTGGAAAAGGTGAGTTCAGTCGATATATGTCATATATACGCATACCTGTAGCGAGAAGCAGCCCCCTGCCCCGTGGTCAGGCGGAAGCAGCCGGGGTGAGCGTGGCCCTCGCGCTCGGCCCTCGGCGCGGCCGCTCGCGCCGTCCTGCGAGCAGAGGAGCCTCCCCGCTTGCCACCCCGCAAAAGGGCAGGTCCCCAGCTTGCTCTTTGCTGCAAGCTTGGCCCACGGTTGTGAAGACGGCCGTAATTCATACGGTGCCGCGTTAAAAGTAGGAGCCTCCTTTCTGTGTTCGGGATCCTGATCTCGTCTTCTTCATGTATCAAACAGTTATTTCAGCGATGCCTTATGAAGGTTTTACACATTGATTTATGGAAATGTTACCTATCCTATGTACGAGAAACCAAGGGGAAACTACCTAGTTACAAGTAAGTTAAAATGGTCACTCTTTTCTGCTAAATTCCTCTTTTGTTGTTTTTCTTTTAAGTGGGTTGTGGGGAGGGCATCTCTGCAAGGCCTGAGAGGAGTCCTGCAGTAAAACATGTGTGTGTGTTTTGGGGCTATTTTATACAGCTCTGCTATGTTTTTGTGAATGTTTGTTTTCTTGGAAGTGCTTGAGCAGCAGCTTCTTTAATCGAGCTTGCTAGGGCAAATTGCTTCTCCAGTTTGGGAAAATGACCTTGGATGTGGGGGGCTTGGGAAGTCGTGGGCCCGAGCGGCTCCTTGCTGCCCCCATGGCTTGGGTGGGCTCCTCTTCTTGCAGCTCCTCTTTTCTGCCTGCGTAGGAGGGGGGCAGCTGTGCCTGGCTCCTCAGCTTAACTGCACACGGGTGGGATTTGTGGGTTTCACATGCTAAGGGCAGGGGGCTCAGGAGCTGCTCTATGCTTATGGCCACAGATAAAATCCTAAGGGCAATTTTCCCTCTTTCTCTGTTGTTAGATTAAATTTTGTATACTTGACTACTTGGTTAGAATTTGCTGCTCTAAAGAATGTTCTTAAATAAAGAATTTCATAAATCTTGAAGATGTGCACTATGGTCTTTGTGGTTTGTTTCTTTTTCCTCAGAGAAAAAATGGCTCAGGCATACGATTTTGCTCTGGATAAAATTGGCATGGAAATCATGTCATACCAGGTAGGGACTTTTTTTTTTTTTTTCCCCCCTTCCATTGAAGCACCTTTTGTTTCTAACTTGGATTCTAAAAAGTACAACTAAATACTGATTTCATTATATCTAATGTATTTTCTTGCATAGATCTGGGTGGATTACATCAATTTTTTGAAGGGCGTGTAAGTACCTTAAAATATTTTTTTTAAGCTTGATTAAGGCAATGTTCATGTTCCTCTAGGTTATCTCCGTAATAGCTGACGTGGCTCTCTCTCCCCACTCTTTAGAGAAGCTGTAGGATCCTATGCAGAGAACCAGAGGATAACAGCTGTCCGTAGGGTTTACCAGCGTGGTTGCGTGAATCCAATGATTAACATAGAGCAGCTCTGGAGAGATTATAACAAATACGAAGAGGTAATCCAGCACAAGACATTTCTTTGTGATATTTATTTATTTATTTATTTTAAGGAAAGCAAGAATTATGTGATCAAGTGTGGTGCCCAGCTTGTGTCCACTGAGTATTTACGTGTAGAGAGGTGCCTGGCCGCGCGGGCGCGTCCTGTGCGTGCTCCAAGGCTCGCCCCGGCGCCGCGCGGGGCTGCTGAGGGGTGGGTTTGCACTGGGTGCAGCCGCAGGGCGCTGCGGTGCCCGGCTGCAGGCCCGCGCCCTCACGTTGAGCTGCGGTGCCCGGCTGCAGCCCTGCGCCCTCGTGCCGAGCTGCGGTGCCCGGCTGCAGCCCCGCACCCTTGTGCCGCGCTGCGGTGCCCGGCTGCAGCCCCGCACCCTCGCGCTGCGCTGCGGTGCCCGGCTGCAGCCCCGCGCCCTCGCGCTGCGCTGCGGTGCCCGGCTGCAGCCCCGCGCCCTCGCGTTGAGCTGCGGTGCCCGGCTGCAGCCCCGCGCCCTCGCGCTGAGCTGCGGTGCCCGGCTGCAGCCCCGCACCCTCGCGCTGCGCTGCGGTGCCCGGCTGCAGCCCCGCGCCCTTGCGTTGAGCCGCGGTGCCCGGCTGCAGCCCCGCGCCCTCGCGTTGAGCTGCGGTGCCCGGCTGCAGCCCCGCGCCCTCGCGTTGAGGTGCGGTGCCCGGCTGCAGCCCCGCGCCCTCGCGTTGAGGTGCGGTGCCCGGCTGCAGCCCCGCGCCCTCGCGTTGAGCTGCGGTGCCCGGCTGCAGCCCCGCGCCCTCGCGCTGAGCTGCGGTGCCCGGCTGCAGCCCCGCGCCCTCGTGCCGCGCTGCGGTGCCCGGCTGCAGCCCCGCGCCCTCGTGCTGAGCTGTGGTGCCCGGCTGCAGCCCCGCGCCCTCGCGCTGCGCTGCGGTGCCCGGCTGCAGCCCCGCGCCCTCGTGCTGAGCTGCGGTGCCCGGCTGCAGCCCCGCGCCCTCGCGCTGCGCTGCGGTGCCCGGCTGCAGCCCCGCGCCCTCGCGTTGAGCTGCGGTGCCCGGCTGCAGCCCCGCGCCCTCGCGTTGAGCTGCGGTGCCCGGCTGCAGCCCCGCACCCTTGTGCCGCGCTGCGGTGCCCGGCTGCAGCCCCGCGCCCTCGCGTTGAGCTGTGGTGCTCGGCTGCAGCCCCGCACCCTTGTGCCGCGCTGCGGTGCCCGGCTGCAGCCCCGCGCCCTCGCGTTGAGCTGCGGTGCCCGGCTGCAGCCCCGCGCCCTCGCGTTGAGCTGCGGTGCCCGGCTGCAGCCCCGCGCCCTCGTGCCGAGCTGTGGTGCTCGGCTGCAGCCCCGCGCCCTCGCGCCGCGCTGCGGTGCCCGGCTGCAGCCCTGCGCCCTTGTGCCGCGCTGCGGTGCCTGGCTGCAGCCCCGCACTCTGGCGCTGAGCTGCGGTCCCCGGCTGCAGCCCCGCGCCCTCGTGCCGAGCTGCGGTCCCCGGCTGCAGCCCCGCGCCCTCGTGCTGCACTGCGGTGCCCGGCTGCAGCCCCGCACCCTCGCGTTGAGCTGCGGTGCCCGGCTGCAGCCCCGCGCCCTCGCGTTGAGCTGCGGTGCTCGGCTGCAGCCCTGCGCCCTCGTGCCGAGCTGCGTGTCTGCAGCAGGCGCTGCCCAAGATGGCCGCCGCTCGTGGGCTCTACGCGGCAGGACGGGCCCGTTTTTTCCTTCCCCAGCCTGAGTTACATGAGTTGGAGAACCAGCACCATCCCATGTAGTAGAGCCCGCAGCAGCGCTTGTCAGCATTGGCTGTCCAAAGCGTTTATGGGAAAGCTCTTCCCAGGAGATACCGAGGGAAGTGCCTCCTCATCTGGAGGAAAGCCCCAGACTTCCCCATCAGCTTTCCCTGCCCTTCTTCGGCCTTGCAGTGCAACGAGGGCTCCCTTCGAGGCGCCCCGAGCCGGTTGCTTATGTGACCCCAGTCACAGTGGCCCCAGGGAAGGGGCAGGTGTTCGTGTATGCAGGAGACACTGGCACAAAATGAGGAACTGCCATCCACAAAAAATCTGCTCCTTGGGAGGGAAATGGTTCTTCCCAGGACTAGCCATGAGAAGCAGAGGGGGCGGGCAGCCCTTCGTACCAAGGGGCATTGGCCATTGGCCACGGGGTGAATGCTCCCGAGCTTCCCTCTGGGTCAGTTGGTAGCTAGTGGGGAGCAGCATGGGCCTGCGAGGCAGCGGGAAGCACCTTTAACTGGAGAAACGGCCGGAACGGGCAGCTCGGCTGGCGAGATGGGAAATGACCGCCTCAGGCTCCTGAGGCCTCCCACAAGCAGCGGCTGGGGTTGGGATTGCATCTGGGAAGGAGCATCCATGGCCGAACGGGCTGCAGCTGCTCCGCGGAAAGCTGCTGAGAGCGCCCGGCCGAGTGTCCCGCTCCCATCGTGAGCCTGCGTCTCC
Source organism: Tinamus guttatus (assembly GCF_059628265.1). NCBI lineage: Eukaryota > Metazoa > Chordata > Aves > Tinamiformes > Tinamidae > Tinamus > Tinamus guttatus. The sequence goes on along the minus strand of NW_028288774.1, from coordinate 13,893,961 downwards.
GTGAGGTGCCCGCTGGGAGGAGGGCTCACGATTCCACCTCCTCTCCTGCCATGCCCGGCGAGCCCCTGGGGGCGAAATCCCTCAGAAAGGCACGTTTGCAGCCCCCGGGGAGGTCTTCCCGGTTGTGCCGTGCCGGGGGTCCCTCTGCGGCCTCCATTCGGGGCTGGCATCACAGCTCGAGCGCGGCTGCCCCGGCACGGCGAGGAGCCGCGTGCGGCCCTGGCGGGCGCTGCGGTGAGCGTCCTCGTCCCTCGCGGGGACAGAGGCCCCTTCGTGGCCGGGCTCACGTCGCCTACAAGGACCCCTAAAGACCCTGAGCTCCTTGGGGAGCGCAGAGCAGCGGGAGGTATGCAGAGCTCGAGCTCCCATCTCTGTTCTTGCTGGTCGAGCAGCCTCGGAAGGGGCTCCCACGCGACCCCGGTCCTCACCAGCGAACGTCTGCTGCTGTCCCGCCTGGGCACCGGCCGTTACTCAGAGAGAGAAACAGTAATTCACAGTGCATCTCTGCATGCCTGCTTCTCCCAGCGACTTCTCACGCTCGCTGGGGTTTATAAGTTTTAACTTGCAAGATAAAAATACTTTGAGGTGCCTCAGATCAGCTGATTTTTAGTAGAGAGTCTCCTCCCTCCTGACTAAGTCCCTGACAATTTATGGTATGTTTAATGTGAGTAATACAGAACCTTGTGAGATTGGTACATTTAAATAATTTTGACTATTTTGCTCACTTTTGCATTCCCGTCCATGCCCCTTTCAGTATGAAATAAGATCCAGTAATTCCAAAGTGAAACTGCACATCCTTGATTCTTTTTTTTTGTTTGTTTTCCCATTTTCCAGGGAATCAATATTCATTTAGCTAAGAAGATGATTGAAGACAGGAGTAGGGATTATATGAATGCACGGCGTGTTGCAAAGGTACAGAATTCGATTGACTTCTCTTCCTGCTTAATTCCACAAAGTGGCATTAAATTCACTTCTTATTTTCATACAGAAGTATCAGACTAGTAAGGGTGGTGTGCTAAAACATTTCCATCTTTTTTATAACGCGTAATGTGAACTAAGTGTTTTGTGCGTTTAAATGTGCCGTTGCAAACACCCTTGCTCTGCTGCAGGAATACGAGACCGTGATGAAGGGCCTGGATCGCAACGCTCCCTCTGTCCCCCCGCAAAACACGCCCCAGGAGGCGCAGCAGGTGGACATGTGGAAGAAGTACATCCAGTGGGAGAAGAGCAACCCTCTGCGCACGGAAGATCAGACCCTCATAACCAAGAGAGGTAACGGCCCGGGTGGGAGGGTGTTTCTGGGCCCTGTTCACAGTCGCCCTTTGAAACCATAACATGTTTTAGTGCTCTCAGCGACCCCAGCGCGGCACAAGCCGATGGCGTTTTCCTTTTGTTTCTTGAGTTCTGTGGATTTTGGTTTAAACTACTGGTTAGAATTGCAAGGGGTGGTGATTCTTCTTGAAGTCCATTAGCATTAACAGCATCTGAATTATTTGCTATTTTCTGTGTTTCCTTCTTCCATTGCACACTGCAGACCTATTTCTGCAATGATACACAAGGAATGTATCTTACTTTGTTTCCCTCTAGTCATGTTTGCATACGAGCAATGCCTTTTGGTGCTGGGACATCACCCAGATATCTGGTATGAAGCTGCACAATATCTTGAGCAATCCAGTAAGCTGCTAGCAGAAAAGGGGGTAAGATGGCCATAAAACTTTGATTTTTCTTTCTTATTTCATTACTTCAATGCAGCATACTGCTGTTTTTCCTTTAAAAAAAAAAAAGAAAGGAAAAATATTTTTAGCATCTTAAATTGTCCAGAATTTTAAGTTTTGTGCTCTTTCGAGAAATAAAGATCTTTGCATGTCATATAAGAATGCTTTAGTCTTTGTCAGTTTTAGATGGAGGTGTTTTTTGGCGGGGGCTGGGGGATGCCTGCATAGTTGTTCACGTGCTGGGGAGATGCCTGTCTGTTGTTTGGAATATTTCATTGGAGTTCACTGCGACTTCTCATGGGCAGCAAACATTTCATGATTCCTTGGTTTCACTGGCACAGCTGGTACATGCTGATATGTTTATTTTATAACAGGACATGAACAATGCTAAACTTTTCAGTGATGAGGCTGCTAATATTTATGAAAGAGCGATCAGCACTTTATTAAAGAAGAATATGCTTCTTTATTTTGCATATGCAGATTATGAGGAGGTGAGCAAAAATAGTCACATGTTGAAGTTATAACCTATATATATATATATATTTAAATGTTATTTTTTGGAAACATACTGCATATATACAGACCTTCTGCAGAATTAACTTGCTAATTATTCTATCTTTAACCTTGTTCAGTGTTTCTGAGGCTGAACTAACAAAATGGTGGAGGAAAAGGCCACAGTGTTAGTTACAATATTCTTGAAAATCTATCGAGTCTTTTCACTGAGTATTGACTTTATTTTTCAAATAGCTATGAAATTAAAGACTTGTAGTTTCACACTTACTGGAGCATCAGCTGCTTCACTTTTAAAATAGGATAAAGAACAGCTTTCCTATCTTTGTAGTATTTGTATATAATCCTTTGTAGTATTTCCTATCTACTTAGTATTTGTATCCCTATGGCTCTGAGGGGAGATGGGAGACACCCAGGTGGTTGTTTTCCTAACAAATTTCATTGTCCTACCTGGTTACCACAGTGTCAGGAATGAGTAATGCCCTGGTGATGCTTGTTTCTGCACATGGCCCTCAGTGGTAGCTCTGCTGCTGTATTACTGAATTAACAAAAGATTTCAGAGGTTCTTGAAAGGCACATACTAAAACCCTACTAAAAATAGTGCGTGGAAAGTAGAGGAGCGCCTGCACAAGAAGGGAATGCTCTGAATAAGTAAACCACTGACTGACTGTGTAGCATCCAATCGAGGGAAAAAGTAAACAAAAATGTGTAGGATTTTTCTGCAAATAGTTTTTTTTGCACTTTCACACATGATTTGTAAGAGTCAGATTAACTTATAAATCGTTAGTAATAAAATTCTGTAGTTCTTTTGTATTACAAAGCCGTCTCTTCCCTTTTCATTTTCTTAGAGTCGGATGAAGTATGAGAAAGTGCACAGCATATACAACAGACTCTTGGCCATAGAAGATATCGATCCCACTCTGGTAAGAGGAGCCACAGTAGGAGCTTTTCTACTGCACAGATCGTGAGCAGAGCACCCTCACGGGAGGGCACCTACAGGAGTGCCCTGGGTCACAAGGATGATCCAGCAGGCCGAGTACTGTGGTGATGGAATCAGATGAAAATTTAAGTGAGGGCAATGATTATAGCCAGCCTTTAATCCACTAGGATACATTGTCACGTACGCTTCTCCCCAGTGTGTCCTTTGGAGAATCTCTTAAACCGTGGAGATAATAAGTGAAGATACTAAAGATTTCATGAAGCAGCTCCTAAGCACTGCTGTATATTTTGTTGGCTCAACTAAAATTTCACTTTCCCTCATCTTAACTTGTGAAAAGCACATTGATTTCTCCAACTGTCTTCCCTACAGAGCAATACTTAGAGTTCACAGTAGCTTGCAAGGAAATTTGAAGTATTTCAAATTATATAACCACATAAATATCAAAGTGTTTTGCTGTGCATCGACCTAAGTTTTAAGGAAACAATATTGTTCCTAACACCAGCTGTGAACTGAACAAATGGTAGAAGTATAACCTGTCCTCAAGTTACTTAGCTTATAAATAAGCATGGCAAAGCATGAGAAGGAAAGGTCTGAGGTCTAAGATGAAATAATAGATCAGTGTCTGAGGAAAAAGAGCTATTTATTGACACGCTGTATTTGTTATACATATCTATCTGGAAAGCATTATGGTGTATTTTATGAAAATATATATATATATGCCACTTCCCCCTTTTTAAGGAATGCTGCTGTTTGGGATCTTAATTCAGAGTGGAGGAAAAATAAATACCCTAAAAATGCAAATCACAATCTGGCTAATGAGTTAAATCGGCACTCTCATTCTTCATCAGGCATAAACATTTAAAGCAGCGTGATTTATATTTTGAATTCTATAATATACATAACAGTGCTGAAAGGGGCTTTTTGCCTTTTTTTAGTCTCATGGATGTCTTTAGCTTAATTGGAAAGTTCACATTTTTAGAATAAGCAAGTGACCTCTAATTCTCTGGAGGTACCAGTGCATGTGTTTTATATTCATCTACTTAATTGCCGTATCTCCCTGAAAAAAATTATTGACATTTTAGTTCTCAGGCTTGGGTATTTTCTACTTTTTAAAGAAATATATATATCAAAGGCTTTGTCTTGGTGCTTATAGCCTGACAGCGTAGAGGCAAAAGGCAGTTTTGTTGGTTGCCGTTTGGTGAGTGGAGATGATGCCAGATACAGCCCAAGGCTTTCTTATATCTTAGCACTCCTTCTTAGCACTGATGATTACGTGAATATGAATCTACGCCATAGGTTTATATCCAATACATGAAGTTTGCAAGGCGAGCAGAAGGCATCAAGTCTGGACGAATGATATTTAAGAAGGCACGGGAGGATGCCCGGACGCGCCACCACGTCTACGTCACGGCGGCTTTGATGGAGTATTACTGCAGCAAGGTAAGCGTGGCTGCCCAGAGCGATCCCCAGGGCCTGCCAGGGAGGGCGAGCGCACTGAGGCCAATAACTTTTCTCCTTTTAATGACTGCAGGATAAGTCTGTGGCCTTCAAGATTTTTGAGCTAGGGCTGAAGAAGTACGGGGACATTCCGGAATACGTGCTGGCATATATTGACTACTTGTCTCACCTTAATGGTAAGGGAGATCCAAGCGTTGTGAGGTCATGGTGAAACCCGCGTTTGCCTCCTCTGCAAGTCTGGCTCCAAGCCAAGTGCTTTGTATTCTGCTCTTCGTTCTTGCTTGAGGGGCAGTGAGACCTCTTCGCAAAGCTCGAGAATCGGCTCAAAAACCCTGCCGTTTTGTCCCCGCTGCCACAGATTGACGCGAGGCCCCAGCTCTGCTAAGCGCAGTGTGGAGCCGGGCTCGCTGTGCGCGGAGGCCGGGCCTCGCGCAGGGTCTTCCAGCGCGGGACAGCGGCAGCGGGAGCTGTCGTGCGGGGCGAGCGCCCGCGGCCCCTTCCCGGTGAGCAAGGAGAGCCTCCCCCGGCCTGCCTGCGCGGGCCCGCTGCGTGCGCCAGATCCGTGAGGAGCCACCCCGCGTGCCGGGGGGTGGCTGCAGGTAGAGACTGAATCCCCCAAGCTGCCGAGCCCGGGGCCAGCGGCCGCCGGGGCTGGGCCTCGAGGTGCCGCCCGCGCGCAGGAGGGCTGCGGCGGTGGCGCGCGCAGCCCCGGGGCTCTTGTCGCGTCCTCGCGTCCCTGCCGTGGCCGAGCAGCCCCGCAGGCCCGGCCCGGGGCTGGAGGTGGCCTGTCCCGCGGGGCGAGACGCAGCGAGAGCGCGAGACGCAGCGAGCGCCCGGCACGAGGGGGGCGACGCCGGCAGTGCGTAAGGAAACAGCGTTCGCTTCCTCAGCTGGAAGAGCGCAAAGGCAAGGCCTGAGCTGCCAACTGGAAAGCGGCTCCAGTAATTTTAGGAGGGCTTCTGAGGAATGTGCAGCTGAGAAGCTTGTTAATGTTGCCCTCATTTGCAAGAGAATTAATTAAAAAGCCTGATAAAAATTACGTGAGGCCAACCAGTAGCTGTGCTGTTAAACTGTGTTAGAATCGGCTTGTTACTATCCATGAGAGACTTTCAAGTAATAAAATTAATAGAAAAATTTACTTTTCCTTGGGTAAAGCTTCATGTAGGTGTTCCAGTATTTACTGAAATTCACAAGCAGGCATCAGATATCACAAGCCCTCTCATTTAATTCAGTGTACGCATCTCTGAATAGAAATGATTTTAAATTGTCTTTAATATATTTTACTCAGTGTGATTTTTCTTTTTTCTTTCTGTTTTTAAGAGGACAATAATACAAGAGTTTTGTTTGAACGTGTTTTAACTTCAGGGAGCCTCCCACCTGAGAAATCTGGGTATGTCTGCAAAAGCAGTTTCACTACACTAAAAATCATACATAAATCCTCCCAAAAACAAACATGACCCACACGTGAGAAAAGGCCGAGCAGGGCAGAGGCAGCTGCAGGTGCCCCTGAAGCAGCAGCAGCGGTGCCAGAGTTGTGCAAGCTGCTGCCCTGCGGGTGGCTGGGCAGGACCCCGCTGCGCCAGGCAGCGCCCGGGAAGGGGAGACGGGAGCTCAGGGAGGAGAACGCTGAAAAACTCCAGGCGCCTGTAAATGAAACAGTGAAAGAACAAGAGAATGCTTGAAAATAACCGCTCGGCGACACACTGCCGTTGTTATTACTGCAGAAAAGTGTAGCTCCAAAAATGACTGTGAAATCCTTTGCACTCCAAGTAAGAAGCTATGAACTGTTGTTCTCTGGTTGACATAAGCATCAAAACGGAGAACTCGAGCGTGTTGCTCTCTGCCTTCATGTACCTTCATCCTGTGTTTTTTTTTTTTCTGAGAAATACCTGTGCTCCCTTGGAGCAAGTCACACTAGTTTAGATGCAGAATCTTCCTCACAAGTGACCTCCAAAGCTAAAATGAAAGTTGATTAGTTGATTCAGGTCCAGAAATATGGTCAGATGTTGCCTAAGCTGCATTGGAGATTTTCCATAAAGAAATAACTAATAATTTGCTGTCATGTCATTATGTACATTATGTACATTATGTACATATGTAAAATTCTCAAGTATTGCCTAATTATGTATGTATTATGTAGCAGGATATGTAAAGCCCACCCATGCCTCCTAGGTTGATGCTAAAATCTTACTTCAAATGCTATTAAGTCATTCACTTCAGTAATCCCTTCCTTTTCATAAGAAGGTCTACTGCAGGAATGAGCTTTAAAGCCCATTATGATCCACTAGAATGAGAAATTTTATAGAAATATTTAAGGCACTGGGAGGGCAATAGGTGCATCTAAAATAAACAACAGAACTGGCAACGTGTTCCCAGGTGACCTCACTAGAACCTCTCACGTTGCATGTTTTTATAGCTGGGCTGTGGCAGTGTTGCTGTCTCCCTGAGCGCCCGTCCTGTGTGTCTGTTCTCTTGCAGAGAAATCTGGGCTCGGTTTTTAGCTTTCGAAAGCAACATTGGAGATCTAGCCAGCATCCTGAAGGTGGAGAAACGCAGGTTTACGGCGTTCAAGGAGGAATATGAGGGTAAAGAAACAGCTCTGCTGGTGGACAGGTACAAGTTCATGGATCTCTACCCTTGTTCTGCAAGTGAACTTAAGGCTCTTGGTTATAAGGTGAGTAGATAGTTTTATTATTTTTATTCCTAGCAAGATTATGCAAATTCTTTATTTAGCACTTGCCTTATATTTTTATTTTCTTTGATAGAAAAGTAGGTAAGAGAGGCCAGCTTAGCCTAGTGTCTAGCTGGAACCTGCTGGGCCAGACCAGGGTGAAATCATAAGGCCAGCACATTGCATGGCAGCTTCCCCGAGCTATCCGTGTGGGAATCGCACAGCTCTGGAAAGTCAGTGGATCAGGGAAAAAAGTTGTTTCTGAAATGACAGTTGTGCCTGCCAGGTGGAATGACCTGGCCTGGATGTGCCTGGGGGTGACCTCAGGCGCGGGCGCCCTGGGACCTGGCGCTGTGTGTGCCTGCGCTGCCCTACGCGGGGGCTCCTTCCCAGCCAAGGCGCTGAGGAGAAGGACATGTAAAGGGGAGCTGGGAGTTGAGCGGTCTGCGCTGTTCACCTCAGCCTTTGTAAGCTTAAAAAAAGGAAAAGGGGAAAAAAAAAAAAAGTACAATTCAAAAACGATGAACAAGGTCCATTCTGTACCAAGAGTGTTTCCATCTGCAGCTGGGCCAGTGTGAGACTAAACTGTTTGACAAAAATAGGCAGGCTTTGGCGAGATGGTCCTGTAAAAGAACATCTGAGATAGCGCTGACAAAGTGAGAAACCAGTGACGAGTCTCGAGGGGGATTTTGCCGCAGTATCGCTCAGCGCGCTCTCCTCGGCCCCTGCAGGACGTCTCCCGTGCCAAGCTGGCTGCCATCATCCCCGACCCCGTGGTTGCGCCTTCCATCGTGCCTGTTCTCAAGGATGAAGTAGACAGAAAACCTGAGTATCCCAAACCAGACACTCAGCAGATGATTCCGTTTCAGCCAAGACACTTAGCACGTAAGTCAGATGCTCAGTCCGGAGTGACTGATGTTCACTGTGTTCCTCTTACCACAGAAATCTCCCGTGTTCAGTAACTTAGTCACTGAGACTTCCTCATCATCAGTGCTTGCAACACAGGCTTAAGTCTTAGGCTGTTGTTTAACTGGCTTGCCAAAGGCCTAGGTGTTTTGCTTAAACTAGGGTCATTGAAGGTGTAACTGGGGCCTTGCTCTTCACATCCCATCTCTGACCGATCCTTACCCAGGCAGTAGAGGTGGAAGTGACAGGGCAGCAGGGATCCTCTGCACCACGTGATGAGGCTGTGCAAGGAGTCAGGGGGAGCACTGGACTCATGCCCTTCTTTCTCCGCAGCTCCAGGTTTGCATCCTGTACCCGGGGGGGTTTTTCCTGTTCCGCCAGCAGCTGTCGTCCTCATGAAGCTCCTGCCCCCTCCCGTGTGTTTTCAGGTGGGTTTGAATTAATTGTGAGAACTTCAGAAATGAGAAGCGATTCTGTTTTGACATGAGCACAGTATGCACAGAACAGTGTTAATCTTCTAAACCTTTATTTTATATCAGGGTCCCTTTGTTCAAGTGGATGAACTCATGGAGATATTCCGAAGATGCAAATTGCCAGAAAGTGAGTCATTTCTTTAAGAGTCTCTGGTAGTGCCACGTGTATGTATGTACATTTTATATAGATGATTAATATGCACCTCCTCATCCTCTCTGTTATTTTAAGAGCCAAAGCTAGGATTTAGTTTTGTTTAGAGGGAAAAAAAAGCACTTTCAATTTAAATGGAATATTTTTCAAATCTGCTGTCTCTACTCATACGCAGAAACAGCCTTGCTAGGCATCTTCCTGATGAATCAGGCACACGTTCAGAGTTTCCCAGCAGGTTTTCTTATTTTATTAAGCTTGTAACTGACCTCAATACTTGCATAAGGAGAGGTCTTGATTTGAAGCAGCAGCATTTACCTTGTAATTAGTGTTTGCTCTGGCTAAGAGTTTGACAGGTTAAATTTATTTTTTCCTCCTAAAATTTGCAGAAGTAAGGTAGCAAATACCTTGTGTTCCACACCTCTCCCTGCATATGCATCGTGGTGGCCTTGCTTGAAGGCTCTTTGGTTTTTAATGTCCTTATTCCAGAATTTCTGTTCAGCTTGGCCGAAACACCTTTCTACTGCGGGGATCTAGTTTCACAAATTAAGCTGATGTTTTCCTTGTCCTGCAGCTGTTGATGAAGCCGTAAGAATAATTACTGGAGGCCTCCCTGAAATAGCTGTGGAAGGCAACGGTCCTGTGGAAAATAACGCCCTGCTCAACAAGGCTGTCAAGAGAGCAAACGAAGACTCTGATGACGACGAGGAGAAAGGATCGGTCGTTCCCCCCGTTCACGACATCTACAGAGCACGACAACAAAAGAGAATCCGGTGAAACAGGTCTGCAGTTCTGCTGTGATAGACAAAGACTTGTACCGAGGTGGTCTCTTAAGTCAAGCTTTAAAAGGGACAGCTGCAAACAGAAAAAATCTCGAAAATGGTTTTGTTACTGTGGTGCCTCTTCTCCCATATTGTTCTTGAACCAAATCCAGAGAGAACAATCTTAGAATGTGCTCTGAACAAAATTAGATTTTTCAAAAACACAAGTGCAAAATGACTAAACTGCATTTTGTTCTTTCTTCAAGGATGTTCACATCGACCACTTGAAATCTTGTGGGTTTTCAACAGTTTTATTTTAAAAACTGGATGGCTTATAATTGTGAAGCATTTTTAATTCACACTTTCTGGAAAACAGTTGTTCTCAGTTTGTTCATGTAGTGTCCTGCCTTATTGTTTGTTTTTATTTATGGCAGAATGTATGGAATCTGTTTTGTAGTTGAAAATGGAAAAAAACATTCCTTTAAAATAAAAGGATATCGATAACATCATGCCTTATTCTGGTTTTATTCAAATTTTTTTTTCTAAATACCACTCAGTTCCTTCACAAGCGTTGTTAATACAAATTAAAACCATCACAGGAAACGCATCAGACCATATATACCAGAACGCATTTTTGTTCCAGATTTCTAGCAGATACAGTACAGTTGTTCTGAATGCCATGACTGTTTACAGAAGACAGCAAAATAAGACCATTCCAATACCTATTTCTAATGTGGATTGTCCAGGCGGATTAGTTAACCGGCTCTGGCCTTGGGTAACTGCCACGGGTCCTCTATTAATAACGTACAAAGGTAAATGTTAATATTTTTAGCTACATTGTGTAACCTGTTAGCTTCTTTGAAAATAACAGAAACGGCATGTGAACTTCTGAAGCCTTTCCTATGCGTTCTTCAGATTGTACGACCCCTCCAGAGGAACCCCCTGAAGTGCAGGGCAGTAGCTACGCTGCCCCGCAGAGCCGGGCCTGCCCCCAGGAGCACAGATGCCTGCAGGCCAGACGTGAAGCAGGGACGTACCAGGGCCCAAACAGTGACAGACAGAGCAGAGCTGGCCTTACTAACGCTCAGTTTATTACGTAGATATTTTTTAAACTTTGGTAGTTAACACTATCTGCATGTCTTAGAAATCACTTTGAGAAATGGACTGCCCCTTTAAAAAACAAATAAGGCTGGCAAAACCGCTCCTGCGCGTCGCGGCGGTGGGCAGGTACCGGGCCACGCCGGCTGTCCCCGTTCAGCAGCTGGCAGCGCCGCGCGGGCCTGCGCGCCTGGCGGGGACGGGCCCCGCTCTCCGCGAGAGCGTCGGCTCCGCACGCGCTGGGAGCAGCACAGGAGGGTCCAGCACCACCGGCTGCCCTGGCCAGGCCGAGGTCGCGCAAGCAGGAGCCGGCACGCGTGGATGCTTGGATGCAGAATTTCCAAAGCAGAGCCAGGTACCTCCTTGGTTAGCAAGTACAAACTGTCTCACCCCTTCCGCCCTGCTCAGTGTTGTCTCAGATGCCGTTTCCACGGACTTGCTTCTATGTTGCTTGCCCTTTGCTGCTGCTCCTTTCTACATCCTTGAGCCAAAGATCCGAACTAAGATACTCGATTTACTATTTGAGTAAGTTTAGCCAAAGGAGAAATATATCACTTCTCTGAACTAGTGATCTCTTGCAAGACTGCTTTTTCTTGGGGAAAGGAGGTTTTGTAATGAATGAGAAAAGATTTATTTTATAGTTGTATAGGCTACTATGGAGTAAAAGGTCTTGTCTTATTCTATCTTCCTCCCTGCTCAAAGTCACTGCAGCCATAGCTATGCTGACATGCAAAGGGAAGCACCAATGCTGATTCTGCAAGTTCTCCTATTTTGATTTGTTAATTAATCACCAAAATGTAGCTGGAAGTTATCGTTATAGAAGGACTTTTCACTATGTTTTTTAAGAGGCAGTAGATTATTTGGGATACAGCCTCTAACGCTGGGACACGGTTCATGACTGAGCTCTGCCTTCCTGGAGCCATCGTGTTCTGACTGTGGCAGCACAGAGCTGTACTCAAGAACGGGGCAGACTTCCAAACGTACCCACCTCCTCGCTGACTTTGAAATTACAGTATTATGGTATTAACTATTATACACTGTAATTTCAATACGATTCACATCATTACACTAGAAAGGTGGTTAGATCATTGAGATCTTCTATCAATGCCCATGTTGATACAGCATGTAGTTAATTAAATTCAAGATTTAAAAATATTTTAAGCTTTAAGATCATCTCTACAAAGTGAAAAACATCTACTGAAAATACTCCCTGTATATTCAAATCAATGTTTTATCAGTTATTTCCCACTCTATGTTTAAAATCACTTACACTTCTGAAAGTGTTCTGCACTTCCTGCATATTTTTAAAGACATGATTGGATATGCAACCATCTCAAGCTGTAGTTTTAAAAAAGAAGTAAAACTTTTCAGGCAAAAGAATCACACACTGTAAATCCACCTTCTGAAGATGACAAAGATTCACTTAGTATTTTTGCATAAAAAGGAGTAAACTACTAGGAAAAAAGAAAAGGTAGGAAATATCACTTTTATCAAAACACTGAACTCTGCCCTTCTGAAGAAGTCTTTACAAGGAATAAATACAGCTGCAATCTATAAGATTGCCACCTTTGTAAGTTCTGTACATAGCAGAGGACAGCTGCTCAATAACCAGAAAATTTGCTACAAAAATATAGTTTGTTTTTTGAAACATCTGCAGATAAACGGCAAAAAAAGCCGTTAAAAACACAGAAAAAAACTAGCAGTCTACCATACTAACTATAATGTTACAATAAAGTGCTGTTTGGCTTTGCTTTTTTTTTTTGCCTGTTGAAACTTCCCATAGCTTGCTCCTCAGTCTTCAGATTAAGGGTTTTTTTTTTTAAAAAGCCAAATCATCCTGTTGGGAAGGACCATCTCTAACCTGCTCTGGACTGAACATTTAACTTCATGGTAAATTACAGAGTAAAATGCCCCCAGATGAGCCATTTAAAGACACAATTTGGTTGTCCAATTTGTCCTACCTAGCACTGCTCAGATCTTTTAAAACTGCAGCCCAAGCCTACGACGACCCGCTCCGGGTTGCACCCCTACATTAAACATCCATCTCCTTTTTGTCATTCATTTCAGAACCCCTCTGCAACGCACGTATTTTTCTCATCAATCACCGCTAGTGAATTAAAGGAACCAGTGTTTACATGGAAAGCTGCTTTTCTAGACAAATACTGGTGCGATTTTGTTTTTTTTTTTTTTAATAGCAGACCAATTTAGTACCGTATTGGCAGCATACAAACTGGTTTTATGGTTCCTCTGACTTCTCCAGGTGCTGAGACACGTCCTTAGGCAGTATTTTGTCGAGGACTGCGTCATAGTAAGGGCTGAAGACCATTTTGTTGTAGTTGACGAGACGAACATACTTGACAGCAATCTCTTCCAGCTCTCTCTGGATAGGACCTAATCCTCCTGGAAGCGCAGGCAGTGATTTCTGATGGCTAGAGGCAAGATAATTCCCCAGAAACTTTTGAATTCGAGAATCTGGAAAAAACGGAACAAGAGTTTCGATTTGTTTTTTAGAGAGCCCCTCAGCTGTCAGTCTCAGCGGCAGCAGCGCTGGCCCCAGCGCGCGGAGGAGCCGAGGCCGCGTGCCGCCTCCCGGCCGCAGCGCGGCGCCGCTGGGCCAGTGCCTGCTGCCGTTACCTATGAGCGAGCAGATGGCGTTGTCGGCGTTGGCCGCCGCCTGGATTTGCCCCTTGAGCCCCGTCTCCCTGTCGGCCGCGAGCGGCGCGAAGCCGTGCTGGGCCAGGCAGCCGTTGAGCTCCGCGCACACCTTCTCGCCGACGGTAGCCAGGGACTCCCGCATGTTAAAGGAGCTGCAGAAAGGGATGCAGAGCGTTACCTAAGAAGGGCTGTGCTCGTTCACTTTTCTTACACCTTTAAAAACATACCATTCATTTAGAGTTGCCTTGGTTATTAGAGTAATGGAAGAGGAGTAACCCACATAAAGCAAGAATTACCAAGTACAGAAGGTATTTTATATATACGAAAAATAAAGACAAAGGAGTAGGGGACTGCATTAAAGATCTACCCGAACAGGAAGGGCCATTCCGTCCATGCAGACGGCGCAGGTGAAGAGCACTGCAACCCTGCAGCGAGCACCGGATTCGCTGCGCGTTCACAGGCGCCGAATGCACCGCGCTCTGAGCACCCATGGAGCGGAGCTGCCGGCCCCCGCGGGCTCCAGCGCCGCGTGCCAGCCAGGCCTCGTGAGGAACGAGCCCTCGGAAAACACACTGGCAAGCGGCAGGGCCAAACCAGACTCTTCTGTGTCAGAAAGCTAGACCAAAAGGGCCAGCCCGGGTTAATTAAGAGCCCTTGTAACCTCCTCTCCATGCCCTATGGTCTACGGCAAAGCGAAGCTCAAACTGGCTATCTGCCAGGGCCCACGTGAATGCCCCCGTCTCTGTGCGCCCTCGAGAATTCGGTACTCACGGAAGATGCATTCCTGCCAGCAGCACCCTGACTATGGTCTTGATTTTCTCGGCAAACCCGGGTATACCAGCAAGCGCCGAGCCTGCCGCACTGAACGTGACCAGAAGGACGGTCCCCGTCAGCAGGAGCTGCTCCAGCTCCAGCTGTATTTCCTGAAAACGGGCCTGGTCCATTAACACGGTCTGCAAAGAAACGAGAAAGGCAGGAGAAGGAGACTCAGATGGGTGAGAGGCTGCTCGAGGCGGAGGCGGAGTCTCCATCCCCAGCCCCAGACAACCTGCTCAACCCGACACCGCTCCGAGCAGGGCTGCGGCCCGGCGGCTCTGCAGAGTCCCTTCCCAACAGAATTATTCTGTGACTCGCTCTTACAGATCAAAGCCATTTCTTCATTCCAAAATATTTCAGGAGGTTGAAAATACAAACACACACACATGTTAATGTATAATATACAACATTACACTGTAGATATAATACAATTTTCTGCTTTTGACATAAAACACACAGGCCTACTTAATCAGATTACTCCAATTTGACATGCTGACTCAGAGATCAGACCCAGGCACTTGTGAGATAGGCACAAGATACTCACTAAGGGACCATTACAAGTCCCTTAAATATTATTAGGCCCTTCTATATTATTAGGCTACCACACAAGGTGGCTTTGCAGGACTGAGAAATTTGAATTGTTACTGTTGATTGTTTTGTTTTTCTCACTTTTGTGACTGTTGCATTAATTCATGAATAAAAATCATGAATAAAAGCGTTTCAAAGATGATGCATAATCTACCTTTTAACTACTGATTTGGTATTGCAAATGAATTTTAATCCCCTGCTGAACCTGAAAATACACATTTTCTTTTTAAGAAACACTTCCCAGGTTAGATAAAGCAGAGAGAGCAACAAAACAGATATTTACTGTAATTCCTATTGAACACTCTCAAACACCCTTGAAGGAACACAGAAACAATAACTACTTCTGCTTTGTGGTTCCTGTAGGTTTGTTTCCAAGAGTTCTTTCTAGATGCACAAAAAGCTGTTTATTTTGCCGAGCACGAATTTCTGGCTTCTCTGCTCTGTAACAAGGGGTTAAGCACATCCAATTCAGTGCAACTTTCACAGTGTGTAACCGGCCTTTTTGTTTTCTCTCCAAACATCTGAAATGCACAAACTCGCCCCAGTTCAAAGGGGCGAGTTTGAAAGATTTTGAAGCAAAGCTTTAACTCCCAAACCCACAAACGGCTATGTGATGGCAGAGAGGCAAGGCCCGCGTTGCTCTGGTGCAGTTTCCAAACTGCTCCACACGACCAACAGCAGCGACTGCCGCCAGAGCACCCACCTTGCCCACCAGGCGCTCATTCACCCGGGGCCCTGCAACAGCTTCTCCTACTCTGTGGCGACCTTAGCCCACCTACGGCCGCGCAGAGAGCTTCTCTGCAGAGGAGAGCAGGCGCTGGAGCCCCAAGGGCCATGCGGCCTGAGCGCAGGCGCTGCCGCACGCGCGAGCCCTGCCGTGTCCCCGGCTGCTCCGGGAAGAGCGGCTGCCTCCCGCCGCCGCGTCCCGGGAGCAGCCCAGACCCGGGAATACTGCACGCTAACCCTCGGCGCTGACAGGGAATTGCCTCTGTTAAGAGAGCTATGAGCAGGCGCAGTTAAGGGAGAAGCTTTGAGTGCTGTGCTTGTGGCAAGGCTACAAATGCAAACAGTTTCCATTATGTTCCAGCAATATGAAAGCAGTAGAACAGAGACATCAATTTCTCTGTTAAATACCTACTTCTGGAAAAGGCCTGTTCACATGATCCCATTTCAGGAGCTTCAGATACGCCTGGTTTTGCACAGCAACGGAGCACAAGGCAGAGGCTCCGGCAGCAGCGCCGTCGTCGTCACCGCAGTGGGGAAGCAGCTTTTTGCAGCGCAGCTTTACGAGATCATCGGCGGCTTCTTGCAACCACTCTGTGACAAGGTCTAAGGAATCTGGGAAGGAGAAAAGGAAAAGTCCTGTTAAGAAAACTTGTTTTCAAAGCTATTTTTTTCCAAGTAACCCCATTTGGCTGCTATTTCTAATACCCATGATGTCAGTTACTGGTATGTGTTTTATTTACAGCATCAATCAGAACACGTAAAAGAAAAACAAAACCTACTGCATCATACACTCTATTCCAATGAAACAAAACTCCACTGTGTTGAGTGCTGGCATGTTGTATTGGTATACTTTTGCAAACCATAGTTTGCGGATATAAGCTTTCATTTGCCACCTGAATTACAGAACACAAAATCTAATTTCTTTTTGTGATACACAAACAGAAACGCAGAGTTTACTGGGATGTCAGAGGGGAAGAAAGAAAGAAACAAAATCATACTTGGCTGTTTCTCAAGAAACTCCTGAAACTTCTTTCTTTCATATTCAGCAGACTGCTGCATTAATTTTGGCCTAATACTAGTGACAGCGAAGTTTGCCATATCCATTTTCATTAGGTCTAACACAGAGAAAATTGCTCTAAACAAACAAACAGAAAAAGTTATTCAGGGCTACAGATGTTAAAGAGGCACTGTTTAAAAGACTTAATACAGATTGACCAAGGAAAGAGCAAAACCATGCATGCAAAACGTTAGATGTGCTCAACATGTCCAGGCAGGAGCAGAGGGAAGGCGGAGCGAGCGTGCACGTGCATGCGCGCACTCCTGGCCTTGTTCTCCCGCAGGAAAGCCTCCCCCACGGGTCAGATTTCCCAGGATGTGCAGTACCACGTGCCGGATACACGGGCAGACACCCCTGTTCCAAAGCTAGCAAGCTGCCTCTGCTGGCAGCCCCAACTGGCAGCCTCCATGGAAATGAAAGAATGAGCCCCCAGGGGAAAAAAATAATAATTTCAAAGCAACCGAACCCCTGCCTGCAATCCTTCTGTCAGGTCAAGCCTTGCTCTTGGAAGCTTACCAAATTAGAAAATGTTTTGGCATAAAAAGATAAAACAACAAGGATAATAGGATTTCCTCTAACTACCAAAAGCTTGAACTGTTTATTCAGAAATGGTGACAAGGCAGAAGCCTCCCCTATGCTCCCAGATCCAGCAGGTTTGCTCCTCTTTTTTAGGGGGAGGAGGAACTGGCTGAGGAACAACAGTGTCTTTTCCCCATGCTCCTGACCATATCCAAATTTAAAATCAATGGCAGAAGGTATTGAAAGATAAAGCAGAAAAGGGCAGAAAAGGCAAACTAACCTTTCGCCTGCAAGGTTTCAGAAAACGCCCTTCAGTGACCTGCAGGAGCCGGACACAGACCAGGGGGTCCTGGTCCCCGGGTGCATCTCCCCCTCATGGCTGCGTCCCCTTCCCTCCGGCCGTTTCCAGCAAGCCTCCCTGCTGGAAGCACCCCCATCCCACAGGCACACGGACAGCTACAGCTATTTAAAGGTCTCAGAACAACCAAAAGGTATCATCTCAGTACCTGAACAGAGGAACTATTTCATGAATATCTTTCAGTCTCTTAATTTCTTCATCTCGAGCTGGAGCACAGAGGGTCCCCATCATTCCAATAACAAATTCCACCAACTTGGAAATGTCCAGGGCCCCATTTTCTGCCTCCTGTTTTATCAAATCCAGATCAAGAACCTCTGTAATCTGGTTTCTTAGTCTAGTATGACCAGGCAGCAAGAAAGACAAGAGAGTCTGAAATGGAAAGATTTAACAGCGCGTTAGTCCTGCGTATCAAACGCTACAGGATCGAGGCAGTTATGCAACCATTTTCATTTACGCTAAAGGCCATTTACAAGTGGTATCTCGGGTTCATTAACAAAGCCAAGGAGTCATTTACCAGCTCTAGATTCAAATGCTACACACATGAGTACACAATTTATGTATGTTCACAGAAAATAATGCATTATGAAGAGATCAAGAGAGTCCTTTACGACCTGTGACATTTCAAACACTTCATTCTGCCTGTCCACCTGAACACAGATGATCAAATTCAGTAACTTACTTGGCTATGACAGCATCCTACCTCTTTAATTTCTCCCAACAGTTTAATTGCATGGTCATATGTTGGTGGCTCTTCCTGCAGCTGGGCTTCCAGGCAATCCCAGAAAGCTTTGTGCACAATATCTCTTACTTTTTTTTCCAAGCTGTGGGTAAACACAAGCAGTTAAAAAGGGCAGTACTTGTCTCTGCAACCACCTTATGTAGTGACCTGCAGAGCTCTGTAAGAGTAGTGTGTGTAATGAATAAGTGAAGATTAACAGAGAAGAAGCTACCATTTTAAGCTAATCAAGAAAAAAAAATACTGGATGTAGGATCTGGAATGACTCATATCCCAACAAAATGTTACAGGCAAGCAAAGAAGGCTACAGATTAAATCCTTGAAAGCAGCTGTTAAATGCCACTTCTCAAGTAGCCCAAATAGAAGATAAAGAAATCATAAAAATTATAGATTCTCTTCCGAAGAACAGTACTGATGTTTCTTTGCAGAACTTCACTAAGTAATATGACTCTACTGGCTAAGACTCATTAAGTAAACCTAGGAGAAATTAAATAACTCCCTTGATATGAAGGTTTCTGCAATTTCAACTCAAGTGCTGAGTGAAAGGCCCCACTCGGTTGGTATAAACAACAAACAAATCCCACAGTTCCAGGAACCAATTTCTAACTCAAAATATTGAGGTTCACTTCAGCAGGCACACTCCTGTTCACACCAGGTTTGAATTCAACATTGAAGAAAAACCATAAAATGCTCACATTCACACACACACACAGAGCACGCCTGCACCAAATCCCACGGATTCCCAAGGGCCGTACTCCAGGTGCCACGAGGCTCAAGCATCTCCCCAAAGTCCTTACATGCTGGGTTTCCTGGCAGCAGCCAGTGCTGCAAATACAGTCACAAGTGCTTTTGCCTTCAAGCACGTGTCCTTGGTATTTGCAAGTTGTGGGGAACTTACCTTTTTCCGATGCTCTTCCCTAGGCACCTGCTGTTGGCACGGCCAGGTAGGATACTAGACAGACCTTTTATCTGAACCATTACAACGGTTCTGCAGTTCCACAGTTATTAGTATTATTATTATTATTCAAGTGCTTAGTAGCAGTCTTACCTGTGTTCTGGTAATTCAGCTGGTTTTATGTGGAAGTCCCCATTAACAACAATTTCATGGGCTAGTGCCATGTTGGTTACTCCCTTCGCAGTTTCCATGAGCTCTTCCATGGACACAAGCCTAGGAGGACTAGCTGTAACATGGATAAAACAAAGGTAGTGACTGACTGCAGAAATCTGAGAGGTAGGAGAGCACGGGTTGCAACAGTTCCAGAAAATTTGATTTGCTTCCCGGCTGCCCTGCGAATTAGTGGTCCCAGTTGTTGCAGGTGATGTAACATCCTCCACGTGGGAGGCTGCTGACCCTGCTGGGCGCACAAAGCAGTGCTGAAAGCAGGAGGACACGCGCCAGGGAAGGTGCCAAGGGCACAGCCCGTCCTGCCCAGGGGAGCGACCCTGTCTCTGCTGAGGCCAGCTGAGACCTGCGGCTGCCAGTAGTTTCCAACATAAAACAAACCAACCAGGAGCCTTCCTATGCTGGGCTCACCGAGCCACTGAGGCTGGTTGCACAGAAAAGGCCCTTCAAAAACACATGCCCATCACCTGAATGTGTGCCATGTGCACACACAACGAGAGGGTTTTTCAGGAGAACCTCATTCTTCTCACACAGTGCTCTTTAACCCCTGTTTCCTTCAGCTTAGAGCTTAGTCTTGCCCAGTGACTATGGGAGCACAGCAGGAACTGATATTCTGAGCAGAACGTGCAGCCCAATGAAGCTGAATGAGAATTAACTCTTGTCCAGCTGCCAAATGACCTCACTCTAGCTGCAGAGGCAGTAAAAGCTAAGAGACTCTTTCAGGAACCAAAGGAAGCTCTTCAATCTTGGTACGTCATTGCACATTATTCCTACCCCTTCCAAGAGGGGAGGGCTCCAGCCCAACAGCTGCTCCGTGGTGCAGTGCAACACAAGGCTGTGCTCTGCCTGTCACTTCACAGGGCTGTCGCACACTGGCCAGCGACACAACAACATGAACTCCACACGGAACATTTCTGCATAGCGTGACACTATATACAACACTAAATGCACCTAGATTAGTAAGGGGTGCCAATAAAAAAGAATGAAACAAAACATGGCACATGCTGGGAATCTCTGCAAAAATTCGTGCCTAGTTATCTGAATAATTCCATTTCTTTGAACTGAATCCTCAGGACCAGGAGGAGGAAAAAAAAAAAAAAAAAAAGCTACTTTGATCTATAGAGCTGCGTGAAATAATCAGCAGTCCTCTCATATCTGGCTCCTCATGCTAAAAACAGGATGACAGGGACAAATGTGCTGTAGAAATAAACTCACAGCATGAGAGTCCTGTGAACAGTCTGACACTAAAACTGGTATTAGGATGGAAAATATTCCTGCACAGACCAGTCAAAGTTTATCAAATTTCAGTTTTAGAATAAATCCACTAAGCAGAACAACCCGAAAAGAGGTACCATTAAACTTTTGATCGGTATTGGGGGAGGGAGGAACACAAGAGGAAGAAAGAGGACGGGATATATTTGGTTGATAATAGACTCTCCTGCTCTGCACTAAAAACAGAGGCTTAGGCAGTCCAGAAAGTTCAGCTGATAAAGGGGACGGTAGCAACAACCCAGCTACAACGTACTAGAGAAGGGCCTTATCCTGTAAACACTCTCACAAAGCAGCTAGGACACACAGCTCAAGACAAAACAGTTACTGTGGACAACGAAGTACTGAAATAAAACTGGAAAAAAAACAACAGGAAAGGGTTTGTAGTGTCTTTGTGTTACAAACAGCTTCAAAGGACAGCAAATAACGAGGTTTCATATAGCATTTAACTGTAACACAGTCCAACACACAAAGAATGCTGAAAAACCCCATGACTGTCTACTGGATAAAAACAGAGAATTCTACTTAGTTTTAGAAGCAATTTTGCTTACACTTGGGTGTATCATCTCTGTGTGAAGCAGGAGGACTCTGTCGTATTCTCTTCCTGATGGACTGACCTGCAGTGTCCACGCTTGTCTCTTGGCCATCCTCCAAAGCACTCGGCTTGTCTCCACTTGTATGTGGCTTGTCAGGATTGTGGGACATTTTCACTTGTTGCTTTTTAGGAAAAGGAAAAAAAAAGAAAAAAGAAAAAGGGGATGAATAAACATTTTCTGACATGGCTAAATAGGAAATCATCACCTGTGGTACTCTTGATTAAGACAAAAAATTAGAAGAAGTCTTATGAAGACTCAGGTGATTTTACTCCTGTAACGGTGGGGGACCTGGATACTGACTCACTTTCCATCTTATACAAAAAGGATGCTTTTAACACAGCCTCCATTTACTTAATTTTTATTTCTAGGAAATTCTCAAAAAATCTGAAACTGTTCCTTTACCATAATGCACAGAGATGACAAAGAAAAAGATATTTAAGTTTGTTTTTTTAGCATTGCTTATGAAGGAGCAGTAAAAATATGTTTTGAATAAACTGTGGACATAGTTTACAAAAATGATTATGGCAAATGAAACATTACTACTATATAATGATAATAATGTGTTCTCAACCTAATATATTTCTTACTCGTATCAGCCGATCAGAACTTAAATCTAGGCCATCCAAATAAATGAAAAAATTAAAAAGCAGGAAAAGGACTAGGATCTAATTAATAAAGGATCTTACTCCCATTACTTCCTTCCATGCAAGACTCACCATTTACGCATAGAGATCTGAGGATGTTTTGTTAAAAAAACATAACTACAGTAATGAATCTGTATATCATTTAATGTAAATTTAAAATATTGAAATTATTAGTTTACTAAATGCTAGTTTTCAAATAATTTTTACTACATCACAAATAGATGCAGTTTACCCACCGATATACTGAAAAAATGGCCACTGGAAAAGCATGTCTCACTGTTCATTACCTTCACCTATTTTTTGTTCACCTTTTTCTTTGAGGAAGGTTTGAAGAATTCTCTGCTATACGGGAAGCTGCCGTTCAAATTTCAGTTCTAGGCAGCTCTGTTAAAAGGTACGTGATCTCACTAAATCATCAAATAATCAGAACCAAACAGTGGTGCAAAGAGGGAAGTTGAGAATAGGCTTCCAAAAAAACAGGAACCGGAAACAACAATAAAAGCTTATGGGAAAGCACCAACTTCCCCTACTACCTACTATCCTGGGATCACAGCTTTCTAAATTGAAAGAAACAAGTTTTCAGCAAGAGAACAACCCACAGAAGCACCTCACAGCTCTTAAGCATTCTTGCAGTCGAGGACTAAACTGGAAAGGATGCAGCACAAGCAACAGTGTGGAAATACAGAACACTGAATATAGTTTTTTAAGCAGAGCCACTGTAACGACGAACAGTTTAAACTGAATGCCAACAGTGTCGTGCTGCAAGACAGCCAGGAGACTCGGTGGATATCAGAAATTTTTACCCGTCTCCACAGCAATGACTCAGGATCGTCGCCTTGCTAGATGCACAGATATCTGCACGCAGCGAGGCAGCGCGCGTCCCCAGAGCACCGCGCTCCTCCCAGCGTGGGCAGGGGCGCGAAGCAGAACGAGCGCCACGTACCCCCGGCGGGGAGCACCCGACGCTGGCTCTAGCTCTAGCTCCAGCTCACCCCTGGCCTCCAGCCGCGTGCAGAGCCGCGCAAGGGCTCGGGGAGCAGCGGGAGCCCCCGCACCTCCGGCGGCAGGACAGGGCTCTCCCCGCCGCGGCGCTCCAGCAGCGAGAGCCCGAGGAGATCCGACGAGAACAGCAGTTAGACGGTGAGAGCTGAAACAGAAAATGCAAGATAGGTTAAACGGGGGGGAAAATACATTGTCTAGCCAAAATAACAATCTTACGTGATATATCTTGCACTCTCCCAGCGCGTTTTAGCCTCACAAGCTCTAGAAAAGTACAGAAATATTATTGGGGTGGTAAGCTGCTCCAGGACGCCCAGAGGAGATAAACAGTCTCTTGATTATTATGCCCCAGCTTTGCCCCCCCAGGCTATCATTCTTACCATACAGGATACACTTTCCATAAAATAGCCCATCAAGGGCTACAGCCTCAAAACTGCAACTTAGTCTAAATGCTCCTCGTTAAGAGCTTTCACCGTTCAGCTGGAAGCGCTCCCAGGCCGTTCAGCCAAAGGGCTTCTCAGCAGAGGAGGCTACCAGGCACACTTGTGGATTTAGTGCAGTTTGCAATAGTCTACTATTTTCTCCTGGTCTGCTGCGATTGTTGCCAGGACAGGTCTAGAACAAATCCTCTTTCTACGGGATAAATAAGCTTGACAATACCTCTTTCAAAAATGCAGTCATCATCTTTCATTTCACAGAAACAGTTCTCCCTCTTTACAGAATTCATTTCATAGAAACAATGATCCCTCTTTATTAACAGAGTCTACTACTTGGTACTTTCCTCCAGTGCTTTTTTTTTTTTTTTCCCCTTTATATATAATAACAGAAGTGTACGAGTAAACATAACAAAACAAATTAAACGCAAGCAAAACATTTTGCACTGGTCCTTTTCACCACAGGTCCCGCAAGCATCTGATGCAAATCGGCGTTCAGTGATCTCCACCATGCTGCTAGGAAGCACATGCAAAATGGGTCTGAACACAAAGCCACCTGAAACGCACAGGGCCGCCAGCTTGCGGGAGAAGCAAAGCAGCTACCACATCTCACAGGAGAAATGAGAATCTACCGTGTTTGCCTTAAAAATGAGCTGGGATCACCCCGCGCAGCGCTGTGCCCCAGCAGCTGCTGCTGGCTGCCAGCCCCGCACAGCCCCCTGCTCGGAGGATGATGCACAAACAAGCGCGGGGTGCAGCCCCCTTCGCCGGCGCTGCCGCAGGGCCGTTCTCCCTCCCCGTGCCGGCTCCAGCCGCCATGGCGCAGGCTGCCCGCGCCCCGCCGCCCCGCGGAGCTGCTCCCGGTGCCCCCGCGAGCCCGGCCGGGCGGCGCGGAGCTGCTCCCGGTGCTCCGCCGCCAGCCGCGCTGGGGCTGCCCCGGGCGCCCTGGCACGCGCGGGCCGCGCCGCAGCCTCCCCGGCCCCGCTGCCCGCCGCGCAGGAGCGCGATCGCCCCCCGCGCGCGCACGCACGGAGCCGCCGCTTGGGCTTTACCGCAGCGCGGCTCCGGCGGCAGCGCGAGCGCTGCTGGCTGCGGCAGGCGGCCGGGGGCCCCGCTCCGCTCCCGCGCCGGGCCCGAGCGCCCGCGGCGGCAGCAGCGGCGGCGGCTCCGCGGGGCGGCGCCCGGGCCGGCCCCGGCGCGGGGCGGAGGCAGCGGCTGCGCCGGCGCCACGTCCCGCCGCGCCCGGAGAGCCGAGGGCCCCGCGCCGCGGCCGAGAGGGGCAAGGGAAGGGCGCACGGGGGAGAAGCCCTGGCAGCAGCACCCGGCGCGTGGAGAAACAGCAGCAACAGCAAAGAGGGATTTAAAAAAACAAATCACGACCAAAGGGGGACCATCATTTGCAGGACAAGGGGGAGAGAAGAAAGAGGGAAAAAAAAAAAAAAAAAAAAAAAGCTAAGGAGATATATCTTTTTTACATCTCTACCCTCCCAATACCTTCTTATTGCACACCACAGTCATCTCACTTTCAGAGAAAGCCACACTGAAGAGAGAGTCTGTGACACCAGCATGTGGAGGCAGCACAAGAGTCATACCTCACAGAAGAGGGTTTGTACTGTTTAAAACAGTAATAAAAATAAAAGAAAACCAGAGGGCTTTTTTTTTTTTTTTTTTTTTTTGCTATTACCTTCTTTTTAGAGCTATTCCTAAACCCCTTTTCAACACACGTTGAAAGAGCTAATTCTATCTAGCTCCTGTATTTCTTACAGAAGTAACGCTCATGAAGTCTTTCTAGCACAGTCTCAAGGCAGCATAAAGGCACAGCACTGACATGTCGTATCCTCAGAACACAGAGATCTCTCATCCTGCTACGCACTTTCCCCTTACCACCGTCCATGTCACACAAGCTTGGAGTGTCACAAGAGACTAAATATGAGCAAAATATAGAATCAAATCCCACAACCCCAAAGCCCTTTGTTTTGTGCCAACTCTTTTCTAATTAGAGCTGGGGGCATCATGAAAAGCTTACAGAGAGCGCAAAATCTGCTATACCATAAACAAAAAATGCCTTAAACAGAGCGCCGGTAGCATTATAATGCATAAAAGCTGTTACCCCTAACTAGCTCTAGACAGCATGGTCCATGGCAATGAAAGCCCAACTGACTTAAAACCCAGAATGTCTTCTCATCCAAGGAGAGGCTATGGAGTTCAGGGTAGAGCATGTGATTAAAAGTTGGCAACAAGACCAGAGTCTCTCCCTTCCTCTATCTGAGGCTATTTTAATTTTTTTTAAAAAAGCATAATAGATTGCCATATATATATTAGTTAAACAGTATAGTTAACTGGCAAATTTTTGGAAAGCTGTCTCAGATGAAGCAGATGTTAACTCTAATTACACAACAAGATGAAAGGTGCATGACTGAATGACAAATTACAAGGTCAGGCAGAAAAAAATGTTTATGCTAAACTACAGCGCTAGGGGCAAAGACTGGAAGAGACACAGATGTCATTTGCAGAAGTGTTCCCAACCTCAGTGTTTCTCATACCTGAAGAGCACAGGAAGAGGCAGTAGACATGGCTTTAAAGGCAGAAAAACAAAAACAAAAAATCCTATTTTGGTACCAAAAGAATGAGCAATGCTAAGCTGTACGGTACAGGTTAAACTCAGGCACCACTACCTTTAGTAATTTAATTGCATAAACTCCATCACGTTCCACAAAATAATTTTATTAGATATATGAATACAAAAGATTTAAAAATATATTAGTGTTTTGAATGCTGCAGTAAGTATAGATTATTTCCCCTCTATAATGTCACACACACATATTAGTAACCTTGTCTCCAAAATACTGCATAAAAATACTTGGATTACTACTATGAAACTGACCTAACAGTCTCTTTCTCTCTTTGTCAGAGAGCTTTGAATCCTCATCAATAGCTTTTAGTAGGGATAACAGTTCATCTTTTGTGGTCTTCTCTGTATTGGAGCGATATTCACTCTCATCAAGCTTCTGGCAAAAGGTGTAGCCTAAGAGGAAGCACAAGACAATCAGACAGTGACAAGGCAGCCAGCCAACTTTCATTTCCACCTGTTGCAGGTTTTTTCCACCACCTCTACCTGTTTTATGTCCACAGATAGAGACAATAATAAAGGATTTAAGTTTAAGCTGTTACCTGTTATGTTACTAGGATCTTGGCCTTTCTGCATAGCCACAAGTTTATTGCTGACCATTTTATGTAGTGACCCTGGAATCTTAAATAAGATAGACAATTATCAAACAACAGCTAAAGAAAAAAGAGGACACAAGATAGCAAAAGCTTAATCATTTCCTAGCTCTTACCTTTAACACATCTCTTTGGTGATCCACAAGGAACAAGATCAGGAGGTCAGTTTTCCCTCTGGATAAGGTTTTATTGTTGATAATAGCCTTAGAAAACATTCTTTTTACAACCATCCTGTTGTCACTCTGAAGAACAAAGTGACAAGTAGTGACCAGAAGAGAAGCATTAGTCAGATTAGTCACTAAATAAGGGGTATGACATTTGTTCTTCTATAATCACTGCTTTTCACATGTTCAGCTGTTAACATCTTTCTCATGCAGTACCAGGCACCTAGATTTTAGTAAGCGTAATGCAATATTTAACAGTTAAGGATGCACACTGACCTCCTGCTGTAATTTGAGCTCAGAATTATGTGCTGCAACAGCCATAAAGTATAGTAGTCTCCTGAACTCCTCCCTCGTTTGGCTGTCTAGAAGTTTCAAGTAGAGTTGAGCTGCTTCTAAAGATTGCTCCATCTTCCCATTCACTGTGAAGAGAAACAAAGTTTATGGCCCTTTCAGGTCTGTCTTCAAAAATTGACAGTCTACTTTTACAACTTTTTGATTATTCCTTGAGCTACAGAAGTGCACCTCTAAACAAAACTTAACAAAAGAATGTTATCACATATACACAAAAAAAACCCTCACAGATGAGACCTGCTTGTGCAGTCTGAAAATAGTCTAGGCCCAGACATTTAAGAAATGTACATTTACAATTAACTTCAATTACACTTCACAGCCCACTCAACATGGCTGAAAGCAGCTGGAAGAGGAAAATAGTTCTCTTAAAAATCAACGATCTAGTTGTGACAATAAAGCTCTCCCAAAAAGTCTTAAGTATATTTCTAGGTAAACGGACTGGACTGATGAATTCATTACAAGCTACCTTGAGAAGGTGCTTGTTTTCAACCAATTGCTAAGTTTTCATCCAATTTGCTTTAGTATGCACAATACGAACTTTAGATGTGCCCGTTTTATTTAAATAAAGTATTAGACTTCATTGTAGACTTGTTTGCCATATGGGAAGCAGAAATGAGATACAAATGCAAAATATTCACCCCAAATATGATTAAGGAAGATAATTAAGGTAGAGCAGGATAAAAATAAATGAATGGGGAAACAAGGATGAGGAGTCATCGACTGACTGAAATAGCAAACTTCCTAGGATACTGCATAGGCAAAGTTTTAGAAATATTTTAATGG
Source organism: Tinamus guttatus (assembly GCF_059628265.1). Lineage (NCBI taxonomy): Eukaryota > Metazoa > Chordata > Aves > Tinamiformes > Tinamidae > Tinamus > Tinamus guttatus. The sequence continues at coordinate 13,866,241 of NW_028288774.1, read as the reverse complement.
ACAAATGTAGGGAGAGATTAAAACAAACAAACAAACAACCAGTAGTGAGTTGGGTACAGAGCTTCTAAATTCCTTTGACTTGGACCTTGTTGTCCATTTGACATTTAATTTCCATGGATATCAAGTACTAACAAATCATAGCATTCCAGTTTCATAGTCATTACATACAGATCCAAACACAAACTACAGAACTGCATATAGCCAGAACCTTAAAGAAGATTTTTTTTTTTAAATAGGCTTTAAAACAAAACCACACAGCTTGTCAGGCTTGAAGCCTGACTGCTCTACTAAACAGCAGTCTTCAGTTTCACATAAGCTCAGGACCTTAGCTTTATTTTAACTTACCCAACAGTTCTGCAATTCCTGAATGAATTTCAGGTGCATGGCTTAACAGTGGCTCCTTTTTCTGGCCATAGTATCTACCAATATTTTCAAACAGCAGTAGTTTCCATGCATCTGCTTTATCTGGCTGATCAGGCAAGTTCCTGCTAATATCAACTACCATATGATCTGGAAGATATTCTAGGCAATCTATTGCTGCAGAGAGCCACTCATCTGTTCTAGAAGACAAAATGGTTTCAGTTTTTAGCATTACATATTCATCATTTTAATTCAGTTGCATTCTGTTTGGCACAAAGCATCTCTACTCATTTTTCAGTGTGAAAGCTGGACAGGCAAGTGCTTAAATACCTTAGGAATTGTTCCCAGAGGAGACAAAAAAAAAATCCTGTCCCACTCATATCACAGTTATATAGTTCTTAGCTGTGTATTTAGTCAGGATGAATAATTAGTATTCTTCCTAGCTAAACAGTCACAAGCAGTTGAACCTAAACTTAGTGATGTCCTCTACTGTTACAGACAAGGACAAAAATCATGGCTAGATAAACAGAAACCTGAGCCTTGATCTGATTCAGACTGGTAAGTTTTTCAGTCTGTGCTTTTAACTGCATTTATACAGTTTCAAGCTCAACTTTCTCTTACTTCCTACATTAAGAAACAAAGCAAGAAGCAAAACTGTAGGCCCACAGGTAATTGTTTGGAAAGCTTGAAGATAAGCAAAATATTCTATTCTTCCATTAATACAGTAAACAATAGTCATCCCTTTGAACACTATCTGTGCCTTCAAAAGCTCTTCCAAAGTTCAGCAGAAATTGTCTCAGCTATTTTATATCTAGCACTTAGTAATTGCAATGTACTAGTTCCAGTCAAGTCTAACAGATATGGAGATATGTGCCCGTGTGTCCTTTATACAGTACTAGAGGCTAGGAACAGTTGTTCTACACCAAAGTTAATTATGCTTTATTTTTAGCTTTGAAATCCTTCTACTCCAAGTTGAATATTAAATACTCACTGTGAGTCACTGAAAGCCTTTAGAATCTCTCTGTCCAAGTAGTTACTCGTGATGATATACCCAGCTCCCTTCTTTGGCTGTGGAAGCTGAGGTTTGCTCTCTCGGTGCTCAAGTAAAGAGTCAAGGAGTGGAAGGTCCACGAGCTGCAGCAGACGAGCAATTGTTTGTTCTTGCCATACTTCATTAATGACTGGGAACAGAAGAATACACAAAGCATACAGATTTGGCAAGTGCAGGAAAGCTAAACAAAAATAAAGCCAGAAAACCCCACGCAACTGCTTCCTCCCACTAATCCTAGACCAACAGTTTTATTCTTCCCAAAACAAAGATTTACAGTAACAGAAAGCATGTTCCTTATCAATATTAAGTGGATTATATCACAGCAGAAGAAAAGAGTCAGCCACTTGTTTATCTAAATATAAGTGTATGAGAATGCTTTTGGATAAATCTCAAGTGCCTTACATTCTTTGTTTCCTAATTAGGAAGCAATCCAGATAAGGATTCAATGTCACTTTTTTTTTTTCTCTCCTTTCAATCTCTTATCATAACTCCTACAACTAAAAACTATAGAAACTCCTGAGAGTTTCCATAGCATGCATTATCACTTTTGTAAAGGGAAAAAACATTCTAAAATAGTTTAGTTAGAAAGGACATTAACCATCAGGAAGAACTTTTGGGCCCTTAAATACACAGCACTGAAGGAGGTGAGAAGGGAAGAGTTTTAGCCAGCAGCAACTTACTAGCCATTATTGAGGGTGAATGCACCTCAATTAATTGAACATTATAAAGAATTTTCCTAGCTCGACTTGAAATCTGTAGCAACTGTGTGTTTTTTTTACTTAGATTTCAACCCCAATTATACTGAATAGACTGAACCTATTAAGCTAAAAAGCAGGCTTGCAAAAATATTGTTTGGCTTTCTTATGACACGGCATTCAAAACAAAAATACTGGTGTCAGACTGACTTGATCTCAGATCTGACAATCAATCATAAGTCCTCCTATGCCTAGTAACATCCAGTTATGTTACTTTTCTTCATACACAAAAGCATTATTTGGCTTACCTCGACGGGACAGACTTTCCGAGATGTTTACTTGAGGAGTATTTGCAGGCTTTAGACTCAAGTTTTTCCAGAGATCCTCCAAGCTTTCTGGTTTGACAGGAGTAGGGTTAAACATTGTCTTCTCATATCTGAAATAAAAACAAATAAAAGAAAGCAAACATTCAACATCAGAGCTCAGGTCTTAAAAGAAGATGCTGGAGAAGTTGTAATAGTTGGAGTTAATTCCAGGGTCCTATTCCCTCTGGTCCTACAGCAGTTTGCAATAGTATAACAACACAGGAGACAGCTATCTAGTGCACATGAAGACACAGCTGAAAAGGCTTGAGGGTGGGAGTGCTAAATTTGAAGCATAGTCAAGCAAAGATGATGAAATAAGTCTTCTTATCTCTTCCTTCCCTTAGCGATTGGATACTACTGAATGGATTAATGGCTTCTGCAGACTTAGATCTGCAGTGACTAAGGGCAGTGACTAAAGGTATCTCCATTTCACTAGCCTACTTAAAGCACTTGAGCACCATTTGGTTATATTAGTATAGAGCCTAATGGATAGGCAGCATCTCAGTTCCCACACACACAGAAAGCACTCCAATAATAGACACAGAAATGAGTAACCATGCAGGCTTACCGGGTCCTAGAAGTACACTGTCCCCTTTATCTCCCTCCACCCTCCGTAAAAATACAGAGTTTTTCTACTGTAAAACATCTTTTACCTTCCATTAAGGACTAACCTTTGGGGTGTACACTGCTGATAATCTTTATCGAGATCCATTGGGTTTGAGACATTTGTGAACCGGTAGAGACTACTGCTACTATCTTCAAATACAGATCGCTTGTCTTTTCCAAAGACTCTAGTGGAAACAGCCTCAAACACCTTGTAGTCCATCAGCGCTTGACACACTCGCACTATTTTTGCACGAGAAATATCCACATCCCCAAAATATTTGTTCTGTAGAAGATGAGCAAAGACAACATCCACGGCATCTGAGCCGATGAAACAGTCATGGTAGCACTTTAGGTTTTGTCGACGCTTTTTCACTTCCACTTGAGTTTGAAGTGCACTGATAATGCTGCTCCAGACATAAGTTGCTCCAAACGGCTTCTGCGCCAAGCTAAACCCTAAGGATACAAGGATGGGGAAAGCAAGAAGACTGAACTCGTGCTGCAATTAGAAGACAAACTGCCACTAGCTCTCATGAAACATTCAAGGAGTTAAAACCTTTGCAAGTTCTAATTTGGTCTGGTTTTAGCCAACATCTAATGCAGAGAAATCACTGCTCATATTAACACTTCAAGTCTGTCTGTATTGCACCACTGCATCTCACTCTGTTGGTGACTCCCAACCCATTATCTTGAGGCTTTTATGATTAAAAAGTTTTTACTTCCCCCTGTCTAACCATCCTGTCACTTTGTTGTACCATTCTTTTAGTTACTCCTTCGCTATTTAAAGGCCAACTAGATCCACCTGCAATGCTCTAGCTTACCAACAACACGATACAGTTAGGGGGTGGTGAGAAAGGGAAAAGGGATAAAAAAGACAGGTCAGAAAAGCAGCAAGAAGGTGTGTGCACATAAGCTGCTGAGTACTAGTGCTTAGCAGATCACACTCAATATCATAAGTTTTCTTAAGACGTAGTTTACCAGGCACACATTCCATAGTGCGGCTTTCTAGCTGCACAAATCTAATCAAGACACAAGCTCTGTGTACTCAGTACTACTTCCTCGAGCCTGCCAGCCTTCCCTCCCCAGTAAAGCCACTGGGCTATTACTCATTTACCAACCTGGAGTTAAGAATAGCATGCTTGCAACCAATTATGAGAGGCTAGCATTAAAACACAAATATCTCAGCAAGTAAGTAACTGGAAATCAGACGAAGCTTAAGAGATTAAAAACAAGAAAAACTGAAGAAAAGAGAAATCAAATGCTGAAGAAAAAAATATGGACTCATAAATTGGCAGCATTCCCACAGAAAGACATCTGGGGTTATGACAGACTTCAAACCAAATGAATTGACAGTGCATTGCAGTGTTTTAAAAAAAAATGCATCTCATTGTGGAACATATTACCATGAACATTTTGCACAAAGATGCAGGAGACAATTTATCTGTTCTGTTCAGTCTGAAGAGGCGTTAGCTAGAGAAATGCATTCCAGTTTGAGGCACCAGAGTTTCCAGCTGGTCTCCATCTACCAGAATGTCCAGAAATTAGCAGGTTGGGAGGAAAGGAGAAAGAGATTAAGAAAAGCAGGGACTAATAACCTCTGTATGCACTATCATTATTATAAGGAGCACCTGTTACCTGCAGACCCATTACCAAGCAGACACAGCTTTGTGAAGGCTGAGGTTAGAAAGACTTAAGATAAGAAGGCAAGCATTGGAACAGAGAAGGCAGAGGTGTCCTTGTCCTGGAATCTCCATTTTCCAAAGCTGCAGAAGGACGAGTCAGACACAGGAGCAGAGCACCTAAATGTTGACGCTGCCTGAAAGGGGGCAGAAGTGCCAAGACAGCACAGCCCCAAGCTGTGGTGCCGAGCAGCATGCTAGGAGGGGAGGGAAGAGAAGAAAGAAAGGAAAAATAAAACTCCCTGAACGTCAGCTCCGGTTTCCATCGCTCTCGCCCTCACCTTTAGACAGGGAAGCGGCACTGAGCGCGTCTCCAGGCTGTCCCAAGTCCAAGCGCCCGCGGGGCACAGGAGCGGGACTCGCCCTCCCCCAGAGCTTGGCGCTCCCCTGCTTTCTCCGCTCACTTTCGGCCACAACCGCGTCAGCCCCACCGCGACCCCGCGCGCTAACGAAGCGGCGCCAGCACAGCGGCCGTTAACGGACGGCGGGGCAACGGCTCCAACCCCAGTCCCCGGCGCGGAGCAGTCGCGACCCAGCCAGGGACTGCCCGGGCCCACACCCAGGCCCAGGCCCAGGCCCAGGCCCAGGCCCCGTCCCGCCCCTGCCCCGTACCCGGCGGCCGCTCGGCGGGGCTGCAGACGGCGCGGAGGTCCAAAGCAGCCGCCTTCTCCCGCACAGAGGCCATGGAGGACGGCGAGAGCGGCACTGCCGCCCGCCCGCCGCCGCCGCGAGGTAACCCGCCGGGGGGCGGGGCGCCGCCGCCGCCGCGCGCCCCCATTGGCTGCGCCCGGGCCGCGGGGCGGGGCGCGCGCCGCAGCCGTTGAGCGGGCGGCAACGCCCTCCAACCGCCGTCCCGGGCGGCGAGGCCGCGGAAAGGCGCGAGGTAAAACACATATAGCGCTTACGGGAACAACAGCACGAGCGGCGCTGCGAGGACCTTCCTGTCGGCGCATTTGCTACGCATGGAACTCTTAAGCCTACAGGAAAAGGAATCTACTTCAGCTATGGCCAAGGCCCAGCCTTTGGAAATCTGATACTGCTTTTCAGCAGGCAGAAGGGAAAAGTGGAGATGTCTATCTTGGGGACAAAGCTGGAGGGAAAGTATAACAGAAGATGGTTCTGCTGTTCTCATAGGTGCCTGACTCTTTGGACCGTTGCCATTAAGGCATTAGATACACCATTAAAAATATATAACACATGGATTGGTGTGGATTGCCATGATACATTATTTTCTTACTCCCTGTTTTCTAAGAGCTTGAAGTTGCAGCTAGCTACTTCCAAAATACTTAGACAAAATTAACTGCAAGTCAGTACATGCCTAAATTCATTTTGATTTTTAAATAAATGATTTCTGCATAGTTGTTGCAAAGCAGCAAGGTATTCACTCATGCTGCAACGGTTCACTGTAATGTTGAGACAACATCGAACCACCAGCAGTTTCAGAAGGTGGTGGTGAGAACACTGCCTCTTGTATCAGAGGACCTGTCAAAACCGTGTTTGCAGGAAACAGAGCCAGCAAGCGCTAGCACCCAGCTAGCTGCAAATGCAGGGGTTATCAACTTTCTGTATGTTGTTACTGAGTGAGTGGCACGCCACGGTAGGCTTTTGTGTCTTTGCCTGTTTCACCAACAGTGACCACAACACACCCGTTTATCTGTCTGCTCCGACAGGCAAAAGACATGGATACACAGACAACAGCTCGTGGCTCGCCTGCCAGCTGCTGTCCCAACAGCAGCTCATGTCAAAGGACACTACAAAAAGCTAGATGCTGTTCAACAGTTCTTACATTAATTTAAAATGTTTTGCTAAAGAATTATAGAATCACAGAATGCTTGAGGTTGGAAGGGACCTCTAGAGATCATCTAGTCCAACCCCCCTGCACACGCAGGGTCACCTAGAGCACGTGGCACAGGACTGCGTCCAAGCGGGTTTTGAGGATCTCCCGAGAAGGAGACTCCACAACCTCTCTGGGCAGCCTGTTCCAGTGCTCTGTCACCCTCACTGTTAAGTATTTTTTCCTTAAGTTCCTGTGGAACTTTTGATGCTTCAGTTTGTGGCCGTATCCCCTAGTTCTGTCGGTGGCCACCACTGAAAAGAGGCCAGCACCATCCTCCTCACTGCCTTCCTTGAGGTACTTATAGACACTGATCAGGTCTCTCAGCCTTCTCTTCTCAGGCTGAACAGGCCCAGCTCTTTCAGTCTTTCCTCACACAGCGTAAAGCACAGACATAAGCACCTAGATACAGTCTGAATTGCATGAAATGCTTCTACACAGTCACCAGACAGAATGGGCGCTCACCGGGACAGTTTCTAGCTCATGGTTCCTTTGACTGCAGTGGAGAGACCTCAGAGCAAGTACAACTGTGCTGCTGTGTTGGCATTACCTTCCACAGCATTTTCCTCAAATGAGCCTTCATGAAGCTGAACACGGGATGCACAAGAGAAAAAGCCACATACATGATTAGCATCACTTGTACTCAAGTCGCCAGGACCAACTTCGCAGCATCCATATGCACGTGGAGCAGTATCTTGTGCCAAAAGCTGTTCCACTGAAAGAACACAGGACTGCATACAGGTGCAGGTGCTGCATAAAGTAAATACATCAAAAAGCTGGTGCACAGAGTATGGCAACAGCATAATTAAGGGAAGTTTGATTATATGTAAAGCATTACTGTTTGCTCTGAATCTAATAAAAGGATGTAAAGTTGCACACACACAGAAGTGTGATGTAGTGCCTAAAACTAATTTTAACAAGTTGTGCGGTTGCGTCCTAATTTGCATAGTGTAACTTTTACTGTAAGGAATATCAAAATAAATGTCTATTTTGATTTGATTTCACGTCATCTAGAAATCATATCCTCCTATCGACTACAACAGGATCAAGAGATTCTCAATAATTTCCCAACTCAAGACACACAGAAATTTTTGGAAACTTATGTAAGAAACCTAGAGTTTAAAAAGAGGCAGAAGCAGGGTATTCAAAAGACACAATTTCAGGCATGTCTTTACTGATCAAGATATGAATAAATTAGTCATGTCAATTAAGTGTTTGCTTGAGCATCAAGATGATAAAGAATAGAGTGAACTGTCACCTATATTCAGGTTTTCTTTGATTATGGGGTTGCAGAAGGCAAAACCGAAACTCCTGTCACGAAGTGAAAAATTGAGGAATACCTTTGTGTTAAGTTCTGGCTAGCTTTTTCCATAAGGAGCATGGAAGCTGGGCAGCCACCCAGTATTTGGATGAGAGAGAACCTGCAATTCCAGGCATTTGTGGGCACAAATGACAGAGATACAAATGAACACCAGACTCACTGAGTGAAAAATGACCAACTCCTCTTTCAATATCATTATTTAGGAGACAAAAGTTGAGGAAGTACTGCCTAAAATATGGAGGCATATGCATGGAAAATACAGGGTTCTTTCAAAATCCAAGACTGATTAGCAATTTGTTAAATAGTGTTCTGCATTCTCCACAAAAAAATATATATTTCTTTACATTCCAGTATTTTAGGAAAACATAAAAGAAACTGAACCCAGGAGTAAAATATTCTAGAAGAAAAACATTGAATTTGCATTATGTTTTTCACATTTGTAAGTGCCAAAAATTAGGAAAAGGTTTGAATTCTCAGTGAACACTAGCAGACCATGATATAAATAGCCCTTTTTTTGCAGAACACTTCTTTTTTTTTAAGAAAAAATAAATTCTGATTCCACTTTTCTGAAGTATTAACAGATGGTGCTCTTCAAATGTTAATCTTAAATCTCATACACAAATATCAGATTACAGAAGGCTCTTTCCTATACCAGATTTCTTTAGATTTCAAATGTCTTCCCGCAACAATATAATCTTCAAAGACTTAAGTGTAGTCAGAGCTTAGATTTAAATTAAATATATATAATATTTTATTGTCATAATCACAAGAATTTACTGGACCCAGTCTTTATGGCTTTGTTTCTGAAAAGCCATAGCAAATAATACTTACCATAAAAATTCAAAAAAGTATTCCAGATATTTAGAACAGTTAGTCTTTTGTACTTTTTACTTAAATATCAACAATGCCTGTATTCATTGCAGTGCTGAAGCTGATGAGAAGAGTACATTTTGAAGAGTAACCCTTAAAATGTTGCTCCATTCCATTCACAAGTGATCAGGCAAATTAAACTTCAACATACACTACACTCGCACGTAAAGGTACTGACTTAAACAAAACAAAACAAACAAAAAACAAAACAAACAACAAAATCCCCCGGGAGTTTCATTTACAGGAAACAAAACCCTACCATTTAATTGCATGAAGACATAAAACACTGTGTTGATTTTTCATGTTAGAACTGTCCTACAAAAATCAGAAAACTTTATCTCCCGCTTTTATTAATCTCAAATTCTAAAAATGAGAGCTATTCATATGATATTGGATGGCAAAAGACTTTGATACGTTAGAAATACGAAGGAAGTGGAAAGAACTCGCAGAGCAACTGTCTTAGTAAGATGTTGTGCTATTTGTACTAAAGAGCGTGAGAGGTTTGCCTGGGGCAGAGCTCCATGGGTTACAGAAGATGAACACTCTCCCTTGGGGTGCAGAGCAAGTTGTTCACATTACTGCTCAGTCCCCATATCCTATCTGCATCTAGGACAAAAAAAAAAAAATAGCAGTAGTAGGTGGGTCACGATGATGCCATCCTGCAACATTTAGCCCACAAGTCCAACAATACTTGAGACAAGCCACTCGCAGTTGCACAGCTTCAGCAAGAATAAGATTTACTCCCCGAGTGCAGACTTCAAGATTTCGTAACGACACGAAGCCCGTCAGAATTCCACCCCTGCATTCCTGCAGAGACTGGGACAAACAACAAGCTGGCGAGACGGAAGCCTCTGGGTGAGCGCATGTTTGAATGAACAAAGCAGGCACTGTTGAGGAGGGAGATCCTTCCGTCCCTGGCCAGAATACCAATGCGGGTGCACAGCAAAGCAGAGCAGGAGAAGGCAGGCGACCAGCCGGGCGCGCGCTGACCTCCGGCGGGACACGGCTTCGCCCGGAGACGGTGCCAGCACAGGGGCTGGCACGGGAGCAGACCAAAGCCGGAGTTACTTGCCTTGGCTCACTTCAAGGAAGTGCACAGGGCACCAAGGCTACTAGCAACATGACGCACAACACAGACCGGCCTCCGCAGCTCTACTAGGACATTTTAATAAGCTAAACTGGTAAGGAATTTGGTCTTAAATGCTAAGAAGACATTTAAGATATGCATATATTTTAAGCAGAGCTTGACCACAGCGTGCCCAGGATAGTGTGGTCCCAACAACCCTGTTTGGATAAAGACTCCTTGCCCAGCAGTACCGGCTCACTATGATCCCCACGCCAGAAACCGGCTCAACTAGAAGGAGCACTCACAGGGCTCAACTACAAACAAGTAGTTGACATTTAAGAACTTGCCATCTAGCCACCTACCAGTCAGGCACTTAGCCTTTTCCAGGGAGCTGTGGTAGCTGATAAACTGTATTCCTGTGTATTGCAGGACAAAAACACGGGCACTGACTGAAGTCACTGCTAGCGCGGTTCTAAAGCAAGCTCCAAGGAGCCGGGCAGAGCGCCGACGGTAGCGGGCCGCGGGAGCAGGAGCAGCAGCAATTTCGAGCCGATGCTGCTAAGCGGGAACTCGTGCTCATCCCCGGGACAGGTTTCGTGGCCCTGATCCCCAAGCAAGGAGCTACCAGCAGCACAAGGTCAACAGGATGGAAACAGCAGAGAGACAAGGGGAAAAAAATACAAAAAATCTAAGCCGATTTGCTGAGCATAGGTGAATTCTTGATTTTGACCATCTGTTCTTACAACCCACCAGTTACGTTGTTGTTATTCCATATAATACTACATTGAATTTTAGCTCCTTTCTTCAATTATGCTGTTCACATTCTGTTGTGGCAGCAAAGACGTGTAAGAATAACGCACAGACTAATCACACTAAAAGCCACCAGTTAGGAAGAAGAGGGCAGCCAAACAAGATAAATATATTGACTGTATATTGCCTGGAAGTTTTACAGTTTAACTGGTATCTATCATTAGCATCATTACTTTCATATTTCCGTTTTACTCTTATGCTCAAAAATGTGCATTTTCTTGAATGCTATGCTTTTAATTGCCATTTCCATGCACGCTAACCATATACACATTCATCTATGTTGAAGTGTAAGACTTGAATGCACTGGTTAAAATGCTAGCAACCTATTTCCCAATAAATCTCCTTAACTAGGTCAAAGTCCTAGTTTGCACAGTGCTGTGGAATCTTTTTGTTTATTGGAGATGTTCAAACTCTACAGACAGAGAAGTCAATTCATTTTTTTTTCCTAACCCTTCACATGGATGTCTGAAGTAACGTGAAACTGCTAACCTTTTGAGAATATATCTGCATTTGCAAGAATAAGAAAACTCCATCGGATTTATAATATAAATATTTCTTGAAAGGGCTTTTGTTCATCTCACACTTCTTGTTGAAGTGCTGACTATACAATAGAAGACGGACACAGAGCCCAGGAAAACACGCACTTGAAAACAGCTTACTACAGGAGGCAGTGAAAAACCACTGCTTCCATGCAGGCACATACAGGCATCTGGGCCTTTCAAGACTGGAAATAAAACCCCTCTTCTGAGAGCAAAACGGGAGGCAGAATAAGATTACATTGAATTTATCTTCTCGCAAAGCTCACTGTGTGTGTCAAAATCCAAATCACACTCTGGTGGCGCCCTCAACTACGAATGTGCCACTGGATCACGTTGCTAATTTGCCATCACTTTTCAGTCTCTTTTACTATACATTGTATGTCTCACAAAACTATTTCATAATTGGGACCACTCCTACCACCTCCCCCGATATTCTAAAAATATGTATTTATCTTCTTGCTGAGATTCCTCTTATACTGGTCTTCATACACATATGAGCAGTCCTACCTCATTCTGGATCTGTTTTTCTTCAAATGAAGGGCCTTAACTGCTCCTCATTCCTATCTGGGTGGCACTGCTGCTATTACTGCTTCCCTCTAGCCCTTGGCATGGTGGCTGGTACAAATGGATCCTTTTGCCTACTTTTTCCCTGCAGGTAAGAGAATTTCAGGAGGTGCTTTAATGGGGATTAAGGAAAACCTAGGCAAAGCAATACTTTTTTTTTTTTTTTTTTTTTTAAACTTAAATACAAAATAGTCCAGTAAAACTTTTAAGAGCAGAAAAGCTGTATCGAAGAAAAATGACATATGGGTCACTCCTGTAGAAGCTGTTTGCCATTTTCCCTGACTCACCTTTTCCTTCCTCTTCTTTACATATACCTCATTCTTTGTAGTCACCATTGTCCTTTTTACAAGGGATTAAATTCTAAAAAGTTTTAAGAAAGTTTCCTGTTCTTTAATTCTCTGGAAATGAAACAAAGATTTGTTAGGTTTCTACCAGAGAGGCAAATATCTATGCAGAATAAATTACTTTGACTTTGTAAATTTACTTGCTATTGGAGCTGTTCATTTCCTTTAGGAGGCTGTATAATTTTGGCTTCTTCCATCTTACCCTCAGTTTAAGAAGTAAAAAACCTTCCTAAATTATAACTCAAATCAAAATGCATAATTAAAGGTTCAGCTTCCACATTGCAATGGGAAGATAACAATAACTCCATGGGCAAATGGCTAATTTTCTTATTCATCTTGTTTTGTGAAACATCTCTTATTCATTATAAAAATTCATTACAAAAATTACAAAAATTCTGTAGATTCACCTTTTTCTGCAAGGAAGTGGCTCAAAAAAGGGCCAATAATCCTATGGCTAATATGCAAAGAAACCAATGTGGGATTTCAGCCCCCTGTGCGGAGAAACAGAACTCATAAGAAAATATCTGGAGTAGTTTATTGCAATTGAAAACCCCTCCACCCTTTAGCACCATTTTCCCCATAGATACATAGGGATATTCTACTTAGAGAACAAAGAGAAAAAAGTAAACAGTGTATGAAAACACACTTGAATCCCAGAAGAATACAGCCTGTCATTTAACACAGTTGTTTGGCTCCTCATTTGTCATATTGATTTAAGAAATAGCATATACATAGTATAACAGGGTTCAAGAACATTGAGAACCATACCAAAAAAAAAATCAGATAAACACATGTTCCTGAATTCATACAATATAATGAGAAAGAATTAGAACTGTATTTCACCATATTGAAAGATGAGAAAACACTGCTTAAAAAGCATTTTTTTCCAATAGTCTAGCTTTTCAAGTTGAATATTTTAATAATAAATCACTGAGCATTATAGTGTTTTTGTTTAAAAAGTGTTTTCACTTTAATGGGTTTAGTTAATAACATCACGAATGGTACAAAACTTGTCCTTTTTCACATTTCCATACATTGTGTAACGGACCATCTGAAAATCTGGACTAAGAATGCATAAAGTGTCTCTTATTAGCCCTAGCTCATTTTTTGCCATATGTAGAGGAGATACGCAGAAAACATGCATTTGTTAACGGCGACATGTTAACCTTAGCTTAAACAATAAGATATGGCAGAACGTGCATTATGTAACGCACGGGTATGTAACAGGGTAAGAGAAACCAAATGTCAAGTGTTGACAACAAAATAAGAAATGACTGATGACACATTGACATTTCACGACCATAGTTTTAGCTTTTATGTTTTAAAATTGTTTTAAATAGTAGTAAATATTTAAATAATATTTAAAATATATTTCCCCCTATGGAAAGCATTTACTTGGAAGACAGCTTGTAAGATTTGCTTTTTTAAAAAGTAGTATTCCATTTAGACAATATATGAATAAGATATATGTCACAGAACTTTAGAGACCCTAAATTTCTCAGCCATTTTCAGAGACGGTTTTTAAATCCAATTTTGTCTGTTTTCTAGCAAAACTTTGGAAATAGCATCTCAAAGAAAACCTGCCCTTAAGAGAAATACTGTATTTCAATAAAAACAAACCTGATGCAAGTATGGATGCCATATTTAAGGAACAGATGGTGGAATTAAAAACCAAATAATTCATCATGCAGTTAGTTTCATTAATTCCTAATCTGCTAATTCATAGTCTACGGAGAGTTTTGTTCCTTCCTAGTGCATCTTCTCTTGCAGTCAAATGAGTGCTCAATTTCCACGGTCAGCGGATGTTAAGGGATGAAGACCTCACTGTTACTTCAATAAAGAAAGAAGATTGAGGTGTGGGTGCAGAAATAATTATCTAAAATGCAACAAAACAAAGTAAAATATTTGTGTGAAAACTAATTTGTACACTGATTTTTTTCCTAAGTTTGCTTCAGTATAAATATCCTCTTCAACCCCACTAACAATGCTTTACTTTGCTTTATGATCCTTCACATACTTGAGAGTTCCATTTTTACTCCATTCTCATGTGGTAACTAGTAATCCGGCCACAGCGCTGCAGCCCAAGACGAAGACAGAAGTTCCCTTACAGGAATCTTTAGTAGGCTGGGGACTCATTCAAGACAGCTTTTTCCTATCTTTTATAGGCACAGTGCTTCGTTCACTGGCTTTGGGAATAAAAGAAACAAAGTAAGCCAGGTGGCCTCTATGGCAGTGCAGAGCATCCTGGCCATTCTTTTTTTTTCTTCTGCTCATTAAATCTGGTTGTTTCTTAAATCACCTGCTTTTTAATAATAACCAACTACTCCAAAAGCTTCTAATTTCTTTTTCAGTATATGCGGGCTTGGATTAAAACAACTGGCTTCCGAAGGCTACTTCTAGATTAAGAAGTCCACAGGAAGCACGTAGCAGTGGCATATAAATCATTCCATAAGCACAGAAACGTCTCTCCGTGAGTGACTCACAGTCATATTAGAAAGGGAGACACCAAGTCTTGTAAGTTCCGTACGTACAATCAAAGAGCCAACTTTTTTGCTCCCTCAGCCTGCATCTAACCACTTTCAAAGCCACCGATCAGGAGCTGCATGGCAGGGTAACGTGATACCCCCTCTCACGAGCCCCGAGAGCCGCTGCCGCCGCGGGCACCGGGCCCAGGCCTGCTACGCCTCTGCTACGCGCAGCCACGTTGCGATGGTCCTACCGCAGCACTCCCGCTGCTGGCAACGTCAGCGCTTGCGGCCGCTGCGTAAAACTTAGCTCCTACCCGGCTTAACGCAGAAGGACCAAAACGGCAACTCTCCCACCCTGTATCTACCTTGCTTGTTCCTGTTAAAATTAATTAGCTTCGTGACTGTACAACAGTCTGCGCAGTCTTCCTAAATCAAAACCCATTCGCTCCCCTTGATTATTGCAGACATAGCAGTAGCACGGATAGGGAGCTCCCTTTTTACAGCAAAAAGGCTATCAAGAGGCTTCTAAAAAGGCAGGGGCACATACCCATTTCCATTCTTGACTCAGTCTGTTCACTGTAGTCTGCATACAGATTTTAAAGGAGAATTATTGCTTTTAAAAGACGAAAACCTTTGGAAATATGGTAAACATCCTACAAGGTTCTAAAACTAATCAGCTAAAATTCCGTATATACTTTAAATTTCAAACCTCTATTTTATTACTGAAGATCAAATCATTTCATTTTCACATCTATTCATTAAACATTTCAAAGTTCTACAGTCTAATGAATATTTAACATCTAAATACAATCAAAACAGAAAATGGGGAAATAGGTCACATGGCAATGAATATTATTTCATTTGGCCAATGAATAGTGAACCCTGCTTTCTTGGCTGAAATTAAGGCACTAAGTGGCAGTGAAAGGATAAAGGATTTTTTTTCTACATTATCTGAAGAACAACAGGCCTATATTTTTTAGGACCCCAGTAGATCACGTCTCCATCCTGAATGACTCGTAAGGCATTCTGCTGGCAAATTTAAAGAAAATGTTCTCCTGATTAGAGCCCATTACATTCATTGTCTAAGTGTGACTAGTGGCAATACTAACTGTTAACAAACTGGAGGGAAAAAAATAGCTACAAACAGATGTTTGAAGACTTGAAAGGCACCAAGAAGAGAACAGCTCTGCGACTGCCAGCTCTACAAACAACTATGAAAGCTGTGTTTAACACTGCATATAGTCTATTCAATCATCAATCTTTGTTGACGAAGATAAAAGTGTAGTAGTACCTCATTTAAAACTCTCAGTTAATCAAGTGCTAGTTTAGTAAGAAATTTATTTTCACATATTGGAAAATAACTGCAGTGTCTAACACAACTACACTTAAAGCAAAACTAGTCTAGAATGCATTATTCTGGTTAACACTGAAGCAAACCTGTATAAACAAAAGGGTTACCTCAAGATATATAGTTTACAATATGAAATCAACATATAAATGAATAGGATTTACTGAAAACAATGGAAAGTGTATTACAAAGATACATGAAACAATTTTAACCACAATATTTCCTCTGTGAAAAATACAACTATTAGTGAGATAAAATGTACAATTGAATTCTTTTTTTTTCCAAAAGAAAAAAAAAACAGTATAAAGGAAAATATTTTTTTTTCTTCAAAACAGGGAAAATAGTTAAGGTCATTGTCTTTCATTACAATATACTTTGACACAAAAAGCAGTCATAGGATTGCACCAACTCCATGTTCAGTCTTCTGAACATGACAATAGTAAAAGGAGTCCATAAAGCATAATGACATTACTGTTTTTTCTTTTGTTTTGTGTTTTAATGATGGCATTATATGTATGCAGGAACTGGTCACTCCGACTTTGTTCACAAAATGTACAATACTCTAAATTTGGTGGCGAGATATACGTGAGAATTAGTTCACCCCAACGCTGACTTTTTCCTGTTGCTTAGTCAAAGATGGAAAAAATCTGTAGTGTTTTAAGTGTTATCTTTTTAGCAATAAAGAAAAAGGTATACGTAGTGCATGCTTTATCTTTTGTCAAAAACATTTCTGAAAATAAAACTAAGTTATCCAATAGTTTATAAAATAGAAAATAATTCTTCTGGTTAAAAATGTGGTTAGGTTTACGTTTAGTTCCATCTCCAAAGGACTGATTTCCTTGGCAGCATCACTTTTCCTTAGCAAGAGCCAAGGCACAAAGTTCCAGAAAGAGAAATAAAAATGCCTATGAACAAGAATGCAGTCTGGCATTGTAAAAGAAATCAGAGCCTTTCTCTGAGCTTTCTGTTCCCTCAGGTTAGTGCCGTAGAAAAATGTGAGATTTGGGATACATTTTTGTTATGAGCATTTCTGCTGGACACGATTCAAAAGTTCACCAAACTTTTCAAAAAGATCCTCCACCCATTTCATATTTTTCATGCACAGCTGCACAATCTCTTCCTGTCCTAGATCGGCACTCTTTTTCTGAACAGAAGAAATCTATTTAAAAAAGAGAAGAGACACACATGCATATAGATATGCAGGTTAGACTGCCAGCATTTCAGAATTTTTGTTTTTATAATATTTTGCAGTTAAATACCACCCTTCTTTGAAGAAAGCCTATAAGCTCAAAAACTAAACAAATGGCATTTCTTAGCAGTGGTTCTTGCCAGAGCTCCACTCGCACGTTTTTGTTACCTAGAATATTTTGAACAAACAAAAACATAAAGGAGTCACCATTCTAAGACACAGTAGATTATAGAGCTGAGCAGTTACAGAAACAAATGCAGTTTATTTAGTTTATTTTGGATAACACTGAAGAATGCTTGCCTACCAACTGATTCCTCATGACGCGTTTCCTACACAAAATCCCCAAGCCCCATACCTGAATGTTCTGGGCAGCAGTGACCCTCAAGGACACATCCATGCTCAGCATGCCCTCTTGTTTGCCATGAAGAATTAACTAAAATACATGGAGGCCTCATTTGCCAAAAAGAAAAGAACACTCCCTCCATTGGGGCTCAATATCCTCAGTGAATTCCCTTAATGCACATAAAATTATCTCAAAGACAGCAATACTTACCTCCTCTTTACATGTCAGATATATGTGATATTTGTAATGATGGAGTGAGTGATACAAAGAATATAACTGTATTTTTTCTGGATCTACGGTAAATTCCTGCAAAAAGAAGAGTAATTTTTACATTCATGCATGTGTTCTTCCAAGAAACAGACTCCTCCTCCTTTCTATGCTAAGGACAAACTGCTGCTCCATCTTCCTGCAAAGGCCACAAAATAACTCCTGAATAAATATCCAGGAGAGGACAGCATTTTGCTCTATATGTATTAACAGAAGAGTTGTAGTTCAAAAACTGAAATAGAGAATAACTGCAGATTTTTTTTTCTCCCTGCTCAAATACGGTATCTACGTTTCACAAATAAGTTTAAGTAATGATTTAACATACTGTTTTCAATGTTGCTTTTAACATCTAGTTACAATAAAAATTCAACAAAACTGGTTCAACAAAAATGTTACATTTTGGTAAAACTGTATTTTGATAACATAGATTAAATACTGTTTTATACAAGTGTTGTTATCAAATTAGAAGTCAGAAAATGGCAGCACTAAACCTTCCAAACACTTACCGGTGCTAACTTAGTGGTTGATTTAGAAGCCCTCAGTGTTTTCTTGTTATAAGCTTTACCATTCATTTTGATCTTAGACACAGACATTCCCCCTGTTTTCGTCTTAGCATCCCGCGTGATTACTGTCAGTTCAGGAAAGTTTTCCAAAGCGTTCTTTAAACAGAGCATATAAAGAGAAAAGATTATGAAAAAATTAATAGCTGTCAGCCACTTTTCCTTGAGAAGTTAAAATACAGCTAATGAAGCAATTTGTTCCTCCATAAAGACCTGATAAAAATCTTTATCCGATACCTATCAGGCAACAATGCACAGTTTGAAAAGCATGACCACCTGGTCTTGGCTGCTATAGTTTTTCAATATGAGAAGATCTTTTTTATTGTATATCTCATGTATGATCCACAATTCCTTCACTAGAGCAAAAAGACAGGCTCCAGTAGGCCATTTTTACCTTTTAAAATCCTTTTTTTTTTTTTTTTTTTTTTGCTTTCTATCCTGTTTCTACTCAAGAGCCTCTACAGTATAATTACTGTGAGATGCCTGGATACTTGATTCTTATTCAGGCATGGGAGCTCTGCCAATTGTTACAGGGGTTGGATGCCGAAATACCTTCATGAGTTATGTCCCAGCTTTTGCTGGGACAAACCATTTTGCTTTTGCAAAATATAAAATAATCACTTCTTATCAGACTCCGAAATAGAAAAGCTTGCACACAGTGAAACAGATGGACAGTTCAAAAAAACACTTTAAAAAAGAACTTTACAAAGTTCATTTTAAGACATGGGGCTGAACTTCATTTTTACCAGTTTCAGTTTCTCATTAAGTAAATCATTTATGTAAATTTGTTGTATAAACATAGCGTTAACAGCTATTTTGAAATATTCTGCTTTGCTATATAAACTGATCCTGAAAAATAATACCTAGTTAAATGAAGTATATAATTTGGTATTATAGTCCAGAATGAAGAAAAAAAGAGAGAATTTAAGAAAATATATTAATGCTACAGTTTAAGGAATTAAGTGTAGACTAATGTGACAATACAGAAAGTTGACTAAATTAATTTTTAATAACCAGTACTTGGATTGCAAATCGTCCTCCATATACATTTTTCTAGGGCTTTATAACCCCCAACCACTTTTCTCTTTATTAAAAAAAACCTTCCAGCTATAAAATTTATTGTGCAATGAGACAAGTTACATACAGTTAACAGTAACCTCAACTGGCTAACCTGTACATGTAAAATAGTCATAGCAGCTGCCTTCAAACTGGAACAGGACTTGAACAGGTTTAAATTATTTATTCTTTCTATCCACTGCAATAGCCTTTGTGACCTCTATTGTGAACTCTAGCTTTGAATATCAGGGGTTTGGCCGCCTCTGCCTTCCTCTGGCGAATTCCTATTAACCAGAACTGTTTACAAGACAGGAGTACTGACCTAAAACAGATAAATTTGAACTGTAATGAGGAAGAAGAATATATTAGTGATTTCCATATCTTAGCACAAAAGACAGAAAAGGGTAATAATTACTTCCAAATAAACTTATGCAGTTGCATCATTTACCAAGCTTAAGGTACAGCCAAAGTAACATTTTCTCATTTTGTCAGCATAAAACTATAACCCAAAGATGGGATAAACTGTTGGAACCATAAAGCTGCAGCAGAACAACCGAGCAAATCACTGACTGCTAACTTCAGAGTCGCATTGGCTGGCAACGCTGTGTTAAAATTCAAGTTTCAAATTAATTCAATGAAAAATACCATTTTTCAACTCATCCATGCTTACAAATGCACAATATTAAGAATAAGCAAACTGACTGATGCTTACGAATAATTATATTTTTCAGTTATTGCTTTGGTGTCTCATATGAGCCTAATAATTGAACTAGTCATTTGATCACAGCTGGAACAGGAGCAGGCTTTCTTATGTTAATCGTCACATTGACTTGCATGTTAAGAAGAATCAAATGCCTCTGATGACAACTGTGTGTTTCATTTTTACCCAGAACATTAAACGAGGCATGGTACAAATCGGTACCTTCACACCAGAAACTGAGACACAAACATCTTTTTGTCTTGCAGTTTCCATCCCATCCCTTACTACTTATACTTGGGATTCCATTATCTTCTCACAGATTGTATTTGCAAATTAAGGCTTAAGCTAACTTTAGAGATATAATTCACAATCTATCTTGGAGTGAGCATACAACAAAGGGTTTTTTACTATTACGTTAGTTATGAACTCTACTAATAAGCAACTGTCATTGCATACATTAGTATTACATAAGATATTTTTTCCCCCCTTTGGGAAAAATTGAGGAAAGGTAAAATAAGCTACTTCTCACTCTGTTCTGTGAATTTGCACAGAGTAACTAGAATTCTACAGCTTCATATCCTACCTTAATATGGCCTTTCTTCTCTGCACAGACAAGTATAAAAGAAGCAGCTACAGAAATAACTACTAACACAAAGCTCTTACTGCAAAAGAACAATAAAAATGGAGGTTATGCATCCTTCCTCTGAGGATCTGTAAATCTTTTGAAAGTCTAAAGTCCTCCACATGCCTTCAAATTGTAAAGAGAGATTCAACAAACTCTGTGCAAGCAAGAAAAAATTCCTTAGCTGTTGGGAAAACAGCACTACTGATAATATAAAGGTGGGCAACTGACATTTGTACATACACGACTCCAGTAATGGATGAGAAGTGAATTAATCTTTCTGCCCCATAAACTGGATTAAAAATCAAGTGAGTTAGAATTGCTTCACTGCTCAGTGACGCTTTCACCCTCAAAATAATTCACTTAATGTCCCACACGACAATTAGGAACAGGCTGTAGAAGAAAATTTTATTTTAAGATTTCAGTGCAGACTAGCATGTAAGATAACCTCTTTGTTCCTCAACAAGATATCAAAAATAAGCAGAGAGAGCAGGAAACAGACAAATATATCTCCAAAAAGTACTGTGGACATAAGAAGACAGATGGGCTTGTGGAACAGCAAGTTTGATCTGATGCAAGTAATGGACAGGGCTGCTCCAGTGCTGCTGCTCACAAAAATGTTACCATTTCAGAATGATAGATAGCTGTGGACAGCGAGTTCTCAAACATCTGTGAAATTAACCTTAGCTCACTTCACTGAGCTTTTAAAATCCATCAAGAAATAGAAGTGTATAGCTGCTCAGGGATGCGTGTGGGAAACGCAGGAACTGCAATGCCTGCGCTCCCCATCGCTTTCTCTCTGCTGAGAGGAAGGCTGCTTTCTCTCCTGCCACCTCCTTTCCAAGAGAGCGCACAAATGATTCAGCCCTGGTTTTAAGATACTTTGATCACATTCTCTCTACTTCACGAAAGTTCAGACAGTTGTTCCCGAGCAAGCTATTCCATGGAAAAGTTTATTAAGGTTTTAACAGCAATATAAATACTTAACCAAAAGCTCTAAAAAGACAGCAAACCTTGGCAACTTTGAAGTTTAAAGAGTAAAAATGTTTGAAAATGAACCATGGGGAATAAAAGCAAGAGATTTACCTTTGTGGTATAAATATCTCCATCGTAAAATGTTCTCCAAATACCATACATAAAAATAGATTTTCTAGCACCTCTTTCTCTTTCAAATCCATATTCACTTCTGCTAAAAGTTTGCCTTCTTGGTTTTCAGTTTTGTCTGCGTGGCATGCATTCAATGACTTGCTTTATAAAGTCATTAAAACCGCAAGGAGTTAACAAATTAATACCTTGAAAGCCTGATCCAAGCGTAATTTGGAAAGCAGTCTTTTCCTGTTGTCATTCAGCATGCCATCAATTTTTCTCATGTGAGGCAAAAGTAGCTCATCTAAAAGATATACAAAAAAGTAACAGCTGATTATTAAGAAACATTTCATCAATCTTGAGACAAGCCCATACCCATTAACATAAGAGTAAAAGTAAAAGGCAATATAACTTGCTCACAAACCCACTTTAAATCTCTATTTGAATAAACTTGCTCAAATGGTTTAGATATTATGTGGCTCAATTGATAACTGCAATCTCGTTCCTTTTGGCTTTTCTTAATTGAAAGGGGAAAAATTAAGATAAAACTTCATAGAGAATAAATCCAAGAGACAACTTTAAATGGTTTCCTAAGTAATTCTGTACCACACGACACAATCTGAAGTTTTGGGATGGCAAGAGAATGTCTTTGATATTCTCTGTTCCGTATGACAAGAAGAGATGACCCTGCCAGCACTTACTTTTCACAATACCTTTTGTCACACTTGCTGATACAAGTTATCTGACAAACCACTGCATATTGCACAACGTATCTTTGAACACAGGCATGTGGCTGTACATGGATTTTTTGAGTCAGTACAGTCCCTTAACTATGAAGCCAACTTTTTTCCTTTCTGCAGGACTACTGACAAAGTGCACAGGAATGAGTTCTTGAAATAAGGGCACATGCATGCATGTAGCAGACCAGACAGCTAAAGAAGAGGGAGAGTCTTAGAAAATAACTTTTATAAAATATTGGCAAATTGAATGTAGTATAAAACTACAGTTGCACGATGCAACGTACACAAAGCACTTCAGGTGCTGGCATATAACTAAAAGTTTGGTGGGTTTCCTTTCACCCCTTCTCCCCTCCTCCCTTTTTAAAAATATGTTTGGTTTACAAATGAACAACTTTCAAATGCAATAAAAACAGTACAAAGGTTAAACATACTGTACCATTGCTCTTTTCCAAGGCTTGCATCGTGTCTGGATCCAAGGCAATGCTAACAAGCAACTCCATATAGCTCTTAAAAGTCTCTTTCATAGCTCTTGTATTCAAAAAGCGAGTAACAAAGGGAGCTGGAGGTACAAGCTCTGAAAATTAATTGCAATATGTTGACTTTTCTTTCTTAAATATCTGCAAGTATTTTTGCTTTTCAAAACTGAAGGCTTCCATTTTTAAAACACAAGTGACCCCTACTGGTATCCCAGGAGATTATAGCTAATTTATTCAGAAATGATATCAGCCTACCATAAGCCAAACCCAGGTTAAAAAAAAAAAATCAGATAGCAAGTGGTACTTTTCTTGTTGTTGTTTGCAATTTGCATCTCAAAGTTCCTCAACCCTGTGGATGTCTTTACAGTAAATCTGCTCAGAGACTGCACTCAAACATTGGCATTCAGAAATGCAATAAAACAGCCAAAATTCAACTCTCTTTTCTTCCTGGGCTATGCAAAAAACCAACAGTAACATTTGAATTCTGCTCACATCTGCCTGCAGACAGGCTTTGCAGGAATGTTATTTTAGACATAATGTGGAGTTGCAATAGAGAATTATTGAATAATTTGATTAATGAGATGTAACATATGGTCAAATCAGCTTTCTCCTGTAACTGTAGCAGTTACACTTGAGTAGCAAAAACATACCCCTCTCTATTTTTATTAATAGACTGCATTTGAGGCAGCTCCATTAGATACATTAGTTCTTATACAAAGCATAGGAAAAAGGTTTTCAGAAAACAATTGTACAGAGCACTGACAGATTTTCATGCTCCTTTTTTTCTAAGACCAATATAGAAAAATCTGCAAGTTCAAGCAACAGGTTTTATAATACCTGATGCTAGCAGTAGTGCATCACTCACCATCCTCGTCACTCTGTGCCTCAGGAGAAGAATCCGACTGGGAAGATGAAAATTCTTCTTTCCATTTTTTCCTTTTCTTTGGTGGTGGTTCAGCCTTTACCTTTGGCTGTTTAGCTTTGGGTTTCACAGAAGAGACTTTTGTTGCTGTAGGTTTTGGTGCTGGAGGATCAGGGGTTTTGTTGTTACTACTGCTAGGTTTGCAATGAATAGTCCTGCAAAATTATGAAGACTTCTATCAAAAAAAGAATTACCTCAAGTTCCGGCTTTAGTAAAAAGAAATATATACTTATTTAACCAGAACATATTCCTTTTGGATTATAAATATTTATTTCAGGCTCCCAGGTAACTATACGTAGTATACCACGTCACATTTTTGACACAATATTTAACAATCCTTCTTAGCTATCTGTGATTAAATAGCAGGATTATAATTTTATATTTAGACAAGCACAGAAAGCCTAAATTATGTTAAAAAGAGACAAGTTGAGCACACAGAAGCTATGGGGGGCTGAAGCTTAGTATTTACTGAACTTCGTATTTACTGAAAAGATTAGGCTTAAGGAAAAAAGAGAGAAAAAGAGAGAGAGAGAGAGAGAGAGAGAAATAGCTTTAAGATCAATTAGGAAATTTTTGAAAGATATCTCTTGTTCATTAAACATTATCAAACAATACAGTAAAATGAAAAATACACTGAAACAGAATACCTTGCTGACTGTACGGGCTTGCTTCGTGGTTTTTTTGAACATACTCTCACATATTCCTTTTTGTTTGCATTTTCAATGAACTTCACATATACCCGTTTGTATTTTGTTTTTGCATCCCCAAAATACCCAAGATACTGTGGAGAGAGAAAACAATCAAAGAGACATGCAATTTAAAAACAATCTGTGTATATACCATGGTGAACCATCCTACAGCAGTTATAATTTAAGAGGCATTCTCTATTTCCAAATAATATTTCAAATAAGAAAATAAGGCAAGAGACACTTTAGGCTTCATTTTCTCCTATTTCTGAATCTCCCCATGGGCTATCCCAACAAGATTATCTGCTGGCAAAGGCTGCTTGTTGAAATTCTGTCCTATCTGTATCCTTCCCATTGTCAAAAACATTTGGCTCATGAGCCTGCTTCCACTTACTTTATTCCAGTTGCGAAATCTTGTTCCATTACCCAGCCTGAATGACACCAAAGAACCCATGCTGGAAAGCGAGAATCTGCTCTTGAATATATTACACAGAATTTAGAGCAGAAGATCAAGAAAACCTTTTGCAAAGGAGCTTGCTAAGAACATACACCAGAATCACATTTTATCCTTTCCCACGTTTCCATTTAAGAAGTCAGTTCCTATGAGGGTTCATAAGGTATTTTTATACTCACACTGTTAGTAGCAGCAAATTCTCTCTGTCCATCTCGCACTTCAGGAACAAACTTTTGCAACAAAGCCTTCTGCACTTTCCAAATAGCTGGAGGCTCTTTTCCTGTTTGTAAAGCAACCTGTAAGGTCAGAGGAAAAAAAAATAGCTAAAAATGGTGTTTGATTTTCTTCCAAAAGTTTACTTGTGCACTTCAAGTTTTGAGCAAATCACCCAAGAATGAAATGAAAATGATTCAAATTCAAACTCCTTCATTATTGTGTGTCATTTATTTTAGGATAGTAAGACGTGAGCTACTTATAAGCAATCTAAAAACTTTACCTTCCCAAGTGGTCATGTTTTAACTAGTGTAACACAGGCAATTGATTCACAAAAATATATATTTTAAAATACAATATAACATTTTATTTTTTCAAATCCTTTGCTCTATGAAATAATTTAAAAACAAAAATGTAATAATTACTCCAAACAGCAGAAAAAGCTTGCAAGTCCCTACAGGTTCCACAGAAGCAGCAATCTGTAGTTACTTATGACATTACAGCATGATGCTTGCAGTAATGTGAAAACAGATATTTCGATTCAAACTAGTGAACTAGATGGAGGTTAAGGTTATATTTTCAGTTCAACCTTAAAACATTAAAAAAAAAATCTAAACTTTTTTCTTCACATCGTTTGACAACTGTGTTAGGAATATATTTGTAATTAGAGCCACGAATGACAAATTATACAAACTGTACATTTAAAGTATTAACTCGAAAATATCTTTTTGAGCATAATTTAAGGACAGATGTACTTTCAAGAGGCTGTTTAAATAAAGAAATGCCACAAAAATTACAAAAATAAACTGAGATAGACAAGAAAAAATAATAATCAAAGGCAACAAGCAATATTTCCATAAAGTCATGTTAAGGGCTGTAATGGTTTCGTGGAAGCCCCTCGTTGTTGGGGAAGCAAACTGAACCCCCTACAGAAAAGACAATTCCAAGAACGTTTGAAAAAGCCTAAGTCATCTCTTCAGCATCTTATTCTTGAATGCCTACTGTTTTCAGATAAATACATTAGTCTCAACAGCCCTTGAAAAAAACAGGTTTTTCAACATTAAAAAAAGCTTTATCATGGCATGGCTTTGGTGCAAACATTTTAATAATTTTTAAGACTAACACAGGCTACCAACAGAGAATTACCTTATCACGCACGCAGTAGCGAGATGCTTCATATGCATACAAAACACACTCAGTACCGCACTAGGAGGCCACATTAAAGACATCTTGGCAGCAACCAGAAAATATTAGAATACAGCAGAAAATTAAGATGCAGCCTTTGCCCTTTCGCTAGTTTATTGAGGTTAAATTCACATTTTTTGTTTGTTTGTTTTCTATTTTTAATGTATTTTCTTTTACTCACAGAAAGTACTTGGATTACCTTTAGTGTATCTATATCTTCAATCTTCACTACAAATTCATCACGTTCTCTGTACATGCCCTCTCCTCCACTGTCCGTATTCTCCTCATCAGTACATCCTTCTATTGCAACAGTTGCCTGCATTTTTGCTAACTGGTCTGAAGACACAGCATCCTGTTGAGCGACTTTTAGGGGATCAGCTGAGCTCATTTTCTCCTGCACGTTGACTACAGGAGCAGTTGTCTGTGGAGGTTCCTGTTTTATTACAGCAGTAGTGGCAGCAGCAGTAGCAGTAACTGCCACTTTTTCAGCTTCTGAAGCAGAAAACCAAGTTTTAGTTAAACAAATAATGAAGGATCAGCAACATAAGAAGGGAACTAGATTTATTTTTCTTTTCTGTTACAATACGTACAAAAACAACTATCCCGGAAAAAAAAAAAGTCAAAATAGGAGCATTAATTTGGCCACAGTTAAACCACTAACATAAACTATTTTACCTTTGTTTCTATTAAGGTATTGTGCCTGTTAACATCTAGAAATAATAATGATAAATGACCTAGAAAACAATTTGATAGTTACAGAAAACAGGAAATACTTTATGTGATTAAGTAAATACAACAGTAAAAAAGTTGCAACGGGGAATCTTCTTTCCAATCTGCTCAGTGAGGTTTTTTAAATTGGATTAAGGAAAGAGAAATACAAATTAAATATGAAAACACTGCTGTACAACTTTTGGACATTTACCATTTATACCTTGCAATAGGGAAACTGGAAGTTCTGGACTCAAGTCTTTGCAATATTCTAATGATTTAATAATAATAAGAGTAACAAGCAATGAGGACTAATGATACAAAACAGAGAATGGAAAAAATATTCTTCTTGGCCATACAGCCAATGGAAACAACTTTTTAAATGATCAGTTCTTTCTCCCTGAAAAGAAATAGAACCCTTTTTGATATTACCACATATTCTTTGCATAATTATTTTAACATTTACTTGCTAATCCAAGGAAAAAAAAAGTTATATAAGAAATTGTCTTTGAAGCTAACAACTTTGTTATGACTTCTATATAGCTATTGTTGACGTCACTTGGAAGACACAAAAAAAATAGAGAATGCAACTTATATTTTAACAGAAGTACTCCGGAAGGTATTATCTGAATATATCATTGAAGTATATTAACATCACAGTACAAAATCTATACACCAAGTACAGGAAAATTCATGTAAGCAATTCAGTAAAACTGCTAAGCCATTAAATATTTTCTTCTGGATATATTTTATCACATTACCACAAGCATATTCATTTGTCCAATGAATGCTTTGATATCTTTAATTAGACACAACATTATTAGTTTCATGTGTATATTTAAACAACACTTAAATGTGGATCCACTACTGCAGTATTACTAAAAGAATATCTTTTATATTTGCCTTTTGGCATTTATGTGTAAAAGCAGGCAGAAGAGGGAATTAATAGCAGCTCTACAGAACCAGCATATAGGAGGAAACTCCTACTAAGCACCTGGTAAGGTATACAGCCTTGAATACAAGAAAATGGGAAGAACTAGAATTCCAGAAACTGATGATGTATATATTATATCCTTATGAATAATAAAGAAGGTATAATAATATTCATAGAATCACGGAACCACAGAATGGTTGAGGTTGGAAGGGATCTCTAGAGATCACCTAGTCCAATGCCCCTGCTCCAGCAGGGTCGCCAAGAGCACGGGGCACAGGGTGACGTCCAGGCGGGTTTGGAAGATCTCCACAGAAGGAGACTCCACAACCTCTCCAGGCAGCCCATTCCAGGGCTCTGTCACCCTCACTGTTACGAATTTTTTCCTTAAATTCCTGTGGAACTTTTGGTGCTTCCGTTTGCAGCCGCTTCCTCTAGTTCTATTGGTGGCCACCAGTGAAAAGAGGCCAGCACCATCCTCCTCACTGCCTCCCCTGAGGTGCTTATAGACACTGATTAGATCCCCTCTCAGCCTTCTCTTCTGCAGGCCCAGCTCTTTCAGCCTCTCATTATAAAAAAAAAAAAAAAAAAAAAAAAAAAAAGGTTGAAAAGCAAAGCAGCATTAAACTAAGCATAAAAACTATGAACACTAGCAGGGAGTCTGTACCACAGAGCATAGATGTAACACGAATGAAACAAAAAAAAAACCCATATATGTGGAAAGCTAAGCACGGCTGTCATCAACAAATGTGGTTGCCAAAAAAAAGTGCTCCCACCTCAGCTTTTTCTCTTTTTGCGACAATGTATCAACGAGAAGCTACAAGGCAGATGGCTAATATTCCTGAAATCCAAATCCAATGATTCTCACCTTGGACAAGTTCACTTTTCCAGTTTACAAGTGTAAAAATCATTTTCACAAACATGCTCAGTGCAGCCCCATTATCAACCGAATGTGCACAAATAACCCGGAACTCAACCTTTGCTGATGGCAATTCTTAACATGTCCTCTTTCTAGGATTTAAAACCACTGGAAGTAATATGATGGTTTGTTGAGGTGTACAGCCAAAAAAAAAAAAAAAAATTTAGAATTTTAAGCTAGGGAAAAAAAGTAAAATTAATCTTTTTTGGGTCTAAACTATTTGTCCTTGCCAAAGAGCATATAAAAGTCTATCTACAAATATTCTAACTGCAGAAAACGCTTGTTTAGTTCATATGTGGCATAACATTTGAATAGCACTTTTAAGCTTACACCCTAATAATAGTGTTTAAAAACAAATCAAGAAAACTTTATCTGAACTAAAACCAGCAAATATTATTCTCCATTTTTTCCCCATTGGCTACAGAAATCTCTTTCAATGTATACCACTGCAATAACTGTTTTACCTGATTTATTCTTTCTGTCAGATGTATCATCCAGAGCTGACAATGCAGTGGAAATGCTCTTCTGAAGATCATGGTTACCTCCCACAGAATCATCCTCATCAGAAGAAAAAGAAGGCAGTGTTTCCAAATTTTTCTTAAGTTCTTCATCAGCTTTTTTGGTTGGACTTTCTCCACTAACCTCTGCAGCCACAGGCGCTGCTGCTGGCTGGGGCTTGGCAGATGACTGCAGGCAAGGGGCACGGGCTATCTGTGCAACCGGTCGCCTAGTCCTGTTTGGCATTCGCACAGCTGGAGCTGAAAACTGTTGCCTAGGCCCTGACTTTAGAAAGTCTAAAAAAGATGCAATAAATCCTGTTTTGACTTCAGGTTGCTTTTCTTCAACTTCTTTGATTTTCTGCCTCATTCTTTCTTGATGCTGGTAAGTATCATAACAGCTTTCAGAAACAGGAGAAGAGTATGTCAAACACGAATCGTTTCCTCTCGAATTTTGCCGTTTACATTGCCCACTTCTTTTTATCTGTTTCTGAGTTGCGGTGTCATCTTCTGTACCATTTTTGCTTTGGCTTTTTCCTTTGCTTTTTTTCTTCTGAAGGTTCCCTGAAGTTAAGTCCTGGCATTCTTCTTCAGGTCGGCTCATGGTTCCCTCTCCCCCCTGGGGCACAGCTATTTGCTGCAATGGACCTTTGGACTGGTTACCTGCTACTGTGCCATCATCACAGCCCATACTGAAATCATTCTCTGATGCAACACTCTCTTCACTTAGACTTTTACCACTTGAAACAAAGTCTGTCTCTCTTGCATGCAGTGTACCATCAACAGGAACATCATTGTCTTCTTCAGATTCATGGCTGATGCTAGATTGTTTCTTAACTGAAGCAATCCCTTGTTCTTGCTCCTCTTGACCAGGGCCAAGCGTGGGAGAGGTCATTCTAGATGGCACATTTTGATCAGCTTCAATATGCTGTTGATCAAGGTTCACAGTTTTTGTCTGTATTGCTGACACTGGGGTAAGATTTATGGTAATTTGGCCTCCGTTCAGTGAGATATTATTTATGCTTGGTGGCTTTCCAACTACAGTAGGTGAGGCACTGAAACCAGAAGACACATGTCTTACATCCATTGATCGAAACTGCGTTTTAGAATCCTCGCTATTTTCAACAGACTGGATTTCCCCTTCGTTAGATGCCGATTTGGCAAAGTCTGACGGAGTCACTCCGCAGGCTGCTGCTGTTGCTGCTAAGATATCATCTACATTTGACAATATATTCCTCTCATCACTGAGAAGCATAGTTTCTGGGAAACAGATTGAACTAAGAGAAACAAATTGATTTTTTGAATCATGTTGATTTGCTTGAGTAAAATGATCTTTTGTTGTCAAATGTTGCTGTAGCTGTTTTGAAGATTCAGAAATGTCCATTTTCATTACTTCCGAATTCGGAGTAAGAAGCTGTTGCTGAGGAAGGCCCCCGTTACTTTGAATAATATGCCCATCCATCTGAAGGAAGGGATGTGTCACCTGCTGAGGACTCTGTATTCTTTGCACTTGTGGCAATACCTTTGCTTGTCCTAAACCTGACTGCAGAATTGACTGATGAAGAATCTGTAAGTCACAAGCAGACTCCAGAAGCACCTGCGCACTAGGCAAACACAGCTGATGTCTTAAAGCATGAGGCTGAACCTGTGGTGATGTACTAATGACTTGGCCTTGCTGCTCCTGAGCTTTACTTTCATGTACCTTAAGCATGAGCGAATGTTGCTGGTTTAGTTCTTTAGCACTCACATTTACTTGTGCCGTTTGCATCATATCAGCTGTCTTTTTTATACCATGGCTTATACTACTGATATGGCCAATATGTTGGGAAAGCTGTTCCACAGAATTAACCATTCTTTCATCTTTTTTTGCTCCTTGAAGACTAAGCCCAACAACTTGATCTTCAAGACGAGAGTTACTTCTGATCACGCTTTGAGAATATCTATCATCTGCTTTTGAGACTCTGTAGGATGCATCCTGAGCATTGATTTCATCATCAGCTAGCCTCTGAGCGGAAGATTCAAGAGCAGCTTGCTGCTGTAATGCTTGCATATCCTGCATGGATAATTCTTCCTCTTGTTTTGATGAAGCATACAAATTGGAGTCAGACTTCCTTTTAACATAGGATTTTGTTTCTGAGGAAGGCCTATTGTTCTGCAGTGTCTGCGAATGAGGTGGGGATGCAAAAGGAGACGGCAGATATTTTTGAGACTGTGGAGAGGAAGATTCTTGAGTCTGAGAGTTCTGAGAAGAATGCAAAGAAATAAAGTTCTGATTAGGACTTGAGACTGGAAGCGTTTGTATCCGAGGAGAGGCAGAAAAGGGGAGAGAAGGTGATGTTAGTGTTAAAGACTGCCCTGAAGAATAGCTTTCTGAAGGACTGACAGCTGATAAAACTTGTGACTGAGATGAAAAACTAACTTGGGATTGGCTAACTGGAGATAAACCCTGAGAGTGATTAGAAGAATAGCTCTGAGATTGGCTGACTGAAGAGAGTTCCCTTGTTTGCCCAGAATAGTTCTCATTTGGAACCGAAGTCAACACCTGTTGCTCTGAGGAGTAACTTAGCGTTTGACTGTCAGAAGTAATAGCTTGTGATTGCCCAGAAAAAGTCAATGTTTTATACAATGAGGGCAGCTTCTCAACCTTGCTAGATGAGAAATCCTGCGAGTGACTAACAGGTGGCATGTTCTGAGTCTGGGATGAAACATAGTTTTGGGATTGGCTGACAGACAAGAGACTAGGAAGCTGTGCTGTAGAATAGATCTGTGCTTGGCCTGTAATTACAGAACTCTGGTTTTGTGCAGTTTTGGGATAGCTTTGTGTCTGCACAGTGAGAGCTACACTTTGAGGTTTGGGGGTCTTTGTTGACCTTGGAGGCTGCTTTGTGGAACAGTTTTTCACTTTTGCTGTGGAAGCAGATGGAAAACCAGGTGATGGAATTGCCGATGTGTAAGACTGAGCAAGTTCCACTGTGACTTGAGAAGTCTTCTGCTGTGGTCCTCCATTGCTCACCTGAGTAACATCTCCAACGGGACTACAGGATAACGCCGAGTGCCTAGACGTATCCTGAAAATTAACTCCGCTCGTACTCGTTAAATAGCTGTGTAAGGAATGCTGTGAAACAGTCAGTTGAGCCTGAACAGACTGAGTACTTGAAGGCCGCTGATGGTGTTTAATAACACTACATTCTCTCTGAAGTGCTCTGTCAATAGAAGCAGTAGAACCAGTGAAGACAGATGTGCTATAAGCCTGAGAAACCTGCTGAGCTCCTCCGAGGGTTGAAGGTAACAAACTAAATTGAGGTTGCAAAAGGTGAGGTGCAGATTCTTGAGCAGAACGGTATGTTGATGACTGAGGGGGTACACTGGTACTTAAAACAGAGCTGCCCAGGCGCTCAAATGTCAGTGCAGTTGGAACAGTACCTTGCGATGTTTTAATTTGTAATAAGGGATCATGGCTAGTTAAGATACCATTCGATGTAGCACTGAAAGTAGCATCTTGAAGAGTAAGAGATGGACTAGTAGCAAAGTTTCTACTGCTGAAAGTGTTGGGATGTTGATAGGCTGATAAAGCAGATGTTGGCGGAAATGTTCCAGAGGTTGGCAATGCTCCAGTAACAAACAGTTCTGTGGCTGTTGAGGAATGCATACCTGGGGGGGGAAAAAAAAAAGGGGGGGAAGAAAAAAGGAAAAAGAAAATACTAAAGCTTTACAAGCTTAACACTGCATTTCTTTACCTCACTTTATTGTAAGGTCTTACCACATCTACAAATACTAGCTGCTTTAGAATCACAATGACGACAAAAATTTCAACAACCAAAATTCTCAGAAACACTTATTTGGTCTAATTTTCAAATTCTAAACTCTGTATCTGCATTGAATTGTCAAAGGAAAAAAAAACACCACCTTAAGACACAAACTTTGAATGAAAAATTGTACAAGAACAATTCTGCTTTGAAATTGAAAATTCTCTATTTGTTCTTATTTCAGTTTTAAAAGTTCATACTGAGGATGGCCAATCAAAAATCTCAATCTCCCTTCGGTATACATCAAAAATTACACCATATCCATTGCAATAGTTAAAGACAATTTCATCTCAAGCAATTATCCTTACCAATAACTCACTTCACGTGAAACAGTACTCAGAGCTTGCAATGCAACAGCTAACAGCCTATACACTTTGCAACAATATTTCTTGATGTTCTCTGAAGTGAAATACTGGAGCACAGGATATACATAGTTACCAACAATATACAGTGTGATAATCACTACCCAACTGAAATGTATAATGTTGCTTACTTGCATCCTGGCAGTGCTATGTTATCTTTGTTTAGGTAAGACATACTAAGAAAACACAGTACTTCAGGGGGAAAAAGCAAGAAATTTTCTCACTGCAAGATGGGACCTACAACAGTGATCTGCTTCCTGGGGCCTGCATGTTCTGGTTAAGTTTTGAACTATTTCCATAGAGTCGATGAAATAAAATAAGACAAGGAAGCTTATTCTCAGACTGCAGAAATGCCAGGGTATTTTTCACAAGTCAACAATAAAGTCCAAGTAAGTGTTCTTTAATACACTTTTTTTTTGTCTAATAATAAAATAAATACTATAATGGAATTTGGGTTCTTTTTTACTGACCTCTATCATAAAAAAAAAGGTAAGTACATGTAGATGCTCAACAGAAAGGATCTAAGAAAGGGAACAATTTATTTCTATTCTAACTGTGGATATTCAGGGGGCTTTTCCTTCCTTTCTATAATTTAAAACCCTTTTTCCTATGCATGGAAGTTCTTACACCAGACAAGTGGGGAGTCAGTTACAGAAGCAGTGCTGTGGTAGAACTTGTGGTTTTTTACTTGATTTTTGAAGAGGAGCAGTAAAGATACAGTGAAGACGTGCACAGCCTCCCTACCAACCCCAGAAATCAGAACACAGCACGCATATCCCACATACACGAGGAAAACTTGATAGGGGAATGGAACAAACATGCTTTTCCTCTTTTTCTCCTGAAGCTGGCAGTTGTAGGGTTCAGATAAAGTATGCAGTCTTTAAGAGATGGTGAAGAGAGAAGGCTGAGCATTTGTTTATTCTTCTCAAAAGAGCTTCTAGGAGACGAAGCTCCTAAAAGATACGTGGGAGCATCGAGAGAGAGAGAAAAGGAGCAAAAGCATGGAAGGAAAATAGAAAGCTTAGAGTAATACTGAAATTGGGCTTATAGAGGAGTTTTTAGTTATGAGTATTGAGTATTTTCAATCACTGGTTTCAACCCACATCAAACAACCCACTGTGTGTTTCCCATTCTTCACAATTCACTTTGATAGATAGGCTTCAAGGAAGAAAACACTACAAGAGCAGAAAAAGGATTTCTACCCAACTGACAACCTGATGCGAGAGCAGGTCATTATAACTTTTAAACTTCACTAGTTATTAAGATTTAGACATATTAGTAGTGTCTTCATCTGTGCTCCCATGTATCTGCTCTTCTGTTGACCTACATTATCTATATTGAATGAAAAGCAGGTGCCTTTCCACATACTTTTTTTTTTTTTTTTTTTTTAAACAGCTTTTGGAGTGGATCTTCATAGAACACAGCTTCAGATTACATTTAACAGTAAGCGTGAGCTGTCAACAAAAGGACCATCCAACTCTTTGCACTTTGTATCTTATGTCTCCTCTGCTCAAGCAGAACTACTGATCATTTAGCTGCATTGAAAGACCATCTTGCTGACACACTGGAAAATTATCCCACCAAAGAAAGAAAAGCTGTGACAGTGACTGGAATCTGAGAATTAAAGGTTTGCTAGAATGTCAGTGTAGTGTACCTGAGTATGTTTATTTTGTTAGTGACACCAATTCCAAATAGGAGGGAGAATAAGTTTGGCTCATTAGACAAAATAATATCTCACACTTCTAAATCCTTTCTAGTTCTAAACAATTAGAACTGCTGCTCTGAAATTACTAGTATTTCACTGATCTTCAAATTTTAAATATTAAGGTAGAAAAGATATGCTGCTGCTTCAGTTACTTAGGATATTTTTATTATAAATCTCCCCAAGCATTCAATATAACCATGATAATTTTATTTCAATTTTTCACCTGTCTGCCAGGAAGGAGCCCTGAATTGTGGTAAAAGGGTAGATCCTGAAGAGGCTGCCTGAGCGGTACGAGACTCGATTGCAGAAAGAAAATTCATAACTGAAGTTTCCTTAGTGTTACTTCCAGCACTGTGCATACTGCTATCAAATATTCCCGAAAGACCTAGATGAGAGCAGAGCAGGGGGACAAAAGAGACAATTCAGATGATCTTACTATAAAAAGTCCAATCAAATAAGAAGGACACACATTTATAATCCACTCAGAATAATCTATGAAACATAAGCAATACTATTTAACTAGAACAATTTTTCAATGTTCTAACAGTTTTACCAGTACACGCTTTCCCTTCATCTGAGGATTCTCCCAGTTCCAATTTTTACCCAACACAGAAATCCTTCAAAACCAGGTTTGACTTCTCTGTATCAACCTTTTCCCCTTGTCAGGAAACCTGTAACGATTTCAACTGCTCTGTAGGACTGACAGTGACAAGTAAGGGAATTTTGGTTGCATTTCCTGCTTCAGCACCCACTGCCCATTACCTTTCAAGGGCAGGGGGCTAGATGGAAACCAGGGGTTAGATCACAGTTTGAGTAACAGAGTATACATCAGGACTGCAGGGACTGCGCTTTGAAATAGCCTCTGCAGTTCTGACTCTCTTTAGTCTTTATCAAGACCTGGCCAAGCCACCACAGATACTTTCCAGCACATGAACTCAGTATCTTTCCCTTGGAAACTGCATTGCAAAATGAGGGGGAAGAGGTCATGCCCTGCCTTGTGCTGACACAGAGAAAGGATATCATCAGGATCACGGACGGATCCTGTTGTAGATCTAACACAGCTTAACGTGCTAGTATATTTGAAAGTAAATTTTAACTTTCCCCTGCAGTGCTACATCTTGGGTTGCACATGTAAGTACTAGCAACAGTGTGTTCCGACTTGTATTATTGTTTCTATCTGCTTCAGACTAAAAGAACTGGCACCATTTCAGCAGCAAGCTTTGAGACATACTTAACATTTGGCCCTTATGCATAGGACAAAAGCTGAAGAGCTGTATTTCAAAGAAAAAGATTTAGGAGTTTCTTTAAAAAGCAATGATTATAAAGCATAATGTCTCTTTGTATTTTCCTTTTATAACATGCATTATGACAATATTTTGACAAAAGTTAGTAACTGTTATCCCACTGCTACAAACTCAGCTTTTCTAATAGTATTTGCCATCACCTGCATAACAAACTCCCTCCAACTATAAAATTAACTAACTTAAAATTACATAACAGTTTTTTACTTCAGGTACTTAAGCTGAAATCTCATGATGTGGGCAGTTACCAGTAGGATGGTGTGCAGCAGAGTATCCAGGAAGCTGATGCGAAGCTGTGTATGTCTGTCTGTGAAGAAGTTCTGTTTCTGAATGTGATGGATGTCCTCCTCCATAGCTTAAGCTAAGGAAAAAATTAAACATTATGAACAAAAACATACAGCTGGAGAAACAAGGTACAACTATGAAACCCTGACTGCAAGCCAAAAATTTAAAAGAAAAAATCTCAAGATCTGGCATACATGATTGTGCCAGAACATCACTAAAATGATAAAGAAGAAAAAAAAAAAAAAAGAATAAGAAAACTGACTAGCCAGAGTTCATCACAGAAAATTCTCCAAGGTAATAGTTCAAAAAAGTGAAACGTCTTTAGTTCAACTAAAACACTATATGGACACACTCTGTAATGTTCTACCAATTCAAAATCTGCAGAAACACATGCCCATTCTAACATTTCTATTTCTGACTCCTTTTAAAACTTACAGGACCACATTTAATACAAAGTCTAGAATGAGTAGAAAGCCCCAGAAACACTGGTATGTTTTCTGTATGTTTATTACAAAATTAATGAGAACAACAGCTCTCATACTGAAGAATCTCATTCTTCAGGCCTCCTTGCATTAAATGCACATTAATGATCTAATGTTTTTATTTACAGTTATGAAAGAGTAATCTATTTTTACATGATGGTTTAATCAGGCTTAATCAAAGCAAACTGAAGATGTGGCCACGTGTATGCATCCATGCAAAAGCACAAATGTAGAAAATAAAAAAATGCAAAATTTAATATCAAGTAACATTAAGAACTGGAGAAAAAAGTGCTAATGTTTTCCAACTCAAAATGCAGAAAAGTGGCCAGGGACAGACGCAAGACTACTTTAAGTTCAAGACTCAATTGTAAGCAGATGCAAAAAGAAAACAACTGCCCCCCACCACACACACAAAAAGGGAAAGAAACACCAAACCC
This sequence comes from Tinamus guttatus, assembly GCF_059628265.1. NCBI lineage: Eukaryota > Metazoa > Chordata > Aves > Tinamiformes > Tinamidae > Tinamus > Tinamus guttatus. The sequence continues at coordinate 13,828,392 of NW_028288774.1, read as the reverse complement.
CACCAAACGCACTGCTCTGCTCTCCCTGCTGTGAGGGAGACTTCACGTACCCTCTGGGATCCCCTGGGATGAGGGGGCAGTCACTCAGCATAAGGGAAAAATTGAACTTTTGGTGCCAGGAATCATGACATCATGGGAAACTTTTACAGAAGTAGCCAATAATAATAATAATAAAATTGGCAACACTACTGCATTTGCTTCCTTTTCATTAAGATGACAAGAGTAGGCAGAGCAGATCTGACTAGCCAGTAAGAGTGCTGCTAGCTCTGCACTCACCTATAAGGGACACCAGGTTTTAGACTTCCGGATAAATTCCTGTGCCTGAGATCTATCAGCAGTCCCTGTATTTCCCCCTTTAGCTACTTACAGCACTGGAGTGCTCAGGGTCAGCATGCCACACTGAGGAAGGTGGTGTAATTCTTTTACAGAAACAACCAAACAAAAAGCCAAACCAACAGTTATTGCATTTACCAGCTGCACTCCCTACCTGGCACTTTTAAAAACTACTCACACTAACAACTACCTCTTAGAGAATCACCAAATCTCAATTCATGTGGGTGTACCTAAGTGCTTTTCTTATTGAACATAAATAAGTATATATTGAGCGTATAGTTTTGTGTGGTTCAATACCATGACCAGCAACTGCCATATTAAACGTTGAAGGAAATCTGTACATATTTGCATCATTATTATGAACAAATGGCAATCGTGACTGTATGATACTGCGGTTTACCTTTTAGTCTGGTACACTAAACCTTGCAACACTTTCCAAAAAAATACAATTTATTCTGTACACAACATATAAGAGAAACATTTGCCCGAGACATACAATAAAGCCAATCTAAATATAAGAAACACTCCTAAAAATAGCTTATGTTAAGGTGGAGGCTTTTTTTAAATAGACAAAATTTCAATAGATAGAAAAGCTAAATAAATCTTAGCACTTATGATACTTTTTCACATTTTTTAAAAAGCAAATATGCTACATCTGAAAATACTTTTCTAAAACGACTCTCGAATGAAGTTGGGCGTGCATTACCAGCAAGAACTATCCTCGTGTGAAATCTTTCCATCTGCAAGAAATTTTCTTTAATTTTACTGTGAAATTTTTAAAAAAAAAAAGAAAAAAGAAAAAAAGAAAAGAAAAAAAAGAAGCATTTACATATGTAAAACTTCTCCTCGTTTATGTTTAAAAGGCAAACCAAGTCATCACACAAATATATCACTTTGTTGTACTTCTATAAATTGTACTTATTCTGGTCCTTTGGTGAAGTTGTGATACATTTCCCCCTCTTTGCCCCCTTGCAATAAACCTCCTCCTTACAGCGTGCTCAGAACTACAGTGCGGCCCAACACGTCTGCGTGCGGCCGTGAGGGGGAACATTCTGAATGACACAGACACAGCCTCCAGAACACTAGAGTTAACACTGGATACAAAACAGCCCACAGCTCTTGTATCTCAAAAACCTCATTAGTTAATAGAATCTCAAAATCCGAATAGAGCTACTTGAATTAAAATCAGGTTTCTATTTATTTCTATTGTGAGATTATTCAAAGTATCTGATGATGGTTGCTATGTTTTTTCCCCAAACGCCCAGGCCACGGTTAACGTAACCGCAACCTCAAAAATGAATCTGTCTTTCAATGAAAACATTGTATTTATTAGAACAGTTAATTGGTTATTGTATAATTACTTGCTGCTGGAATGTAGATTCTTATCTCAAAAAACCTGCATATATGCCTTTGGTTTACATAAGCTTACCCTAAACACAAGCACAACAAGCTCAAAGAAGATTACACCCTAAGGGCTTCTTTCTGTAAAATTTAGTTTTTAAATGTATGAACTTACAGAACATGCAATTCACTCATCAAAAATGCATTGTGTGGGGAAAAAATGTTAAATTGTTAAATTTCTACAAGAGCTTTCACTTGTACTGAAAGATTCACTCACTCACTGAAGACAAACAATAATATTATTTAGTACTTTGTTGATTGTTATAATTAGTTACTATAGTGTTCCAAAAATATTTTGCCCTTCTCCAAACACATCACTGATTTCTCATTCCTGTTGGCATAATTAACTGCACAGAGAAGTGATAACTGCTGGAAAGTGCTATAGAAGGCATACAAACAGGGAAAATAGTGTCCTCTGAAACTATTTCTCACTGACAAAGTCAATCCAATTTCAATATAGTATTTTAATTATGTGTCCTTTTAGAGATGCCCTATGAAAAGCTATCATCATGTGATCTTGATATAATACTGTGATGAAAAAATGCTTTGCCAATGAAAGTGAAATGACTTTTTTTTTTTTTTCGCTTTGTGAACTTTATCAGTTGGTCTTCTAGATACTACTACCTCTTCCAATAACATTTCTGGCAGAGAATTTATAGCCTTTACACTTGTTACTATCTCCATCTTGCTATTACCCAGTAGTAAGTCTTCCCTGAACTGACTGTTCACTTATCTCTATGTATATCTCTATATATTTCTATTAAGATAATTTATTTCCGCAGCATTCTTCAATTTTTTGAAGACTTTTAAAAGAATTCACATTCTTACATAGGAATTTAGGTCTCAGAATGCAGCAGGTTAATGGACTGCACTGCCCTTCCCACCTGCCAACACAATTATGAGAGTTACACTTTACACAAGCAATAGATTCATCACCTAATCTCAAACTCACACAGAAGAATCACTTCTTCAAGGAAACAAAATTAGCATCAGACATAGAGGCAGCTTTTAAATTATCTCATTTTCCTCAAATATGCTTGCTTTCCTAAACATCTATATAGAATTTAATACAGAAAGAAAAATGCTTTAAACAAGTATTTTGGATTACTTATGATCTGATCCAAAAAGCATTTTCAGGTAGGAAAAGGTTTTTCTTTATAGTCTTCCTACTTAATATGCCATATCAATTTTCATTAGGAAATTTTTAAGAAATTCAGTCAATTCTTAAGGGGGGAAAAAAAAAAGAGGTTTAGTGACTGAGCAGCTATTCATACTTAAGGCAAAAGTGCAATGCTTTTATGAAAAATTGACTAGGAATTTTAACAAGGAAAGATATTTCTGGGTGAAATAATTTCTTTTGTTCTTTAGCAGTTGTAACTTCTGTCTCTGATGTAAAGGAAAAACCTTATAAAGAAAACTTCTAAAATCACATAGCATTTTTCAAAATATTTTAACTGCAAAGGCCATGCTGAAAGTGAAAGCAGGCATCTAAAAGATAAGTAGTTAAACAGGAACCTCCCACTGATCCCAATAAAAGTCAGACTCCTAATGCTCATGTGTTTCCTGAGTCAGAAGGCCCTACAGCCCCTTCAATCTCTGACTCCCACCACGTCAAAAAGCAACAAAACTCTCCAACATACATGCCTGAAGTGCAAAATAATCACATGGAACAAAAAAAGCAAAAACCCAGCATACGCTATACAAAATGATCCGATTTGAAGAAAATGCGAGTAACAATGTGATTTTATTTTTGGGCAACGTATTTCCAACTTACTAAAAACAAGAACAGTTCCCTGACCCCTGTTAGAAGGTAACACTCTGCGTGACTCGGCTCACAATTTGCTTTTAATTAAATCACTGAAACAGAGATAATATAGTGATATACTCACGCTGACAAGGAAATACCTAAGAATTGATACCTTGCTTTTTACGTGACTTGAGATATATGTTAAAGACGGAAAATTCATTCAAATTGTTTTAAAATTATTGTTTAAAATTATTATATTAAGAAAATGCACACATTTAACTTTCCCCAAAGAGCTTAGGCACTTTGACAAGGAATCTCTCCTCGACTACCTCTTTAACTTTGAAGAGTCACTTCTATTTAGAGGCTGAAAGCAAAGCCTTTTAAGATTCAAATACCACGCAGCAGGCACACTCATTTCTAAATAGAAAGAAGAATATCTTTAGTAACTATAGGAAAGATATATGTGAATTTCAATTTACAGCTCACGTTTCTCCTTAACCAACATGTTTGATTTTACAACAGGTAAAATATTATTACAGGCTGCATTAACTGTCATCAGTTTCATAGCCAGAATTCTTTTAATATCAGATTTAATATGACACTTGGTTAAATATTTCTCTTTGTTAATTTTCATCTATTCACAGCATCCCACAGAGGCAGAAAGGAACAGTATTACTTCCAAACATTACTTGAATGCAATATGGATGAAATGGAAGACAAGTGGAAAACCACTCTTTAGTTGCAACCAACTCTTTAGTTGCAAGCACTTCAGGTGCTCCTTCCAGCAGCAACCAGTTCACAACAGCTTGCTACAGTCTAATTACAATGTAACTCAACAACTAGAGCTTATTTTTTCTCCCATTCAATATGAAATTAGAAAACAATAATATAAGTACATATAGTTTAATCCAAAAACAGCTTTGGTCTTTTGGAAAAAGAAAAATAGTAATAAAAAGACTCTAAGGAAACAAAATCATAAACAATAAAGAGATTTGCCTAGAATGAAACATGTTACATAAACCAGTTTAATACTGCTAAAAATATTAAAATAAACAGCCTTGTCTAGCCAATAGGTCCACTAATTTCAGAAGCTTTAAAAGACACAGAGAACAGAAAATGTTTTAGTAATTAATTCCAATAAAAAGAAAATAGATTCCTTGTTCTGCCCAGACATTTATCTTTCAACACATTTCATATTTAAAAACTATTTACTTAGAAATGTATATACTACGTGATTTTTCACCTGTATTTTCCAGCTTTACACATTAAAAAAAAAAAAAAAAAAGACTCAGGAAGAAAAAAGTTGGTTCAAGGCTTCCAAACATCAGCAGGCTCAGGAAAATTTGGTGACCTCCCTCTTCCCTGTATCTAACTTCCCACATTCTTCTATTAGATGATGCAAGAAAAGATTACTTGTGAAGATTTAACCAAGATTTCCACTACGGGAAAGAAAGAATATTTACGAATCTAGAACAGTTAGGGTATCCAGGAGGCCAAAGTAAAAAACCTTTGCTATCTGGAAAATGAAATCCACCACTGAGAAATCAGTAGAACGGCATCCTTAAAGTTTCTAGTTACCTTAGGATACATAGAATGTTCCTTAAGGAAGTTACTACACCTGTATAGAGTAGTATAGAACTTGGCTTTTTTTTGGTCCTTTTCTTGAACTATCATACAGAAAATAAATACGAAATGAATTTTAAAGGCATTAATAATGCTCCAACAGTATTATTCTCCAAGACAAAGTGTTTAGAAAGAAATACAGAATTAGACTCCAATCGTAAGGCATTAGAGTGCTATATGCAGCAATATTATTTTATTATTTACCTCTATTGGTTATGTCACACATGTGTCTTTTAAAGCCACTACAAACTATATTTTTAATCTAAACTGGATAAAATCCTAACAAAGGCAAATCACCTCTCACTCTTTCACTGAACATGAAGGTCCTATTTCTGCTCTGATGCCAGCAAAAGCAAGACAGAGACTCTCACGATTTGGAGGGAAGATTGCCTGGAGAGCAGAAATGCTCACCATTTCTTTTCTTTCAAAGGGCTGAGATATGAGCCTCTTCCAAAGAAATTTGGAGGTAGAAATGAATTATATACAGTGAATTAGCTGAACGAGCAAAATTTCATGCTGTTTAGGTGATTCTTCAACTGAATACATGCCATATCTTAAGAAAAAGATTTCATGACAAAAATGTCTCCATTTTATTCCCATGCTAATGTGCCTGAACTCTTTATAGTTGATCCTAACCAAAAAAAAAACCAAAACACACAGTCCTTAAGGAAAGCCAAAAGTCTTACTGGTACTTCAATACCTGAATGCAAGTGCTGACTTGTTCTAAGTAACCTGCAGAGTTCTTAATAACAAAGGTAATTATAATTCCATTTTTATAAAATCAGGTAAATTATGTCTTGAAACTATGTATGTGAAAATGAAAATTTATATAGAAATGAGCGATTTACAAACTTCAACAACAGTTGAAAAGACACAAAAACCTGACAAATTGCCATATGATTGTTTACTTTTTTTTTTTTTTTTAAGACATACAATCTAAATTATCTCTAGCTACTATCTATGCTTCAAATGCAGTTTATTTAACAAAAAAACTTTTTTTTTCTTCAAAATTGACAAAAATCACTATCACTTCTCTTGGTTTTGGCTAAAATTCTCAGCAACCAAACCAAAACAAATGGGTTTCCAAAAACAAATTTTAAAAATGGCCAAGAAAAAAAAAATGCAAGAGGCACGAGGTAATTTACATGAACTGGAGACAGAGTACAGCTGCTGCCAGGCTATTCACACAGAGAATAAAACTGACCACAGAGCACTGCAAGAACCTCTGCATAGAAGCCATATGCACTTTGTTCCTCCTTTTCTATTTTAACAAGAGCCTAGACCTTGCTAGAAGTGTTCTATAATAATGATGATTTTGACACCTTGACATACTTCTAAAGATTTCAAGACCTTTTTCTCTCCTTTTGGTTCAAGATCATCCTAGCATAATGGTTGAACACACAGAAAAATCTTCTATTATGGATGGCTGTACAAATACACACAAAGTTTTCATTAATTTCAAAAATAAAATTTCGTTTCAAAATAAAAATCAGCAGAGCATTATCTCAAGATATGACTTAGGCACATCACTGCTTTATTGGAAATAAAAATTCATTAACCTGTTAAGATGCTTCACAGCCCTCCTCCCATCAGTATTACAGTGCCATAATTTATGTCAAGCTGAGTATTATCTTCAGGACACTATAGGTACATTTGATATCCCATTTCTTAATAAGTCCCTTATTGTGCAATTATAAGGAAAACCTTGTGCTAACGCAATGCTGATTGAGATGTTAATCACAAAAGATGTAAGAAGCACAAACATGTGTGTACTACCAACTGACAGAGCCATCTTAAGTTTAAACAACTATTATTTTCATTATCAAATCTTCCAAGCATTCAGGAGTTGTGCTCAGAATAGATCTAAAATATTAACAACATGTAGTTCATAAAACACAGAAACAAGAGTCACACTCATGAAAGCAAAGTAGAGAGTGCTGCTCTTTACTCTTGAAAGAAAATTTAGCATAGCCCATTAATTTAGCTCTTCTTCATTAGTGCTCTCTTCATCCTAAAACAATTTTAAACCTACCTCTCTAATCTTCCAAACAGCACCCTGGCTACCGTGTTGTCAGCAACACTAGTATTTAGCTGAAAACATCATCATTTCCATGAAGCCAGTTGTTTCTGAACACTTCCACTAGAAAAAACACGCACTGTTCGAAACTGTAGAATAATACTTGCAACTGCATGCCATGTGTTTTGAGATGGGAACAAAAGTCTGCCATACAAAACAAAATCCTTCAGTATGCCCCATGAATAGATTCCATGTAAAATTTCCTGACTTTCAGGAAGATTTCTGAACAGAATCAAGAATTAATACTTGTTATCAAATGCTTGAGTTGGGATCAAAATGATATACACACACAAATTATAAAACTGTCTTAAGTCTTAACTGATGAGAAAGTGTATTCAAAAAAAAAAAAAAAAAAGAAGCTTTAGAGGGAAGGGAGGGGGGGTGAAAAAAAAAAAAAACACAAGAAAATCTCAGTTCACTTCCGTGCCTCAGAGCATTGGTAACTTCCAGGTCACCACTTCCAGCAACAACTGAAATTACTTAACAAATGGTTGCTGTTCAGAGGATTAACGAGTTAGTTTTCCAGAATCATTCTTTTTATAGCAAATGAGTACATGTTCACAATCAAGAAAAAAAAAAAAAAAAAAGTATTAGAATTGCTACCTTTGGCAGACTCAGTACAGAATAATGAAACAGAAATTGAAGAATATTCACTGTCTAGCACTGGAATTTTTGACACGAAGAAGAGAGAAAGTAAACAGGATGTGGTGTGAAACACCAAGTTGCCATATTTCTGAAAGGGATTTCCTGGACATAAAAAAAAAAAAAAGAAAAAAAAAAAAAAAAGAGTGCAACATGAAACGTGCAGCACACCCCAGTACATTCAATATGTCCAAGAAACATCAGCCTGATCACACACGTATTTTGTATGCGCAGTGGCTATTTGTCTAGCATTTTCTGCATGTCCAAAAGCTTTCAAACTAAGTTTCCAGACATCTGGAAATGCTAGACAAACAGTCAAGGACTTCAAACTCTTCTCACACGCTACTGCTAGGTAAAAAAAGGCAGGTCTGGATTTCACTGGAAAAAAAATAGAGTTATCAAGGAAAAAATATTCCTTAGCATCTTTCTATGTAAATACTGTTACTCCAAGATAAGGGTGCCTAAGGGTGCCTTCTTCCTGCTTAGTGTAATTGCCTAAACTTACACAAGTCTTAAGGGAACAGCTCAGTGGTAGGCATGTAGAAGAAAGATGAAAAACTAGAAAAGCAGTGCGGGCAAATAAAAGCTTGTCCAAACATATATAGGTTCTTGCTGAACTGTTTTGGAATAAAAGAGTGCAAGAATGCAGCTTATTCAGGAATAAAAATTCCTTGCCCCTGTTCATTTTAACCTATGGTCAGAGCATTTTGAAGACATTCTCATGCAACTTGGTGTCTACTGATACCTAAGAGTTTATACATCAAGAAAGCAAAGTGATGCAAAAAAGCAGTGACAAAAAAAAGAGAGTATGAGAAACAAAACAAAACTATGAAACTTGCCTGGAAATACAGGTAAATTCAGCACGTACTTATTAAAAGCTGAGTCCTTTCTGAGCACATTACTACTTTCTACTTAAAAGCTCTGAAAACATTTTTTCTTTATTTGTCCCTTGTGTGGTCCCCAAGATATACCTTGCTGGAAAGACTGCTGAATTCCACATGGTGCTCAAAGTTATTTTTGTCAAACTCGGGACTACTAAGTAAGGTTTAAAGCAAGAATATTAACATGCTGTCTCTTAACTGTATTTCATTTTTTTTGTTTCTTTGTTTTTTAACGTACGGAATAGGCACTCAGGAACAAAATATGGAACAAAATACAAAATTACTTTTTGACATGCAAAGTTGTGAATGCTTGGATAAAATAAAAAAGAAATCATAAAAAAAAAGAAAAATACATGCTCTCTCTAAAAGCTCTAGCATTGTTTGGAATGAATATAATCCAGTCACAGGTGCTTTTTCCTAACGGGAACAAAGATTTTTCTAAAAACAACCTCCTTCCTATGAAAGCATCATGCCAGAAACAACAGTACCTCAAAAAAAAAAAAAAGTGGGCATAAGCACAGAGGAATCGAAATAAAAAGGCTTTTTTACTTCAGGAAAAAAAAAAATCAATAATCCGTGGTGAAATTTTGGTTCCACGGGAAACAGGTTCACACTTGAAATATGGTTCTAGGCAGCCTCAGGAGAGGTCAAGGCTTGATCTAACATGGATACATGTCTCCTTTCACAGAACAGAAATGGCAAAATTTGGGTGGAACTGGCTGAAGGTGGGTATGTGAGGGGGCTGAGCTCACCTGGCAGCTGCTGGGACCTGCGGGGCAGATTGCCCTCCTACACCGACCCTCACAGCCCACCTCCTCCCTCTGCCATCCCCTTGTGCTGTCTCTGACTCCTCTCTGGCAGAGTGAATAAGCCAGTGCAAGTCTCCAGCTCAAGAGAAAGCTGCTCACCTTCTTAGGTTAGTTTTCTACTGGATTAACAAATTAAATCAGCTCCCTGTGCAGTTGCACAAACACCAAAGCCAAGGCAAGGCCGGAGAAGGACGAGAGCCCCTCTGAGAGCCCCAGCAGCAGTTCAGCCATCTCATGTAACTGCCCCCTCACCCTGTTTTAACTCATTCCTGCTGCATGCTGCCATTTGCCACCACACCTCTCTGCAGTAAAGGACATCAAATGCCAATTCATGGAAAGCTGTCGTTAAGATTTTAGACAGGTAAGTGGCAGGTAATTCCAAATGCTCCTGTTTGGCTCATTTCAAAACCTTAACATAGTCTTGAAAAGATGACTTTATATCTGCATCTGTGAAAATCTAAGACATGTGAAGCAAGAACATACTCAGTCTCTGACCTTGTCACAGCTATTATTTTCGAGAGCACTGAACGAAGTCCTAGAATAAATAAATAAAAATAGACAAAAGCTACTAAGTCATTGTGAGACAACTGTGTTGCACCACAGACTACTTGTGCTTTATTTTGTGCATAGAAATGTTCCAACTTTAAATTATGACAGTTAGTTCGGTAAGATTAAAAGGTGATCTATTTTTTATGCGCCTATAAAGTTATTTAATCCTTCTGTGCCTTTTTCTTTAAATAGCAAGTGTTCTAAATATATACAAGCTTTAGTTTTCAACATCTGAAATATTATGCCATAGGGAATTTATAGTAGGAAGTGTGTTTAACAATTAACTTTGTTTTTACCTCTCAACCAATTTCACTTGATGGAGTAAAATGCTCTGTTTTTCTAAAAAGTGTTGTTTATCTACATTTTTCTCAGTTTATACAGTTAGGCAAAAATTCATTAGAATTTAAAACTGATGAGCCTTAACTAATCACAACTATCATACAGTTGTCACAGTAAAAATCAGTTTGACAGCTATGCAAAAATATGTGTCATCATACCTGCATACCGTAAAAGTTTAAGTCTGCCACATGGGTAACTTCCCATATGAACTATCACTGTAATTAATCTGTTCTTTTAGATTAGCTGCTACAAATATAAGCTGCATTAACCAAACACCAGCGTTATCTTTTGCAAATAACCTTCTTAAATGATATAAAACCTACAACTACAGAAAAGGATCAAACCTTGCAGTCTGTTGATACATTTGGCAGGAATTCCCTCAAGATGCTGACAGCCTAAACAGGAACAGGCGGACACTGAGGACAGTGCTACAGAGCTGGGTTAGCTGTGCTGCCCAAGCACACTCCTAAGCAGCAGTGAACACGGCTCAACTAATGTGATGATTCATTTCAAGTGATTTCCATCCTCTCCAGTCCTCATTTCACTATGGGAAAAGTCACGTCACAGCAGGCCTGCTACCCATGTCCTTATAATACACCACCACTCATTTCCTTTCAGTTGATAGGAACAGTGCCATTGCACAGACACAACAGTGCCTGCAAGAAATAAGGAGCACGATAAAAACCAGATGGCTGAAGTTAAGTGCAGGGAAGACAGGAGTAACGCTTGTTGGGAGGAGAAATCATTTTGATGAGCTAAGACTGAACAAAGGAGCACAGCCTGCAACAGGATGAATATCAAAATACCTTGAAAGAAATCTTGTTATCTGTACCACATAAAGAAAGCTCAATTTTTTTCAAGTAAGTACCAGATTAATTTGACACAGGATTTTTTCATTCAACATGAGACTAGTGCTGCTTTACCTCTTTAGAAGTCTACCTGCCAATCACAACCAAGAACTGTGTTTTGAAAAACATGAAGCAATTACAATAAATGTCCAGAATATTGACAGCACAGTCCATTACTGTACATCTATATCTTCATGATTTGCTTCCAGGCTGATACAGGTCTTGGCACTAATAATAAAGACTCCCAATTCCCAAGCAACTGACCCTATCCCTACCGAGACAAACCAATAGCAGAAGAATCAGAAACGTCTATGCAAACCCAGGCTGGAACAAAAAGAAATTTAACATTTTAATGAACACAGTTCAAATTTAAAAATATTAACGAAAACAGGGCACATCACATTTTAAATTGGCATGAGTCCTAAGTAAGAACTCCAGGCAAGTACTATGTTTGCTACAAGCTTCCCTGCTTCTGCTACAGTGCAAAGCAACAACAAGAGTAAGTTAAAATATTTCTGTCAACACATTTTTAAAATATAGTATTTTTCATCAGCTACACAACTTCAAGATTAAACTTGAAGGAAATGAAAGCAAAAGCTACTTGCCATTCCATCCTAAACTAGGCATAAACATTATTATATCAAGAATTGATTCAGTTATATGACTTTGATTTTTTAAATTAGACTTAGTCTGATGGGTAAAGGCAGTAGGCATTGATCCAATAACCTTCTGGAAGGTATCTGCATGGCCATTTAGAGACCCAGAAAGCACAAAATTAATATAGAAGCTATTAAATAGACTACCATTATGTTTCAAAACTAGTGTTTTGAGGCTTTTTTTTTTTTGAATATAGAAAATAATCATCATGGGGTTGTGTTTCTTCTAATATCCAGGCAGATCCATTCTTTGTCCTGTGCTAAAGACTTTTGTCAATGACCTGGAAAATACAAAGCTTCCTCAAGGACTGGATGATGTTCCTCAGTAGGCCCTGAAAATAGGGGAGAGGGATATAAAATGGACATGCCACTGACTTCCTGTGAAACCAATGTTTTAAGATGAACAAAAGTAATTTGGTGATTAGGGAAAAAGATAAGACAGACAGGTAAGAGACCTGGCTAGGCATAGCCTTCTGGTGTGAAACACCTAAAAGTACTTGAACTCTTCTGCAAAACAGGGAATCTAGAAACTCTAGTACTAGGGAGGTCCCATTTTCTTCTGACTTCACACAGACTTAACTGCTTCTAAAATGCAAAGTCCACAATTCAAGAAGGATGGCAATACATTGGAGGGGGTACAAAAGAAAGCTGAGGGAATATCTGGCCAAAATAATTTTTTAATTTAAAAAAACTTCAGAAACTTACTTGTTTTTCTTAATAAAGGGAACATTTGGCAACAAACTAATCAAAATTCAGAATTTATAATTAGGGAAAAGAATAGTGGTATTATAGAACCCACTAGAATACAGAAGAGTGGGATTATCAGATCACCAATAAGAAATAAAAGGTAAATCAGCCATTTGTGTTTTACCTGGAACTATGTTGAATCCTGCCTCACTGGAGAATTTTAACTAAACCTTCTCCAACACGAAAGCTCTAGTTTCAAACCCCAGCTGAGGAAGGAGCCCCATGGCCTACACTATGAAGATGTTAGGCTAGATGACTGCAGCAGCCCTTCTGACTCGATAGTCTATTAATCTTATCACGCAGATCAGGACACACGTGCGCCTGCTTTGAGCGCTCACTACAAAACCATCCACAGGCACTCCTATTTTGCCCTTAGGTTTTAACCCTACGACTTTTACCTTTAAACACCACAGAGTGGAACTGCGGCTACATCACATCAGATATGATTAGCGGGCAACAAACAAATCACCTCACCTAGAAAACATTCATTATCACTGGCCGAGCTACACGACCAGAAAGCAGGGAGATACCCCGTGTCTTGGGCACTTCCCAGCACTTTAAAGGGCTCTCCAGGGGTCAGAACAAGTTTCTCCTTGGAGGAGGCTCCGCGCCGCCGCGACGTGAGGCGACGGCAGCAACAAAAGGCGCCGGCTCCCCAAGCGGAGCGCGGCCGAAGGCGGGCGGCGCGGAGGGGCCAAGCGGGATGCGCGCCGGGCCGGGCCGCGCTCTCGCGGCGCGGGGCACACGGGCTCCCGGGCGCAGCTTTGTCCCTCGCGGGCCGCCCGCGCCGCCGCCGGGCCGGGCCGTGAACTCTTGAACCCGCCGGGCGGAGCGCAGACGAGGCGGCCCGGGCGGCGGCGGCCCCGGGGCGGGGGGAGCCGGGCCGAGCTGGCGGCGCCCCCCGCCCGCCCCGCCGCAGGGCCCCGCGGCCGCCCAGCCCCGCCGCAGGGCCCGCCCGGCGCCCAGGCCCCGTCCGAGGCGGCGGCCTCGCGTGGCGCAGCCCCCCGGCGGCCCCCGCTCACCTGGGCTTGAGGCTGGCGGCGCCGCGCTCGTAGGCCCAGGCGGCGGCGGGCTGCGCGGCGGGCGGCGCCAGCGGCTCGGCGAAGCCGGGAGCCGGCGGGTAGTTCCTGTCCATCATGGGGGCAGGCGGCGGCTCCGCGGCGGCCCTGCGCGCGGGGCGGCGGCGGCGGGGACCGAGCGGGGCGGCGGGGAGCGGCCCCCCCGCGCCTCACGCGGGGCGGGCGCCGCCGCGGCCCCCTCCCCGGCCCGGCCCCGGCCGCCGCCTCCCGGCCCCCCCGGCCTCGCCTCCTGCTGCCGCTCAGCGGCGCGGCGGGGGCTGCGAGGCGGCCGGGCGGGGGCCCATGGCGGGCTGCGCTTTCCCAGGATGCACCTCCGCGCCCGCGGGCCCGGCTCCGCGCCCGGGGGCAGGGAGGCCGCCGAGCGGGGGAGGCCCCGTGGCGGGCGGCGCGGGGCGCAGCGCGGCGGCGGCGGCGGCGAGCGAGGCTGGGCGCTTTGTTGGAGGGGCCGGGGCGGGGCCATCTTGGTGCCGCGGGGGGAAGCGGCGTCAGCGCCGCCGCACCGGCACCCGCGCCGGCTCCGGCCGCGGAGCGCCCACAACATGGAGGAGGAGAAGGAGGAGGAGGGCGGCGGCGGGCTGCGCCACCCGCCCGCCGCTGACTTACCCCGGCTCCTGCCCCGGGGCGGGGAGGCGGCCTCACCGGGAGCGCTTTGTAAAGCGCCTTGTACCACAGCGGCGGCTCGCGGGACCGCCCGCCCGCCCTGCGCTGCGCGGCCCGGCCGCGGGGCGGCGGCGCGCGCTGCTAGCGGCGCCGGCAGGGGCGGCGGCGCCGCGCGCTCCCCACGGGCGCGGGGCGGGCGCGCGCGCGCAGCGGCAGGTGTTAACGGGCGCCGCGGCCACGTGACGCCCCGCGGCGCCGCCGCGTCACGCGCGCCACGCCCCGCGGCACCGTTAAATGGCGGCGGGGACAGAGCGGCCAGTTAGGCGGCCTCGCAGGTACGAGGCTGGTCGGGGCGCACCTTCCCCTTGACGAGGGAGGTTATTGCTCCCTTCCCGCTCTTGGAAATAGCCCTGGGCTCTTTGTGGCTTCTTGTTTCCAGCCTGCGTTTTGCTCTCCTCGTTTGGATGAGGATTAGTTCTAAAGATTTTTTTTCCTTCATTGTTTTTTTTTCTCCCGCAAACTGGAAGTCTCTGACTTTCTAGATACTTTTGTCACACCTCTGTCAGTGAGTTGTGTGCTCATCTTAAATCACTGCGAGTCTGGAGCCTGAATAAACTGAAAGATAAAACCAGAGGGAAGTGAAGAGAGGCCTCCTCAGGAGGAGAGGAGAAAAGGAGAGGGGGAAAAGAGAAAAAAAAAAAAAACTACTTAAACTTACTTGTGTGTAAATCATAAGTTCTTTTGTCTTTGGCCAGGTGGCAGTTGAAATGGAAGTGTGAGTTGCTGAAATCCGCATCAGCCTTGAAGAGCAGGGGGAAGGTGGAGATGAGCCTCTGTGGAGGGTAGGACAGCAGGAGAACAGTGGTGTCTGTGCCAGCAATGGTAGGTACTGCATGTGTCAGAGCAGAGAGAGTAAGTACTGAAAACACTAAAAATGAGAGCTGCTCCTTCTGAAGAAGATAAAAGTGGGTGCTCCTAAAAGTGTTGACATTTCTTTATAAGAGGAAGGTTTATTCCTCTCTATCAAGTAAATTCCTTGACAATTCAGTTTGGCAATATCAAGCCACAGGGTAAGCACCTTCTCTCTCTCTCTCTTTCTTTCTTTTCTCTTTTCCCTTTGCAGTGCAGATTTAGGAATTTGTGAATAGAATCAATCAGACTAGATGCAAAGATGAGTGGTAGAGTTCAAAATCTTAACATTTGAGTGAGAAAGTGAATCTAGTGATCTATGTTAAATGGGAAAATGGTGAAGTAAGAATTTCTAGGTTTAAAAACTAAAGATTGTTTTGGTTTTTTTTACTTGTTCTTTTATTGTCATACTTTGTTTCAAGGAGCAGCAAGGTCACCTAAAGGAAGAAATACAACCTTAGAAGGGCAGGTTGGGGTAAGTGTGAAAGTCATCAGTGTTGAAGAGATGGAATGAAGTCACAGAGAGGCCAAGGCAGAGGGAGGAGAAAGGAGAAGAAAAGACGTGTACCAAGGACAGAAACCAGCCGAGTGAGTTTTCCTTGTGTTTACAAGAGTTAGCACCTGTATTGCTTGCAGCTGGAAGAGCAAATGTGTGTACAGTGGGGGGTGGAGGGACCTTCTTTCCCTGGGCAACACACAGGTTACTGTTTTACATATGAACTAGGCCTGTTGACAGAAAATGACTGCAGTTTTATGCTAATGCTTGAGCACTTATGCTGATGGTGTTGTTGAAAGTAGCATTTCCATCTGGGAAGGACTTACAGTTTTTCTTTGATTTACCTGCAAGATCTTAGCTAATCTGCATTATAATATGATAGTTATAGTTCGTTGTTTCCTTCAGGCAAGCTTGAAAAAGAGCAATACATGCAATATAATACTAAATACCATACAATGCTTTTCCTATGTAACTGTAATGTCTAGTTGTTGAAAATTAGTGTGTTAATGTACAGCTAGGATAATATAAAAGCTTCTTCTTAAACTTGGAACAGCATATGAATAAACTGTAAAACTACCATCTGTTTTATACAAGACTTCTAAAATAATGACAAGATTATTTCTCTAAAGGAAAATGTGTATGTTAATACTGTTAGAGATTGTTGTAAATCATTTTGCATAAGAAATCACAAACCACAAACACCTGCCCAGATTTATAGACAGGGAATCAGATATACAAAGTTGAATTGGCTAACCCCTTGCTTTTCTTAAATGAAAGGTCTGGAAATGCTTAAATTAATGACTAGTGTTATACTGAAGGGATAAGTCTTCAAGATTCACTAAAAATATGTTTCAGAGCTTCCTCCCCCGTGCCCCCGCCCCCCCCCCCCCAATGTTCTGTTGAATGTTAATGTTTTAGAGATAACAGTATTTAAGTAATTTGAATACTTGCAATGAAGTTTGAAGTTAAGGCCAAAATTGAACTGAGTTTGATTAGCTACCGAATTCTAAGCAGTGTGAAAAATAATTTTATTGCAGTTTCTTTCTCCATTGAGCACTGGAGGTTGGCATGTATTGACTTACTGAATGTGGGTATAGCACCTTTGTATGTGCTGGCCTGTAGTATCTTCCATAAACAGTAATGGTTAAGTAAAACTAAAAATAGCCAGGCTAAGTAAAAGTAAAAATAGCCAAGTAAACTGGATGTTATGCAGTAATATGAAGAGTCTTGGCTAGGCCTGTTATTTATCACTGACTTTTCTGTTGTTTTAATTATGATTTGGACCAAAGCAAGAAGTTGTAGTTGCCTTTGATTCTGCATTTAATGTGGCATTCACAAATGGGTAACTAGGGAAGGAAAGGCTGCCTTTTAAAGAATACACGTGATCTTGGTGTCTCAGAGCAGATGTTTTATTTGCATTTTTTTACGTTCACTGAATTAATGCACAGATAAGTGTAAAGACTAGGTAAAACCACAGTCAAATGAAGAAAAGTCTTTACAAACCTCTGGGGTTTTAATTCTGGTTTTCACAAACATCTACTAAATTACTGCCCTGCTGACATTGCAGGGGAGAACTGAACTGAGGGAAATTTTAGTTTACTTCACTGTGTCTAATCCTGCCTCTGGCCATGTGGTTCTACACTCTTAAGACATGAACACCAGTGATTAAGGTGATTAAACGCCCCAGAAAATTTTGCACTTCCTAGAGCACTGATTTGTTTTACCGAGGGATCTGCTGAGTATCAGAAATAGCAAAGTAAAGGGGAGAAATGTGCAATTAAATGCACCAAGTAAGTGTTTTTTGGAAAGTGGGAAAGGACCAAGTGATTGGAAGCCATATAAAGAAAAGAAACAGGTGAATGTGCGATAGGAGATTAGGAATAATAGGGAAAAATAGTACAGTAACAAATTATAGGTAGAAAAATAAGAAAAAAATGAATGAAAAGATCAATGAGAAGCAAAAGGAGATAATGTAACTGTATTTTCAACAGGGACAAAATCTACTGCATAAATAGCTTGAAATATATTTGATACCATTTTGTTTTTTTTTTTATATAAGCAATTAATCAGTTGCCGTTGTGAAGTTATGTGAAATAAAAGATTAAATGATAAAAGCATCCACATGGTGAGAAATCGGGGCCTTGCTCTGAACTGGAGTCAACAGCAAACTCCAAGTGAAACTAATGTAAATAGTATTGCTTACCTATTTGGTACATCATAAGACTTACTGTTTCCAGCTGGAAATACCCCGTTGCTGACATGTTAGTGTTTTGTCAAATTAATTGGGTAATTTATCAAATTCAGACAAGCGCAGTTGTCGCTGAATTTTTAAAGTTAATGGGCTGACTTCTTATTAAACAGATACTGAGATTAAAGTTAGGTGAGAAACTTGATTAATCGGAGTTTTAGCTAGCTCTTTTTTCATCACTCTAACTACTGTAAGAGTGTGATGTAAGCTTTATTGATATTCACCCCTTTCTGCACCTGGGACTGCTGTTAGAAAATCTAATATTGTAAACAGATGACATATGAGGTAGATCAAAGAACTTGGATCCTATTTCCCAAGGTTCCTAATGAGAATGAAGTGCCAGCTGCATTCCAAATCTCAGCTCAGTTGACTGATAAAAAGTTTTATTTGATGCTCAAATTAGGAGACTCTGCTCCCCTTTGAGGAGGGTTTAACTAGCTAACTCATCTTGGCTTATGTGGTTGGCAGAGGAAAAAAAAAAAAAACAAAAAACACACCAATTTGACTCATCTTTCTGCTGTGGATGAAGCAATATGGCTTAGTGTTCAATTTCACATGCATGTGATGCTTAGAAATTGGCAACATTAAAAGAGAATAAACCATGACCCTTCTCCATTGATGCTATAAAGCAGGAAAGTGTTTGCTATATCCACCTTTATAAAAACACTTTAAAAAGGGTTATCAGATTGCTTTTAAGTTTCTACTATAGGCTGAATTAGCACTTTAGCTTCCACAAATATTTATTGGAAATTGTTTTGCAAGGTAATATAGAGGCTGACAGGGCTTTAAGTATTGCCTTAAAAGACAGGTTTAGAATACATCCAGTGACAAGTGCATTCAAAAGGTGGTCAGATAGGTAGGACAAATGTAGTATGTTAGTTCTTGGTACTTAATCTTATTAGCTGTTTGTGCAATTTGGGAATGGCTGAATGTAGTCAGAAGATACCATGCTTTTTATTCAAATATTATTTGGGAAGATACGCTTAAGATTTTTTGAAGAGCAAGTTCTCAACTTTCAAAATTACAGTGATAAAATCCTAAATGATAGGAACGCATTAAGAGGTGTTTAAGGTACAGCTGGAACAAGCCATTTGTTTCAAACTTTTGCAAACCCAAGGATTCTTTCCTGTTCTCTATACCCCATGGAATGAGGTGTTCCTGTGATAAAACTTCTTTTGGCAGACAAGACTGTAGATAGAAAAGCTTAAATATATAAAAGGCAAGCTACAAATGAGCATGTAATCAAGTCACAAGAATACTAATTAAGCAGTGTCACTAATAAACTAAAAACAGGTTACTAATTCAGCTTCAAGGTTGTAATCTAGAGAAAGACAAGCAATCTTCCTGTCCAGATTAAAAGTGTGAAGAGTGGTGTCTCAAATTCTATTTTATATGAATAAGTGTCATTGAGAGTAGAATATTGTATAAATCAAGTTTAGCAACAGTACTGCAGTATACATATACTTTAAATGAAAGAGTACTGTAGTATTTAATACCTAAAGTGATTAGTTGTTTTATTTTGGCTTTAATACCAATTCAATTAAAAACAATAAGAACTTTGCCAGAGATCTTAACAGGACAAGGTTCAAACTCACAGTGTGTTTGACTTGTGCTTCCTTGAACTGGAGTGAGGAACTGCATTTCGATATGGCACTTAATTGTTTTGATCTTCCCATGAGTTCATTTAAAAAAAAATACTGAAAATATTTAATGCTTGTAATACTATTCATCAGATGATTTGAGGAAATTTTACATAAATAGTAAGTGTTCTTTTTTCATTGAAACAAAAGCTCAGTGATTTATTTTTCAGTTGACAGAACTGAGATGGCTTTTCTGACCATCAGTATGCTCCCAACATTTATGATGACGAAAGGTCAATGTGGAAGGTAAGTCTGAGGAAAATGTTCAAGATAATGGATAATTGCATTAAATCATGTTTAAACCAGTTCTAAGTGAAGAGAATTTTTACCCCATTGTTTTAGGCATTTGTTTTAAACTGTCATAGCAGTTTAACTTACACTCAATTGCCTTTCCTACTAGCCCTTGAAAAGAGTCCTGAAAGTCAAAATACTAGTGTTTTTAAGTCTGCATAAAATTTATATTAAACGCTAGTGCTTTTTTCTGCAAAAACTGCCTTTTCCCCACATTGGAGGAGACTTAAAATTGTTGCCAGTTATATTACAGTAGCGACTACATTTTGAAACAAAAGAGCATGTAAAACTCGCAGAACACCAGAGTTTACCTTTTGCTTCCCTTCCTGTTATCTCTGATAAATCAGAAAAGACGAGATGCAGAGCAAGAGTGTTTTTTGAGCCTGGAGTCATTTCTATAAAACTAAACAAACCCCACCAGAACAACTGCGGCTCAAAGGAATTTATTTTTTTAACAATAAAGAATAAGTTATGATTGCTAACTGGATCTTGTTCCATAGTTGTGTATAACGATGAGAATGTCCTGCAGATTGGAGTGTTACTTGTCATCAGTGTTTGAGTTTCAGTCAGTAGATGATTTGAATATCTTCAGGGTCCAAAGTGCAGATTCTTTGACCACACTTGAAGTGGTTTGGATATACCTCACAGCAGGAGCAGTTTCCTTCCCATAGAGCTACAATCTTTGTGCTAAAGACCTACAGGATTTTTTTTTTGTTAATATCAGCATTGCATCAAATCATTGCAGATGATTTCTAGAAGGGTCAAAGTAGGAAGAATCATACTTGAAGTGATTTATACACTTTAAGCTGTCTTTTTTAAGATGTGTACATCATTGTAATAATCCTGAACTCTCCCAAACACTATTTCTTCCTGTGAGAGCTTTCCTATCATTCTCATTAAATTAGTCATTTTTTCAGTCCCAAGAAAAATTAAGAAAAAGTGAGCACATATCTGCTCATTAAAACTTCAGTTACCCAAACGAAAACAGAGAAGCGTTCTATAGCCAAGGCAACCTTATAACTGCATTTCTGTTATCAACAATGTGGTTTCACACAAATGCATTTAACTCGATTCAATCTTGCACTGTAGCAGCCTTGAAGAACTTCAGAACACTTTTAGAAGCAGTGCAAAAATGGACTAAGCTCCCAATGTCCCCAGGAGGGGACTCCCCCATCTGCCAACAGGAAAGAAACTGCAAAGTAGGTTAAAGAACCTGTCAAAGCCAAATCTGATGATGCAGATGTAGGAATAAGAAATCAGTGCTGTGTCCTCTAATAGCAGCTGAGCTATATGTATCTTTCAAAGGACAGAACCTGTACAATGTAGCATTTGTAATATATCCTTCTGTACTCCAAGACTAGAGAATTTTCATCTCTACAAAAGCATTAAAAGTTTAAAAGCCTCATATCAATCATCATGTACTTCAATAGCACCATAAGTTATAGCATGTTAAAATCAACTCAATACTTAATGTAAGACATTACATGTAAAACTGCCTTTAGCTACACCTGTCTTAAAGGTATATGAATGTAGCTACCTTACTGCAGAAACCACTGAGCCCAGCATGGTGCCTGGGAGACCTGCCACTATGGCCAAGGGAGGCTTTTTTTTTTTTTTTTTTTTTGGACCAGGTGTTCAAGGGACAGTGATGTTTTTGTAAGCCAAATAACACTGGAAACTCTTACTGTAATTTGACTTAAAAGGATAACTACAATTGATGGTCTAGAAACTGTTTATGAAAATTAACCAGGAACAGGTTGAAGTTCTTAACTAAGTGATAGTTTTAAGCTACAGTTATCCTAGCAGGGCAACCCAGGCTTATGTAGAGTGTGGCTGTAGCCAGGTTTGGCTTTTCAGTCCACTAACCACATATTTGCTTTTTTTTTTTTTTTTTTTTAATTAGCAAGAGGAAGGTATCTGTGGAATCTGGGTGATCTCCAGTTAAAGTATAACAAGTGTAGTATTGATAAGGAAAAGAAATCTCCCTCTTCCCTGTCCATTGCCTGCCATACTGGATTTGTCCAGCACTAAATACTATTATAGTGTATGAAACAAATTGTTGAAAAGGGTAAATATTAAATGGGCAAATAGGTTTGGGTAAAGGGTGATACAGTGTCTTTCCATCCAAAATAATAATGACAAAAATAAATAAATTGGGTAATTTGTTATCCAGCAATAGCTGAAACATCAATATAATCCAGAAGCAATAATACATATACTGTTCAAAGATCAACCCAAGAAAACATTTTCATATTCAAATATATTCCTAGAATGCAAACAAAATCCACATATTAGTGAAGGGAATATATCAAACAACCAAGTAGTTTTCTCCTGGTGGTTTAGTGTTAACACCGGGAAAGAAATGGTTAGTGTCAAAAAAAAAAAAAAACAACCCAACAACAAAAAGTAAAATAGTGTTCCTTCTAAAGAAACAAAAATGAAACTATTAATAAAGCATCAATACGATGGGATATCTCAAAGTGCACGTGGAAGAAGGTGGCAGTACATGACCTGATTTTTGCACCTTTTCTTCTTAACACAACAATCTTTGCAACAGACTGTTTCTTTTCCCAAATGGGATTTTTCACTTGCTCCTAGCTGTGCTGAAGTCTGTATAACTTTCACATTTTTGTAACCTGTCTTGCAATATGCAAGGTAGCGCACTTTAAAAAAGTGTTCAGTACTTCAGTAATTCTGCAGTACTCCAGAAGGAGGTTTGTGACTATGGGGTTGGAAGTGACATAGACTTTCTAAACACTTTTGCCCCTCTCATGCGCCCTGGGTAAGGGGGTGGTGGCACATCTGGTTGTCCACCTGCAGAAATGGCTTGCTCATAAGTTGGTAGCCCTGAATCATCAGTTCTGTGAGGAAGTGGATTTAAAGAAAACTCTTCATGTCTTCTGAAGATGCTAGATGAATGTCTTCTGTTCCTGACATGCTCCAAGTACCTAAACAAAGTTAACAGCATTTCAGGTGACAACTTCCATTTTGGTAAAGGAAAGAAAGCATATACAATCTTAGTTGCAAAATAAAAAAACAAATGAAACATTTTAGGTGATCTTAAAAACCATGAGTCAAATATTCTCTGCAGAGCACAGTTTAGTAATGGAGAATTTAAAAGAGAAGGTTCTGACAGCCACACAAGTGCTGTTTTATGTTTATGTGGGATTAATTTTCTTAGCAGCACAACTACTGCTAGTGCTGACCTAACTTTGCACCAGAAAAGGCAGAACTAGAACTAGAAACTCCTGTTGGCTCCTCCAAGA
Source organism: Tinamus guttatus (assembly GCF_059628265.1). Taxonomy (NCBI): domain Eukaryota; kingdom Metazoa; phylum Chordata; class Aves; order Tinamiformes; family Tinamidae; genus Tinamus; species Tinamus guttatus. Next base: position 13,805,211 of record NW_028288774.1, on the reverse strand, counting down.
ACAATTAGATCAATCCATAGTAATTTTTAAATTTGATTCTTAAGCAGTCAAAGTTTGTTTTAACAGTGAAATTCCTTACCCTGGTGGTTGCCTTGATTTGCATCTACTTTTGCAGCAGTAGAAAATAAGCAATCCAATAATGACCAGCATTACTCCAGCAGTAACTAGACCAATGAGAAGTCCTGTAACATTAATCCTTTGTAGCGTATCATCATCTAAAAATAAAACATTAGTTATTTTCAGGTGAATAACATGGTGTTCTCTCCATTTTTGTACTCCTTGGTATGTAGATTGTAAAATACTAATTGTGCTGTGCAATAAGGTAGTGATGTCTAAGTCTGCAGTGAGGAGTTGTTGTACGTGTGCAATACAATCAAACTGTACCATTCACATTCAGTGCAGTTCACTATGAAATTCTGTAAAAAGATGAACATTGGTTTTGCAGAATGAATATATGGTGTTATTTTTAAGAATGAACTATGATAACAAACACAAGATACTGCAATGCAAGCAAAGAACGAGAATAAAAAAAACCACTAACCTGTTTTTATTTTAGGGCCTTTAGTTGAATAATCTTTCCAAAACTCCATCTATAGAAATAAAAAGATCGCATTTACACAGCTGTCATGCCTATTAATATATATACTTTTAATATACTAGTAAAGGCAAAAATTAACCACGGCACAGAGAGAGGCAACTCTCACTGATGGATTTGTATTGGTGTTTTTCATCAGGTGTTCATTCATGCATTCAAGTTTGCATAAAATTGTAATTTCAGAGATTTCCTGTGTGTTTTTCTCTCTCTCATACCAGGTTTTTTCCAGCCACACAAAGACTGCATTTTAGAAGATGATACTACAGAAACGCTTAGCAACAGCTGAACTGTAGATTTACTACCACCTGCTACTACCTACTGCTGTCTGCTTTGGCACAACCCAGACACAGGATCAGCCAATTAATAAGCACAACACAGGCAATACGTTGAAATTGCATGGTGAGAAGTTTCTAAGGACCTACCAAAAAAAAAAAAACCCAAAAAAATGAGATTCTGAAAATGCATATATGTGTATCCGTAAGTGGTGTTTTTGGAGTTTGTTTTATGTGTACGATTGCCAAATTGCAGTCCTTATCTAAAGTGTTTGAGTTCTGTATCTAGCACAGTAACACCAGCTACTTGGGGCCTCTATACTTTTAATGTAAAATAAGCATCCTGTTTTAAGAGCTGTTTTCTGAAGGGGTGCAGTATTAAAATGCAGTAATTGTTTATTAAGTAACCTTCAGGATACTAAACTCAGTTTGAACAATTACCGTTTTAGCAGAGTCTTCAAAAACTTCTCTTGCTTCTTCATAATTGCACAGCTCTTCAAAGCATTCCCTTTCCAAGTTATCTGGTGTGAATGCTTCAAAATCAAATCTGTTATTCAGAAGATGTCTTCCAATGAATAACTTGGCATCCTTTTCTGATATGAACACTAAGAAAAAAAAATGTTTTAAAGCTAGTTAGGAAAGCTAAATCTGTTATTTTTTTAAATGGTGTATCCCAAAGGAGTGTATGAAGTTCATTTATTCTCCTAGCATCTCTCAACCATATATAGTATAAAGAGTTGTCAACAGAATGTCATCTTTGCTGCTAACTGTTATGACTGGGCAATACAAAATAGACATACTTTCCTTTCTTGTAAAGCATTCCAGCTATTCCTTATACTGGCAGGAGAATTTGGTTCTTGTGACAGCTGTTGGGAGTTCAGGTTTTGGTTTTGGCTTTCTGGGATTTGGGTATCAAAACACAAATCCATTTAAATCCAGACAAAGCAAAACATTGACCTCTTGTTTGCAAAATCTGTTCTTTGTAAAGAGTCTTCAATATACATTCCTTTCACATAATCTGGTATCTGTGAGTTCCAAATTTTGTTCAACAGAATTCAACAGAATTTGAGTTTAAAATGATGACAGTGAAGTCTTGTTCATTTTGTATTTGTTCTCTTTCCCTCACAGTTGTGACGCTGCTTAATGACTGAAGGAAGTTTTATGTAAAGGCTGGCCTATTGCCATATTTATTTAAGTTAGCCCATGCATGATAGGAATATTCCTGTGGGTAGGCACTTCTGAAGACATTTATTCTTTTCTTCTTTTTTGCTTATTACAAGGTCCATAAAGAGGACGAAGTAAATTGTGAGGCAAGATTTCAGAAGGTTAGTGAAATTATAGAAGATTTTAGAATACAGGAATGCAGCTTCTAGCCAGGCACTTCCTATAGTCAAGTTTTAGCCTGTTCGTGATATAGCTTTTTGTAACAAAATCATCTTTATATGACAGAACTAGTTTTCTGGCTTGGCTTTCTGTGAAGGCCTAATCTGTACTCCCAAGAAATTTGGTTAAGCAAGATGACTGGAGGATAATTTCTGCAAGTGTAATACAGAAACAGTGTAGTTACATACCAAGCCAGACAGCTAAATAAAGAGATGAGATGCAGAATGAAGTTATCCAACTTCAAATTAGTTCTGTCCTCTCATTAGCTTATAAACTTAGATTATCACATAATTCAGGAATTTTTACTCTAGTAGTTACTCTTTTCAATAGTATCTCAAAATATTTTGCTGTCCAAAACTTTTTTTTGAAAACTGCAATATAACTTGAATATGTATGGTTAACAGCATACAGCTGTTATATATTATTATTATTACATACACTAACTGGCAAATCAGTCATGAATGATGCTTGAAAGTAGCACACTGTGTCATTGGGCTCCATTCCTTCTTGGGGATTTTATGTGGTTTTATCTGCATTCCTCTTCAACTCCCTCCAAAGTGGAGAATTGCAGTAATTGCTTACCTTTCAAAGTGCTGTAAGGACATTTCGGATTTATATATTTTCTGAATACCAGAAAACAAGCAAATAAATCCTTTCAAATGCAAATCAAATTTAGATATACAAATGCAGTTGTGATGTGCTCAGGTATTACCAAAGTAGCACTGTCTTAATACAAATTTCAAACTTTTATTTTAGACAGAGTGTGCTTAGAGGATTCTGCTTTTATCAATAACAAGCATCCAGGGACACAGAGAAAGGTCAGTCTTGCCAGTCTCCAGTTACTTCTTCATCTGGTAAATATTTAAAATTGACAGTCACATAATTTGTCAGTTATTTCAGTGAAAGGTATCTAAGCTAAGAGTAAAACAATTTAAAGTAACCTTTTATGAGGTTAAAAAATCCCCAGTATTTACACACCTATAAGATTTCTCAGTAAAAGCAAATGAGCTACAGTTCTCTTTTAGAAAGTAAGTTAATGTTAAAAGTAAGTTACCTTCTTCCAAGTCGTGCTTCAGGTTATTTAATCTCTCTGTGCAATGAGGAAATGCAAACACCATCGCATGTAGCTGACACAGCAGCACCCAACCCACAAGCATGGTGCGGTATCTGTCAGACAGAAACTAGGGTTGAGTTACAGAAAGAAGCAAAAGCAAAACAAGCCTCTAACGTGCCAGTGATGAACCCTGAATGAATCTTACACGTGAGGTCATCTAACACAGGTGCCTACATGCAAGTTAGCTTAATAGTTCCCAGGAAGAGAAAAACCCCATCCAAACTGGTCCAGCACGTCTTTTAAGTCTTCATTGCACAACATCCGCACGCGAAGTCATCGGGGCCTTTCTGGGACGGGCAATAGCCTCTCATGGAAATGGCTCTAGCAGTGGCGTCCAGCCATTTAAACCAGGTTAGCTGCCGGCTCACGCCAAGGGCAAGGATCACCTCGGCTACACCCCCAAACTTTAGCCAGACGCTGTTTTTCTGCTGCCCCAACCGCGGCGGTTTGTAAAAGCGGCGCCGCACAAAGCCCCTTGCCCAGCCCCGGGCGAGGCAGCGGACTGGGGGCTGCCCTCTCCCAACGCGGTGGCCGAGCCAGCCCAACGGTCACGCCCCAACGGCCGCGCGCGGACAGCGCCCCCCACGTGCCCTCCAACGGCCGCGCGCGGGCCCCCCGCTCCCGGCCGTACCTGCCGCGGGGCAGCGTCTCGTGTCGGCGCGCGGGCCCGGCTGCTCCGCGGCGCTTCCGGGGAAGGGCGCGGCGGCCGCCCGCGACGCCCCTGAGCCGCCCCCGCGGGCCGGGCCGGGCCCGAGGCCGCCCGCGAGGGGGCAGCGGCGCTGCCGGGCTCCGGGCCGCCCCCCGGGCCGGCCGCGCTCGGGAACTTCTCCCAGGTGGGTAAAGCCCAGGCGTCCCAGCCGGGGTGAGCCAGCCAGCGTTTTGTGTGGCCTTGCTCGCTAGAGAGCTCCCACAGAAAACTCCAGTGACTCCCTTGATCGCTCTTTACGCTCAAAACTGCCTTTTCATCACTGGGTGAATTAAGACACTGGAAACCTCTTAGCTTTTTCCTCCTCGGGCATAGAACGTGTGCTGTAGTGGCAGGTTCATGCTGAGCTCCGGAGAGCGGGTGCCTCCCACTGTGGCTCCTCGCTCGAGGTGCTTGCCTGCACCTCAATTAACTCCTCATTCCTCAGTGGCAGATCGGAGCACTTCGTCTCCATAGGGTGTTTATAGACAGACAAAAAAGGACCCAGGTAAGGTGTATGCAAAAATAATTAATCAGCAAAGCAAAACTTGGGTCTGCAGAGTGACAAATGGGTTTTCTGGGAACGTGTGAGGTGGTTCTGGGTTCACATGCTCTGCGCAAGGGCGTTCTCTCCTCCACGGGGCCGGGGCACAGCTTGGCGCCCAGGAGGAGGCCAAGCAGGGCAAACGGGAGCTCTTCTGGCTTCTCCAAGGAGCAAGGAGCCCCTAAGCTGAGGGCTGGGGCACGCCTGAGGGCACTTCCTCAAAGGCCATGAGATGGGTGGTGAAGACAAGAGGCACTTGAAAAGCCCTTGGAGGAGAAAGGTTAAGAAAGTACTTAAGTTTAGTACGACCTCTTTGTTAAATACTATGGAGTATTTGGGGATTGTCCTAAAGGTTGCACACCAAAACCCTTCCGAGACACGTCAAGGAGGAAGTCCAGCTATCTGGCAATATCTCCTGTGATGACTGTGGATTGTGTTATTTATCTAGGCGGTGGAGTGGTTTGTATATGCAGATGGTGGAGAGAGTGGGTGATGCCAGTGGAAGTTATCTGATAGCCCCAACAGAAAAACAAGAGCTCTGGGTGTATGAAACAGGAGAACTGTTTGGAGGAATGACTGTAGTTAAATATTTGCTTTATGGCACCAACACCCTGCTGTTAAGGGATGCATGAGACAAATATAATTTATGAACTGTGGTGACTCTTATGCTTTGTAGTTGGTTGGGATCTCAACACAAAACTTTGTAATACAATCGTGTGTAGGTAGTTACAACAGTGCAGAATTAAGACCACGATACTGTACAGGAAGAGAACAGTATAGGATATTCATTATAACTTTGTACGAAGCATGGAATTACTCACCTAGGGAAAAGCAAGCCGCCATCACCTTATGCCCCCATTGCATGTCGTCAGCGAGAGAGGAAGACAGAAAACGATTTCAGCGAGTCTTACACAGCTCCGAGGTGATGGATCCCGCCGTCCTCAAGGCAAGAGTGACCTCTGGATCCAGCTGTACCGGCATCGGAGGAGACGACTCCCAGTGTGCACTGAGCATGACTATGCATTAAGTTTATTTGGTCGGATGTAATGTTAGGACAAGAGTGCATGGGTTTTATTGTGATTGCCTCTGGGCAGGCAGGCTAAGGAGGCAGCCTCTGTTGTGGTGGCCATCCCTAGTATGTTTATGCACCTGTGTTTTTTAACCTCAGTCTTTTCAGTGGTATTTGGCTAGAATATTGCTGAAGATTTGAGTCAGACCTGCATACCTTCTCACAAGAGGAGGATGATATCAGTCTATGAGGTTTATGCAATAATTATTCAATTGAACAGCTTATTTATTATATAGGTAGAGGATAAAATACTGATTTATGATTACGGGAACTTTGGGTCAGAAACGCAAGTAATTCTCTTTATACAGTGTCTTATTCAGACTTTGTGCTAGCAAGGATTTTCTTCTGACTGATACAAAATAATAATAAGTAACACATTTTCTCTCACCCCCAATATACAAATATAATCCATAACCTTGTTACCTTGTACCAATTGTGGATAGAACTGTTTTATTTATTTATTTATTTCAGTAGTGGAAAGTACATGATTGTATGACTGAGAATGCCCCCCTCTAGTGGCTTTGAAACTGTGTGCGTCTGGCTCTCTGTACTGCTGTATTTCGTTTCCTGAATTACATGGTATAAATTTGCTCTTTACACAAAATTGTATTTGGAGTCTTCATGTTTGATAACTTCTGGCTGAATGTACTGTAGCTTGATAACCTTTTCACTAAAGGTAATTTTGTTAATATATGGAGAATATTACTGAGCTTTGGCTCTGCTCCATAAATATGAGGAGATTTAAAGAGTCAGCATCATTGCTAATAGTCTTCAAATTTGAAGTTTTCGTAAAAATTACACCCTTGAAAGAGGTTCTGTTCTCTGATGTTTTAACCCCTTCTGGATCACAGATTTCCTTTTCTAAGGAAGAGAGATTTTTGGTGCTTTTTGCTTGATTGTTTTAACTTCTCCATACATTATTATGCATCACACTTTGTCTTTGCAAATGGTTAATGTCATAGCTAAGATGTTGGGTGGACTCACTGAAGCTATGAATCAAGTTATCAAAACAAATGAAGAACTTGTTCTGCTTCTTCCTTTCTGTAGTTTGCAATTTTCTTGCCAGCAATTTTCAAAGAAAAGAACTATTCTAGTGAAAGCGATTAAACGAGTATATTGAATCATACTGTGAGAATACAATTTTTAGAGCTAGCTTTTGCTCAATATATACTTTCCTTATTAATTCCTACACTCAGCTTATCTGTAATTAAGATAGAAACAGAAAAGAATTTTCTAATGTCTAGTAAGGAGGTAAGCTGTAAACCAGCTAATCAAGAACTTTCTATTAATTAGTAAGGAGATCAGCTGTAATTTTGCTCCATTGTTAACTTGTTTACTTGTAATCTGTTTCATCTAGTGGGCAATAATCTCATTATAAGTATTCACCTGAGTTCAATTAACTTGTACTGGGGGTAGAGACCATGGAAAGAAGGTGGCTGAGGGCTTTTCACAAGTTTATGTCTTTGTCCCTGCCGAAGGAGAGTTTTTCTCTATCTTTGGTGTTTACCCAGGGAATGCGTTTAGATTTCTTCCTTTCTCACAATGAATGGAAAATATTTTTTGCCTTGTAAGTAAGTAGAACTTTTATGCTGAAAAATGTAAGTAAGCTCTAAGTAATGATTTAGGCCAGTCTTCTTAGAAGTTGCTGTTTTTCAAGAATTGGAGAGGTAACTTGTCCTCAGTTTTAGTGGATATGTTTTTCTTCAACAGCAATATTTTGCTAGTCTGCATTGCTGTTGAAAATACCTGTACCACTAATAGTAGTATTTATTTATGGTCTAGTAGCATAGTTATTCAATTAAGTAGAAATGTTAACATATGTAATTAGTATAAATTAGTGAATCTCTTTTTGAAGAAGGATTTAAGTGTTGTGATATTTGGAATCACAAATTCTTGTAAATTTACAGTTAGTGAAAAATGTAGATTTTGCTGGTTTGTTTCCTCTTCAGGTAAGTGCAACTCTTTTTCAAATACTTCTTTGGCTGAGTGGAAACAAAAAGTAAAAAAATTATTTTTCTGTTTACTGTTACCCAGTTTAAAATGCTGTTTGCCCAGTCCCCAAAGGCTTGTTGGGATTTTGATATTGCTGATCTTGCTACTTCTACATGTTTGATTCCTGCCACCCAAACATTATTAATAGCGATATACATTATTTTGGATTAGTTTCTGGGTGTATATTTTTCATGTGTTCTTTTGATGTTTGTATATTTTCTCACCTTTTTAATAATGGGTTATGATTCGGAAGCTGGATTGTACATAGTAGTGTGTTGTGTCCCTCTCTATGTGCCAGTTTTACCTATGGTAGAAGGAGAAGCAGAAATTTCAACTAGGAAGTTAGCTTTGAGGCAAGGAGTTGACTACAATTCTGAATTTTTTAATTTATTTTTTTAAGTAATTTATAATCAGTTGTAGTAATTTATTATGAAGACGGTAGAAATTGCCAAGTCAAATGACTTTTTTAACATAAAAGATGGAACTAAGATAACTTTTGTCTTTGTTGATAAAACTTTGAGCCTGCATTTGTGCAGGGAGGCAGAGGCTCGATAAAACAATATGGACTTTAAATCTTCATTGCATGAGTGGTGAGGAATTATGTTCTCTGTTTAACATATCTGATCAGCACTTGAGAAAATTAATTTGTAGGAGGCTCTGTTATGTATTTTCCAGAAAGTCATCTTAGCCTCCAGCCTAAAAGGACCCGTGGGATTTGAAAGTCCAAAAGGACCAGCAAGTTTATCTTTTTTTTTTTTTTTTTGGAGTTTATTTACTGAAATTGGGTTTTACTGTGATCATTTTTTATTTAGCCCGGAGCTTTGGCTAAGGCATCTATTTGAAGATATTGAGAGATGGAAGATTCATTATTGCCATTGGTAGTTTATTCCAGTATTTAAATGAATGGGTTCTTCAGAAAAATATTTGACTTATTTCTCATTTTAAATACGAAAGATGTTAGATAATGTTATAGTATTATACAGTAGTCTAAATTAAAATTCCTTTGGAATAGGCTCACATGGCTGACTTATTGTGTTTTAAAAAGTACGAAAGTGTTTAAAAATGTAATGATTCCATAGTGGAGATACGTTTTACATAAGGAATACATTTACAATATAAGCAGATGGAAAAGCATTGAGTGCACAGAAAATAAGTTGACTTTTAGATGCTTTTCAGTTGGTCTAAGTGTGAATGTGGAGTTGGAGACATCTAGGCACTGCAAAGTATTTTCTTGCTCTTGAAGACTAGATACTTGCAGGAAATGCTCTATTCTGTTAGAACAATTAAAGGACAATTTTTGTTTATAAAGGACATGTATTTGTTTACATGAAGCCACGAATGCTTTAGTGCGCATTAGATGCTGTAAGAATGTAGATGCAAATTAATACAGTCAGAGTATGAAGAAAAGAAGACCCAAATAATATGCTATTCAACCAATATAACAGACATGAGACTAGGGGAAAAAAAGAGTTTTCAGATTTTTATTCTAAATAGTATGGCATTTACTGGACTTAAAATGATTTTCTTTCATATTTTTTTTTATTTAACATCAGAAAATGAAACAATAAACATATGCTACCAGACTGCTTTGAAAATGTCTATTTAGGATTAATTTAGAGAATTCTTTCAGCCAAAAAGTATGCGTGTATATATTTATCACTTTAATAAAGATATATTCAATTAATTTGAAAACTAGAGTGGAAAATTAATTTCCCTCCCACAGTCTTAATGAAGAAATAAAGAAACTAAATTCCCATTGCTGTTAGAGGGATAATCCACTCCTTCACACATTAGGAAATTAATGTAACAAATCCAGTCAGCCAAAGTGTCGTTGATTTTTACCCTCCCTCCCTATCTCTTACACCAGGTTATTTTGTATAATAGATCCATGAAAAATAAAAGTGACTAAATTTTCTTTGGTTGTTTTAGATGTCAGTATGTGCTAGTCTTGTGGTTTGATATTGCTACCTCTAAAATCATCCATTGAAGTTGATGGAACTTGCTAGTTTTGGTTTTTCATTAGCAAAAAACAAAACAAAACAAACAACAACAAAAATAGTAGTTAAAACTTCTTAAAAATATTAAGAAACTGGCTTTATTTACCTATCTAGTATTCTATTTTTAGCATCATAAAGAAACTGTTCTTTTCAATGTGACACAAATGCAGATTTTCTTTTTTTTCTAAAAGTTGTTTTGATTCTGATACACTTTTTGCAATTTGCATCCTTAATGAAAGGAAGAACTACAATACTGGGTAAATGTTCTTTTGAGGAAGGTTTTTTTCTTCTTCTTTGCTTCCATGTTATGTGCCACGTCATGGCAGACTAGTTGTATATTGCCACCTGTGGCAACTGTCCATTCCACTAGGAGAGCTCTGAGAAAGACTATGTATTTCAGGACAGTAGTCCTGTTTGTTTCTGTTTGTTTTAGTGTTTGTATCAGGTGTACTACTTATTTCCAAGTTACGAATCTCAGGGGTTATTTCTTTTAATGTATTTAGTAGATTCTTTGCTGCATTTCAGTGTATTTTAGTATTTTCTCCCACAATTAAATTTCTTGTAAGCCCAGCCTACTAAGCTGAAAACCACCACAAAAAGATTGATGTTGCTTCAAAAAGAAGCAGTCTAACTGCCATGATGAATAATTTGGAAGAACATATCAGGAGTATGTATGGGCAGATGTTCTTTGTGGTGCTAAGAGCTTTGTGTCTGCGTATGCAAGGCTTGTAGTAGCCCTTTTGGAATATTCCTTCCAGATGTACTTGTCTTAATCATATTACAGATTTTATGTGAAAATGATTATGAATGGTACAATCAAATATAATTTTGTAAACACAAAGTAGGAAGATAAGTTTCATTTTTCTTCTCGCATGTCTTCACCAAATCCCTTGCAGAACATATTAAAGGCTGTAGTTCAGCTTATTTGCTGCTGTTTTCATACCAGGGATATGAAATCATCAGTACTTAGCATTATATCTCAGTATAACCATCAGAGCAAAATGTGAAGAAAGTAGAATAATTACTAAATATTTTATATGAAAAATGCCACATATTTGGCTGTCCTTATCTTATTACTGAAATTTTCCTTTCAGGCTGAATTTGTTAGACCAGCAAGAATAACAGCTGTGTACTTATTTAAATAGCCAATGAGATGGTGGTTGAATTTACAATTTACTATAAGCCCTGAATCTTCATATTCATATAATTGAAATTGAGTGGTTCAAGCACATTCTGTGGAGTATGGCACTACCACTGAAGTTGCATGCACTAAATATCCTTGCTCTCACCACCTTTTTAGTGTTGTTAGCCTCAGTGTGTCTGGTGACTTAAAACACACAAATAACATAAAATACCTAAATTATTTTGTGTTGTTTTACTATTTACTTGAACCATCTTTTCCCTAGTACTCTCAGTTGGCAGCAATAGAAATAGAAAATGCCAGTTCTGTTTTATGTATGTGATTCCATGTTTTAAAATGACATAACATGATGAAGTAAATATTTTTAATTTCGGTATACTGTGTTCAAATTTTCTCAAATGAGTAAGGTAAGCTTTTACAGAAAGGACTTAAAATATGTATATCTGGTGTAACAGCAAATATTTCCTCCCTAGCGATATGATTTGAGGTAGATTCAAAACCTTCCTGATGAATGTCATATTACACGCATGACAATTTTATACAGACTCTTAATCTGAAGTATTTTATGTAGCAATTTTAAATTGATTTTAGTTTATATTAAAAATATTTTTAGAAGAAAAGTTAATTTCAAATTCTATAAGAAAACCAGTAAACCAATAATGCAAGTTTGCTTACTATGTTAATTTGATTAGACCAAGAAATGTTATTTTAGACATCGGAGTTCTATACTGAAAAACCTCTTGATTTCTGACATCTGTCATAGGCAGTATATACTGGCCTGGTGTTCATTTGTAGCACTGTCTTTAAACTTCAGTGGAAAGGTCAGCCCTCTGCTCTATGGAGTTTCTAACTGCCAACTGTGGCCTTAATAGGAATAAATCTCACAGTACTGCTGACAATCCAAATTATGCCTCAGTCTAATAGATCTAGATTACCTGTTTCCAAACCATTACAGAAGAATGCTTACTGAATCAGACTTTGGAAAATGTTACATTTCTAGGTATTATTATGTTTCAAATGAATATTTTAGTTTTTGCCAAGTAAATCATAGGATTTTTAGAAACGAAAGAGCAACTCATTCCACAGTGACTGTTACTTTTCCATAAAACTTGATTTATGTGTAACATTAAATGCACATGGCTATGAATTTTATTGAAAGATACTTGAGCTATAGAATTTGTAGAAACAATGGTTTCGTGGAAGGTCAAGTTGTTGTGGAAGATAATATTCTAACTGAAAGACAAGCACTCTTGGTTCAAAGCCTGGGTATTATACATTAGAGCTTTTGCAGAGAGAGCAAAGTAAATTAAAACAGATCCTATGTCAGCTTTGTTCCCATTTTCCAGGCAATTAACTTATTGGTTTTCTATGATAATTATGACATTTCTTTTTGCACCTCTAAGTTTTCAGGTTTGATCAACCAAAAATAGTGGAACCTAATAGCCTGTTATTGAATGACTTCAGCTGACCTTCCACATTAAGTATAGATCCTTAATAAAGTTCCTGAATCTTTCTTTTTTGTTATACTATCCATTTTCATGATACTTATATTATACTTTGTCCAAAGTGTTTGATTAAATTTTTTTTTTTTTTACATTCATCTCTAGGATTTATTCTGTGCAACAGCTTGGCTTTTTGTTGCTGGGAAAGTTCATCCTGTTTCCATTCTAATTTATTTTGTTTTCTTCTTCAAAGTGCACCTCTGGGGCAATTCACATGGTCCCCTCTTGGAAATATGGCCTCAGTGGCAACAGCTGATGTGACAAAATTGTGAATGTAGTGTGTGCACAAATAAATATTTGAGAGGGTCGACCAAAATGTTGAGAAGGTACTGGTCCAGAAATTGGTAGTGGTAAAGAGCAAGTTGGGCTATGAGATGTGAATATGCTTAAAGCTACGCCTGTCTGCCCAGCTGGCGGGATTAGTTGCAGAAGGGTGTTTAGTTTTTAATGCTACATGTTTAGCACTGTGGGTTCATTTGTTGTATTTCTGATCTTCATCCTAAATGTGTGGTTTACGTTGCTGGTTAATTAAGCAAAATAGAAGTAATAGCAAAAATCCTAAAACAAAAGTTGTGGTGAACTTGTAGCAGAGGTATTATGGTTAGTAGTATTAAGCAAATTACAAAAACAAATGTTAAGTTTTGCAGAGAACAAGTTCATTGGTAGAGTGATTAAACTGACACAATTGTTATTACGTAAGTAACGAGTAAGAACATACGGGTTGGAAGCTGCTCTTCATTAAATTGTGTATGGAGCGTGTTTTGGGGGCTCTTTCTAGAGTGCCCTTAAAAATGGATGCTGCTTTTTCAGTATTAATTCTCTTTCGACTTTATGAAACAAAAGCAAAGTTAGGCAAGGAATTTGGTATTATCTGATCCTTAAATAATCAAGCTGTGCTTAGCATGTTGTATTATCTGGCTCTTTTTATCTTGAAGTCAGTGGGAGTCTGGCCATTATGTTTAGTGGGAGCAGGACTGAGTTCTAAATGCGTAAGATTTGGGTCCAGCTAAGTGTCTGTGTGAATAAAAGGCCAATTGCAGTGAAAAGTGAAAATCCACTGCCAGTTTTTTTTTATGAGCAGATAGTATATTCAATTCTATATTCCCATTAGAAATCCAGCATACTTAATGCAGCAATAAAGACCAATGGAACCTACTGCTCCACTAGTTTAAGCCTTATGTGTATGATCTGAGGATTTTTTTCTATAATATTTCTATAAAGATCCATTTGCAGTACTTAAACAACAGCGCTCTAATCCTTGGTAATGATAAAGTTAATGAGCACTAATTTGGTCATAGATTGGATAAGACTAAGGTCAGGTGGCCCCTGTTTCCAGTAGTGGCTGTAGTTGGCAGTGCCAAAATCATTTCAGATGGGAAGAATAGAGAGTGGTCAGGATTGTTTGTGTAACTGCACACTTCTAATGATATTTGCATCAGGCTTTCTAAGAAAATCCCTCAGTGACCTTATGTGGACAAAACAGGCTATCCAAGAAAGTTGTAGATGAAGAATTATTTGGGCTGAGTAAGGAGAAGAGAATATAGTTCTAATCATTTTAATTCTGCTTGTCTCTTTCATGCCAAGCACAAGTATCATATTTTTAAAAAGCTTTCTCAATTTGAGTGGTTTGGATATCATTTGACATGAAATATTTCCTTTGTTATGTGTGTTCAAAGTTGGATTGTGCATCTCCCACAAGTGAAATGACTTTCTCATTCATTTTATGTGCATTTTGACTAGTGGTTAAGTCAGAATAATACTGGTATGGTTTAAATGAGCTCAGATAGAAAAATCCAATTCATTATGCTTTAAAAAAAAATAAAAACTACTTGGAGAAAATGGCACCAGCTAAAGGACAAGTATTTGCACATTTCAGAGGTACGTAGTAGCTTGTATGAGATGCACTATCAATAACTCAAACTATAGAATTAAGTCAAGCCTGAATGTCCTGGGCTGGGGGGAATCCTGCTCTCTTTAGTAGAAATGGGGGAAGGGGGATGTAACGGCACATATAATACTGATGTGCGGGTAATATGGAGGAGATGGCAAAGAGGAGACAGTGACTGTAGATAAAACTGGGGGATTTTGAGCCATGTGGAAAGAGCCTTTGGATGTGAGAGGAAGAAATACTTGCTGCAGCCTGAGATGAGCCACAGCGTCCCATGAATGTGGGGAGAAATAAAGACAAAAACAGGAGGCGGGGGGAAAAAAAGCTCTATCTGGGCAGTTCATGCATGATAATGTTATGGTAATGTATGACATCTTGAGTCAAAGGTTTAGAAAAATGTACAGAATAATCCTAAGAAGATAGTTTAAAAAGTCCGATGATTAATTTATGATGAAATATAGTACAAGGGATTAATTTATGAGTATCACTGAACAAATATTTTATATTCAGTAATTTTAGTGTTAAGAAATGGAAGTTCTTAGAAAATAACACCATTTGGGAATTTAAGTGGATCCATGTAAGGAAACGAGGCAAAAAGCATCAAAAATGTAATCTCCTTTGAGATCCTGTTTGCCTTACACGCAAATTTAAGCCTAGTTTCACTAGAGGGCAGAGATAAGACTTTTTGGGTGTGCTAGCCGCATTGTCGCGCTTTATGTAAGCGAGTTGAGATGACTAGGTTGCGCCCAAAGATGTATTTGCGCTTCAAACGCGCTCGCTCCACTGCCGCCCTTTGCGGGAAGCTGGGGGATAGCCCTGCCGCCCGGGGCTCCTCGGCCGTTGGGCCGGCGGGGCGGGGCGGCGCCGCGCGGGCGGCGGTTGGCGCTGGCCGTTGGAATTGGCGGGAAGGCGGCGGGCGGGCGGGGGGCGGGGAGGGGAGCGTGTCAGGGAGCTGTGAGGGGGCGGCTCGTGGCCGGGACCCTGGCGGTAATCCTGGTAGCCCGTGGGCCAGCCCAAGGGCTAGCCGGCTGCAGGGTGCCTTAAATCAGTGCGCTTAGCCCAGCAGGAAGGTTTCATTCTTCATGACTTTCAGCTGGGAAGGAAAATGTGATTAAATGTGTACGTAGAACATACACTTTTACTGGTCATCTCTAGCAAAGTCTCTGCTGCACTCCTTGGTGTGTGTGGTAAAGGCTACAGTGTGTAGGGGGGAAACCCATAAAATCCTGTCTTAACTCTAATTATGTGTAACCTTAAAACTTGGTATTTTGATTTCTCAAACCTTCAAGGTATTATCTCTGTGCCATTTTAAGTATGGTATTGTAACATCCTTCACAAAGCATTTTTGCCTTGCGTTTTTAACAAAATCTCCCAAGACTGCTGTTGCTAATTGTATATTAAGCTGGGTAAGCGAAGGAGGGGAGAGCCTGCCTTCGTTTCCTGAGGGATCCCGGCTGCCAAGGACGGGATGCCTTGGGAGGGCTTGGCCATGACACCTGCTGCTTGTCCCACTGCCTCTCTCTTGGGAGCTGTTCCCAAGGTGGTGCTGGAGCAGCCGTGTTATTGGGTCTGCAGGGAGAGGGTCAGATAATTTTTCCAGGAAAATGGGAATCTCTTCACCAACATCCACATTCTCTGCAATGTTCAGGCATATTGCTTTTTTTTTTTTTTTTTCCCCCCCCATGTTTTATTACACCTTGTCCTAATCTTGTGGACTTCTTGTGGACTAGATTTAGCTGAGACCAGCTTATTTCCCTTGTCTCCTGGTGGCTTGTCATGGCTCTGGATGATGCTTCCATAGCAGGCAGCTTCATGTAGCTGCAGGCTTCCCTTTTGAAGCTTTATAGCGTGGGTCTCAAAGTGTTTAAAGTGTTTAGTGGCAATGTCAGGGTGGTTGTGTTGGAGCAAGGTTTGTAGCAAAAAGTAGTACTTTTTGTCTTTTTTTTTTTTCATTTTGGGGGGTTAGGGGGTGTGGGGAGAGGGGGGGAAGTCCTGGACTGAAAGACCAAGAGGCTTCAGGCAAGTAAACTCTGATTATAAAATAGAAATTCCCAAAATAGATGGTAAGGAGTTAAGTGGTGCCTGAATTAGTAAAGAGCTGGACTTCCTTACACTCTTCTGCTGTATATCCCTAGTGTTTTGTGCTAGATTTAGACCAATTTATTTCCCTTAATGGACTGTCATGGAGATAATGCTGACACTTGTGGTTCTGAATGCTACTTCCATAGCATGCAGCTTGCCTTAATTGGAAGACTATTTTTTGCAATGGCTATATATTTTTGTTTCAATAGGTTACACGTGTTTACTGTAAATTCATTTAAGATAATTTGGACTGATCCCTGGAAGATGTTGAGTCTAATTATTTTTAAGTGTTGTTTTACCTCTTAACCAAGCCTGTTTGCCAGCCTGTCTATGATGGCTGTAGCTAAAGAGTAGCCTTTAACCTTTTTGGGGAATTGTTTTCTAAGATGACAAAGGAGCAAGGGGAAGCATTTTGTGATGATCTCTCTGCCTGGCCTTTTTAGGGATTTAGATTCCAAACATTGCTCTGAATGAAGGCATTTTGATCTGTAAAAGGTAGCTGGCTATGGAATCTATTTAAACTCTGCAGTGATACAACATTATTAAAACCACTAAATATATTCTAGATCAGCTGGGGAAGTTCTTTTTCCTTAGGATCTGGGGGATTTTTTACCCCACAGTTTAAAAATTTCATTCTGAAAGATAACAGAAATGAGATGTGTGATACTTGGTTATAATAACTCGGTGTAGTTATTTCACAGCTCTAAGTAGCAACTTCCCAATTGGAATGCATCTGCTTTTTTTTATAGAAAATAAGTGATATGTTGCAAATCAGTTTCTGGAGTTTTAGGAGGTGCTGGTTCAGATGGCAGGTGACTGAGTCATTAATGCTGTACTTGGCAGGCCACTGAGTCACTAAATCTGTCCTAATCCTGTGGCTGCTGCTTGTTTTGTGTGGCTGTTCCTATTGCATGAGGAAGCTGGAGCTTTCACTGATACCATAGTTGAGGCAGAAACTCTAAGGAACAATTCAATTTCTCCATAAACATAACTTTTTTTTTATTTAAAAAAAAAAAAAAAAAAAAGGCCAGGACACCATAGTTATTAGGGTGTCGACTAGGTGGCAGTATGGTGTTTAAAACGAGTGTAATCTGCTCTGACTCACTGTGAGAGAGGGACAGATGCTACAGTTGTGTTTCTGTAATAAAGACCTTTAGGGTTTCCTATGTCCATAAAGTTTAGATTACAGTTCAAGGAATTAATAGAACTTAATAAATTCCTCTATTACTAATCAACTAATAGTTAAAAAGAGTTTGAATTTTTAAAATATTAGGAGTGAAAGGTTAGGGAAGGGAGGATGATTTAATCCTATATGCCAATGTGTTGCAAGTATATATACATGTCTTATTTTGAACTAGGATGCAATTTTCCTGTATTTCCTTTCCTTTCTTTTCTTTTCCTCTTGAAATAATCTGATGCTTTTTCCTGCTACTTTCTTCATAATCGATTTACCTGTGCTTGGAAAACCTTCTCTATTATCTGTCGTTTTACCATAGTGAAAGACAGAAACAATATGCTTTGTAATTATTTTTGGTTACTGAAGATTAGAATCCTGAAAACTGGCCAGCTTTTAAGAGACAATGTACCATCATTGAAAGAATTCACACTGCTCCAAAAAGATGTGGGTCCTGAACAATTCAGAACTTGGATAGGCAATTCTAATCTACTAAAGTTCATCTAGATTTCGGCAGGTAACCGATAAATGTTTTGGAGAGCTTTACAAAATGTGCTTTAAAAGGTCTGCTCTTCAAGTTAAACTCAGTACAGCTCCATTTTTAGAGTGAAATAACTAGATTCTGGTGTAAAAAGCTGAACTGGGTGGTTTGATTGCTTGAAACACTTGTTATCCCAGAAAAATCCAGTGTTGCAGATGGAATAAAGCATGCTGTTGGTTAGGAGGGCTTTCCCAGGTACTTTCTGGGTCATCAGTTTGATCTTCTCATGAATATTTGTGCTCCAAATGCTGTCATGTTTAGCACACTTATATTGACAACTTAGCAGCTTTATTTAGAATGGGTTGAGGAGTGAGTAAAGATTTTAACTATACCACTGTATTTCATAATAGTTCACTGCTCTCTACTCCCTATCAGTAGTTTCATAAACACATTGAAGCTGAGAGTTAGGAAAATGGAATTTTATCAGGTAGCACGTGAAAGTGCTTTGGGAACAGGGGAAAAAATCCTCAAGCCATTCATTTTTTTTTTTTTTTTTAATGACTGAGAGTTGGCCAATACTCCTTTTTATGCAAAGAATAAACATATAAAAATGTGCACTATATTTGTATGGAGCATTAAATTCTCTAACCTTTCAATCCTAATTTTTTTTCCAGATTTATTTGCATCTTTTTAACCATTAGTAATAAAAGAATTCCCTGGCCATGTTGGCTCATATTACTAATGTCCAATGATAATTTGTCAGCCAAGATTGTGAGAAACATTTTTAAAGGCAGTTGTGTTTTATTAAGGAGATGCCGCTGATCTCCATTGCAAAGAACACTGTTTTGATGACAACAATCAATTTTGGAATAAATGCACAGTTTTCAAATCTTGAATTTATTCTTTCAAATTCAAAGTACTACTGCTAAATATAGGCCAGAAGTTTCTAATGCCATAAGTAAGGGCTTCTTGGTGTGAACAGCTGTTAAAACATCACGGAACATTTTGCTTTCTTTAGCAACAGACTGTGTGTTATTCTTGTTGTCCTTGTTTCAGGACTTGTGTCACAAGACGTCTAAACTCTGTCCAGTTTCACTGAGGTGAACTAGAATAAGAGCATGACCTATAAATCTAGGACAGGGTATGAAACGGAGTATCTAGAACTGCTCGATCCAAACAGTAGATACAAAAAAAGTCTTATTAATCCATCAGTGAAGGGGTACTGAATGTCCTCCAAAAAAGCCTTGAGGAAGGAGTCTGGTTTTACCAGCCTGCAAAGGTGTGTGCTGTCAGAGCATAAATTGTGTGGTGATGGGAATGTCGTACCTAACTCCTGCACTACAGAAAGCAACACGTGATCCAAATTAGGCTTCAGGTTAATTTAAAGATTCTGTAGTTGCAAGGTCAAGGGGAAGAATCCTGTTTTGTTTAGAAGAAGAGAATTACAACTGGGCTTTTGTGTGTTATTGATGACAGAGCTAGAAGGGGCCTGTGCCTGACCTGTGGTAACTGTTCTTATTAAATGCACATTTCCCAGTTTTATGCTTACATACTGCATGAGTAGTATTCTGAATTCTGTGTGTTTTTAGTATAAATCAATATTTATTTGGAATTGAAATTAATATAAAATGTTCTTTTAAAAGAAATCATTTGTGATGTATAATTAATTGAATTTTTTAGTAAATTGGGTAATACTAACAACTTTCTGCATCCAGAAACCACAAGTCTGCCCTATGTGCCCATCCCATCCTTCCCCTAAATTATTTTGATTATTTCAAATTTGAAATGCTGTAACTACAAAAAAAAATTCACTAATTTTCTTATTTTGAATCTTTTTTGGAGAGTCCAGTTTTTGATATTGTGTTTTCAGGAATAAGGAACAGGATTATTTGTAAATGAAAACAAGTGTACTGGTATATTAACTGGATTATGGGTGTATAATCTGGAAGAATTTTCTTGTAAGGTTAACAGTTACATTTTTGAAAAATGAAATACTTAATATTTTAAAATATTTGTTTACAACAAGGGTTTAGGAGACTGTAAAGGAAATGGTATTTTTCATTATGTTATAGTTATCTTTAGAACATCTTAATATTAGGTGAGAATGAGTAGGTGTAGTTAATGTTTTTAGCAAGGTGGGAGAGAAAAGCGTTCAAAATAGAGGTTTACGATTTTCGTGTTGGATTATCTGCCACTCTGTGTATAAAGATCTACAGTTTCTGTAACTACTTTAAACAGTACCTTCATTCCCAAAATCTGCATCTCTGTGAAACTTTCAAGAGACAGCCACCTAAGAGGAAAAGGAATAGTGAATTAAGTCCATATAGTTGGCAGTGCTGTGTTTTTACCTGTTATGTGTTCCTCACAGGTGATGTTCGCTCCGAGAGGAGCTCTGGGCTCGTGCTAACCTGGCAGCGCCGCTTCCTCCAAGCTCGGAGGAGCTGCCTTCTGCACCCGTACGGATCACCTGTGGGTAGAGAAATCCAGTGCATTGATTGGGTGTGGGTGGTGTCTGGGAAGGACACTGAAGGCTGTTTATTCTTCCTAAGGGGATGTTATATATTCCTCAAAGATGTGAGATAAAGTAGTATGCTTACCGTGTATTAAAAATGAAAAAAACACACCTTTTTATAAGCTCTAAATTGAAAAATGAATTATAAGACAGTATCTAAGATAACTGCATAAATAAGCTTCAGTCTGCAAGAGTTTTAAGATAAATTACAGCACCTACAGAAATGTTTTAAATCTAAAATTGACAAAAATAGCAATTACAATAGGGAGAGAGTGCTATCTTGGGTTATTATTGCATACAAGTGAGCCCAAGAAGTTAAAAGTGCTGTAACTGGCTTGATCCAGTAAGATAGGTGTTAACTTGTGTAAACATTCACATGATGGATTTTGAGTGGGGCTGTGGTTCTTGCAGGATGTAGCATATTTCAGTTTTAATGTCTGTTGTTGCCTCTGCAAAGGAGGTGTGCTTGCTGGAGTTATAGATTATATCTGGTGTCACTGTATGTCACTAGGATCTCTTGTCGTGGAGGAATCTCAGCTGGTTTAATTACATTGAGCACTCTCCTTTGCAGCCAAGGTGTAAGACAAAAAGATGATGGTTGGAATCTGTAAAATGTTTAGCACTTTTTTCTTCTTAGCAAGTCAAGGATTCCGGGTTCTTTAGTGGCTTCTTACACCCTTTTGGTCCAGTTAGAGACTTCTTTTCAAATTTCTGCTCATTTTGTAACAGAAGTCAAACTGTTATCCAAATTATTCTTTAATGAAAAGGAGAATAGTTTCAAGCTGAATCTGTTTTTACTGCAGTCCACTAAAAGCAGCTATTTGACCAGTACTAAATACATTAATTTGACTTTTAATTGATAGTTTATGACAGGAAGAAACATATTTATGAAATTTGTTATCTTGCTTTTAATGGATCTGTTAGTGCTTCTAAGCTTAGCTTGGCCTTTAATGACCATAAAAGTAATTTTATCTTTTTTTTTTTTTTTTTTTTTTTTTTTTTTAAACACTGGTTTTGTTTAAGAAGTCACGGTCTTACTATGCCCTTTTTTGCATAGCCTTTTTTTAAAAGGAAGTTAGATTTAAACCTGACAATATTCTCTCGTAGCTTTTAGTTTAACATTATAAAAATCTGCAGTATTCTTAGGCAGTAATTTAAGTACTGGTGGTTCCACTTCATCAATAATATCTTGAAAATACATTAGTTCAACATATTCCTGTTTAAATTCTAACTCTTAACTGGACATAGCTGTAGCTGGACATGTACCTGGGTGAATTTATTTCGGTGGTAACAACTTTAGTACTACTTTTTGCAAATAGGCACATTTCTTAAAATGTCAACCATTTCTTAAAATGCCAACCAGTGCGCTGCACCTGATGTTCAGGGATGATAGTGTTGGTTCTTATAATTAATGTCAGGTAATGTGATTGGGATAATATTTTTATGGTCAGTCCTTGGATCAGGGGATTTTAGAGTAAAGCAGGTAATTTTTTTTTTTTTTTTTTTTTTTACTAATATTTTAATTTCTGTATTTGTCAAGCACAGAATGCAATGGTTTTACTTCAACCTACTCTTTCTGGATGTAGCATTTATAAGCACTCTATATGTAGAAGTCTGAGTTTTCTGAGGCAAATGCTTTATTGTTTTATTTTTTCTTGGGGGGATGAAACGTATAAATAACTGTAAGCAAGCAAATGGAATGTGTTATTGTACATCGCTGATGATACATACTTAAGAACTGATTCAGCAAACAGTGAAATGTCATAAATTATGCTGTTTTTAACAAGCCACTGAGGGTGTTGCTAAAGTGTACCTGAAGGACTTTTTTATAAAAACATCTTAGAATTCTGCACATGTGCAATATTCAGATAACTTATGCCTATTAATAGGAATAATGTATTTTTAAAAAATTAAGGTATAGTTCTCAGTTGCACTGTTGGTGTTTGGATGTTTTAGTTAATATCAAAACCTACAGTTGTTATTGTAGTAAAATGATAGTGTGAAATGGATGCTGTTATAGTATAACAATAAGGACGTGACTCATGTATTTTATGTACACATGCATTCAACTGTAGTGACAAATGGTTTCATGCTGTGTGATTAAATGCATATTAGCATTTGCCCTAGGCATTTGATTATTACCATCTTTACTTCATTACATTACCACACTGTATGGCCATATAATTTATAAGATAATACAGACATCACTTTGTTGCTGATAGGAATTATTCTGTTTTATGGATGGTGTCCTTTAATTTTGCCTTTCATGGATTATAAAATTGGTTAATATCTGCTGAAGTGAATCACTGGAGAAGCAAATAAAGATGTTGGCCTCGGGTCACAGTGTCATTTGTGATACTGGCAAAATCTTACAGCCTCATTTATCCCTGTACATGATTGATAACACCATGGGTTAAATGGAGAAAGCTTTGCTTCCATTAAAGGATCATCATGAATGAAGACCTCCCACTTAAAAGTCAGGCATGATGAGAAGACAAGAGACTATCTACAGGTCAAATTAAATAACTTAAATAATTTAAGTGGAATGACAGTGTAATTTGTTCATTCTGTGTTATTACCCTGACCCCTATCAGGCTTGTAGGCTAACTTACTTTCTAGTGTAGGGTATTTAAGGTGTAATTTTTAATAAGTGCTTTCCAAAAGATATAAAATCCTTTTTAGCACTTAAAATTGTGTTTAAATGGATTTCATAATGTGCTTTTAAAAAAGTAATCTTTGTCCTTATTTTGTTAAGCATAAAGCAAGTAATAAGAAAAACAAATGTAGTGAATGCTTCAGAATAGGAACTTTTTTAAATTTTATAATGCTCTCACAGCTGCTCCTGATTTTTCTATTATTTTAAAGGTATTCTGACATACTGGTTCTTAAAGTAAAAATGCATCTAATAGTAATATTTTTGGTTATATAAGAGTTGTAGATTGTTTGCTATATCAAAAGGACATCTATTCTACATTTTTACAAGTTCTCTAGACAATTTGTGCTATTAAGAATAGACATTTTCTCAGGGCACGATATTTTTGAAGTATTTAATTGTGGAACTTTTTTCTTTCCTTGTCAAGCATGTAATATAAATTATTTAGCAGGCAGTCAAATTCTTTGCCCTAGTTGTGGTGGAAGAGCCCACGGGGTGCCTCGCACACAGCTTGGGGGAGGAGAGGGAGAGGATCCAACACGTGCTGTGCTGCGCAGCTTGCAGTGGCCGGCTGTGAAACGGTTTGTTGCGGTCTCGGAGGAAGCTGTGACCTCCCTGTACTAGACTGAGTACAAATTACCCAGGAGAAAATAGTTGTGTGTGATGACAGGATGGCTGAAGGCTCAGTGAGCTTCGCTCCAGAAAGCCTTTATCCTGACTCGCCACATTAGGGAGATGGTATCTGCTTGCCAAGTGGTCCTGCTAGGATGGGGGAGCTGAGGGAAAGAGAGCCCGTGGAAGCCTGAGGTCCATTTTCTTCTTTGGCTTCTCTGGGGGCATCTACCTTAGTAGGATAAGACCCAGAGTTAGGGCACCGTTTTTCTGCTTTGCATTTTTAACACGAGCGTCTTACCTCTTCATTCTGGCTATGTTTGCTGCCAGGAGCCTCTTTCTGCTTCACAGAAACCCATTGCTCTAAAATCCCTGAGCTCTAGAGTTACAATGTGACCTGGCAGCCCGTACAGTGAGAGCATGTCCTAGCACTATATTCATTATAGTCGCAGTAGCTTATCCTTCAGAATGGAATATAGCTGGAATAATAGTGCTATCAAATTCCTCCTTACCTAATCTGTTAAAAATGGTATTAGCATTTTTAGTATTTTTTTTAACTATGAAAAGCACCTAATATTTCAAACAGTATAGAAGGTTTTGTTTGTGATACTGTTTGTAACTTTATAGGTAGGACATCTGTCGGTAGGGAAATGACTTTGTTTTTAAATTCTTTGCCTTAAAATGGTTTCTTTGCTTTATATCACAGTACTTTAGCTAAAAAAAGGTTAAGCTTAAATTTTATCTAAAATGTGTGTGTATTGGTTAAATGCACAGTACTTGTTGGCAAGTTGAAGCAACAGTTCTGTTGCCTGAACTGGTTTATGTCTGTGCATAGTTTTTTATTCAGACTTATTCATCTCCTTCACAAATGCATGTTTTGACACTGGAAAAGGATCTTAAAAGCTTATTTTTGTCTTTTCAAACAGCTCAAAGTATTCATCGTGTATTTTAAGATGTATGTGAGTCTTTGTATGGGATTGTTTGTTTATCAGCAAAACCATCATTTCAGTAACTTCATCCAACTTACTGTTAGCCAGGTAAATGATCAGGGAATCTATCTGTTATCCATGACCAAGCAGCTTCAATTTGAACTGCACTGGTTTGACTTAGGCAACAGCATGGGGGGAAAAATAAAAATAAATAAAATGTGGTAAGCCCTGATTTGTAGTTGTTAGGGCTCCATGATGCAGACCAGGCCTCCTCCTGCAGTAGCCACTTCCGAAGGGTTCTGTGCTCGCAGCCGGCTCAATCACAACTCCTGTACCCTGTCCCTTCTTTTCGGAGCTGTTAGTACAGGAAGCACACCCGGTTATGGTGGTGGGAAGGGATAGTGTTGTACTGAAGTGTATGTGACCAAGTTGTTCTAGCACACTGCTGGAAGTTGTCATATCTATCAAAAAACTATATCGAAAGTAGAGATGTTGCCTATTCATAAATAAGGCCAAATGCTTACAAAGCTGAAGAAGTAGCATGGTGCTCTCCTCTGCTCACACTAACAAATATGCCTTGCTCCTGCAGATGTATGCATGCATTGCATAAATCCTTGTTCGGCAATAGGTAATGTGAAGCTCAAAATACTGATACTTGATTTCATGGGAGTAGGAGGAAAATGCAAACCATTTTTTCTCCTTAAAGTTCAAAATATTAACTGTAAATATTAACCCCACGTTTTAGCTGTATTTTATGATCAGGCCAATCTGAAGTGTGTGTGGTTTTTGTTGTTGTTGTTTTAATTATTATTATTGATTTTTTTTGTTTTGTTTGTTTGTTTGTTTTTTTAATTTTGGGGATGACTATGTTATGCTGTTTTATTGTGGCCTGTTGTGCTAGTTGCAGTACTTGCTTGCCAGTGAAGGGCAGTTACTCTGGAAAAGCCTGTACTATGTTTATACTTATCTTTGTCTAAAATTAAAAAGTCAAAAATAAGAGTAAAAAGAAAGCAATATGGTGAATTGATGGTAAAGCTGTTTTCTATACACTGCCACACATTCATTTAAAATAAAAGTGGTGGTAATTATGTATTGGCCGTACATAGTATTTTTTCCTTTGTGAAAGGAATTAGCCTTGACATTTGCAAGTTTTGCAGACTGAATATTCTCTTTAAAGATAAACTGAGGAGGAGAAATGCGCTTTTATTTTTCAGAAAACTTAAGAATGGATGAAGACTTTAAGACAAAGACACTTGACTCTACTCTTCAAAATCCATCAGAGACATTACTTTCTATTCAACTGTTAAATTTCAAAACAAATTTATTGGAGGCAATAGAAGAACTACGTATAAGAAGGGTAAATGTGTTTGTATTTTCTGATTTTTTTTTTTTTGTGTCTTATTTCTCTCTCCTTTATATGATCATAGAAAATTCTTTTCAAGTGTTTGTTAACTTACTAAATTTCATACAATACTTTTAATAATCTTCCAAACAATACTTTTAATAATCTTCCAAGCAGCATTATTTTTAAAAATATTGACTTCATATTTGAAATTCTCTGGGCAGCAGAAGGAAAGCAGCTGGAGTAGGAGCCATGAATTAGGCTTTCTTATACTTACCAAAAAATTCTGATAGTTGGTTACCAGAATACTGCCAAAATGCTATATTTAAATTTTTGTACATTATTATAATCATCTTGTATCTGCAAGAATGAACTTTCATATTAAAGACACACAGTTCAAGTCATTTTTAGTTTTATGTATGTACCCATATTTTATTTTTCTTGAAGATTTTATGAACTGTTGCCTTTTTGGAAAGGCAGAAGGATATAGGTATTTGATTTTGACCTGTTCCAAAGATGCTGGATTTATTTGAAGTAATAATATGCATGTCATGAATTTTGACAGAAGTCAGAGATTATAATCCTCTTTATAAAAGCTACCTAAGTCTCTTCAGTGGACTTTATTACAGTGTTAGTGTTTAGTCAGGTCTAACTGTTTTTGTATTAAAAAATAACATCTGAAGAATTCCACTTGCCTAATATTTTCAGAACTTTAACCTCATTTTGTAATTTTAATATATTTGGTCAAAGCTTGAGATGTTTAAATTCATGGAGAGTGCCTTCGAGTTTCATCTTTTGGATTTTTTTTTCTGTTTTGTCTCTGCTGTGCTACAAGGGTGACTGGTTTTGAACAGATTTTCTCATGAGGTTAAGCCATCTTTTGTCTAAAGATGTTTCTAGTTATAAAATTAGTGATAATTTTAAAAAATATTTGTGCCTTCATTTCCCAAAATATTTACTTGTTTGTAATTGCAAATTTAAGTTCCTCTCCAAATCAAACATTTTACAACTAGTCAATTTGAAAGCTTATGGTATCCCTACATGTCTCTTGTTTGCTGTTCAAATCAGTTCAGGGATGCTTGCTCATTAAGTTTGAAAATTGGAAAATAAAATGCTCTTCTTAATAAGTGAGGGATATAAAATAATATGGCCATATGTAGTGCCATCTATTTTTTAAATAGTAGTCTGTGTGTGTTTTTGCTTTAAAGTGGTGGTGTAAAATCCTTTTCTTATTCTAGTTCTACATCTGTTACATATCCAACTATCAAAGTTAGTAAATTTATAGCCTGCTCTGAGCAAAAGGTGGTGCTTAGGTCACATACTCTAGCTTAAACCATGTTATCCAGCAAATAGGAAAGCGAAAGGCAGAGCAGAAGGTCTGCTGATTTCTCACTTGTTTTGCCATTTCCTTTCCAGGTTGCTTGTGAGGTTCATAGTAGATTGGTAGCCCCATGGAGGCAGCATAGTGAAGTATCATGAATTTTACTCTCAATTTCGTCTGACCTGTGCCTTTACCTGAGATGAAATACTCTACCTCTATGTGAGAATCCAGAATTTTGTAGGCTGGAACTGTACTGACTTGCGGTTAATGGCAGATTTCATATTTCATACATCATTATATACTGAATAACAGGATCATATTGCTTGTGCTAAAGGAGGGTGTAAAAGTAGCAGGTTGTATGAGAATCAGTCACTAAATGGGGAGGTGCCTTGTTTGATTTGTCAGGATTCATATTCTAGGCTCACAGCACAGGCACGTGGGGATCTCCCAACTTCCGGACTTCCAGTGGGGTGAAAAGGCTCCCATCATTTCACTCCAATGTGTTTCATTTTGTTCCTTTGACTTTAGTCTCCCTCCCTGTCTCTAATGGTTTTCTTTTTCCTATTTTTCGTATTTGTTTGCATGTCTTCTATTGCTGCTTCTGTTGCTGTATAATCTAGACACCCATTTTATACTTGCTTTTATGCTACATAACAAAATGATCAGTGAGTAGTCATGGAGAAGGAAAATAAAAGAAATTTGCACTTTTTCCTTTTTTTCTTCTCTCGCACTTTTTTTTTAAAAAGAGGCAAATCCTGAAATCTGTAGCCTGTTGTCATTACACAGATATTTTTGGCTCTCACAGTACCCCATCCTGAGCTTTCACCATCAGCTGTCTGCAGAAGCTCTAGCTCACCCTTGTTCTGCTGAGCTGCATGTGCTCTTCTCAGCTAGATTTGCATGAGTTTATTGCAGTTCTTCCTACTTTACCATTTTGATGGCTTTGACTAATCTGATTTCTTTAGCGGTACCTTGCCTTTTTTTCCAGGTTTTCTTAGGGGGAGGACATATAAGCTCTTCCTGAGCTGCTTTTCTTCATTCCTTCATTCACGCCCAAAAGAAAAAATGGTGTTTGAGGTATTAAGTGAAGAGTATTAACTCATTTATCAGGAGAAGCGAGGTGGGATTACACTTGAACTAGTTAAGGTATTAAAATATTGATGGATTTGCCGGTTGTGCTCAAAGTTCATATCTGTTAGTTATGTCTAGAATGAAAATAACAGGAGTGTTATGATACAGCAAAAACTAAACCTTACTGGCAGAACGTACAGGAGAAGAACCAGTAGTCTTATAAATGGATTTCTGCCTAAATGTGAGTTAGGGTACTTTTTAGCAGGAAAAAGTGCTGAGAATAAGTATCCTAAAATAAAAGAATAAACAAAATAGAAGCTTCTCCATCTTGTAATGGAGAGCTATGCAACATTGTTGATTCATTAAGACAGTAAGTGGTACGTTAGCTTATAAAAAAACTTACGTTCTAGTAAATAATGTGGCTTTGGATTAGGAGCATTATACCTGGTGAGAAAAGAGTTGTGTCAAATGTAAGCGGTTAAAGGAATATGTCTAGAGAGAGAGGTTTTATTTAAATATAAACTCAAGACAGAGTTTCCAAAGGTGAAGAGGTGGCTTCTCTGATTGCATGAAGATGCAGTTGGTAGTGTGCTTCTGAATAAGGAATGCTTCTGAGTATGAATTCCAAAGACATGGTTATTCAAAGTTTTGATTTACTGTCTTAGAATGTGTCTGGGTTTTGAGAACTGTCAGGAGCTAAAATTAGAATAAAGCTGATATGAGTATTTTATTTTCTCAATGCTTGTCCTGGGGACAAAACTTAAGAAGAATATCCATACAGTCTGCTAAAAGTGATACGTGATTGCTTAACTTCGTGAAGGCTATTCTAATTGTACCAGGAGAAAATTGGAAACTAGTTTGTGCTAATATTTGATTGAGCTTCATGAGAAATTCAATGTGCAATTTTGCAGGAGGTAGATTATGAGTTCGAAAAAGGTAATAAAAGTACCTAGCAGCAGTTTTGGCTGCCTGGACATGAGCCAGCTATACTCTGTTCCTAAATCTGTTCAGGGTCAGGAATTGAAGGGGCTTGACCAATCCACAGTGCATCTTGTAAAACTACAGCCTGAAGCAAACACTTTAAAGAAGGCTTGACACTTTCTAAAGGTTATAACGAGTAAATAAACCATCAAATTACTCCTCTTTTATTGTTATGGTAGTCTTTTTTTTATAAAAACACTTAAATTCATGTAGTCCTAAGGCATCTAATAAAAAATAAATGCTCTTAAGGTTTTTTGTTCTTTGATATCTCATCAAAGTTTTGTGCAATATTTTGCTCCTAAGTATAACAACACTTTTATTGCATTAAACAACTGTAGCAACTTTTAAAAAACGCTTCCCAGAGCTTTTTAAAGCTTTCAGTTCAAAATGAGCAGGCTATAAATGTCCTTTAAAAGAATTAAAAATGATAGGTAAGGCTTATAACTGTTAGCCATTTCATAAGATAACATTTTTAATTATGTAATTGTCGTTCTCACTTTGAGTATTTATATGTTTACTTTTTTCTCAGTAGTAGTTACATATATACACATTTTTGATGGTTTCCAGATTTTCCATTAGGATTTAGATTCCGGAGTAAAGTGAAGGAGTGTTGTTAATTCACTCAGTTCTTATGCTCTTTAGTATTCAAATACTCATTAAAAATCTAATACAGTTTTTAAACTTGTATTTATTTAGTTAAGTGTGAATTCATAGGTATAGATATGGCAGTTACTAATTATGCCTTAAATTTTAATGTGCTATTTCTTAAAATAATATCATAATTTTAAACCAAATACATGCCCATATTTATTTGCTAGTATGTTGTTTTTCAGTGTTCTCATGCAGTTTTAAAAGCTTCTTACACATTTTAAAATTAAGGATGTGCATGTTTGATATTGAATTGTCTACCAGTTTCATTTTTAATGTTTTGTTTTTATAAAACCTTATGTACACTAAAGACTTGGTTACATTTAGGTAACTGATGCATTTGGGTAAGTCTCACCCATTTGAATGGAAATATGTCAAGAATTTGTAACATTAGTGTTCACTACATCACTTCACTTTGAAACATTACATTTTCTCCTCCATTTCTTGATAAATTGTATTTGGCTAGATGTTTGTTGATCTTAAACAAGTAGGGAAATCCATTTTGCCATTCAGTTCCCTTGAGGGCAAAATTGGGCTGCATAAACTAAGCTAAGCTTTTTTGTATTTGTATTTTGTATTTATGCTCAAAAGCTGTTATTTCCTTTCTGATGCCAGTCTACTGTTGAAGTTTGTATAAATACTCTAAATCTGTGCTTTAGGCTTAACAAATATACCAGAGTAATTGAGTTTGTAAATAAAAGAATAGGCAACTTTATATAATCTAAAGGAATACAGCAACCATAATGTGTTTGGTTTGTGTTTCAAAATGTATACTTCAAACCAAAATATTTAATCTCTTCTACAGCTATATCATGTTTGTTCATATCAGAAAAACAAAAGCTAAAGAATTTTTTTCTGTTTTTGTTGGCCAAATTTTAATTTTCAATGTTTGCTCAACATTTTATATTTAAAGCTTACATGAGTTTTGAGGCAAATTTTTTGGCCCAGAAAGCAACTCTTGAAATACCTAGGAGCAACTTCCTGGGAGCAAAAGTCTGTTATTTCTGTCCACACATGTGCCTCTCAACTTCCTGTTAACCAAGGAAGTTAATCAAGTTTATTCTGCAGATTTTTCTGGTGGGAAAGCAGGTGGTTTTGATCACACATGGAGCCTTTGCTTCCCTTTGCTGTCCAGTGTATAGGCACATACTGTTCTGTATTTGTACCAAATTGTAAAGGAATAGAAGTATGAATACACAAATTGTGTTGATATCTGATTTGCAGGTACTGGTCTTATGTAAATGTGTCGCTTTTTTAACTAGGAAACAGAGATTCATTATGAAGATCAAATAAGTAAAATTGTTGTTGAGAAACAGGAGCTTGAATGGCAGAAGGTTGGTTACTTTTTAAAGTGCTTTTAATTTTTTATTATAATATGGATTGTGAAATATAATAATGTAGATTGTAACTTGATGTAATCCTTGAGTTTATTTTATTGCTAATGTGATAGAAGCCAGTTTACTGCCTAGTCATTAATTTTTGTAACTTTTATATGGATTTTGGTTGTTGCAGTATGCTAAAAATCTACCTAACAAGAGAGTAATATCTCAATTTAGCATGACTGGAAATCTTTAATCAGAAGATATGTAGAACTTGAAGCAAGAGGGCATTTAGTTTGAATCTTGGTCGCACTCTCCTTGGCTTTGGCAAGCGCTAGTACCAGTGCAGTGGTACAAACAACAGCTTTACTTGTAATGTGTTTGAGGGGTAGAAGGGGTTCTGAATCAATTTTAGCCAGTAAGTTACAGGTAATTCCTACCCTAAAGTTGTTTAATTGATCAGAATTAAGTTTTTAGTAAAATGAATCTAATGTTCTTTTTAGGTCTAGGGCTTCTTAGGTTATGCTATCATAGGAAATCCATTCCTTTTCCTAAAACTGTCAAACATATAACCTAGGTCACAAGATAAAAGGCTTCACTGTTTTTTCCTGTGATCATAAAATATAACAACTTCAGTTCTATCCTTGATCTTTCGATTTTTAACATCTTGATAGTAAAGAAAGACTGTTTCTTCTTGGAGTTAATCCTAATCGTCTTAAATTAATAATCCTAACTATGTGCTTTTTTCTGGAATATATGTGCACACAAAAACAGGAAACACATTTGTAGAAGCAACAGTGCTTTTAATTTACAACACTGTTTTTTTTTAATCTAGCATTGTGGTCATTCTCGATAATGGAAATTTAAAGGAAATGATTCCTATTTTTTCTGAGATCTTAACAATATAATTTCCTGTTAATAAAAATGTGACTTCAAGTCAGATGGACTGTATTTTTTTTCTGTACTCTGCATTTAACCTAAGCACATGGCAAACCTAAAGTAAACAATGAGAGTCAGATTTTAGTAACTTCATGTAAGCACATACACAGAGGTGTGAAACTTGAAAGGAACAAGCTAGTAGGATTTTCCAGTTTTGCTGAGCCAAGTTAATGAAAATGCTAAGTGTGACATTTAAATTGAATTTGTGATCTAATTCTTTCTGAATGCAGAATCCCATTGACCTCAACAGTAGTTCAGTAAGTAGTAACTTCTCATCTTGGGTTTAAAAAAAAAAAAGTTTCTGTTGTATTCTTCTTCATAGATTCCTTTCAACCAAGATTTCTCTGATTTGGTATACACTATATCGTACATCTGGCGAACTAATTTCAAATAAGGATATGATTTAAGCCAAGTCTCTGGTTTAATACCATGATTTTAGATGCAAATCTCTGTCTTAATTTTATTAGTATTGTTGCTGCTTGCAAAAATGCTAGGTTGAGTAAAATAGAATGAATGGAGAAAATACATACACAAACACAGTAAGTATATTTATTATAACATTGTGATGTTTAATGTAGCTGAAGGCACGTCTATATTTTGAGACAGCTCAATGGCAGACCCTCTTTATTTGCTTCATGTAACATTTGCTAGTGTCCAGAACTTCAAAAGCTGATCTTGTAAAGATATATTCCATATGACATCACTTATTTATGTAAATTTTGTGTAGGATCAGGTAGAATGCTTGGGGATCTTAAACTGCCAATTTATGGATAGTAGTATCAGATTATTATCGTATGGAATGAAGATTAAAAAATTGTACATCTAACATTCTTGTATTTTTTATAAGTAGGAGTGTAGCTAGGCAGCAGAATAATTTAAAAAAAAAATCTTACACTTGACATTTTCTGTTTGCCTTCAGCTCTTTCAGTTAGTATGTTAAATGACTAGAATTCAACTGAAAACGGAATAGCAGATCATTAATTGGTTGTATTTTTAAAGTTGAGATGAAAATTAAAATTCTATTTAACTCTGGAACTGTATTGGGGTTGCTGTCTTTAGATGGGAAGAGTGTTGTATTGCTTCTGCAGCTTGGTAGAATGGGTGAGAGTTTGTTTTGGAGCAACCGAGCAACAACCAATTTGTTTGTCCCAGCAACAACCAATCTTAATTCCAGATCAGAGAATTATAAATTATAAATACTATAAATTTAAATTTATAAATTTCATTATAAAACCATTATAAATTACGAGAGGAACTGCTAACAGAAAGATGATTATCAGTAAACAAATGTCTCTATAGTCTTCAGTCTTTGCTTTTAAAGGACATAATCAGTTAAGTAACTATCTTCTGTTTAAACACTATATGTAAGATTTGCACTACGAATGCTATTTAAAAGATGTTCCTGTTATTTCCCATGAGCAGGAAGCTCTGCAGCATCAGACAGACATGTTGCATCAACAAAACAAAGAAGCTGTGGCAGTCTTTAAAAAACAGGTAGCAAAATAAGGACCCCCAGGCTTGACATGACATTTTTATGATAGCAACAGTTGATATTAAAGTCCTTTTCTGTTTCATATATATTCTATCATAAAATATATACTATCATAAAATGATAGAATATATAGACCTAATAGGTAACCCAGTCATCCTTGGAATCATCTCTTTTACTACTAATTTCTAAGCACAGAGTTCTTGGGCAAGATGCTAATGCTTCTATATTTTTTTTCTTTTTTTCTCCTTTCTCTACGATAGCATGTTTTCTGCAAATTTAGCCTCATAACCCACAGTATATCTCTTGTATAGAAATTAATACTTTAAAATGTGTTTCAGTCTATAAAATCAAGGTTGTGCTTTTATCTATAATATGTAATCAACAAATGATATACAAATGTTGAAAGAACTTGCTAAAGAGCAGTCTTAGAAGCTGAGATTGTTCTTGCAAGTGGTGATGAAGGATTTTATTGTTGATGCAGCATCAGCAGTTGTACTATCATGCAAAAAGATTAGCAAGTGACGAAATTTTCTTGTTTGTCTTGAGGAAAGAAACTAACTTGATGTGTAAGACTGATGTTGGTTATAGTTTTTTTTTTTTTTTTTTTTTTAAACTATAGATCTATGCGGGACATTGTAACTATATTGTCTTGTCAAGTTGTATGAATGAAATTAATCCCGTATATTGATTTGTTTTAATTCTTTTATGACAATAAAGTTGCAGGCAAGGGTGTTTGCCATGGAAGAAGAAAAGGTACTGTTTGTAACACTTAATATTTGTCATAGCATTTGTAACAGCATTATTGTTCTTTTTTTATATAAAATATAGTATTATAATTACTTGTGTAATGGTTTGCTTATAGCTTAGTTCTAGTTGTTTGTGAGATGTCATTTTAAAATCTGCTAGCGCTAAAATGTTTGGAGAATAAGTGCTTTTTGATAGTTTTATATTGAAGCTCTGCAAAATTGCACTTCACTTGGGGATTTTTGGAACAGTCACAGCCTTTTCTGTGTGCTAGTTAACCAAAAATGGAAATAACTGGCTTAGTAAAACCAATTTTAATTGGTCGTGCATTGGTTTAGCTGAGCTGATTTCATGAGGAGCTTAACTAAACCAAAGTACCACATTCTAAAGCCTAAATGTCTTGAGTATGATTTAATTCTATTTTTTAACCATCTGAGTTTCTATAACAGGCTGAGCTGCTGCTTCCTGTTCCAAAAACAGGCTTTGCAGAGGTTATAATAGAGGTGTGTTCTGAATCAGGAGACAAGCCAGTGAATATCTCCATGTGCCTTCTCTTGTCTCACTTAAATTTCTGAGCGACTCTTAAGTAAGAGTGAATGCTTTGTACATCAGAAAAATTCACACAGTAACTTACTGAACACTTAAATGAAACTGCTTCTTAGTGTTGATTTAAAATATTGATGTAAAATAATTTGCTATATTTATCACGTCTAGTGAAGATTTCATTTTAAAACTATTTAAGTTTGTTCTTAAAACATCCAGCCTGTCTATCCTGACCTGCCTATGAGTCCTTGTTTGGATTTTTAATGATCGGTATTGAGTCGAAGGTTGTGTGTGTTTTTTTTTTTTTTTTTTTTAATTTTTTTTTATTTTATTTTTAAACCTCTAG
This sequence comes from Tinamus guttatus, assembly GCF_059628265.1. Classification (NCBI taxonomy): domain Eukaryota; kingdom Metazoa; phylum Chordata; class Aves; order Tinamiformes; family Tinamidae; genus Tinamus; species Tinamus guttatus. The sequence goes on along the minus strand of NW_028288774.1, from coordinate 13,769,840 downwards.
ATGCTTCCACTGAATCCAATAGTATTTCCAGTACTGAGTGTGGGGAGGAAAATGTTATCTTTTAGGGCAAAATTTGCATTTAAAGAGCAAATTTTGCTCTCATTTACATTTTTATACATTTTTTTTCTGACTCACTGTGACTGTTGATGGAGTTTGCACACCTGTAGTAGTTTAGAAAGAAAATGCCATAAATAGTTGATTAGTGTGTTTTTCCCAGAGTATTCCCTGCTTTCTTCTTTTATTACCTGAGTTTTTTACCTGATCTAATTCCATTGAAGTCTTTTATTTACTTTCATGTGTTTTTTGTTATGTATACACACTCTTACACCAGCACGTGTGTGTATGTATATGCACAAATCTGTGTATATTTAATAATTTAATGATATCAGAATACTGTTCAATCTCAGCTTAAAAAGAAAGGAAACTGGTTCCATGAAAGTCCTGTGACAGCAGATAAAAAATGGATTTACCCAATGTAATAATATCCTTGTCCTAGACTAAACATATATATATATATATATATATATATATATATATATATGTTTTATATATATATATATAAAAATCTAGCTTTTGTCAGGCTTCTCTCCCAGAAAGGAAAATCTAAATTTTACTGTGCAGTCCTAAGTATTGAAAACAAACAATTATGTGTTGCTTTTGTTGACAGGGAAAATATCAACTTGCTATAGAAACAAAAGAAAAAGAAACTGATGGACTGAAGGAAGCATTAAAGGCGTTACAGGTGAACCATTACTGTGTAACTTTACTTGGAAGGCAGATGTCATGGTTTGATTTTTCACTGGTGAGAAAATAGTTGTTTTTTGAGAGATCAATTAAGTCCTTCTCATTTCACCTTTCTAGTACATGTGCGCCTTACCTACACCCCTGGGTTTCTATTCTATTCCTCAATGTTCACTAATTTTAATATAGCCATTTCTCTAAAGTTTCTCTAAAGTCAGTGAAAGTCTAAATCAAATGTGATTGTTTGTCTTCATTTCCATGGTCTTCCTCTTTCTTTATTTCCTTTTCTGGATTTAAAGACACTTCTCACCTTGCCTGGAAACTCCAATTTTAGACTCCTAAATAAGCCAGTATTCACATTGGCCTTAAAAGCTATCTGTGTTTTATATTATTTTTCTTGCTTTTGTTTCCCAAGGAGGTTTCTCTATTTTTCTCTTAGCCTGTGGCTTGCAAATATCTCTTTGTCAGTTAAAGTAAAATTCTGTGGGACAAACACACAATTTACTGTAGTGGCACTTGGTGCTATTTCTGTATGGTATTTTATCTTGTTGAATGACACTGGAGAACCCCTCATGGCTGTTTAACAGCATTTGAAATGAAGGAAAACCTCCAGTTTATATTTTTTCAAGAGTACCAGTAGGAATATAGCTAATAGTATTTTTTTTTTTTTTTTAAGGCAGAGTTTGAGATACTAAAAAAGTAGGATGGCAAAGACATGCTCAGAACATAAGATAATTAGTATTGTAATGTGGTGTCAGTTCTCAGGTATTACCAACTTCTAATTATTTTTCTCCTTGTCCAAAAGTGAGTTAACTTCAATGAAAACAATATGGTTATGATTCATTGCAGCTTCAGATTTAAAGAAGAATTTTCTATTAGAAAGATACTCTTTGTTTGTGTTCCATTTTCTTTGAAAAGACTGAGAATTCTAAATTTCTTGTTTGTTACAAGTCAGTTTACACTCTAACTTTAAAAGTATTTCTACTATTGATGTATTTTTTTTCCACATTTCCTTGTTATGATGAAGAAAACTCATACCAATATAGTTTTAATTCTCTATTTTTGGGGATGTCCTTTCATCAGGATTTTATGTTAATTGTAAATGTCGGTCATGCAAAAGTATGCAAAATGGTCATAAAAGTTTTTATATACAACCATTCTAAATGACTCTAGAAGTTGGTTTGCCATTAGAGAACAAGTCTTTGAACACTGAACATTTGAAGTGAATATTTGAACTTTGAACATTGAATATGACATAAAGTCAAATTTATAGAGTCTAATAAGTAATCATTAATTTGAAAATACTATTACTGTGCTGGATTAGCAATAAATGGAAGTAAGCCATAGGTATGAGAATACCAACAAAAGCCCTCAGAAAAATGTAGTTACAATTTAATTAACAGCTTTTTTTGTTGTTTTACAGATTTCAAAATACACTTTACAAAAGAAATTGAATGAAATGGTAAGAAATGAATAAAAGTAATAAATAACGGGTTTTATGACAGTAGAATACCAGCTTAGAGTATAATGCAAATGCTAACCAACAGTAACTTAAATAATGAGTTTTAATTATTACAAATAAACCAAAGAGCTGGCATATGTTCTGAATCTTCAAACAAACAAACAAAAACCTGTCAATACAATATTTTTTATATTTTAGACTCTGATAGCTGCTGTTTATCACTTTTTTTTTTTTCCCCCCCCCTCTCCTAAATTGTAGTGGTTCTTAACTGGTACCTTTTGTTTGCTTTATAGATTGAAGTGAAGATTTTTTTTTATAAACTGTGATATTGAACAGTGGAATTATATTACCCTTATACTAATAGGTTTGAACATATTCATTCTTAAGAAGCAAGAGAGACAACTAAGGGATTGTTTTTTGTTAGTTTGTTTTTGAGAAAGACTGTAATATTTCCTCTTTTATCCTTTCCCCTCGTCTCTGCAGAATTACTTCTTAGCATCAGTTCCCCTGAACAGTTTAGATTTCATTCGGTACCTCTTACTCCCTTTGACACTGAGAATAAATTTGTACAGAGTGACAGCTTAGCCACTCTGAACCCTGTTGTCTGTTTTAGGAAGTGAGAGTGAGCTGCAGAAACACTGCTAAGCTTGATTGAATAAATGCTGTGAAAATTCTGCTGCTGCTCAACTGGAAAGAATAAAGATAATATTGTCAGACCATTATAAACTGTGATTTTAATTAAGAAGCTCAAAAAACTGGCGTCCAGTTTAGCTTTAAGTACCATGGCATTTGTACTGAAAGTCATCTTTAACGCTACAGTGGTTTTACACAAAATATGGTGAAATTGAATAATGTGCCCTCTGACCTGGGAGATAAGGCTACAAGTTAAAGATCAAAGGCAACATAAAATGTGTTTTGTCTTACTTCACTTTTTAACTTGTATTTGTTGTTAAAATATATCTAATCTAAAACATAAATTAAACAAATCATTGAACTTACATATAATTTCACATAGTACCTATTAATAATTTGCAAGGACTGGTTTCCATATGAAAAATATTAAAATTGAAACACCTTTTATATACATTAGAAATATGTCTGTACTATTTAAGTAGCTTGCCACTTTATGTTTATCAATTTTTAAATAATTTAGTATTATAATACTTTGAAAAGGCTGGATTACTGTGACTTTGCATGATTATTTAAAATGGTATTAAATGGGGGCAGAGTATTAGAAGTTCTGTTTTAGTTGTGGCACCACTATATTTAACACCTATGGCATGGCCATGTTTATGCTGGATGCTCTCATAGGAGATGATGAAAACAAAAGAATGAAGAATTTAGAAGTTGATTCTTCCAGCTTATGTAGCAGCTTAATACAGTTTTAGACTGGGTCAAATTCTACAGACTTTTACTTGAGTATCTGCACTGAGATCAAAGGTATGTTTTGGAGATCAAAATAGTTTTTAACTTAAGTAGTAACAGCCAGCGTCATCTCTCATTTTACTTTTGAATATTTAACTGGAGGAAATTTGCAATTCATACATTTGAGATCCATTTCTATTCCAATTTTAAGCTTGCTAAAGAGAGATTAGATTTTGCTCTGGCTGGTGTCTTGACAGCAGGGAAATGTACAGTTTTTGTCTCTGGTACCCTGGAAACCCTGCTAGTCACTATAGCAGCCTTGTATCTGCTCAGGAGCTGAGTATGACCCCTTGGCACAGTGCTTTGCTAGGGTTTTTTTTCTCTTTTTCTTCCATTCTTTGAATCTAGCATTTGCAATGCTCATACCGCATATACACCTTATTTTAGCTATTATAATACATCTGATGAAAGTTTGCTAGAAGTATGAAATAGTCAGGATTTTTCATTCATATTGAAAGCTATATGAAGGGCAAGGAAATGAAGGACTGCTTGTTCCTGTGTTTTCCCCTATTGTTTCCATTATGAAAGCCCTGATAACCTGGCTGCGTATGCCACCTCTTACACAGTCTGAAGGCGAATGAGATGCTTGTTGCCAAGCTAGCTGTGGGACAGAACAGCCTTGGAAGTGGCTTCTGTGTGGCCTCCCTTTCTTGCCGCTGAAGTAGAGTTGGAGGAAGAGAGTCTTGGCGGGATTTCCTTCTTTATTGGTTTCTTGGGAGGTGATACAATATAGAGAATGCTCTGAAAGTATAAATAAAAAATGATATTAAGTAGGAATATAAATTTTTCACCTGTTCATGCATTCCCCTGTCAACCTGCATTGTCTAATCCTGGGCATGTCTGAAAAAGTAAGAAAGCATTTCTCTTCTCCATTCCATTTCTGCTTGCAGTACCTAAACCTTAAAAGTATACTGTGGTGCTAAAGTGCAAGAGGAAGTCTCAGAGTAAGACTGAGGCTGGTGTTGGTTATTTTGGAGACAGAAACTTGGATGTAGTCCAAAGGAGTGATTTTTGGAGTGTAAAGTCTGTGTAGTCAGTGGGGAGGCATTGGCGTTGGCATCTGCCAGATACTCATACTAATATGGATGCTCAGAATGACTAAAATAGGTAGGGTGAATACATGTGTGAAGACGTAATAATTAGAATAGTTTCACTTGCTGATTGTATTTATATTGGTAAATTAATATTTCTTGGGCATTTTGTTGAAAGTGACGCAAAAGTGCCCAGGCCCATTAAAATCTGTCCCTTTTCAAAAGAAGGAAACTGCATTCAGATGTTCCAGGTGGTCTTGGTAGCAAGTGTCCTGACCTGTGTCCAGGATCCATCTGTGAGAGTGCTAGGTGACCTAGACAGAACTTGCCACGGATGTTATAACAGAGCAGAGAGTGAAGAGAAAGGATGCTCCCCCAGGGGATTCCCTGCCACTGTTTAGTTCTGTGAAATAGACGTATCTAGCAAATGAAATGGAAAATGAATCTGTGGAAACAGTTATGTCACTGTAAAAATTAATTTGTTCTTAATCAAAGAATAAGATTTTTATTTCCTTTTCACATTTTTTCTTTGAATTTACCTGTAATTGTTATCTACAGCAGCACACAGCAGTGTGAATGAAGCGTTACAATATAAATGAAAGGTAATGATTTTGAAGGGGAAAGTGGTGAGACCTGTTTCAGCTACAATAGGAACAGTTCTTCTATTTTGAAAGTTTACAAGTGGCAGCTTTGTGCGTGATTTTTGTTGCTCTTGCCTCAGGTCTCCATGCCAGAAAAACCCCTTTGTGTCACTGACACTTTCACCTCCCAGTTACCACCTTCTGTTTCACTGCATTGTTTCAACTAGTGACTCAATTTCCAGAATATTTTTCAGATATGAGTAATTCCTTCCAGTCACCTACCTGACCCTGAACTATTTCCCTGATCTAGTTCCACCCAAAATCATTGTGCCTCGACAAACCATATGGCCACAATCAGTTCCACTCCTCATCCCAGCTTATCTTTATTGCTGGTGAAGGGCAGCGCAATAATTCCTTTTCTTGCAATATCAGACACGAGGAAGGAGAAGCCAGATTCCGTGGGTCTTGCTCCTGGGTCATTCCCTCCCTAGCCTGCAGTGCAGTATCTATCTCCTGGTGTTGCTTTATTGTGTGCGGTGGAAGAATGTTTTAAGATCTCTTTTTGTGAGCAGAAGATTCATATGCTTGGGAAGTATGTCACAAGGCCAACCAAACTGCTTTTGTTTTACTGCACACTAAGCCTGATGTATGGCTTGACATCAAAAATCCCAGTTAGGTATGAGGTAAACTTCGAAGTTTTGGGGACACAGTGGGCCAATTCCTCCTCTCCTTGGAAAGAGTCCTGGGGCAAAAACAAAGCAAAATTCACTTTTCTTGTGAGAAAGACAGAGGGATGCTGATGTGCTTAAGAAATAAATTAGAAGAATACTAAGAAAAATGCATATAAATGCAATAAAAATGTTTTGCCATGACTCATTAGTAGCATTTGTTTGCTCATCAGTAACTAGATTATACCCATGAATGACTGAGTGACATAAATTTTGCATTTTTTGGCTTTAAAAGCCACATCATAGCATTAGTTAAGCACAGTTCTTCAACATTTTGCTTACAATTAGGGAAAAGAGAAAGTATATGAAAATTCATAGCTTATGTTTCTAGCAGTGATCCTGTAAGTGGTGGTGCTTCTTTACTAGTGCTTCCGTTATGACTTTCCATTTGCTGTAATGTGTTTAATTTCATACCTTATAAAACATGAGAAATTTGTATTGTATATCCTGTTTTGCTAGTCTTATGTTGGTCATTTCTTTTGATTACTTTGAGCTTTTATTATCCTCTGATGCTTGGACATGTATTGCCATTGTTACTGTATGAGAAGGGAGCTTTACAGAAGCCAGCCTAGGCCAGACTCATCCTTGTGTAACTGTTGAATTTGCACACACAAATCGGTTTGGCCCAATTCATTTTAATTGCTTTGTTGCTCTACTGAAGATTAGAAATAGACTACATGTCAAATAAACGAATATCTTTTTCTGAGGGGTTAAATTAACCACTCTGTTTAAAGGAAATTGATTAAAAAGTTGTTCAAGTAGTGTACATATAAAGCTCTCGTAAAAAAAAATAAAGAACAGAAAAGGGACCTGGTGCATAGGAAGGAGGATACCAAAAAATGTGACATATATTGAATATAGTTTCCTGTAAATATGTGATTTTTTTTATAAAAATCACTTTCTCACAAAACAAGTTATTGGTAAAATTAATGTGATTTAGGTCAATTTTAATTAATTACTCCATGGCATTCTTTGCAAAAAGATATTATTTGGGCCAAGAAATTAACAGAAGTGTTAGATTTTTACAACAGTAATTGCAAAACTGCAAATACGTAATCTTAAATTTGAACTGAATTCATCATATTTTGAATTATTACACCTGCTTGTTGATACTGCAGTGGAAATCATAGTGGTTCATTAAAATATTACTTGCATATTCTGTGAAGCATGTGGTATTAATCTGTATTTAACTTGAAGTGCAGGCTGCTCTTTAGAAGCAGTAAAGGTGCTTCTGTTCTTAGCAAGTATGTTGAAATTATTTTCTCTAGGTGTCTCAAGTGTATAGATTTTTCTCCTAAGTGTCTTTTCCCAATGTAATACTTGAAAATCATGAAATGGTTGAGGTTGGCAGGAACCTCTGGGGATCATCTAGTCTAACTCCCTTGCTCAAAGCAAGGTGTAGGGCCACGTCTAGTTGGGTTATGTGCATCTCTAAGGTTGAAGACCCTCTCATAGGCTGTACCAGTGCTTGGCCACTCTAAGTATTAAAAACAAAAAAACTTATGTTTAAATGTGGTTTCCTGTATTACAGTTTGTGCCCTTTCGCTCTCCTCCTGTCCCTGAATACCACTGAGAGGAGTCTTTACTGCCCCACTGTCAGATGTTTATACACTTTGTTGGGATCTCTCTGGGCCTTCTCCAGGCAAAACATCCCCAGCTCCCTCTGCCTCTCCTCCTATGACAGGTGCTCCAATCCCTTAATCATTTCTGTTTTGAACAGCATGGAATTGAAAAGCATTTGGAGAATGCTTATGCTGTTAGAATAAGCATTTGTGCTTGCTACTTTGTTAATAAGCAGGTGCTTTTTTTCTGTTCCAAACAGGATCAAAAATTACAGATGCACTTAACAGCAAAAGGGGAGCATCATAAGAAACTAAATGAAGTTGAGAAGTGTTATGCTACTATTGCACATCAGTTTGGAGTTGTGAAAGGGATTCATGGAAAATTAGAGCACAGTGGTATGTATGTCTTCAATGTTCTCCAAAAGTTTTTTGCTTTATTTTGCTTCAAGGCTGGGTTGAAGGCACTTGACAGAGTTCAAAAATAGTAGCTGTCAGTGCCACCCATGAAATATATCAACTGACTATTTCTATATCTGAGTGGTAGTGAGTAGGTTGCTTTGGTAGTAGTTCTTTTTACAGCAGTACCATGTTAAGCAGGATAGTTTGCATGTCTCTTCTGCTCATTGCTATTAAACTAATAGAGCTAGTTTAGTGACCATACTAGATTATACTGAGGAACTGATTTGCTTACAAGGATCCTTCAGCAGACCCCCATCTTCTCAAAGAAGTGTTGTGCTTGCTTTTAATCAATTTTCTGGTGCATTCATCATCCATCCACATAAAAAATTACGATAGCTCACACGAGGGGATGAAAGAAATGCATTAGCAAATATAATAGAGGATAGATGCTCTCTAAACTAGCTTTGATGCCAAGAAAAATGAGCAGAAAACATTAATGAAATTTCATTTGTGTAGTAATAGAACATCTAAAAACCAGATCAGTAAAGAAAGCTGTATGAATAACTTGATTCAGTTACGATTGTTACCTACCTTCCAAATAAATGAGGTATTCAGGCATTAAAAATCTGTGTCTTGTCCCATTTTGTGTGTTATAACTTAACAAAATTATGGAAAAATCTACTAACATACAGAAATGATTCCACATACTTTGATCTTCACTTTAATTATATGTATATATGCATGTGTGTTTTAATCTGTAAAGTAATAAAGCTAATGCATCATATAATGAAAGTCTCACGTAAAAAGTAACTCTGCACCCAAAAATGGGAGCAAAATTTGTTTTACATAACTTATACATTTTATGCCAGTGCATACCAGTGCATGTGTGAAACATGGACTTCTGTTTATTGTTTTCTATGCTTATAGAATATGTCCATATAGGTTATATTATTTTTAAAGAAAGGAAGAAGGGATTGTTCAAAAAAAATCTTCAAATACCGAAGTTCAAATACTTTTTTCTGCCTGAAACCATCTAGCTTTTTCTAGTTTTAATAAACTAGTATAAACAGACATTTCTGGTGTTTAGGTACTTTATTTCTTGTATTCAAATTTTTGGAAATAGAATAATGTTCAATATTAGGGAAAAAATAAACAGAAAACCTTGTGCATTATTTTTTGCCTCTTATGGAAAAGCTCTTTCCAACATGAATCCAATATGGAAAATTCTATTTGAAATTTCATGAAAAAGTAACATTTACTCCCAATATTCATACTGTTTGAAGTAAATTATTGTCATGCTTCTATGTATATTTATCAGTGATTGCAAATAGGTGGGTTGTGTGGTGGGTCGTGTGGTGGGGTTTTTTCTTTTCCCCCACAATGTACTATCATATAAAGGTACCTAGAAAAGTATAGTAACTAGTATATTTCTTCAGGTTTTCACTGTAAAATTTCCCAAAATTTTCAGGTGAAATTTTGGCCTGTATGAAGTCAATGAAAAGATTATTTTCCTGCTCAAAAGGATATTTCTATCTTCCTTTAGGAATAATTTAAAACAAAATATGAGATATGGCATAGGGGATCTATCAATATCTGATAGATCTGATAGTCCCATAGTATCACGGAACACGGAGCAGTTAAGACATTTTCAATCCAGTTTTTCTTTGCTTTTGTATGAAGATGTTAAATTGTATTATACAAATACATTGCAGTTGTAAATGTATGTTCAAAGGTGAAAGAATATGTTGACTTTTTAATTTTTATTTAAAGTACAGGAAGCAATACAACTTAATAAGAAATTAACATCAGTGAATAAAAGACAAGAGACAGAAATAATTAATTTGAAGGAAGTAAGTATAGTATGCATTTCTAAATGTGTAGATGGGCTTTTCTGGGACTTCTACCGGTTAGTGAAGTATTAATACAAGTTGTGCATGCAGTGTTTTTCCTAATAAAATGAATGGCTAAAATGGTCTTACACTTCCTTTTCATGGGCAGATATTTCAGATAAACACCCATCAAACACTGAGTAGCTCTGAAGAGTTTCTGGAACCTAGGAATTCTTATATACCTCTTCAGCTTCCTATTTGTTTTTCCTTTTTTTTAAAGGAATTCTAACTGGCATGTGACTAGAAGGGATAATCTCCTAAAATACAGGATATCTTTACTGTGATATATTTTGAATATGCAAACTCAAGAATTTTAGAGATGTTTAAGTATCGCAATAAATTTAATGATTGTGGTTAAAGAAATTAAGTCTTAGAGCTCTCTGAGGGGATATAATTAGCAAGGTCTGAAAAGAAAAATGTTTAAGAATTGTTTTCATTATTAAATTTTAGTGTAATAAATATGGGCAAGATAAACTGATAATGATTTGTGTATTCCAGTAATCAAACATATTGCTTGATCCATTTTTTTCAGCTGTAATATTGATTTGTAAGGTTGTGGGTGATAAATTTTCGATAAAGTACTGTTAGATAAGCAGAAGAAGGGGCCAGCTGAAACTTAATCTGACTTTCTCAGTTCACCAGGAAATGCCTTTATCTTGGCTGTGTGAATTTCTTACTGGATGTTTAGTATTTGTCTGTCTCATTACAAATGTGTGCGGAAAACTGAACCGGGATTTAATTCCTTAACCTTTAGCATACATGTGGTGCTGTAGAACTTGACAGTGGGAAAGCCTTATTCCGCAAAAAGTGCTAGATTTGCTTGTTTGTAAGCATTGTGTTGTAAATAAAATTGTATATAATATATAACAGAATGACAAACATTTTTCCTTTAACTGTAGAATTTCTGTGAAAATAGAGTTAAAAGGTAAACAATGCAGTAGGAATGATAATTCTTTTTTTCCAGCAACAGTTTTTCCAGTTCAACAGTTTAATTGTTTCTGGTAAGTTATGTAATGGGGCAATGCACTCCTCATGCAGAGCTGCTTGGTTAAGACAAATTCTGTTTGCTAGGGGTGTGGACCAATCTTTTGTGTCAATTCATAAGGAAAGAGAAAAGACCTGCTTCCATCCAGTAAGAAATGCCCAGAGCTAATTTAATATCCTTATGGTTGTCCTGTACTTAGTCCAACTGTTGCAAAAATCATCTCAAGGCTCCTGCCACTCCCATGTTAGGGAATGTATCAGTTGTAGAGCTGAGGGAACCTGTAAGAAATGCAAAGTAACTGGAAAACTCTGATATTTAGAAGAGTTTGGAAGCGAGATTATCACGTTATTTTTGCTCTTTGTGAAGCTCAGAGAAGTTCCTGCATCTGCAGCACAAATTGGGATTACTTTGCAAGTTGTATCTTTGATCTTGGAGACCAGACTGACCTCTACTAGATCTAGCAACTTGTGGGTGCAAACTATTTTTCTTTCCGTAGGTATTGATCTCAAAGTTGGAGTAGGAATGACTGTCCTCAATACTAAAATCTTTGGCTGTCAGGCTCTTATCACAGCCATTACTTTAGGTGATTTCACACCTTTGTTCTTAATGGGAATATGAAGTTACTGAATGCAATTTAGCATTTATGGATACAAGTAAGCCAATCTCCAAACTTGATGAAATTACAAGTATGGGATGGGGGTATTCAGAGTGCATGGCAGTAGGACCTGGGTTAAACAGGGGTCTATTCTTTGCAGGATTTGTCTTTAGGGATTTGTGGAAAGAAATATTACAGAAAGAGGATGTGGTTTGTTCTTGACATGGCCTCCTTACAAGTCTAGTTATGATAGCCTGGCTTAACAGACTCTCTAGCATAATATCACTTTCAGTAAGGTTTATTTTAGGATTTGAGCTTTTACATATTAGATAGGATAGGATTTTTTTTCATGCACTATAAAATGCTCCACTTGAAACCTGGCCAAGGAAAACAACACAATGAAACAAACCTTTAAAGAATGGCTATGCTGATTAAGCCCTGAAACTATCCTGGAGAGTCGCACCAATCTAGCAAGAGCAGGAAGGGGGGACAGGGGAAAGTCTTGTGGTTATTTTGGCTCCCTTTAAGCTTGTGTAAGCCACCAGCAGTGTCTTGGGAAGCAGATGCATCTACCTGCCTTGGCAGCGGTTTCTAGTCCTAAACTACCATTCTGTGCTGGCACACACATTTCTGTGGCCCACAGGGAGAGTAGAAGGAGAATTTTGTATTGATCAAAACTAAATTTGACTAGAAAGCAAGTGAGTTTTAGTTTAGAGCAACTGGCAAAAGGAAAAGAGTAGGACTGTTTCTTTCAGTGCCGCTCTTGATATATGCTGGCTTGAAGCATTTCTACAGTGTTTTCCTGAGTGTTGGCTGCTATGAAAATCAAAAAAAGCTCTAAAGTCTTAGCTAGCTTCTTTAGCATTTCCTGGCAAAGTTATAAAATTATTTTCCAGATTCCATTGAATTTATAAGGTTTTATGTACCACCACTGATCTTTATTAATGGCAGAAAGCTGACAGAAGAGAAGCAGAAACTTGGGCTATTTTACACATTTATAAAATATGTTTTTACAGCTAGATAGCACTTAGAAAACTGTCCTGTTATTTTTGATCTGTGTTGGTTCTTTTTATTTGTTTTGTTGTCTGTTTGTTTTCCTTCTGACAACTTTAGTAGACCACCACAGTTGGGACTTCTAGCTGATGGATTATACATGTCCACCTGCTGTATGCAAGAAAAAAGTCATCTTTCCTACCTCATGGGCATGATGCAAAATAAGTAGTAAAGTGCTTGTGCATGGCACTAAACTCTGAGTTTTGGTAAATATGTAATATCAGATCCATAGGAGGCTCTTGCACCTGCTCATATAGCATACAGAGTTTATTAACTGTCTCTTCCATATCATGAATCTAGATCTCAGTAGGGGATGGCACTGTGCATTTTTTCACTTCTACAAAGTCAAACTGCTTGCACCTTCTTCCATTTAAATGAAGAAACTCTCTTGATTTCTTTTACTAGAGGAATCTAGTAAAATTAGGGTAACTATTATGTTTTTTTTATTGCAAAGAGGGGAAAAAGCCCTGTGAGATAACTGAACACTGCAGACCGAAAATGTAGTTTGAATTGTCTAATTGACTCGGAGATTATATGTAGTTCCTGCTTGATAATTTTAGATTTATTTATGACTAAAATATTTGAGAAATCATGTTAGTAAAAATGATTGATTTTGAAGTAGTATCTATATTTGTATTTGCTGTGTAACTTTGTATTTGTGAATTTCAGTTACAACCTAATCTTCCTTTTTCTTCTGTACTGCTATATGATTTTGTCCAGAACAGTTAAACCATTGGTCTGTGTGATAAGATGGAATTCCAGTTTTGTGAAGAAAAGTTAAACAGACCAAACTTACTTGTTAGATAAAACTATTACCATTCTGAATGCTTGGTTCACCACTATGGCATCATGAAGAATTCTTGATGCTATCTGTGAACAGCATTCATAACCTCTGCTATTTGTCTGAGTAAACGTCAGAGCGCTCAAGGAGAGAGCGATATTAAACAGACTACCTTGTACTAGAATGGGAGGGGTAAGGGAGAAAAGGGCACAATATTTATGACTCCAGGAACTATAAGTTGTAATTTAATGAGATCAAAGCGTTTGCTGTTTATTCACTGCACTAGGATCTTGGAATAAACTGGTTAGAAAACAGATACCAAAAAGAAGCAGGATATTTAAGAGATTATAAAGACTGTAAAATCAAAGGCATATTTTAAATGAAAAATCATGTTGTACAAGTCTCTAGTATAAAATTAATTTAGCATTCTCCTGAGATTAAGTAATTAATGTTTTGGGGAAAGCAAAGATCCTCCAAATTTATGGCCAGTTCCTGTTTTTGCCAGATATTCACTTTTCTTCCTTTTTTTTTTTTTCCCTCCTGATTCACGTGAACATATGCAACAGTTCTTATAGGTACTTTATTTCTATTGTATATGTTAATGTTCTTACCATTATCAATTACCATGTAATTCAATGCTCGCTTCTAATATACTCCTAGGAAGCGAAAATATTGAAATAGACGCTGTTATTTGTACATAATAATAATAGAAAAGAAATTGTAATTATTTTATTCAGAAATACTTCAAATGGGGTAAAATTATCACAATAATATTTTCCTGCTAAAAATAAACTTTTAGCCACATTTGGCAGCTTAAAGGGTAGCTAATCATTTTTATGAATTTTGGTTCCTCTGTTTAATTTATTCTGGTGTTTCCATGTGTTATTTAAAAGTAGGACATGACTCAAGATAGTTTAAAAGATTTGTCTTTGTTTTGAATTGTAATGCCTATACTGGATGAACTATTTATATGTGCTTCCTGTGTTAAGGAACTGAAGAAAGTAACTACAGACTTGATAAGGTCCAAGGTCACTTCTCAGTACAGGGTGGGAGAAGAAAACATCAATCTTGCAGCCAAGGAAAAAGAGTTTCAAGCACTACAACAAAAAATCAGAATGGTATTTTAATATTTAAGAAATTAAATTTTTGCTTAATATTCTATTGCTCATCTAGAGAATGTTGTGGCAATGATTTGTAACATGTACACATTAGTGCTTCTTTTCTCCTAATTGCATATACTGTATGATAAAATTTCCAAGAGTGTTTACCTCTTCAATGATAGTAAATATACTATAAACATAATATAAGAAAACAATTTCAAAAATGCTTTAAATTCTTTAAATAGTCTGCAGGTGATGATGCACAATTTTCCACCAATACAATATTACTAAAGAAAATATGGAGTAATTTTAAATGTCTGTCATACTGTTTCATGTGCCTTATTTTTTTAAGGAGATGGAATTTAGTAAAAAACTTCAAGAAGAAAATGCTCACATTAAAGAAGAAAAGCTGGTGAGTTGTTAATATAGCTTTGGTATTTAAAAATGCTTAAGAATTTATATTCTATGTATTACATATAAGACTATTAAGTGATCAAACTAAGCTGTTACATTCACTTTTTTTTTTGTTTTTACTTTTCAGGCACAATTTAATAACAACGCAGATGAGATCTTTACTCAGTTTTGAAAAAGTGAATTAGCAGAGCAAATTACATTTTTAACGTTGTATTACAAGTCTTAACTTTTTTTTTCTTTGAATTCAGATGTTAGAACCTTGGCATACCCATGAAAATAATTGTTCACTTGTCTATTCAATATGAATAAGCAATAAGATTTGCATAATATTCCTGCTGTTCTGCATTCTGGTACCCAACAGTTTATGGGTATTTAAAACGGGCAAAATTGGAATCATATCAATCATATGGCAAGGAAGTTGCAGAATTTACATTCTGCAGGTCATTAAATCAAACGTGGCAGGGAACTGTTATCGTGCTTGTTCTGAGGGAGGGACAGGAGCAGCAGCTTGCATGTGTACCCGCTGAACAGTCATTAAAGGCTAATGCAGCAGCACTATTCCAGTCCTTAAGTCTGTTCGTGTGTTGAATTTGCTTTTGAAAAATACTTGCCATTAAACATTAGAAAAAAATGAGCTACATGGTCAGTCATCTTCCCTACTCCCACAACTCTGGATGTGCTAAGAGCATTCTTGCAGAGATGCTCGTTGCCTTGTTCGTGTGTTATGTCATATGTATTGCCTAGGCAAAGGACTAGTATTGTCCATGTTTATGTTTTTTCTTTAATATGATTTTCTTATTACATAGATGTTTTGGTGGAAATCTGAGGAGTGGACTAACGTAGACATTTACTACTAGTTTTCTCCAAGAGCTAGGCTTACAATGTTTGTATTTTTGCATGACAGATCTAAAAGCTTATCTGGATTAAGTGAAGTTTTTAGCTTCAGTAGCTGTTGGACGGAGACTGAGTATATTATCTGTGATAGTCTATTTACAATTAATTGTATGCAGGGAAGCAATCCTGTCTAGCTAAATGAACACGGTACTGGACACAAAGGATGTAACTGACTGTGCTACTGACTTGCCAGATGACAGTGGCCAACTCATTTCACATTTCTGTGCTTCAGGTTTTTTAGCAGTAAAACTGATCTAAAAGTAATTTGAGACTTCAAAGAAAAATGATAGACAAACATTATTTCTCTCACGATGAAAGTATGCCGAAAATAATTTCATTAGGTGGCTGTGTCTGCATAAATGATAATACCAAAAATACATAATTTTGAAAGGTATTTAAGTATATGAAGGTAACTTGTTTAAATAATTTTTTTGTGTCTCAATATATTCTGAAACAACTAAACCTGTTTAAGGCTATTTTTCCCACTCAGTTCTGCTCCTGTGAAGATTCTTCTTTAGTAACTGCTGATCTGGTCTGTAAGGAATAGAGACTGGCTTGGCTAGATTACCTCTGATGTCTTAGACTTGAGATAGATCTTTGATATTGCTTAATATAAAATACCTTTAATCTCCACTACATTTTTAGCTAACTATAACAAGCTTTATTAATGGCAACATCTTTTGAGTTTTTAAATCTATACCACCTGTGAAACACACTAACTCATTTTTGATAGTTCTCTTAGATCTTATTCTGCTTAAAAATTACAATATAGTAATTAGCTGTTAGTCACATCAGTTCTATTTGTAAGACTGTTAGGCGTGATCCACTTTCAGTGAGTCTTTAATAAAAAAAAAAAAAACTCATCCTGCAGATGGGTGAAAATTTCATGCTTGAGCTCTGTGTTGTATTGAAAAAATAAATGTGTTTTAAACATTAAATAACATAATCTTTTAAAACTTCATAAATGTACTCAATATATTTTTTATTTTTATTAATAAGGCAATTCTCAGCTCTCTACAACATGTGGAGAAGTTGCTTCAGCGAATAACACAAACAAATGTTAGAATGGAAGATGAATTCAAGGCACTGAAAGAAGAATATCAGGTCAGATTTTTCTTGATTAGACAAACTGCTACTATTTGCTACATATTCTTAAGTGTAGGGCTGTTAAAGACATCTGTACGCTTTTCAGAACTTTTGACCTCACTTCCATTGCTCCCTCAGCTCCTTAACTGTCAACATGAACCTTGAAACACACTCTATGGTTTCCCTTTTCTAGTTCTCAGCCAAAAGTAAATCATGGTTGCCATTCCTTATCAGCCATTTCTGGCGGGTAACACCAAAGTATGCTTGTGGTTGCTTTCAAGTACTTAGTTCTAAATAAAAGGTTTATATCTCTTTTTAAAATAATTTTTGTTAAAATTATTTTATGTAGTTTAAATTTCTCATTGCTGGAAAAACATTTCAGATTCTCACAGCTCAGAGCTTGTTCTCAATTTTATTAGAGCAGAGTGGCCAAAAAAGGTATTTTTTAAGCCCTTTCTTGCTGGCTGTCCAGTCCAGCATATGTTTTGGGAACGGTAAGTATTCCTGCTAGAGCATGGGGAATGGCAACATTTCCTAGGTGCTCTTTAGCAATCTGAAAGGATTTAGAACAGATTAGAGTCTAAACTGTGCTAGCAATCAAATTTGCCCACAGTACATGAAAGATTAAGGTCATATATGCTCCAGTCAGGTGTCCCATGCACAGTCCAGGTTCACCTGTTGATAGGACTCTGAATTACTGCATATTGTTGATCCATGTAACTGTGGAACCAGGTCATTCCTTGTTTAGCCTCCAAGATCAAAGCTCTGAGCTACAGCCCTGGTTTCAGAATTAACTTCATACGTGCATGTATGCCTTTGTTTAAGAAAACAATTCTATGCTAAACTGCTACTAGATTCAGTTCATATAAACCTTTTATTTTACTTTGCTATATGTAAGGTTATCTTATGTGCAAGTTTATGCAGTTTATCTTCTGCTCTTGTATTTTGACTGAACAACTAACGCTAACATTTAAACAGGACAAAACAAGCTTAATAGGAAAAGGTTACATTTTCCTCTCAGCATATTTGAAGCTTTTGGCCAATTAAAAGCAATTTAAGCAATTCCGGGGGCAAGAGATTATCAATATAGCGTGTTCTTTTGTAACCTTTCTTACTTGTGTGTTAGGTCATTGGCAGAATTGGTGAGATAGCCAAATTAGTTACTATTTATACAGTATTCGCATTACTTTTTGTTAGAGTGGGAAGAAAAAGTTCATTTTTTTCCTAAACTGATAATTATAAATAAGAGCAAATTTCTTGAAGCTCAGGAAAAATAAGTTGAAGATAAGAATCACAGCTTAGAGGAACAAGGAAAGAATAGAGGTGTAGTAATACTGTACTCCTAGTTTAATATGTACACATTAAATATTATGAATGATTATTTTAAGAACACCTTTAGGACCTCTCTCTTGCTCAATAGCAGATGTATTCTAAAAATGCCCTTTTTGTGATAATAGCTATGAGCTATTATTTCCTCTGTGAGATAAGTATATAGTTAGATATGCCTTGAAACTCCAGCTAAAATTGCAAGTTCTGTCTGTGAAACTTTGTAGGCTCTACAGAAATGTCCGAGCTCAAGCAAAGTAGGGCTTGTTTTCTTGCTGTTAAGGTATGCCTTGAGTACAGCTCTGTGCTTTGTAGCCTGTGCAGGCCAATTAAATTTAATTTGCCATGATACTAATTGTCATCTTGAGAGCCTGTCCTGACTTAGGTCTTGTTTATATCAGGTACTGTTATGGTATTCATATTTCCTAATTTTTCTAACCCCAAGACAAACTTTTATTCGTTAAAGCTTCAATGTAGTCCTTGGAGGTAATTTCTTGTGGACACTACTATGTTAGATGAATCTGGTGTTAAGAGGACATGGATAACTAATAGGAGACTGTGACTCACCCTTTGAAAACTCTGACTATATAAGGAGTCTTGAATTCCTAGTTTGATGTTTGAGTTCTAAAGCTTGATGATGTAAATACTCCTTCTTAGTCTTCACTGTGGCAATTAAGATCAGCTAAGATTTAGTCTTAGTTGAGATTTGTGAGAGCATTCTGTGCATTCTCAAAACCAAGACATTCTCCTTTGAGAGCAGGAATTAAAGGATTCATAATATTTATATAAGCACTTGATCTGATAGATGATGTTTTTCCAAGAGATCACACCTGTAAACGTGAATGTGGCTATATATTTTAAGTGTTTTTTGTAAAAATCAATAAACATATAAATAATTCTAGCAGTATTATTTGGGTCAAAATATGCCTTTTTATATTTATCCAATAGTCATAAAATTACTGTATCTTGCAGTTGCTAATTTGACTGACGGTTTGAGACTGGGCTGTTACATTAGCTAGTTAGCTGTTTATTTTGCAGTGTCATTTCTAAAGCAGCAAATGGAACTTCTAAATAGGGTCTGAATACATATTTTGGGGGATCTTCCCACCTTCCTGCCAACTTTGGAGGTTCATTTGCCTTCATTTTTATTGATACTGGAATCTCTGCATCATGAGTAGAGTCTGAAGGTCATGTACAATTCCTGTGCTCCATCCTACTTCCTGGTTGTATTTGTGGACCTTGCTCCTTACTAAAGAGCTTCTTCTGAAAAACAGAAAAATGGCAAAAAGTCACTGCAGAGTCCAGTGGAAATGCCTCTATTTCTCTTATATCCGCACACACGCAAAAGCTTATTATGGGTTTGAGGTAACTGGGCACTTAAATTTGCAAGGTGACATTCCTGAATGATCAAGCCAGCCCTTCTCATTCTCTCTAGAAATGCTTAGCATGAGGATATCAATGTCCTTAAGAGTTCAAAAAAGCAAGTTGTAATCCTTTTAATGTGCGACACAATATTTGAGAACACAAAAAATTTGGTATTCCCTTCTCTATACAACTGGCTTTAACATATGCTCTATTCTATTCATTGACTCCTCCAACATTTGTTTTCTTTAATAACTTAAGTTAAATAGGAAGTAGGTATTTATTTCTATTTGGATAGATTTCTTATAGAGAATACTGGCATATCTTGATGAAAGTCTGTTTGTCCAAAAGAGAAATTGATAGGCACAGTTAATGCATTACCACAAGTTATCGCAACTTTTCGTCAGTCTGAAAGGTTGGAAGAAAAGAAAACTCTTATTACGTATTTTGAAAGCCAACATCTTTGTGCATAAACATGATGATGGTAGGAAACCTGAAGGACTTTAAAACTCAGAGACCTCAGCGAAGAAGATGGTGCTAACTCTGACTTAGCCAAGTTCTGCTTCCCATCGCTTAAGTGATCTGTATACCCAGTATTGGACCATCTGCCCTTGTACTGACTCATCTCTTCTCCTTCCAGGATTACTCACTATTCCAACAACTGGATACTTGGACTCAGTATTTCTCCAAGTTAGGAATAGTCATTGTCTTCATCTCTAAAACTAGAATATTTCTTATGGGTATATCTAAAAAATATTGGATTGATTTTATTTACACATTTAGAACAGATATGGCTTTGCTTTGTACTATGTGCTTTTTTTTCTTCACAAATTTCATGCTTCAGCAATGCAACAACACCAATAATACTGAACCAATAATGAAGATGGTGATGCTGCTCTTGCTTATAGGAAAAAAAAAATATTTTATCTGCTGATATTCCTACAATGGATCTTCAGGATATAAAAAGGGTTACAGTTAACCCTTTCAGATATAGGTTTGATTTCATTTTTCTGATCTCCATACTACTTCTAATTACATTTCTTTGTGATTGTAAGAAGATATTTTGAGTAGGTTATTTTGAAACTATTGTTATTTCAGAGGTGTTTCAGTAGGATAGGACTGTTAGCTGCAAGGGCTTCTAAATATTCGGGCATTTCAGATAGTGATTCCGTATGTCAATAAGCAAGGCCAGGGTTTGCCTTAGAAGAGAAGCTCTTCAAGGAAAGCTTTAGGTAACATAGATGATTCTTTTTTCTGCAGTGTTAGCTTTGCACATTAATATGCTGCTCATGTTATCCTAAGAGCTATGCTGTAAATATTTGTAGCATGCCACCTGACAGAAGGTTGAATCTGGGCCACAAGTAAAAGGATCCTTGATATGAGAGCAAGTTTATTAAAGAAAGGAGGCCTTGGGCTCCTGCCTTGTAGAACTGGATGAAAGGTGCTACATCAGTGTGAGTATTCAGATAGCTTCTATCTTCTTTTTAGGTAGCTTCCAATATAACAGATTTACTCTGGATTCTGAATAATTTCTTCTATGCTCATTCAGATGAGGTTTTCTGAATTATCTTAGCTATACGTGTAAAATATATTGGCATTAATGCAGATAAACTACTACAGGTATTTTTAAATTGTTGCCAAGTGAATCAAGTAGATTGATAACATTATTCAAAAGTAAGTAAAATAGAAGCCCTCTGGAGTTTACTACCCTACCTAACACTTTGCAGGTGGACTTTTGAAGCAGCTAAGCAAAGTCATGTGTAACACATGTGTGCATATACATGGGTGAATACATGTGTATATATGAGTACACATGAATATACATATATACATGTGAGCATTAAAGTGATATTTATATTATCAAGTATGCTTGTATCATCTGTTTAGTAGACAGTTGATGCAGTTAGTCCTTATCTTCCATATTGCATAGAAGATATAAAAACATGGTAGGATAAAATTTCCAGCAGTACCCAAGATGTGAGAAATGTTACGTTGATTGACATAGCTCAGTCAGTTGTAACTTATCTGTATGATGATGTCCAATGAGTAAAGATGAAATAGTTAACCAAAAAATGTTTAAATACAGTTGCTATCATGAAAGAAATTAATAAAATAGTACTGTTGCTTTAATGACCTTTTGTTCTGTTTCAGTGATATAATGAAGATAATCATATATATATATATATATATATATATATATATATATATATATTCGATGTCCAAAGAAATATATTTTACAATTTAAATGTAATGCAGTTTATAGGATAGGTTAATAAGCAATTTAGAGTAGAAACACTGATAAGCAAACCAACCATGTTCTTTGTCTATATGGTAGTTTTTCTTTAAGTGCATTGGGCCTATATCGTGCTACATTTCATATTTCTCATCTCTGTACTTTATATTACTTTTTCAGCACATTAAAACTTATGCAGTGAAACTGAATAATGGCAAGTGTTTTTATACCCTTTTATAGCCATTTCTTTTCTCATAACCTCCCCCTGTTTCCTGTTAGCTAAACTATAAGCACCTTTCTGTTAATTTATGAAAATTATTGTTGAGATAGCACATTATCACTGATCTGTATGGCACTTTCAGCATGTTAGAAGCAAAGGTCCAAGCAACATAAAACACATCAAAATTCATTAATGTGGTATTGATTATTTTTTGGATAATTAATTTTATTGCAGACCCTTGAAAGAGATAATGAGCTGCAAAGGGAGAAGGCGAAGGAATATGAAGAAAAGTTCCTTAATCTTCAGAATGAGCATGAGAAGGCACTAAGAACTTGGAAGAAAGATGTAGGTTTATTAAATTAAATATTAGAGTATTAAAAGCATTTTGAAATGGTCATCAAGCATTTCAGACAATTCTTAAAAGCCAAGAAAATACTGTAGAAATAAAACAATTTTTAAAATATAAATTTCCTTTTCAGTAACACAGACTTTTCTAGAAGTGATTAATTTTAAAAGGTACATTTTGTAAAGATGTTGACTTCTGTGCTGTCAAGGAACAGTATTTCCTGCAACCCTATAAATCAAGAATATGTTATCTTCAATTTAGCATTTAGAAATATTCCTGAATTGCGCACTTGCCATTACCTAGGAATAGAAGCTGATGTATTTTTTCCATTTACACTGATTGACTTTACTCCAGAATTTAGCAGTGTGTGCCAACATTTCCAGGCTGCCCTCTTGTACGAGGGCCGGGAACTTCAGTGACTCATGCTAAACACCGGATGTACATCCGCGTGGTCGGACAGGATGAAAACTAAGGTCCTTCAGAAGAACTATACTCAGAAAAAATGGAAACTCAGTTTGAATCAGGTAGAGATGGGTTGCATGAAGACAGAGGTTCTCATTTGTCAGGAAACATTCAAAATGGGCTATGGGATGAAAGGGGATTAAAAAAAAATAATGGCAACCCTTGTTGTCTTTATGAATTCATCTCCTCATATGTATGAACAAGGATTTGGCAAAATACTATAGCTGTAAAAATCCTCTGCAAAAATAAAGGCATGTGTGTGAAATGAATTCTTTTAAAATAAGACAGGAAATGTCTCACATGTACAAATATCACACTCTAAGTAGCATTTGTTTAATAGGCTGTTGTCTGTCTTTTATTGCTACTGATTTGGCACCTACTGCCAGAAAGGTGTTGAGGTTGTAGAAGGCTTTGGGAAATGTTTTGTGGAAATTATGTTGGATTGTTCTTTTAATCCTGTTATTCTAATACTCCTTGAGTTCAGGTACTATGGAGGCGGTTATATATAGGCTTATAACCTGAAGGCTACAAAATAACTGCTGTTTTGATGATAATTGCCCTGAGGATAGAAAATTCCATCTCCTTGTTTTCTGTGAGAGTCTTACATCATTGTTTTGTGTATAGACAAGGGAATTTGCTGTTTATTTCTCAGCAATGTTTCCAACCAAGCTTTAGAAGATAACTTTTTGTTTCTGCTTTAGCTAACTAAAGATTGTATTTCTTGATTTCTTCTAGTATAGCAGCATCATGGATAATGTTAATGTACATTGCTCTGAAAAAAGCATTTGCCAATTAAATGGAGAAATTTGTCAAATAACCCTTTCATTCTTGCATCTTGTCGTCTTCCTTTTTTGTACTAAAACTTAAGATGCAGCTGACACATATTAACTGAAAAGGTAGCAGGTACTTCTGTCTATCTACAGAAGTAGTATCAAGTAAATCATCCATAGTCATAGGTTGACTAGCACTTTTGAATAACAAATTGAACCAAGGTACAAATACAAGTCCTACTTTCTTTAAGAGCTACTGCTTGAAGTAAAAGGTGATCAGAGACCACTTAGTAAAAGGATTCTCTGTGAGATAACGAAAATGTGGTTAAAATTGCTGGCTTGAAAGAAAGGGTTCAAAGTTGTTGTATTCTTTATACAGGACTACTTTGGAATCTGGACCTTCATTTTATTATTCAGCATGAGGATTCACCTTCATTTGCCAAGCTGTTGATACTGTAAGATACTGTCCTTCATGTTTGAACATGCAGTAAAGATCAGTGTGCTCTGTGTACCCTCAATTATTGTAGGAGGAAAATATGAGAAAAGAGATAGCTGCTATGAAAAATGAGCTGAATTCCCTTAAAGGAGTTTCTGGATCTCTTGAAGATTATCATTCTTCTCGGGAAAATCAGTGTTCTGATCAAGCAGAAAATCTTCAGGTAAGTGTATCTAATAGCTGCAGCATTTTCCCCTTGTTTAAAAAAAAAAATCTGCAGCATCAGAGACATAACAGTTCATAATCTAGCTCTGGTATCCATTAATCTCCCTTTTTTCTTTTTTTCTTTCTTTTTTTTTTTCTCCTCACATAATTGCTCTGATGTAAACAATGATCCAAGATCCCCATTGAAACTTACTGTACACAAGTTCCCCTTCCTTGATGGGTGCTCATTACATGAAAACTTGAGATGTTCATTTCCCGTTAATAAGCTTAATAATAAAGTAGTACTAAGTAATAGTGAGTTAATAGCATTTATCTTAAGTAATCTATGTTTATGAAATCCATTTCGTGAATATATAGATGTTTCTCAAGTAGTATCTGTGCAGAGCAACCGGCCCTTTACCTGTACAAGTTCCTTGGAAATGTGGAAGCTTCTACTCAGAAGAACTAATTTCAGCCTCTAATACAGGATAGATAAGAATTTTCACTTTATGAACATTAAGATTAACTAAGGTCTTCTGTTTTAGTTTGATGAACACAATGTAAGTGTATCTTATGTTGGCTTGTGGCAAATTCAAGAGATTTCAAAAGCTAAGCAGTTAGGCTGAGCCAAATCTGCTGTAGAAAACTGCCCAGAAATTACAGGAGCTGCAGGAGAAGATATCAGTTACTCTGATTTGTGATACTGCACCTGGTATTTGTAGTAAGTTAGTTTAGTATAAGGTAAAAAGACATCGTGTTGTTAATGTGCACCTTAGATCTCAACTATGGCAGCTGTTGTACAAAACGTGCATATATTTTTACACCTACTACAATCTGAAATTCTTGTGATTGTTCTATCTATTATGCATATAAGTATATAAAATGTTTCATATTATATTGATTTTATTTATAATATATGTTGTCCTATAGCATAGATGTAATTATAACATAGTCTATATAATATGTTATCTATTATATCTATATATGCACAGAGAAAGATTTTGAGAAGGTTCTGAATTTAATAATGTCAAATATGCCATTGAGGAAAATGTAATTTTAGATATGTTAGTTACATTTTAGTAAATAAAGGGTAGAGATTTTGAAATAAAATCTAGGTTTAATATTTAGTAATTTTAACTTAAACATCTTGGAACTTATTTTTAGAAGTGCTGAACAGCCACTTGAAGTTAATAGAAATAAGGTGTATTCAGCTTTCTGAAAATCAGTAAATATACATAACGTTTCTCTCTTTCTAAAAACGTTAACCCCTTTCAGATGCACTCAACACCTCAGCCCATACCAGAGAACGGGGTAAGTTCTTCTGTAACTCCACAAGAGTAACGCGCACAGTTTTACTGGGTTATTTGGTGTTCTGCGCGTGGTGCATCCAAGCACGGTGCTGGTGACTCCCTCCCCCACCGCAGCCTTCCTCCTCCAGTCTCCCCTGGTCTTCAGCGTTGCTGCGTGCCTCATGAGCGCAGCGCTACGCGGCTTCTCCTGCAGCACCTTCTGCCGCCCAGCTTCAGGGCGAGGGTGATCGCGTGCTCTCTGCTGCTCCGCTACCAAAGAGCACCCCCGGAGAAGGGATGCATTGTCCTTCTTACCTTGGGTGGCTTTTTATTAGTATTTTTTTCCACTGTCCAGCTTGGAGTTCTCACAAAGCTTTATGAAATGTAACACCTGACTCAAATTCAGGTTCAAAAATCAACAGGGAGTGAATGAGGAACTGGGTGACAGAGACTGCAGAATTCATAAGCCTTATTTGCCTGCAAAGCTAAGCTTACAAACTCCAAGTGGTTAGCATGTGTTAGTGTAATTAGCAGGATTTTTTTTTCCCCCTATGTAATTATTGAATGAGTCACTGATTTGGCCTGCTGGCAGAGGGAGTGATCCAGTCAGCACATGTACATCACACACTTCTTCCTCTCAAAATTGTCTTTTTTCCCTCCTCTGTGAGCTGTAGTAGAGCATGACCTAGTTTCTTTCTTGTTCTTCCAGTGTGCTAGCCTGTTTTTAATGGTAGTTACATTAACCATATTTATTTCAAAATAATGGTCTTTTATTTACATCTTAATTGAAAAAAAAAACAATTTTTATTTACATCTTAATTGAAAAAAAAAACCCACTTCAGGTTATGAATGTTGAATGTAATCACAAACTCTAATAAACTATTAGAATACTTTTTTGTTGTTGTTGCTTCTTATGTCAGCGTGGTCAAGAGCAATCAAAAGATGGTGAAATACAGGCTATTCAGAAAGAGAATGAATGTATACAACACATAAGGAAAGATGGTATTTCTGGGCATGAAGAAGAAGTTGGAAGAGAAAATGCAATGGACTGTCCATTCCGCTTGGATGAAGTGCAGATAGAACAAAGTAATAATGTTACATGGACAATAGAGATAAGTAGTGTTGTTATCAAAAGTATAAATGCTTTACAGATACAATCTATGACAAGAGAAGGCTGGAATCCAGAATTAAATATTCTTGTGCTAACGATAGCAATATTCTCGGTGTCAGTAGTGCTAAACTGAAAAGTGCACGAGGTTCAGGATGAAAGGGCAGAGCTACCACAAACTGCCTTGGGCTGTGAAATATTGGTCTGTGGGCTGGCACCCCTTAGCCTCTTGCAGTACTTTTTTGCATGCCAGTTCAAGCGGCCCTTTCCCCTTCTGACAATGAAAAGCTTTAGTTATTCCTGCCTGTCCCCAAACCACTAAATATACTAGCCGTAGCATACCAGTGCCATAAACGTTATGTAGAAAGGAAGACATACTGAGTTGTTAAATGTGTTATACATTCATAATGAAGATTTTTCAATAATTAGGCTAACATACCTCTTGGGAAATATTTTCACTGTCATAATTCATACTTAAAACATAATGAATGTTAATATCCTTTATGTTTGAACAGTTCATGAATGTTTTGCAAGTTACTGAAAAAGTTTGCATTTATCTTTAGTTCAAACATTTACACATTTATCTTTATTTTAACAGTTTTACAAGTTCTTGAAAACAGTTGCAAGGATGAAGATAATGTTGCTAGCCCTCATGAAGAAAAGCAAGGGGAGGTTTCTTCCCAGAAGAATACCCTCGGCACAGGTACCGACCTAATTACCCAAGGACAGGCCTGGGAAATGTGTGTCACTGAGCGCAAAGCAGCAGAAAGTTTGGGAGCAATCCCCAGAGCGCTGCTGCTGGAGGAGAAAGCAGGCTTAGAACACCAGCTCCCGGACAGCACCGATCCGCCCTCAGCGCTTCGCACAGGGACTGCAAAGGCATTTTCAGATGGCATCGACATAGCAGGGGTCTGCCAAAAGGCTACAAGTCAGGAGACAAACCCCAGCAAGCAAGAGTTAGGCAGCGCCACAGACGAACGGGCTTGTGTTAATGCAGGCAAAAAGACACGTACCCTACAATGCACCACAAGTGCCCTTGTGCCTGAAGCACCCAGCAAAGAGTCTGCAGAGGCTCTTGGCACTGAGGAGAACGCTGCGCCCGAGAGAAGTGCAGGCAGTCATCAAGCCAAGGAATTAAATGTTGGCATCCTATCTTATACCAAAGGAGATGATCAGGCAGAATACCAGGACTGTAGCTTGCTGGACGGTGACAGTTGTGTAGAAAACGGACCAAAGGAAGCAGAAAAACAAAGGTTAAGTCTGAGTGATTTACATATGGATAAATTTCTGTGTAAACAGAAACATGTAGATATTGAAGGGAGACATTGCGATGATAATGCCAGAAACATAAGCAGAAATGCTGCTCTACTGAGTGTTGATTTTTCAGCAGCCGATGCTGCAAATTTACCCACTCTTTATGGTGATACTGCAAGTGGTGATGACATTCTAGAAGAACGTAGCACTAATAGGCCTCTTAAAGGTACTTTCAATTTATCTGCAAAAGCAGATAGAGGAATAAGTGTGAATGACATGCAGAGCAAGCAACCTGAACAAGCCAGTGCTGAGCAAACAGTCAGTGGTACAAATAAATGTGCTCTGAATATTGAAAATCTATCTACAGCAAGCGCTGACAATCTTGAAATAATCATTCATAAGGAAACCTCAACAGACAGAAGTAGTACAGATAATCTAATACCCTGTGAAAATGTTAATAACAATACACACACAGAGTCCATCAAAAATGAACATTCTTTGGAGATTAATGATAATTCAATAAATAATGCACTGTTAAAAGAGAAAAAAGATTCACTAAGTAGTACAGTTCTAGGAAGTAAGTTTGTTGAGGGTCACCTGAAAGAATCATGCTCTTTACCCATGAGAACATCTGGAAATTTAGTAAACCTAAGTGGAAGGTCATCCTTTGATCTTTCAACCTTGAGTAAAAAAGCTGAGAAAACTCCAGTACACTTTAAGTTTTTAGATCTGAGCTCTTGTTCAAGAGTAAATCAAGTAAGAAGTCAAACAATGTGGACTTCAGCTTCCAAAGAGCCTTCTCTTTCAAAAGAGGAACTACCAGTTCTGGCAGAAAGCAGAAAGGGTATTTCAGAAACACTGTGTCAAAATGTTGGCGAAAGTGTTGTCAGGAAAGAAATGCATCTAGGTAAGAAAGATAGTTCTTCATATTTTGAAGTATGTGTTGGATGTATTTAAAAAAATCAAAATTGCAAATTTCTGCATGTAAGCAGTTTAGTGTAATATGAGAAAAATGTGAAACTTCTGGTATTTTAATTATGTGGAAAAACAGAAATAGGAGAGATGATATGTCTAATTCACATTGTAAATGCAACTAAATGGCTTTTCTTTGCTCAGTTATCTGATTAAATAAACTTTGTCTGTCTTCTGTTGTCCTTTATAAAAGATGTGCAGTGATAACCTGGATGTTTATTGGTATTTCTAACTCCAGTGTGGAGTGTGCTATATCAGGGTTCTGCATGTGATCTGAAAAACACCAAGCACCTTTTGCAAAGCACTTATTTTGCATAAAAATTAGGGTATATTTTGAACCAGTAGATGTTTCATTGAATTGGCTTTATAAGAAAGTTTAGTTGGTTTTGTTTTGTGTTTTTTTGTGTGTGTGTTTGTAGTTGTTTTTTTGTACTTTAATTCAGATGAACACTCGGAGCCATTTGAATATGGTGAATGCGTTGAAAAGAGAAGTGCATTTTCTCTGAAGCTCTGAGAAATGTCCCTGGCTGTTAGTGCTTTTTCATTACTGAGAGGCTTTTTCTTTCTTACCAAAATGAGAAATCTTTCACTGGGACTTCAACAACTTTCCCTATTTTTCCTTCCCTCAGTAAGGGGATACAATCAAAATAACATAGGCTGTGTGTTCCTTTCTCACAAAGAAGATTGCCTGCAGGGTCTGTTTCTGTAGTTGGTCTCTTGCCTCTGTAGATTTGTAGTCACATGCTTTTTCTGAGTTTAGCTTCAGGGGAGCTTTTGTCCCCTAAACGCTAGTAGTGACAGCAAGGTAGCAGAAGTGTCAGTGCAGCTGGTGCAGCATTCCTTCTAAAGAGGCAAATTTTGAATCTGCTTCAGCAGGAAAATGCATGCAGAAGATGCCGTAAGCATCCATCCATCTTTTTTCTAGGCCTAGGCAGAGCCCTATCTTAAATTCTTGTGTTCCTGCTCCTTTTCTTGTCAGCAGTCTTTTTACACATGCAAGGAGTGAGCTGGAGCGGCTGAGGAAGACCCTTGCTCCCCACATGAGCTGCTAGTGCCCTGAAAGGTCACCAGGTTTCCACCTCTGGCAGAGCTTCAGCAGAACAGCTCGACCTGGCTCCCAGCTCTGCCTCTCCCTGTCATCGTCCCAGCTAATTTAGATAGGCTTCAACTTCACTGGCTCCTTCGCCTCTCCTAGGGTGTAGTGAAATCTCACCGACAGGGCACCCAAGAGTTGCGTTAGGCTTTGCTGTACACAGCACTGCCACATCCCAGATTTCTTTCCTTTTACCTTGTTCTTTTATTTTTTTTTTCTGTCTTTTTTTTTTCCTCCCCTAAATGTCTGTCTGGAGGAGAATCCACATGGACAACATCTCTTAGAAAATGTTTATACTTTGAAGCATACATACTGTTAGCTATACAGGAGATTGAGAGAGTCCTTCAATTACCAATTGCTTTCTAGATGAGCTAAGGTAGAGAGAATTGTTGAAAGGTTAAGCTGCAGAGAGCAGCCACAAGACGTGTATTAACAGAGAAATGGGCAGGATCACCCTGAAGAATTTTTGATTCTTAAAACTACAGCTGAGTTCCTCTCCACCCTCATCTACAAAAGAAATCGATGGTACTCTTTAACTTTCTGCTACGTAAACATTAGCTAATGTTGCTTTCATATGAAGGTAATGATTTTACTATTACAGCAATGATGGACCGGTATCGGTGTAGTAGTGTTAACAGCTGCTATTTGCACTGTGAATAATTTTGAGATTAGACTTTTGATTTTTGCAAAGAATGTGATCCTGGTTTCAGAACAGTCTACTAACAGTGTGTAGAGTCACTGCAGGGGCCTTAGTCTCAGCTGTGTTTGTTTATCCCTCTATCTTTCTGTCTTTAATAAACAGCTGGTATCCCATTTCATGAAATGGTAGGTGTATCCATTTACAAAAAGATTCCTCATTTAACAGATGTTCTTTATCTGTTTAAATACCTTTGTATTTAAAATGTCATATTTGTATTATAGCAACTCATCCTGCACTGTGATGCAAGGATGGCAGTAATTACGTATGTATTTATCAACAGGTGATGTACTGATAAAGTAGCATGGTCTGAAAAAAAAGTTATATTAAGAATACTCAGAAAATATTTTTTCTATAAATTATTTTTAATTTGCAATTAATTATGAAAGACAGTATAAAACATTTACAATCGGAATGGAAACTTCAGCCATCTTTAGAGACAAAGTAGATGTAGTAGTACATGGGAAAAAAAATGAATAGGGAAGAACCTGCAACAGATTCAACCATTTAAAACAAAATCATTAGCTTTTTTTTTTTTTTTTTTGCTTTTTCTTTTCTTTTTTAGATCAGAGGTAAAGCAGAAGTTTAGTTGCTTTATAATTAGTGCCTAGAGACTAAATTGCAGTTGTTACCATTTCCTTTTTGTCAATCAGGTTCCCCTAGTTTCAACAGAGCTGCCGACACTTTGAATATCTGTAGTATCCACCAAGCCCCCCAGGGAGACCCTCGTGAGGAATGGAATGCTACAGCAAAGGCTTTTTATGATTCTTCTTTTCCCACAGAACATGTAAGTCAATTAAAAATATTGCGGACCAGACCTCAGTGAGCTAATTCCACAGATATTTGTACAACTGTATGCATCTGGATACTTTAAGGCTGAGTCAATCTCCAAAATAATATCAAAAGGGCAACAAGGCACCATTTTTCACAATTAAGGTTGATAGAAAGCAGCAGGAAAAAGTCACAGCATATGAATCAAGCAGATGCTAACCAGTCTAGTTGGGAGGGGAGAAAGGGTAGTTCACTGTGTACCTTAAAAATATCATCACCTACAGAAAAAATAAGCTTAAAATAATTTTGAAGTATTTTTAAAAGTATAAAAAACATTGTTTCCTTGATTATTTGACATAGACACATTATT
This sequence comes from Tinamus guttatus, assembly GCF_059628265.1. Lineage (NCBI taxonomy): Eukaryota > Metazoa > Chordata > Aves > Tinamiformes > Tinamidae > Tinamus > Tinamus guttatus. The sequence goes on along the minus strand of NW_028288774.1, from coordinate 13,738,201 downwards.
TAAAAGAATCTGCCACAGACTAAAAATTCAGCATATTTATGAACCGGAGCCTATCAGTTAGTTTATGCTGCAGTGGCAATGCCCTATTTTAAAACCCATCGTATTGTTTACCATAATGACATCACCTAAAAGAGCATGAGATGACATCAGCAATGGTTCATGCTATGCTTTCAGTTCCTTGTTAGAATGTCATATGTTGTTTATAACTTGAACAACTTCACCTGCATTATTAACATTTGACCTTCCTTACAGGTAATGCTAAACCTAGTCTTGGAAGGGTGATACAATAATTTACATTTGCAGTGGGCCTTCCCCTTCAGAAGCGGCTCTAGAGGAGGTCCCCAGGGACTTGGGGCTGCCTCCTCTGGGTAGAGCCTGAGTCGGAGCTTACAGTGTTTCCAAGAAATGACAAAGTTGTCCCACTTCTGTGCAGCTGGTTGGCTATCCTCGGTGCTGTTAGTGTTCTAAAATCCCGAAGGAAAGGCTGATGCTGCTAAATTGGGAATGACAGCGCGGTCCGTGTTTCACTTCACCAGGCAGAATCATGGTGCCTGTATTTGCAGGACTCTCCTGCTCTTCCTCACTGAGGCGGAGATCTCTTTCCACAAGGGAAGGGCAAGGAATGGAGAATGAGGAGAAGTGGTGGATCAAATCTACAACTAGTTAAAATGATGTATTTTGTTATCAGATTGTGGTTATATACACTGTATTATCTCCCATGTAAAGCTCCCTATGTACAGACTAGGTAAAAGCTGTGATGGACAAGAAAAGAGTACCTTAGACGGTTTCCAAAATACTTGATCTATGAACTCTCTGCCTGGTATTTTACAGACCACTCTTCCCTTCTCTGTTGGTGTCATTCTAATACCTTCCTTCCTCCAATTTGTCATTTTTATGACTGATGTGAAAAGGCTGGTGGAAGATGGAAAGTAGCCTCAGCTCAGTTTAAACATATGTCCTTGGCAGTGCACTCATACTACTCAGCAATTAATGCTTCTCTGCACATCTGTGCCACCACATTAAACAGAGCTTGGCAGTAGGATGCATTGTTCTATTTACCTGTATTGTACTGTGAGGAAGCGTGAGGACTTGAACAGCTGCCTTTATTTAAAAGCTATGTTATATTCTAAACCCCTGGTCACAGAACTTTATTAAAATGCTGTGTAGCTTACCTAATTGCAATTACTTCTCCAAAGAGGTCTAAATGCTTGTAGTCTTCAAATGAAGCCGTAATAAAGGGGCATGGCTTTCTCTCACTTAGAAATACCAAATGTAGAAAACTTGAACGAAAATTGTTTTTCTGCTCACTTTTTTTCAACTATGAGGCAACCCTGCCCTATCCGCACAGTCTTACTAGGCCTACCTTTGTTTTAACCAAGGTAAGTATTATTTGTTTAAAACAAACCCAAAGAGACTAGTTTTGTAGTGAGATGGCATATCACTAGCTGACCACCAGGCAAAATTTCTACAGAATAACAGATGGGGCTGTATTCTGTGCTGTGCTAATGAGCACAAAAAAACAACTTTGTTCAAGTTTTTTACATTTGGTATGTAGTCAAAAAGTGACATACATACATTTAGTATGTAGTCAAAAAGTGAGCTCGCTGTGTCGCAGTGGAAGAACCTCTGGGCCTCACAGGCTCAGGGAGTCCTTTGCTTCATCAGCATCTACCATCAAACTCCTTAGATGAATTCATGGTTTAACAGGTGGAGTTCTGCTAAGGGGTATAAAACACCTGAGGTAGCACTTCACACCTGAGAAGTAGCATTGCCACCTGCAGTCAAATCCAGCACTGCTGTTCCAAACAGGCTCCAAAAATAACAGGATCAAAAGATAATCCAGAGAGATAGAATCCAAGTTGTTAAACTTCTGTTACTGCATTGCAGCAAACCAATTCCTACCAATAACTGTTAACTCTGAATCCATGATATTACACACGAGTGACAACTGAGACAGTTCAAGGTTCCTCTAAAAGTAGTATTTTTGGCATGTATTTAGCACATAATCACTAACACTATACTGGAAGGTACTTCATGTAATTACTCTTCCTATGAAAAATAATCAGCACAATTCCAAAATGCGACTTTTGCAGTGGCTAATTAGTCTGACTTGCCTCCTTTAATGGTAATCCTCTACACAAGAGGGAAAAACAGCTACATTTTATTCCATTACACTTCCCTGTAGGACCACCTGTATATTTTGCTAGGTAGAAAAGCAGACTTGTCACTCAAGCAAAAAGCTGTGTTGCTACTGTGCTGCCATACATGTTTGCTCAGAGAGCTATGAAGTGCCTATAGTAATTAAACCTACTCAAAGAACAAGAATATCTTTAATGGGCAAAACCAACTGCCTGAAGACCTTGGCTTTGGTTAATAGTGTTCAGGCTCTAAACAATAAAGCTAAGCAGAGAGGGAGTTAACACAATAAGCCTCATGATTTTGGGTTTTCTTAATCAAGTGATTGCATAGCAATAGAAATGTCAATTGCAACATTAAACTGTTTAATTAAACTATTTATTTTGCTGAGCTGCATTCTAGTGCAAGGTTGTCAGGCACTTTTTATCTTTAAATCACACTCTTCTGTACTAAGTCTTGTCTTTTGTAAAAAGTACACTGAGTAGTATTATGAGTTTTATAAATTCAAGTAAGCTTATCATTCCCTTCACATACAATTGCTTACTGCTTAGGAAAATATCACAATTTGAACCTCTGCACCTGAATGTCACTATATTTTTAACTGCTAAATTTGTATTCTGTCAGGCAGGAGAAGGATTTGATGTTTTAAAGCATGAGCAGAAGTCTTCACGTGTCGCTGTGACTCCAGGAAGTGATGGTGCACTCCAAGACGAGGAAAGGTGTTCTACACAGAAGTTCAATATCAAAAGCCAAATAGAAGAAATAGAGAAGTTCCTGAATTTGGAAAGACTTCATTCATCAAGAAAGAGAAAATATGAAGAAAGCTGATAAAGAGTAACGTCAAGAGAAAAATGCAGGTGCAGAGATCAACCACTTCTGTAAATCAGACCGGTAAAAAGTTTTCCTCGAGAAAAAAGTATTACTTGTATTGTACTTTCATCTTTAACAGAGAACAGGTTTTCTTTTCCTTTAAAACTGGATACAATTTCTACTAGAGAAAATGAGTTCTCTATGCTTCTGCCACCAAATTCAAGTTGTTATGGTTTTTGCCTCAAGTTAAAATGTTTACAAGTATTTTAATATAAATAAAAATAAATAGAAAAGCAAGTTTGTTTCCTGCTCCTGGAAAGTTTTGGCTGAAATATCTGCTCACTCAGCTTTTAAAAGCAGCAGCAAATGTTTCACAAAAATGGTTTCTAAAAACATTTGAAACAACCTTCAGCAATTCTAAGTGGCAGCAAAACAAGAAAATCTGCTTACTTTGACTGCAGATGTTCATGGTTTAAATTCTATCTGCTGTAGCTTTCTATCTAAATAATGCCTCTTTCAACACTAAATCACCAAGTAGGATTTACAGAGAGAAAAGCAGCAGACAGTGCTTCATAAATTTTCACTTTTAACTGATTCACATTTTCCCTCTCTTAAGGTTTAACGGAAACTCACTTCAGAATTGCTTGCAGCACCATTTTTCTGATCTCCCTCCCCCACCCTTCCTTCTCAGTCTATAGTCTTAAGTACCAACAACAAAGGAAACAATCAATAACATTACTGTCCATTATTGCTAATTGTATAAGAAAATCAAGAAAAGAGATTTTTACCATGTTCGTTGTAAGTTAGAATATTTAATTTTCTTAAACCAATTGCATACACTTTAGAAACGTTCACAAATTGCCAAAGTTGTGAATAAATTTCACATAGACTGAAACATTTCTAGGTGGAAAAAATATTTTTCTTAGGTGTCTGAGAGACTGAGGAGACTGTTTTTCACTTGATTCAAATTTTGTTTCCAGGTGTTTAGAGTGTCATATAATTGTTGCCATTGCTGCTTTCCAAAAGTCCGATGTGTGCTGTGACTAGAGAAGTAAGAAAGAAAAAAACAACAAAAATCAGGAAGAGGATTACCATGTGTAATGCTCACCCAGGAATTCTTTTGGAGCATTATTTTATTACCCTGCATAATAGGGGAATTTTCTCCATTATCAGTGGCTGTATTTTACCAGTTGCAGAATCCTGTAGCCTTCCCAAATATTTAAAGCAATAGCAGTCATTAGTATTCTTGTCACTATTAGGTCATTAAATGAAATGTGCTGGAAAATAGGACTCTTTCATTAAATAAGCTAATCACATCCAGTCTGAGCCTTAATAAAATTATGATAAATAGCAACTATTTAACTACAGGCAACTGATAGGAACAATACCTTGCTTCTAGTTCTAGTTAAAATAATTCTACAAATGTACGTGAAATAATTAGAACATACTAAGTTCTGCAAAATGCTATGAAGAATTAAGTCTTACCTGACAACTACTTTTCTCTGTGTCTGATCTATTTTGCAATACACCATCTTTGTCTTTACAGCTGGGGGGGGAAAAAGGCATTTTGAGCAGTGTTTTCAAGATGGGCAAGGTATTAAATAGTATAAAACCTTTTAAAACTTTCATCACTAATGAATATAAAAAACAGTAGTAGTTCACTTAGTATTGTTTTGCTGCTCGCTTTTTAACACTTTAGTAGGCAGAAAAGCAAAATGGTGTAACAAGGTAAAGGTCATGCAGGAATCCTATTGTTTGGCGCCAATCTATTAAAGCAATATCCTGTATAGTTTTTATGAACTCCTCTCCCCTACAAATACATCCTGTTTTAATGACAGCAGCAAAAGCAGACAACAAATCAAACCTGTACACAACTTATCTGTTCTGTACAGATTTGCTTGATATATAGTTCCTTTCACTGAAAGACTGCTTAAAAGCCAACAGTTGAGCATGTCTAAGTTTTACAGCTGTATCTTAAGAATACAGCTATGCAAATAAGACTTTTCTTAATATTTAACACAAGTATAGAAGCCTAAGTTTTAGTTCTTTAGCATTGTGCAAAGTATGTTAGTGCAGTTCTTACCATCAATAACAAATGCTTCTACATCATCAGCACCAATCTGAAGTTCCTGTTGCATTGTGTCAAATGATATTTCTTTGTTTTCTACAGCCATTCCCATGAAAGTCAGTAGCCTCATTTTTGCCATATTATGTTCATGCAACAAGCCTGTGTGAAAGTGTTGATGAATTGAATTATATGAATATGAATTATAATTCAGTAAGTCAAACTCTTCCATATTTTTCAAATTTTATTTCATATTAAGAAAATAGTTTATCTGGCTTTATCAACTTTTTGGGGGTAAACCATTCTTATTCCTCCAGCTTGTGTTTTGCAAAAATGTTTAACTTATTCATCAATAGTTCAAGACCCAGTTCTTATTAATGAAAGTTTTCAAAGTATCTTTAAAAAATGGGGAAAAAGATAAAAAAAAAACAAAAAACCTCCAGACCAGAGATTGTTTCACCAAAAAAAAAAAAAACCTTAACAGAGTTTAGGTGTTTCCAATCACTTACTGCTGAAATACCTGCTGAGAAGGTAAGTAGGGATTTCTGTGTTATTTTTTGGTTTCCCCCTCCCCACTCAATTACATCATCAGGAACACAAAAGCTTTGATGCTGTCAAAGCCTTCATACTACCTCAGCAGTCTTTTTTGTGAGACTGCTTGAACAGCAACACATCTTCAGCAAAGGAAGGATTTCTTCCTTACTGTGACACTGAATAAATGTTTGTGCCACAGCACAGGAAAGCCCCATGCATCACGTGCATGCCCAGAGCAGTCAGGGTGGCAAGAGAGTGCTCTTCCAGAACACCACAGCAGAGACTAAAGCCCATGTCTTATCTCCTTTATGTGAGAGCATGATTGGCAACGTGAGAAACTCCACCAAGGGCTTACACTACCCAAACCATCTCCCTTAAAAAAAAAAAAAAAAAAAAAAAAAAGTCTGGCTGAACAATAAGACATTTAGAAGAGCCAAAGTCTGTCTTTGAGTGCACCTCTCAGAACTTAAGACTCACTGGAAACTTCGTTGGAATGAATGCTCCTCATTTTGTTTTGGAATGACATTATGAACATTCACATTGCTTCCGTAAATATTTAAGTTTGGAATTTATAACATCCATACACTAATAGGAAAGCACATTAGTGCAGGACATGTTCTCTTAATTAGCCATAATTATGATGCAGGCTTTCTGTTTGGCATTGATTCAAAGAAAACGTGATCATCATAACTCATATGAATGAGGAGCACCAGCAACTATACCTAACTGGGTTTAATGGAAATCTACAAGCATCGAAAAAATCAATTAGCACACATTAACCCTAATTAACAAATGCAAATGAGATGCTGATTAACTTTCTGAAGAAGGCTGCTGATAGTACCAGATTAAATGTGGACATGTTAGGGCGATTCAGTTGACACAGATAATGCTACTGCTGGCCTAAGTTGTCAGCATTAATAAAACAACAAATTGTAACAAACTGATGCCACCTGTAGGAGCCTTTACTGCACAGCTTTAAAAGACTGATTTTTAATTGGTCCTGATCCAGAAGAGTTTAGGATTAAAGCTGATGCTGACCTGTCACTGCAAGTCTACTTATAATGTCCATTATTTTAAAGGCTGATACTTTCCAAGAAATTGTTATAAAAAAGCACGTAGTTAAAAAAGAAAAATCCTCATTTTAGAAAATGCAACACAGCATTTTGAATTTTCTGAATACCTCTGTCTCTCTACCTTGGCTATTACACAAAGGCATTCAGAATTTTCTGAGTACATCAGAAAGCAGATAAATAGAAATGAGACGGTCTTAAAACAGTATCACATATGTATTTAAGGGTTTTACTAAGCTTAAGCATATGCTGGCTATACTGCAAGCAGGTATATTGCACACTAACTATGCTAAGTCCAGATACAGGAAGACAGAGAGAACAATCCTGAGTTCATTGCAAGCATGCTATATAATGGATACTGCGTATTTGCAGAACTAGTATTCCATAAATTTATTCAAACATAAGAATAACTATATGCTCAACAAATACATTTATTGGCAACTAAAAGATAAGCTACTTAAATGTGTAAAAACAATTAAAATATGAGAGATATTTTCCCCTAATAAAGCAAAGCATAATTATGCTTACAGAAGAAATTTTCAAATAAATAAGAGAAAAGCTACACTTATCCTCTATACACACTTACAAACTACTGAAAGCCTGCTCTAATTTTATCCACAAAAAGTCATACTGAAATTTCCACCATTTTAATACCCAAAGTGCTAGCTTTGAGGGTAATTATTCTACGAATTATATGGCACTCCATTAAACAAAGCGGTGCACATGTTAAAATGTTGCACTGAACTCTGTTTTGCTTTAATAAAACCATGGCTTCAGCCAGTGTTCAAGTGTCATTTCAAAATCAAAGTTATAAAAAAAGAAAAATCTGATTTTTATGGAAACATTTATTCATTACCAATATGTCAAAGCCTTAATGCAGTAATAAAAAAATCTGCATCATTGAGCAATTTCTGCATTGTCACTGACCCCTGTCCTAAAAAGCTGCAATATAAAAACGTAATTTTAATGCATGCAATAGCTTATGAACCAGTGCTCCTTTGAAACAGTCAATTACACATCACTGGGGGAGTGTCGAAGTGTTAATTACTACTCCTTTTTTCCAGAGTGTGTAAATAAAGAGGGTGCTGACATTAACATTCCATCACACCACTCCATGCGATGAAACAAATTAACTGGGACAGCATGTGGCTCCCTGGCCCTAACGCAGCCGCACTCGCCCTCACATGCATGCACAAAATGCATGTTTCATGTTACTGCTTTACAGCTCAGCTGAAAGAAGTACTTAGTAAATTTTAAGCATTTAAGCAATATAGGGATCTCCTTCTCTTTGCGTTAGGATTAAATCAGTGCTCGTTAAAATCCCAGGCTGGAAAGAACACTGTGAACAGAATGGGGCATGGGCAGGAGCTCCAGCCCCACTGTGCACAACCGACCAGAGGAGTGAGCTGCATTTAAGCAGCTAACGGCTGAGGCAGCCACACCATGCTGGGAGACGTGGATGCTGAATTGGGGATGCCAAAAAAGAAAAAACTGTGGGCGCTTTGACACATGCGGCAGTAGCTCTTCCTTGAAATCCCAAACAACTTAATTTTCAAAGTATCTTATACCTAACCTAGGAAAAAAAAGAAGATATGGTTCTTTAAAATCAGTCAGCTAAGTTATTTTCCGTTTATTCCTAAGACAACTGACAGGCTAAACTCCCTAGACATCACGAACCTGTCCCTAATTCCCTGCCACCTACAACGCTGCCGTTAACCTCCAGGGCTGGGCTGCCACGGGAAGCTGCCCTTCCCGTCGGAGCACGTCAGCCAGGCACAAGGAGCCCTAGCAAAAGCAGCCAAATAGGACCCATTCTCTGGTAGCACCTAACTGCCTTTTCACAGAGGAAGTTACAGTCAACGCTTTAGAAAATCATATGGCAGGAGAGTATCTGTTCAGGAGAAATAGGTGCTGTTACAAATTTATTCATCATCAAAAAGAAGAAAAAAAAAAGAAGCTTGATACAAGCTGCTGTCTTACTCAAAGTTGTGGTCTCTGATCTGGCCTAACACATCAATGTGTTATGCTCCCCCAAATGAGTATAGCTAAAAGAATGAGAGAGAACATAAACCCTCTTCCAACTCTCTAAAACACCTTCCCTTAGCAGGAAAAAAAAAAAAAAAAGAAAGAAAGAAAAAAAGGTCATTTTACTATCTCCAGAGTTTGTAGACTCCAAACTCTGTAACAGCTAAAAAAAAAAATCTGATTCAATCCTTGGGTTCAAAATACAGGTTCAAACAAAAGAACTGTGGAGGTTTCGCATGTTAAGCCAGGTAAATAGTCAGAAATGTAATCATTTAAGTACTTACCAAGAGAGTCAATGAAGTCTTTATTGTTCTGATAGAACTTGACATAGGATGCTAGTTTAGCACTTACAAAAATTGTCAAAAGCTAGAAGAGGAAAAATCTCAAATATAAGAACAGTTTAAACATTATCCACATTTTTCTTCCTGCACACTGGACAAATATACAATGCACTTTAGTATGGAAGAGAGAAATAGAGCAAACAGTTAATAGTTAAAATTGCCTTCTGTCACTCGGTCAAGGCAACTTGTGTTAAGCTTACTTCCTTTTCTGTGGCCTGCCAGGCAGTTTTGCCTGAATGCATGTGACAGCGTGACTCCTCACTCAGATTCACTAAGCTTCTGAAGGGGAACACTCTATTATCTAGTCACCCGGAGTTTTACGTCTGATGCTTTGGTTATTTTTAATTCTGAAAGCATTAAAAATACATTGTAGCCCACTATTTAATAACATAGGTTCTGTTCTAGTGATTTTCAAAAGACGCCAACAAAGAAGAAACAACGCGTTCTACATTCTGCCAAAATCATTTACTTACATCATGGATAAGCTCTCCTTCCAAAAATTTGACTGGTTTTAAGGCAAGAAGATGATCAAAGAGAAAAGTATTTGGATCCTTCAACGCTCGTACAATACATCTAGTTAGAAAAGAAAAATACTTATTTTTACATCAACACACAGTTATATGAGCAAACAGAACTCCATTTGTTATTTCTTGCTTTCTAAGAAGCATCCTGAGAAGCCTTCTCAACTATTCTCAAACGTAACGCATGTCACAGCATAAATAATTTTAAACTTTGTTTTATAGCCAGGGAAAAAAAATGGTACAAGAAAGCTGCAAGTACTTTGTCCAATATCATTAATAAAATTTGCCAGGTAGTAGGACTACAGATCAGAGGTTCCAATCTATTGTTTCAATCTATGCTTTTATTTCCAGGCCAGCCTTCATTCCTAGAGGTATTTTTACTGTTCTCCTAAAGTTTCATAGAATTAAGTCGTTTAGAAAGATTAATTGTACTTGAATATGTGACACAAAACAGAAAATCCCAGTACCAAACAACTGCAAGCCCTACGATTTATCAGTCACAGCTCCAGCCTAAAAATAGCGCTCGAGTGTTCCTGGACCTGCAGCTGAGAGCTCTCGTCCAAGGCAGAGGAGAGCCGCGTGCGGCGCCCCGGCCTGCGCCGTGAGCCCCACCGCGGAACACGCGCGCAGGACCCCCTGCGCCCGACGCAGCAAGGGCACAGGCCTGACGTACACACTTGCTTCCGCATGTGAAAAAGCCCCAGGTGGCTGCAGTTTAGTCACCGAGACTTTCATTTATGCACAGCTACTTTGATTTTCAAAATGAGTCATCCCCATTTTCCTGCACGTCCAGTATGAACAGGTCATGGGGAAACCTGTTTGTACACACCTTGTCTGACAGGCGGTTCAGAATTCCCCATAGTAAGGTGATGCACATAACAATCCCCTAAAAGCTATCTCTAAAGAAATTCAAGAAATCAAGATTACCTGTGAGCATCAACTCTAGCCTGGGAAGCATTGTCCTCTGTGTAGCTTCCCAACAGTTCCACCATTACTTTTGCTGCAGTGTCACTATACAGGAAAAATAAAGTTACCTCAGGATTGTTGAGGGGAAAAAAAAAAAAAAAGCTTGAAAAAGACACTTAGATATTTAAGTAATCTCCTTACAATGTTATAGGTCAAATTAAACTATACTTGAAAAGATGTAGATGATCCATTTTAATTCTAGTGGAGAGAACAAATTAGATGGATGTATTCTTTCAATTCTGTTTATCTTCACCCTTCATTTCTTTCTCTTAAATTGATAAATTACCTGCTGGTTATGGAAAAAAAAAAAGCTTTTGGGGCTAGAAACAGCTTTACGTGGTTCACTAGAACACTCTTATGCACATCTGGATTTAATCAGTGCGGAATAAGTAGCGCTGCAAAGTTTATTTCAAATGCAAAATGGCATATCTTAAAGAATATTTATGGTCAGAAAAGTGACGGTCTAGAAGCTGCCTTTTCTTCTTTCGCACGTTCTCCCTCAAGCACTCAGAACACAAGCTCGTTTTTCGGATGAAGTTATGCAGCCAGCAATTAGATTGGCTTTGGCTGCTGCAAAGCAAGCGGCCCCCAACACTGGGTTGTCAAGACAGTCCTGAGCAAAGCGAGTCGAGTAAGTCTGCAGCCCTGCCCGCGGCGATGGCTTTCTAACAACAGCTCGTCTACCTCGCTGCAAAGCAGCTCTGCGTTACTGAGTCCTTTTAACCGATTTTGTTTTTGCATACTTCTCACTCCTAGTAAAACTAGTGAGGCCACTGACCATTTTCACAAAATTTCCAGAAAAAAAGTGCATTAAATATGCTGCATATATATATATACAAAAATCCATTTTCCATTCCTCATGGAAATTTTGCTACTAAAATACAGGATTGTGACAGTTTTTCCACACAAACAATAGTTTTTTTCCTTTAACAGATCAGGTTTCCTGAACAGCTCACTGAGGTCTGGAGAACATTCCCAGCCTCAGGGTTTGGTCCATCCTGGATTATCTTTCTGAAGTCTACCCAGTCCTTGCTGATACTCCCTGAGCACTTGCTTTGGACAAGGTGCGTGCGCGGGGGTGAGGACAGCACCCGCGACAGCACAAACAGGCTTTGCTGCAAGTTTCCCATCTGCCTGCACAGGAGAGCAGCCACTTCCCTACTTTTTGGCACCTACTCTTGGAGTTTCCCTGTACGAGAAGATGTATGCACAAAGTTTGGTTACTACTCTCCAAAGTACTGAGAGTTATAAAGAATTAAACTTCTCCTTCAAAGTAACTCAATTCCAGACAAGCTGGGTTTCCCACATCATCTTGGACCAAAAACTTTTCCTTAAATGGTAGAAATATAAAAGAACAAAGAGTCAAGTTAGTTAATCAAAGAGTTAATCAAAATTAAAGGTATAAATTGCACAGGGAGGGAACTAGATCACACAACATTTCCAGGTGGTTCTGTGCTTCGTATGGGTTTAACCTATAGCAGCATGGGTCAGTATGGTTTTTGTACTGCATGATCTTTATATGGGTAAAACAAAACACAACAAATGTAGACAGCTTTATATATGCAAGAGCTATTTGTATGTATCAGTCTGTGATAAAGTCTTTTGTACTGGTGACATCTTATCATCTCTTGATGTTCTACTGAGGACAAATTTAATACAGGTTCCACACATTCAAACAAACGGGCTCAGCTGGCGTGGTATTCAACCTGACAAAGTGGTTGTGTTTCATACAGACTTTCAGTAGCTGTTCTTATATGTTTCAGATTTTCTGAACTCTTCTTCTCCCCCCTCTACGTGTTGGAAAGCAGAATTAAAAACAATGCATTTCACTCATTTTAAATAATATTTGTACCCCGCCTCCCACTTTTTTAAACAGTGAGAGGAAAAAAGTAGAAACTTTCACTTGTATTTCTAGGAAACCTCAAAACACTACAAAAGAAGCATCCTCAAACTTTCTGAGCCTAATTCTTATGAGCCCCAGAAAACATGACAGGCTTTTTCACCTTAGTCATTTTATTCAGTGTCAGGATACCATTATAAATGAGGGTGCCTAAAGCAGTAATACATGTTAACATGTTAAATGTGTATCTCATGTTGTAAATGTGAACATTTATCTAGCAAGATGGCTTGCATAAGTACTTTGGCTGCACTTGCCAATTTAGACATGTAACTTAAAAGGAATATTCAAAGACTTAAGAATCAAGGCCCTCTGCATTAAATGCTATTCAATGAAATCAAAAGTAAACGAAAAATTATTTTGTGTTGGGTGAAGTCTATTATCTCTGAAAAGGAAAATCTCCTCTGTCACAGAGTGAAGTTCGAACACCAGAGCAAACATGATTCCTTTACACAGTGTATTCTTTTTCCCAGATTACAAATAGACATGGTAACTGAGGTGTGATTTTTATTATTTAGTTTTCATCTTCCCACTGGGTTACAGGCTGCTGAGTGCTAAAGCTGGAATGCTGCTGCGCGTTTCCCATGCTATTGCAAACAGTGCCCACTGATCCAGGAGAGTGAGCCGGGTCAAAAGTGCTAGGGCCATCCCTTGTTTTCTTTCCTGTGCAGGAGGGTAAGTGCTCTGAAAAATTGCTCCCCTCACTGCAGGGCCTGCTGCAACAGATGGTAAGTGCACATGACTAATATTTACAGAGTTTGTGAAAGTTTTTAATGCCTAACATAAAAACTTCACCTATTATTCTTAAGTAAAAAAAAACATATTTTTTTCAAACTCTGGAGACCAACTGCTAAATGACCTTAGTAGCAAAGAATCCAGGATCACACCCGTAAGAAAAACTAAGTTTAATCCATGGATTTGATAATAGTTGTTTCTTTAGCTAGTCTTGTTAAGTGTGGAAATTAAGCTAACCAAAAGCTCTCAAGAAATCACCAGGTTGAGAAGTGCTTAAAGAGCAGGAGCATTGCTGTGTAAGAGCGTAGTATTTCTGAAACAAAGTCAGCACTGCGGCATGTACAAGATCTCTGATGAACATTCCTGAAAGGACTGTGACCACCCAAATGCTGCTGCAGAGTACCATCGATGCAAAGGCATTTTAATGCTAGCAACAGAAATAATAATTTCAAGTAATGTAGCTCAGTGTAACTACTCTTTATTACTGCACCAGGATTAATCATCCCTAAATTGTGATGAGTTAAGAAGGATCCTGCTTAGCTGACATTTCATTTCCAGGGTGCAGCTTATTCTGGCCCAGTGAAACTAGCTCTCCTGCCAGAAGAAACTCCCCTGCTACCACGACACCTCCACACTTGCCCCTGCCCTCAACTCCCTCCGGTTATTTTATTTATTTTTTTAAAGCAAGATTGCCCTCCCCCAAGGTCAGCAACGGATGTGTGTAGCAGCACAAACATGGGCACAGGATGGGCGTACAGGGCAGCACGCAGCAGCGCAAGGCAAGCGCGGGAGCGGTCCCACTGCCCGCGCGAGTCGGCAGCACAGGGGCCCTCTCCTCCTGGCGCCATCGCGGCGGCCGATGCTGCTTCGCTTAGAGAAGGGGCTCAGAGAGCAGCGTGAAGGGAGAGGGGCAGCCGGGGCGAGCGCAGGGCAAACTGCGGACCGAGGCGCTCGTGAAACCCCTGCCGAAGCCCAGCCCATCTCGGCAGCCCTGGCCAGCGCGTTCAGTGCAACGTACCACCACATACGTGAGAAAAACCCATCCCAGCTCTCAGCAAAGGCTCACACTAATTCACAAGCACATTAGCTACAGGAGCACTTTACATGCCAGAAGACTGGTCTGCCAAGTTTGTTAGATCAAAGATACCTCTTATGATCCACGATAATATTTTTAAATGGCTAAGCAGGTAGGCCGTAGACGTTAATTTCCGCGATTAGTAGAACGCTTTGTCTTAGAGGTAATGTTTATATTAAAAGACTGATGCTATTAACTGTGATTGATAAGCCTCCCAACATCATTAAATAAGAGATAGCACTACCTTGCACTAAAATGTCAAAAGAGCAATTGAATAATAAACTTGGCTTAATGCTACAATGCTTGAAGGTTAATATTTACAGAAAGGAATAGTTTTGTTAGAAGCTACAGGCCCTCACAAAATCACCAGTAACTTTAATATTCTTGGACGCAGTGGTTAAACTTAAGAAGAAAATCCAGATACATTTGGACTGATTCAACAGCAGAAATTAATTTAGAAAGGGCTTGTTTCCCCCACAAATCACTTAGAATATATCTATTTAAAATAAAGTTATATATTATCTCTAATTGTCTTTGTGTACCTCTTTTTGCAGTCCACTAGGACATCATACAGCAATCTCAGAAGTGTATGCTTCTTCTCTGTGCTGAGATTCCAATCAGAAATCCATTTTCGGACCTGTGTAGAACGTCAGTGAAAAAGAAGCATTAGGAAAAAGCTAAAATAAAAACTGAAGTATTTCTAATTTTCTCTCGGGCAGAGAAAAAAAAATCTAAATTTTGGTGCTCTCCATATACTTCCTAAGCAAGGACAGATAGTCCAGCAATTCTGATTCCAAAACAAGAGGCAAAAAGCTTGATGCCCCATCCCTGATCAATCATTTTTGATTCTGATTCTCCCATTCCTGATTCTCCCTTTCGCTACTATCATATGAATCAAACGGATATAACTCAACATCTGCTCAACATTAGAGACAGAAAATAAACGGCAGTTCAATTTAGATTCTGTAGAAAGACCTTCATAACAGAAGCAGTTTTGCACTCTATGTTTTTTTTCGTTTGTTTCTCTAGGCTTTGGCAGTTTACAGCATGGAGGGACAGTCTGTATCAGCTCTGAGTGACAGGGAGCCAGGCAGAGCACGGTCACAGAGGGCGCACGCGGAGCGCCGGGCGCTACCTGGTCGAGCTCGGTTGGAATGTACTGGATGGCGCCGCACGAGGAGGCCACTTTCAGAAGGCTGCAGTACACCGTGTACCTCACAGGAGTGTTCTTATCCATTCCGTGGAAGAGATTGCTCAGCCTAAGCCACAAACAAGGAACAACTACGGTAAGGAGATCAGCAAAACTGTACCAGCGTGCATGCGAACGAGTATTTCCACTGGAAGTGTGCAAGCACACACAGAGCACTTTCACTAGTGCCATCTGCAGTCCAGGATGAACTGGAACAGCTTCCAGTTTCACAACAGCTGAGAAACTGGAAACTATGCTTTTTAACTTCAAGCTGATAATACCTGGGCAAAGAAAGGATATTGATACTTGTTTTATGACGGGGGAAAAAAATAAAATAA
Organism: Tinamus guttatus; assembly: GCF_059628265.1. Classification (NCBI taxonomy): domain Eukaryota; kingdom Metazoa; phylum Chordata; class Aves; order Tinamiformes; family Tinamidae; genus Tinamus; species Tinamus guttatus. Next base: position 13,722,499 of record NW_028288774.1, on the reverse strand, counting down.
AAAAGCAGATGTCCTTACAGTAAAGAAGGAAGGGCTATTTCATGAGACACCTTTGGTCTTACTTTTCCATGTACTATACTTACAGCTGCAGTCTAAGAGAGGGCCGCTCTCCTTCCCGAAATTTTACTAATTTCTCACACAGGTTTTCAATTAGTGCTTCTTGTTTGTCAGGCTCCAGGATAAGCAGCAAAGAGACTACGCTGTTCATTACACTCTCCACATCTGCGCAAAACAAAACATGCAGCTGTTAAAATTGCAAGCAACAATCATCATCACTATTTAATGCTGAAAAATCCCTTTGGCTATGCATGCTTGTACGTATGCAATGTCTCAATGATACAAAAATACATATAATGATACTGAGTATCACACAACATTGCAATAAGCTTTGCTACTGTTTTATGATGATTTTTTAAAATAAGAGACAAAACAAGAAAGTATGTCCATTCTCAGATGGCGCCTGTATTCTTTCAAGCAATATATATTACTCCTATGTGCTATTTATTTTGTACATAAAGCTTCTAAATGAATCTTTATAACGAAACAGAACTGAGGACAGGGGTACATAAAGATCAGTTTAGGCTGATTACTGTAGCAGCATCACTAAAACACACTGACGTCGTTTCTACCAATGCATGGTCCCAATTCCCAAAACAGTTACCGCCTACCACAAATTCTAACATTTTCCAACGGTAGAATCACTTAGGGTTTAGGTCCCAAAATGTCTCATTACACATCTACTGCCTTTATTTTTGCTGCTAGCTCATGTGCTGCACCACAGACAGGAATGACCATGGAACCTTACTTTACAGTAACCTCTTTGAAGGAACTTAGTTTATATATGACCCTCTATGCCCTCATAGTGATCACGGTCCAGCTTTATTTCTGACTTTTTCAAAAGCCATTGTATGTTTGGAGGAGCCGGGGCAGAACACAGGCCCGTTTCACACAGTGCTGCTGGAAACGCGCTCTTCCAGCGTTGGGAAGCTGCACTTTCCAACGCACCCAGCCGAGCCCCCCTGCACGCGGCGCCCAGCGCGGGGCGCGCACCTTTGTCGTCCTCCCTCAGGCACACGTCGCAGGCCTCGATGATGTGCGCCAGGTCCACGTGCAGGCCGCCCTCCGCGTTCTCCTCCGAGATCTCCGCGCCCTTGGACTTCAGGTAGGCCCGCAGCTCCGCAGCCTTGGAGGCAGGAAGGGGGGTGGCACGGTCAGCTTTCCCCGCGGCTGCTCCCCGCTGCCGGCCTCCTCGCCCGCGCCAGCCCCGCTCCGCCCGCCGCGCCGCGTCCCACAGCGCTCCCGCGGGCCCCGACAGGCACCGCCACGAAGGGCCCCGCCCGCCCGACCTGGTCCTCCTCGGTGATGTCGATGAAGGCCGGCACGCTCATGGCGCCGGCCGCGCCGCGCCGCGCACGCCGCCCGCGCCGGAAAGGGCCGAGCGCCTTCCGGAGCCGCACCGGCGCCGCTTCCGCTTCCCGCGCGGGCGCCTGCGCGTGAGTGTGCGCGGGTGGCGGGGGGGGCTGGGGCTCCCGCCCGCCCCTCGCCCCGCCCCTCCGCCAGCCGCGCGCCCTTGGGGCGGCCGTTGGGAGCGGCCGTTAGGAGCGGCCGTTAGGAGCGGCCGTTAGGAGCGGCCGTTGGCGCTCAGGCGGTGGCGGGCGCCGAGGGGTCCGCCCGTGCGCCTTGGTCGGCGCCCCTGGTCACATCAGGCGGGCGGGTGCCCCCGCAGGCACCGCCGGCGGGAGACCCTCTAGGCGAGGCGGCCGTGGCAGGGGCCCGAGTGCCGCCCGCGCGGGGAGTAGCTGCCGCCTTTCCTGAGGTATCCTGACAGACTTCTGCGTCTGTGTGCAGGGGGTGCCCGTCAGCCAGAATTGCTACGATGTGGAAAGAATCAGAGATTTTCTTTTATAAGCCTAAAAGATTATTTATTAGTTCTTCTTTTTTGGTTGTTGTTCTTGTGCGTGTGTTAGGATATAAGTAACAGACTTACTCTAGGTGTATTGGGAGTGAAGCCTAATGACAGAAAGTTTCCCAATCAGTGGCTTAGTGTTGTTCTTGAAGTCACCTTAGCTATATCCCAATTGAAAATAACAAATAATGACTTGCTGTTGCCAATGTGCAGCATGCTTTTTCAGTTAGAAATTTAGAAATTTCCCATTCAACTGCTCTGTCAGACCAAGGGACATAGTTTGACTTTCCTGAAGCTTCGAAGGTTAAAGTAAAGGCCAAAAAGAAAATAATGTTAAAACAAGAAGTAAACTTCTATTTCCCTGTTGCTTGTAAGTGTATTCACGGATATAGACACTTAGAAAACACTTAGACACATTTATGGTTAATTGGATTCAATATTTCTAAAGTTTAATAAGATCTGGAAAGCCTTGAAAGGAGGGCCTGTGGATGGCTTATTGTGGTACGTACTAGTACGGGCTAGAATGTCACTGAGTAATTGTAGATAAATATTTATTTAGAGAAATATAATCTGGCAAGTAGTAACGGAATTCTGAAATGCTAAGAAAGGGGAACTGAGATGATTGCTCTTTTAACGAGAATTTTGAGATTGGAACCAGAGGGCCGAGTCTTGTGTTCTTTATGTTATTACGGGTGAATCATCTGGCTGTTACAGTGTTTTGTAAAGTCGTGTCCCTGACATAAAATAACTAAATGAGATATATTATAAATTTTATATATATACACACACATATATATATATGAGTTCCCAGTAACTGGAGATAGCATGTTATGCTTCAAAAAGACATGATCTTCAGTATGAAGAAAGGTATTCTGATTTATTTGTCTTATCGGGGAGTACCTTCACAGTGGTACCCCTCTTAAGCAAAAAGAGTTGTTGCTTTGCTGTTGGTAAAACACTCATCTAGCCTCATTTTACAAAAGAGATTTTAGCAATAAATGTGGAAACATGAATAGAATGGGACCATACTGTCACCATTTGGTGTTCTCAAAGATTTTTATTTAGAAACTTTGGACCCTCTCTAATGTTAATAGCAGCCTTAGAGTTTTCAGAGATGTTCATAACTCTTGTGCCATTCTGTGTGAGGTTAATTAAGAAAAACTATCAATTGGTGATGAACTCTAGGGATATATAGCCTAAGGAATGCCACTCCAGAAAGCTGCCCTGCTTTTGAAGGAGCAGATGCTGCTTTTGTCATCCTGGAAATTCCCTATGAGAATGTTTCATTCCCTAGTAAAGTGAATCTTGATGGATTCCAATGGACTGTCAGTGAGCAGGTTCTAAACATCCTGCAAAATGCTGGACCTGCTTAACTGTGCCTCGGGGTTGCTTATTTGAAGGAATCAAAGTCACAGTACGAAGTCTGGAGGAATATTGTGAACTTATAGGCCAGCATTTGCATCCATTTGTAAAGAAAAGCTGGGTATTTTACATGTTTGGGTCATACCTCGCACACATTATGTGATTCTGTTGCAGCCCACAAAATGTTTTAGGAATTCCTTCTAATAAAGGCTTTATATAAAATATGTCAAGGATACTAAAAGCATTATAATTTTCAAGTTTTTCTTTTTTAATAAAATAGTCGCCTTATTATCCTTGTAACCACCATACATTTCAGAGGTAAAAGTACCTTTTCAGAACTTATCTGTATTTTTTATTCCTAGAATTCCTAAGTAAGACTTCTCTTTACTAGCCTTTTTTTTTTTCATGTTTTTCCCTACAAACCCTGGCCAGATAATAACTAGACTTAAAATTATTAGAGCAACAGTAGCACCTAGTTCTAAGTTTCTGTAACACTGAACAGAGTGAAGCTAGAAAAGCCCCAAACTAATAAAACTTTATGTCTCAAATAGCTTTGGTTTTGGATAGTAATTGCACTCTTTCTTTTAATCATTCAAATCATCCAATTAATTTATTCTAGTTGTGTATTTTTGAAAGGTACCTTTATTTTCAAATAGTTTATTTTAATATGCATATATTATATCAAATTATATACATATATAATACATATATATATATTAGAAATATTTTAAAAATTGCTATCTTAGGTCAACATTTTAGAGTTTACTAATGGGTGTCTCCTTTGTGTGCCTAATCTGAAATGGGGTCTGATTTTTGAGGATGGATGCTTAGTACTTTTAAAAGGCAGGCGACTTGCATTTAATACTACTGAATGCAATCCTGCGAGTGTAAAGGACAACCTGGTGTCCAGCTGTGCCTCCAGCAATAGGAATAGGTCATATATGTGATTTGCCCTACATCTTTAGAAGACAATTCAGGTAGTTCATGTTTGTAGCCAAGGTAGTTTGTGTTCTAGGATATTGTGCCCTGTTACAAGCTGCCAGTCTCACAAGCCTGGAACTTTATCATGCATTATTCTAAATATACAAAAATAACCATTGATCACGCAGGGTAGACAGGACATGACTTTAAAGAACTCTGCTGAAATAGCCACATATGGTACGTTGCATGATACTTTATTTGTCCCTGAAGAGTTGAGATGATAGATGGTAGCTGGAATTTGAACTTGTGCATCAGGAAGTCCATTCTGAATGTAAAAGGGACAGGGGAACTACCATGCAAAGAGGATGTCGTGGAAGAATGCGTGTCAGTTTTATTGGAATGCTGACATCCCTGCAGGAGCGGGGCCATTCTTTATAATGCTGGCTGCAATTAGTGAAGCCCGTTCAGAAACCTGGTGCAGATGGAGTTAAAGCTCTGCCGAGGGAGCTAGAGATGCCTGCAGGGCCCGGGGGCAGGCAGGTCTTCAGGGTGGAGCGGGACCAGCGCTGGGAAGCAGCTGCTGTGTGTATGGATGTGCGTGTGGGCACATACACACAGAGAAGCACTCAGTTTCAAACTGATTCTTGGCTGCTGCAGGGAAAAGCGGAGCTGCTACTGACACCCACTGTGAGCTGGGGTTTTTTTCTTCTTGTTTGTTTTGGGGTTTTTTTTTGCCTGTTTCTAGTAGACAGACTGGAGAGGGAGTGTCTAAAGGAGAAGTGATATATGTCCTGCATTCTTTGAGCAAAGCGATGGAAGAAATGAAGTTCTTCAGGTGACATGTCTTAAAATCTAGTCTTTATGCAAGTAAGTAATTCTTTGAAATTGGCAGGCAGCTTTTGAAAATGGAAGTTTTAGAGTTGGATTCTAGAAAATGATCTTCCTCCATTAACAAAATGGACAAAACGAGATCCCCAATATAGACGAGAAACACAGATTCTGTGGTGGTGTACTTTTCCGTCTTCCTTTTTTCAGTATCTGTAATGACGAGATGACAGCTGAGTTGTCCCCCTGAAGCACTGGGTAATAAGTGGTCAAATAATGGTCTAATTGCAGATACCCTCCTTCATCTGTAATGCGGTATGTTTTGAGCTGAGTGCCCTCTTGAGGTCTTTGGCACACAGTGACCTGGAAGAATCTCTGGCAGTGTGACTCTATGCAAGCTGTTCTGGGAGTTCTTCCTTCAAATGTTTTCCTCTCTTTTTTTTTTTTTCTCTTTTAGCGGAGATGCTCTAGCTGCACTAAACTGGGGAGCAGCTACTATTCTACTACTGTCTGAATTATGGACAATAACATAGACAAGGTAAAAAATGATCTAGACCTTCATCTAAGGTCCGAGTCAACCAAAACAGATCTGTTTACATTTAGACATCGTGATTATCTTTATTTTGTATAGAAATGTGCTTCCTAATTATGTTTCTGTGTTTTTCTTAGTTCTGTGTGGGACTAAAGGAAAAGTGCTAAAATATCCTTCGAGCATCTTTCTGCAAGACATATCTGAGATCTCAAGGGGAAGCCTGTTGTCCTTACTCTGCCAAGTTGTGTAATCTGAAGGACTCTGAGTAACTTCAGTAAGTATCTTGACTTTTGAGTGCTTATCTATTTTTCTTATAAACTATTTGCAAATTCTCCACATTTCTCCACTTATTTCAAATTAACTCTATCAGTTAAAAAAACCCCTGCAATTATCCTGACCAGCATACTATCTTATTTAGTATATTTATTAAATATTCTGAGTTTAAGAAACAAAATTTAGTATTTTATTATTAATAATAATATTGAACTTGGACATGGGATATTTTGTCTTTGAAAAGCCTTTATAAATATATTTTGTTTGGACCCTAGATGCACTTATTTTGCTAGTATAGCAGGTGTTTTTCTTAACTATTTTTTTTAGGAGAAATCCCAAGTTTAGAGGAAATGAGCACTCGATTATTTAAATTTCCTGAGATTAGAGGAAGAACACTTTGCCAAACAATGCCTCTTCACTTCAAAACCTCTCCTCATAAATTATGTTAGGAGATCTTATTAAAAGTCTGTAAAAATTTCCTATTAAAAATGGTTGATTGCAGTCCAGACCATCACAGCTTTTGTGCTTTTGGTGAAATACCCCAGCTGTCGCAAAGAAATATATTGTGAGACAAAAGGTTTTGTTTCCTTAGTCATAAATTATTTTTGTGATATCCGAAGTAAGATAAAACTTTCACTTATGTTTGAGTGAAGGAAGATTCCAGTGATAACTTGTTCAAAAATCTATAAAAAGAAAATAAGAATGTAGATCTAGATAGCAAATTAGAATCAGACTTCCTTTTTGTTTAAGCAAAGCAATTATTTCTGAAGTCAGGGAAGATTATAACCAGGGATAATAGCATGACTTACAAAAGCACAGAGCCTATGTCTCGGTAGAACCTGAAGTTTGAGCTTTCAACTCTGACCTTCTGAAACTATACAATAAAAACATTTAGTGTTGGCTAATTTTTAAACCAAAATTAAACAACAATAAATAGTCTGTTTGCCAACTATATTTACAGAAAGCACTAGTCAAATACTCAAAAAAATGAAATTTATAGGCTGAAGTTTTGAAAACAAACGGGCTTTAACCATATTTGTTTTTCTATTGGCAAGTGATATTTTTGGTAGAATTTCCACAGAAACAGTGGTCTGTTTGAGGAAGAATATTTGCATGCATATAGATAGAATAGGCTGCATTATTTGCTGTCAGAACTGAATTCTATCTGTGCTCATCCAATCCATGAACAGAAATGTAGTTCAGGTTTGACCTAAGCCTGTAATGAGAGCCTATATATGTATAAATATAAAAGCACAACATGTAAGGATTATTTTCTGAAATTAGTTGCTAAATAATTCTGAATGAAATATAAATTAAGTTATTCACCATTTGCTCATACGTCTTTGCTTTATAACCGAAGGTCAAATTTTTCAGTCTCCTCATCCGTTTGTTATAGACAGAAGTTGGTGAATAAAGATGTTGCAGGTGCTGGAACTCCAGTTTGAGAGATGTTTTGGGTTACGTATGGAAAGTCAATATGCTTATCCTAACCTCAACAGTGTTTTTATTATTTTAAACGGTATTGTATGCCAATACAACCTTTAAAAGTACCATCACAAGGTTTGACTGGAGTATCTTAATATATGTATCAGGAGTGTACAAGACAAAAACATTAGATGGTTTTATTTCCTGCTACGTAATATAGAGAAATACAGTATGTAGCCCTGATCCTTTAATCAGATCCATTGCTCTAGCCCGCTGTTTTCTCCCTCAACTATTGTTTTTTATAAATCAAAATCCATTTTTGTAGCCCTCTTTTAAGGCAACATGTGCTGTGCATTCTCCATTTCAAAGTATTGCCTGAACTGAAAGAATTCTCAAGATAAATGTCTTTAGCATAAAGTCTAAAGCAAAATAATCCATCTTTGGGAATAATTTCCTTTGTGAGGATGAAGATATATATTTCATGTCCCATATGTATACCTGGGACAGGGACAAGGTGAGTCACTTTCTTCTCAGGAGTATTTACTTCATGTTGGTGAGTTCTAGGAGTTGATGCACAGCAGTGTGGAGGGGGTGGCTCAAGCAATGACTACGTATTGCTCCAGTCATTGCTGAGGGATGTGTGGGGAGTTCTGGGGGAGGAGGGCAGACCTAAAGCCTCTCTACTTCTCTGTACCCTGGTAGGATCTAGCTCTGTGTTCTCACTCGCACTGAACGGTCCTTTACAAGTAATCCCACTGATGTCAGTGGGACTTTTGTGTAATAAAGTCCTGTCTGACAAAAATATGGATATCAGAATCTGGCCCTGCTGGTACTAATTCCATTTTAATGAATACCTAAATGGAGTTGTTATTAAAAAAGTCTGTTTCCTAATATTCAATAAATCAAAACTATAAAATCAGTTTGCCAGTTGTTGGCATTCTAGTCAAAGCCAGTTTCTCTTGTACTGAAAAAGTAGTACATACTGTCTTCATTCAGAACAGATGAATTGTAATACTCTTATCTGCTTCATAAGATTTATTTCTAATGATGAAGACTAAAGAAAAGTATGGGAGCTTTAAACATTTATTAGTTTTATTACAGCACCATATATTTGTGAGATGTTTCCCAGAAAATTTACTTACCCTAAGAAGCTTATTCCGTGAATGAATAGAATAAACCCAGCATTATTTGTTTCTCCTTACATATCCATTTTATTCTATAAACTGGGTATTGGGCATGTTATGATAATCCAGAAGTATAAATTAAAGCCTGTTAAAATTTGATAATCCAGTCGCCTAATGAAAGTTTACTAGAGCAGTAGTGTAATATGCTACTGGGGAAGCTATTACCTGACAGGACTACCCACTGCTGTGAAACAAAGTGGATTCTCCTTATGGAAAATAACTTGGATTTTAGCTGAGCTGTCTCTGTACGTTGAGGAAGACTGGCCTGCTTACTTTCTGTGGTGACATATACACCAAGGAGAAGGAAGTGTTCATGATGCTATTTCAACTTTGTTGTACACTGACAAATACAAATAGAAATCAGGAGAGGGAGAATTGAATTCATGTAAGTAAAGCATAAAATTGTCGTTGTACAAAAAGACCAACTGGAAAAAAAAATCAAGCCAAATATTTTTTCCTTGGAATTTGCTAAATCACTGAAATCCAAATGTTTCACAAGGGTGAGGAGTGCTCAGTTCCAACAAGACGTCCTAGGCAGCAGACAAATTTTCTGATTTTGTACCTTCACACGTGGCAGGATTCCAGGCTCTGTAGCTTTGAGGCAGTCCACCAGACACCGTGATGTGGGGCCAAGGATGCCAACTCCTCCAAAGCTCTGCAGCAGCCTAGCAGGCTGTTTTTATAAATTACATATTTTCTCCAACCATAAATATTGCTCCTAAAAGGGATACTGAAATGAAGATAATATGACTTTTCAGTAATAGGTCTTCTAGTGTCAACCATTCTGTGTTTAAACTGTTCAATTTTCAACAGAATTAAAGATGTACATAGTATATTCTACCTCCTGCAGACTGCAGTTGTTAAAAGAAAATAAATCACTTAAACAGGGTCATGAGCAACAAAGGCCAAAATGGGTTCAAAGTTTACAGGTCTCTACATTTATCAGGTAGAAATATGCTACATTTCACTATTTCATAAAATATCCTTTTATGAAAAAGCCATCAATCTTTGTATGTCCCACTAAAACTGATTTCTCAAATGAAAGAAATGAATGATGACATTGAATCAAGAAATCGTTTATGAGTTTATATTTTTTCAAGACCACCAGGACTTTCACATACGTTTTCAATTTTGGTAAGGATGTGATTATCATGTGGATATGTTTTACTCCCACTGTCTGTACTAAGGGATCTGTCAGAACTGTGTACCCTCTCTTGGGCAGATCAGGATTTGTTCAGATCTTTTCATTAATCTGCAGTGGTATTTAGCCAGTGTTAGATATAATTTCTGTACATTATCTACAATTTTCCGTTTATACACATATATAGATTACATGCAAGTTCACATCAAAAATAAAAGTGCATCGAACTGAGATGACAGTTATATCAGAAAGGATTTAGTGTTTCTGGGGAATGATTTCTATATGTGTCATACTCTTCACAAAATTTCTTCTGAAATACTGGTTTTCTCTTCCTGATCTTTCCTTACCATGGCCTGCTTCCTTCTGGAGTCACCAAGCTCTTAGACCAACCACCCAACTGCGATACTTAGAAACATTCTGTGTTCTGTAAAATGCCATGTTTTGGACCAGGAATAATATGTGGCCGTCTATTTCTAGCCTTGCAGTAGTAGCAACATAACAAATAGTGTGCTGTAGTGAAGTGATTTCTGTTTTGGTTGATGGTGTGATCTCTGTACTGTATACACAAAGCAATCAAGAGCATGGCCTTCATAGATCTCACATGAAAAATGGGTGCAAATAAATGCACACTGTTTATCAAGTAGTAGTTTTAGAAGAAGAAAAGAAATATTGCTAAGTAAATCTGAACTTCTGAGAGAGGGCTTGATACTTGGGCTTTTAACTTACTTTGTTTTTGGGGGGGGAAGGGGAGGAGTGGTACTCACCTATGATTGAGGGCCTTCCTTCCATGTGCTCCTTAAAACACCCTGAAAAAAAAGAAAAACTCACAAAATTGTGTAGAACTGAATCAAATTCAAACACAGAATTGAATCAAAGCATTCAAAATAGCTGAAAGAGGCCGAGGCGGTGTGTGTTAAGTGTCACAATGGCACAGTGCTGTTTGAGGAGCCGTTCATCACTTCATGAATCACATTCATCTTCCTCACCTGAAGAAAAATTATTCAAGAGCTAAGGCTTTAGGGCAGTTTCCATTCTGATCGGAATGGAAACATTATCTTAAAAGAATCTTAGAAGCACTTTCCCTTCTTTTGACTCTTATAAAATCTATGGAAACCTTGTTAAATGTCCAAGATACAGAATATTTTTCATGTGGTAAAATAGTTAAATTCCATTAAGGTGACCATCTACACTGTAAACAGTGAGTGTAATCTTCAATTTGAAGAGGAAGTTTCTAAGCAAACGTTTAGTAATGTATTCGGTAAATGCATGCAGTTTTGATGCATAGGAATATGCCATAAAGTCCCATACAGTGTGTTTGGTGTAGTTGCCTCCAACCTCAACTGTTGGCGGCTGATGCGGAAATGGTGGCTGTGACTCCAGAACTCCTTGTCCGGGGAGGGCAGGGGGAGTGGTGGAGTGGGGAGGGTCTTCCTTGGCTCTTCCCAACCACTCTTTGACATATCATGAAAAGAAAACATGAATTCCTTCTTTAACAAAACATTGGCTGTTTTAATAATCTGTCATTGATTCCTGTACTGATGGAAAAAGGTCTGTAGCTAATCCGTGGAATCACATTATCTTTATAGTGTTTTCAGTTATAAATTTATTAAGGAGTGAAAGATATTCTGTGAGAAATCTGTTTCAGAAGCAATGGCCAGCATGTCTATATGACATTTTAAAACCATTTCCCAACCCTGGAAAAGCCAAGGGTTTCACCAGATAATTATGTGCTGCTACATTTTTGTTTCATTGTCAGTCAATTATAACACAGACTAAAAACGGAGTGCCTGGCTTTCCTGCATCTTTCCTTATTTAATATGCATCTGTTGAATGCCCTCTCATTCAACCCTTCTCTAAGCTGTATGGTCTTCATCATTACTGTCTCTCCTCATGGAGAAATCTTTTCCTACTTTTAATCATTTGTCTGTGGTTTCTGAACCTTTTTGTGAGAAAAGGTTGCATAAGTTTTCTTGAAGGAAAGGTTTTGAAGGATATATCTCTCTCTAAGGTACCAGAAGTGCAGCATGCTACTACTAAACAAGAGAGCAGAGATATCTCTAAAACAGCGCAGATTTCCATTTCTGAAGAATCCTTCTCAGTAGGAATTATGCTGCTATTATTATTCTCCCTTGCTGCTTAATTCAAAGAGTGCAGTGATATGTGATATGTATTTGTCTTGCTCTGTCCTCTAGGACATACTAATGTGCTGCTGGGTAAAAAATACTTGCTTTAAAAGTACTCAAATGCTGGAAAACATTTTTTAGGGGAGCTGCAACTTGAGAACATCTTTTCTTAGGAAACAGAGCAGTTCAGAAACTTCTTAACCATTTGAGTGCAGTTAGTTTTGCATTTTAATCTCTTTTTAAAAATTACGGTATAGGATTAAATGAGCTATATATTTCAAATATGTAATATATTGTATAATTGCCACTTTTTTCTTTCTTTCACTGACGAGTAAGCTTTTGTTATAAATCCCATTTTACATGAGCATTGTCTTGCTTGCATAACTTGATAGCCTAGTTACTTCCCTTTATATTATTTTTATATTCTCTCTTTTCTAAGTTTACTGTGTGCTGTTGCCTTCTTGCCTTTAAAATACCTTTAGGGAACTAGGTGAACTTGGCACTGTCAAAAGCTTTGTGCCTTTGTAGGTACAGAAGAGTGCATGCTCTTGTCTCCTGCCATGTCACCACAGCAAGATCTAGCCTTACTGAAAAAGCAGCCATGTCTGCTTGCCCCTTCATCCGCATTTTTGAATATGACACCTCTAATCAGACAATATTTTGATAAATGGTTAATTCTTTAATTAGTTTTTGTTTACACTCTCTCAGTACTCCTTCCTGATGCAGGTTTGCAGCAGTAAAACTGATCAATGCATATAACCTTGTAATGTTTTACAGAGCTACCTGATTTTATAGCATTTCATATACAAATTTTCATATACAAATTTTTCACATACAAAGAATTTGCATAGATTTCTAACACACTTTTAAAATATACTTCTGCAAAAAAAACCAATATAATTAAACTCTAATAGCCTTCTAGCCAAGCTTCAATAAGACTCAATTAAGAGAAGTGTGAATTTGGACCCTGAAGAAAGAAACAATTTGCATTCAAATACTGAGGATAAGATTTATCTCTGTTTAGTGTAGAGATCTGCATGTGATCTGGTCATGGATACTTAGCTGTTGAAGAGAAAAGGACATTTATAGGGGCAACTTATTTGATTTATTTATGTTAGTTGTCCACATAAGAGTGTCTACCTTATTTCCAGCTCAGAGAAGGGGTGAGTTGGCGGACAACTAATAAAGTGATGCACAACACAAAAGAATGTTATAGTGAGTGCAGACTAATTATTAGTCCTGGATAATATAATATTGACAGAGTTCACGTAGTCACATCGTGTCGTATACCGTATTATGTTATGTTATGTTATGTTACGTTCCTCTGATTTCAGACAAGTTAGTTTGCTGACTGTTGTGTGCAATATTGAAAATTAGCAAGTTATAAAAATACTTTTCAGCTAAAACATGGCAATAGTACAGGAATATGGGAAGAAGAGAGAATTTCAGAGGTCTAGTTACAATTGATGTTTTCCTTTCAAATCTAGTATGGTATTAACATAGCATTCTGGAAAGTGGACATTTCTCACTGGAAAACCCCTTGTCAGAGCTAATTTATCCTAGAAAATAGTTTTGGAAAAGCTAAATAAATAAATAAAAAGCTGTGGGAAGGGCTGTTTTTACCAGCTAAAAATTCTGCACTCAAGGACACTTTAATGGAAATATCTGCTTTAATTACCCAAACTTCTGTTAGCCGTTAGCTGGATTTTGTGTCAGTTGCCTGGTGTGTTAATGGAGCTTTATGTTCAGTTCTCCCACATTTCCAAATCACCAAGAAAACTATTTGGTTAAGGAGTAATTATGTGGCTGTGCGTGTTCAGTTGTCTGATGGCTTTGAATAAAAGTAGTCAGCTACGTTGCAGTGTGTGATAGCTTTTTAAGTGTCATGTGAAGGCTGACAGAGATCACATTTCTGTGCTTTGCTGCTCAGCCCAGACCACAGCCTCTAGAGGTAATGGATCTCTGCGGAACTTCACTGGAGCAGATCACCAAACAGTGCAGGATTTCAAGAGCTGATGCACTTTTATTGCTACAATATTCTTGTCATGAAGGTGATGGGTTTTGTATTGTGGTTTCATATATCAGTGTGGTTTTATGTCTAAAAGCGAAGACCTGCTGGTAGGCTGGATAGATTTTTTTTTTCTTTCCCTTTTTTGAAATAGGGGCTTCACTTTTGTTCCTAGAGATGAGTTGTTTCTGTGTAACAGGCTTCTGAGTGTATATATTCATATATACCGTGGAGAAGAGACTAGATGCCCACATATGCAGAACAGCTGGAGTCCAACAGCAGTAACTTCTGCTGTTACCGAGGACTTCAGATTTGAAAAACTCCCATGAAAAGTATCATAAAAATATATCCAGCCACGGCTTAATTAAGTTGGGACATGGGCTTGACACCTAGAACCAGATATAGGCATTGGGAACTAGCAGATTGGTCTTGCTGTTGTCAAATTTGTATTTTGCCCTGCAAAATGATATATGTAGTTTGTGAGCACCGAAATGTGGGAAGTGTCACTTCTTCTGTGGCTGTACAGCATCCAATACGGTGGGGCTAGCCCTGCTTGTGTCTTTTAATCTATTAGGACAGGTGTGTTTTACTGTTTCGCTAGAGCCCTTGGGGGCTGCAGCCTAACCCTCTCTCTCAGAGCCAGCCACCACATGTGCCAGTTGGTTTATCAGTTAGGCCTGACCTTGCCTTTCTCTTTGCCCGTTTCACTTGTTTCTTCATACGTTGTCCAGCAGGGTGTACAGAGGACAGGAGAAATGAGAAAGTCTGAGGTACCTACAAGCTTCTGTTGTTCCTCTCTATTCTGGAAGTGTTAGGCAAACTGGATGTGGATTGTGTCCCTGAGTGTCCTGCTGTAGCCCCAAGATGCATATGAACTCCAGCATGCTCTAGCCAACGGCATGAAATCGCTCAGGAGGGCTATTTACTACTCTGAAGAATCACATCCGTTCTTTTCTCCCCTTTTATAAGAGGAATACAATAGAAGACTGAGATTTTTATATCCCATCTTCATTGAAGCAAATGTATACAGACAAGTTATAAAATACTGGAATGTGGTTTATATTAGATGCATATGTGCCACAGTCATTTATGTATGCCAATAATTTATTCATTGTTTAGTGAAGCAGAGGACATCTTTAACCCCACTCTTGCAACTCTAGGAGTTCAATACTCTACTTCCCTGTGATGATTCAGGTTGCCCCATGGTGCCCTTCTGACATGTGCATGAATTCCATTTGCGTGAAAGCTCCAGCATGACCCGGGAGCAGCACCGGGGTCGCAGTATTGCTCTGCGTTAAGTAATCACAGTCTGCTGCGACCGACTCGCAGAAGGAGCAGGTATTTGGGAATTCCACATTTTTCCCTAGAAAGTCATTAGCAAAGGGCACCAGTACCAGGGACACAGGCTTAATTTTGAATGTGCACAGCAGGCCAGGAGTCTTGGCAAGCTGAGAGGTACCTGCAGCAGCTGTTGTTTCGCACTCCTTCATCCCACTGGTCTTGTGCCCTGGTCTTGTGTGTGGGCAAGCTGCACCTGACGAGCTGTTTGGCAGCATCGTGGGTTTCAGGTGCACCAGCCACTTCGGTCTCCACTGTATCCTGAGGGGCAGTGTGTTATTTCTGTTGCCATATCTGCGCTTCATTCATTGAAAAGTAGAGGAGTTGAGAGCCCTTATGGGCCACACTGTCAATGTGCCAGACCCCGGGGTCGTTAGGAGGAGCTCAGAAGGACAAACGGGTCTTTTATTCAACAAAGAACATTAATCGTAGCAATGAAGTGTCTAAGTAAACAGTTTTAAGGGAAGTATAGCAATATTTGGAGGCACAGAATATGGACCCAAAGATTTAGAAATACTAAGAGGGTAATTTCGCTTCTGAATTTCAGATATTTTAAAAATAATCTTTGGTGGGGAAATTTTTATTTCTTTATTTACACTAGGTAAGGAGAGTCCTATAAAGCATTCTTCCCTATTTTCTTCTGTTAAATATGTATATGCATGTTAGAGGACTTTAGTGGTGCTGAGTATTTTATCTCATGCTGTCTATGAAATGAGACATGAAGACTTTTAAAAGCTGTTGTTTTTCTTGACTTCACCTTCATTAATCTTATTTAGTTTCTGGATGGGGCTATTTTGTGAGCACCACTGATGGGTAATGTTTTCTTTTCCAAAGTTCATGATTCTTCTATTCAAATCACTAATTTTCACTGCTACACTTCAGTGGTTTAGCGCTTCCCAGGCTTCGAGGAATGAGTTTAATTAGCAGTGCTGAATAAATTCTGAGACATGATTCATCTTTCTTGACATTGGGATCTAAGTAACAAAAATGCAATTTTAAGATGTACTTAAAAGACTTGTGAGAATGGCTTTTTATGTGTGTAATTGGTAAAAGATTCAGATGTGAACTTGAAAAAAAAATCATTTTACTTGACAGTCTGCTTTTAATTTAACTAAGAGATACAGGATTCAGTCATGTTCCCTTGAAGTCAGTGGTATTTTGTTTTCAAAATAGTGAACTATGAACAGTACTTCTCACTTGCAATTTAAAGAGGTGCACTAGAGCTTCCTTAGACTAATTGTTTTGGTAAACTTCAGAACTATAACAGATTTAAAATGATTTAATCTGGCTCAGAGGCCTTTTATATTTTGAGCAGAACAAGTAACAGTGTGATCCAGTCTGCCTGAACGGCTACAGAGCAGAGCTCCAAATTTTGTCCCTTCCTTTTCTCTGAACCGCGAGGGAGCATATTTCTAAGAATTGGTGTCATGAGAGGAAAGCAGGGAGAGTACAGAAAAAGAAGGAAGGAGTAAGCCCAGGGAAGTGGGATTTAAATTTAAAAGTGGGTGTTTCAACATGCCGCAGTAGGCGCTGCAAGTAGCAAGTTACAGAGAACCTGGCATCCTGCTGCCGTGTGGCACCTTGTGTGCAGGAGTTTCAGAGCATTTTACACACGTCCAATAACAGATGACAGCTCTGCCTCATCACAGCTCCGGGAAAAATTACATGTAGTTTTCCACAGTTTACAAGAAGGGTTCAGAATAGTCAGTAACTTGCTCAAGGACAGCTGTGAGCTACACAAAGCCAAACTGCCGGACTCAGAATCGCAAGTTTAATTCTGAGACCACTTCCTCTGCTCTAGTACATGCAGCACCGTGAATAAAAAATATGGGTTGTTTAGCACCTTTCTCATCTAGGCACAAAGAAATTAAGGACAAATTGTGGCTGTAGCTAGTTTCCTGGTTTTTGTCAGATTCAGACAGATCCTGAATGTTATTTTAATGTAACCTTAAAAGAAACCCCTTGCTATTAATTTTGTATTTATTGCCGTTACACTGACCCTAATGAATTTTTTAAAATGAATTTGACAGATGTCACAAATATTTTCAGTGCAGTTTAACATCATTAAATATAACCTTTCCTAGAAAAAAAAAAACGGTTTTGTGAACTGAATATAGGATTAGTGGAAATACTGGGTTCTATAAAATTAGGGATGTTGCATATTACTTAGCACACAGAATAGATCTTGGGGGATAATGTTTATGAAGCAGCGGGGTGAGATTCTCCCATCCGTGTCTCCTCCTCTCACCTAGAGGGACCAGCTCCCTTAACTCCACTTAGGAATTTAGCTCTCAGGCATTAAATATTTTTGGTCATTCTTGCAGAGGTAAATTCAGTGACCTGAGGAGCTTTTTTTTGCAGATACATTTTTTATTATTATGTTCTAATATGTAGCCAAGAAGGCTGTATGTACAGTACTTCATACCTAGTGGCCCTATGGCCCTGATTCTACTGGGAAGAAGGGCAAAGAATAAATTATAGTTCTTCACATTGTGTGTGAAATGTATGAAGCACTGTAAATACATAATAATTATCCAGGCCATCAGAAATGTAAAATTAATGATTCGAGGACTGGATTCTGCTGGATTCAGATACTTTATAAACCCGTTAGGGTCCCTAGCTGGGATATAAATAAAGCAAACCTTTTCAGAGGTTTATTGGAGTATGCTTAGTCCTCTCTTACTGCCTTAATTTATTATTGTTACAAATTCACAAGCTGTGAAATGTGCTGGTCACTGAGCTGATGGCAATAACTTCAGAATATGAATGAGAGCATCTGGGTTGCTATTTACCTTTGTTTCCAAAGTCAGTTTTTTATCTTTGCATCATTTAACCTCAGAAATATGGCTGGACTAGACAGCCATATGGAGCCTTCTATGGAAGAGAGTATTTGCTTTCTGTAAATGTCCATTTCTTCTGGAAAAAAAAAAAAAAAAGCTGTTTACTTTCCCCCCACTGTGCTGTAAGAAGACAAATCAAATTAATTTCAGTAAAAATAAGCAGCAACATCACTATGTAAAAGAAACAAGGAGGTGGCCCTCAGAAATTCTTTATTTTTCAGGCTGACTCTATAATGCCATGGGTAAAATGCAGGCTCAGGCAGCAAGCTTGTGTAGCAATCAAATCTCACTAAAACCCTATTTTTTAGACTTTCTTAGTACATATTAGCTTTGCTTGCCTTTAGTTACAGGTTAATTTCTCTGAGCATAACATTCATGCCTTTAAGTTTCACTTTTCATACCTATAGGACAATTGGGAGATGATAAAACTCTCCCAAATCATTGTCAACTGGCTTTTCCCTGGCCTGAAAACCACTGTATTGAGTCCTGCTAGCACTCACCAAAACGGGAATCCACTATATACAGTCGTCTGTGCTTGATGTCCAGAATATTTGCAGGAAGAGCTTGGTGCAGTTTAATGCCCAGTGTTTTATGGGAGATCCGACTGCATAATTACAGTAGCTACAGAAACGGAAAAAGAGGCTTACCACGTATGGTGCTGGGTGACTCTGAGTGAGGGCACTGCCACTTTGTGATAGACAAACCGCAATCCCTTTTTCTGTTGCAGTTTGACCAAATATAACAACCTGGCTCAGCATCTGTTTGAGAAGCCACTTGAAACTTGTTCTGAATTGTTGGGTTGATATAGATGAAACTGAAAGATTATTCTCACCATACCTCATTTTCTGTTTTCCTGTCACTATTGTGTCAGCTCTGCTTAGTTTATGGTAAATATTATTTGCAGTGGGTCCTCTTGCTTGGCTTTAATTTTTTATGGGAGGCAATTCGAACTTCCCGAGTACTGCTTCTATTGCTCAAAGTCCCAAGGCTTCTTGGTAGAGCAAACATATATTAAACCCCACACTAAGGACTGGCCAGCTCCTAGGAGATGGTTTGAGAACAAAACGGATACGGAGAGGGTTTTTTTTTGAAAGAGACAAAGAGTTTTGCATGCAGTGAGAAATGAAACTCACTTCTCATGCTTCCAGAAGTCTTGTCTCCTGGCCAGCGCTGGCATCTGAAATAGCCCTCTTTCTGCCCCCTGGCTAGAAGAAATTCTAGCCAGAGAACTAGTAGTGTTCTGGAGGCTTAGAGTACTGGATCCAAAGGAGGCAAATAGAGAGCTTAGTTAGTCTACCTCTGTCTCTTAAAGTAGGTTTAGGCTTGGGCTGTTTGTCAAGCTGAAGAGAGGTCTCAGACCAGACCGTTCAAAGGACACTGCAAATGCTATAAACAAATTGGAGGACCCTGAGGGCATAGCCAAGGGAGAGAAGCAAGTTTTTCCTTCAGTGTTTGAAAGTAAAAGAGAAGACTAAACAGTGTCAGGGGCCGTGAAGGACTGCCTCTGACCTCGTGCCCACTGATGCTGTGTGCTGCCCTGCTGTGCGGCTCCCCAGGTACCGTGCGTGTGGGTGGCTCTTCGCAGGTGATCGTCCCAAGCTCTTCTTTGCAAAGAAAGTCTTCCGAAACGCGGAGAGAGGAGGGGGTCTGGCGTGCACTGGAGCTTCTCATTCTGGGGCTTCCTGCGCTGCAGTTTGTTAATTGTTCTGTGTTGATTTCAAACCAAACAAAAAGGAGTTGATTCATCATCACTTGTGTATATTTCCCTAGTACTTTTTGAGGAGCTGATTTACAGGGGTGTCAGCTTGACGCTGCTAATTTATTGTGTGAAGGATTTGATTAAAATGCCAAGGAATTTGGTTAGAAAGCTACTCTCTTCCTCTCATGCATACCTTCTCTCTGTCTGGTCATGGTTTGTTTATTTTTCACTGTTCTTTCGAGTTTTCAGGTCATGCCACAGGCTGGGGCTACCTTTCTGGAGTTTAGATGTTGAAAAGCTCTTGATAAATGATGTGAGAAGAACTCTACAAATATTTTCAAGTCTCCGGAATAGTAGATGGTTCTGAACAAAGTTTAACGTTAAAGATGATAGATAGTGTTGAGTCCGGAGTTTGTTGTCCCTGGGCAGAGTGTATATAGCCTGTGATAGACAGGTTCCCCAGTGTCACTGTTTTACCATGCTTGATGTGATGTGCGGATAAATAAAATACCTCTGTAAGATGCTACTGATAAGAATGTATGTCGTGTGTAAATCTGTATAGATTTATTTATGTCTTTAGCCTCTTTTAAAATGCCGATATCTCTTGACAGTATTCTGTGTGGTTTTTATTCACAGGCTCTAAATGGTTATAGTTTCAGCTTCTTTTCTTAGCTGAGATTCTTTGTTTCTCATTTCCTTTAGCTGTCATAATACACCACACTTGGGTGGTTTATAATAAATATTTGTTTTTTATATTACTTATAAATATTTTTTCTGACTACCGAATTCATCTTTTTTTAGATGTTAAGGATTTTGCTGTCATTATTGATTCTGTGCAGGCTCAGAGTTTATATTCGTGGTCAGAGCATACTTTCTACACCCAGGATAGGTTTCTTTCCCAGGGTTTTGCCTGAGGAATTTTTGAAAGGAACATTTTACTCAGCTGAAGAGTGGGTGGTTCTAACTTAGTGTTTCATTAGTGCATTATGTTTTCATTTCCCCTGTTGAATGTTCCCCTGTTGAACTGGACTTGCATGGAAGTTCATCCAAAATTCTCTCTGTCTTCTATTGGACGATTAAGCTCCTGATAAACTCAGGTAATGTATTTCTGATTAGGACCCACACTCATTTATTTTCCCACTGAAAGGAAAAATTCACAAGAGAAGCTGAGGTTCATGCCATTTTGCTTCTAAGGTTCGCTCAGCCAAGGGGACCCATCACGTATGGGTCAAAAGTCTTTCCCAGCCTAGTGCTCTCAGGTGACTCCAACAAATTCCAGTCTAAGCTCTGGTCATTTTCCCTCTGCTACTTCTCCATGATACCATGGGGGCCCCCTCTTTTTCCCTGATGTAAAAAGTGGAATCTCAGCAAAGGTTATTTTATTAGTTTGCAACTTAATCCCAGCTAATTTGTCTGTGTCTGCTTGTGATAGTGGAAATGTTTGGCTAATAGTGCTGCAAATGCTGTATTCTGAAAATGTTGTTTCTTCTCCTTTTTCTGATCTTATGACAACAAATGGGCAAGCAAAGATGATTGTCCGTGAATGTAATTCAAGCCCTTCCCTCAAGCCTATTAAATAATCCTCATGTTGCTACTCATGTAATCATTTCCCATTTTAAGATGAAATATTTATAGAATTAAATTAATGATGACATTCATTTAGTGATGTTAAATTTGTGATCAGAATTTCAAAGTTTTGAATTCTTTCCCAGTCAGCCCTAAAATGCAGCTATAGGTTTCTCACAGTGAGGACTGAACAAACAAAAAGGTCCTAGTGAAAACAAGGATTGTGGTGTGATGCTGCATATCTTGCTATTTTGCATAGTAGCTTTGTAAATATCTAAGGATTTTGTCTGCAGTTTATAAATAACCTTTGCACAATAACAGCTGCAGCAGAGCAGCTCAGATTATGTGTCTGCTTTTAAGAGCCCAGGCTAAACTAGCCCAGTTGTAATCAGGTTGAAAATTTGTTACCTGGGAGTTGAGAAATGAGCCTGAAAGAGGCAGGAAATTGCTTCATAGGGGTAACTGAAATCCAAATAGCAGGGGAAAAAGCTGGAGCGGGCGGGAGCGGTGCCTGGGCGCGGGCACCGCAGCGGCGGCACGGCCGCGGCGCCGACATGCAGCAGGCATCATTGCCGCCAGCGCGGCCGCACCGGGATGTGCCAGGCGGCGCAGCGGGAGAGCGGGCACCCGCCGCGGAATACGGGGTTTAAACCGGAAAGCTGCACGCGCTTCAGGAAGGGGATGCCTCTGCTTGGAGTTAGGTTTCTCTAAACGTGGAAATGGTGATTTCTCAGCACAAGCCTCTTGCTTTCGGAGACCTCTGCCTCTAGCTTACTGTAGATTAAAAAAGAAAAAAGTAAAATAAGTGCATCTTCTGTGTCCCTAAAATTGGATTAGATTAAAACAGGAATGGGCTGTGTGCATAGAGAAAAGCCTTAGCCTACATTAATTGGAGCTTTGATGAAGTATTACCCAAAGGTTTATTTTAGTCTGTTACAGTTGTCTACAAGTCAAATATTCTCTCTTGGTACTAATAGTTTGCAGTAGATGATATAGTTAGAATGGCAGTGCTAGAGTTGGTCATGCTTTTGTCTTCAAAGGATTTATTTTTTCTTAAAACTTGGCATGATATAGAAGTCTACTCACAAATGTAGGAACCATTCACATAAATCAGAAATTGCAGATTTAACCCGTGTCTTCCTATGTGGTGCTGCTGGTGACAATGACATAAAACAATATTTAAGGAGAAATATTTGACACTAAAGCTAAACATTGCACAGGAGAATTTCTAGTATGTATTTTTTTTCCATGGGACCACTGCTGAGTTCCTAAAGTAATCCTAAAGTAATCTCTGTGATGTTTCTGAATTAATCAGAGTGGCAGGGGCTACAGCTCTGGCCTATTCCTCTAGAGAATACTCAAACATCTTCAGAAGTTCCCTCTTTTCTTTCTGGAAATTGGGTAGCCATTCATTAGATGGACAATCTTTAGCCACACAGGACTACATGGCTTGGCTTCAAAGGGTCACTTTCTCTGCGTGTTATTCAAAGGAACATATAACTAGGACTCAAACTGGATGTTTGGGAGTGCAGCGTATTGGACACCCTCTACCCCCGCCCATCCCCAGTATGTTTGGACTAAGGAGGAACAGTGTAGGTGTTTTTAAAGCTCACGTTGGGGTGATTTCCTCACTGATTGCACAGCTTCTGACTGAACTGTTTAGACGGCCTTTCAGAGGTTATTTACAAACATAGAGAGGAGAGTAGAAAGAGCTGGATGTGCCCACTGCAAAAGAGTACTCACGTTAATATTTACTAAACAGTGCTAGCTAAAACAGAAAGATTACGAGCTTAATTTAGAAAGATACTTGCCATGTAGCACACCGTGTCCAGTACCTCCAGCAGAGCGCAGAAACATGGCACGGCAGATAACAGCTCCTTGTAGTTTCCCCAGAAAATGCTGCAGCTACACAGGCAAATAGTTCTGTTCCTGTGGAACAATAATCCCATGAAATAATAATAAAAAAAGCCCACAAAAATAATTGAAAATATACCTAAAAAATGTTGGGCCAGCTCCACAGCAACGTAAGTAAACAGAATTTTATAAACAAGGAGAGCCATTTATCAGTGGAGATATTTTCAAAACCGGCATAAATGCAGTCAGCTCCTGCTGTGTTGATGCCAAATCCTTTCTATGCAATACTGTCTTCAGATGCACTGAGAATGAGGTCAAACAGGCTGATTTGAAAACACCTCTTTTTTAGTTGTGTCTTATTACAGTTCTTAAAATTGGTATTTCCTCTAGTTGCTTTCAATCTGTTAGTTGCAAGTGGATCCTTTCAGTCAAAACAAGCTTTGTTTTTCAAGACACTACTGCAACACAAACATATCTAGTGTCTATAAGGAGGCATGGTACCTGTTAGGTTTTGTACTAGTAGGGTACCTGTGGCAGGTCGGGGGATCAGGCCTCCTTATTTAGGTTGAAAACTGAAAATTATTGACATCCTTCTTGTACAAATGTGAATTGTTTGCTATTAGCATAGGCAGTGGATTCAGGATTCCTGTTATACAGTTTTTAATTGCATACAGACCGTTATGCTAAGGTTGAGGGGTAAAACCATTTAACAGTCAAAATAAGCATGTAAGTATAAAACAAATAAAACAGCAAACAAATGTAATATGAAAAGAACTACTGATTTTCCATACATATACACAAGTAATTCTCTGGGATTTATCACTTTAATAAGCCCTTTACTAATATATTCCTGACTCAGTTTTTCTGTTTAATTTTGTTCTAAACTCCCTTTTCCAAGCTTCAAATAATGTATTTAAGGTGGCTTGCTTTTTAGTGCTTTATTGTAGTAGCTACAACTAATTCTAATCCATTTGTGTAATATGAAGAGAAAATTGTATACGTTTCTTTAGAATTGGCATTTCAGTAAGTTGTATATAGCTTTTGTATCACTTCTATTTAGTGGACAGCATGATTAGATGGTCAGAAAAACCTCTTCCCTGCAATCCCTGATACCTTCGTTATTACTGGTTGGACTGGAAATCTTTCATGGGTTGCTTTCCCAGCTCAGCTTTCTCTCTGTGTTGATCACTAGGCCATTTCTTAAAACTGAAATGCTGGTCTTATACCTCTAACCTTGCCTTTTAATTAGGTAACTCCTTGAAGCTCAAGAGATAAGGATGCTACAGAAACTCCTTATATGCTGCAAAGATTATTGGCAGGACTAACTTGACCCTGTAACCTCTTTTTACATCCTGGACTTAAAAAGTTCAATTTTACCCTGTAGTAGACTAGAGGAGTTAGGAAAGGAGTCGTTCTAACTTTTATTAGCTGAATGCTATACTAGTTAGAAGTTACTGTTAAAGCCAATGAGTTAAAGCCATAACCATATTGGTTCTGTAACAACTTTAATTTTCAAAAAACTATTTAAACATTTAATCAGTGAGAATGCATGCCTTGAAATATATGTGCACTCTTTTCCTTTGATCAAAAACTAATTGTTTCTGATGGTCTTTACAGTATTTTGGGGCCAAATAGGGTGAAAATTAGCCCTATCTTATTTTCTTCAGCCTCTGTTGAGAAACAGCCATTTCTGAAGCAGGAACTTGCACCTGTTGTGCGGAGGATGGCAAAGCCAAATAGGCTTAATAAATATTAAGATTTTTTACCTAATGTGGGAAGAAGAGTATTATTTAGGATCTAGAATCCTGAATGATCATAACGGGTGGGCTTAATGTAGCAACTCTAAGATGGCACAAGTAGCTCCACACCAGATCTGATGAAGTAGGATTCAATCCAGAGTTATATCACGAGTAGCATTCTTTTAGGTTCCTTGCAGAGCTATCCAAGGAACCAAGCTACCCAAGCTATCCTGTTGGGATAAAAGCGCAAGGATATAGGAAAAGGAGAAAAGAATCATGTGCTTGATCCATTTGTATGCATATTAAAAAAGTATGCCATAAGTACTCTAACACATTCATACATGCTGCCGTATCTTTTTCAGTAACTTTGGTATTTTAAATTTATTGAAATTTAGGCAGTATTTGTCATTAGTCTATGAAAGAACCACTGGCAAAAAGAAGGCGTGTGTAAGCAAATTCTGCAGCTCTGCCAGCTGTGCTGAATGCCATGTAAAATTAATTCCTTCTTCTCTGAATAAACCTGCCCAGTAAACCTGTACGATCACTTTATAGATAATAATGCAGTGGAAGTTTACACAGAGTGAGCCATTTCAGCTTTCCACAATAAGGAGATGTGTTTATTTGCTTTTAAAAATCCATTTCTAGGTGTCTGTAAAGCAAAAACATCATTGCCCCAGAGCATCCTGTGAGTCTCACAGAATGCTGTGTCTTTGCCTCTCTAGCTCTGAGCTGTAGACCAAACACTTGTGCGACAAGCACAGCGAGCGTGCAGCAAATACTGAAAAAACAGAAGGGGAAAGCAGAATGGAAAAAAAAAAATTTAAAAACTGTGTTTTCAGGAAATTGTTTGTCTGACCTTGGTGGTAATTACTATTTTCAGAAGCAAAACACTTTACCCTTTGATTCTTGTCCTTCACCTTGGAGATTATTGTTATTTGCAGACAGAAGTCTTTGTTAGTTCGTTCACGTACACATGAAGTATAACCCTTTTTCCTTACAATATCAAAATAATGCTGGTTCTTCGTAGCAGAGGAAGTGCATTTTTTGCATTTCCCTGTAACCATGGGATTTCATGACATACTAATCTTATGATAACTTGCATTTTTCAATCCAAAGGGTCTAATGCATTATGCAGATATCATCAATAATCGGTGCTTTGTAAGTGTCAATGGTGCACGCTACTGTGAAGTGGCTGCCATTAGCTTTGCCATAGAAATTGTAACTTAGACTGGATGGTTCCTCTAAGGAAGGAATTTATTATGATTTTGGAGTGTAAAATGTAACAGACAGATCATAATTTATTTAACTGTTGTAAAAGAGATTCAACTTTTTGAATTCTGAGTGCTTAAATTCCTGAGAACCTGCTGATCACCAAGATCCTGATTCCAGGTTGAGTTCCTGGGATCACTGCTAATACCAAGTGAAATTAGTTAAGCCCAGAGGAAGGCATGAATGAGAGGCCAGGGGAAGGCGATGACGTGTAAGACATTCCCACCCTGACAGGGCCCTGTGAACTGTGTAACGAGCAGCACCTCTAAGGTAGGGTGTGCAGAGCTGTAGTCTGTTGGTGGAAGACTCACACAGGGCTGCAAATTTGGGCACTTCTCTGAATTAATGGGAGTGATGGAGGGATTCAGCCCTGCATGGGCTTCTCCCTGCGCGCCCCTGTCACCCCAGTTACAGTGCCGCACAGGAGGCTCTTCCCTCCTCTGGGGGAATAATGGTAAAGTTTGGTTCATTTCTCGGTCTGTGCTGGATAATGGGGCCCTCTTTCCTTTTCCTTGTCTGAGGTGTTTTTTTTTCTATTATTATTATCATCTAAGCCTTTGTTGCTCTCCTAAAATTAAGGAATTGTTCCTACTGCACTGGAGCTATTTTTTCCCCACGTATCTCAAAGAGAGCAGCCAAAATACAGCAATTCTCTCTGAAAAAAACAAGTGGTGCTGACTCTTGGCAGCGCCCAAGCAGACTCCATCCATCAGGAGCCTCGGAGCACTAGCATGAGGCTTGCACAGCCAACCACACACGCTTGCAAACGTCTCCTGTCATCTACCCAGTCATATAACCCCCAGATTTTCTGCAGAACTTTTGTACATACCCTTCATTTATCTGCACAGTGTGTAGTCCTTAAGATACAATTTGTGAATTGTAACTGCTTAAATTTATGCAAATTTAATCGAGAAAACTTTTTTTTCTCTTGATACTCTAGTTACAGGGTATTGCACAACAAAATGAAGTTATTTATTGAAAATAATGAGGATTTTACCACCTGAGAAATACAGGATTTCCTTTAGGGTCATATGTAAGTGTGACTATCAGAAAAGATAAAGGGAAATCATTGCAACGTCTTCCTTTTACAGAGTACAATTAAGAGTGACATTATTTGTATTTGTTTTAGGCAGAGCTTTTCCAAAGCTACCCAACTTTGGCCCTGTGTTTACGCCACAGCAACATCTTCCCTTGAGGAACACCCCTGACTCTTAGTATAGTGCTATGGCAGTGTAAAGGGACTAGAAAATCTCTGCAGCTGACAGAAAAGGGAGTGGACACTCCCTAAAAATCTCCCTTCTGTGGTTTTATTAATGGACATGCTCAAGAAATGACCTCATCACATAGTCTATATAGGGAGTGAGGGGATTTCCTGGGAACTACAGGTGTTCCTAGTGGCCCACAGACCGTCTGGGGAGACAGCAATGATTTAAGCCTTAAGGATTCTTAAAATTGCACAAAGCACTGTTCTGGTGACAGAACAGCCCATGGTGAAGGAGCAGAAAAGTGACTTAAATACATTATTCATGTGAGTACAGTCCCTTTTGTGTTTCGGAGCTTTGCAGGAGCAGAATTAAGCTGTACTAGATCCCGAGCCTGCTCGTTGTCACAGGAGGCGCCCGGCTGTGTGGAACCCCAGGGCAGGCCCAGGCCCTCCTGCACGAGTGTTGCCTTCTTTGAGATGAGCTGCCAGGGATGCCCGCACAGTGAGAACTGCAGGCTGAGATACAGTTGTAGACAGAGCAGTTCTAGTATTCACATTTCTAATGAGCTGTCTGATACCTTATGGTAAATAGGACAAAGAAAAAACAGTGACAAAGAGCTGTCATAGCCAATGCCCTGCAGTTTGGGCTTTCAAAACACTTGTATCGGTTTCTGACAAAAAAA
This sequence comes from Tinamus guttatus, assembly GCF_059628265.1. Classification (NCBI taxonomy): domain Eukaryota; kingdom Metazoa; phylum Chordata; class Aves; order Tinamiformes; family Tinamidae; genus Tinamus; species Tinamus guttatus. The sequence goes on along the minus strand of NW_028288774.1, from coordinate 13,694,607 downwards.
TGTAGGAGTGGTAGCAGCAGCGAGAGAGCGAGCGAGAGAACTTAGCCTGGAATACAGTTTCCTTTTTGCCAACAGCGAAGAAATTATAAAAACAAATTCTTGGCTGAAAACTTGAAAGGATAGGTCTGGAATGTTATCTTAAAGGACGTTACAATCCTGGAGCTTCCAGCCATGCCCCAGATAAAGCACTTTGTTTATACATTACCCTATTTGAAGTACAATGGCTCCTATGGTAGAAGAGCTCTAAGTATTCATCCTGGCTTTGGATGACATGTGTTAACTTAATTACTCATTTGCTCTTTCTTTCTGCAACCTGCTTTCTTGTATGTGATGCATGATCTGTATTTTTGTAATGAGAAGTGCTAATTAAATTGTTCAATCAAATTGCTTGTTATAGTTCTAGGATTTGGGTGGTTTTCAGTGTAGTGAAATGAACAGGTTTTACATCAGTGTGATGTGGAGCAGAATCCAGAAAGAGCCTTTAGTAAAACCTTTTACTATCCACTTTGAACTTGACTTTTCGATTTTATCTTTGTGCTTTGTTTTAAAGAAAGTCTAACTTTTGGTTGGGATTAAATTAATGTTACCATTTTTATACTGATGAGTGTCTAAAATGCAGGAACTCCAGGAGTATGCATACCTAATAACTGAGAGAGATCACAATTTGAATGCTATTTAGCATTACCAGTAATTAAAAAAAAAAATCAGCTAAAAACAGTTGCTGAACATCTCTACTGCTGAAAACAAATCACAAAGGACCGAATTTGGGGCTTATGGATTTAGAAGATACAAGTTAAAGTGCAGTTCTGGCTTCCTCTAAAGCTGAAAGCAAAACTCCACTAGCAGCAGGATTTCACCCTGTACAGCAAAGCGTGGGAGAGTTGAAGAAAATCTGTAAATGTTTTTGAGTCTTGGTACTAACCGTGATTCTGCTTGGTGCTAAGGAAATAATTTGATTTCTCCCTTAAATGAATGGCATTTTTGTGCCTTCTAATTCTGTTTGGTAGTTTGCTCTTATTTGTGCCCAGCACTGCCAAGACAGTAGCGAACAGGAGGTGTGGTCTTTTTAGATGAACTTATGTTGTTTTTGTGGGCTCCACTTGATGCTTCACACTTTTCCTTTAGCAGTAAAAATGACTTGTGATGACAGCTGGAGTAATTGCTGTGCATGGAATAAAACTGACTTTAACTTTGTTTTCTCACTCCAGTTCTCAAATGTAGGTGGATTCTTGCAGATCTAAGCTGAAATACAAAGATAAATTCTTGCTCTATGCAATAAAAATGGTTTATATGTTTTTCTGGTGCTTAAATGTGCAGAAGACACATGTAACCATTACTGAAAGGTAAAAAAGAGAATGGGACAGATTTAGAGGCAATAAATTTTATTTTTATATCCTATTCTTCTCATTGCTTGCTATTTTTTAAGCTCTTCTAATGCTTTTTTCCAGCTTCCTTGAAGTTAGTGAGAGCAGGATGAAGTCCCAAGAGACTTCTGAACATGTTAGAAAAGATGGAACAATCTTCTTCAAGAAGTCTGATTTTTAAAAGCGTGTCTTCATAAAGAGAATTAGGAGCTTTCTACTGTTGCCGTACTTGCCCTAGTGGAGATAGAGTTTTAACCAAATATCTATAGAAAGATAGTCCCGTCCCTACGTTCATCACAATTTCTGCCTTTTTCTGCATATGAACATTGATAGAAAACGCCACCTGAAGTTCTGGAGCCTACCAGATTTATGCTGAGTGCTAGTGGAGAATGTAATGGATTGGGATTGTAATAATGATCAATTCTTTTAAAAAAAGGGTGGGTTCTGCTAACCCTGACTGTGACAGAAGCGGAAGAGATGCTGAGGAGGGCTCGAGTTGCGTGCCGGCGATGCCCTGTGCACTGCAGCTTGCGCATGCCTCTTCCCAGCAGCCACCTGAGCCCTTCATTTCTCTGCCCTGTGATGCCCGTCATTAGAAGACTTGGAGAGAATCTCTGTTTTATTTCCCCTCTTGCATACAGGGTAGTGCTGTTTTGTTGAAAAAGGTCTAGCTGGGCCATATCCGTAGGGGTAGGGGCACTGCTTTTGTGCAGAATGTAGCAAAGCGCACGATCAGCCTAAATGGAAAAACCCACATTCTTGCTGCCTCTGGAATGCACAGCTGCATTCCCAGCACGCCGGGCTGGGCCCAAACCCTGCTACTGCCCTGTCTTCTTTCATTTGGCCTTGGGTTGGGTGACTGCCCTTTCTTTTTATTTCTTCTTCATTTTGATGATGTTATTTATTTGCAGAACCACATCGTGTGTAGCGCAAAACATATATTGTGAAACGTGTCATGCAGGTGTCACGGTGTCATGAGTGTATGTACTGCTTCTTGGTGACAGGAAATGGGTCCTGGTGCTTACTGGCAGCCAAAAAACAGCCTTCTTCTCTGTGTTTACATCACTCAACAGAAATGGCAGGGGATAAGTGAAGTGTGGGGTAAGTTCAATATCCACAGCCTGCACAGTGCACGCTAATACCTTGTATTCTGCTGGCTTTGATAGAAATTCTTTTATATCAAATATACTTGTAAAGGAAGACTCGGCTGACCAAATGCCATGTGGTGACATCCAGCTGGTGATGGAATAAGTACCCCAAATCCTGCAGGCCTTTCCACTTTAGGATTGTACCCAGTGACTCTGCTACTGCCTGCACAAGCCGGTACTGGTAATAGCTCCACAGAATTTAGCTCTGCACCTGCTACCAGGATTCTTTCCCCAAATTTTTCATAAGAAAAGTGCGCTTAGGGTATGTTAAAATAGTTTATAGTAGTTGTTGTATGTTTGCCTTTAAACAGATAAAAAAAAAAAAAAGTCATTCCACATTTAAAGGACTGCAAGCAGAGAAAGAAAGCTATCTCCTAGTGCACTGCATAGTGAACCACAGAACTTCAGTTTTCAGTTTTACCGTTTAGGTTGCAGTGAAACATGTTTCTCTAAAGTAGGGTAAGTTTACAGATCTATAAAACCTGCAGTTTCTCTGATGTTCCTCTCCCCTCCCCCTATTTTAGTTAGGCAATCAGAGAAAAAAAAATGTAAAATAAATCTTCATAAACTGCAGAAGGCTGAGCACAGCTTTTACTACATACTTCTGCAATTAGACTAATTTACTGCCCTGTGAGGTGGGGGGAAGTGTGCAAGGTACTCCTTGGATAAATATACCTCAGTAGGAGAAGCATAGCTGCTCTGTAAGTGTTATCTGCTTGCATTCACCAAGTATCAGGGTCATTCCTATGGCTACATACCGCAGAGCGTTAATTAATGGGGCTGCAGCTGGTGGTACCACTTTGGCTGCTTCAGCCCTGCCTCTTATTCCATATTTCTCGGGTTTGTATGACCAGACTTGGACCACATCCCATCATTTTTCCCCCCCAAAGTACAAAAAGTACTTAAGCCTCTGCTGGAAAACTGCCAGACTTTCATAAAAAGAACAGAACTGTTGTTTCTTTGCTATTTTTATCTTCTCTGCCAAAAGAGACACCACGCTGTATTGGCAGTTGTATATTAAAGATTGTCGTTAACACTGAGCTGCTCAGCCCAAGCCTTCCCCAGCCTTTCTGCAGCCAGCGGGTACCAGTGGGTACGCAGTGGTGGGTGCGGAACAGCTGTGGGTACAGCTGGGTGTCCGTGTCCTGCAGGCGTTGCGAAGCCAAAGCAGAAAGGAGTGAAGCTGCCCGCGCTGCTCTGCGGGACCTGGGGCTCAGAGGGAGGCGGTGGGAGGCTGCAGGAGACACCCTGCCCTCCGCGGGAGGCTGCCCGCAGTAGGTGCTGTGCAGTGAGAACTGGGGCTGCACCTGCTCGCCCCTGTGTCAAATAAACACGCCCTTCTTCCTGTTCTGCATTCTTCTGGCTCCTCAAAACCCTTTCTTTTTTATAACTGCCAAAATAACAGCCCATTAAGTCACTTTCATCACTTAGAAATGTTGGAAAATGCTTTCTAGGGAGATACCTGCTTTATTTACATAATTAAAGAGATACCTGCTTTATTTACATAATTAAAGATGAGCCAACTTGCATACTTAAAACAAGGCTTCATGATCTTCGGTACATTAACCTGATAGAATATAGCTAGTGATTCCTCTGTTTGCTTTGGAATAGAGAATGAATTTTCTGTAGCTTCTACTAAACAACACATGGCTTTGGGGTTCTTTACAAAACATAGCATCTGTGCCAGGCAGCTTATGATGTCCTTAACCAGATTAACGACAAACAGGTTAACTTCTTGCCTGCTGATTTAAGTATTTCTCTTGGACCCCAAGGTAAGGAAGCAGATCCCTCAGCTCTGAGCACGCAGCCTGGCAGGCCTTTTTTATTCATGTGTTTCGTGCTAGCTTCTCTTAACACAATGTGTAGTATTCAGGATCAGGAGCCCTTCTCTCCGCAGCTAACCCGGGGTGCTGAACAACCGCCTTCCCCGTTCACAGGCACTGAGAGAGAAGCTACTTGAGGGAGTTTGCAGGCTTGGTTCTCTCACTGAGCAGTGATTTATGGCTTTTGACTTAGGTCATTGCTTGGCAGGTAATGATGACCATTTTGATTAATTCAGGACTCAGGCAACTCGAGGGCCCTTAGCATTTGTAACCAATCATAATCTGGCTGGCAATGACCGTAACAGAAAAAAATCTCTTCTTGTTTGGATCTGTTTTAAACTAGTTTGGCTTTGTTTTCTTCTTGGAGACCTACTGCTGCCGTTAGATGCTCTTTGATTTGGTTCCAAGGATGGGTCAGAGTCACATTTTTCTTTGATAAACCTATTTTGGTTCCCTCATTAATGTGTATTGCTGAAAGCTGCACGTTTCTTTTCAATGTGCTGTTACATTACCACAGGAAGGCAAGCTGAGGGGCCATTCCCCCGCACAGGGGCAGAGGGGTTTTCGTGGTGTCACGGGCAGCACGTGCACCGCTCCGCTTTTCTGCTGGAGCTACGCCATCCGATTTACAACCCCTTGGTTGTCACCAGCTCACTTGTACCATATTTCAGAAATGGCTTTAATAGGGTTTTCTTTGCTACAGCAACTGCAAGGGGAGTAGCAAGCTCTTAAGGAAAATACTTCTGCCCAGACGGACCTGCTGTTGTGAGATACCCTGTCCCCCTGCACTGTTGGACGGGTTTGTGAATTGTGGAACATCCCTCCTTCTGGAGGGCTGTGCCGACAGCTCCTCCCTACTCGCGTAAAATAGTCCCTGCTGAGAGCTGTTCTATGTTCAGCTATCGCTTGCACGTGCCCTGAGTCCCCTCCCCGTAATAAAGCTCCTCTATTTTGTCTCAATATTTTGCTTGGCTTGGACAGCACCGTGTCATGCTTGCATTGCTGCCTGTTGCAGGGGGAGCTGCAGAATGTGCCTCTCAGGCAGGGTGGGCGGGCTGCCCTGCACACAGCAGCCTGCAGGAGCACATTGCTCACACACCCCACAGGTGAGCACAGCTGCAGGAGCGGTGACGCGCTGCGAGGCTGCGGCTGTGACGGGGCACCCCGCAACGCTGCGCTGCCCGTGCTGCTGAGCCCCGTGCTCCGAGCTGGGCTTGGAGAGCTGGCTCTTCCGTACCGCAGGGCTGGGAAGGAGAGTTTTTTTTCTGATGTAGAGTGTAGGCATCTCAAGCAACAGCAGTAAGAATTAGTATTTCAGTACTTGCATAGATAATACATTAGAATGAAATGTCATCCCTTGCAAAGGAAAGTACTATTTTATTAAGGCAGTCTTGTTTTCAAAATGCTGTTTTGTTCCTGATGTTTTACAATCTCAGAAATTTACTTAGAGGATATTGATATGCCTTGTGGGTTTTGATTTTCTTTATTACATGTTAAATGACTAAAACATAGGTTAAAAATAAATTATTGCACTAAGCAGGAAGTTATTATTACTTTTGTTATTCCTCATTATTACTTTTGTTATTGTCTTATTCTATGGTAATGTCTTGGAGCCACAGTGCTGGAACTCTTCCTCCCCAGTGATACGGGCTATACAAACGTAGAAGAACAGTGGTCCTTGCTTCGAAAGGAGATAAAATATTTCTGTAGAGTGCAGAGGGAAATAGATACCAGGAAGGCTCTTCTTTCACTCCGAATCTTTCCTGGGAAGACCCGCTGAAGACCCAGGACTGTGCACGCAATACTCCTGAGTTAGAAGCTGTGCTGGGAACACATTGAGGCACATGCCTCAAGCTCTTCTAGATGCCAACACGTCTGTCCGACAGCCTGTCCCCGAGTTTCATGTTCCTCTGAGGAAGGTCACAGCCTCGTTTTTACAGGTGGCGGTGGGGACTGAGCTCTACAACAGGTCACCCGAAGAACTGGGACTAGGACCTACTGCCTCCTGACCCAGTCACCTCTGCCCTGCCCACAGAAGGGTGGAACTGAAACGAAGTTTCCTCAGACTGCCAGAAATTTCAGCAGACTCCGGAGATCTCCAAACCTAAACTGTCTCCAACGCCTCTCATGAGTCCAGAGCCTCACCTCTTCCCCTCTGTGCAGCTGCCAAACCTCTAGCTTCCTTTCAGTGACAGCTTTGCAAGTGCAGCTGTGTATTTTCAGTGAGAAGCACAAGGAAAATTTGGGGGTGGAATATGACTGAATTTTTAAAACCCACAGGAAAGTTTTTGGTTTGAGCATCTTAGTCACTCAAGTTCAATTAAAGCTTAATTCCTAAGGATGTTACGTGATGCTACCACAGATGATCCAGAGAGCTGCAGGAAGATGGCCGTTGCTGTGGTCTCAGTGCTGGATGCAGGAAATGCAGGAACTCTTGCTTCACATCCTCCTTCTAGCCTGTGGGAGAACTGAGGCAGTGAAGGTCAGTGATGGATGTCTGGAGGGGTTTGTGTCAGTCGGGTTAGATGTCAACAACCTCTGGTTGCAGATGCTTTGCAGAGTCCCCTGGCAGCCTTCTTTTTTGTGAAACAGCAAAAATCTGCCTCTGTCATTTGCCAAAGGTGAACATTCAGTGCAGTTTTGTGATTGAGTCATAACTCAACAACAGGTAAACATTTGTTCAAGAAAATAATGTTCCAAATTAGCCTCATTAACTTGCCTTGCAATCCCCCTTGTTCTTTTCCTTCTATGCAACCCAAAGTGCTGCTGCGCAGGGCAGGGCCGCCCCTGGCGCATGCTCCCGGGCAATCCTGCTTGCTTTCAAAGCAAGCCATTCCCCAGCTTCCTTGGGACAGGCTTGCAGCTGGTCTCTCTTTGGATCTGCTGGAAGTGTGGGAAGTCAGCGGTGCCTTATATGAGACTGATATGCTCTAGATTTACTTGCTGGCTCTACCGTTGTTTAACCCTTTCAGAGTACTTGACTGGGCAATGGGTAGTCCAAGAAAAGAAATACCTGCTGCGTGGAGCCAACAGAAGCGTGCCTGGCTTTCCTGGGCGCAGTGCTCTGGGAGAAAACTAGCGCCAGCTCTGGCAAGGTGCCTCTCCGGAGGAAAAGCCAGCGCTGGGCGTGCAAAAAAGTCCATCCCGCTTTGTCTCAGCAGAACAGCAGCTGTGGATCCTCTGATGTGAAAACTCACCTCTCCCACCATGCATTTAATCTCTCTCCTTGCATGAGCCTTGAGGTGGTACTTGGTGAACAAAGAAGAGATATTGCTTGACATGCCCTGAACTGGAGAGTATAGCAGTCCAAGGAGTACAAGCCTCTCTCACAGCCTGCTTAAACTTCCTGCCCACCCTTTTTGTTCCTCTTCACCCTCCTGAAGCAATTCTGCTGTCTCTTCTGCAATTAATTTTGCCTGTGCTGTGAAATACCAAGGCCTTCTCTGCCAGTGAGTTTGCACTCCTTTCTGTCCTTTCCTGCTTTACCCTGAGTGAGACTGAAGTTGTTTTAGGATGTCACTGCCTGTTTGGTGACATCCAGGAATGCAGGATGCCGTGACAACAGAACTGCTGTTGCAGGCCTTGTCACATGAGGCGAACTGACAGCAGTGAGAAGAGTGGATATGTTTGGTAAGACTGCATATATTCTAGAGTGACCTGAGAACTTTTATATCATCTATTCAGTTTTTGATATAGCAAGGAATTGATATATAGCTCACAACTATGCCTGTCTGGAGTGGATTCTGTAAGCTTGGCTTTTTTTTTTTTTGGCCTCCCTTTGTATATGTCACAAGACAACTTTTTATGGGGTCCTTTATAGGAAATGAAAAGAGAATCGGTTTACATCCTGCTTAGAAAAACTGGTATCAAACAACTTCTTCAAAGTTCATCACATTTCCCTAACCATAAGTAAAAGCCTAAATGGTTAAGTCAACCCCAGCTAATTCAACATTTAGTAAACTCTGTCCTTACTCACACGTTCTACTGTTCCCAAGCAGAATAAAGGACTAGTTTATAGGCAACAATGGTGCAAATGAAAAGAAGCAGAAAATACTCTTCTTGGAAGGATATGGTCACTTCTCTGGATCATTTAGAACAACCTGATGTTGTTGCACCTCTTGATCACTATCATTATGCATCTTTTCCTTCCCCTGTCAATGTAAAGATTCAGTTCAGCTTGCTCAGCATAGATCAAGCCTTCTCCCTCTGCAAACTTCAAATATTGGAAGCGGGATCTGAAATGCCAGCAAAGGTTTTGCAAGACCCATATCAATTGAGCTGTGCAAATAACTCCCTTATTAGTTTCTTGGCTGAACTGAAAAACAATTTGTTATATGACAGTGGAATTAATGAATCCTCATTTCCCAGATCTGAGTCCTTGCCTCAGAGCTCTTTGCCCACCCCTCTAACCCCTGCTCGTTACACGTCCCCTGTGTTGCCTCCCCTCCCAGTTCTCTCCCTTGCCTTGCCTCTTCCCAAACCACCACTGGGCTGTGGCAGCACGTGCTGGAGTTACTTCTGGGTTGTCATTCACCAAGGAGGAGCCAAGCATCCTACAGAACTGCAGTGCGCCCCGGAGTTCTCCTTCCTGCGGGAATGCCAGCTAGGACCCTTTGTGTGAGCTGCCAGTTTTCCTGGAGCTTTTCTGCATGTAGCATGGATGGCAATTTCACATTCCCACAGAATTTGGCCGAAATAGGCCTTCAAAAGCTGTAAGAGAGAGGGGTGGACTGGCAGTGCAGTCACAGACCTTTGAACCTGCCTACAAATACTTTGCTTGAACCAAGATGAAATCTTTTTGGTTTGTTTTCCAAGACTTGTTAACTCTATGAACTAAAACAGATATGTGTATGAAATGACACTTGAAAAGTTTAGCTTCTTTCTGACCATACATACTCATTTTTAAAATAGTAGTGGGTTTATTTCTTTACTTATTTTAGAAGTGAAGCATGGCGCAGTTTATGTTGGTTTCGCTGGACTTTTGTTACCATGGTGCTGTCTGTACCCTTGATATTCCCCTTCTTTCCCTTTATATTTGTGCATAGCCCGAAGGTGGCCAGCTCTGTGGGAGAGCAAAGTGGTATCACTGAGACTTTTGCTGGCTTCTTAAAAGGCTGAGGTGTCAGTCAGACCCAAAGAGTTTTTCTCCTCACCTTGACATGGTTCCAGGTGCTCAGGTCTTAAGAAGCCCTGCTCCCTCCAGAAGATCGCAGCTCCTGAGGACACGGCCGAGCCCCTGTTGGCCTGTTGGACCAACAAGGCCTGCTTTGCTGGTTCCTTGAACAGGGATCCTGCTTCTGTTTGGGCTTTTTATTGACAGATAGAAATGAATCCCAGGTAGGCTCTTTAGGAATGTAGTCTCATGGCATATTTAATGCTAAGGTATTCCATTTTCTTCTTTGTGAGAATAGCAGACATTGGCATTAAGACACCCATGCTTGTCAAAAGAAAAGGATAAAGTTCTTAAATTCATAAATACTTCATTCACTGTACTCAGTTTCTCTGGAGTCCATCTCCCTTTTCCTAGTTTATTCTGCAGTTGTGACTAGCAGCTCGTAGTGCACTGCAGCTGATTATGTGAGCCCAGTGTTTGCAGAGACAACAGGATCTTTTTCTTTCTTTCTTTCCTGACCAAAGGGTTTACTACTCCAGTCCCATTGTGTAGAAAACACAATAATAAACACCTAATGCTGGAAGCCATGAATGCTGTCCTTCTCTGCCTAGGCTTAAAGTAAGGAAGCTGTATCTCTCTAGAAGAGATGAAACGTGCAAAAGTGATGGGTAGCTCCGGCGGAGCTGTGTGGAATTCCAGGTCCCAGTTGCTGAGCTGCACTCTTAAGATTCCCTTGTAAGCGGTTCTCATCTGCTGTTACTCTTTTTACTGCTGAAGCATCTAGGAACCGAGTGCCGGATTGATACCGTGCCGTTCTATGCGTTTTCATTTCCAGATCTCATAGAGAAATATTCCTTATGCGTATGCCTGGGATTTTTGTCCTCCTTCTGTGTTTCATTTAATGCACTTGGTGAGCTGCGTTAGAAGAATCTCTACTGTCAGTGAACTCTGTGTGAACACTCCATGCCAAAGATAAGTTCTAGTGTCTTAAGCTTTGCAATAGCACAGTGTAGAGATGATTTTTAAGGCAGAAAAGAGATGCTCCCTAAATCTAATGGAAAATATAAATGTCTTGAAACATGGGAGAGAAGGAGAAGGAGGAAGATGGGTAAGTTGTGTCTTATATTATTGCACTATTCCAAACCAGCCTTGGTGGTAGCAGACGGCTCATTATCACACTGCTGGCGGCTTGGCGTCTCTGGGAAATGGAGCTCATGGGATAATTCCTGTCCACAGAAGTAGCAAACTTGATGCTAATTGCCAGCTTTGCCACCATGGTTATGCAGAACAAACATCTCCCTTGCCTCCTGGGCAGGAATCAGGCCTAGTACAAAGGTATTTCTCTGAATATGCTCTGAATAGAAGTAGGTGGAAAAGTGGAAAAGAAATGTTGATCAGCAAGGATAGAGAAATCATATTGTGTCTTCCAAGCTGTTAAAGCAGATGCACAGTTGTGTCCATACATCCCTATCAGAAATGTTAAGCTCATCTGATCTTTCTGATGAGGAATTTGGAAAGCAGAAGCAAGGTTGGGTGGCCGCAGCAAATGGGAGGAATCATTTCTAGGCATCGTGTGCCTAGAGTGCAAAGGCAGGGCAGCTGCGGAGAGGCTGGCGAGGTGCTCGAGGAGCTGCTGCGAGGCACGGAGGCCCCCTGCTCTTCGGGGAGTTATCCCTTTCTCCCAGGCGCGGCTGCTGCCCGTTTCCACGCTCCTCCTCTGGCTGCAGGAGAAGGCCCGGCAGGAGCAGGGGACGCGGGTGCGTTTTGCTGGCTCCTTGGCCAGTGTCCCGGGGAAGTGCTGAGCCCACCGCGGCGGAGCAGGCGGGACAGCACGGCCGCAAGTGCAAACCTGGTTGTAGCAGCCAGCAGCAGCGCGTGTTCTGTCTGCAAGCTGCACGAAAACATATTCTTAATGAACTTCTTCAGTTATAAAGGCCATTTAAGTGACATATGACTTTCAAAACAAAGTATTCTGCGGGGCATATATATCTCTCCCCACTCCTCTGTTTGCTTTTCCCGCTTTGGCATCTGACATTAATGTCTGTCATTGAACATCTCAACCTTTGTATTTGTCTCATGGGAGACACCGATCAGAGTGTTTAAGCTTTGAAATTTGGTATTGCTGGCATTTTTGGTTCCCTACAAATGTTTTCTATGATACTAATGGTGTTTAGCAAGTTTTGGAAGAAAAATCATTAAGGACAGAATCCAAAATAGCCTTGGTGATTCAAATTGCTCTCTGAATGAACTCTGGGAAGTTTAAATTAAGATACAGCATCAACCTTTTCATTTGTACTAGAAGTGAGGCTATTTGCAGATACTGTTTGAAAGAAAGAAAATGTGAAATGCTTCACACAAAAGTTTTTCGAATTGTTCAGAGAAGGGATGACTGTTGATCAAAAATACATTCTGTGTGTTCCCAGTTCCTGAAGACGTATTTATTTCCAAGACCAAAACTGCTGTCTTTTTATTTCTACAGTCTTTGTTTGAACTGAGATCCACATTCATTGTTACTGAGGTTTAATAATCTAAGGGTCACTCGAAGGGCTTTTGTTTGAGAGACCTTTCAAGCCAAGCCAAGGCAGCAGTTTAGAGAACGGTTCTTGTTTGTAGACAAAAATATATTAAAACAACCAAGGGAGCTATTACTCTTCCACATAATTATTTTTAATGTCTCATTGGACATGTATGAAATGCCTTTGAGTTCCTGTGGGAGAATTACTTTTTTGTCTTGTTTTTACATTTTGCAGCATGGCTTTTGTTACATTTCTATGCGACTTCCCTATTGAGCAACCTTCACCCCAAAAGACTTTATAAACACGAGCAGTATCCCTAGGAATACGCTGCCAGCGTAGCCCACGGAACACTTGGAGACTCGTCATAGGGCCCGATGCCTTGCAGGCTTTATGCCACCTATTTTTTGTGGCCAGGTTTCCAGCGGGGAAGGTGGCAGCGCAGCTGTGGGTCCAGGGCCGCGTGCGGCAGGGCCAGGGGCAGCAGCCCGTGGGGAAGGCGGGCGGAGGGGAGAAGGGCTCCGGCCCCTTTCACTGCTCTCCCTGGTGAGCGCACGCCAGGCAATCAAAGCAGCCACGGGTCTTTGGCAGGGAAACTGTCTGCAAACACGTTGCCTCTCAAAGCACCTTCCAGCTACCTAGGAAAGACAGAAAGGGAACGTATCCTTCTGCTTTATAACAAGAACAACCTCAAGGAGGGGAAGAATAAGCATAGGAAGAGGGGTAGAGTACCATTAAAGAAAGACAGAAGCCATCTTGTAAGAAGCCCCTCTAACAGGCATGCTGGAGCTTAGCTTAGGACATGCTGCTGCTGCCTGGAGGTGCAGGCTCAGCAGATGCTGCTTTCAGACATCTCCCTCCTATTGCATGCTCGAGATCCTTTAAATCTGCTGTTTGCATTTTGAAAGACGCCTATGTATTTCTGTATTTCTTGCTCGGCTGGTGAGAGACCCCTGAGGTCCAAGAGCATCTTTATTAGCACTATTGCCTTGCCCTTTCTGCAGGCACAGGGAAAGTCACACTGACCCCGCATGGCCTGTGCTGTTAATGTGCTGTGTTTGTGCTCCTGGCACCAGCTTTGCACCAGGGCCCAGGAAGCACCAGAGCTAAAACTGTGAACCTGAAACCTGCCATGCATTAAAGAAAAAAAAAAAGTAATTGCTCACCTGTGTGTTTGGCGCCAAGGTCCTTAATGACATAGGCATTACGTGAGCGTGCCCACTCTGTGCTGGGGCTGGTGGCCTCGGAGGCTGCAGTGCCCTTACCTCTCTCCTCTGCTATAAAGGGAAAAGCAAGGTCTGAGTTCAGGCAGTGATCATGTAGCTCTGTTTCAGTTTTGGCACCTCATGCAAACATATACCATTGTCAGAGTCTAGTCTTAAAGCTGGTCAAGTTTCGTAAAAATGGAGGAGTATATTAAAGGTATGTAGATAGCTGTTTTCCTTGGCTGGATGTAAACCCAGGTTCAAGTATATTGTGCTCCTAAATTCTGAAGGCATTCATTACCCCATGTTCACCATCTTCAGATTACTATACTTGAAGTGTCTCAGCTCGGAGCTTTTAAATTGTAAGCTAAGTAGGTGAAGTGTAATTTGCAACAGCATCTGGTTTGTGGAATTGCCTTGCAGTATTTGTGGAAAGGAACCATGCTTTTCTAGCAATGAAAGTTGAGTCTTTGAAGTAGGGGGTGATGAGACAAGCAAGTTATTGTAACTGTGTAATGCAGTGATCCGTCTGGATGTTCAGTGTTTTAAGCATGAATTACCCCAAAATAAGTGATATTATTTGGCAACTTGACATTAACTTCTCTTTCTTGAAGCAATAATTTGTGTCTCAAGAATATAAGATAATATGCACTTATTCAGTATCTTCCTAATGTCACAGTGACATAACACTTGTGAAGTATTTTGCACATAAAAATCACTGGAAATAATGTGTATACTTCATGACACATTCCTTGAGACAAGAACAACAGATGAGGGAAATTCGTAAGGAAATCATTACTTAAGGGCTTCCTAGAAAGTCGGTCTTGCCGTGTCATCCAAAGTACCCTCTCCTGGTGTAATAAATACATGCCTATGGATTTTCACTTAGTTGTTCAAGGCAATTTAGTCATTGGTTTGTGTGTCCTTACATTTAGAGACCAGCAAATGTAATTATTTGGAAAATACTTAGTGCAGCACCGAGTTCTTCTCCTCTGGAGAGATTCATAGCAGGAAAAATGGACAGGACTTAGTGTGCACAGCCTGAGTCGCTGGGATAGGAGGACATAATAGTCTATATGTAACTGAAACATGTAAGCATGAGCGAGGGAGAAGAATTATGTCCAGTTTGGCAGGAGGATGTAATGAGTAATAGATGGAATGATGGAGGGGAAATAAAATTGGCTGGATGAAGAAAAGCTTCCTGACCGCGAGATCTTGTTTGATTACTGAAGCTTCCCGGGGGACTTCTGTGATTTGGGAAAAGTTAGGCCAGGCTGTTCAAAGCCCAGCAGTGCTGCACAAAGCATAGTTCTCTGGTCACCTAATGCCTTGGCATCCAGGACTGTGGAGTGCTTCCCATCTTTGAAATGAGCTCGAGGTTGGTTGGATTCCTTGTGTTTGCTGGGCAGCTCTGATCCCCGGTGTGCTGGCTGCACCAGGGCTTCTCTCTTGGCTGGTGCAACTGAGCAGTGTAACAGGGTAACAGGGTAAGCAAGCAGCTCATGAAAAAAACTGCCTCTTCTGAGCCTGTACGGAGCCCAGCGCCTGCTTGCTCCCAAGAGCTAACTGGTTGGAAGTGTGGAAAAGCTGCATTTTGAAATGCATCACACAGAAATGAGACTTTCTGTATATAAATACACTAACAAATCAAAATATCTGCTTATGAGGACACTCCTATTTGAATTATCTTCTAATTTGAATGTTATACATATTATCTCATGGGGGTATGATTGCTTCTGTAGCAATAGGTAAATAACTTGTACACCCTGAGATATATCTAATTTCTACCAAAGGAAAAAAAATAAATAAATCATTTAGATCTGGAACGTTGATCACAATGGAAGTTTCATTTGCAAGGGATTTATGGAGACTTGAAGTCAGTATTATGTTTTGAATAAATGCATCATTGACCAGTGTCAGATTTCCATAGGCTTTATCTTGTTTTTCCTAAGCAACTGCTCATAAACTTTTTTAATATCTTGATTAGTACGATGGTGCTACTTGCAGATCTGTTCATAGAGCTATTAATCTACAATACTGCAGTCTAAAGAAAAGTCACACTTCGCTGTTCCTTCCGTGGTTTCATTTAAACACATAAATAACCACTTGACAGGATTTCTTCGGCTTCGCTTTGCATCTTGGCCAGTGCTCAGGGAACTGCGCTCGCGTCAGCTCCGCAGGAGGAACGGTGACGAGCAGCGCTGCGCGGTGCCTGCGCGGCAGCGGGCCTGCACCGAGGGGCGCGCTGCAGCAGATGCCGCAGTGTGTGGCAGGGTGCAGGGGCGTAGCGGGGTCTTTCCTACCGCTTCTGAAGGGGTAAGCATTTGCTTTGCCTTCCAGGTATGTGCCCACATCCCAAGACTGTGTTCCAGGTGGCTCCAGGGATTCCTAGAGCTTGTGTTTACCACAGGTATGTCACTGATTTTTTATCCAAATTATTATATTTATAGTTCAGTGTGCCCTCACGCTTGGATATACACTCTGCAGCCAGGCATAAAGTAATTCCTTGGCTCCAATTTACCATTTATCCGATATGCATTTATAATCTACTCATCTCTAGATTATTTTCCCTTTATCTCTCCCAAAACAATAATTTTATTATCTTCAAGGCCATTAGAGATAAAGCCAAGAACTGAACTCCAAGAACCGAGACCTTTTTTTTACATGCAGGTAGCAAATGGTAGCAAAAGGGGAAAAAAAAAAGAAAGGTAGCAAAACACATATTCTGTGTAATAGTCGGGGGCTCGCCATGCCCCGGCGCCGCGCTCAGGCACTCGGGGCCCGGGATCCCGCCGCGGCTGTCGCGTAGCTGCTCCCAGACAGCGGCGGTGACACCGGGACCGGTCCCGGCCGGGGTCCGGCCCGGGGTGCGGCGCGCGGGGCCCTGCGGCGCGCCCCGCTCGCGAGGGGGCGCCCTGCGCGGCGCGGGCGGGGCGCTGGCTCCCCGCGGCCGGCGCTCATTGGCCGTCGCGGCGGGCTGTGGCGGGCGCCACCCAATGGCGCTGCCGGGTGGGCCGGGGCGGGGCCGGGGCAGGTGCCGCCGCGGCGCCCTCGCCCGGCTCCCGCTGCAGAGCGGGCGCGGGGAGCCTGGCGCTTCCCTGCAGGCGGCGGGCAGGGTGTCCATGCGGGGAGCGCCCATGCAGGGCAGCCCCGGGCGCCCCTGCGGACGGCTCGCAGCTTCCTTCCTGCTGCTCTCGGCACCTACATAACCAAACTCCTGTCAGCTCCCTGAGTGGAGGCAGAGAGCGCGCTCCGAGCGGCCGGGACGGCGCTGCGAGTGCTGGCGATTTATCTCTGTTTAAGGCACTCCTCGCCACCCTCGAGCCGCAGCGGGAGCGCTTAGGGAGTTTAAGGAAGAGTGGCGAGCGTTACCGGCCCGTTATGGTGCGCGTGCGGGGGAAGCGGGAAGGGGGAAAGCGCCGCGCGAGTTCCCCGGCCCGTTTTGCCCGGAACCGAGTGGGAGCTTCGGCAGAACCAGGGCAGGGAGGAGCTCGGCTCGATCTCGGGATGCTGCTGAGTTCGTCGGGACGGAGCGTTCGAGAGGTCCCCAGCCGCTAGGGAAGACAAGCCTGTCCCACTACACTACGGAGCAGGAATTGACTCCAGACCTTTTGGAGGGGAGAGGTCGTAAATTTTTGGGCCACCTGGGTCTGGCCAGCAGCACAGGAGATGCTGCCAGAAAAAAAAAAAAAAAATCCGCCTCCCCACCTTTGCTTTCAGTCTGCCCCGAGGCTGGGCGCCGACGCCCGGTTTGCGGGGTGTTGCGGGGCGATTTGACACCGGGATGGGAATCGCGGTGGGCATCTCCGGGCAAGGTGCCCCGGCGAGCTCAGCCCCGTCCCGCTGCCCACTCCGCTCCCACCCCGGGAGGGAGGATGCGCTGAAGCCGGGATGGCTTTTTGATGCAGCGCTCCGTTTGCGCTGAAGCCGGGATGGCTTTTTGATGCAGCGCTCCGTTGTATCCACTGGAAACGTGAGAGAGAGAGGCGAAGGTTTGGAAGGGCTTTCGCAAGTCGCCCTCCCTCCCCCGGCCCAGGCGAAATAAGGCAGACTTAAGCCATCACAAAATATATCTTTTTTTTTCCCTAAAGAAGATTTATCAGGTTAGGCTATTTCAAGGAAAAACAAAAACACGACAATTCGGAAGATAGTCCGTTGCAAGGAAGGCTGGCTGTTCGTACCGAGAGCGGCGTCGTTTTCACAGCACATAAACCACTCCAAATTGACAGGCCAAAATTCTATTTCTGCGGCTACTCTGTAGATTTCAGAGCCGAATATTACCGAGACCGACATCACGGGCCCGTCATAGAAAGGAACAAATGCCAGAGAGCCCGGCCGCTGGTTCGGCACCTTCCCGGGCCCCCGAAGTCGCCAGTTCGGCACCTTCCCGGGGCCCCGAGGCCGCCGGTTCGGCACCTTCCCGGGGCCCCGGGGGGCAGAGTCGGGAGCCCGCGGCGCTTGGGCGGCCCTGGCCGCTGGCAGGAAGACCCCTCCGAGCGTGGGTTAGTCCCATCCGTGCCCGTGGGAAGCCCCAGGTCTTCAGACGCGGCTGATCGGCGACTCTGGCCAAGCTGGTCGGCGAATCGTTCTCTGCCGCCGTCGCGCGTGGATTTCTGTAACAAATACATTTAGAAATCGAAACAGGTCAATTAAAAGCGCATTGTTTAACGATAGTGAAAATTAGTTTCACTAATAAGAGGGGCGACGGTTTCTGTGAAATAGTTTAAAGGGGAAAATAAAACTTGTCTTCCCTTTTAGGAAACCGTTTTAATTTATTCCAGCGGCTGCCGCCCGAGCTTTAACGCGTCGTTGCAAGGGCGGCGCTGCTGCGTGCTGACCCGCGGGCGGCGGGCACTGCCGCTCGCGGGACAGCAGCCTCCGTCGCCCCGGGGGCAGGTGAGCGCCCTCGCGTTTTTACCTCGCTTTAGCTTCAAGGGCGAGGGGCGGGGGGCTCTTCTGCCAGCAGGAGCCGCTCTGCGCGGCCGCGTTTCTGCCGGCCCCCGCGCTGTGTTTTCGGAGCCGCCGTGTCAGCGGCTCCCGCGCCGTGCATCGAAACGGAGCCGCCGCCGAGTCTGCCGCTTACGAGGGCTTGGTAGCTCCGTCGAGCAGCACCTGGAACGGTGCTTCACCTTCTTGGGGAGGGACGGCCCAACCCCTTCCCCTCGCTCCTGCAAGCGTGGCAGCTTCTCCCCAAGGCCCCCTGGGCCCGTGGCCCCGCCGCCCTCACAAGTGGCCGCGGCCACTCGAGGAGCTGAGGGGAAGCCCGTACTTACTGGCCACCTGGCTCCCCCAGGCCCCTGGCGAGCCGCTCCCGGAGCGGAGGGGCGCGAGGGTGAGGCTGAGCGGCGCTCGCAGCAGAGCAGGGGTGGGAGGGGTGTGCAGGGGAGATATATTCTCCGCAGCAAGCTCTCCCCCCGCGGCGGGCCTCCGCAGCGCGGGCTGGGGGCAGCCCCTCGGCGGGGCTCGTGTGAATGGAGGATCGGCGCCGCTGGCTCCTCCTCCGCTGCAAGCGCCTCTATTTGAGCTTTGCAAAGTTGAGGGCGAGCAGGCATCCGAGGTGAGGCGTGCGCGGCGGCCGTGCCCCGAGCCCACGCACACGCACCCAGCGCTGCGCCGCGCCGCGCCGCGAGCGGGGGCCCCCCCGGAGGCGACCCTGGAGAACAACCTTTCCCTGCCGCTGCTGGCGGCTCCCGCAGGGCTGGACCCGGGCAGCTGCGTCGCGGAGCAACCCTCGCCCAAGGGGCTCGGCTCGCCCGCCTGGTGCCTGCAGCCGGAGCCGGCCCCCGGCCTGGCGGGCAGGGGCCAGGTCTCCTGGAATAAGTGCGGCCCGGGGGCGGAGTGGCTGCCCGGCGGCAGGCAGAAGGTCTGCGAGCAGATGGGGTCCGACGTGCGGGACCTCAACGCGCTGCTGCCCTCCGTGCCTTCCCTGGCGGGCAACGGCAACTGCGCCATGCCGGTGAGCAGCGCGGCGCAGTGGGCCCCCGTCCTGGACTTCCCACCGGGAGCCTCCTACGGCTCCCTGGGGCCGCACTCCTTCATCAAGCAGGAGCCGAGCTGGAGCGGCTCGGACCCGCACGAGGAGCAGTACCTGAGCGCCTTCACCGTCCACTTCTCGGGCCAGTTCACGGGCACGGCGGGCGCCTGCCGCTACGGGCCCTTCGGCGCGCCGCCGCCCAGCCAGCCGCCCGCGGGCCAGGCGCGGGTGTTCCCCAACGCGCCCTACCTGCCCAACTGCCTCGAGAGCCAGCAGGCCATCCGCAACCAGGGTAAGCGCGCAGCCGCTCGCCTCGCGCCGACTGCTCTGCTGGGCCGCGCGCCGCCAGGCCTGCCATGGAAAGGCGGCCCTCGGACCAAGCGTTTTGGTTTAGTTTGGTTTTGGTTTGGTTTTGGTTTGTCTTTTTTATTTCGTTCTGCCGCTTTCGAGTCGCCCGTGGTTCCCACTGCGCTCGCGGAGTGCCCGGCTGCGGGATCCGCGCAGGAGCGGCGCGGGCCGCGGAGCTTCGGCTCTCCCTCGAGCACGGCCGTGGGCGCCGCGGGCTGCGGGGCCGGCGCGGGCGGTCACCCCGCCTGCGGGCGCGGGTTGTCGCCGCGTCGGCTCCCTTCCAGTGACCGCAGGGCAGGCTCGGCTTCGCCCCGGCCTCCTCGGCGGCCTCGCCGCCAGCCGCCGGCGATCGGATCGGCCCCGGCGCTTGTCCTGCAAGGAGCCGCGGGCCCGCGCGCAGGTGCGTTGGCAGCGCCTTGCCCTTGCGAGAGGCCTGGCGTTGCGAGCTGCCCCGCAGCTCGGGCTGGGCGACGCGGGGACCCGCAAGCCAGGAAAGGCCGCGTTGGGCGCGCGTCCGACCTCGCCACGGCCCCGGGAGCGCTTTAGTGCGGGCAGGAATGGTGATGGGCACGCGGGTGACTAAATCCCGGCGCGGGAGCGCGGCCAGCCCTGCCCGGCTCGCTCAGGGAGCAGCTAGCCGCGACGTCGCGCGCTCCGAGCTCGCCTGACTTGGGCCCGCTGAAGAGAAACCCTCGGGTTTAGGCACAATCGCAGCGCCGCAGGCGGCGGCTGCCTCGGCCCGAGCGGGCGGGCGCGCAGCCTGTGCGGAGCCCAGGATGTGGCCAGGAGCGTAGCTGTGCGGAGCTCCCAAAGCCAGGGGAGAACCGGGCCGGGGTTCTGCGCGCAGGGCTCCCTTAGAGCCACGCAGGTGTGTAGCGGAGAGCAGGGCCCCGGCAGAGGCTGCTTGCTTGCTTTGCTTTGCTCTCTTCTTCTCTCTCTCCTTTTTATTTTTTTTTTCTTTCTGGAGATGGATAAAATGTTCTTGCTTTGGCTCTCCTCAAGGTTGAACTTGCGCGTTTTTTTTTTTTAGCCAGTTTCCCCGAGCGTGGGAAAGACACCACCTTGGCTTTGCGATGACATTTCTGCCAAGTCTGGGGAGGGCTGTGGGGGGAAATCGGGCTTTGAAACCTCTGCCCAATTTTCCTCTTCCCCTTCGCCCGCCTCTTTCATCCAGATGGGCTCCTCCAACAACTGGATTCCAGCGGCGGGCACAGTTCAGCGGCAGATGGACCACTTTTAATTATTTTCAGCACATTTTAATCAGGCCTCGTTCTGATAACGCCCTAATTAAAGAGCCCTCGCTATCGGCAGCTCGGTTCAGAACTCGGCTTTCTTATCACATTCCTGAAGCTTTGGGTCAGGCAACACCGGAAAATGCGGCCAAAACATCGTTCTGCTCCGAGCGGAGTTTTGAAGGTCACCAAAAGTCTGCGGCGGGCCAGAAGCAGCGTAGACAGTGTCAGTGTTTCAAACGAGCTCGAGAAGAGGCAGAGGGGAAGGGAGAGAAGGGGGCTGCAGGCTGAACCTCTGCCTGAGGGCTAAGGAGGAGACAGAGCTGCGAGAAGCAGCTGCGGGGTTGGCAGCGCCGCCGAGGGACCCCGCGGCGGGCGAGGGACGGAGGAAAAGTCTGTCCCGCTTCGATCCCACGGGCTGGCTTAACCGCAGCGAAAGACAAGATTGCGAGGTCTTGGGGATTTTTTTTTTCTTCCGTGCCTCTCACTGACTTCGTTTCTCCCGCGCAGCCCTGCAGGTTAATTCGGCCCCGTACCGTCTGTGCGTCCGGGCCGCCGGCAGAGCCGGTAAAACGAACAAGCGACAACGGGCTGGGTCCCTTTGCTGCCTGCCCGTTTCGTCGCTCGTGCCCGCTCGTGGCGGTGACACCGCAGCTCCCGCGCGAGCTCTCGACAGCCCCGGCCCGCCTCGTCCCCGATGAGCCCCACGCTACCCGTGAAAATAACCCCCGCCAGCGGGGCCGCCCCGCTGGGAGCCACGCGTGTGCGGGAGCGCGGGGTGATTTTCCCAGCCCGCGTGGCCTTTGGGGGTTGTTTTGCTTTTTGGAAGAGTGACTCTCGGCCGAGCTTGGCACTCGGGTAAATGCTGATGAGCCGAGAAGCCGCTGAGATAATATTACTTTGTAATTACTTTTTTAGCTGAAGTTGTTTAGCCAGCTCCAAGTCATTAATGAAAGCTGGTGTCCAAGCACCTGATTTACGATGCGGTGTCGGCCCGGGGTCAGCAGAGGTGGTCTCTTTCCATCTGAATCTGCTCGGGGTAGGAAACAAAATAAGCTGTTTATTATTTTGGATAGGGTTTTTTTTTTTGCTGAAAGGAGTAGTTTTATTTTTGCATGTAGCATTCCGCCTTTTTATTGCAAACTCTTTTTAAAAAGAGAGAGAGAAAGAGATTAAAGAGTAACTTCTAAATTGGAAACGGCAGAGGAGTACACAGAGCAGATGGGACTCTTCCTCTTTAATATGAGCAACAATTAATGAAAACATCCTTTTTTATTGCCGAGGCCGATCTGTTCTCTTTAAGCATGACACTTCCGAGTTTCGGCCCCGCGCGCTGCCGGCTGGCCCCTCAGCGCGGCGTCGGGCCCGGCCGGGCGCGCGGGCCGAGCCGGGCCGGGCCGGGCCGCGCTGACGGCGCTGCTCTCGCAGGGTACGGCGCCGTGCCGTTCGACGGCGCGCCGAGCTACGGGCACCCGCCGGCGCACCACGCGGCGCAGTTCAGCGGCCACTCCTTCAAGCACGAGGACGCCGTGGGCCAGCAGACCCCGCTAGGTAACGCCGCGCCCCCCGCGCCCCGCGCGCCCCCCGCGCCCCCCGCGCTCACTCGGCCGCTCTCTCCGCAGGTGAGCAGCAGTACTCGGTGCCGCCGCAGGTGTACGGCTGTCACACCCCCAGCGAGAGCTGCGCGGGCAGCCAGGCCCTGCTCCTCCGGACCCCCTACAACAGGTACCGCCCCGGCCCGGCGCGGCTGCGCTCGCGGGGCTGCTCGCTCGGACGCGGCCTTTCAAGCGGCTTTCTCTGTTCTGCGGGAAAACGGGCCTGTTCACTCTTATTGTAAAAAAAAAAAAAAAAAAGCATTTAAACAAAACAAAAAAAAACAACAAAATAATATCACACATACACAAACAAACCCACTCCGCTTCCAGCCTGGCACCCGCCGTGTCTGGGCGCCTTCCCCTGCGCCTCCACTGCCACAGGCGCCCCGCTGCTCGCACCCTTCCCGGGGCAATTAGAGCCTGGCAGGGGCGATAGGGATGGGCAGGCAACGAAAAATGAGCTCGGGCAAGAGCCCTGCAACGGCTGTGAATAGACAGGCCTGTGGAGCGACTGCTTTCTGAGAACGGGGCCACCAAGGTGGTGGGTCTCCGTGCCAGGAGGAAGGGCACGGGCTGTCTCCGCAAACAGCAGTGTCCTCTGCAAGCGCCGCTTCCCGCTCCCCTCGGCCGGCCTTGGGGGCTGGGCGCGTCGCTCGCAGTTTTACAACGTGTTTAGCGAGCAAAGAAGTTACCCAAAATTTATTCTTCAACTTTTTGTGAACTTGGAGCCGGTCCCGTATCTGGGGGTTGCTAAGTAACCCGCGCACACAAAACAATGTTCCCGCGCGGAGGAAGCGGCAAGGGGCTCCACTCGCGGCTCCTCTATCGCTGCTGATTCATCTGCGCTGGACGCGGGACAACAAAATGCTGTCACTTCCAGAAGCCACTTCGCCGATGGCCGCGAGTTGACGTCAAGGGAAGGAGGGAGTGAGGTAATGAAGGAAGGAAAGGAGCCTCTGCCGCGAGATTAGCCCGCGGCGTCGCTGCCGGGGAGCCGCTTGCGGCGGGAGGCGTCGCCTGGAGGAAACGCCACCGTTCCTCGCCCTCCCGCCCTCGCGGCCGTCCTCACTTGCGCTAACGGTACTGGCCGCTCGTCCCCCTGCCGGCCGCGCGCCCTGGGAGGCTTGCGGCTCGCTGCGGTAGGATAAGGGCTAAGCCCTCAGCCGCGCCGGGAGCCGATGTTGCGGCGCGGGATGTAGGTCAGGACGGGCTTCTTCCCGGCTGAGGGAAGCTCCTGTTTGTCCCGAGCCTGCTCCGCTTCTGGCTGGGTAGCCCGGCTGGTCCCTTCTTGTCCTCGCGTCCAGATGTTCAAAAGCACCTGAAAAACGGAACGAAACGAAACTTGTCCCTTCACGGTTTTCCTGCCGCACGAGTGCTTCTGCTAGAGAGGGTGGTCAAGGAAAGAGAGACTAAATACCGTGCAGAAATGAACGGCACTCATAAGCCACAAGGCTGCAATGGCCTGGAAAAACGACCGCACTTGTCGAAACAGGATTTGGAGCAGTCATTATTATTGTTACTACCACTGCTGCCGTTCTGAAGGGGATGTCCGCGGCCTCGCGGGATGCTCAAGGAAAGAGCGCAGTCGCTCGCCCCTGCTGCTGGTGCGGCCCCTCACCGTGGTCTTGAGGCAAAGCAGTCGGGAAGGCCACGGTGAGAAAACCGGTGGGAAGACCGTCACCAAAGACCCTGCAAGCAAGAGCCTCTCTCAAATCTGTGGCCTCGGCAAGTGGTGACTCCGCTTGCAGCGCCGCTCGCACTTTGCCTGTCGCTGGTAGCTGGACGTGGTGACAAACCCGTGCACAGGCGCTCTGGCCGCCCGCGCTCGTGGGTGCGTTGCACGGTGCTGTGAACTTTTCTACCTCGCGCTGCTTAATGTAGTAAACATGCCCGATGTTGAAAATTTACTGTGAGTCACACTTACAAAGACTTTAAAAGTGGAGGAGTCTCGGTGCAGATTATAGCTCTTTCTGTGCAGAGGTCAAGAACTCGGCAATACTGCAGTGCAGGCCAAAACAAACTCTATATGATCTACTACTGGTTTCCTTTTAAGTTCCCTTTTTGCTCAGCGTTGACTTCCTTTTATTCCACTCCAACTTACATTAATCCCCGTTGTAGAAATGCTTCCCCCCCTCCCCTTCCTCTCTTTTCTCTTTAAAAGCATCTCTGTAATGAAAATAAGTTATTTTTAGTGTCCTCTGCGCGGCCACTTGGAGGGCCAGGGATTCAGGTCGGGAGCAGCGCAGGCGTATCCCTAGGGACGGCGCTTTCCTTCTCCCAGCTGCCGCCTCGTTCCCCGGGTTCGGAGCGGAGCCGCTGCTTCCATGAGCTCGTCCGCGGTGCTGTCAATAAGAAACGCGAGCGGAGCTAGGGATGCGCGGCTCCCCAGGGGCCAGGCGTTCAGTCCGCAGGCGGTGCCGCTGGCCCCGCAGCGGGCTCGGCCCCTCGCCGTGGCCTCGGGGCGCGAGCGGGACGGGGAGCTGCGGCCGCGCTCGCCCCGCGCCGGGGCCGCTGTCGCCGCGGCGCAGGGGCTGCCGGCCGGTGACAAGATGAGTGAGTGCGTCGCCTTATGAGAAGGCGGGAGGGGGGGAAAGTAGATATTGTGGGGGAGGCTCTTATAAATGAACTGTCAAGCGAGAGAAAGTTAAAGGGAAATCTCCTGCTGTAAATGCACCGGGCGGGTACTTCTAATAAAAATCAGGGTCCTGGAGGAATTAATTACAGCAGCCTTACAGGAAGAATTCGTGGAATTGCAGAGCGGAGTTGGCACAGGCCAGCACGGCGCACGGGGAAGCGGCGGGAGAGGGAGCAGTCCCGGGCTCGCGTGCGGCACCGCTCGGGGAGGCGCACACGGGCGGCCCCGCGCGCCCCGCGCTCGCTCCGCGGCCTTCCGCGTGCGGAGGCTTCCCCCGCGGGCTGCCCCGGCGCGGAGCGGGGCCGCGGGCACCCAGCGCCTCTGCCCGCCCCGCCAGCCGCAGCGCGGCGGCGAGCCCTTTCGTTACTGTAAACGGGTCCCTATCGGATGCTGCTTTTCCGCAGGGAAAATCCGTACGGAAAGGTCTCCAGCGAATGAGAAATGAACCGACCTGTAGACCAAAACAGGCTTTTATTTTCCCTGCGTCATTTTATTTTTGTAATCGATATTATATTGGGACTGTATAGAATAAATCGACTTGCGCTGTTGCATGTTTTAAAACAAGAAACGAATAACGATGCTGCTCTTTTGACTTAATTCTGCTCAGTTCACGGCGATTTTCGCTCTAATTTTCCCTGTTTTCCCCACAGTGACAATTTATACCAAATGACCTCCCAGCTCGAATGCATGACCTGGAACCAGATGAACCTGGGCTCCACACTCAAGGGGTAAGCCGCTCTCTTACGCCGGACTCTCTCACCCTAGCAAGTTCCGATTCGTTTCTGTATTGTTTTACGAAGGGAACGGCGAAAGGCAAAGAAGCAGCGCCCGCCCTCCCCGCGCGGCGCGGCCGGCGCTGCCGCAGCCGGCGCTCGCGTCCCGGGGCCGCGGCGGCTCCCTGCGCGCGGGCCCTCCCGCTTCCCGCTTCCTTCCTCCCGGCCATTGTCGCCCTCCCTCCCACCTGCCGGGAAGAGGCTCCGGGCGCCTCCCCCGCGCCGCTTCCTGCCGCGGCGCGGCCAGGAAGGCCCCGCGGCGCCGCCGCCCCCGCGCCCCGCGGCGGGAGCCGCGTTCGCTCCTCGCGAGGGGCGCCCCGCGCCTCCTGCCGCAGGTGGGTGCCCGGCGGAGCATCGCGCCGCGGGGCCCTCCCGAGCAGCACGAGCCGGGCGGGAGAGGCGGCCCGGGGGCTGCGCTCGTGGGCTCCCCTGCCGCCGTGGGAGCCTCGGCTCTCCGCGCGTTGTGTGCAGCGCCGCAGCATGATAACGGGGCAAACGTTGGGCGTCTGCCCCCAGCGCGTTCACAAGCCGTGGTTGAAGGTTAGAGGCATGAGATAGCCCTGTAGTAAACTATTTGCGCTGGAATGAGATGGTGAGCCGAGTCTGGAGAGAGCCATGGAGGAGCTCTGCTGCTGCAAAGAAGATCCCCAGTTCCCACAGCAGTGTACCACGCAGCCTCTTTGCTGACTCCCTTTTTAAAGGTTATTTCCTACTTTTTTTTTTCTCTCTCTGAAGTATTTGTGATTTCCTCTGTAAAGTGTACCCTTTAAAAGCCAGCCATTTCAATATTAGACACTGTTTTGTCTCTTCTGGAGAAAATATCCTGCAAAATGGAGAAACACATCAACCTTGACCGAGGTCCAAGTTATTAAAGCAAGGAAGAGGTTATTCTTTGGGGAATTCAGTGAAGAAGGAAAAAAAAAAGACACAATAGGAATATTAAAGGAGTACTGAACAAAATAAATGGCTTCTTACTTGTCCAGGAGTCAGGCTGTTAGCAGGGTAAAGTATGTGACCTAGGATGCATGAAAGGAGGAAAAAAGAAAGAGAAAAAAATCAAGATGAATGATCTATGGTAAAACAAAGCTGAAAGTTTTGGTATAGGCCAAGATTGTAGAATCTGTGGAAAATCAGCACTAGACATAGCCTCATCACTGGTAATTTGAGCCAAAATAGTTATCTGTCTTTTCTGGCCAAGAGTTACAGTACGCAGTACCTCCAATCTCAGTTGCCATGAACATAAGGTATTCTTCCCAAGATTTACATCTTTAAAATATATGATCTGTTCATAAGCGATTCTCAGGCGTTTAGTATTTCAGTTACTTTTCTCAATCTTGTAGTTGTAATTTAAGGATTTTGGAATCAGTCTTTCTGCTGAAATACAGAGCTTCTATATTCCGTCCAGCGATGACAGTCCTTATTTAGCTCCCTTGACTTGAGTTCTCACGAGTCCTTAGCTAAGCCTAGCTAAGGCTTCTACTTCATAGCAAGCAAGAAAACATTACCAATAACTTTCACAAGTAATTAGAGGATTCTGTAATTATATAAAACTTAGGGATTGTGCAACGTATATTTGATAGCAGACCAGTTCAGTAGGGTGCTTTCTGGCAAGTTGAAGGTTGAGGCACTGAAATGAAGCAAATGCCATATATTGTAGATGAGGCCGGTAATCACTCTGTGCTTAAGCCATCCAGCAGTTTCTCTGGTAGCGTTCTGCTTTTAGCTGTTTGCAGTCTTGCCAGCATTTGATTGATCAGCTCCAGAATCTTCTCACTTTGGATGAGAAGTTTGATGTTTGGCAAGGAATGTTGTCGGATGGCCAAAACTGTGTCCTTTTCAGCCATTGTGTAAGCCACTGAAGTTGAGTTGTGAGCTTCTCAACGGTCCTGTCTGTGCAGTATTAGTAGAAGCAAGAGTCTGGCAACTATCTCATGATTTTATCTCCTGGAGCCTGCTTCAGCCAGTGGCTTTAAGACTTAGCAGATTTGCTAAATTTTTTTCCTCTCTGGATATTTTAATGTCAGATACTGGAGCTCGGGGCAAGAAATTTTGTTGTTTCTCTGGGTTTTAGTCTTTAAGCACTTTTAGTATACGTAGGCATTAGGAAACTGCAGAAGGAATAGCTCAGGTGTCAACCAGAAGTGGGCAGTAAAAAGTGTGGAACAGGGTGTGAGACCAGCACTGCTAAACGCTGGAGAGGTAAACCTAGAAGCTTAATTCTAGGTATTTTACTTGCTGGCAAATCAAAAAGCCTAAATATGCTTCTCTGCGAGAAGAAGACATCCCACTGCTGCTACCCACTGTTCAAATGACCTGAGTTTGGGTAGTAGATTCTTGTGTCCGGTTCTTAACGCCAAAGGTTGTATTCAAGCTGTGCTTATAAGCCCTGTAAAGTCCAACCCTCAGGTGAATGGAGAGTAGTCCATATTTACTGCCTTGTGAGCTAATATGTTGATTATGGGATGCCTGTTTGCGTAGCGACTTCTCCATCCTCCTCAGAACACTGGGTGGACAAGGGCTGTCCTAGTGACTCCAGGAACTGTGGCACAAACCAGCAACTTCTAGGATCGGAGGGAAAGGTCTGTGGTTTGTGGAAGGCTTTTGGGGAGAGGTGAGACCTCCTCTGTTGTTGTTGCAGGGAAGTCGGTGTGTCCTGTACTTCTGCTTTGCAAACTCAGCTGTCCTAAACATCTCAGAAGGGATGCCCCAAATTAGTGGACATCTTTTCCCTCAGTTTTTATCCTTATTTTCTTTCTGTTACTTTCCCATTTGTACAAGGAAGAAAATACTGCCTCCTTTCCTAGGACTGTTGTAGAGACAGTCCTCATGGCTATGAAACTCACTGTTGTTTTGATGAGTTCTGTATATAAGTGTTGTGGAAATAATTTATACAAAGTAGGGAACAGAAGTGCCTGGTAGACAAAGAAATACAGCCACATGCACCACAGCAAGACTTAATAGAAATACTGCATAGTTTTCTCTTTGTTTCTCAGAGTAAAAGGAATGATCCATATTTCCTATAGCCACTTGAAATCTCATATATAACCTGACAATATTTAGTTTGGTACCTCTTGTTTTTATTCAGGTGCTAAATAAGAGGTGTTTTCCATAGACATTTGTAGAGATTGCTCTTTGCTCAGACTCACTGGAAAGAAAATGAGACAAGATTCTGTAGCAGAGCATTAAAACTGCATCTACAGCAAGGCAGCGAAAGCTCAGGTTGTCTAGGAGAGATTCCTAAAGGTTCTTCAGTTTACCTATGGAGGCATAATTAGTAAAATTTGGAAGCATAAAGCTTCAGTTCTGCAGACAACGTGGACGATGACCTATTGTTCTTAGTACTGTATTTTCCCTTTCCTACTGATAGCCGAGCGTCTCATCGAAGGGAAGTCTTGAGTGAAACCCTGGTCCCACTGAGGTCAGTGGTAAAACAAAACAAAACAAAACAAAAACCCAACCACGACTGAAGCTGTTGAGATTAGGGTCTCCTGAAGGCCCAGTGCTTGCGTTTCATTAACCAGCTGTTTTTCTCATTGCAGATGGCAGAAGGGCTGTAATCTGTGAAATCACGTTTTTTAATATTACTTCGCCTTGCAACGTGCAGATAAAAATGCAGCTTTACACTCCACCCTCCTTAATAGTGTTAGACAAAGAGCAGGCAGAAATATGATCTTCTATATAACTAATCAAAATCTTTTTGCTGTCTCCATACATATTTTTCCCATGGTGCTAGGATGGTAAATATTTTAGCAGAGAGAATTAGCTCTACTTCTTTTCCTTTATGTTCTGTTATCAACAGGACTAGCCCACACCCTCACTTTGCCTCATTTTTTTGGCTCTGTTTCTAAACCCTAAAATTCCTGTCCCTGCATTGAAACACAATTAAATTGAGGCTTAATGTGGTGCCTGTTTAATGTAATCTTGCTTTCTGGCTTTCTTTTTTTTTTTTTAATTCTTCCAAGTCTGAATCTCATGAATCAACATGTATTCACATTTCATCTGAAATTTTCTAACTCTCCTCGGTATGCCTTAAAGTTTCCCTTTTTCAGTTTATGAAATAATAATAAAGAAGCTTAACTCCTCAGATTAAGTTGTAGCTGGTTTATGCATTACACAGACAATTTCAGCTTAACAAAGTAAAAATGGTGTGAGAGAGAAATTGCAGCTTGATTATTTTTTAAAATATTCAGATTAGAATGTCATCTTTTATGAGTTTTTTTATAACCACTTAGATTGATACAACTCTCTAAAGCTGCTCTGTTTTTCATCACACATTCTCATCTGTAAAACCTTCGTTTTTATTAATCTTTGTACAATCTGTACAATTTAGAGATTAATCATTGTAAAAGAGCTACTCTCCAAGTGCTACGGATTTGCTGGACTAATGCTAAATGCAAGCATTTCTAAATACTCTCCAGCAGATAGCACTTGCTTAGCATTTTGTATTAGTAAGTACCAGTCTTGGTTGCTCGGTTATCTAGAGTTACGTTTTATGGATATTTTTCCATGTCTGTTTATGGCTGTCTAGAGCCAAAGAACAAATACACTGGGTGATTTTTTCATCAACCAACGAAATATTTAATACACCAGTTCTGCCTTTGTGCTGCTTTCATTAAGTTAAAGGAGTCGCATATTTACAGGTAAAGGCAGAACGCGAGAGACCGTGATGCCCAATCCTGCAGTCCTTTCTCGAAAAAAATCCCTGTTGGGTCCCCACAATTTGGCTGTGTCTGACCTTGCTTAGATCTGACTCCTTGCAGGACTTGCAGAGGGATCAGCCGGGTGTCGCTCCCAGTGATAACTCTGGGCTTTAAAGGGGAAATCTGCTTACTCATTTATTGCCCCTTGGTCTCCCCTTGGGAGAACACGCGGCTCCTCTTCTGGGAAGTGGTCTATCCCAAGGACCAGTGTTCATGCACGTCCACCTGCGCAGCGCTGGTGAGTCCCTAACGTGTTTTTGTTATTGTTGCTTGGTCTGGAACGCGCAGCGTGGACTTTGTGGTGCTTGAGGAAGATGTAGGATGCTGCCTGCTCCTCAGGGACTTTATGGGCAACTTTTCATTATTTTTCATGCCTTAGTAAATGTCAAAGCGTATGACGTTCTGCTTGTTTGCCTAGTTAAACATCTAATCCCCAACTAGAAGAGACAAAAGTTAAAGAGCTCCAACCCTCTTAAGATTTCCTTCTACCTAATGTACTGCAGATACAAATGCATCACTTACTTGCACTGTTAATGTATGTGGGATTTCCTCTCATTTTTATCTTTCAAATGCAGTAAATTTGAGGTTTTGAGGTTCAGGAATGTACTTAGGCCTTTATACTGGTTCTTCTGTCACTTCTTTTTATTTTAGTATGTAGATCGTAACAATATAAAGAAACCTGACTATGCAAAAATGTGGTATAAATTTTGTGGCATACATCATGGATGCATTGAGCAAAGAGGGAAGAGATTGAAAGAAGAAAGTTCCTTTTTTTTTTAAGGTTATTATTAATGCAGAGGGAAGGTTCAGGTTCAAGAGAGCAGGAGTAGGGACTGGTTATGAAAACTCTCCATTCAGTGTACCAGGATCTTCACTGATTTGAATGAAGAGTCACTGCTAATTTCTGTCTCCATGAAGATCACGTTATTTCATGCTGCTTCATAGTAAATTCTATCTTCTGACTCAAGAAATCCCGTGTAGCCCATTTCGCTATCCTGGGCTGTGTGACTGTGCTGAGTACCAGCCAGCGGTGATACGCTTTAGAATGGAAACTACGGTTCCTCCTTAAAATGCCTCTTGTCAGGGGCTCTTTAAGTAGATGGCTCTTCGGTAGTTAATATATTATGGGTCAGGAGCCTCTGAAAACAGGTTTAAATCTTCAAGAATTTGCAGCTTTATGTACAGCTATAGAGAAGTATATTTAGAAATAATGGGAGGAAATATGAAAATGAAAAGGCTGAACGTTGCGGAAGGCTTCCCAGCTGAGCAATAGCAGTTCGGATGGAGACCTTCCCAAGATCTCCCATTCATAGGGACATCGCTGAAGGCACAAGCCAGGGTGTTTATTTGGTTTCTTATTTCTAGGAGGAATTATTTCCAAAGGGACTATTTTTTTTTTTACAAAAGTCTTAATTACTGAAGGGTGAAAACCATGTGAATTTGAAGGAAATATTAGGCTGTATGATAAACTTTTGCTGGATGTTCCTCTTCCTTCTAAAGTTCCTTCTGTCTTGGGAGTTTTCTTATCTGTCTTTTTGTCTGCTGCTTTTTATCATGGGTAAGGTCATTAGGAAAGGTGTGAACTGAAGGTTACGCAACTACTCAGGGTGTCTAATGTCAAAGTTCAATATTTACCCTTGATTCACTAATATTCTGCAGATCAGCAGCAGCAGCTTCTGCTGCAAATGGAGGAGCTCACTGTAAGATGGTAGTTCTCCTGTCCCTTCTTTTTAAAAATACACCCTATAATTTGTGATTAACATGAGCGTTGCCATGAGTCAGGTGCTTTTTAAGCTTTAATTGATTTATTTGTTTATTTATTAGCAAAGTCTGTAGACTTTGCTGCCTTTAAATAGAGAGGAAAATTCAGCAAGGATGTTTTCTTGCCACTACCCTATAGCTTGTTTCCCTGTGATCTCCTATTTGCCACTTCAGGCTGAAATAACAGAGTAGAGTCTCCAGAAGGAAGTAGCCTTTGATCCTTTGCCTGGATAGGAGGAGCTGAAGGGAATTCCTGGCAAGTCCTAGCTGGCCAGGAGCGCTGAAGTGGACTGGAAGCAGTGAGGGATTGAGCTGAAGAAGCCCATCTGTCAGGTGGCGGCCCGCGGGCTGCCACGAGGGCTCAGCATGACAGACGTGGCCCACGCGCTGCTGCAATGGCTGTTCAGTAAACCTCTCCTCTCCTCGGTGAAGCTCACAAACCTTTTAGATGGCTCCTGCGGTCCCGTTCCTCTGGCTGTTCGGCAAATCACTTAAGTGGTTTAAAACTTCCTTGTAACTCTACTCTGCACATGAACTTTGAGTGTAAAGAAAGGAAGGACCAGTGAAATGAGAGCGCGGGCCTCAGGGACCCCCTAGAATTGCTATTGCAAGCACTTGGCAAAGCCTAGGATAACATCCTATGTATCCATCTTTGTCCCAGGCTCTGTGCCCTTGGGCTTTGCTCTGGGCTTTCTAATTTCTAGCGCAGGGTAAAATATGAGCACTTACCATTGCCAGGGTGTATTAATACATGTGGCTACTAATTTAAAAGCTAAAGTTTATTTACATCTTTCTGACATCAAGGAGGTTGTGCACGGGAAATACAGCAATGTTTTTAACATTCTGGAGAGCAGAAAGTAGGATTTTGAAGAAAAAGTGTAATTAGATGACCATATGCTTGTGAGATTCTCCAAAACAGAACAGAACTTATATATTTTTAAAACTTTCATCATGATGCTGCATGAAGTATCCTGATTATTTACAGCTAGTAGGAATAGGCTTTGTTGTTGTTTTTGAGGGTTAATTTGTAGTGCATCCCGCAAGCTGATATGTGGGATAAGTAGTTTGGACACTGATTTGTAATCTCTGTTTATGAGTACATGACTGCTATTCTTATAAATGTCATCACTTTCTTGGTAGTATCTGGTAATATCTGAGTCATGAGGTGCTGACAAAAATCCACTGCACTTAATGTGAAACTTGAGGCATTTTGCTCATTCCAAAAGATATTAGCAATAGCCAGCCCCACATTTAACTGATAAATAACGTGTACATGTGCACATGACACAGTTATGCTGCTATGTGGATTTTTTCCCTCTACCTAATATCTTTGTGAAAATACATCAGAGTCCAAATCATGGCAGTAATTTTTTTGTTCCGGACTGTCTTAATGGCTGCGAGAAGACGTGTGTGTGGAGTCAGCGCCCTGGGCCGGGAGGGAGCGGGTGCAGGCAGCCTGCTTCTGGGAACGCCGCTCCGACGGGGATGTCCTGGCTGCAGAAGCGAGCTCTGCAGGTGTTACCGCCAGCCTCAGCCATGGAACCTCTCTCCTGGAGCCGAGCACTGAAAACTGTTGAATTTCTCCTTTATTTACAGCCATACAGCAGGATACGAGAACGAGAACCACAGCGCTCCGATGCTGTACAGCTGCGGGGCCCAGTACAGGATACACACCCACGGCGTGTTCAGAGGCATACAGGTGAGGGCAGCCCTTCGCGGGGGGGCCCGTTTGGTTACTACTGCCCTGCTATTTGTGTATCCACCCCGGCTTTGTGCTTTCCCTGTTATCAGGAAATGCTTGAAATAACGAGGTCCTGACTTCGTCGAAGTAAAACGTAGGACTACCTTCTGACAAAGCTCTTTAAAAATATTAATTTCTCCTTTAAAACACATTTTTGAGGCAATATTCCTTATCAGCTTCTTGCAGTGGTCCAAAATAGAAAGCCCTGCAACTGGCTGCAGTCACTTCTGCCTTGCAAGGCTTCTGTGGTTGCAATGGGTTAAGTCCATTACTGTATAGAAAAGATAACAGTTTGATTTCAGAGAGGCTTGAAGCCTTACTAATTTGAACGTATTTCCTCACAAGAAAATTTAATAAGCGACTGTGTCCTCATGAATAATTTTTTACCTTTCTGAAAGTTAGAGCATTGATAAATAAATATGAAAATATGTCTTCTTTAAACTTATGGCAAAGTCATTACAAAATATTTCTCTTCTGTGTTGTGTTGTCATCTGTGTTTTCAGCATATGTGAACATTTTTAGACAGCATCTCTTGTCCTTTTGTATTACTATATGGCTTCACAATTCGTTATCTAGTAAGGAGCTCGCAGAAGCAGACGTGTGAGCCAACTTTTTGTTGAGTGACTAGGACCAAGCAGTTAACATAGTTTAAGGAAGTGAATTCTTGCAGAAGATGATTGTTTTTGATGGAACATGATGACGGTGGCCAAACTGCATTAAGATTGAACTATCCTCCAGCTCCACCTGCACGTTTTTTTTTAACCAATTTTCATTGATCCAAAATATTAATATCTCATCCTTTAACTCAATATGAAAGTTTAATGTAAAGAATGCTCTTATCTCTTTTCACTGGTATAAGCCCCAAATTATTTCATGGCCAATGAATGTTCCTCTGGGTCTGTGCAATCACACCCGCCATCAGTGTGCCCTGCTTAATCTCACGTATACATTTCACTGAGAGAATTTAATAAGCAGAATTCACTGTGTTTTACCTGCACATAATTTTAATACTCTGCAAAGACCAGCTTAAGATATGCTGCAGTTTCCCTGAGTTAATAAAAAATAAAATAAAATAGCCTTGTGCTATATATATAGTGTGCTATATTCAAGTATTTCTTTGTCCCAGAGCAGCGTGTTTGACTGTTTGACTGTGATAAGCCAAAGCTTAGAACATATGTATTGCATCAGCCAGCCTCTGTCCTTGCAGGATGTCCGACGAGTGCCTGGAGTGGCTCCAACGATCGTCCGATCGGCGGGCGAGACGAACGAGAAGCGGCCCTTCATGTGCGCGTACCCCGGCTGCAACAAGCGCTACTTCAAGCTGTCCCACCTGCAGATGCACAGCAGGAAGCACACTGGTAAGGGCAGCGGTGACCCGCCGAGGTTGCGTGGCAGCGCTGGACAGCAGAGTGGGGAGGGTGATTTCAAAACGGCCCGAGGGGCCAGAAGTGACGTGCCAAGCTGGGGCAGAGCGAATCCTTCCGGCAAGGTGGGTATGTGCTCTGGGCAGTTCCTCGTCAGGATGCAGAAGATTCTCTGTGAATTAACACTGAAAGATGCTTACGAAGGAACTTGATAGTCTCTGTGGCTTGTTTTTTAACAGGATAAAGTTCTACAGGCAAAAAAATGATTTAAATGTTTATAGAATGTCTATAGAATACAGACAGGCATAAAGGGTAGATAATGAAGACTTTGGAGTCCAAGGTCTGCAGAAATGTCATTCTATTCCTGTGCCACATGCTCTAGGTGACCCTGCATATGCAGGGGGGTTGGACTAGGTGATCTCTAGAGGTCCCTTCCAACCCTAAGCATTCTATGATTCTATGATGCTGTTTTCCATAAATAAATCTAAAAGAGAAGAAAATGTGGAAGTGTAGTGGAACAAGGTAGGGGAAGCTTTCTGGGGTAGTTGCTTGACTTGTCTGGACGATACATTCAGCCTTGGGATTAGAAGTGATTTTTCTTCTTTATCTGGCTGGCAGGGAGAGTTAGATTTTTGTTAGATTTTTGGGTGCTAGCTATTTCCAATAATTATCACCTGGAAATTGTGCTCTAGCAATTTCCCAATTGCCACAGAGATTAGGACATGATGCACTTCATTTCTTGGCTCCTCCTCTAACCTGAAAGTCTTAGTTTTTGGGAGTGCTTGGCGAATTATGCTTTATGGGAGTGTTTGCAGTGGATGCTCTGCAAACACTTCTGCATATGAATTAATATATTTTCACATTGCCTCATTTATATAATAAGATAATTCTGGGATAGTTTGCTTGTGTTTGGCATATCTCTTTATGGCCAAAGTAAAACATTATGTCTTATGTTTCTGCATTGACTCATGACATTGAAACTCTTCCACCTTTCTTAGTATAATGGTACATCAGTTTTGTAATAATGACTTGCAAACAGTGGCATGTATCTAGTATTAAAACAGCAGGTGGTATCAATACAGAATAGTGTTGGCTCTTGACTATCTTTTCCTTTCTACCATTTACAGAGGACTGGCACTGGCTTTTTAGATCTTCTGTTCACTAGCTGCAGTATTGCAAAATCAAACAGGGCTCTAAAACACAAAATTGGATCCTGTAATCAGTTTTTACCAATGTTTCAACACAGCCTTAGTTGAAAATATGTTGACATTTTGTACCCTTCAAGATTGCTTAGCATTGTTAACAAGGCTTTTATTGAAACATGTGCAGCCAAAAAAGCTTTCTCTTATCGTGGTATATTTTGCTGCAGCAGATAGGCCTCCTAAGGGAAACGCAGAAATACATATAACTTTTCAGCAGTGCAGCCATTAATATAGTGACTCGTTATCCTGTAAACTTCAGAGATTTCTTTGTGGAAACAAATTTATGTCTAAACCTTCATGAATGTCGTTTGTGGTGGTTCTGCCTCAGCCCTTTGGAGTGTAGTGCCACACATTGGAAGAACTGTAGATCTATCCTACGTAGAACAGCATCTTCACAGGGAAAGCGCTCCCTGCCTTCCCACCACACACATCCTTCAGCTGAAATATGCTCAGCTGCAGCTGCGAGTTTCTGTAAGGAAAACAGAGAATCTGTAACTCAGGACTTCATCCTTTATGTGGCTGCTGTCTCTTGGTGGTGAAATTCAGAGGCTCTAATAGGTGTAAATAATAGAATCAAACAATGATTTTTGTGCTCATCATCCCATACTGATTGCTTTGACTGAAGCAAATATCCTTTTATGATGGCACGTGTCACTGTGCTGCAAAGCTTCTTATAGTCATTAGTTGTTAAAACACCTTTGAAAGACAGAGCTCTGCTCCATCTGGCTGTGACTGTTGGATTCTAGGAGAGTGGCCAGGGAAAGTATTGTGGCTTTTTGCCCTGTTCTGTTCTCCCGTGGGTGTCCTTGGTGCTCCAGTGTGGGACACCACAGGGCAGCATGGATCTATGGCCTTGATTTTTCAAGCTTTCCATCCTTCCTGGGTTTTAATGTCTGAAGGATAAAGCAAAATTATTCTGTATTTAAAACAAGAGTTTAGTTGCACAACGGTAACATCCTTCTATACCTGAAGCCCCACGTGAAGGTGATAGGAAACATTTCCTGTAAAGACTCTTTACTAAATACAGAGAGCAGGTGGAACAGGAATGTGTTAGAGCAGTGCAGTGAAGTTCTGCGTAGGGGACTGTGCTGGCTGATTCAGTGGGGGTACAAGGGAGCACAGGCGGCCGTCAGCTTCGTGGTGACACTTACAGGCCACAAAACCAACCCTTCTCCTGATGCTTTGCTCTTGGCAGCAGGCTTTTGCTCTTCCAGTGCTCCTTAGTTAGATAAAACAGGCAAGGGGAATATTTTGTGCAATAGCTGCAATAGGAGGAATTTCAGAAAATGTGTGAGCTTGTTCTTTTTTAACTTAGCCCTCTTTGAGGAAATAGTTTTATTTTATTAAAAGTGTTTACTGAAGTAATGCAAAGGCTGAATCACACTTGTGCTGTCATTGCTGAGCTTTATTTTTCCTAAATATCAAAAAATACCTCTCCCATTTTGACTATTTCATTAGTCAAGTCATGCACTGAGTTTAGACTTTACTTTGTGTTCTCTCCATTAGTAAATAAATGGAAATAATCAGGAAAACTTCAGTGTCACAGGAGAAAGGACTGTTGAAAGGTCATCAGCATCTCTGTTTTACTTTTTTCTTAATGTATATAGTCATATAGGAAGGTGAATATACACTGGAATGTTTTTCATATATTGAGAGATCTAAGACTACTACTGAAAAGGTTCTAGTGGATCTGTGAGACTTTCTGTGTAGTGGTTTAATGAGGCACCAAGAGGCTCTTTCTGATTTGGCATCTTTTTGCCATCCTGGTCTCATGAAACTCATGGAAGTTACCGCTTCCAGGACAGGAGGCCTCAGCAGGCATTTCGCTTGCCACCAGCTGATACTGAGCGTGTAGAAGGAAATCTCTAGGACTAGGATTTCTGTCCAAATATTGTGCCTGTTTCTGTTTGTTTGCTTTTGTTTTGTGTGCAGTGTTGACATATCTCTGTGTAAGCATGCTGGATTGATTACACGCTCTGGTTAAATTTGTCCTGAATTTAATCAAGGTTATATTTCAAATATTTAAAGAAAAGCTTTAAGATGCCTGCCATCAGACCTGCTATACTGTTTCATTCAAATACCTCCCTGTCTTCTGCATTTATTTTGCAATTAGGAGACAATCACCCTGTCACTGCACTCTGCTCTGCTGACATTCCCCTCTTAAATCTGCCAAAGAGCTGAATTCCTTGGAAGTAAGTGGTTTCGGAGAAGCAGGCACCCCCCAGGGAGTCCTTGTGGTCAAAGTGTGGGGAATTATTTTAAACACTTCTGGCAGCTTTAATCCCTTATGTTAATAAATTAAGCACAGCAGAATGGCAATTGCCCACACCTAAGTCTGAGAGTCAGGAAACTCTTTTGGGTGACTGTCACAGGAGCGTAAGTCGTTCCTGCAGATTTAGCCGCTATTGTGAAATTTTGATCTTAGCTGCACTCGTAAACTTGCAATACACTTCTTAAGATGCTGTTATGCTGTGTTACCCCCATCAGAAGACTTCTGCCTTAAACTCAAATAGCTTGTACTGGTACCTT
Source organism: Tinamus guttatus (assembly GCF_059628265.1). NCBI lineage: Eukaryota > Metazoa > Chordata > Aves > Tinamiformes > Tinamidae > Tinamus > Tinamus guttatus. The sequence continues at coordinate 13,655,587 of NW_028288774.1, read as the reverse complement.
AGAACAGAGTTCTGTGCAAATATAGTACAGAGCTATTAATAAACCTTTCAATCGATTCTGTAATAGTTTATACAAAGTGTCTAAAGACCATCCAGAAAAATTATTTTAAAAGAAGAAATGTCTTTAGGCTCTTAAATCCTGCCACATCCTAATATTCTAATGATTAGCCCCAAATGAATATTTATGTAAGACAGACCAATTTACTTACTTAGTCATGCACAAGGATAAAATGGCATCACAGCCATATTCCTTTGCTGTAGCTCAGCAGATACACTTCTCATTCAAGATGCAACTGGTGCCAAAAATCCCTCTTCTCCTCATCAAAATAAAATAAAAAATGCCAATCCTCTCACTGAAGTTTTTTGGAAGCATTTTGAGTTCAAAAATACACAGGGAAGCCAAGCTCACCTTCCCTTATTTTGCTGAGCTCCCATTTTCCCGTAGGTGTTTCCCGCTGGATTTTCGCTTCCGTGCCAGCGACGCGCAGCCGAGCAGCAGGTGGCAGCTGCTCCAGTGTGCGCCTTGCGCACGGGGAAGCCAGGACCTGCACTGCTTCTCGTGCTGAGGTCTCTCTGCCAGCTGTGGCACCGCACAGACACTTCATGTGGGGACTGATATAACTGGATAGACCTTAGGCTCTTGCAGGACTACGCTGTGGTGCAAGGGGGCCTCAGTCGGGGTGAGAATCAAACCTGCCACCCATGGAGCTCCTCTGTGACAGTGCCAGGGTTGGTTCTGTGGGGCTGGCTGGACTTCCCCACCTCTGCAGCGTGCTGCAGGCCAGCGGCGTGTCCGTCTTTCCTCAGCTGCTTCCACTGCTGCCTTTCTCTTTGTTTATGTGGCTGGTGAAGTCCCTCGTTTTGAAAAACATGCTCATTCGGGGCACTATCTTTTAGGGATTTTGGTTTTTTTAAATCAGAAACTCACTGTTATTCCTGGACAGAACATACCCTGAGGTTCTGCACTGACCTATACGGAGGGTGGAGGACGTTTCCTCCCTGTACATGTGGCTTGGGAATAATGCACAGGATTGCCTGGGGGCAGGGGGCAGCTGTCTGCAAAATTCTGTGCAATGGTGCCTTATGGAAGAAACAGCATTTAAGTTTGCGGGAAGAATGTGCATTTTTCTGTGTTTGAATTTTGCTCTGTTATTCTTTTAACTTGTTACAATTACCAGCTGCATGGATGTCATTGGTTTCGTTTTTGCCTCAAATCCAAATTAGAGCAAGCTGCGAGTTTGTTCCCTTGCATGAATTACAGCTCTCTGAAACAGATCGAAATAGCTGACTAAAGTTTTCTGCAAAATAGTGAACAAGACGTTTTGGTTCTTTTCTAGCAGAAAACAATAAAATGGTTTTCATGCAACTTAATTTTGGTGATTTTAACCTAATGGGCCATTTTCTTTAGGGCAAAGAGATTTGAGATCAGAGACAGTATAGTATAATTAGCTATTTTCCCCAGCCTTTCCTCTGTGATTCTAATGCAGTTGCATAGTTTTATATCAAATGAGAATCTAGCCTAACTCTAGATTGCTTTAGAAAGGAAGGAAGATCAAATATTTTAGTGTAATAGGCTTTATCTCTGGATTCTAGATAACATATTCCTCAGTTTGGGCACGTTTTCTAATAAATCATTTGTCCTTTACAGGTGAAAAACCCTATCAGTGTGATTTTAAGGACTGTGAACGAAGATTTTCTCGTTCAGACCAACTCAAACGGCACCAAAGACGACACACAGGTCTGTTGGCAACGCCTCTCTCCTCTTTAGATTTCATCTTTATAAGTGAGTTAGCTGCAAAGATTTGTTCTTAAATTCAGCTTTAGTAGAGGACTGGACCTTCTGTTTCTCCTGCCATTTCAGCATGAATGTGCTTGTTTATGACCTTGCCACCCAGCAGCCACCTTTTTGAAACAGCTTTTTAGGTGGAACTGCGCTGTACTGTTATCTGCAATATAGGAAATATAATTTTAAAAAGCAAGCAGTTCTGCAAGAACTAAGTGCCCACAAGCAACCAGATAAACACTGCTGTTGATGTTCTGGGGTTTGTGTGGTAAAGCTAATTACGTGAGTGCTGCGGGTGCCTAGCTTGAAAAGGTGATGGGATTGCACGTGGAAAGGAGGAGCGGAGAAGGGAAGGCCGGACCCCGTTTCAGAGTACTCCTCTGACGGTGGAAAGGGAGAACGCGGGCTTGGGTGTCCTGTCCCCCAGGGAAGTGCTCTGGCACTTGGTCTCCTGGCTGTTGTGGGGTGGCTAGGATAAAAAATAACAAAATTTGCAAAGCTCCCTTGGTCCAGCAGCGTAAGTGGGTGCTTGTTTACGCTGGTGCAGTTTGGATACTTCAGACCCAGATGTAGACGGAGGTTGCAAAGGGGTTATGTGTGGCAGGCTGATTAACGACTTTCTGTAATGCGGGGGCATGAAGCTGGGAGGAGCACTTACAGGAACTAGTACAAAACATCCAGATTTTTGAAAACTCAGAAATAGCTGCTTGGTAGCTACCCTACCAAGAGGAGAGTGCGTATGAGCATAGACTTCTTTTATCTCTTCAGGTGTGAAACCCTTCCAGTGTAAAACCTGTCAGAGAAAGTTCTCCAGATCTGATCATCTGAAAACTCATACCAGGACTCATACAGGTAAAACAAGTGCGTAAACTTTTCTTCACATTTATATTTCATTATTTATTATGTTTAAATAAATGTTACTATAAATTAAATGATTAGAAGGTCTCCTAATGAGGGGTTAAATATTCAAAACTACAGAAAACATTTCAGACCCCAATGATTTTATAATGTGACTATAGCTCCTAAATGTCATAGTGACTTTTCAAAATGGGATTTAGGTGATTTTACACATTCTTATTTAATATTTTAAGAAATTTCAGCTTGGCATAATATATTTTGTCAACTACTATGAAACAATCATCACAGTCTCAACCCACAATTGTGAAGCTGATCTACTGCTTTACTGCAAAAACCTCCAAGACAGAAGTTTTAACTCTAGCTTCAGCAGAAGGTCTGTAATCTAAAGTATTCATAACTACTCATGCTTCCCCTAAGTGTCACTTGAGCCTAATGCAGGAAATCATGGCAAAGCTCTTATAGTTGCTCATTGCGCTGCAATCTCTTCTCTCCAGAAGATAAATAGAGAGCTTCTTGCAAACTCACACTGATGGACACTGAAGTAAAAGCCTACTCACATATCCAAATATCCATTCTTTTTGTAGAAACCATAGTATTTCATATAAATACAGAAAAAAAATATGAGGCTATTTTAGTCTACTCTGTGTGCACATGACTGTGAACACTATTAAGGAGCAACTGCAGCAACCTCTGTATTTTGGCTGTAACTTTAGAATTGTTCTTATGAATAAATATTTTTATATTCCCTCGCAGTACATATACAATATTTTTACCAAGTACTTTTTTTTTTTTTTACTAAACGCTTTGACGTGCTAGCTTAGTTTAAAAAGAATTGAGATAGTTTTGGTCAGGAAGTGATTTCACTTGGCTCTTCGTAGTTGCCACAGTATTTTATGCTAGGATTAACCTTGAAAAATGTCTCTACATTGGTCCTATGGACCAAAAGAGATACATGTTTAAGACTTGAATAAATTAGTTAGAAATTTTCATAAAGGACACAATTAACCTGAGAATCATGGGACTTTCTCTGGAGCGAACCAAAGAAGTGCTTCAAGTAACAGCCCCGTCTGCGCCTGCGAGCTGCCAATGCCCAAGGGCTTGGCTGTGTTCCTGGGCTCTCCCCAGCCTCCCGTGCCGAGCCACAGCACCCGGGGCTGCACCCAGGTATTTTCTTGCTCAGCAAGAGCTGACGCTCTGATGTGGACACATGGCAAGCAGGTTTCCCCATGTTGCTTGTCAGGATAAACTGTGTTCCCTATCACGTTTCACTGCTGCCTCATCTGCTAATTCATATGAAGACCCCTCAGTGTCCCAGTTTACCTAAATAAGGGAGAAACGAGAACTTGTTCTCTTTTTATTTTTCTAGTAATCTGTTTTAGTCCTTCCTCACAGGCCAAGCCCAAACTGTGCTCATCGCTGAGTCAGTTAACTGCGGTAGCAATCCTTGCTTTCAGAAACAGCAACAAAATGAAAAGAAAGTTCCACACCTCTGACTTTTCAGCAATAGAAATGTGATTTCTGCTGCCTGCACAGGGAAGCTGTGTGGAGTAATCCGTGCCTAGCACAGGATCAGTAGAGATTGCTGCCCCCTGTTGCAAGAGGAGAACCAGAATTGCTTGTCAGGCCCCACAGCTCCTTGCTGCCTTTGCTGTGGTGGTGCAGCGCCAAGCTACCAGCAATAGAAAACTCACAGCAGTTCACAGTGTGGTTTGGCTAGTGCTGTGGAGATGAAAGGAGACCACTTTATGCAATTTGTGATTCTTATCGGTAGTTGTAAGCAGATCAGCTTTGTCCCATACTGTGTTATGCACTCAAGTGAGATGGTTGATGCTTTTGCAAGCATGTATGTTAAGTGGATAAAGTAGATTTTAACGCTCCACCCCACTTATATAATCTGTTTATTGCATGGGATTTTACAAACAGAAATACACAACATTCACGCCCATCCCAGATCCCTTTTTGCCTGAATTTGGATGTTTGTGAAATGCACAAAGTATGAGGCAAAGAAGAGAAGAAGATGGCTGGGTGAGCTCATCCCACTCCAGTGTGTCTTGAGTTGGAGGTACGAGGTGTGTAGACAGCACGGAAGAGGCCAGGCCCAGAGCTGAACCTGCTTTAAAGTATTGCATCTATTTGAGGAGAAAGAAAATGAAAGTCTGACAGAAACATGAGTCACCAGGCATTGCTCTGAGCTAATGAAAGCATTCCTGCAGCATTCCTGCAGCATCAGAGACACGGTCTGACATTCCACTTAGGTGCTGTAGAAAATCAAGAGAGCAGATGGAACTCTAAGAAAGTGGTGGCATTTCTTGTTACAATTGTATGTTCTTTCCTTGGGCTTCATTTTTAGTGAAGAGTGTATTTGTTGGAATGTTAGAAAAATGCTGAATATTTTGGGCCTCTGAAATCTCTATTTTGGCAGTAATGGGAAACTTCTGGTATAGCTCAGCAGACTTCATGCTGAACCCTGTTGCTTCTGCCACATTCACTTGCACTCACCAGTTCCAAAGAACGTGCTGAGCGTGCGGGGACGACTCTCCTTGACTCGATGTCAAGCTCTAGGCAGCGCCGGCCGCTTCTGCGCCGCGCTCGGCGGTGCGGCGGAAGCCGGAGCGAGCGCCGCAGGCAGCTCGGGGCGGGCGCGCTGGGGCAGCGGCAGCAGCAGCAGCCCGGCCGGCGCGCTCCGTCCCGGCGCCCTCGCGCAGGATCGCTCGCTCCGCGGGCCCTGCGACGGCCGCCGCAGGCAGAGAGCACGGAGCGCAGGAGCCGAGGGCGCTGCGCAGCCCGGCCCGAGCGCGTCCTCCCCACCGCTGACGCGAGCGAGTAGCAGCGTCTCGGGCAGGCCGCGTACCCGCTTAATAACAGGGTGTTTTGTTAACAGGTGAAAAGCCTTTCAGCTGCCGGTGGCCCAGCTGTCAAAAAAAATTTGCCAGGTCTGATGAATTAGTTCGTCATCACAACATGCACCAGAGGAACATGACTAAGCTGCAGTTGGCTCTTTAGACAGTTCAAACAAGGGAATAAACCAGATGGGACATTATGAGCTACTGCAAACTTTCTCAGCCATCTTCAGTCACCTCTGTCAGAAAGCTGCGGCTGTCTTCTCAACGCACTTGGCACAAGTTAACTAAACCGTAGGATTCTGCTCAGCCTTGTCTTCCATTTTGACTTAAAAAATTTCCTATTCAATAAGTTCAAGAGATTTTTATTTGTAACTTTGCTAAAAAGTGAGCAGGATTGCCACAGTTTCAATATCACTATAAACAATGCTTACTTTGGATGTCTGCTTCCAGTTTTCTGCTTTAATTTTTACTTCAACTTTCCTAGGTACACATTACTGTACCTTTTTCAGTCCTGCCGTGAGTAGGGTACCTGTCCCAAATCAAGGTAAGCTTTATGCTTGCTGCATTTGTGCACATGCTGAAGTTTCCAAACGCGAGCTATCCTACGCCAGAACATTCATCTGAGATACTTTTGGTAAACTTTGTACTTGTACTGCTGAAGGGCAAGCTTTTAAAGCTAGAAGCTCAGCTTTTGAATTTCACAAATTAAACTTTTTTAAAGAACATATTTCTAGAGCAGCTAAAACTAGTTGAATCAATACCTCTCTGTACAGAAAATAAGAATCTTACCATTAAGTTAACTTGTTCTTTAAATAATCACATAATTGATCCCCAACAACTGATTTGTTTGTCAAATAACTCTCTCTCTGTCTCTTTTAAATGTATTGATTTAAATTTATTCCATCATGAGACGTATAGATCTCCTTGACACAAAACTAATTCCAATCATTGTAGACATTTGGGATTCGTTTACAATGTAAAGCCACACTGGTTATGTGGCTAGCAAGCTGTATAAACTTAAAACTGAACTTTAATGGGGCTGGTCCAGGATCTCCATTAACAGATTACTCTTAAGATAAGTAACTTAAAAAGACTCTTGGTCAAGTGTATGTGAAAAAGACATTATTAGTGTAAGGAAATATATTGTTTCAGGGTTTTGGGAGGAGGGGTTTATTATTTACTTTTAATTGCTTGAAATTGTGTGTATATATATATATATCTGATAATGTATTGCTCTTAGACATCTAAAATTAGAAAGTGTATAAATATTAGATGCATCACTGTTCTGATGTTGTTGCTGTTACAAACTATTGATAACACTAAGAATGTAACCTGCATTTTTCACTGAGCTTTCAATTAAAGCCCATTCAAAGAGAAACACATGAGAGTCCAACAGATGTCTTGTTTCATGTCTGGTATTAAATTTCAAATGCCCTGTCCAATAGTATCCTCTTTTTTTTTTTTTTTTTTGTATATAAAGGTACCACCAGCACTGATGACCACTAGTTAACCTGTCCAGGTCTTGACCACAATTTATCCATCTCACTTGGGAATCATACTGGCAACAGAAAACAGTGTCAAGTTTCATATTGTGCTATAAAAGAGTTGCTTCAATCGTTCGTCTTCTTACAGAAGTATTCCCTTTCTCTAGACCTGTAAGATTTGTGTAAGAACTTCATAGCATAGTAAAATCCAGTTTAAAAATAGAAGTACTGGCCTTCTGCAGAACTGTGCTGAAACCATAAGCACAGATAACTTTTTAAATTAGGATGCCAAGGGCTAACTTTTAAGTAAAAGTTAACTTAGAGTCGGAATGTCTTAAATCACTTCAGCAGGTTGAAAAAGACGGTCTTGCTTAGATGATGAAGTGTGAAAATGAAGATAAAAAAAAAACTGTTTCTTTGTCATACTGCCTGCTTTTCTCTAGAAGTAAGTACAGCCTGCCTTAGTGCCCTTTGACCTTGCAAAATATTTGTATCTCTTTAGCAAAAATCCTGAATGTATCTTGCCAAGCTTTTTTCTCTAATGTACACAATGGAGTTCTATGATGGGTTGAGCTTTCTCTCTTAAAGTGCAGCTGCATCGTCAAGAGAACTCAACAGTTAATTCTTCAAGTCCTCTTTTTCGCATGGGTATTGCATCACGGTTAATTACTGTTGGGGTACTGCGGCTCATTTGTATCCGTCAGCTTTATCTTTGGCTGCCAAGAGACAGCATCTCTCTGGAGAAACTCATAACAAGTGTGGCAAACATCAGATATTTGGAGTGAATGGTGTATATAAAACTGCATAGAATTAAAAAATAAAGCAGCTCCTCCTGCTTTCTTGGAAGGTCAGCCTCAACAACAGTGTCCTCCAATTTACCCAGCAGTGGCCTCCAGCCGCAACAGAATCTGTTCTTCCGTCTGCAGACAAAGTAGAAATCTGACAGAAATGTTTAGACGAAAAGCCAAAAATCCCCACCAGCCTCCAGGTGTCACACACAAATAAAACTCTCTTTTCTGAAATACAAGCATGACTACAGCACAGCATAGCCCAGGCTTCTGGTGACCTGAACGTAACCAAGTCCGTGGTTTTGCTGCTTAGTGATTGTGGGCCGGATAATATTGGTAGATGCCTATAAAAATGAAGTGTGGCTGATAAGTGACAGAGAATCTGTCCTTTCATTTTTGCTGCCACCATTTCTCCAATGAAGGTATTTCTTGGTACTCTAATGTTTGATGATCATTACATCCCCCAACAGTGTGAGTGCAGACAGTGGTAAGTGTTCACTAGATTAATTTTTTCTGTATTCTTTAGCTGTTTTACAGTCTTTGTCATGTTTTTGTCATGTTTTACAGTCTTTGTCTTTTACGGCCTTCCTTTTCATGTCCTTGTTTTCAAGGGTCTATCAGCAAGGTAGGCTACCTTTACCCAAGTGCTTCACTGCTTGAATTTCCCAGAAGCAGCCCTGGGGCCCTGGTTCTTGCCTCATGAAGTTCCTCATTCGGAGGCAGGCTCGTTCCCTGTGAGCTTCACATCCGTATGAAAGATGAGGGGGCTGCACTCTGTTATATCTTAGCAGTATCCTGAGCTCTCTGGAAAATGTTCAATATTGCAATTAATGCAGTAAATCTTGTATGCGTCTGCCTTGGCTTCTTACATTGAAAGTAGTGACTGATGTTATTTGGTTGATGGTTGCTCTCCTACTGGGACTGATTTACTGTTCTGTAGCGTCCATAGCCCCCCATGAAGGAGAATGTTAATTATATAGGAAACGCTTGTACTTGTTGCTCTATGATGTACATACAACATGTGTTAGGTAGGAAAAGGAATCTGCTAACGCCTCTCTGACGATAGCAGCTGGGATTCAAGGGATTCACTTGCACCATTTTCCAAGGTAAGTGAACTCAGCTACATGTCCCTTTGCCTTTATGAAAACAAGACTTAAAATTACTAAATTTTAGCAACATGATCCTATTTTGGTACATTCTTAAGGCTACAAACTACTGCGTGATCAACAGGTACCAAGCAGTTACCTTGCTGCAATGGGAACCGCTCTGAAAGCAGTCAGGCCTCCAGATGTAGGTGTTTGTATGTGTAAGTGAACAGCGGAGCTTGAAAATAAATTAATTGCTTCTCTTTTTATGGTGGCTTAGGTTAGTTGTTTGTTTTAGAAGCTGCTCCAACCAGGCCTGTCTGTTTCAGGGTATCAGTAGGATTCCTTTCAGTGCTCCACCAGCCGGCCTGAAAGCAGCTGAGAACGCTCCTGCAGACGGAGGTAGGTGCTTAGCTGAGTGTTTCCCCCTCCCCAGAGCCCCGCGGAGGCTGTCGCGCGCCGGGCAGCGGGCGCGGAGTGGCGGCCGCACGGCCCCAGCCTCGTCCAGGAGCCCAACGACGCTTTGGCAGGAGACCAGGGGCTCCTGAGCTGCCCGGAGCTCAGGCAGGTACGTGTGGGAAGGTGACGGTCCGTGGTCCTGCTGGGGGGGACCCCCTTTGCGCGTCCCCCTGGGGCGCATGGATTGGCTTGGGCAGCTCTTCCTTGCTTGGGGAATATCCCCCCCACCCCCTGACTTAACAAAACGTAATTAAGGGCAGCGCTGCAGTTCAAAACAAGAGTGCAGCTGCGATATATGGGAAGATCCAATAAAAGATTCATTAGAATCCTTTTAGTTATGGGAAGTCCTGATAAGGTGAAGGAGCCTAATGAAACTGAAGACCTGGTCACAAGAGTGATTCGTTTAAGAAAAAGAACAAAACCAAACCCAAATCCCAACCCCACTGACACATTCTAAAAATTAGACAATTAAGAGTAAAACCAGGAATGTAGCCAGAACTATTCCACCTCAAATAATAAACACAAGGATAAGTTGCCAAGTGAGGTCAAAGCAGCAAATGGTAAAGTGAGTTTAAGAGACAGCTAGACACTTTTATGGGGAGAGAGGGGATTGAAGGATACAGTGACAAAACTGGGGGTAGAGTTGAGATAAACCGCGCGGCTGGGCACAGTGGTCAGCAGCCTCGAGAGCGCGGCCGGGCCGTGGTCCCGCGCGGAGAGCCCCGGGCAGACGGGCTGCGGCGGCCGTGCGAGGGGTGGGGGAACGGCCGTGCCGGTGCGAGGGGAAGAGGAGCCCGGCGGGCAAAAACACAGGTGCCGGGCTGGACTTGCACAGCTCCGAGCAGCGGCTAGCAGGGCTGCTTCGGCGGCAATGGCAGGTGCAGCAGCAGCGCGCAGTCCTGCTCCCGCGTGATGCTGCACGGGAGCCCGGTGCTGGGAAGGAGACGGAGCATCCTATACATAAAATGCAGTTTTCCGTTACGGATTGCTATGCAGACAGAGCAGCAGCTTCTGCTGCTGCAGAGAGCTCTGGGCAGCAGGAGGGGTGGGAGCACCGGGTGTCTCCCAGCAGCCGCGAGCGGCAGCGGTCTCGGGCCTGGCGCGTTAAGGAGAGCGGGCAGCGGGCACACTGCTGCAAAGCGGCCAGAAACCACAGAACCCACGTTTAAACACAAGCACTGAAAATCTTAAATTCAAGGTAAAATTACAAGCCTAACTGCACAGTAAAGGTCCATTGCAAAGGCGGATAGAGAGGGTTTTACCCACCGGCTGGTAGGCAGTGCAGCTGAGCCGCCCCCGGGTTTAGGCTAGGCAGGTTTCTGAGGCGCAGCCGCTAGATGGCTCAGCCCGGCGCTCGGCCCGCGGGGACAGTTTGGATCCCGCAGCGCGGTCACAGCCAGGGGATGCCCTGCGCACAGCCCAGAGCGTGCGCACAAGCCCAAGCTGCGGGCTGGCCTGTTGCTGCTGTTGCAGCATTTATCCAAGGGAATCGGGGCGGTCAGCGAGAATTACTGAGTTTTTAAAAGGTGATTGTTAGGTATTTCAGCCTGGGGCCTTCTGAGGCTGCTGAGCCCTGTGGTTCTTGCTCCAAAGAGAGACTCTCTGCAAAACCCTCACTGCTCAGTATCTCCAGAGTGCAGAGATTCTTCTATTCTTGAAAGAAAGAATGACCAAGGAATAGAGAGGCAAAGAAAGGAAAAGTCGCATGGCAGAGTGGTTTGAATCGCCCGAGAAGAGCAGTGCCCTGATGTTCATGCACTGGACTGCTCGAAAAGCCGATCTCGACTCAGTTATCGCAGCGTTGTGGAAGGAAGGAAGGAAGGAAGGAAGGAAGGAAGGAAGGAAGGAAGGAAGGGAGGGAGGGAGGGAGGGAGGGAGGGAGGGAGGAAGGGAGGAAGGGAGGAAGGGAGGAAGGGAGGAAGGAAGGAAGGAAGGAAGGAAGGAAGGAAGGAAGGAAGGAAGGAAGGAAGGAAGGAAGGAAGGAAGGAAGGAAGGAAGGAAGGAAGGAAGGAAGGAAGGAAGGAAGGAAGGAAGGAAGGAAGGAAGGAAGGAAGGAAGGAAGGAAGGAAGGAAGGAAGGAAGGAAGGAGGAAGTGTTGTGGTGCCAGAGCAGCCTCCCCCCTGCCCTGAGCCGCAGGGATTCGGCGAGGCCGCCGCTGCGAAGCCGGTCGGAGAGGATGAGCCGCAGGCTGCAGTGCAGAAGGTCATCCTGCAGGACAGACAGCCCAACGACAGTCTAATATTTCTAAGCTGCATAAATTCCTGGTGTCTGCTTCAGGCAGAATCCAAACACTTGTGTCAATTCTGTACCATGCCCCAGACTGCCAAGAAACATTAATATAAGCATATTTATCTGGGCTGCAGTGTGTTACAAGAATTCATTAGGACAATATGTGATATGGTGCTGAAACAGAAGGCTGGGTTTCTCTGGCCAGAGATGAGGAAGTCTAGTCCCTGCTGAACTTTTACTACTGATAAAGACAATGTCTGCTGGCAGCATTCATTTTTTACTAGGCCATCTGCATCTAGTCAAGGATAACTTGACTTTCTAAAAAGCCATTCATCAGAATCAACCCTGTACAACTTTCTCTTGATGAGTAAAGCAACACAAAAAAAGACCAAGATGGTTAATAAACTTCTTGGGGAGCAAAAGGTCAATGCTGGTGTAAACAAAGCAGTGTCATAGTACTATACAGAAGCATTGAAGTTTCCTGCATGTTTATATGGCCGATGCCCCATTTCTTTTTATCAGCATTTGTTATCATTTATTTTGCTCTGCTTTAGCTGTTCTATAAATCTTTATAACAGTGTTCTTTATTTTCTTAATTTTGTCATCTCCCTTATCTGCTTTTATCACCTGTTTGCATCCAGTATGTTTGCTACCCTCTGCTGCTTGATGGCTGCCCATGACTGCGGCCTTGTTAACCCTTTCGCTCTCATCCGGCTCTAATAGGTGTCTTTCCAAATTCCCTTTTCTTCCTAAAGTTGACTCAACGGCTGAAGACATCATCATTGTATCAAGTTATCAAGTAGATCAAGTCACGATTTATTAAGGGAAGAAGTGACTGAATGCACCGATGAAGGTAGGTGCCATTGAAGCAGTGGAGAAGCATTTCCTGAACAAGGTTGTTTCGGAGGGAGCTGCAGCTCTTTGCTAGCAAACGTCAGCCTACGAAAGTGAGTTTTCCTTAGGGAGGAGCCTCTATGGTTTATGGGGTTTTTTTTGAATATGATTGGATTTTAAAAGGCTACTTATAAAGGCTAGATAGCCAAAATCAGATTAAAAAAATGGGTCTACTTAAACCACTTTGGTGTGGGGTCAGCAAAAAGGACTCTCTTTTACAAAAAAAAAAAAAAACCACTTAATTTTTTTAATGAAATATAGATCTACAGAGTTTTATTTCTCACTGCTTCAGAGCGTTTATTGCAATTGGGTACTACAGGGAACGAATAAACACTGGAATAAAGACTCTGAATTTCCCAATTAACTATGTGAAATTTGAGGTCTCTGTTGAGTATCAATGAGCTTCTGTTAAATCTGTAGTTTTAAATTCTTACTCAGGAAAAAAGGGGAGAGTTCTTGTCCTATCTGGAGTGAATATTTAATGTAAGAGTGGGCTGAGCTAAGATTGAGACTCAGATGACACACTGGCTCAAAAACCAAAATCATGTTAGAAACAGTGTACTGAATGGTCATGAAATTCTACATAGCACTGTGTTTAGTCAGGGAAATTTTGTAATTACGTGTTGTTTACTTTGGCCATTTGCTGAAAAGAGCTATTTTTGGCTTTATTTCTGGCTTTATTTGCAGAGACCCATCTTTAAAAAGCAAAGTTATTTTTATACATGTTAAATATTTTTGATCAGACCTCTATTAAACTTAGAGAAAAAAACAGCTGGATATTTCAACTTCATTTTAAAATCTAAGATTGATGTGATTTATTTTTTTCCTCTTTGATATCAGTGTATTTAAAATTCTGACCTTTTCTGAAAACATTAACAAGAATCATGAAAAAGTGTTTTTGGCTTCTAGTGGAAACCCTGTATCTCTGTACGCTGTGCAGATCTCTTGCGATGACTAGCATGAAATTTCATTTGTGTTAACCAGCCAGAGGCCAGGGCAAAATGAAATGATCGGGACCCGTGAGAACAGGATTTTGGAGTATTTACCAAAACCCACTTCTTCGCAGCATGAAAAAGCAACGACTATGAGCTCAAAACGCGCCAGCACGGGGTGGCCTGGGGCCAGTCCCAGGTATTGGGGAGGCCGGGAGCTTGGGGGCCGTTGGCGCGGAGGCCCCGGTCGGAGCCACCTCCGGGAGGTCTCTCCTGCCCTCCGCAGCCCGCGGAGAGGCCTGGGCCTGCCGGCACCTCGACGGCCGCAGCCGGAGCGAGAGCCCCTCGAGCCGAGACCCTGCGGGGACCGCGGCGGGAATCCTCCGCGAGGCCGGGCCGACGCACACGGGGACCGGCACCCGCGAGGCCGGGCCGACGCACACAGGGCCTGGGACACTGTCCTCGTGGCGGGGCACGCCGTCCTGAGCACAGCAACCGCCGCAGCTGCCTGCGCTCAGCGAGGCCCGAGGACAAGGACTTGCAGGTTTCCCATGTGAAGTTTCTGAAGGAACGTTTTAGCAACATCTGGATTTTGCGGTATCAAATTTGGTGTTTTACCAGTGAATTTTTTTCCAAGTATTCAGAGAAATGATTGGCGGGTGCAGAAAATTACTTTGCGGATTCTGTATAATCATGTACTCATTTTTTGGAAACATAATTTGGGCTTACATGAAGGTGCCCACTCGAAATCACTATGAAACTCCTCATGTGAGATGGGTTAAAGAAATACTGCTGGCATGAAATGGCTGGGATTCTCTTGAGCATTTGTTAAAAAATACCCAAAAAACACGCACAAGGTATGCTGATTTAGGCTTGAAATTTTCCATCATATCCCAGTGCTAAATACACCCAACATCTGTTGCAGGTAAAAATACCTGTCTGACTAAACTATTCCTTGACAACTTCAATCATACTTTTTTCCCCTCTGTTTAAGGATGCAGAATGTGGTTTATGACAGCCAAAAGTACATATAGCGTTACCAGCTGAGTTCTGTGAACACTCAATACAGCTAAACATTATGATGATTCTTTATTCCATGTGCTATTCCGTTTGGTGCTATGCAGTGTAAGAGGAACACTATCGCTGCTATCTTATTATAAGAAGATACTAATTTAATCTTATTTTCTTATGTGGAGATGATGTGTTGCTATTAATGTGAGTTCCAACATTGCTATATAAAGCATACTGCTAAGTTAAAGGTGAGAAAATAATTGAGTTTTCAGCTGGGTCGAAAAACCTAGTTGTCACTCCCAAATTTCAATTTCATCGAGCCAAATTTACGTTTAGCCTTTTATTCCTTGTGTGAATAAGCCGCTGAAAAGTGCTATTTCGAATTGAACAAAATGTTTCCTTCCAATCCAAAACTGATTGTTTCGTTTCAGCATCTTGTGAGAAAACCAAAGACACTGAAGAATGAAGAAGTCTTTTACTCGGAGCTACGTAATGAGAGAGTTGAGGCTGCAGAAAATGCACGTTCCATTTTCTTCTGTGTCTGAGGTAATTCCAGAGCCTCCCTGTCATGGGCAAGTATGACACAGGTTTCCAAAGGGCAAGAAAATTGCGTTTTAATCCAAAGGCACCGCAATGCTTTTGTTGTTGTCGTTTGTGTGTTTTCCTCATATTACACAAAGCACAGAAACTGGTTCTGGTTGCCCTGAAGGCGTTTGGTGAGTTACCACCCACTCCAGACACAGCAGGCAGGGTTTGTACCGAGCGCTCCGCACCTGCGAGGTGACAGGACGGTGCCCCCTCGGGGTGTCACCAGCGAGCCACCCCTTAACTCACACAGTAGCTGCTCTTAGCCGTCTTTCTGCTTTCTGATGAATTCTTCGTGGATGCCTGGCAGCTTTATGAAAACCCCCGAACTGAAGACTATTAAAGTGGGCAGGATCTAAATCCATTTGAATCCGCAGCTAAGAAAATATCCCTGTGTTCAAAATAAGAAGGGTGTAAAATTTGTAGCCGTGAAATCATAAGGCTTCATGTTTCAGAGATCTACTCTATATTTCCTACAATAAAGTAACAAAAATAAATTGTGGTAAAACATGGACACATGCTACAGGGGAGAAAAGCTCTGCCAAAGAAAGCTTTGGATAGGGTCACTAACTTGAGGGAAGCCCTTATCTGCTTTACTTGTTCCCATTATGTAACAAGAAGTATAAAACAGCATCCCAGAACCCTGTTGTGCCTTAATATTTTGTCAAAACAGGGCTCAGAGAAACTTCTATACGTCAGTTCTTTATAAGAACCCTATTTTCCTTGTGTAGGAAATATGCCACCTAATATACAAGGATATTTTAATAAAGCCATAAGTAGGTAACAATCTGAAATGATGTTTTCCTTTACAGATTAAAAAAAAAAACCATGGGAACAAGCAATTTCTGTGAATGACATCTCTGACTGTACTTTGCCCTGGTCATTTATCAAGGCTCACAGTCATCATTATTTCACAAGATTAATTCTGTTTAAATAGTCAATTGAGCAGTACAAGACGTTAGTGGGATAGTTAGTTATATGTCACAATATACTAGATAAAGGATTATGCCCCACTTAAGAATTAATAACATTCTAAACCTCTATATAAACTATTTTTTTATCAATAAACATTTCTCTGACAGGGAGCCAGGCGCACTCGCAGGTCTTAATTGTTCAATCCAGCGACTAATCCCCACTTGATCAAGATTTTACTGACTTAGCAGCTGCCTGGAGAGTGACAAATTTATGATTCACCAGCAATTCCATCTTAGACGTGAAACTGCACGATCATTTGTGGGAATTAGCTACCCGATAAGATAAGGTGGGTGGAAGGAGCGCACGGAGCTCCGCGCCGCAGGGCCGCAGCGGCGCGGCATTCTTGAGGGTGCCTCGGAAAGACACAAATGGCCATTAAGGGATTAGCCCATCACTGCTGGAGTGGCTGCACCGAGCCGGGGTGCACTAAATCACTGCAGCGCTGGGTCATTACCCGCGGATACAGGAGACAGTCGAATCTGTGTCCAAACGCACGAGCAGTAAATTGGAGCGAATGGAGTGTGCCAGAAAGCCAAAAATAAAAAATGCTGAACCCTTGTTCTTCAAGTGTTCAAGTTTCCAGGTCATACCCCAAGTTTTTTTTCTTGGCATAAGAAATATTTTTTCACTGCTGTTAGTATCAGCATATTCTTGTCTCTGTAATCTGCTTCTAGTGTATTGCTTTCCCTCAATGCTATCACATTTGTGCTTAGCTAACAAATGTCGAAACCTAGATAACGTTCTAAAACTGATTAGAAAAGCAGCATTAGGAATTTCCCTCTCTGGTTTTGATGGGTTGTCCACAGTTAGCACTAAGTATGTATTTGAAATATATATTTTTTCTCATTTGAGGTTTTGAAACAATGATGTTTTGTTAAGTTCCCTTATATCTAATTGTTATTTTATGTGCTAGTGGACTGAATCGATAGTTTTCTGTAATAGTTTTGTTTCTTGTGACGGCTTCTGACAAAAATAATCCCTTCATTAGAAATAAGTACAAATCCCGTTGCTTTATCTTTGGAGAGGAATCACAAAATGCTGCAGGAATCACACAGCACTCCTGCCTTCCTGGAACATGTATTAAAGCAGCTGATGAGTAAAATTAACCACTGAGCAGTTCCACTGCAGGGCTCTGTAACAATATGTCTAAAGACTATTTGGCAATTCAAAATAATAGCTTAAGTATGTCAAATTTGGGGATTTTTGCTGTGCTGGCTATGGCCTTTGGCCAGGCTGAATGAGCCTACGGTCCCCTGGGGCTATTTCTCTGTGAGTTGAACTTAATGATCTCTTTTCCCAAGGTACAGATGCATCTAATGTCATTCAATTTATCTCAGTCTAGAGGGGCACATTTAGTACATGAGAGGGACTTGTTTCCTGAAACACAGTACATTTCACTAAAATCTGCGTGCTACTAGATTGGAAAATCCACCTTTGAGAAATCTGGTTACTTTTTATCATTTAATGACCAATTTTCGCTTCCTGACACAGAAACACACAGTGCTGAACAGAGGTGGAGCCAGAGGCCAAAGCTGCACACAGAAGTCTCCTAGAACTAATTATTTTCCACGCGATTATTCTGCCCTGGAGCTAACGCGGAGGCAGATGGACGTGTTCAGCAGGAGGCTCCCGTGTGCCCAAGGCAGGGGCTGGCTCTGCCCCACGCTCAGCAGGTGACACGGGGCAGCTTGAGCTGTACCCATCCCAGCGCACTGTAAAACAGACCTGCTGAAATGCCTTGGCCTTCGGGAAGATGCGAGCGCCTGGAATAGTGAAGAGATGAAATGAAATGTCCTACTCTCCCTGGCTTTGGTGGGTGCAGGAACAAGCAGGGGCTTTATCCCACCAAGCTATGCAAAATTATGCAAAAAACAGAGGAAGATTATGCAAAAAGCAGAGGAAATTACTATTTTTCAAATCTCTAACTCCTAAGATGAGCCCAAAGGTTTAAATTAGCTGAAAAGCTTTATCCACCTTTTAAGCGTTTAAGGCCTTGGCTGGCTTTACTTCTTAAGATTCAGCTAATACACACAAGAATTGGAAAAGGAGATGGTGACTGGGAGAACAAACTAAGAGGAAGGAAAGTGCAAGAAGAAAATCAATCTGCCAAATTAGACAGAGCAAAGGAACAGGAAGAAAAACAGGAAATAACCCAATAAAATATACGGGAAAATAAATAACTTGCAGTGCCCCAACAATTTCCTCTGACAAAGAGTATTGGCAGGATAAAGTGAATTATAGCCTAATTTCTGGCTGGTTATGGAAAGCAAGCTATTTAGAGACCACATACGGCATTTTTTTTCCTCCCAAAGTGCCCACGGCTGCATCAGGCTTGAACGTGACAGTCCCGTGGGCGAGGGGGAAAGCGCAGGAACGCTCCTGACGGTGCCGGCTGAGGAGAGGACGGGGTGTTCTGCGAAGGTGGCGTTTTCCAGGCGCAGCCGCAGCCATTGCCACCCATTTGGACTAGTTCCGTGCCGGACGCTGGTGTCCCTGGGAGCGTGGGCCCCTCTGCAGGGACAGGGACAAGGGCTCCGAGCAGGGAGCGCTCCCGCTCGCTGGCTCCTCTTCCTCGGGGATGGCGGGGCCAAGGGCGGGATGAGGCGGGAAGGCCGAGGGGCACCCCCAGGGTCAGGGCCGCGTCTCGTGGCGCGAGCGGCCGGGAGACCTTCCCGAGCAGCCGTCGGAGCGGCCCTGCGTGCAGGGCGCTCGGCAGGCGGGCGAGGAGCCTCCTCCGGAGCTGCCTCCTGCAGAGCTCACGGCTTCCGCACGCTGCAGGGTGACTTGGGGTTTTTTTAATATATATATATTTTGAAAGCAGCTCAGAGCTCGCTTCAGTTTATTATAGCCGAGCAAATATTGTAACATTAGATGCTTGCCAAGAACAACAGAAATATAATTAACTCGAGTAACTCCTTGTTGAGCAACTCCGTACGTGATTTACTTTTTTCTCGCTGTGTTTAAGCTGATCTTCCACGGAAGCAGAAAGCGTGTTCCTTACGGCTGCAACTCGGGAACGTCCGACTGCGTATTTTAAACAAATCAGTAATTCGTGTGAAGGATTCCACAGATGAATGAAAACACAGCTTTAATGGTGTGATTTATTCACATCCGTTTCATCCTATGCATAAATGCTATGGGATACAGAAGAAAACAAATGAATCACTATTAAAGTGAACGCAGACTACTGAAAGCACTTTATAGAATCAGAAGCTTAAAAAATACATATGCTTTTTTTTTTTCAGCTTCAAATTAATCATTATTTTAAGTGGAATAGGATGAGTATCTTTCCCGGTTCTAAAAAGATGAAAGCTGCTTTTCTGTTTGCATCATTTCCAGTTTTAGAAAGACAAAATGAGCCAGGGCGTACCATGCTACGATTTCACCCGCTGACACAAACGAAAAGGATTGAGCAGACATAATACATCTGGTTTTGGATTTTAATTGCCTTTGTGACCCAGTTCATACCAAATCCTCTCAAAGCAGAGTCTCTTTGTATGCATCATGGAGCTAAATCTCTGAGATACGTTACTTAAAAAAACACATTAAAAAGTAACAATATTTCTTGCTCACATAAATCTTTAGTACTTGCAGGTGACCTGAGAAAGTGAGAAGTGGAGAGTTCAGTTGTCTGGTGAATGGCTATGCTAAACTTTCCAAATAAAAGCTGCTCCTAAAGCACCAGATTCTTTTAGCAATTAATCACTATACTGTTGTTTATTAGGAAGACACGCCTGGAATTTTTTAGCAACTCAGGTAACCTTTCTCTGTTTGATGGATACGGAAGATAATTGTGTCTGCAGAGATTTAACGAGGCCCTCTGATGTAATATAGCAGACTGCAACTACTGAGTCCGTGTCTCCGGCCTGGGAAGGGAGAAGGCAAATTGGAGGTATATTCGAAACGCACCGTTACAAAAGCAATCCGTTGCTGATCAGTTATGAGAAATGTTTTGTCATGTAGCAGCGAGAACAGACTGCTGTGATAAACACCCCCAGCTCTGCTAGCAAGCCGATCAGCTTCCAAAATGGAGAGTTTATTGAGCTAAACATGAAATGCACAAGGTAGTCAGTGCAATGTCCCTCGGGCGCACGATGCATTGACCTTCACGGAGTCTGAGTGTTTGCACTTGGTAAAGGCATGCAGGAGCAACCATGAGGGCAGTGAAAAGCCTGTTCACGAACCCCAGCACGCTCAGACAGGGCAGTTGGGGCCCCCCGCTCGTGCCGAGGGCCAGCCAGCAGCAGCAAAGAGCACGTTTTACCCAATGCCCACGTATCTGATCAATCAAATATTCCCATCCACTCATTGTTGTTATTTAATGCTCGTATTGAGCATTCGGCAATCTCAGGAATTTGAATCCGTCCAGAGAGCAATAAACCATCCTGCCCTAGAACCAGCAGCTGAATCACTGCGTCTGCTGTAGAGCTGGTACCAGAGGGTGCCCATGCCGGTGATGGTTATTTCTGTGACATTTTTGTGAGTTCCTGATTTTTCTTTTTTCTGAAGGATCAGGTTTATGATCGTTCATGCTCATAACAGTCCTGTCTATGGGCCAGGCATTAGGTCTCCTCCTCACACACAGCACAGACAGAATTTAACTGCACTGTATCCAGCAGTGCCCATTTCCTAACAAGTGCCCCTTGCTCTTCTCAGGCTATTAGAACACCACAAGTAATTTAACAAATTGTTACTGTCTTTTTGAAGCAGGAGGTGGTCTCTCTACATTTGTTCTTAACCCTCAGTTTCCTGGTTTGTATGTAATGTCTGCATTCAGGTAACTACTGTCTTTTTTTTAACCGTTCGAGTACAGTCCGACTTTGGAAAGTGGCCGTGTAAAAACACGTGTTCAAGGAAGCTGTTTCTTCAGTTGCAGCAAGTGACTTTACGTGGAAGTAACATTCTGTCTGTCCGTTTCTAATTCCTAGCACGGTTGGCCCCGAGAAGCCTGGCTGCAATTCCTCCTTGTGCTGAGCAGCAAGTGCTCAGGCGGTCCAAGCCCATCCGCTAGAAGAAGACAGCCCCGTGCAGGAGCCAGCCGGGTACGTGCGCAGCCTCCCCGGCACGTGGCAGTGATGGATTTGCTGCAGTGGCTCCCGCAGAGCCACCCGCACAAGCACCGTCGGTGACGACGCGAGGCGCGAGAAGCCCCTCTTGTAAACCGTAACATCCAGGGGAGCTTGCAGAGCTGGGCTGGAACCCTGACTACGAACAAGCGGCCGCCAGCGTAACAGCCCGCACTGCTTGCTTGCAGTGACTAGGAAATGTGGGTGCTTCCATTTTAAATAACCGGCAGGAGGCACCTTGGAGATACAGTTTTCTTAATTTACTCATCTGTTCTCTGTTCCTTTTGAGGAACATCAGGTTGCATAACCAAAATCTTGGTTCCCAAAATCATGACCAGCTTTCAGAGAAACCAGAGGAAGCTCCTAGAGAGGAAATGCATTTTAGGTTATTTACATGTGCTCTGATTTCCTTCACCTTTACTGCATTTTGAGGCGTAGTTTCTTTAGAAAATAAAGTATTTCTAAACATTTAGGATGTGTATTAGGAAGTGGAAACTTCCTAATATCCTGTGAAGATCCAAGACCGCACACTGCTAGGGAATCCAGGAAACGGGACACACATCAAAGAACTGGTATGGTGGAGAGAGCAAGGAGCACTAAACCCGCTGGGGTTTGGGAATTGTGCAGGTTCCTGGGCTTCTCGGCCTTTACAAAACATCGGCCCCTCCGTGCAGAGGCCCTGTCTGCCAACACCTTCCCTGCTTGGTCATTCTGAAGCTTCCCTAAAGCCAAGAATCCCATTCCAGATCTCCGTAGGTAACAGGAATGAGTCAAAAATCTCTCGCAGAGCGATGTCGGTGTTACAGTAGTTGGGAACTTGGCAACGATGGATGAACTCTTTGTATACAGGTCACCTTCGGTGTCTTCTGACCATACTGTTATGTGACAGAATGGTTTATATCTTAATTCATGAAATTTATTTTTTACTGTAAAACAAATGATAATGAGTAGCTCTTTAAACTAATGCTTTATTTCCAGTGAGTCAAAGTTTTGGCATTAGTTTCATGGAAAATACATTAATCTTCACAATTGAAAGAGAGAGCTGTTGACTAAATATGACCTTAGAAAAATCATTTTTGAAACTATTCACAGATCCTTCTCATCAAATATTAAGCAAATTATATCTTGTTATCCACTACTAAGGACCAATCATTTTATTTTCTATGAATATTTGCTGTGTCACTTGAAACATTCACTTTCAGAACCAAGAGAAAGGCACGCTTTAATATCTACTAAGTAATGCAGACTGCCGCACACATGAGGAACAAACATTTGCTGGCTGTGCTTAACCTTTGGTTAACTAATACTCTTGCAAGCTGCAGTTCACGGGAGGAAGAAGGGTTTGTTCCCAGCTGCGTAATGCAGACAGGCCTTAAGGGCTGCTGTGAAGTTCTTTGAATTATTTTTTCTCCTCCGTCCTGCTGGGAAATGTACAGAAATTGCTACAAGGCCCTGCTATCATTCATGTGGCAGCAGACTGGGACTGACTGCCGGGATGTCCGGGACATGCTTTATGTTTAGCGCTGACAATCTAAGCAAGACAAATATGATTTATGGGACAATAGCTCAGATGGGGAATGAATGGAGATGTCTTGGTGAAAATATCAGCGTAAGTAGGTTATGTGAAGGAAGTGGGTTTTAAGGAAAGATCTAAAGGAGATTTGGCCTGTGGCAGATGGGAAGTTATTCAAAGTATAAGAAGCAACATGGAAAAGAAGTGGAGAGTGGGAGAAAAATATGAAAGAAACAGTTGGGTAAGAGGGACACTGGAAAACTCGGCTAGTCCTTTCCACATCTACCTAACCAACTCGTGTCCAAAGCCTCAAAAGATGGCTAATGAACGGGACACGGGCTACCGTTTCAGAAACGTCCACAAGCCTTTCAGACCTACATGTTTTTCCTTAATAAGTTTAAAAACATGTCAGAATAGCTTGCACTTTGAAAAACTCAGAGATTGTTATTTGGATTATTGTAGCACTTTTAGGCAAGTTGCTGTCCCTGTTCTTAAATAGCTTATTTTCTTCTTGGACAAAGAACGGGCAAAGGGAAATATTATCAAGAGATTTTTATTACAGTGGAAGAAAGAGGCCTGCCAAGATCAAGTGATTTATTTAAGGACATGAAGGGAGCCAAAATCATGATAAAACTAAATCAACAAACCTGCAGCATTTCTGTCTAGCTACAGATGCGGGACCATTTTTTTAGCCGCTAAAGCTCATTCACACTCGTTCCTGTCAGCACACATGCACTGTATGTGCTTTACGGGAGTCCTTGGTCAAGTGTGAAGGCGGAATGTGTAGTTGCAGGCTGCTTCATTGCCAGCTCTATAAGAAATACCATACTGCTTCACATTTTTTTCGCTACTTGCCTTTTCCTAACTAATATTGTTCCTAGTCCACTTTCTCCCCTGTGCTTTGCCAGGGATACAAGCCGTGTCAAAGCATTTGTTTGCTTTTTCTCCGGTTACTTTTGCGGCTTGTCCAATGGCGCTCAGAAACCATGGTGCCTATTCCTGGAGTTGACCCATGTGTTCAGCCCACTCCCTTTCCAAGCTCTCCTTCTCCAAGGACATTCACAAGAAAACTACAAACTCCTATAACTATTTGGCCAAGGTGTACACAGAGGTAGAAATGATGTGTATTTAATGAATAAAGGAAATAAATGAAGAAAAGAATAGCCTCATTTGTATGTAAAGGATGTGTTTTACAACAGTTACCTCTCCTTTCTAAGGTTAATTTTTCTTTTTCTTTTTTAAAGCTAAAACTAAATGAGATAAAGAACATGAGGAAATGAATGAATTTAATGCCAACAGAGATAAAATCGGAGATGGAAACATAAAAAGCCCAGGAGCTGCACGCCAGCAGAAGCCCTGAGTAGAGGCTGACGCGACGCCTGGCAGCAGCACCGCGTCCGCCGGGATTGCCCCCCGCAGCAGCACCGCGTCCGCCGGGATTGACCCCGCACGGCAGCACCGTGTCCGCCGGGATTGCCCCCCGCGGCAGCGCGTGTCCGTGCAGCAGCACCATGGGTCGGGCACCAGCCATGGCCACCCGCAGCACGCGGGGGGCAACCCGCGGCTTGGGCCTAGCACAGCCGTAAAGCCCTTCCCCGTGCTACTCTGCGAGTGAACTTTAATCCACATCTTATCTCCTGCTTGAAAATGAACATCCTTTCTATTCTTATCATGTTTCTGCTCTTTTTGAATTTTTGAGCGTCAGCCACATTCCTCTTGGCAGCGACACGCAGCCGTTCCTGCTCGGCTGTTTCGCTGTTACTTCTGGGTTACCTCTGAATTCCTCCCTTCCTGCGAGCCAGCTCCCGAGGCCCCTTCCATAACCCTGCCTGGGGCTAGCACGCCACGCGCGCTCCCCGCTTTCTCTCCAGACTTCAGCAGGGATACAGCACAGCTTATGGAAAAGAGAAATCAGGCTAACTTTGCTCCAGGCATCCGCAGCTTCACGCCGCTGCCAGCTGACCTTGCCCTGGATCAGGTGCCAGCACGGCGGCTCCCCACCGCCTGGCACGGGCAAGGAAATCGGTGGAAATAAACTACATGGAGCGTGTTTATGGGCTTCTTTCCGGGCGCATTGCTGCGCACGCGGCCCTTACGACTTTCCCGCCCCCAACCGCCTTTAACCGCCCCCAACCGCCTTTAACCGCCCCCTCGCGCCGCGCTGTGGAAACGTCCAGAAGCCACGTGAGGCCGCAGTGCCGGTGGCGCCGCTCCGCGCCCTGTGCAGGTGCGGGTGGCCTCGGGGGAGGATGTTTAGTGTCTGTCGGACCCCAGGCGCGCGGAATCCTTGGGAGAAGCAAGAGAGTGAGTCCCAAGGGAAGTGCCTCGTTTATTTATTTATTTGTATTTTGTTAGGAGAGAAAAAAAAAACTTGAACACATTGCCGCGCTTACTGGTGGCAAGAGCATTTCTTGCCAAGCTGGGCCATGTCAAACCTTTATTTTGAGCTTCCATTAGTTACTTTGGTTAAACCCTCTCTTCCCCCCCTTTTTTTTTCTCCTTTCTTAACTGGGCTGTGCAACAAATACCATGAGAAAAGTGAAAATGTGAATTGAAATGAAAATAATGTTTTAATTTTTTTTCCACCCATGTAAAATTTTTCATATAACCTGCAAAAGTTAAGAATGAGGTTTATAATCACTTTGCTTGAGGAGAGGACTGTAACTTATTGTCCTATCTAGTATTTTTGGAGTGTTTCGATTAAAAATAGGCTCTTCTTAATTAAACTAAGTGGTTGATTTAGTGGACCCGCAGTTCAAATTCTACTGCTCTGAAGCTTTTGCGTTTGTGTGCTTGTTGGTGCAATCTGATTTCACAGCTGTGGGGAAATAAAAATCGCTTGCAGGTGCTGCAGAGTAGTAGTCATAGATCCTTTCACACTGTGAAAGGGTTTACAGAAAACTGATAGTAGGGATTTAAAAGTCTTTTCTTTATTTTTTTTTTCCTTCTTCTTTTACCTGGGAATTAAGTTCATGGTATTTTCATACAGACTGTGGTGTAGTGAATGGTGCTGTGAGTCCTGTCGAGCTCGCACTGGAAGAATTCTGTGGGATTTGGGATTCTGTGGGATTTCTGTGGCATCCGAGCATATGAATTTCCTATGGAAAATAATTTTTGAGAGGGGAGTTTGTGGCGGGGTGCCTGCTGGGTGGAGGGTTTCTGTGGCTGGTGTGACACCTTTCTGAATTGTTGGAGCAGGGCTGGATGCCAAGGAATGCCGGCTGCGCAGGAGAGCAGCCGGCGTGCGGCGGCAGCCCGGAGCCCGCTCGGAGGACATTGCGGTAAGCGGCGGGGCGAGCGGCTGCCGGGGGCTCTGCTCGCGCCTTCCTGGGGAAGGAGCTTGTGCCCCAAAGGGCTCGGGGGCTTCACAGTTCTGCACTGCAGGTTACTTGGTGTGTCAGGAAGGAGGCAAAGCCGATAGCTGGCATTTTCTGCTTACCGAAACTGAAACTCAGGAGGTTTAAATGTAGCAGCCTGTACAGTTTTAGATGATACTTCTACTCTTTTGTAATTTGCTTGAGGCTTGCAATGTTTCTGTATCACTAAAATGAAGTAATTGAAGGAAAGCCCCTGCCTCCTCCGGGGCTGATTGCCAGGGCGTTTACTCTTTTTGCTGTTTAGGAACCTGCCAGTGTGCATGGAGCAGGGCACCGGCGCTGCCAAAGCCGCATGCGGCCTCTCGGGCCGGGCTGGCGCTGCTGAGGTGAGCTCTGCCGCGCTGCCGTGCGAGGGTTGGGCGCTGCGAGCCGCGGCCTGTGCCGCCCGGGCAGCCTGCAAGCCTCCCGGCCAAGCCTTGGGGCGGCCTCAAACGCGAGCAGTCGGGTCGCGGGCCCTGCTTGCGCTGCCCGACTGCTCCCTCTTGCGCCGGCCGCGCAGGCTGTGCCCGCACGCCTCGGGCTCGCTCCGCTCCGCGGGCGGTTCCGCAGCGCCTTTCCAGCTCTGAGCAGCTCGCTCTGGCCGTGTGCCTACGTGCCTTGTTTTCAGCCTTACTGTTACCACTAGCTTGCCACAAGAGGGATAATTAGCTAGTGATACCTTCAGCTTTACATAATTAAACATTGTGTACAGCACTTGGCTTTTGCACGTTTGGGTTGACATGATTTCATAATAGGGCAAATATCTTCATGCGCGTGTGTTTGTGTGGGTCACATTCTTAATAGGGGAGTGTGCATATATACATATATCTGTGTGTGTGTTTGTATGTGTGTGTGTATATATATATATATATATATATGAATAGTTCCTTTGAAATGACACTATTTTAGAAATAGGATAAAATGTGCTTACCTTAGCAGTTAAATGACCCGGATTTGTTCTTAGATATCTTAAATGTTCTTTAATATTGAAAATATGCTACTGAGATTATTTAGAACAAAAATACTTGACAAAAAATCTGTTTATATATTCAAAGGGGATAGAATTACCTATTGTAAACTGCTAATTTTACTTCTATTAGCTTTCCCATGTTGTAAGCATTATATACATCCCCTCACTTTTTAATAGATATTCATTTCTTAGAACACATTTTAGGAGATTGGATGTTCCTTAATATTGTATCAGATACTTTTTTTTTTCCTCTTTTACCACAGGTTATTGCGTTGTGTGAGATTTTGTAATCTTTATCTTAAATAGAATAAAAGCGATATCAGCTTGGGCTCTGTTAGTGTCATAAACACTTGTTAGGATCAACATTTTCTGTTTGCAAATATATTGACCATTCTCATGTGTCGTAAATGGATCTTTTTAAATATCAAGCACTTCATTATTTAAGTGAACTTGCATTATATAGCAACAAGTTTGTAATAATTTTGTTAATGCTTTTATATTTTTACTAGTTAGTAGTGTTTGTGTGTGTTGTACTAAAACATCTATGTTCAGACTAAGCAGTTCCATGAAAATTAACTTTTTTGAAAATCAGTAAGCATTTTATTTATGTAAGCAGCTCTTAATAGAAACACTTTGCAGCATCAATTTTGATTGTGTTTATGTTCTTGCAGTTGTGTTGTAAATGCATATTTGTTTTACAAATGTAAGACGTTTACTGAATTGGTGCTTTCTGATTAAACATAGTAAAATGTAATTTTTTAGCCATAAAGCCACCAACATTTCTGAAATTAGATGTACTTATAGCATCTAATGGAAAAAAGTGAAACATGTAAGTTCAAAGAGGCTAAACTAAGTGAAAGTGTCATAAAAAGGAAATGTAGAAATGTAAACGTGGAATGGAAGGGAAATCTTTTGGAAATGCACAAGAGGGTTGTTTGTTTATTTTATTTTATGGCTTGCCAAACACTTCTTGGTTGATAAGTGGGTAAGTTAAAACCAAACAGACGTTACTGAGGGAACTGGCGTTACGTTCTTTGGGTGCCCCTCCGTTCGCACCGTCGGAGCGCGCTCGTGCGGGCTGGAGACGGGGCACGGCTGCACCCCGCTCGGCGCGGGCGCTTGCAGCCGCAACGGGCTCGCGTTGGACGGAAGGCACGAGCGCGCAGCGCGGGCGCGTGGGGACAGCAGGCTGCTGCAAACCTGCGGGAAATGGCTTGAGGAATTCTTAGGTTTTTTCAGTGGATTAATGCAATGGAATGACTTTTTTTTTTTTTTTTTTTTTTTTTTTTTTTTTTTTTGTTAATATAAAGAATGTTACTGTGTCCGTTTGGTGCCTTTACTGCTGGAAAAATAATGACAAACAGAAGTTTTCTGTGTTACCTTGGTAAAAGATCCTCTGGGAGTCAAACACTATTAACTTTAACGAAGTAGCTTTGATGGCAGGGAAGAGATAGCTGATACTACACTTCCCTAACAATAAACCATGCTGGCAGATGAAAACAAACATGTACATGATAATGTACAGCATTTTAGAAACAGAGACAGAAACTAATGCAACCCGATGGGATCTTTACTTTCTTTTAAAGCCCAATACTCTTTCTGAAATGATTATTTCTGTAAAGAAATATCAATTATTACTTTTATTGGATTTTTTAAATCATATTACTGAGGTAGGTAAATGTGGATATTTAGAGGTGGCTCACACTTAGTTGGGCTGTAATTCTTGGAAAATGATTTTGATCTTCAGTGTCATTTCGTTTAAAATTGTATGCTACTATTGATAACCTAACCAGAAGCAGCAGTGTATTCTTTTGTCATGGTGAAGTGCTCCTTTCCTTCTCCCTTTATTCTGCTTTCTTTATTCTGCTTTTGCACTCAGCTCTGGACATACCAGAACAGTTTTTTTTTTTTTTTTTTTTTTAATATCATTTTCACTGAGTCTGGAGAATATGTTATTTTTCAGTTAAATCTTAACACTGAGGACGAACAGGTATAGTCCACTTTCCTGAAGTAAGTAATACTAAGAAAGGAGGAGGTGATGTTGTTTTTTGTTTTAAGTTGTTGTGAATGCGCAGACCTTAGTATAAAAGATGAATCTTTATTTGTGTTGACAGATACTGACAAAGGACAGTTATATCATGAACTGCATGGATGCTTCCGTTCATGCTGAGTATTTAGAATAAATTGCTTTGCTTTCTTTTCACCCTTTAATTTATTGTAATCACTCTTGATTTATCCTGGTACCTTCATGGGCCAGCTAAAAGATGCCCAAAAGCCAGGACCTGGCTCCAGGCTTTTGGTGACCTGCTGGTGCCTGGGCGCCTGCTGGGTTGGGAAGAGGAGTCTTCCCAGACCCTGGGGCCAAGGTGGAGACTCGGACATGGTGTGAGCACCGACAGGCACTCAGTGCCTGTGAGTGCTGCTTGTTCAACAACCCGTCACGGCCTGAGCAGTGCTCTCTGGTGTGTCATTGACAATAATGCCAGCTGCCTGGCATGGCAGCAGTGCCTTTCCCCTCCAGTCCCTGCTTGTTAAAATTTTAGGTATTCAGAGGAGGGGGTGGAGGAAAAAAAAAAAAAAAAAAGAAAAAAAAAGTGCTAGGACCAGTGATTAAAACAAATAGAATAAAAATCTTATAGCCAGAACCGTTTTGGCTTTTTTTTTTTTTTTTTTTTTTTTGGATGAATTCTAGAAACAGCAGAGCACCTAATGAATCTACCCTTTACTTGTGCCTATATATTCTAGTCCTTTCTAAAGCAGGTTTCAACTTTAGAATTGTTGTTGACTCTTACATTTGTTTGTATGCTTCCTGTGAGCTGCTTTTCAGGTTTCGTGTCTCTCATGCAGACCTAGCAGTAGGTTTTCTTAGTCTTTATCTTCTGCAGGAAAACAGGTGCCGCTGAACCAAGAAGACAGGATGGATTGCTGCTTGTTTGCTTGTGTGCATGAAGCAGGATTTTACACTAGCTTAGTGGGGTCTTGGGGCAGGAAGGTTAGGAAATGACCAAATACCTGATGCTTTTTACCTGTCTACTCCTGTATCGGAGGGAAGTGTCTGTAAAAGGTGGCTGAGCTGTGAGTGTGGGCCTCAGCAACAGAGTTTACAGACTGACTGAACCTTATGGCCTGCCTTTATTTCTTAATGCTTTCTATTACGCTGTACTTCTCTATTATGCTGTGTAAAAATGCTCCAGATTATTTTAGAGCACAAAATAATATATATGTGGAATACATGATTTCATTTTCAAATGCATAGAAATTAATAAGTCACCCTAACTCTCCCTTCCCTTTTTCGTGTGTACGTGTGTGTTTTGTGTTAAGAATAGGCTGATAAGCTCGGTCTCAAAGGATTAAGAAATAATAGAGGGAAGAATTTTTTTTTCCTTGCTATCAGCAAAGATCTTATTCTTGATTCATTCTGTGTTTCCCTTTCCAGGATACAGTGTGTTCAGGATCTTCAGTTGTTAGCTGAATCAGTGTCTGATTTCCTGAAACAGATATTTTAAGTTATATGTGTTGCACACTTCTTTTTGAGGCCCAATTTACTTTTAAGAAGTGATAAGTTTAATCTTGAATTTTTTAACCCACGCTATTTTAATTTTCTTATAGCGTCTCAGAAGTACTTGAAACTATCCGTATTTAATATTCTTCATCCGTTGTTTTGCCTTATCATGGTATGAAAACTTCTTCTTGCAAGTAAGAAGTGATTTGAATTTGTCCTATTTTGAATTCAAACATAGTCTGAAATTGTACAGAGCTGTGCCCTCTTGTGTTCATTTGGAAAAGCAACCAAAGAAGTAGAAAATGGTCTGGATGCTGTAAGAGGAACTACTAAATTTAAGTTGGTAGGAGCTGAGATAGACTAGCTGTGCTATTTCTGTGGAGGATCCCCAAGCTGTGTGAGTGCTGCATCCTGAGATTCCAGAATTTGGTCATTCCTTCCTGTCTTGGACTGTACAAGTTAGATCACTTCAGTTTTAAATTTTCCTTTTAAAGAGGAGGAGGAGGAGGGAAAAAAAAAAAAAAAAAAAAAAAAAAAAAAAAAAAAACCAGCAGAAGGCAACAGTAAATGAAGGGGAAAAAAATGTGTTTGTAAAGTCATAGTTGGGTCAACACCCCACTCCAAAGAAGTTACATATAATAATAGAAGTTTTATGGATCTTCCTGATAGTGTTCTATCACTGTTTTTAGAGGGTGATTTACTATGCTTGCTCCTTGGCCAGTAAAATTTTTTTATGATACAAAGACATTCTGCTAATTAAGTCGTTATTGTCTGGTAATTTCACAGACAATGCAGAAACAAAGCAATAAGTTCAGCTTGTTCTAAGGGTATAGCAGGGCTGTATATATTTTTAACCTATCTCTGTTAGACTAAAATCAGCATTTTTTAAAAAAAAATCTGTCAGGATATATTCTGATTACAGCTTAGTCTAGTCACAAGCACGGTGGAATACACATGCATGTAGATTATTTCCGTGCGTGTTTAAATACTACGTTTAAGTTGGTTTTTATTACTGGATAACTCCTTCCATGGTTTCTGGGTTTATATCCTGTAGAGGATTGTAGCACGCATATATTATCTATTAAGTTGACCTTTGCTTTCAGCTGGATAATATTTTAGTATTATAAAGTATTATTATTTTAAAAACAGTATTGATATTTTTTGCCAGCCTGAAGTTTCTTTTCATGTGTGATTTTTGTGAGAATTGCAGTGGTGGAATATATTCGCTCCTTGTCTCTTGCAACACTGCCGAATCTGTAGAGAACAGTTTCATTTGATACGCAGCTCTCAAACCAGTCCTTACTGAGATGTTGTTTCAGATCAGCCTTTTTCCTTGCCACGGTAAAACAGAGGTGCTTCCTCGAGACTGTGATTTGCAACACTAGTGTCCTGGGCTTGGATGCCATTAGCGGTTGGAAACGGTCAGTGCGGGTAAATCTCTGTGAACCTTTTGCCAAGTCTAATCTAAGTTTCTTGTCAGCCTGACTAATTTCAGAGGTTTTCTTTTGCAGGAAGTTGTATTGTGTACTTGCCTTCTGGGGACTCGGTCCCACATAGGGAATGGGAGTATGATATGAGATCATTTTCTGGCTTGGAATGAATGTTTAATAGCATAGGTTGGTATACTAGAAAAAATCAAGAAGGTAATATAAGGAACAGATAAATCTTAATGTCTGAGGATAACATTTTAAGATTTCTTGCTTAAGGAGGAGTGAGGCTTGTGAAGTCAACATGCAAACGTCTCAGATACTGTTATAAAAAATATAGTTATACTAGAGAGGTTCACAGCACTTTCCAGGCCGCAAGCGGGTGTATTTGAGCAGTGTTTATATGAAAGCACTTTCCCATTTGGAGTACAACTGACGGTTCAAGGTATAAAAATCTGTAGTCAAGAACAAGAATAGAAACCTAGACAGAAGAAATCTGCTAATTCACTTAACTAAAGATACCCAAGGTAGATGGAGTAGCTACATGAAAGCGATAAGAGCTTTTTTAATATAGTTACTTTCCCCTGATCTTGGGAGATGAAACATTTGTAGCCAAGTCAAAACAAAACTAATGATTAACTTCATATGTATTTTCTTAAATTGTGAAACAACTTTGCTGTATGTGATTAAACTGAGAACCCAGCGTGTTTGGTAGAATACTGTGCAGACCAAGTCCTTGCAGAATACTGTGCAGACCAAGTCCTTGCAGAATACTGTGCAGACCAAGTCCTTGCAGATGGTATCTATAGATCACACATGCTGTAGCAAAACCAAAATAAAGCCCAGTCAAAAACTCAAGGTCAGTGCTAGAATTCAAAAGAGAAAAGTCCAGTGTCTGTGGACTGAAGAAACTGGGACGTGCACTATCGTGATGGTTTTGTAGCTGAATGCTGGGGGCTCCGGATAAGTCAGCAGTGCTCTCTGCTTTTCTAACTGAACGTTTAGTTGAGGCATTAGTTTCCTCATAAGATTTTGCACAGCTAGATTAAGGTTTTGTTTCTGTGTTGTACTTGAGCAATGAAGTGGGATTAAACAATTAAGCAGTGTGCTAAGGGCTAATCTGGGCCATCAGTTTAACTCACCATTTTATGTTATTGATTCATGGCCTCTTGACTTGGACACCTGCTGATTACAGGCCCCCATTTATATTTACAACCACACTTATTTATGCATAACCTGCAGCCCGTGGTGTGGGAGGACACCTGCCTCCTACAGTCATCAGGGACAAGTTTTTCAAGAGAAGAAGCCTTGTTCACTTTACTCTGTGTGTTTCTGTCCATCCAAAGCTGTTTTTTTCCCCAGGTATTTTCTATGAGGGCATGGGTTTATATATAATGCAAGGAGTTTTTCTTATTATTTTTCCCCCCTGCCTTGGAGGATTGGCCCTTTTGGTAATGTAACCATGCCAGATGCAGCATGCCTGCCTCTCAGTGAAACTGTGCCGGCGTGCCCTGCTCTTGAGGTTGTTCCTCACCTTGGCTGCAGTTTCCACTCTCTTGCTTGGGTTATTCAAGATCTGCACCTGAACAACAGATGGCAGTGGGACTTGCCAGACTCAGTGCTGAGGTTTGTCTTTGCTACTGCCAAGACGTCTCTGCCTAAGACTGCGAAAGCTTCCTAAGGAAACGCAGTGAAACACTGTCGGCGGGAGTCAAGGGAAAGGCACTCAGTAAAATGAAAACCACTGACACGGTAATTTAAGATTATCAAGGCCATGCTGTGCAGCTTGAAGTATGTATGGCCAAGTTGTAAGAACTTTTAAGAGATGTGCTGTATGTGCTAACTTGTACGTTGAGATGTTTGGAAATTGAGATCAGTGAGACTTGTGCTTAAATGGTTTGCAGGGCTGCTAACATGATACTTGGTAATACTTGGTTTTCTAAAATGTTGCAGTGCTTCAGCTTCTTTCAGATAAGGCTCATACAGGCAGAGACCTTGAGAAAGGATACGCAGGGAATGCCCCCTCTGTATTGCACAGGATTATGGCAAAGGAATTTTTTGCCAAAGATTAGGAGTGTCTGAAAGCAGCTCTTTGCTACTTGAGAGAAGACAGAATCTCTGTTTATTGAAAAATCCCTTTGAGTTGCTTATGAATTGTAGATGGTCAGTTAACTTGTATATAAATGACTAGTTCTAAAGGAGAGTAAAAAGAAATGGTCTCCCCTCTGAAATATTATCAAAGATGTGGGAAAACGCTTTGGTAGCGTGAGACTGGATAAAGTGACCCAGGAGCCTATATATCCTTAAACAACATGTATGCTTTGTGCATATAGATCATTTTAGAACAGGTATTCAACATTGCCCTGTGGCTTTGGTGAAGACCCCAAGGGACCTATTAATCTTTACGCTCTGAAATAACCTGCTCTGTGCTTTGGAATTCAAGGTTGGTGTGTTTGCTTTTTTAATTTTTAGGAAGAAAATTGTTTACTATCTTTTTTTTTTGGGGCGGGGGGAAAGAGATCTGAGGCTTTCTCAGTGTTCAGAGTTCTTGGCTAGCAAGTACAGGGAGTTGCTCCAATAGGGTATTTATGGATGTCTTTTTTTTTTTTTTTTAATGACACAGACATGATCACTTAGTGTGAAATTATATAGAAAAAGGAGGTCGCTGGGATCAGATGCGTCTCCTTTCCCCCCTCCAAAAATGTCTAAATGCAGGAGTAGAGCTAGGCAGACTCCATGCTCTGAAAAACGAAATGGTGTTGTTGAAACGGCGTAGTGCTGTAGTGCCCGGACGAGACATTCCTTCGGATTTCCCGGGTTCCGCCGGCGTGGGCGCTGCCCGTCCCCGCGCGCCGGCAGCGCGGCTGGCCGCAGCAGGGCTGGCGTCCCGCTCCTCCGTGCGCCGAGGGGCTGGCGGGAGCGAGGGCTGCCGCGCTGCCTGCCGAAACACAACTGGAGGGCACGGAACGGCCGTTTGTATCAACCCTGCTTGCTGGGCCCGCGTCCTAAAAGCTGGTGAGGTTCTAGGCTCCGCTTTTGGGTCCAAGTGTTTGCAAGCTTAATGCTTCAGCATGTAGTTTTTGGCAGTTCCTTTACTGGATCTAGTTGTAATTCTATTCTTAGTGTTATTAGGTTATCCGCTTCTTTCATTTATAGGTCTGTAAGAAATCAAAACATACGTGTTGGTGTTAGCAGCAGCTTTCTTTTTGCCTGCATACCCAGATTTGATTTATAATCTCGATGTTGTCAGCATCTGACTCTAATTAACTGGATAAATGAAGTTGAGAAGATCTTGACTGAATTAGCAGTTGAAGAATGCACCTTACCAGAAGCAGATGGAGAGAGAACTCAGCGTGTTTAGTTTATGACCATTCCCTGGTTTATGGCCATTTCCTATTTTAAGGGAAAAAGTTCTGCCAAATCAATTCTTGTCAAACACTAATTAAATTATAGTGATGATTAATCCTGATGTAAATACATTATTTCAGTGTTTAGGGGAGTTGTTTAAAGACTCAAGAGCCGTTGTGAATACCTTCTTAATCTGGAGTGCATTTGGCAGACAGAAAATGCCAATTAGATAATTCAGTGACAGTTTATGTAGTAGAATTTAACCTTTGTAAATAATGTTTGTTGTTTTTAGCCTCTGTTATAGATAGAATTCAGCTAAATGTTTTCACTGGAAAAAAATCCTTAGAGTGACGTTTATAGCATCCCCTTCATTGCAAAGTCTTATTCTTTCCTATCAGAAATCTAGAGGCTTGCAAAAGCCAAGTTTTACCTTTTCCAAGCTCTAGAAAAGATGGTGAAGCAGGAAGGTGCTCTCTAGTGTCATTGAGTAAGCTGAGAATTAAACTCGTCTGCTAGCTCCATCCATGCCTCAAACGCTGTGGAAGGAGTATCCTTTCAGAGCACTTTCTATTAATAAAACAGCATATGCTAAGGAAGCTAGCAAGTGACTCTAGTGGTTTTATTATCCTACACATCATGTGCTGCTTCACTTTGATTAATGGCTGAATTCTGCAGTGTGAAACTACTACACTGTTAATTAGAACAAAATCCCCAGCCCTGCTCCAAGAATGTTTTATCTGCTGCGAGGAGAAGTTTGTGCCTTGCTCGCTAGTGGTGAAAAAGCTTTCTCGGAAAGGTGGTGCGTCTCGGTGAAGAGCTGCTAGTGCTGCTGGGACACTGCACAACTTGCCTTTTTCTTTCTTTTTTTTTTTCTTATTTTTTTTAAATTTTAATTTTATTTTTTTGCAGGCAGCCACTCTGGTCACCAGTCAGTGCTCCTCAGGAATGTGTCTGGAGGCGACCTTCAGGGAAAGCTCCGATGGGGTTCCAGATTGATGAGGTAAAGCAACAGACCTTAGCATTTCCTTAGTCCATCACAATGGCGCCTGCAACACCTCAGTTCACCACTGTGCTGGCAGATGTATAAAACAAAGCTGGAGCTTAATTTATTGATAGCAGAGAAAAGACATCTCTGCTCCTTCATCTGCACTAGTCCATGAATTATATGCTTATGTAGGGTGAAATGCCGGATTTTTCTATGCACCATAATTCATTGTGCATTTACTGCTGATAGATGAGAAAGATTTGCCCATTTGAGGTGGTATACATTATACTTGCAAGCTGGAAATAAGTATTTTGGCTTTTGTTGCAAAGTTTAATTTTATCTGAAAGTGAAATGTTAGATAACTTTACAGCTTCATGCCCCAAACACTACTGGTATCTGTAGCCTTTTGAAAAAAGATTTATCTTTCTCATCACAATCAATTAATCAATTGACATTAGATGTAGACTAGTTTTTAAAAAAACAAACCCAAACCCTCGCAGTAGACTCTTGCATCTGCCGTGGTGAGGAGACAAATAGTATGTGTGTGAATGTGACAGCCAGGGAGAAGAGCAGAGCAGGATCCTGTTTCGCATTTGCATCAATTATACAGGGCAAAACAGGGTGTCACTGAGGGAGCGTTCTGTGGTGGCCACCAGTATTTTCCTAGGTGAAAGGGTAATTATTTTGCTGTTAGTTCTTCATTTAGTGCTTACTATTAATAAATTTTTAGGGTAAAGGATTATTCCAAACACAGTGACAGATCAGCTGTGTGAAAGATGTGGTCATTTTGCTGATGATAAGAAAAGCTATTAGTGTAAGGAAACAGGTCAGTTTGGAATCTGAATGCCACTGCCTGGCATTTAAGAAAGAAACCAATAGTGAAATGAAGCTGTGCTTGTATATGGTCAGCTTTTTTACAACGCATAATACTGACTTTTGAATGCTAAACCAGCAGAGAGATGCTGCTTAAAAATGCAAAGAAACTGCTGTGCAGATGAAGAACAGGTTCATTGTGTTCTTGCAGAGGGGATGTTTAGAAGCCAGGATTACTCCTGAAGAACACTTACCAGCAGTCTCTTCTGTTTGAACCCCGAGTGCTCCAGTGTGACTTTTTCTACAGCTTAGAATTTTTTTATACAAACTGGTTTATACTTTACAGATACAAAAAAAAAAAAAAAAAACTAAGCGACTTTTCGTGTACAGCCAAATATCTGTAGTATTAGTTGCTAGATGACTTACGTGCTGTAGGGCTGTATGCAATATGCATTATATGCACCTCATATGTAAAGATGCACAGCTTTTTAAATTGCTTTGGTGTATGTGTGCATGCAGGAACAACAGGATTTTTCTTAAAGTGGGATAAACAAAGCTTTCAAAAATATGCATTTGAAGGGACAGTTTCATCCCTGCAGTGGGAAGTTACTCACTAGGTTGCTCTCCTGAGGAATATTCCCATTTGCTGTTGTCTCTTGCTTTTGTCTTCTAGAGTGTGTGTTTGTAAGCTAAAATTGTAACCTTTACTGGTAGGTGACATTAAAGAATTTATTTGATGTGACACGTAAACTCGACAAAAGCAAACTTCAGTTCTTGAGATATTTACCGCTGTTGTATGAAGTGAGCTCAGGAATCTCTCCTTCATATGCTATGATTTCTCATCTAGTGACAGATTTATTAGTAAAGAGCCAGCCTGTATAGGAGATAGTGGGAGGAGGAAGTGAAAGATATACAGGAATACATTACTGGATTTTTTAAACCGTGGAATTACTTCCTTGTCTAATGAAGTCTGGAATGAAATGTATTACAAAACTATTGCCTGTCCCTGTCTCCCCAAAGCCTGTGGCAGAGCATGGAGTAGTTTTGCGCTCCTGTAACCACACAAAAGCAATTCGAGGGCCGAGGGGACACCGTGGGCAGAGCCCAGCAGGGAAGGAGCCGTCAGGTAGGTCAGGAGCCAGGATGGGCAGCGGGGAGGAGAGCAGCACAGGCAACATCAAGTCTGCTGCGGGGTTTGAGCACAGCTCCGTGGGTGCTGCTTGGGCACGCTTAAAGTCATATCTGTGCTTCCAGAGACACGGTGCCTTTGTTGTTTACAATAGCCAAGGAGGATTTGAGAAACTTTGATTAGATTTTAAGCATTCTTTTTTGATCTTTCAGATTTCATATTTTTTAAGAACTTTACTCTAAAATATTCAAACACTCTGTAGTTGGATAGGAAAAATGAATATTTTCTGGTTCAGCTGCGTGATGCATCAGTTAAGTGAAAAAAGGTTAGTTGGAGATACCACATTCATTGCTACAGGACTGAGCTTTCAGAGCTTGTCTTTATATTAAATTGTGACAATGTTTAGGTTTTTGGGAGATTTTGTTTTTGATTTGGGAATGTGTGATATGTGCTCAGCATGCCTCAGCATGCAGGGATTGGTTGTGCTTAGCCATTTGCTGACTCTGCCAATGGGAAAGCCGCAGGGGGTTGGCAGAGCTACAGACAATGCCCTTTGCAGTGTTGGAGCACAGGGATAATAAACTGAGCATTGCCCTTCATTCTGTCCGATTAAAAAAATCGCCTGTGAGTTTACATGAAACAACAAAACAGCTGCTGTGGAATTTGAGTCCAGCCCACAGCCTTGCTTAGCCGAACTGCCTCTGATGTTCCCAAGCAGCTGGATAAACACAGTGTAGACGAGGGCTTGAGAGGGGAGAGGAAGGAGGATATGGTGCATGTGATGAGACAATCACATCATCAGTTACTGTAACTGATTACATGGAAAAGGAGTATTTAACTTACTTTTTGCTTCATTTAATGCTGTTAAAAAGAAAGTAATGGTAATCTGATAACATGTGGCCAGTAACTATGTGGCAGGTTACCTTGATAGATGTAGAATAAACAATTCAAGACAAAAGCACAACTGAGAATGGGATAAATCGAGAATTTTGGAATCAGATGTTTTAAGTACTGGGAAAGAATAGTGATTTGTTTATTACAAGAGGCGTATACCTCTATAATGCAGTTCTGAAAGTCCACAGAAGTTATATTGCCTTCAAAACAACCATTACTGCAAGTGACAGTATATTTTGTGATAACAGCTTGGCTTTCACCTGTGTTTCACTTCGGTGCCTTTGATAGCATCTCAAGGAGTATTGCTGAAATGCAGCCAACTACTGAGGCTCTGTGTAGCCAGTGGTTTTTCATTTGCTGCCATAAGTAAACTGCATGAACTGTTGATGGTCAGGAGTTATTTTTATTAGGCTGAAACCAGGTGCAAGCGGTCACAAAGTCTTGCTTTAAAACCTTTCACTCCACTAAGAATTTTTATTTCAAATGCAACACCTGCAATCTGTTCAAAGCCTGTTGTTTGTTGGTAGTGCTACCTCGTGATCACAGCACTTGCATTCCCACAAAACAGAACAAAGAGAGGATGTTCCCATAGCACAGGTGTAATGCTGGAAAAATATTCCTTGCGGACAAGCAGAAACGATGCATATTGATTCAGATGGGGCAAAAGAATAGCAGAAGCCTTTATGACCACTGCAGATGCACAGCCATTATTCTCATTTAGCCTCATGCTTTGGCTTTTTGCAAATTATTTTGAGTGCCTCAGTGGGCACAAATAAGCCACACTTTCACTGGCATTTCACTTACCAGCCCCATGAAATATATCTGAGGTGCAGTATTATTACTACTACTACTTCCAGTGCAAAGGTATGTTTAAATAGGGAGAAATTCATTTTTTAACTAAGGTGCTGCCACAGATGCTTGGGTTCTTAAATACCAGCAGGACCTTCCTCTTCAGATGATTTGACCTATGTCACTTGGAACAAGCATTTTTGGGCAATAAATCATGGAGCTTCTGATTTCTACTTCAGCTATAGCAGCTCTGTTTGGTGAAGAAAGTGACAGAAATATTTCAAGTGATGGAGAGTGCTGGGTATATTCTTCCAATAATTAATCACCACCAATATTAAATGACTCTCTTAGTTGGAGTTTACCTAGCTTTGGATTTCAGTCCATGCCTCTGATGTGGCCTCCTGTTTCTGGATTAGAGACCCACTGCTTATTAGAAGCCCTTCCCTATCTGGCAGCCTCTGGAGAGTTCAGTTCCTCACTGTCTGCTGGATAAGTGGATCAAAATCCCTCCTCGGGCTTATGGGCAGAAGCCACGTTTCCCATGGTGGCTCACACGTGAGCACAGGGAGCTTCTTCGGGACTTTCTGTTTTTTGAAAATTAGAATAATTTGTTGGTGCAGCACTGTATGCGGTGAAGTTTTGTAAATAAATTGTTGAAAGTGCTGCCTGTCCCATCCTGCAAACTTCTAACATCTTTTCTTTTGCTAGATAGTGTTTCACATGCTGCCTAGTGAGTGGTATTGTAGAAGGCACTACCCTTTTGCAATAAGATAGTGATACTTCCTTCTGATTTCATGAAGTTTCCATTTTATCGAGTATCTGACCCATACTTTGTCTAATGATTTCTTTCGTATACTTAAATAATAGCAAAAGGTCAGATAAGTTGGCATGTCCTTGTTTTTGAAAGCAGAATCGTTTTTTCCAAGGAATATGTTTTTAAGGAGTTCACAACTGTTTCTCAACAGCTATTTCAGTTGAAAGCTGAGAATTTCTGAGTTCTGGTTGTGGCAACTCAAGAGTTGAAGAGGAAAAAGAACCCAATAAAGAAATGCAAAAGCAAGCAGCAAGTATGGCAGAACTGAGACAACCATGCTTGTGTGAGAAAATGGGGTTATATACTAGAAGCATATTTATAGATTCAACCAATTACCCCTGAGCACCTGGTATCTATGCTGCGTATATTTTGGAGGAATTTACTGTGTTAAATAGCTCATGTCTGGTCCTGCATACTGAATGCTAGGGATGTTTCTGCTTTATAAGTATAACATAGTATGTGTGTGTATACACAGATATATAGACACATATGTGTGTATAGTACTGCTTTATATTTATTTATAAATAAAGACAATACTTAATTTGGATTCTCTGCTGTATAAAATAGGATTGAGTTACCATCCTGCTAATTTTGTGTAGCATTAGCTGCATGCAGGCAGTGATGCATGTGTTGGAACAGCAGTTTTCTAGCATGTGTGAAATGTCTTCAAGGCTTTGTTGGGACAGCACCATACAGAGGGAAGAGAGTCACTTCAGAAGAGCGATATGTGTTTGTGCTTCTGCTCTGCAGCACGAGAGATATTTTGCTATCAAACATACCAAAGGAGTTTAGACTCCTCTGAAGTTTATGTGTAAAATGACTCGTACAGTAGCGTCAAGTTCGGATGATCCGAGAGCAGACTTTGACTTAGAACATGTCACTGTTAATTCTTAAAGCCCCCTTCCACTGGATCTGATAGTTGGGGCATATTTTTTAGCCCCTATATCAAAACAAATCTTTTGAAAGAAGTCGTGGCACATTATGAATACTTCATGAGTTGGTTATTTATTTATGATAGTTATGGTTTCATTAAAAATGGCACTACCTGCTGGGCAGCACAGCTATGCTTTTAACAGTTTTTATCAGATTGTTAAAATTACACAGATAATGAATATTTCAGTAGTGAGAAAGAGCAAACCATTTAGCAAGCAATGTGTTTTCTAGAATCTCGTG
The DNA here is from genome assembly GCF_059628265.1 of Tinamus guttatus. Taxonomy (NCBI): domain Eukaryota; kingdom Metazoa; phylum Chordata; class Aves; order Tinamiformes; family Tinamidae; genus Tinamus; species Tinamus guttatus. The sequence goes on along the minus strand of NW_028288774.1, from coordinate 13,613,883 downwards.
CTACCTAAAATGGTAGTGCCTGTTAATTTGTTTAAGTAACCAAAGCCACATATTAAGAAAGGGAACTTCAGGTTGCCTATAGCAATTTCGAAGTCAGAAGGGTTACTTTTCTGAATATCAGTAATCAGTATCTACGGATCATTTTTGTCTACACTGGATATAGTGAAAAGAACGTTTTTGAAAGGACAGATGTAAGAAGAAAAATCACATATTGAGCGATTTTTAAATTATGTTTTCAGAACTGTTCCCCTCATCAGTACTCTACTACACACTGGCAGAAGTGATGGCCTATAGGAATGGACAGCCAGCTTTCTTATTCAGTGCATACCATTGGAATTAAGGGTATTAGTTTTAATTATAACATGTGAGTTTTTGTTCATGAACTGTCTTAGTGTAGTTTTAAGAATTTCCACTTGGTGGAGCTTTATGATTGAATTTTTAATATATATAATTTTATATACTTGTGATTCAGACTTAGTAATTATGTCATTATAGTGAAACAAAACAAATTGGAGAAAACAAAGAGTGTATTTCAGATATTTAGTACTTCCTTTCACTTGATTCTTGTACCAGACAATTTGATAATTCTTATAACTTGAAAATTACTTGATACGATTAATTTTAATCTTTTGAGAATTGGGTAACACAGTAGCCATAATGGATAATGACATATCTATACATAGTTTTAATATTATGACTGCGTGCGTGCGTTTATACCCATGCACACATATCTGTAAAGCATTTTTAGCTAATGTATTGTATCTAACAATCTTTGTTAGATCTAACAATTTGATGATACGTCAAAATTTTAGCTATGATTCATGATAACATTCTTATGATGATTTGGGTTTTTAGTTTGGTAGATTTGTAAGGTGGAAGATTTTGAAAAAGTAGTATTTTGTTAGAATTATGGAAGAATTGGGAATTTAGGATATAAATGAGAAGAGGGCTGCCTGACTGGAGCAATTCATGCACAATATGTGGTAGAATTACTTAGCCCATCACGAAAATCTCTCTGAATAAAATGAGGCAGCAGTTTAACAGTCATAGCAGGCAATGGAGAAGGCAGTTCACATATTCTGTAACGTGTAGGTACTGCTGTGGGAGACCTCAGTTCCTCCTCATGTGCATTATTTCTCACTTTAAAGAGAATTCTGCACTTGGACATTTCCCTGCCAGTCTTTCCATTGCAGGGATTCTTCCATTACTTATCTACCTGTTTCATACTAATCTATCCTGTCCTGAACTTCTAAGTTGTTGGCTCATTCCTCTTCTCTTATATTAGCATTCTTTTACACATAGTGTTGTGTCCTGTTTTATTTACTTATTGTGTAAAGTAAATTTCTATTTTTTTATAAAAGATGTCTTAAGAATTGTGAATAGCTGGTAAAACAAACAAAAACAACAAAAAGTGGCTGCTTTATAATACCAAAGTATAGATTTGGTTAGGCCTACTTCTTTTTTCTCTCTACTTTGACATGTTGGTCTCTGAGGTGGGAAGTGTTTAGGTATATACATATAAAATTTTTATGTAAATAACAGTCTGGGGTGTTCTTGCCTTTGGCTATAAAAATGATAAACAGACATTTCCAAATATTCCTGGGTTTAGAATCTGAGGAGGTGGGAAGAGGCTTGCCCTTAGTAAAGAAAAAGGTTTTGTCAGAGGAGAGCTGGGCTGAATATACGCCTGACAGCGGTTCTCTGAGTGTCAGCCAGGGATCAAGCAAACAAAAATAAGCAGGTCATCTGGATGGGGGCTGTGCTTGGTGCTGCACGGATGTAGTGTGGCGCGCTCAGAGGAAGCCTGCTCGCCCCTCGGGCAGCGCGGTTGTGTTGGCGCGCTGGTCGCTGGCGCCGTGGCCCTGCGCGGGGCTGCCTCTGCCTCCCCACGCCTGCCGTGCCCGCGTCGCAGGGTGAGCTCGGCTCCTGCGCTGCCTTTCCCCTTCATCAAATGGAGGTTTTTTTTTTTTTTTTTTTTTTTTTTTTTTTTTTTTAATAAGGATGGATTTTAAAAATGTATAAAATGTCCCTAATAAATCTTTAATGTTTTTACTGTTAGTCTGCCTTCCAACTCTGCCAGACTAGGAAACAGGAGAAGAAAAAAGCCTAAGTGGAATAGCTGACAACAGGGATCCTGGGGGATAACAGAGAAGGAAATAGCTTTTGAGGCCAAACTCCTTCAATTTATTAGGAAAAAAAAAACAACTGTAGAAATGTAATGTGTACATGAAATCGGTGCTCTGTATTTCTCTATGTAGGTATGTGATTTAAAATGCAGCTTAAATTTTAAAATGCTGTGATTGAAAATTGTGTGAGATAGACTGGAGCAGACTGAAGAGGGTTCCTGTCTGTTCTCCCATCTCCTCCCACCTCCCAAACCATTCTGGAGTTGGGCAAGGGAGTTTAGCTTCCCAACACCGTTAACGTGGTTGAAGTGTGTGCAGTTTTGTGGCTGCATAAATAGGGACCATTCTGTCCTAACTTTGTAATCCTGAAGTAATCTGGGAATTACTTTATGGGAGTAGGTCCCCTTCAAAGAAATCCAGGCATCCCGCTAAGTTCTCCAGGAATTCTTTTAGTTTTTTCTTTAATTGTTAACTTGGAGAAAGGGGGGAGGAAAAAAAACAAATGAGAATGAATAAAGAAAGGTGCTTGCACAGAAACATGCAGAAGCTTGTTTTGTTTTAGTTATATTGTTTTCATAGTGATATTTAACTCCCTTTGTTTTTCTTGTAAAAGAAAAAGGAGTAGAATTACCCCTTTTGGGCATCTCTGCTCTGCTGTCCCAGGCCTTGTGGATAACTGTTTTCCAATCAAGACAGGAGTAAAACAGAGATGAAAGAAGCTCTAGGGATCTTTGTAAAGCTTACAAACCTGAAGTCATGATTAGGGAAGTAACTGCACATGGGTTATGTTTTGAATATCTGCCTGACATACTGTGATTGTTTTGATGAAGGTGTTTGGGGATGTGCTCCTTTCCCCTGGCTTACCTGGCTCCCCATGTGAGCCCAGCAGTGTTTTGGACAGTTTTGCTATGGACTTTATTCTTTGTAGTTGGTGCACATATAAAAACTTCAAAACTGCTCACAGAATGTCCAGTGCAGTAGCATACAGACTCTGGTCCAGGCTTGAATTCATGGCATTTATGTGGGATCCTGGCAAAAAGAGCTATGTCTATAGGCAAGATGTGTGCACTGTGAGAATGGGAAAAAAATGCCCATATAATGCTCTCATCAACAAAATAAGACCTGTTTTGTTGAAGAACTGATGAGGGAGAGGTGCAATATATTCCTTCTAGTGGTTGGAGAGTTGGGCAGAGAGGAACCTCATGAGGTTCAACAAGGGCAAGTGCAGGGTCCTGCAGCTGGGGAGGAATAACCCCAGGCACCAGGACAGCTTAGGGGTTTACCTGCTGGAAAGCAGCTCTGTGGAGAGGGATTTGGGAGTCCTGGTTGACAACAGGTTACCCATGAGTCAGCAATGTGCCCTCGTGGCCAAGAAGGCCAATGGGATCCTGGCTGCATCAGCAGGAGGGAGCGTTGCCAGCAGGAGGAGGGAGGGGATCCTGCCTCTCTGCTCAGCTCTGGTGAGGCCGCACCTGGAGCACTGGGTGCAGTTCTGGGCTCCCCAGTATGAGAAGGACGTGGAGCTTCTAGAGAGGGTGCAGCAGAGAGCCACAAAGATGATTAAGGAACTGGAGCATTTGTTGTATGAGGAAAGACTAAGAGAGCTGGGCCTGTTTAGGCTGGAGAAGAGAAGGCTGAGAGGAGATTTCATCAACATGTTCAAGTACCTGCGGGATGATTGTAGGGAGAATGGGGCCAGGCTCTTCTCCATGGTGGCCGGTGATGGGATGAGGTGTAACAGGTGTAAGTTGAAACACAGGAAGTTCCATCTCCATGTGAAGAAGAACTTCTTTATTGTGAGGGTGACAGAGCACTGGAACAGGCTGCCCAGAGAGGCTGTGGAGTCTCCTTCTCTGGAGATTTTCTCAACCCGCCTGGATGCCACCCTGTGCCATGTGTTCTTGGTGTCCCTGCTGGAGCAGGGGGATTGGACTAGATGATCTCTAGAGGGCCCTTCCAACTTCAACCATTCTGTGATTCTGTTATCCAAGGAGCCTGTGGCTGAAGTGGAGCTGAAGCTGAACTTAATACAACAAGGTACTTTCATTAAAGTGATCTGTGTAATGAAAGGTGATCTATCATCTTGTCCTGAATGCCTTTGCAGATGTGCATTTATAGGATGACTGGATTGAAGACTCTTTAAAAAACAAACAAAAAAAATCCAAGAGGGGGAACTGAATCCACAGATGAACACATCCTGATGACGCAGCACTTATGCCACGTGGTTACTACCAGAGAAATCCACCCCAAATGGTAATACTTCAGGAAATGCCATGGAGTTAGTGTCACTGGTCATGAATGAAGATATTTCTAAGGAGACATCAGTTTAGATAGGAGCATAAGAATATGCAAGGCAGAGTACCCTTGAAGTACCCCTAAAAATGAGTTTGCTGGTAGCTGTCTAGCAGCTTTCTCAGTTTAGGATGGATTTCTTTTTACTCCGTCACCTGCACCTCATTCTCCACCTTCCGCTCGTGTGTGCAGGACCGCGCTCGAGCAGCACCGCCTCTGCACCCGCAGCGATCGCTGCCGCCCAGCACGAGTGCGATAATCAAGAAAAACCCTGTTGTTCTGCATAAAGCTGAACCTAGATGCTCTGTTCCAGCTTGGTAGGTCTTTGTGCCGGGTGCTGGGCATAGAAGTAACAAGGGCCGTTGGGGGATGCAGTTTTCCCAGTTGGGCCTTGTTTGGTAGAGCAGGAGGTGCCACGCAGTGCCGTGACAGGAGGGACACGGTCTGCAGGGAAGGACAAACATCAGCGCATCCCATGCGCTAATATCGCAAAACAACGTGAGTAGTGGGAGCACAGCTGGGCCAGGCTGTTGGGAATGATTGGGGAAGACTAAACAGAGGGACTGGGAATAGAGGCACTTGTGTCTGTGAGCTTTGGGAAGTGCCAAACTGGTTTTGGTTACCTGATGTGTTACAGTAACCACAGTTGTCAAGCCTACAGGTGTGCCATTTGCTCGACACAGAGCCTGTGTTGGTTGCTCTCTTTTGTTCATTTTTATTTGTTCATTGTTTCACATTTTGTTCATAATTTAGGAATCGCCAAAGCAACCACGTGGTAGATGATGAAGATAACTGCTTTGATTTTCAGAGATTGCTTATTTAACTGTGATGGGAAGGTTTAAGAGTCTTTGCCCTTCAGGTAATGGAGAAGAGTTCCTGTAAAAAAGATATTGCCATGTTTTTATGCTGACTTCCTTCAGAACAGTCTGTTATTTCTTCATTTCCTTTTGTTTCTTAATTCCTGACATATCTGTCAGTTTATTCGGGTTATCGTGTGTCTCAAATGTTACATTAATCTCTTAATCCCCTGGTTAGGGAATGAGTGGCGATGCCGGGTTGCTCCTGGTGCCTGCTGTGCTGCATTGCTTTCTTGTATTGCAGCCCTTCCACTTTATATGGAAAGCAGGAGTAGTAGAAGTGAGCAAAAGCTGTTCAGGTTAAATAAGCTTTTTCATACTCAAAAGACTGTTCAAAAGCTTCATAACTTAATAAACATTATAGGTTACTGGTTCAGGTGTAATCTAAGTAGAGTACCAAATTTAAATACTTTTAATGATTAGTTTTAAAATGGGACCAATAGAGGGAGGTGTGGGAGTAACTGTCTGATATTGATGATGTGTTAAAACCCGCTGGAGGATCTGGGAGCTTTACGTGTTGAAAAACGTCTAATCTTCTTGGTTCAGCTGCAGCTGAACAGCAAATGCAATCTAGAGATATTCTGAACACTTCTTTTTAACACTAATTTTCTGTCATTTGGTACTTCTTGCATCTTAACAGAGTGATTTGTACTGTGACACTTGGCTGACTGCTTCTGGTGGAGATCTTAGGAAATGCATGAGCCCTTCAACATCTATGGGTATGTGATGGAAGAGGGAACAGTGTGACACGAATGTATCCCCAGGCTGCCTGTCTGAAGGGCCTTCCTGGGTTTCTCTCCCACAAAAGTTTGTTGCTTTTAGTTTGGAGCAGGTTTGCAGGAGAGAGGGGTTGGATGATCATGTGCAGGACACTTTTGGGGACAGAGTGTTTCACATGTAACTCCCAGTTTTGATAGCTCGGTGCTTAGCCATGTTTGCTCTTTGCCTTCTTGCCTGTCATTTTGCCTCTCCCTTTTTTCATCCATGTCCACTGTAGATGAATACAGAACCTTACACGACTCTGCTGCCATTGCATAGTTATTTTGAATTTAATAGTGTAGGCGAGGATCTTGTAAAAATAAATCTGTGAAATGGTTTGATTGTTGTATTTTTAAAAAATAAGTATTTAACCCTGCCTGTCTGTCTAAAGAGTAAACACAAATCTCCAGGAGAAAAGGTTTTGAGCTCTTTGTATGCTGTTTTTATTTTTCGGCTACAGTAGCCACACATTAAATAATTGAATAAGTAAAATATCCAATATATTAAAGGTAGCGTTTTTACCAACATGAATGAACTCGTGCTTACCCAGCAGAACTGCAAGACATTTGGAAACATGGTGAGATGGGTTAATGGTGTAGAAATCATATAGATATGCTGTCTGAAGATCACACTAAATGAAACATATGGCACTGGGTTATTTTTGCACTGAATTGAAAAGTTTTTAGTTTATTTTACAGAGTTTGAAGCATTTTAAGGCTTTGATTTTTTTTCTTTTTTTGCTGTTCCATAGTGCTTATTTCTCATAAAGAATTAGTTGAGTATTGAATATAATGAATATATTTTTCATGCTGTTAATGAAATATTTTGTTATGTGCTAGGGGGACACCTTAAATGCTCCATGAAGCACTGTGTATAATTTGATCTCCATATATCATTAGGTGGTTTTAGATGAGAAGTTGTATAAGAGTAAAGACAAACTAAAAGAGCTAGCATGTGAGCTGATGGTGCTGTAAAAAGCCATATTCTTCATTATATAGACTATATCACTTTGACTTAGAATACTTAATGCATAACCAGAAGAATTTAGAATGAACTAGAAGAATTTAGAATGAAATGAGATTTGCTTTGCCCTGAAGCTTTGCCTCCCCCTACATCAGTCAAGTTTTGAAGAAATAAAATTTAATTTATATGGATTTTAAATTTCAAGTGTGAACAACAGAATTTCAGCAACATTTCCTCTTTTAGTTGCTATTTAATAACATGTAGATCCAAAACTTTGGTAGCAGAACAATTTTTTTTAGTTTTACCTTTGCTTCGTATGTATTTTGGAGAAGGCCAGTGTATCTTTTAAAGCAGGTATCAGATTGTTCAGTATACTCCAAAAGAATGAAGAGGAAGTTGGTTTTCCTTAGAATGGTACTGTATTGCAAGGCTGCTCAAATACATATGATTAAGTTACTGTTTTGATGCCTTCCAACCTTTTTGAATTAGATTTTGTCTTTTTCTTGCCCAGGTTCATTAAACTTTTGTAAAAGTGTTCCAAGAACAGTGATCTGCCTAGAAGCATATGGAGTGTGTGGGAGTATTGTGGGGATGTTTGTTTTGTTTTGTGTTTTTAAATGTTTTGCTGTCAAATTCGGGTAAAATTTTGATCCTCCTGTGATTTTTTTGCAAACTCACCCAGTATTAGTCTGGAATAAAACTAGTCCCAGAATGATAAAACCAGAGAATATTATGAGACTGAATATTCCAGACGCTCAGATGAGGGAGCTATTGGCCTAGAGACGCACTAGTGCCTAAGAAAACAGGAAAAAAATACTCTATTTAGAGACTACTCTGCTTATATGTCATTTTCTGTATTTATCTGACCTTTTGCTCATTCTTTATTACTAGGGCAATTTACATAAAATAGGATCTATGCCATTTATGAGTTCATGTGCTCCTGCTGCTTATTCTTCCCTTGAAGTTCTAATCCTTTGTGGCATTTCACCCCAAAGCACTTTACAGTAATTGCTAATTGATATAAAAGGATCACTTCATCCACCCCTGACATGTAGCACCTCGGCGGTGAAACTCGGAAGCTGTTTAACAGGGAGCAGTAGGACCACATAATTTAGGACAGGAAGCAAAAAAAAAAAAAAAAAGACAACAACAAAAAAAGAAAATGGATAGGATATTTACATAGTCAGAAATGAGCTGCAATATCCATTTCAGGATTAGGTTAGGACACTGAGGTTAATATTTCTAGCCAAGGAGAATGGAATTAGTGTTTTACATTTTACTCAGAAACCAGCATCTCCAGAAATCTGATACTCCTGATGCTCGGTGTATTTTCACATTGCTTGTGACTTGGATCGGTGGAGTCTTGGAAGAAGGACTTGTGCCTCCAGAATCATGAGCTCAGCATCATGCTTATTTTTTGGTTTATTTGGAGCTTTCTTGGTTTAAATATAGTTTGGCTTCCTTAGCACGTGAACAGTAGCGTTGTTGAGTTGGATGAATTTCTATAAGGAGTGGGTTGCTCCGTAGACCTGAGCTGTGAAAGGCAGCTGGGGAAGGGGAAAAAGTCAGGACAAAAACTCCCTAGAAGCCCTCGGGCAGTGAAGTGCCATTTCCAAGACGTGAGTGTGAAGTGCGGTAGCGCTCCGGGCTGCACACGAAGCCGACCTGTTCCGTAGGTACAACCAAGAAGGGCCGTAATTCAGAGGGGAGGGGATGGAGCAATAGCATACAACAAATAATCCTGATAAGCTCTAAAAAGAGCTGCTTGGGGAAGTAGGAGGCACTTGCCCCCCAGTGCTCTTAAGTGGAGCAGAGTGAGGTTTGGGTCTCTGCTGCTACTTAAAATGGGAAGACGCTGCTTCGCAGGGGTACCCACAAGCTCCTCTCATGGGTGTGTGACATGGTTGGTAGCGCATTTGCCCCACCTGTTGGATTCATGTTGTTTATACCTGTATCACACGTGTATTCCTGAGTGATTTCATTAATTTGCTGTATAACTCTGTAGCAGTCAGTGGCATTTAATTTATTTTACTGATTTATGTCTACCATTAAAAAAGAAAGCCCATACAAAGCCTTGAGTGACATGACTGTAATTAAATTTTAAATAACTATAAATTAAAATATAACTGTAAGTTAAAGTTAACTATCAGTTAAAAATAAACTTCACAAGCCAGCAGTCTTTGCTATTCAGACAGAAGTGGCAATTTATCAGCAGACAAGCTACAAAAGCAGACAAGTTGGTTCCCAAATTGTCCATAGAAGAGTAAATGTATTTTTTCCTAAAAACTTCCTGAAGAGAGCAACTTTTGCAGTGTTTGGAGGGTTTTTCCTCCTTTGACAATCTCAGCCCAAGAGGATGTGTCCGGAGTCCCAGGAGAATTTGCAGTCCGCGGTCATTAAGGGTGAGTTTCTTAAATAGTTTCCAGAATGTGTTGAAATGACAGTGAACTACAGCAAAAACTTTCTCAGCTAGGCTGATAGCCATAGTGAATATCTTGAATTCTAGAAATAAGCGACTAATGCAGACTCTGGAGCGTGTCATATACTTGCAACTTTATAAAGGCGGAAGAGCAAGGATTTATAAAAGCAAGGATTATCCAGGAAACCATTGTCTCAGAATCAGATTTTTTTTATGCTTGTAAATATACATAATATATGTAAGACTGCTAGAGAAGCTTTGATACAGGAATACTGTGTTTTCTGTGGAGGCTAGAGAAAATGTGTTTTTCAGACTTTCAGGAAAGTAAGAATGCAGTGAGGACTGCTTGGCCTGCCCTTAAAATGAAGTTTGTGTATTAAATTGTCATTATCCTTTCAGTTTATTTCAGTTTATTTTATAGTTGCAGAGAGAAAAACACTACAAATTTATTTAGCCACATGTGATGTCAAGAGTGGCCACCTCTGTGAAGGAGAAGTATAGGGGTGTCGGCATAATGTTTCTTCAGAGGCCTTGGGATTTCTGTGATGGGTTTTGCCTTTCGGAGCTGTGCAGTATGGTAATTTTTCTGGTCCAGTTTATACAGCAGGACTTAGGTTAATGTGCAGAATGTCTCAGCATGTCCAGGAAGATATGAATTTGAAGAGCACCGAATGAGATTAGTGGAGAAATCCTGCAAGAAAATTATGAAACTGCCCTGGTTTACAGGGAAGGTAGAAGAAAACAAGAAAACCCCCTTTCTTAGCAGAAGCATAAGAACGCTTGGGTTTGTGGAACCTCCACAAACAAAAAAAGCTTAGCTCTTTGTAAAACACCAGATGGTGCAAAGCCAGGCTGAATTTAGGAAGGTTCCTGGATAGGTCTTTTTGTCGCTTTTGTTGTAATCCCCATTTAGAGGGATTTTGTTTGATACCTCTGTGTTATCAAGTACATACCGCATCGGTTGAATTTTGAAACTGGTGCTACGTAAAACCACATTGTTTCTCTGGAATTAAACTGGTTAGAGCTGGAGCAAAGTTGACTGCATATTAGGGAGAGCATTTAGGTGCACTTTGCTCACCTGTCCTGGGTGATAGTTTCTTCAGGTTAGTGGCTCTGTGGTATCTGTTGTTTAGCTTTCATCCAGTGGTTAGGAGATACTTGCTTACTTTGTTCTTTCTAAGTAAAATATGTGATGGCATTTAAGTACTTTAAATGGGAAGACTTATATTGCAGAGAATAATAATTTTCCACTGTAAGTTTGAGTAAAGTGGTGTAGATCAGACTGTCCTTTGGGAAGATTAGTTTTTGACATGAAAAACTTAGGTTATTTGGTATGAAAATAATTGAACAGCGTGAAATCAGTTTACCTGATGCTGTGTCGTTTATAAATAATACAAGGTTGGTGGTGTTTACTATACTGCAGAAAGGATTATTCTCTGTTAAGTTTTTTTTTTTTTTTTTTTTTGGAGGAAAAAAAAAAAAGTTGGCACAGTGGAGTTTCATCCCACAGGAAGGGTGCAGAGTCCATCTGTCCTCCAGCCTCTGCAGCATCATAAAATACCTTTTTTCCAAGAGAAAAGAAACTCAAGATGGAAGGATGGTGACTTTCTTGAGGTGCTTGGTAATGGACCCTTCTCCTGTAGAAGACGTTTGTATCAGTTTGTACAGTGATCATGGTTGGTCACTTGTTGGTGTTTTGGAGGTCTGTACAAAGTGCCTTAGCACTTTCAGGCCCTTCTGAGCAGGTTCTGAATCAGAAAGATGGCCACTGTGCATTTGGTGTTGGCTCTCATGGGGAAAATAACAACTTTTCCCGTTAATAAGGAATCAGCAGGGGGAATGGAGATTGGCTGAAGGGAGAGCTGAACGTCTCGTTACAGTAGATGTCTGCACTGAGGCACGTTGATTGGCAGTCTGCAATGAGCATCTGGGAGGCAGCTTAGAAATTCATTGGCTGCTCAGCTGCTGCTGCTGCGTTTCTTCTGTTCAAGCCCTAGTCTCAAAAGAGAATAGAAGGATGCCTTAGAAGATGTGTAAATAAGGCAATCGTGACATGCAAACTGTGTCTGTAATAAACTAATGATTGTGGCGATTTTACTTATACAGGAATACTAATTTTTAATATTTAACAGCATTTGTTTCAGTGAGTTTGTGATGTTCTGCTCCGAGTTCTTAAAATATCCTGACACCAAGAATTGCACAGAAGTGGTAGGAGCCTGAAATGCTCCAGCCTGAAATTCTTGTACGTTGACATCGAATTTTCTGAATAGTGTGTGTTACCCCATGGTATATGGCATGACTTAAGTTACTTGAACAGAACAACTTTACCTACCCTTAATATTAGCTGTTTGCTTCAGGTTTTAAGTGTGACATGCATCAGACTTCAGAAGGCCTGTGCCCAAGCCTGAGCAGCAGCAGTTTTATGGTAACTGCCCCTTGTCCACACGAGGTGCAGACTAGAAAGCTTTCAAGTATTTTTGTTCGTTTTCAGAGCATCTCTTTCCCCAAGTTTCCTCTATGGTTCTTGATTGTACTGATGGCACTAAGCATTCAAGTGCTAGTAGACGTCAGCTTGTGATAAAGGTTTAGAAAGCAGCATAATAGTGGGCTGGGGAGAAGAAAAAAGTTATGTAAAAATTCAGTTAGCGACCTCAGAAGTCGGAAATAGGGAATGCCAGCCTGTCAGACTGCATTGTTAGAATGAGCTCATCCTTATTAAGCTCACTTGGGTTCTGTAAATGATGATCCATCTCTCAGGTGGTGTAATGTCCACTCAGTAGACCCCAGTAAGAGGTTTCCTTGTTACTTGTTCACCAATTGGCTGTCGCTGGTTGTCTGCAGAAGCTCCAGGTTATCCACTTCTAGTTACAGCCTCTGTGTGGAGCTTTTGGAACATGGGAAAGAGGAGAAAAGTCCATCCCACCTTTTCTTTCTTCCCTGCATTAGTAACTCCAAACTGGAGTGAACCCGAGTTCAACAAGAAATGGGCTGATCTGGGAACAAACGGTGCTGCTCGTGCCGGCTTCCCTCCTCCGGGTGCTGAGGCGCCCGCGTTCCCTCCGGCTGCCCCGTGAGCGTGTGGCGCAGCGTCCGCTGCCGCTCAGCCCACCTCCACGGGACAAGCCGCACGGCAGGCGCGGGTGCTTCCTGAGCTCGAGCCTGGCTTTTCTCCTGCCTCTTTTTTTGTGAAAGCGTAATGTAGTGTTTGTCAGGTATTGTATTATAATGCAATTGCAATGTTGGGCATTAAAGTATCTCTGTTATTTCTTTCTTTTTATGTGAAAAACTTAATTCTGTAGCTTTAATAAAGTGATGAGAGATCAACTTGAAGCTCCGCTTGCTCTCTTGAACTCCTAATTCAATGTACCTTCAAGTTGGTGACACCTTCCTGCCCTAAGGACAGTCAGAGCTCCCTTTCCACAATGGATTCTTTGATTAGTTACTTTGTTTGAATAGGAGATTGACTTCAGATTATCTGTAGAGTCTGTGGAAAATACCCCCTGGTTTTGCTATTGTTCAAAATGAAAACTAAAGAATAGACAGACTCAAAGATGTTAATGACAGGATCCTATTTTTTTCTAGCAACTCATGCAACAACGTGAGACAGCTCTAATGCACTTTCCAGGCCATCTGTTCCAAATGGGAATCAAGGCAAGGCGTGCTGGATTCTGTGCAAAAGCACAAGCTTTCCTCTTGCCTCCTTTTCCCAATCCTACCCACAGATTTTTGCCTGCCTTTATTTCAGGTGTCAGTATGACACTTGAAGCTTTTGCAATTCATCTTTTAGGATCTTTCATATCAGTTATACCATTTGGCTTTTTTGTTTTCTTTTTGTTTAAGTAGATACAGTAATATAAAACTGGTAAACAGAGGTTATATTTCATTACTTGATTGAAATTCATCATCAATTTGAAATATCATTTGACTGACACATGAATTGGGCTACAGTTAATTTGAAATCATCCATTGACCCAAGAGATGTAAAACGCTTAATAAAATTGCAAGGTGTTGAAGGACACTTCTGATCAGGTTGGAAGCAATATTCTCAGTTAAATTTTCCTTGTATGTGTTTTTTTTTTTTTTTTTTTTTTTTTTTTTTTTTTTTAAGGCTCCAAATATTACCCCTTTCAATTGCAACATGGAAAGAAAATGTTTTCTGCAAGAGAGGAACACTTCAAATTGCAAGCGATTTTGGAGAGAAAAAAAAATACATGTCATACGGAGGCAGCTCGGTGTGACGAGACGGCGAGACAAGGAGAGACCCGTCTCCCTTTGGCAAGCAGCAGCGGTGGCCCCTGGTAGGGAACGAGGTTGCCATGGCGGTGGAAAGCGGAGCTGGAAACTTCCCTGCGAGTCAGGTGGCCAGTCGGGAGCATTCCCAGCCCACGGGGATCCCTCGTAGCCGGGGCCGCGGCGGCCCGGCAGAGCGGCCCGTGGAGCCTCCCGCTCAGAGGCTGAGCTCCGCCGCGGCCCGGGCGCTCTGCCCGCGGCCAAGGGGTGTCCGGAGCGGTTCGATGAGCGCGGGGTGGTGCGGTGCGCGGCGGCCCTGCGCCTCTGCGGAGGGTTTCCATTTCTCAGGCTATGAAACCTGCCATGTTTAAGAGCAGCACAGGCACACGCCTGATGGTGAAGCTCTAGGAATGAATGAAATATTCTGTTAATGGCTGCTCCCACAATGCTTCTTCTTTTCATGGCTCTGAAATGTTGATTCTGTTAAAACACCTGTGTTATTTTTGAGTTTCTTTATAGTCATGACAGCACTTGAGTATTAAGGCCTTTCTAGAGGCTGGGCAAGGCAGGTGTTACAGGACATGAATGAGGAGTGAACCGAGGGCTCTGCTCTTTGCTGTGCCACTGACTTTGGCAAGTTGCTCCCTCTTTGCATCTCAGCTTTGCTGCTTGCAGGACAGAAAGAATAATATCTCTGAAAACCATGCTAAAGTTAATGAATAATAACTTCTAGGTAAATATTTTGTAGCTAGTCATTGCTTTTTGTTGCCAGACTTCAATAAATATTTTAGAAAGTTAGAGGTATTAGAAATAGATTATAATGGGGCTTTTTCCACAAAGGGAATAATAAATAATTATATTAAGGTACTTTTCTGAACTATAATTACTTTGCAGAATATTTCATTTATTCAAAATGAACATATACAGAGCCTATAACAGAATGATGGTTTAGATATATTAGGGGAGAATGTTTTAAAGTTCTTCGGGAACATACTCAAACGCGCATGACATCTGTGACGTACGTGCCGACCTTTTCCGTGCTGTAAGAGTTTGCTCCTTTTGCATTGCACCCCTTGCTGAAGCCCTCCTTCAGTGAGCTCTGTGTGCAACATCACTTCAGATCTGGAAGGAAAAGGAATCCTGGAAGTCCTCTGTGAGCAGCTCCAGCTCTCCGGCCTCTCTTGTTCCTGCTGTGCCCGTGGCTTCCGTGGCCGGGGCCATTCCCAGGCTCTGGGCCGGACTCTGTCGTGGGGCTGGAGCTGCCTCCCTTCCCTGGAGCAGCCGGAGAGGGTGGGAGCCTCATCCGTGCTGAGTGTGTCTCTTCACCCATTCCCCTTTCCAGCAGGGCCACCTGGAGCACAAGAAAGGCCCTCCCGCACTCTTACGAACACGGGAATTGAAATTCCTCACTGGAAGGGAGTTACATCAGACACAAGCAGAGCAGAGCTACAGCTAGCCTTTATTCTCTGACTTGTGTTCCTGCTCTCTTTGCTGAGATCCATGGCCGCTGGCATTTTGCACCTTGGTTTTGTGCAGGTAAGGTTGGGCATTCGCTATGAAAATGACAGCGCTGGTGGGAATTGGCCGCATACAGGGATAGACTGGGCGGTTTAGAGTGATATGGGCTAGAGACCTGTTCCCAAGAGCAGAGGAACGCGGTTTGGTCCGCAGCCCTTCCCGTTGCCCTTCCCTGGCCTGGGGAGCGCTGGAGGCCGCGGGTGGAAGTTGGTGACGCTGTGTGGCTGGCGAGAGGCCCTGCCGCCGGAGCGGTGCGCGGGGACGATCCCGCCGCAGGGTGAGTTAGTAAGGAAGGGGGACCCGAAGGGAAAGGAGCTCACTCCGCGCAGCTCGAGAGAGAAGCAGGTTTGACTGAAATTGCTCTCACACCTGTTTAAGTCTCAGTTTCAGTTTTTGTTATGAAATGAAACTTTTTCAATAACGCAAATTCAAAATGCTAACATTCAAGATGAATAGCTTTTTTTTTTCCCACCGCAGCATTTGTGCATATATATTTTCCTCTTGCTATTAGAGTATCGTAGCATGTGCTGTTTTATTATGCATTTCACTGTAAAAGAATAGCTAGTAGTTTTATTTTCTTTCATCATTTATGATTTTAAATTTGGCTTTATGTGGGCTGAATCTGTCTTTTTTGCTTAAAATAGTATGTTGTTAAGCATTAAAGCAAAGCATGTCCAACATGACCCTGAGTGCCAGTAACTTGTTGGCAGAAGCTGTGACAATATATATTGCCTGAGGAGACACCCTCATTAACAATTTATTTCCTTCTTGTAAATAGATAAAACTTTTGGAAGTCCAATTAGATTTGATGCTTTTTTTCTTTCCAACTAATTTTGTAACTGATATAAAACAGAATGAATTATGACTCTTTGAAAATCCCGTACTTTCATAAAGTTAAAATAGTCTTCAAGAACAAATTAGTGCGCTGCAAAAATTAACATGCAAAGCAATGTAAGCACATGGCACTTTTAATTTTTCAGTGGCCTGGGGGCACTGTTATCTGGTCTTTTCTGGAAAATCACTCATCATGTTGCTATCGGGGAAAGAGAGCTGCAGCCCCTTTTCTGGGAGCGATCCAATGCAGTATGGATATTAATTAAATTTATTAAACAAATAACACAGCGACTCAGGGAGGCAGGGGTCCATCTGCCAGCTCTGTAGATTGATCTCTGCAGAGACGCGAGTTGAATGGTAGTTAAAGCTAAGTTGCAGAGCTCAGCAGATGGGCTCCTGTCTCTAGTGGGGGGAGATTTGGTGGCGGTCCAACAGCTTTTTTCCCCCTCCAGGTTTTTGTTCCTTGCAACTGTGATGGAAGAAGCACTTCTCTGCCTTTTCTCAGCCGTGCCCCCCCTTTTGTTTATCTGAGCAATGTTTAAGTCTGAGTGATTTGTTAGAGAGGCAAGTCCCGGCTGATCTCATTTTGTGTATGTGATGTAAACCTCAAGCAGAAAATAATTAGGAAAATGTAATCCCATTGACTTTACACCCCACTTGTGTACGCCGCTACATCTCAGCCTGGTGCCTTGGAAAAGGGAAAGCGTAGGAGCAGCATTGCATTTAGTATTCAAAATAACTGTCCATCATGCATATATTTTTGAGAAAACCTTTGTTGGGAGCTTGTGAACACAGTGTGAAATTACTTCTGCCTGTAGGTCTGGGTTTTGGTGGTACTCTTCTGATTTCATTTCATTGCTTCCTGTTGTCTTCCCTGGTTCCTGACAATATTTACTTTTGAATCTCTCTACGCTCTTCTGTAAATGGATGTCAAGTGAATATTGATCTAATGAATTGTTGGTGTGTCAGCTACCTAAAACCTCTAGTATTGTCTATAGTGGATTAAAAGCCCTTGTAATTAATTATGCAATTAAGCCTTTTTTTATTATATATTTGCAGATGGGGAGGTCTTTAATCAAGTCTTGAGTGTGATGGGTAATATCCGCGGTTGGAGACCAGTCATAATGCCGCTTACATCCTTGGCAGCGCTCCCGCAGACTGTGGTGGGAGCAGGACTGGCCTGAATGCTGCAGGGAATCCCGCTGGCCGCCGTTCAGAAAGGCTTCCGAGAAGGTCTGGTAACGTCTAGGCAGAGCTTCGGAGAGCTACAACTGCACCAAGGCCGCCGCTCGGTGCCGACGACCAGAACGAGGGGTGAGGCAGGTTCTGCTGTGTGCTGAGAGAAAACTGAGTTTGCCTCTCCTGGCTGAGGAAAAACTAGCAAAATGGCTCACCAAGGCAGTGGGAATTTTGGCAAAAACAGGGCCTGTGGGGCTTGGTTCCCATAATGTGCAATTTACAAGTAAGCAAGGGAGAAACGTTTCCTGCATGAAAAATTTATGCTTTTGTGTGTTTTTCCGCTCCCAACCCTGCCCAAGATCAGCTTTGGTTGGAAAAACAATATTAGTGTTTAACTCCAGAAATGAACATTAGGTGGGTTTATCCAGAGGGGAAAAAATTAGTTTTACTCCCGTCTGAGGTTACTGGTTTTCGCTATGGCGCTCTCTCCCATTTTAGACCAGGTGGATATTAATAATATGGATGTTCCAGTTACTATGGGAAAGTGGCAGAATTGGTTGTTTTTTAGCTAGTGCCCTGCCAAGGAGTATTCTGGATTTGAGACGTTAGTGTGTACCATGGTTCTTTTGGTATTTTGGACTGACCCAATTTACCACAGGAAGCAGAGATTTTTTTTTTCTCCCCTCTTCTGAAAAAAATCTTGTTTATCAATGTGTAATTGGTGAACTACTCCTTTATCTAATGTACTACAATTGAGAAATCTCAGGGTTGTGCAGCCTAGCCTGCAAGTGAATTCATAGAGCATTGACCACAGTGTCTCTGATGTCTTACATAAGGGCTAATTTTACTAACCAATTTAGGTAGCAATCTCATTACTTAAGAGAAGACTGATGTTGTCCATAGAAGTGTAAGGGTTTTTTTTTTTTCCTGCTAACTTACTGGAAACACATCTGGGATTTAACTTTTGAGGTGCTTTTAGGAAAAAAAATAGCGAACATATAGGGCAGAAATAAAATTGTTAAAATTCTGTGAACTTGTACAGCATAGAAGTGGGAAAAGGCTAAGGGTGCCTCATGACCTTGAACAGTGTTGCTTAAAACGCTGTTGCTTGAATTTTCATATTTAAGAGTAGGCAGACTAACAGAGAAGTACTTGATAGGGATCATGCTAAATGAATTTATGTTGCCCAAATATTGGGTGCTGTTACTTGTGCGTAGTGGTGCCAAGCTCCCCCATGAGTAGAGCTTGCAGCAGTATCTCAGAGAACTGCCTCACAGAGACCAAAATATCAGTTATTCAGGTTGATTTTTGCTCTTAAACGGTACCTGTGGGATGCTGTTCCTTTGTGCGGAATTGTACGGAAGGCGCCAAGAGGCAGAGGTTCCGCTCCTGCCACGCAAACGGTGGTGCCATTTCGGTGAGCTGAGCCTCATGGTGAAGCTTCACCTGGAAGCTGTTGGCTTAGGGTGGAAAGCTGATGTATTGATTTGCTATAGTTACTCGCTTTTTGTCCTAGCTGAAACAGTATTGATTCATTTATATAATTACCAGCAAATGTGGGAGAAATTGAGGAACTCTTGAGCTTGGAAGTAGCCTAGGCATGTCTTGTAAAATATATTAGGGAGGATGGTTTTTGCGTTAATGTGAATTGTCTCTAATAACATGATGTGTTTAAATAGGGCTTTGGCTCTATAATGCCAAGTGAAGTACACTTAGCTCTTTAATAGCACTTCTGAGTTGCATGCTTTTAATGTTGACAGCTATATTTAGTACATTTGATATTCCATAGGGTGTTCTTAGAAGAAACGAACACATCTGATGGAACAAATCCATTCTCCATGTTCAATTAGCAACAATACTGCTCTGCTGAGGTTAGAACAGATAAGTTCTTAGCTGTTACTGTGAATATGTACATCAGCACCGAGGGACGGCAGTTCATTCCATTTAACTTTGAACCATCTGACTTTTACTGGTTAGTGTCCTTTAATATTAATAGAACACTCCATTTTGGCATTGTATATTTCACAAAAGATAAAGAATTCCAGTCTTTAACTCAGAGCTCATTTTGCTCGACTGACGCGGGCAGCAGCTCTTGGAACGTCTTCACAAGGAAGCTGTTGCGTGTGCAGCTCCGGGCTGCTGGGGCAGTTCCTATTCTGCAAAGGTGTTACCATTTTAGAGGGCATGCAGCTGATCAGATAAACGAGGACTTAGGAAAATGTGTGTTGGTCATCTTTGGAAATCGTCTGTGCTCTTAATACTCTTCTGAATTTCACAGCACCATTTTTCAACGCTTAAGCCTCACAGAATAAGTAATCTGCCTCTTTCTGCGTATGAGCATCTGCAGTACTGTTTTTCAGCAATCTCAAGTGCTTTTTTTAACATTGTTCTTTCTCAGAGGCTTAGTTTCCGATTCTGCTCTGTCGGAGCATGATGAGGTTGGCTCCCTCGCCCTTGGCCTGCTGCCTGTACAGACCCTGCATCTTGCCTTTACTGCCCTTGTCCCTGTTTCTCTGCAGCAGGTGGGCTTAAGTAAACCTTGGCTCTGCTTGGCTTTGGAGGGCTCCACCTAATGAATTTGGAATTTATAGGTACAAGTTAGCTTACAAAAAGAAAAACATACCAAGAATTCTAGATTATGCTTGACTGTTTCTAGTAAATGTCACTTAGTCTTCTCTCTCTGGCACATTGCACAGCTTGGGAAGGAGATGGGCAATGGGGGCTGATGATCCAGTTTTCCTATAGACACCCTATTCTCTCAGTAGTCAGTTCAGTTCTAAATAAAAGTCCTTGCCTCTCTTTCGTGTACTGAATTTGGCTTCTGCTCAATGCAAATACAACCCTCATTACTCATGATGCCTTATGCTTATTATCTTCCAGCCAACTGGAGATGGCGGTAGCATCCATGAGGAACGGTTTTGAAGAGAGCGTTGGCATCCTGAAGGATGAGTACTCGCAGCTCAGTTCTTCAGCTCTGAGCTGGGTCGGCTGTGTCCTTGCCCCTTGGTCACACTGTGTGGTAGCTCTCAGCTCTTCAGTGTGTGGTCCTTGGCTTGTGCTCGACCCAGCTGCAGCTGGCTGACCTGTGCTAACTCCTCCAAGCCTTAAGCTGTGCCTGTGATGGTGACTTTCTACGTGGCAAAGCTTATGTAGTGGCATTTATTTTGTTCGTACTGAGTCATGTTGAGTCTACGGTATTAGTTTCAGTGAGAGGAACGTGTAGTTAGACTTAGTTGTTCTTGGATGTTCAGGACTTGCAGGATTGTCATTCAGCAGAGACCAGATACTTGGGACCATTCCCTAAGCTGAAACTACAGCTTTAGTGGTGGCTCTGAGGAATTGTTATCCTGTATGTATCTGTCTTGGTTGCTATTGTTGATGATGAAGACCCTACCCTTTCAGGAAGGCAGAGATGCATGGGCGTTAGGGAAAGATGTTGTTTAGGGACTGGTACAGGTGACAAGGACTGTTTAGTTTGTTGTCTCGTGGAAGAGATCTTAATGAAGGCCTTTAAAATTTCTTCTTCAAGACTGATACCAAATTCAGGGAGTAACCAGCTCTATGGTTTGGGCAGAAAGGATTTGTAGAAGCCTGGATAGCACAGGATAGATTTTGGTGATTCATCTGTTGAAAGCATCTATGTTAATGTCTATACTGATGAGTATCCCAGCTGACAAAATGAGTAACTCCTTTTGATCTCTAGTGGCTGTTCAGCCATGAGTTTCATACTCGAAAATGAAAATCCTGTGCGCATTTTATTTCCCAACCTGTCAGGTAATTTTATTTGCTGTATATGCTCACACATGTAGAAGTGTGTGTAGATATCAAAAGTAAATTATATATTGTATATTACAAATGTATATTGTATATAAATATCATTTTGCATGTATCATGCTACATATATAATTATACATATATAATTATTACATTATATATTTATATATGTGCATATATAAATATACAATTTATATATGTAGCAGTATCAGTGTGCGTATATATTTGTGTGTACTTGTGTATCAATAGATAACCCTCCTGCTCTGTTATTTCTCACCTCTTTTATTCTAACTGTAGAGCACAAGGTCTGCCTTTTTATCTATTGCTAGGGAAAATATTTAACAGCATATTAATTTAACTAACTTGAAGGATGGGATATCTGTGGGACTGTTACGAAGCCCTTGAATTTGTGCGTGCAACGAAATTTCACAGAGAAACTTTCAGACCTCTGTGTTTAACATAAGTGTGAATTGGTTGGATCTGTCTTCATGACCTGTCAGTTTTTATTTGCCGCTGAAATCCTATCAGAATGGACTGGATAAAAGTGAACCAAAAGTTTGTCTCAGTGATCAGGAGTTAAGAGATGTTCAGGCTGCATTTTTGGCAGTGGAAGGAGCGCTTCACATAAGAAATGTAATTGCTTTGGTTCTGTGTTTTGAGCCACTGCACTATGATTAACACAGTGCTCAGTTAAATGCTGCACAGGTACATCTGCCTTTCTGTTTGTGACAGAGTAATGGTTAATTATCACCTATCAAAAAGATGAATGCTTTTCATTAAATTAAGGAAAAAGAAAACATTTTAAAAATGTACTATTTCAACTTGCGAATAAATTTATCAAAACAAATGTGTACTTGCAGCTTCTGAAACTACTGTGTTCTTGCTAGAATTCTCTGTTTTAAAAAACAGAACATATTTTTCTCAGCAAAGGCATAAAGAAAAGCCATGGATCTGTTTCCCGGGCTCTCTTTTTGAGAAAGATCTGCATAGCAGTTTTTTTTCCCTAATGGAAGGAGAAAGATCAAAGTGCGCTGGCATGCGGTGCTGCAGTCCCACAGCTTCTCCCAACACCTGCCTTTGTAGCCATTCTTTATTAAATAGTGCCCTTGCCTCTGGAGCACGTCTGTCAAAACTGCCTGCTGCTCTGCAGGCTCATGCAGGGTTTTCTTTCTTCAGGCCCGCAATACTGTGATGGGTCCACATGGGTGGACATTAGTGTATGTGTAACCAGGAAGAAGAAGTGATGGATGTAAAGTGCTTTATAATGGTTATGATAAATATGCTAATTTTCAAATATTGCTTCTTTTTAAATCCCACCTGCAGTCCAAATTGTTTTTTAAGTGGTAAAGAATGAAATTAAAGTCTGTCTTTGTAGATGGACTTGTTCAGTCTCGTGTTCAGTGCAAAAGAGCAATCTAATGAGGAGACCACTTGCACATGAGTTGTGATGGAGCACAAGGTACAGAGCTAGACCTCTGGAATGGATTTTGTGCTCCTTTGGAATTTGGGGGCATTTGGATCTGTATTTGTAGATCAGCACGCAGACACAAAATGTTTATAAACACTCAATACAACTACTGAGTTCAATGAATATAAAATAGACATTGCCTACCTGAAACCTGCTGACGGCAGGTGAGCAACCCTCAACCCCTGTTGGTCAGAGAGTCTGGGCTCCAGTTTGGATCTGTACTGGGGACCCAGCTTGTGGATTTGTGAATATGCATCCAGAGTGCCCTGTGCTCACCCAAAGCGTGTGCCGCTGCCCAGGAGAGGAACGGGAATGGGAACGGGCCCGGGCGGTCGCACGGAGCAGCGCCACAGCCGGAGCGCCCCGTGCAGCAGCTGTGTGGGGGCTTCCTGCCCTGAAGGGAGGAGGACGGCAGCAAGAGGTGAAGGACACAAAGGAAAAGGAAGGCTGGAAGGGCATGAGCAGAGTAGGGAAACAAAAAAGTTGCATGGGGAAGGGAAGTATAGGATGGAATCTTTGGCCCTTCTTACTTGGTGTCTTTGTGCCTTGTTCACAAGGATTGTTACCCTGTAGCCAGTTTAGCAGGAACTTAGCCCCGCATTTCGGCCTCTTCACTTTGCCTGTGGTGAGCTTAGGGGTAAAGTCATCACAGTTCTAAGTGACGGGCGACAGTCCTTGAAAGGAATGAAGTATCAGTTTTGGTATACTTGCTCTGTTTCTCCTACTCTTTTATAGGGTACTTTATGCAGGAGACTGAGGTTACTATTTTCTGAGGTCAGCAGAAATTTTAAGGGAAATTACTGTGTTCTGCATCAGTCACTTTGATCTAAAGATTTACCCTTTCCTCTGCAGTCTTGCTGACAGAAACTAGCTGTGCAAGCTATGCACAAATTATCAGTTGTCGTGGAAATGGCCAATGCATTTGCACAGAGTAATGAAGTAAGGTCCTTGCTGTGTACCAGCAACACACGTTCTGTTCCCAGCGCGCTGCAGACGCTGGTGGTAATGGCAGGAAAGTTTGTTCAAACCTCGCCTGTGTGTCGCACATAGCATTTGACTCTGATTTAGGTGCTTTTTAGTGCAGAAGAGCAGGTAAACAACTGGAGAAGCTCTAATTCCAATGGGATAACTGAGCAGTTTTGACCTTCCTGATATACTGCAGTGCAGGAATTCACATAGTGAGGAGTAACTGAGGATAAGCAAAACTGATCATCAAAATGCAATCTGAACTAGGTGACTGAAGGAAGTTAATCCTTCTGTAGAAATGTGTTATTTAGAAGTCCTTTCTGAAGCTTGTTGGGCTTTTGTTGTCATTGCTTCTTTTTAAGTTCTAATAACAGACATCTCGAAGAAATTAAATCACTTAATATTTGTCTTTACCTTAACTGCTATCCACCAACAGAACCCTGATTTTGTGGGGATTAAGCTCATCTCCTGTAAGCTTAAAAAAAAAAAAGCCTAAAATTATTTCAGAACTTCTTTGTAGGACTGAAAATGAAGTAATGATTTAGTTTAATGACAAGGGCAAAGGAATGGCTATTTAATGCACTATGATGTTGCAATAACAAATTGATGTATTTTGTCACAGTGGTAGTAACCTGTTGACATCATTGATGGCACTGAATCCACCAAAGGCAGGAAACAAAGTATAAGTTTTTTTTTTGGTTGAAACACAGCACAAGAAAATTGTTCATGATGAGAAATCTGCTGGAGACTTCCATCTTTAAATTGGTAAGAGGCAGTTAGGTGCACAAGAAAGTAAACAAAAATAGTTGGTAACTATAACTACAGGAATTCAAGTGGGTAGCATTTACTGTATTTTGTTTGGATATATCTGTGGAATATGACTCATTTGTCCAGAAATTCAAAATAAGTGGTTAGGATATAAGGAAAGAGGTATGTAGGAAAATTAAGCTCTTAATGTTTTATCTTGAATTAATTGTATACAGCCTTGCTGGTTCCAAAGGGTTTGTTGTTTTGAACATCCCAGCAATGGGAGTTGGTTGTTTCACAGCCCAGATTAGTGTCACGTTTTTTGCTTTATCATTGCCTGTGGAAGTGGAATATGCTCTGTATTGCTATAGAAGGTTGAAGCAGAGACAAGCGTTGATTGTTTTGAAGAGGTCCAATATCTTTTATCTAGGGCTAGTTGAAATAAAGACTAGATTTGTTTAAAAGTAACGTAGGTTTTTGTAAAAGCCCCCGCAGAGGCTGTGCGGGGTCAGCTTGTTCTGTATGGGGTTGTAGCAATGGCCAAGCTGGGAAGGAGGATGGTGCTTGTCTATATGGTGCTTTAGGTCCTGTGTTCTTCAATTTTCCTGTAGGACAGCAAACTGATTGGTTTCTTGTGTGTTTGGAGAGGGGAGAAAAAGAAACATTTTTAGGAAATGCAGCTATCTTATAGTACAGAGCATATGTTGTCTTCAAAGCTCACCTTCATTGCGTCTTTCTTAAGTTCTTTGTTCAGGAAAGTTAAAGTTAGTATGCATTTGATGGAATATGCACAGTAATGGGTTGCTCCTCTAAATTGGGGCACGTGTCATCTCCATGCTCACAGTAAACTTGTCCTGTTGGTTTTTTATCATTTCACCTGAGAAAGCCCCAGCCTGGAAGTCAGAGGATGTCTTAAAGTTATTTACCCACTGATTACACACAAAGCACTGGTATGACTGATGCAATGAAAATATTGCTGAAAATGTTAGGAGAGACATGCTGAAGGTTTAAAATTTTCATTGAGCCCTTTTGCCGGCACCTTCCGTACTGTGAGGAGTTTTGGCTGTGGCAGAATTGCATTGCTGGAGGGGTCAGCGCGGAGCACTGGCGTGCGCAAGGTGCCCAGGTAATGGGGAGACCTGTGCCCTTGAAGGACTCCAACTTGCCCTCCGAGGGCAGCTTGGTGCTTCAGCTGGGCACCATTTCCCAGGGAAAACGCGGGCAGTCCTCGGAGCGCATCCTTGTGTCTGCATCCCAGAGGGCCTTGGGAAGCAGGCTGGGCTCTGCCTCGCCTTGGTAAGATCAAGGCGTTTGGAGCTTGCTTGGGAAAGCTCTGCAGCCACCGGGGAGCTCTACGTGCCTCAGGACTGGGTGGTAACGGGGATGGAATTTTTGAGATAGCAATTTTGGGCTTAGCTGCAATTCTGCATTCTAAATCTTTTACTGGATCTGGTCCTGATCTCTGTAGTGTGCCCTCAGTTTTAACATGTTTCTGAATAAGGTTTAAATAACATATCAATAATTCACCTGGGCAGGTAGAAGCTCTTCTGAAGAATGGAAATTTCTAACCCTTCGTAGTGACTGCAGCTTGCTCCTAAAGTGGAAGGATATATATGAAGTTCCAATCATTTTGACATGTGTAAGGGGTTAAGTCATTCTTGAACAGTTTATCGCTCATCAATTGTAATTAAATATGTTTATATTAAATTATGTGCTGTAATTAATGTAAAATCTTTTAGCCTGTGCTGTTATTAGAACCAGATGCTGAAGTATCAACAATATTTCAACATGACTGTGCTGCCTTGCCAGCTGTCTAACTGTAATTACTTTAATCTCAGCTTGTTATCTAATTATCACCTTTGTAAAGGGAAAAGTACTCTCTAATGCGTACTGATTGTTTCAGATGATGATGAAGAGCGTGAAACAGCTGTCAGATATCTTAGGCCTGCTTATCTGGATTAGAAAACTTATTGGGAGGCCTACTTTGCTTCAAACCTTCCTGACAGAAAGCGGGGCAGTGGGAAAGGGCCTTTTTTTCCACCCTGTTTACCCTGGAAATGTGATTCCTGTAATCAGTGGAGACAATAGAATTGCATGAAACAAGGCAAACAATTATTGTTCTCAAGAAAAAAGGAAAAAAAATAGGAAGAAAGAAGAGCATAACTTGGTATAGATGATGTACACATTTCTATAGTGGATTGTATATTTATCTTTTTAAAATCTGATGTTTCCATTGCTGTGATGGTGAATTACTTTTGATTGGAGTTGCACCAGTCTTGCAGAAGTGTGGTGGCAGACTCTGTTATGTATTTAGTGACTTCTGTATAACATAGCTATTTATAGAACTTCTTCCTGGAGATTCTTGAGTGTTTTAAGCATTGAACAAATCGCACTAAAACTTGATTTGCTACTGAAAAAATCTTATGATGTGCAGTTCTCTTTGGAGACATTATGTTGTAGTCATTTCACAGAACATGTGAAATATAATTTTGATTTTGTATAGCTATTAAGGATAAGGCATAAATTCTGCATCTAAATAAAATTATGTGAAAATCTTGGTAGATTACTTGGCAAATAAAAGTCTAATAAGGGTGATTTTGCCTAAAATTCTAAATTTGTACATATTTCTTCCCCCCTTCCACCTCCCTCCAAACAGAGCTCCGACAGTGCCATTAGTTCAAGACTTTTCCTTGAACAGTCTGGATGTTTTTTTATTTGAAATATTTTATTTGGAGGTGGTAGCATAATGGGTAAGATATAAAGCAATTTTATAATCATGTCTTTATAGCAGTTGTAGCTTTTAAAAATGAAGCTTTAGTAAGGCTTTTTGTGATTGAAGTATATCATTGTTAGCGCTGGCGTGGTTTGAATGTTGCTGAAATACGTGAAAGTAGATGTGTCTTCCCTTTCCCTGACACTCTCTATACCATAGCAATTTGTCATTCTGGTAAACTGTACTAAGAATAAAGATATTTTTTAGGGGAGGAGAGATTTTTATGTGCTTTCCAGTTTAATACCAGTGCATAATCCAAGAATAAAAAAGAAAAAAGAAAGAAAAGCTTTATGGTTCTTTTCAGGGACGAGGTCCACGAGGCAGTGAGGCTGCATTTGGGAGCAGGGTGCCCTCAGCTTGGAGGAGGGTTCCCTGGTACAGGGATGCGCAGGGTTGCGGAGTAGCTGTATTTCAAGGGGCCCTCTTCCAGCTGAACATTTAACCGGCTCCATGCATTCCTCCTCCTCCGCTGCAGGCTCCCCTTTAGCTCTGGCCTGGGTTTTATGCAACACACAGGGTTTGGTGCAGCAGAAGGCTCCGTGCTTGTCTTCCTGACTGCGTAAGGCAAGGCTGCAGGCCGGGACTGTATGATCATTATTTTCCTAATTAAGTAATTGATGCCCAAGTCACAATAGAGCTGTAGCTGCCTTTCACTTCCTTCAAAGGGGTAAGAAATGAAGTATTGCTGCTGGGAGGATTCAGGTTCAGCACAGAGGAACAGCTGAGAACACGACAGAGCTGCAGAGAAAGGTTTAATGTTGGTGTTTGAAAGTAAACTAGATTTACTGCATTCTAAATGCTTAGATCTGCTTTGGACATTCATTTAATGGTAGATTATCTTTGAGTGAGGTAAGGATTTGGTTTTCTTTGGACCAAGAAGAATATTTTGGAAAGCTTTAAGAAAACCCATCTGATGAAGATACTGCTGAAGAACAAAATATTTGTTCCTTTAAAACTGCTTTTGGTCAGTGCTGTATTCTGTCTAAAAATTCATTAAAATTAACTTTGTAATATGTGACCAAAAGTAGAAAACGGTCTTTCATCTTTAGTCCAGATGCTTTACTACTTTGAGAGCACCGTTTTGGCCCATTTAACTATATTGACTTCTTTTTATCAGGCCAGTGAACCACGAATGAGAGAGCCTCCTCAATAGGTCCTGATAAGGCTGCTGCTTCTGAGAAAGAGCCATTACTGCCCTTCAGGTTAGCCACTTGATAACCACAAATTCCCAGGCAAGTGGCCTGACGTGATTGTAAGTGCAAGGCTTGGTGAAGAGAATAAACCACACATCGCCATTACTGAATAATAATAAGATAGGAAATTGCATGAAGTAAAGATCGAGGTTTTTTTTTTTTTTTTTTTTTTTTTTTAAATTGCATGTTTCCCCTCCCCTTCTCAAAACATGCATTTAAAATAGGAACCTACACTGAGTCCTAATTATACTTCTTCTTGCAGTTGTGGTTTAAAGCAAAAGAAAACTTCAGGTAGTAGAATATGTAGCAGTGTATTGTGGTTTGTTTTTGAAAGCAGTGAAGTATCTCATTTTGAAAATGGTGTTTGTGGCAGGGTAACTTCTTGGCAAGAATTACTTCTGTATAAGATCTATTGCCTAAATATTCAAAGGTAAATATTATAGATTGGATATTTCCCTTCCTGCTCAAGCATAAATGCTGAGGTTGCTTTTTCAGAAAATAAGTGCACATAACTTACTTTAAATTATGCCTTATTATGACTAAGAAACAGGACAGTAACTTAATCCATATATATTTGTGACCCCTCATGTATTATTTGTGTGCAGAGTTCTGCGTATGACACTGCCATGCCTCTGCCATCCATGGGAGCTCTTGACTCTGTAGCCACATCCAGCTCACACTCCAGCAAGGAAGAGACAAACAGAACATGCCTGGTGCGAGCCAGGAAAAGATCCCGCAGGTAGAGGAAAGAAATGCCTTGGCTTTCAGAAACAGGGAGATGCTAGAGAGGGAAAGGGGCCAGTGCATGAGTGGCAGCGGAGGGACTTGTTTCATTAGCCAGTATCAGTTCTGCACTGCTCAGCAGTTGCAGGACAGAGCAGCTGGTAGTGCAGCCTCCTGATTTTTGGTTCATTAGGACAGCACTGATTCAGTTTGCTATGAATTGTAGGGAAACAGCATATTTCAACTTTTGCTAATTTGTTAGCAGGAAATGGTGAAAAAGGCCATTTTCTATTCGAACCCTTAGAAAACTTTGGTGTCAGTCAAGTGAACATTATACCTCTGCAAAGTTGCCTTGTGAGGCACAGTCAGGTGAGGAATTTAGTTGCACACTTTGCATGGCAGATTTGAGTGCTGCCTTTCCAACTAGCGAGCGATGTCCCGGGTTATTTTTCTACAGCACGAACAGAACAGCAGTTTTTTTCTTCATGCTGGACCCTGGTGCTCGGGGCAGCTCCCTGGTGCTGCTGCCTGGCCGCAGGGCGCCGATCCGCCCGGCTGGGAGCGGGGCTGTCGGCTCCGTGCACTGTGGAAATTGGGGCCGAAGGTCAGCCAGCTCCTGCTACACAAATCTCCCTCGGAGAATCTCATTTCATTCAGACTATCAGTTAGATTAGAAATACCCTAATTATCCCACTGAAATTAAATTACTTTATGTAAGGGTGATATAATGAACAACCATAAAGAAGCTATACAACCAATCATCCTATTAGTCACAGCAAGACTAGACTATACACTAAATGGCTCTGGTTTGATTATTGCGGGCTGGTCTGTGCCACATAAAACAGGGGGAAGGGAGGATGTCAGGGAAGATTTATTCTGATTTCTTGGAAACAAAACAACAATAAAAAACCATTTAATTCACAGGGCATGTATTTTAGGTGCAGAAGGTGCAAACTTGACTGTCATAGCAGGTGACTGTAGGCTCCACGAAGTTTGAAGGTGTGCTGAGGGTCTGTCTTAGGGTACAGCGAAGTTGGGTGCAAAGATAAAACAGGGTCAGTGAATTGGGTGGTTAGTGAGTGTGGGAGGAGAGCTGTATCAGCGTGGCTGGGCTTGCTCTGCTGCCAAACTTTTGTCAGGGAGTCCTGAGGTGTTAGCTCTGTAAGGACAGGCAGAGGACTCTCTTGAAAGAAGTTCTTCAGAGCCTTTCCTAACCTGGATTTGTTTATTTTAGCTGTTGTACCTCGGAGGCTCTGTTTTGTGTGGAAGGATGGATTAATAATGTCAGTTGCAATCCTCCAAATCTTAATGAAATGAATACTGCGAGCTACCAAAATACTAAGGTAGATGGGTAAATATAAAGGGGAGATATTTATAGCTAGAAATAATTCAGGTGTAAATGTCAAATGACTGTTTTAAAACATGAACATGAAGGAACTGTAGGTATGGAGAAGTATCCTAGGAAACAGAATAGAAACAGGGAAGTCTCATTAGTATGATCTTGCAGTGTGTCTTTAGTCTGTTTATTTTACGATGTGCAGCAGGGCAGTGCTTTTTTGCTGAGGTTTGGTCCTGCAGATACTGGCTGGGGGTTGGAAGTAGTTCTAAGTCAGCCTTCAGATTATTTTTCATGAGATCTCTGTAGTCAACAGTATGTTGCTCTGTAAAGGAGGTTACTAAGGTGTCTATCTGGTGGGCTTGCTGAAGAGCTTTTTGCCTCGCCATACATACCCTATATCTTACTGAACCTCAAGTTCAATTTTATTCTTCTGTTAGAAGCCTTGTGTCCACAGGATATGATGGTATATAATGTGCTGTGAGGCAATGCTGCCCTGTGTAGTCCTTCCCTGAGTTTTGTGCCCTCTTTTTGGGGATTCATTCAGTACTCAATTTCCTACGTAAAAGTACATAATACTAAAATCCCTTTTCCTTTTACAGGCAATTACGAAGAAACTGTGAGTAAAGTACTTGGGTTGTTACGCCAGTTTTGGAGAGGCAAGAACGGAGGGAGAATATTTTCGATGGAAAGAACAAAGTCAAAAGATTAAGGTAAATCAATTTAGGGCTGATGCCAGGAAATATTAATACAAAACTCATATAGAATCTCTGAGAAACTATTAAGCCTGTTGTAGCTGGCCACCTGTGACTTCTAGTCAAATCTAGGGATAGTCTGGAACAAGGGAATTTCACAAAAGTTTTGGTGATACTATGTTACATTGGAGTTCTTAATTTAGGAAAATTGACTTAGCTGGAACTAATATATGGTAGTTTTATTGTGATGTCCAGAGGAAGCAAAGTTTCCCCAATTGCCTTAAACAGAAGTTCATGCTGTTTTCATAGATTGCTACCTGACTACCTATTGAAAATCCTTTGTTTTTGTTGTATTTGTTCTTGTCTGTTCTTCTGTAATTCCTGTGTGCTGTTGGAATGGGAAACAAGAAATGAATACTGACTCAGCTGGTGAATGGAATTAATACCTTTTGAAAATAAAATAGTATTGATATCAGAGAGTGACTTTTATTTTTGTCTAGAGTTACCCAGTCAGTAACAGGTTTGCCGTGGCTTAAGGAGATCTTGTAGCAGGCAACTCCAAGCAGGCAACTCTGTGCCTAATCTGGGAGCTTCACAGCTGGGGAAAACCTCCAGGATTGCCAAGAATGATCCTCAGAGTTGATTCCCTGTTCTGGAGGTGAGGTTGATAGGGTGTTTTACGCTGTGTCATTTTTTTTTCCATGGATGGATCTCCCATTACTGTTTTGGAGACTGGCATGGACCTCGTAAATGGGAGAGTTTCTGTGGGAGTGGAAGGGTGGATCCTGAGACTGCTTGTGATCCTGGAACCTTTGGTGAGCAGACAGTGCATCTTGACAAATCGTTGGTGAGGGTGGTCAGAGTCCTTTTATAAACTTAGTCCCTTTTAACAAAAATGCACTTTTTTATTTGTGTGAAACTTCCCGTAACCATCTAGTTAATGTGGATGCCATATAGGATCCTGTGGAGGAGAAGAAGAAAAAAAAGGGGCCTGGAACAGTGTGCGCAGTGCACCTGGGCACATTTATCACTGTGAGGCAAAGTCAGACCAAGGTAACTCAGTGCGGTAATTAAATAGTTGACTGATAAGAGACAGCTTGGGGAGGTGCCCTTTGGTCGCTTTTTTAGAAAAAACATAAGTATTTAATGGGGCAGCTTAAAATCTTTCATGAGGGCATATGTTTTTATAATAAGCCATTTTAATAAGGAAAAAAAGAGGTCAACACTGTCAGTATTCATAGGAGGTGCATTATTCTTGCAAGTAATTATGTTCGTCTGTGGCACTCTTCATGGGAGAAGGCTTGGCAGGATTTGACCTTACAGCTGGCTCAAGTTAAAATGTTAGCCTCAGTTGTGTCAGAAGTTGAATACCCTCCATGGAGCTAATTTGGGGCTTGAAGGAGGTGCCAGGTTGCCGAAATGGCTGCACAGGTTCTGCGTGGGTTCATTCACTCTAAGAATAGTGAAGAAGCCGTGAGTGGCAGGGCAGTCCCGCACCTGGGGCGTGATGCTGTTTCACAACATGAATTAGCAGGAACATAACAGGACTTCCCTAAGTTTTAAGAAATAGTCCTGTTACCTGTTCAAAAGCTTCACCTAATGTTTCAGTAGAAAGTGAGAAAACACTCTGTTTGGGGAATTTTGGGGAGAACGCTGGATTAAACATCCTTAAAACTCAAAGCTGAATTTTAAAACACAAGTTGCCCATGCCTTTGGTATGGGCCTGTGTTATTTTACAGACTGGCACAGCCCAGAGACCCACATGTTTGCTGTTACCGTGATAGGAAATAGTGACTTGAGTAGGTTCTGCCAAGCTGTTTCATTTAGTGTTTTCACAGCAATAAAAAGAAAATTAAAGGTGCAGCATGGTCAAACAGGCTGGTGTGTCATAGTGCTTCCAGCTTACACTACAAACCCTATATTGGCAAAGATCAGTTGTACTTAAAAAGGTGCCTGAAAACTTCTCAAATTGCCATTTTGGTAATCAAATTTCAACACTCTTTGAAGTTCTGCTTTTTTTCCTGTTGATATGTAGACTGTATACAGGTTGAAGTCATATCAGCCTTCCTGTGCAGATCATTATGGAAAAAAAAAGGTGATATTTAAAGGGCTTTTTTATTTTTATTTAATTTGTGTGCTATAAACTTTTGATTATAGAACAAAACATTTATTTCTCAGTGTACTTTGAGTACACTGAGACTTGTATTTTTCATATGGTTTCTTTCTTTGGCTGTGTTTTATTCAGAATGGTATTTAAATTTGGGGGTTTTAATTTTGAGGAAAAGGGACTTGGCTTTTTTATTTGATTCACATTGCTGGATTAATTCTCCTTTGCTACCAAAAATTTGCAGGTTTATAGGTTTAGAATAACATACTTTTGTAAAAGTCTGTGTGTGTGAGGTAGAGATATTTCCCTTTCTCATCATTAACCTGGAGAGCAGTTAGGTCCAGTATGATTCAGATAAAGGTTTTTGCTTTTGGAGCTAAAGAGTCATGATTCTGTTTTGTGTAAATTTGTGTAAAGTCATTTCCATATTGTGGAAAGTCTTTGACAAATCTGGCATATTTAAAATCCCTCAAAGTTAGAAGAAGTATCATCTTATATGATATAAAAACATTTTATAATAAAGTCTGTATATTTACTTATAATGGTAAAAAAAATCATCTTTTTTTTTTTTTTTTTTTTTTTTTAACAAACTGTCAGTTCTGTTAGATGGCATTGGATTGAATTCCCTGGAAGGTGGAACTTTCCAGATGTGCAGATCATTACAGAGGTTAGATTAGAGGGGATGGAGTGATGCTGAAAGAAGAAAGTGAGAAAATGAACCAACAGTGACAGCAAAGATCAGATGTCCTTCATGTATTCCTCCCCCTCAGATTGCTGTAGTTCCTCAGTTCGACTGCTCTTCAAGGGTAACTGCCTCTAGTTTCTGTTGCCAGGATCAGTTTGTGACAGCAGCAGATCAGGGAAAGGACAGTTTATGGGCATAATATGACGACTTCTAAAAGTCTGAAGAAGAGTTAGCAGATAGAGTTTTTCCTTAGACGGTGGGTAGTACAGAATCAATTGCCACAAGTTGTTGTGGAGACACCACATCTGCAGTTTCAAAAGAGAGTAGACAAATTTGTGGGCAACAGATCTAGAAACATGTACCATAAAGGTAAGAGATATATCCTGGGGAAAAAAAAAAAAAAAAAAAAAAGCCTTTTGCAACAGTTTTGGAAGGTATGAGGGAAATGTACAGGATCAAGTGCTCGAGTTTGCCTGCGCTTCCTGAATAGCAGTTCCTTTTCCCTCGGTGGGAGACAGGCTACAGGCCAGGGATGGGCCATTTGACTGACCCAGTAGGACATTTTTTGTTTTCTGAAGAGCAGCACCCAGAGAACTGAAAATCTTTTCTTTTGGCCTCGTCTTTGCTGCTCTGTCACTGCAGCTGTTTGAAGGTGCCTCCTTCCTCTGCACTCTCCTTGCACTGGAGAGGCAGGAGGTGCTGAAGCAGCTTCCTCAGCTGACACGAAGGTAGTCGAACCTCATGTTCTGAGGAGACTAGGGCAACCTCCTGAGGACTTAGAAAGCGATCTCCTTGTTTTATGTGGGCTTTCTGGAGTAAACCTGAAGGGAAGAACATGCCCCAGCTTTGTAAAAAGAGGGGGAGTGGGAACTACGTGAAGTTTATCACGCCCCGTCAGTCTGCCAAGTTTAATCTGCTGTTACAAAGAGAAAGCTGGCTGTGAAATGGTTGGGATTGACTGACAACACTTAGCTAACCACTGAGAATGATTTTGTCTTTGTAATACAATTCATGTCTTTTTACCATGTCCATATGTGTAGTGTTTTCAAATGCGTTTAATTATGAGTGATGAATGCTAATACTGCAACTGATTTCTTTTCATCTGGGCTTGTCACCAATGTTAGCAACTGTCCCAGGCTTGCAAGTGGCTGCAATTAGTTAAGCAACTGGGCTTGGGGGGACAGTGGCGGTGGGTGATTTTCATTCTATTTCAGTCCTGGAAAAAAATTGAGATTTTTTTATATATATATGTGTGTGTGTGTGTTTTTATATATATATATATATATATATATATATATATATATATATAAAAGAAATATATAAATATGTGTGTGTATATATATTTCTTTTTTGTGATTGCTCAAGAATATTAGGTTCTGGTTGATTTAATGGGAGTCAATGTTGTTTTCATTTGCAGCTCTTGATTCAATTTCTAGTCTTTTGGTCACTGCTCTGTAGTACAGTAAGAGCTCTTCCTACAGGCCTTTGTGAAGGTGTTTCTGTTCTGTCCACATGCTATAGGTATGCATTAAACATCTGCCTATGGCATGAGAAACAGGTGAAATCTGCTGCTAAAAGGAACAGTTTGATCTTCATTTCAGGAGAAACAAACTTCTTATTTTTCCACTTCCTGTTCTGTCTGTTTTAATACAGGTTAAGTTTCCCTTTGTCAGCAGTTCTCAGTTGTGGAATGTGGCATCAGTGGGAAGAGAAGCAGCAGACTCTCTTACCGAGTATGTAGAAAGCTGGGTAAGGAGACTGAGGTTACTGCTGTTACTGTTACTGCACTCTCATGTGTTGTTGCATTTTTTATATCCTCAAAAGGAAGTGACTTTTTTTTTTTTCCTTCCAGTCTCTATATGTTGGCATTTGTGTGACTTTGACTTCATTCCTGATGCTAATTGCTTACTGAAGTTGAGGTGACCTTTTCATCTACCACATTTCCAGGTGTTGTCTACTAACTTTCACCTGCGGAATAATCATAATTTGTATTTCTGAGGAAGGTAAACTCTAGGAACAAATTTGTTGCCTTTTCTACCAAGCTGTGCTTTGAAAACTGTGCTCTTCTAAAAGGAAGCAATATTTGTTGGAAACTTAAGAGATGATTGTGATCAACTTCAAGAAAAGCCTGTTTTGGCTAGAAACGGCAAAGGAGAAAGCGGCCGTTTCAGTGGGATGTTTGAGCGCGTACATTTACTAAATGTGCCAGGGTTGATATTGTTCAGAGATCCCCAGGACCTGCCTTTTCACGAGCAGGATTGCTCGTTCTGGCTATTGAGAGGTGGTGCAGGTCAAGGGCAGGGCTGCGTAGGCTCAACCAGCTCCGTTACAGCCATGGGCACCGGCACGGGGCTCACGGGCTGCTCCGCGTGCCCCACTCGTCCCCTCCACGCGACGCGGCGCATGTTCGCTTCCCTAGACGGGGCAGGGGGCTAGAGGGCTACATTGGGCAGCTGCAGGAGGTGGGAGGGTTTCAGTTTAATTCGATTTTGTGCTTTGAGTCAAAAGCTGAAGATGAGACCTTTTATTTGTTTATTTATTTATTTTCACACAGGCGGAGTACAGCCTGCCATACTCGCTGCCCATACACGAGTCCTTAAAAGGAACAAAAAAGGCGCTGTCGTTTCCGGCCTTGTCCATTCATCAATCCTTGTCCCTCCTTCTGTTCCCTTCCCTTCCCGAAGCAGCGGCGCCCCCTCCCCGCGCGCCCGGCACCAGATGCGGCGGCAGGCGCTGCCGCGCGTCCCGAGCCCCGCGCGCGGCAGCCCGCGCGCTCTCGGGTGACGCTCGCCGGGGCGCGCGCGGCCCTCGCCAGCTGCAGCGCGCCACGAGCGCGCCCGCCGCGCCGCCGCCGTATCAATCGCTTGTCGATTCGGCTTAGCGCTGCCCGTGACTGACTGGCTGCGAGCAGGGGAGTCGGGCCGCGGTGGAGGCGAATGGTTAAAATTAATTGCTACATAAGAAAAAATTGAAAGATAATTATTCCTGCTTTCCTGTCAGTGCTCGAGGGTAGATGACCTCATTAACTTGCAGCTTGTACACAATTCAATTACTAGGAGATGGAAAATACATTTTTAATTACCTCAGTGGCTTGTGCTCCATTCATCTCCATTTGCATGGCTTTTTTACTGTTGTGTTCTGAAGAAGTCTTACTATAAAACCTTGCTCCTTCCTACAGTTACTCTTGTTTGAGGTAGGATATCAAGTATATGGTTAACCCTTTGGTGCCAAGTGAATTGAGAGGTCTTGTGGTGGCATTAATGTACTTTCAGCTAGCTTGGCACATCAGGAAATTAGAAACTTATGGTGTCAAATGGTTAAAGGTAAGTTTGCTTATTTGTGCATTTTGTTGCTACATGTTTTAAGAAAGCACTAAATTGGTGCATGATAAGCAGATCACCTAGTTAAACAACTATCGTATCAGTGTATGTCTTGGGCAAGGACTCTTTGGTAATTTAAAAAAGCCTATTGTGGCATTTACTGAATTAATGATGACTTAATTGTTTTAAATACACAATTAGTCCATGATTTTAATCCATGGGCTTTTAAAACCGCCAGTGGCTTGTTGAAGTGTACAGTATGTGTGAAAAGAGTATTTATTTATTACTAGTCACCTAAACGTATTGCAGGCTCAGAGCTGTCGAGGCTCTGCGTGCGTTGGTGGGCAGAGCAGCTGGGGCTCCGCAGCGCTGCGGGGGAGCCGGGGGCAGCGCTGTGCCCGCGCGCGCCGGGCAGGGAGGCCCAGGGCCCATGGCTCAGGCTGGCCCCCGGCAGCACTGGGTGACATCCCGGCACCCGGGCGCTGCGGAGGGAAGAGCGGAGCGCAGCGGGGCCGGCTGCTTGCCGCGATCATGGAGCGGTGTTGAGAGCAGCAGGGCTGTGCGGAGGCGCTTGGTGGTGGGAACCGAGGGTGTTTTATGGGATCTAGACCTGGTTGCTTCTCTGGGGCTTTCTGCAAAAAAAAAAAAATTGTGGGCTGAACAGTCTTTCCAGAACTGTTTGTATGAACTTTATTGTGAACGCATTAGTCCTATTTAATTCTTCGGGAAGGGGCTTGAAAGCAAGATAAGGCACTGTGGGGGCTGGCTGCAGAGAGCCTTTGGCAATATTTTAAAAGCTTGCTCTGAGAACTGGCCTTGCAGCCCGTGGCCCAGGAGAGACCCAGGGCCGAGGCTGCGGACCTGCTCCTGCCCCATCGTTGGGTGACAGTCCTTCCTCTTCCTCGTTTTGGCTAATGCCTCACTGTGAGACAGCAGGCTGCGAGATACAAGTAAAAGTTCCCTCTTACTTTACAGTAAAATAAAAGTATATATAAATAATAAGAAAATAACATTTTAAGAATACAGCTTTTACATGAAGGTGAAGATAATCTGAGAACGTAAAAGGTGGAACAAATCATCACAGGCTTAGTTCACTTGCAGTATCATCTGACCCATTTTCCTCTGCCTTCACTCATGATTTTTCTTATTATATCTCTATTTGTTGATTAAAAAAAAATTAGGCTATCAGAAATATTTATAGGACTTCTTCGGTTCTCTATCCCATCGAGTGTTCGGAGTGTATGTGGTGACAGCAGATTTATAGAAGCAGCCAAGCACATCTACTTGGTGTACGTGTTTAATTCCATGGTAGGAATGTAGCAGCGGATGCATGGATCTGGAGGGCTAGCATCTGTAGCTGAAAAAAGTTTTTGTCAGTACTTCATCCACCTACAAATACGGAGGCTGTATTGAGAATCCGAGGATCCAGACACGGTTTCCCAGGTAAATGCGGGATGCACCTGCGTGTCCCGGTGCCCACTCTGTTTGCAGCCTTGCTTACAGGCTTGTGGTGGCACAACATCACTGGTGCTTTCCTAAAGGTCCTGACACTTGCTAGTGAAAATCCAGGGGAGGAAATCTAACTTAATAAAAATGAGAAAAGTCACTTTAGAAAACATACAGTGAGACTGCACTCTTGCAGAGCCTGTCTTGTAGAAGGCATCATGGAAGGAATTTTAAGTTTTCTGCTCACACAGTAGCTGTAAGTTCTAGAAAACAGCCACATGCTTTCATGCAAAAATACATACTGATGTAGCTCTGTGGCCCTTCTCCAGACCAGCTTTACATATGCTGCATGTTAGAGGCTTTCTTAGAATCTTTTTCTGGCTCCTAGTCCAAGCAGTGTTGGAGATGTGGAGGGGTTTTGTGTGCGTGTGTAATCAAGAATACAGAATTTATTCCTAAAGTAGAATAGTATTCAATTATGATATCAAGAGCACAGTACTATCCAATTATTTGGTTACTATTGCCATAGTAAGCAGATCGCAGTATTCCAGTTGTGCAGCTGAGGGTTATCAAAGTCTTTAGTAAATTGACATGGCTATTAATGGCAAGATGATTTGCTTAAATTGCAAAGCCCTGTTATCTCTTACGACCACGGAAAATGGTTTGTTAGAAGGATTTAAAAAAAATACATATAAAGTTGAGCAATGGGTTCATGGTGAAGTGTTTCACACACAGTCTAATTCATTAACATAATAAATTACAGGGAATCCAATTAGTATATCATATAATTAAATAAATTCCATATGGACCACATAAGTTAATGTTTTCTTTTTGGAAAATTGTATGCCTTGGCAACTAAAATATTCAGAGGATTAACTAAAGAAAAATAGTTTTGCGTAATTATACTCTCTTGTAATTGGAATTAGGCATAATTGCATTTCCTAAATATGAAAGAAAAATAAGTGTGATCTGCAGAGAACAGGCACTGCCACAGAGACAAGTCTGTCTTTGTTTCTTTACTCATTAAGTGACAACTATGATGCTTGTGTTAAACATCTTAGAAGTGGCACGAACTTGCCATAACTCTTCACTTACTCCACTTGAAAAGATTGTAATAGGACAAACTTTTGCACTTCTCTTTTTAAATGGAGTTCAAACCACCACTTGCACTATACAAGAAGTTCATTCAAAAAAGGCATTGCATCAAGTATCGTTTCACTGTGTACACAAAGCACAAGATTACTGGCTTGGAAACTCCCAAGGTGCGTAGCCTTCCATAATATCTGACTGTGAAGCTGTGTGCAGTGTGTGTATGTGCCCGTCCTGTCATCCTCTGCTGGGAAGTGCCTGCGCTGCCTCCTGCAGACTCTGCCTACGCTTTGCACGATGTCAAGTGTCTCCACGTGCTTCAAGTTGAGTCTGCATTATTGATGCAGGTTGTGAATGCATCTCCTCTTAGTTCCCACAAAGAGGGGAGGCTATCTCTTTTCCTTTATTTTGAAGTTAAATAATTGCCAGACAATGTGTAATCTGAAATAGCTTATGTAGTTTTTAAACAAATTCTCATCTAGCAAAAAATGCTACATGACTTTATATATACTTGCAAAGAGCTGCTTTTCCTAAGTTCTCTTATTCTGCATCAGTCAGCATATATCTAATGAAGAATACTGTGTGAGTTTGGGGATGAATATATAAAGTTCAGACTTCACTGACAAGTTCTGTTGCTCGTTAGAAACTAAATCATTCTTTAGGAAACATAACCTACTCACTTTTTCTTAGGCAGGAACCAGGAATGTTTGTCTCTGCATGGAAGTTACCAGTGCGCAAGCCCTTGTTTTACCTATTACCTGTTAAAACTCTTGTGACATTATAATATGTCGTGTTCTGATTTCACCTTGAGTTCTTTGACAGTCCTTGAGAAAGGCCAGTGGTAATCTCTCCTGCTATGTACTATGCATGTATGATCTCTTACTTAAAAGAGTTTTCCTGATCAGTAGTCCTAACTTTGCTAATATCTTTCTATGTATCTCCATCCTTAAAATGTTGTGGAACCCTTTGATTTGCAGCATCCAAAGCTCAAGATAAAGTTTTATATATACATATACATATACATATATATATATATATACACACACGCACACACACACACATATATATATATATATTTTTTTTTTCTTGGCCCCCTGGAGGGCAGGTTGTACTGTTACTCTTCTTGGCTGTACTGTCACTTTTTATTTACAGTGTTTCTACAGTGGAAAGATGTTATCAACATTTAGATCCTTTGAGCGTGAGCCATCAAAACTAATTTTCAGCCTTCTGTTATTTACTGCTACAGGTAGTGCTCACCACTCTATTCTAACGTGTGCTATTGCCCTGGTTTTCTTGAGATTTGACTTATGTTGTATTTCTGACTTACCCGTAGGAAAACCTCAGAATTTTCCCATGTCTTTGCAAAGTAGTACTGTTTTATGAGACTTTAACCATCTACACAAAGTACATGGCCGCTTCTTTTTCGTGTATTTAAAAATAAGTGCCCGGAGGCAGCGTTTAGCTCCGTTCTGTGCTGACACTTGTTGGTGTCGTGTTTGCTGCACCCGGTGCAGCTCGGTGCCGGCCCTGGCTGGCTCTGCGTCGCGTGTCCCGGTGCCGCAGTGCTCTGTGTTCCCAGCATTGGCCCCGGCAGTCAACCCAGGCGAAGGGCCTTCCAAGGAGGACCTCTATGAAAAGGCTTTTCGGGACACACCGAGGTGAAATCTCTTTTAAAAGCTGTGATAACTGTTTCTCTTGGAAATCCCGTCAGGCTTGTCTGGGTCTGTTGAGCGCAAAATCACCGAGAACAACTATCTCCCTTTACAGATGTCTCTGTTTAGGTTGTATTTTATTGAATTTGAGAGAGAGGCCTGTATTTTGAATTGGTTTTCTGGCAGACCGTGCCCTCATTTGTAAAATGGCAAGATTTGTTTTGGGCCGAGTCCAGGTATCAGAAATACTTGTGCTTCTCTGTAATCTTCCCGTGCTTCTTGTCTCTTTTTATCTTATTTAACTAAACAGATCAACTCTCAGAAGACTTCTTGCTGCTTAGTTAACCTCCTTGCTTCCCTAATTTTGGCTGTTCTGCAGTTTCCTCTCAGCTTTCCTGATTTTGTAGTTTGCTTTCCCACACATCATTTTTTTTTCTAGCAGCACCACTTTAAATGTACCTTTACTCTTCTAGAGTTATTTTTTACATTTCCCAACTTACTTCTGGCTTGGTTCTTTGCAATAAATTCATCACTTCCCTTTCCTAAATAGTACTGCGAATTAGTGTTACTCGATACCGTGTTCTGCAAGGATGTTGGCTTTAACTGTGATTGCTGCTGTGAAATGGCTGAGCTGTTCCTGGTCTCGCTTGGCCTTTAGTGTGTTTGCATGAGGGCTTAGTCCGAGACAGCTCCCAACCTTCCAGCTTTATGCACTTTACTGTAGTGACTAGAAAAAAAAAGCTGATGTTAAACCAAGTGTTAGTTTCCTAACCTGTGTCCAACCTTGTTCCAAAAATTATCATTTAAAATATCAATTTAATGGCAAAATTATCAGCTGCCCTGCTGCGTCTGGCGCTTGGCCTGCCAGCTGTGGTGTTTGTTTATTTTTTGGATCATTTTTGCTCACCTTTGCTTGGTCCGCTTGGCAGACCTCTTTCTAATCCTCTTATTTCTGAAACGTAACTGGCACGTACAGTGTTTTGAGGCGCAGGAAGAAGCTCTGAGCTGTTTGTTCTGTTAATAAAACAAATGACACCATGCAAAAATAACAGCGAGGAGTGAAACAAGAGGGGAGGAAGGGAGGAGGAGGAGGAGGAGGAGGAAGGGACGGTGCTGGGGAAGGAGGGCCCAGGGAAGTGCTGGGGAAACAAGCGTCCGCGGCGCTTACTGCACTGCTGCTCCTCTCCTGACTCCGCGGGTTTTCCGTCTCCTCTCTATTTCAAAGCTTTGTGGTAGATAATCAATTCAGACCAGCACCGAGTCTCTCTTTCTGCAATTCTGAAAACCCATTAAATTATATTGTTGGGGGAAAACAATAGTTGTGCTAATCATGCTCTGTGCATGTGCATCTTAATTTCCCCGGAGACCTGAATATGAATTTTTACTAACATGTTAATTTTGTGTGTTAATCAGTAGCTGTGGGCCGGCTGAATGGATTGACTATGTAAAAGTGTTTGATATTGAAACAGCTCCTTTTGACCCCCTCAAATTGGCTTCATTCCCCTAAAGACGGTTAAAGTTAATTAAGCACTCAATAGGTTTATGGCGCTTAAATTAAAATATATCGCCGCTCGCGGGGGGCTGCGCGCGGCGCCGCCAGGGGGCGCCGTGGCGCTGCGCTGCGCGCGGCGGCCCGGGGCGCGGAGGGGGCCCGGCCAGGCTCGGCTCGGCCCGGCTCGGCCCGGCTTCCCCGCGTTGCCACGCTCGGAGCCAGCCCCGCAGAGCCCCAGCCCGCCCTCCTCACTGAGGGCCCCGCGGCGAAACGCCCCAGCCCTGGGCTGTGTGTTTACCGGGAAGTAACTGAAATTATGCATGGAAAAATGTATAAAATAACACTTAGCTCTTCCTCTCAGAGAGCCGTGCTGAGAGCTGTAGCAATTGATGCGCCGGCTTTTCCCTCTGGGCTCTTTTAAAGGGCTGCCGGTGGCTGGGGGCAGCGATTGCTGCTTTTCAGAAGCCATGACAGTCGTGTTAAGATCTCGGGGAAGAATTGTATAATAGGTAGAGTGCAAAAAAATGAGATAATGGTAATTCTCAAAGGAATACATGCTTTAAATTAAAAAGCCACAGT
The DNA here is from genome assembly GCF_059628265.1 of Tinamus guttatus. Classification (NCBI taxonomy): domain Eukaryota; kingdom Metazoa; phylum Chordata; class Aves; order Tinamiformes; family Tinamidae; genus Tinamus; species Tinamus guttatus. The sequence continues at coordinate 13,570,661 of NW_028288774.1, read as the reverse complement.
GCTGCTGATGTGAGCATTATATTAATGCTTGTGTGAGACAGTCTTCAAAGCTCTTCTTCCTCAGCTCTTACTTCACCCCTGAAAGTGAGGGCTGTGCAGTGGCCGGGCAGGTGTGGTATAATTTACATGGATTCCCTGCTTGCTCAGAAAACAAAACTCCAGAGTGCTTTTGGCAGGCTTAATTAGTCACTGGATTTGCTTGTAGCTAAATAGAGCTGTTCTTTCTCCTTTAAAGGGACGAAGGAAAAAAAAGAAAGAAAGAAAAAAAAAATCAATGAATTATACTCCCCCCCAAAGTTTGTAGTAACATGCACTTTTTTCTTAATACTTTATCATACTTCAGAGGTATGGAGCGTTAGGTAGATTATAACTGAAGTTATAGTTACAGATACTTAACCGCTTTAAAAAATAAGATTTTGTAGCACATTCTTTGCAAATAGTCTACCCTTTCTGTGCTGAAGGAGTAACGTGTTGGATTTTGAGTAGACTTTACTTCCATTTCCTCTTCTGCTGGAAACGAGGGCAGCTGCCTGGCTCGACAAATAGGGAATTCTCTAAGCTGCTGTTGTCGCTGCCGTGTGGGTCATGACAGGTGAGGCCACTGGTGAATTCAATATCAGTTAAAAGCTTTGGGTGTCAAGTATGATGCCCATTTTCAAAATATTTCTTGACTATATAAGTTTTTTTATATCTATATTATGTAAGTGTTAAATATGGTTGTAAAATCCTGAAAGTTGGCCTTGTTATCATTCAGATTAATTTGTTAGTCTATTTAAGCCTCATATTCTGCTGTTTACCCTGCCAAAGCAGATTTAATATTTTATCTTCTGTGCACATAGGTGTTTGAGATAAATTTCTCCGTGTGGCATGAATTGCCTGAGTTGTACGTGACGTTACTAGCTGAGCGAAGGGAGTTGCTCCCATCCGCAGTGCAGACTGTAGGTGTTCGCCCCAACAAACCCCGTCCTCTCTGCGCAGAGCGGCGGAGGGGAGCGCTGAGGTAAACGCTGCGTTTGGGAGGCCGGAGCCGACAAGCGCCGTTCCTGCTGCAGCATTTTCCCCCCCCGTTCGCCAGTGAACTGTTTCCCAGTGCTTTTTCCCTGCCTTTCGTGTTTCCCCATCTGTCGAGCCCGGCCTGTCGATGCCGCTGCCGGGCGGGTAAGGGGAGGGAGGCGGCTCGGCCCTGCGCACCCCTGTGGCGCTGCGATGCTGCTCACCTGGGCTGGCAGGAGGACACTGGCCAGGCTGGGCTGCACCCTCCGGAGCTGCGGTCACCACCAAAGGCAGATGGTGCTTTTACATGATAAACTTGCACAGAAGTGCTCAGGGGCCTCCTAAACGTGCCTTGCAGCTCTGGGGGAGATTAGGCTGGGACTGGCTACGCAGGAAGGGCCTAGCATCGGACCAAGGAGGTGTGCTTATTTCTTACATCTCTTCAGATAAAATTAGGTCTACGATGGGGATTTTATTAGCAGGATAGCTATATGTAAAGCCCCCAATAATTAGGGGTCAGTCTTACCACAAAATGTGATGTTTATTTACTTATTTATTCTCCTCATTGTAGTATACTACAGTTGTAAATCAGGACTATGAGCACAGGCAAAAACATACAGCCACTTTGCTCCTGTGTTCAAGCATTTGGGAAACTGCAGTTGGCTTTCTGCTGCCCGCCATAATCTCAGGTATGAGGCTCAAAAACCTGCAGTGGTTTGGGTCTTCTTTTCTGCTTTATGGATCTCTTTGATAGCACCAGAACACAGTTACAAAAAATAAACTTGTTCATTGAGCAGATATTCATTACCTTGTCTGCATGCAGTGAGAATTCATCCAGATGAGAAATGCACTTTGCAGCAACATAATCTGCCTGCCAAATTTGAGCCATTGGGAGTAGAAAGAGAAAAGCATTAAATATATATATATATATTTACAATCTTACTGTATATAAAGAAATTAAATATTAAGGGTAAACGTTTTACTATTTTCATTTTTCTTCCTCTTGAATGTTTGTGCCTAATTCAATAAAGGGACAATCCCTTTATTGAATCCCTTTATTAATCCCCTTATTATCCCTAACTGAGGTTAAGGATATCACAGGCAGATGTAGGAAGCATTTAGCGTAGAACCCAGGCGGTCAGAAGCTGCTCCTTGAGTAGCTGATTTGTTTTTACTCAGTAAACCTGCCACCTTCTGCTGACATCTTTCCTTGGAAAGAATGTGTTTATTAAGTGTCCGACATGCTCGCAGGCCTCTGCCCCCTTTCAGGTTTAACTTGTGAAAGCTGTAATAGCCACGTTTATTCTTTTGATCACACTCCTTCCACTAGTGGGGAAGGAATCCCCAGTCTTTATCCCAAGTGCGTCCTGTCATGTCTTCGGCAAGGGGAGGAGGCAGAAGGCAAGGAGCCTTTCATTTCTGTTGTGTTTTTTATGCAAAGGTACTCTAAAGAAGAGTGGTAATCATTACAGATGGCACAAGAGCAGCCCTGTGTTTTCTGCTGAAGAATTAAAAATGTGCTTCCCATCAAACGTAAAAATAAAAAATGAAAAAGTTAGAAAATCTAATATGTAGCCTTGAAAATGCATGAAGATATTTACACACAGGTCTTTGGCTATTACCATTCCACCTGAGAAAAGTTCGTAAGCTTGTTTTAATCGTAAAAACTGTTTCTTGGCCTGTTTCGTGTGTGAAACACTTACAGGATGTGGAATATCCTGGGGCCCGACTCTGTCTTTTCACACATTTGTCAAGCAACAGTGATGATATCCTTGATGGATGCTATGTGTTAACATGGGTCGAGAGAGATTTTTCTCCAGCCAGAAGATTTTGAATTCAGTGGTCATCACTGTGTTTCTGCTGGATTGATACTAATTTTCTGTGATGCTGCTGAGGCTAGGAGTGGATTAAACTTTCAGTTCAAATGTTCTTCCATGTAGTAAGTGAAGGAAACCACCTTCCTTATTTCAAGGAAGGAATTTGTAGAGCCATAGCTTTCCAGATGGCTATGAAGAATCCTAGGAGTTCAACCCTTAACTTGATTTTTTTCTGTCTAATTTAGATATTCTTTTAAAATGTTGTGCAAGAATGGAAGATGATTTGGGGTTAATACCCAAGGGAGAAGGTCTGTGTAAGCTGTTTGGTTTTAACTTTATTTTTGTCTTTTTTTTTTTTTTAAAGAAAAACAACTTTCTTTTTTCCCCCTGCCATATAACCTGTCTGTGAGAACTTTTTAGCCTGTTGGGGTTTGAATATTCTGCTGCTGGCTCATAGCTTCCTCATGTCCTCTGGCTTACTCTGTTCTGATAAAACATGACTTGTAATTTAGAAGAAAATTATGTAAATGAAGATATTAAGTTCTTGCCAGGGCATTGTAAACTTCAATTTTAAAGGTCAACTTGAAGAAAACATAATCTTTTTGATGTTGTACTTTTGGGGTGATTTTAATTGGCAGAAGAGGCAGGAGGGCACAATGATGTTGATATTTAGCAGATAGCAGCAGCATGAGCTGCTTTATTGAATAAAATCCGGTGATGAATTTTTTTGAATCCCTTTAGTTTCTACTGGAAATTTAAATCTCAAAATAAGCCAATTTAGCATGAAAACAAATGGTCTGACGCCTGTTACTGTTGGTATAGTGACTATAAATAGTTTGTCACAAGATGTTGTCATGTAGAATGAGCTATGGCCAACGAGAAGAATGTGATACTTGCAGTCTTGTGGCAAAATGTGTTTCCTTGGATCTTTTTTTTTTTTTTTTTTTTTTTTTTTTTGTCTTTCCTCTTTGAGTTTCATATCATGGCCAGTTGCTGCTTCTGATGTCCGTGTAGAGGGAGAAATGTGTTGCTGTTGTGGTTGTCTGTTTCTGTTCAGGCTCTGCAGGCAGTCCCCAAGCACTCATCATTGACACTGATGTGCTTTTAACAATAGCGGAGCAATATTAGTGCTTTGTTCAGTTTTTAGCATTATTTTTTAGGATCTGGGATTTTATTTGCTAGGATCCTAAGGATTTTTCAGGTAGCAAGGGGCTCGCCTGAAAGCTGAGCGGAATTGTGATTTGGAATGAAATTGCCCCGAAAGGTCGTTTCCAACACCACTGCTTGCTGCCTGCCATCTGCTCCAAGGGCTGTTTCTTTTTTCAGCTATGAAACGCAGCCAGTTTGGCCCCCGTTCCTAAGGGCACCGGGAAGAAGAGCTTCTCCCCAGCTGCTGCCAAGGGGAATTCCCTGCAACTCTTGGATGTCCCAGAAAGACGCCGGAGCAGAATGAAGGCTGCCAGCGGCCATGGCCGGGCTGCACTCAGCGCCCTGGGCAGCTCACGTGAGGCTCTGTCACCTCGGGCTGGGCTGCATCGCGGGACGAGGCGGTCCCGCGTGCGCGAGGGGGACACGTGGAGCGTTGGCGGAATTGTCGCCACGATGTGGGACAAGGAGGAACTGGAGCTGAGTCCCCGGTTGGATTTGAAGGCTTGGTTCCGGCGTGGGCTCTAGCGTTATCCATCGTTTCCTCTGGATTCGGTCTGAAGGCGACAGCAGGATCTCTTACAGGAAGTCTCTTCCATTTGACTCGAGCTTAGTGGGTTGCTTATGGAACCTGGTAAATGCCCACGTATCCCAGAACTTCATCTTCAGGCAGCTCTCTTCCGCTCATGGATACAAGGCAGTAGGAGAGCCTTCTAAACAGATACGGATAATTTTTTGTTCTGCTGTGTGCAAGAAGCAGGAGACTCCTCAAGTCCATCTGTAACTTTCTGTTAGCTTGTTAGGGATAGATTTGGGCATGATGAGCAGATTTTGCTAGCAGTTTTTCTTAAATCGTCACTCATGCTCACTCTGCTTTAGGCCAAGCCTTGTGACTGAATCAGTCTGTATTTCATTTCTTGCCTGTTGTTCACAGGCAAGTCCTGGCTGCCACCTTTCCAATACTGTAGGGATTTCAGTCCTTAACACTGCTGTGATGCTTCCCCACTGTCTTTTCGCTTTCTATCGTCTGTTACCTTGGTACCTTTTTTATGCTGCCTCTCGAGTGCAGTGTGTTCATCATATTCCTCCTGTTCCTTGCAGTAGGACTGTGTCACCATATAGGAACTCTTCACCATCTAGGTGCAATCTTTTGCCAGCCCCAGCTCCCATGTGCCTTGGTCCCCGCTGCAGATGGAGGAGGTGCTGGGCCCCAGCCGGGCGCTGCTCTGCAGTGCCTTGAGCTCTCCCTTGGTTGTTGTTCCAGTTCAAAGCAGTGCCCGAGTCTGGAGCTGCTGGTGTTTGCCTTGCAGCCCTGGGTGCCACTTCAGTCGCATTCTGAAACTCACCCCGGCGGAGCGGACGCGGCGTTTGCCGCTCAGACACTGAGCACTGCGTGTCGTCCCGGCGGTGCCGGGCATCGGGGAGCGGGTTGTCCTGCTCACCCGGCGTGTCTGGAGCCGCTGCCTTTTCCTAGCGCCCACATGGGCCGCGGCCAGAGGCTCTTCCTCCCGCAGCGCGGGAACGAGCGGCGGTGCTCTAGTTGCTCTACCAGGAGAGAACAGTGTTTGCAGACACAAACTATTCTGGTATCTTCCTGTCTTGCATAATGTGGATTTGTATTTAATTTTGAGGGATGCCGTGGGAGTCCCAAAAGAAAATGTTTTATTGATCTTGCCTGGGGCAAATCTGTGACAAATAACAGCTATCCATCTGAATTAGATGCTCTTTATAACAAGCTGATCTAGGTGTGTATGGGTATTCTCTTATAAAAATTCAGTTTCTCTAATGGTTTTCTTTTTTTTCTTTTTTTTGAAAACAAAAGAATTTAGCTATTAAGGATAAAGGACAGTACTTTTTGGCATGAGATTTGATAGGAAAGTGGTTTTGATCGTATAAGCTGGCACATAGTAGGAAGTTAAAGTTACTTCGGATTGTGCAAAAAGGGAAGGGCAAGAGTTTTTAAATTAGCAGCCTTGCCCAAAACACGCTTCCTTTAGCAGTGAACGAAACATAGATGCAGTGGCATTTACGAGTGGGACTTGATCATTAACATGGAAGTCCAGCGTGCAATTCCTGTAGCATCACAGGGTGCGAGGAAGAGACGTGCCTGCCATCGCTTCTGTCATTTTGTGGTTAGATTAGTTCCATTTCTCCTTCTCTTTATTTTTTTTTAATTAAAAAAAATAATTAAAAACATGATTTATTGTGCAGATATTCTTGTTGTGGCTACTCTCTTCTCTGTATGTGTGAGTGGGTGATGGAGACCTGATGGGTCCCTCAGGTGGACACGAACAGTTAATCCGGGCGCTGCCGAGTGGTTCTGGCTGCGCGGGCGGCAGCACCAGCATCCAGGGAACCCTCAGCTTCCAGGTGCAGCCGGCCACTTGCTCTCTGCTTCAGTAAATCGCTTCACATCTTGGCGCTGTTATCCTCGTTGCTCAGAGACAATAATACAGCCTGCATGGAGCAGTGGTAGAAGGCAGTAAGTAATGGAGGCCATCCGTAAGCCTTTAAATGGAAGTAAGGATTAGTATGAAAAATACTTTTATTGTAGTGTGCATTTACATTTTTCTTACTTGCATCCCTGTCACACGCACACACGATGTTAGTAACAACACCGGTGGTTTTTAGCCAAACTCAGGCCAGGATTGTTTTTAGTGTTAGATTGACAGCAACAACTGGAAGTGAAGCTTCGAGGTGGGAGCTGTTGCACCCTGTCTGTGGAGTCATGGAAACTGAGTGGTTCTGTTAGGATCAATAGAGAAGCAGCAGTTAGGGAATAGTCCAGCCTAGTGTGCTGCCTGTGTGAAAAGCAGCCTGAACCAGAGGTGCTCGTCAGACCCACAGAAATGCTGATAGTAACAGAGAAATGTCAAAGACAGGACAAGTTCCTCTGCCCTGGACATTGTTTGCTTCAGTTGTTGTACTATTTATATTGGTGGTTGAGTCACACGATTCCTGTGAGATGCCCTTGCTCTCCCCCTTGCTTTTCGTAATCCTTTTTGCTTTGTAGCTGTTTGCAATGATACTGCGTTGACTGAGGGTAGAGAGAATTGACCTCCAGAACCGCGCGTCTCCCTGCACAGATGGCACCCGCATGGGTGCGAGGAAGGGGTGCGAGGCGGGCGCGCTCGTCCTGGTTCTGTTTGCCCTCGCCGCCAGCGGCAGCGCGTCCCACCAGTCTGCTTTCGTCCTGCAGTGCGAGGAAGCTGTGACGTCTTGCATGTCCACCAGTTATTTTCAAGCAGTTTACACTGCAAGGAAGGCACATAGCTTCTGTGGTTTTTGTGTATACTCTTTATAGTTTCACAGAGTTTTTATTAAATACTGTTATTTATTAATGTGCTGTTTTTATTAATATACTGTTAGGTTTATTAGGGGTAGCTGTACTTCTCAGGTGGGTGTGAAACACAGCCTTGCACAATTCCTGGTATACCTGAAAGTACTTGGTTGGATTGTTGAGGTTTCCAGGCATACACTGTTTGGATTGAGTCATTTTTCACTTAGCTCGTCCTTTTCCTCTGCTAGGGTAGACGATGTTAACTCCAGTGACTACTGGAAGAGAATTTGACCTTGCATTTTGTGGGCAGTGATGCCAAGATTCATATAAACAAATGCATCTGACCCCTTTTCTTCAGATGCTTAGTGGGAAAATGTATTGAAGTGTCAGATCTTCTGTTTTCATAGTCTTCATGGTACTGAGGAAAATGTGTTATGCTTCGTAACTTCGAGCTGTGATTAGAGGGCCCTTGTGATTCAGAGCTGGCAGGGCAAGTGAAAGGATGAAGGCAGGGGGGATTGCAATACGAACCGCAGTTGTGCATCACTTGTTTTCACTGTTTAGGTGCTTCGTTCTCTCAGAAGCAGGAAGAAAATCTTGCACCCTTGTTCTCCCGGGAGGAAACGAAGCTTTGCGTAGGCTTCCCCTTCGTGACGGTGACGTAGGGCCGCACAAGTGGCACGCGGCGCCGCTGGCGCAGGCCAAGGCCCTCAACGCGCCGGCGGCTTCAGCTCTGGCAAGGGCAGTTCTCTGAGCCGGAGAGATGAGCGGGCCAGGAGTGTGTCCTGGTCTGGCAACTGGAATCACATGAAGGGAATTACGGTGAAAGGAAGATAGTTAACTAACTTAGCATGCGTGTGAGTAATATTGTGAGCCTCGTACATATTGTGTAAAGCCTTCTACAATTCAGCAATTTTCCTTTTTACCAAAGCGTACACTTCCAGTCTGCTTCAGTGGTAAAGTGATGGAGATGTGTTCATAGCTGTAATTCAGGCTGGTTTAAAAGAATGGCTTATTAGGATTGCACAGTATGTCAGAAATTTGGAAATGCTGAGCTGATGTTTTATATATGCCATGAAGCTGATGTTTGGGGGGAAAGAATAAGTTATTTACAGTTCTTGGAGAACCGAAATGTTGTGCTTTGTTAATTAATACTACAAAAAGTTACTGCTTATGCCAGAGGAAATTTTTCTGCCTTTATTTATTTAAATACTTAGGACAGGGAGCTGTAGTGCTATATATTTCATTCTTCCCTCAATAAATCTTCATCTTCAAGAACTTTGGTAACTGAAAAAAATTATCTCCCAAAGGCGTTTGGAATTTTTAATTCCTTCTAGCTCAACATGAAGTTATATAATCCTTTAGCACATTACATGGCTGTCCTGTGGCATTAGGGTATTAGTACTAATGGAAAGACATAGTTATTACAAACAATTCCGAATTTCACGGTGTGTATTTTAATAGGAGAAAGGGATTTTCTCGTGATTAAAAAGAAAAATGGGTGGCAAAATAAGGAAGAAATACTTGTTACATAGGATGATCCCCTGGAGGCTTAATTATTGAAAAAAACAAATAGGAGGTAAATGTTCTAGATGTTTACAGGTTAAACATTCCATAAGTATCTTTTAAATAAGAGTGCCTGCAGCCTCCGAGCAGCTAATTGCTCAAGAATCACAGCCATTTATGCTGCCTCCTTTTCCCCTGGGATCGACACTCACAACAGGATAATTCTTACCCTGATAAAAGTGTCACAGTAGGGACTTGGTGTAATTTGCTGATATGATATCAAAAATAGCATTAAGGTAATTACATTTTGCACTTGTAATATTTCACAGGCAATAACATAGCTGAAAATTACTCTTCTTCTCTTGTTGTTACAGCCTGGCCATTCCTCCTTCCTCCTTACACACCCTTCTTTCCTTCAGGGTACAGCAGCAAGTTAAGCTTGTTTAAAAGTTGGGGATATTTTTTAGTTTCTTCAATACCGAAGTATATTAACTAGAGCTAAACACAACCTGAAGGAGACATTATCCCTCTGGAGTTGCGGGTCCCTGTGGGCCAAGGTAAGCCAGAGCTCGCGGTGTGTCCGGCCCCGTCCTGCAACAGGCCGCTGGGCCCGGGCCGTTCCCGTTTCCCACGGGCGCTTCCTGGGCCGGAGCAGCTCGCGTGGCCTCTGCCTCTGCGCAGGCCTTTCCCAGGAGGCAGCGATGGGAAACGGGGCTTAGCTGTTCCCCCGCGCTTTGCCTTGAGGGGCTTGCTGAGCATGCTGCCCGTGGGGACCGTTTCCCTTAAAAGATTGGGCAAACACGTGGGGAGGAGTCACGCTGACCCAAATATTTGTTTGTGCAGTCTTTGATTTGAGTAAACAGAAGCAAGGCCATTTTGGAAGAAATTGCTTCTCCTTGCAGGAGTCACTCTGAGGCACTCGGAGTTAAAGCTTAGGCATGAAGGCCGACGGATCCGCTGCGTTCGAGAGCTCTCCTACGCGGGCTGAGCCGTGCACAGGAGATAAGAGGGTACATTGAATATCATCTTTAATTTGCTATTGAACCACATTAGGGACCTTTTTTACAGACAGACAAACGCTCGCTGTTACTTTGTGCTCAGAGGCAACATTGAAAGTGACCTGGAACAGGCAGGAACTGACTTTTTTCTACTAATATGATATGAAAGTTTTATCGTATTAGGAATTTTCTGTCATAGTAGATTAGTATCAGGTCATATTAATGTTCATTTTTACTAACTTACAACGAAATGTGCTAACGTGACTACACTTCACTATCACATGAGAAAAAAACAGACTGATAGGATATTAATGTGATACCATGCAAAGGTTTCAATACCTTTCTCCCACGACGAGTAGGAGGAAGTTAAAATAAAATACAATGGCTTTGAACAAGGGTAGTGGTTTTCCCAGGAATAGGACTCATTTTTTCCTCTGGGCATCATGTCCGTATTTGTTTAATAATTTCCGAGCTTTTGGTGTGATGGATTTTGAAAGCAGCTTGTGCCTGATTGGGTTTTTTTTTTTTTTTTTTTTCTTCCCTTAATTATGGTTGCTCTCACATCTCTAGTTAAAATCACTGGGAGTTGCAGATACTGAGTACCCAAACAAAACCACCCTAGGTGTCCCAGGCAGATTATGCCTTACCTTTCTGCAGAGCAAGGGGTGATTTCGGAAAGCATTGACCTCAAAACCAAATTAAAGAAAGCAAAATCCCTCGTATTGCCTCTGTGATTCATTATGCACAGAGTGCTGTGGCCAGAAGTAATTAACAGGCCCGACAGTGGCAGTTAGTCATTTGGAGGTAGGAAGGTACCTGCAAGGCTTGTTTCGTTTAGAGCCAAAATGTGATTAAAGCGGCTAATGTCAGAAGAGTTGAGTCTGAAGAAAGTATGACCAGAAAAGCTGTGGTCTTGGCTCTAGACTTCTTGCAAGACAAAGTAGATGAGTTTGGCTCCTGGATTCAAATTCAGGCCATCTCTAAGTCTGGAAGTCTGTGCTATGGCTTTCCATTTTTAATTTTGGCACAGGTGATATTCCAAAAACCCTTTGTTTAAAATAAAAGGAGGCAGTCAGCTACAAATAGCACTAAATTAAAATTCATTTATTTTCAAAAAAATAGAATTTGTCCATCAGGTGAACTCCACGAAGCCAACTATTTTCTGCTAATAGTGATGAAATGTATTTAAACGTGGTCACAGGACTTGTACAGGCACCCTTGCTGTTTGCTACAGCGAAGGGAAAACTCTGCATTCCTCTTTTGGCAGGTAAAGGTTGCATAAATCCTTCTTTCACTGTGAAGGTAACTGTTTTTCGGTTGATATTCTAAGGAATAGTCCAAAATGTTAGTGTCACCTGAGCAGCCAGACAGCTCCAAGGACCCCAGAGAAAATGCTGCAGAAAAGGTCTTTTCCCCAGCAAGGTATGAAAGTTATTTATGGAGTCATGCTGTGGCTGCGGCAGCTTCTGCAGCTTCGGTGGTAATAGTCACTGTTCAGCTGATGTGCTGCTTACCAAGGAGGATGAGGAGAAACCATTGCCGTCAGATCTGTCCTGTCCTGCTTCATTATATCAAAATATGTGTGCTTATATGTGTGTGTTCTGGTGCTAAAGGGCCAGACTGGAAGCGTGGCAGCCTCGAGGAGTGCCCTTGTCACTGGTCTAGACTTGGTCTCCTTTGCTTTTTGAACCTCCCGTCTACCGAGCGGTGGCGCAGCACAAGCTGCAGGGCTGGATGGGAGGCCCTCCCGCTCCTTCACTGCAGGTGCTAGAGAAAAAAGGAGGTGCTTCCATCCTGGAGAGCCTTCGGTTGAATTTTAATGTCCAAGAGTGACCGTCCTTTGCACAGGCAGGCCCTTGGGGTGGCTGCCCTGGGTCACAGGGGTGTTGAAGGGCTCCCACTGTCCGAACAGGCTGCCAAAACCTTTAACTCCCATTTCACTGGGGTAAAGTCTCCCCAATCTAGACTGCTCCGACTCTCTTTATGAGCAGAAGGTCACAGCCTTGTTGAGCTGATAGCCATACTGTTGCACAAGATGGTCTCTACCCAAAGAATTCGGAACCAAAAATATTACACCTTGTGCAAAATGCCAGCTCTGCCTCTCCTGAAGCCTGGCCCGGCGCAGGGCTGTGTCCCTGCTGGAACGGGGTGGCTCCGAAAGGCCGGGTGCGGTTGAGAGAGATGAGGCTGTCTGAGGAACGTCACAAAAAGTCATAGGAAGAGTTCGGATGCTTGTGTGCCAGCATGATTGGAAACATGTTTGTGTTAATCACATGTAGTCATTAAAAATGAGAGCAGGTTAGAGGCCCTAGCCTCTTAATCCTGCTGCTATCCTATGAGGTTTGGAGGCTTGTCGTCAAATGGCCTTGATTAAAATGGCAGCACTACCATCTCTAGATTACTCCTCTCCATCATTAATACTATGTTATCTCTCTCTTCAGACTGATTTTTAATTTTTATGTTTGCAATTAGAAATGATTTATAGGAAGACTCATTGCACAACCTGTCCAGAGTCATTAAATTCACCTAGGTTGAATAACCTGATGTTCACCTGGAAATAACCAAATCAGTGACATTATCTTACCAAATTTTCAGCTGCCTTAGAAATATAGAGCTTATCTTTTCCTTTTCTCATTTTTTTCCCCTCTCTTGAGTATAGTGACTGGTGGGGGAAAAACCATTTTAATTCATAAGAGGTAATTAGCCAAGTCTGAAAGGTGCACACTAATTACAGAAGGCTGTATATCTTGTGTGGCTGATTGCAGCACAGGTTTCTGAATGGTGACTATGATTTATCCAAACACTCTTCGGTAATTTGAAACGTTATTAGGGGATTAGCTTCCCATACGAACCGCTAAACTAATACTTATTATACGGATTATAACAGCGAGCGGCCCTAAGAAGCTGTTGGGACCATTATTTTGCAGGTGATGTCCGGTGCCAAGGAGCGAGGCCGGGATGGGATAAGGGGCCTGGCGCCGGGAAGGCGCCGAGCCGCGTCCGCTGCCCTCCCGCCCCGGCCGCTGGGAGCGGGGCTGGCAGCCGGGAACCGAACCGTGTCCAGCCTTGCCAAACCTTTAGTTATTTTACAGTGTCGTCATCTTGTCTAGAAGCCAGTCTCCAGGAAAAGACCGTGGTGCGTTTACCTTTTGGAGCATGCTTTGTGCTTACCTTTAAATCCTTATTTTGGAGTTTGATCCTGGCTAAAGCCCATACTGTGCCACCAGCATTTTTAAGCCGTGTTAAACGGCTTGTTTTGGCGCGCTGTCTGCGGTGGCGGTAGCTGTTGTTCTGCCTCCCTCCTCTTCTAGATCCGTATGTTGTCTCTTTACGTGACCGCTGACATTTGCTCGAAATGGGAAGTCGGACTGAGCTCCTCCAAGCTAAGAGCATGAGGCTCTGCTAGAGCTCAAGGTTCACACGTACAGTAAAGCCTCGCGTGCCCTGTGAATGCAGCATCACATGCAGCGAATGCAGGCATCGTTTTAAATGAAGGCCATGCAGCTGTCACCACGGAGAGTGGCTGTAGGTGTACAGGGTGTTGTTCAAGTGTAATTCTTGATTAACCATTTTACATAGCTTTCCTTATGGTTTTTTTTTCTATTTTATTTACCTGCAATTTGGACTCTGAGAGATTAATTTACAGATTAGCCGTTTGTATTGTCCTTAAGAGAACCTGCATCTTCCCTTTGACAAACATTCGAGTTCTTTTATGAAAGATCTCTCTTGTTCCTCTCTTCCCCCCACCCCATATTAACCAGGGTTTCCTCCTCTTTGCATTTCAATGTCTCGACCACTTTTTGAATTTAATATGATTAATCAAAATTTACAGTGGCTGCTTGCTATGCACTTTTGGAATAGGTTTGCTGTTCTACATGCTTTCATGCATTTAACTCCCAATACTGAACTTGGGAAATGCTTCTGAACATGTCCCTATCAGGTCCCCGTTGCCTCTCGTTGTCTGTCCTCATGGTAGTATCCTTGGAGGTTTTCTCCTACAGGCATCTTTGAAACCCTTAATTGAGTCACTGGTGTGCTTGTTTAAAGTGTTTCCCTCACTTGGTTTCCTAAAACAATTTTTAAGCTTTCTGTACATATGTTTTTGGTTTCCCTAGGCTTTCCCTTAGCTAATGGCATTATGATGGTCTCTCTCTTGTCTTCAGGGAGCTCTGTTGAACTATATGAACTTGTTAAGTGTCAGTGAAGACTTCTCTCAATTTCTGTTCTCACTTTCTTTCTACTCTCTTGGATATCTGATGACTAGTCTGTGTGCTTCCTTAGGGCTCAGTTAGAAGTAGCAGTACATCCTTTTCTAGATGAAAGTTTACTTGGCTAATCAAAGTTAGAAAACTCAGACTAAAATAGCAAAGATTGAAAAAAGTTTTAAAGGTTTTAGCTTTTGTTTACACACTAAGTCATATTTTTGAGAATTCTTACAGAAAGACTGAGAAAAATGTCCAGAAGACCCACTGGGCTGTTGGTAGCTTTAAGTAGCCAGCATTCCCTAGGAAGTTGACTTTCATTTGGACTAAACTGTGCCAAAGCCACTGCTGTCCTAGGCAGGAATGGTCACCTTGACTGCTCACTGCTCTGCCCAGGTACCTAATCTGCAGGGACATTGGGAAGCAGGAAAGAGGGAAAAGAGCCTTAAAACTCCCATACTGGAATATTCAGGTATATTGCCCAGGATACAGTTATGTCTTAGAATATTTGCAGATCAGTTTTTAGAATATTTCTGGTAGTTACTGTTCTAGTTAGACGGCTTTCACTCTCATTCTGAAAACTATTTCATTTTTTGTCCTGATTTTTCTTTTAAATTCTCATATGATGAGATTTTTAGTTGTACGATTCGCTTTTAGTTTTGTTTCACTTGCTTTAGCTTTTTTCTCTTCTAATACTTAATCAAATCTTTCACTTCCTTTGAAACCATCCACAGAATATGAGCTTTTTTGTTTATCTTCTGTATTGTTCCATATATCTGTCTTGAGCCATGCTGGCTTCTCTTGTCATTTTGACACTGATTTACTGGAATGAACGTACATTTTAAAGTCAGTTACTGTTCTTTAAATGCCTCCCGTTCCACATTAGCATTTCTCAACAATAGTTGGTTCTAATTAGTTTTTTCCAGCCTGTTTGCAACAATGCCTTATGAAAACAAAAACATACTGAAGAATATCAAGCATTTTAAGATAATAGGTGATCAAGTGACTTTGCTACTGGTAGTTCCTCTGTGTTCTATTCATGCCTGTATCCAATTACATATATATCAAATAGTTATTTAACTTTTAAAGAACAAAGTTTCATTTTATGAGGAGAAGATTATCTGCTTCAGAAAGTCATTCTTTTCAGTGACCTGCAGTGGGAGTTTCAAAGGCTTTTCAGGGGAACATGGATTTCTATTAGGCGGTTCCAAAAGATTTCTCATATTTCTATTGACATGTTTTGATAGAATTCTTGCTGCCCTTTAATATGTCCTTGTCTTGATCTTCAATGGGTTTTCCAGCCTCTTAGAGACAAGAGAAAGCTACAACTGCACTGGATTTCTTTATAGGCCTTCAGGAACAGGATATGCATATATGTGGGCATTTTTCTTCTGTTTTAATCCAAATGGCTGAAGAATTTGCCTCCTCATCAGTCTTTCATGTGCCATTGCATACAAATCTTTTGCATGTATCCTCAGCAGCAGCAAAAAGATGCATCACATTACTCTGTTCCTTTTTATCTTGGAGGATTGCTTAAAGTCAAATTTATTTTGAGTAGTGCCTGTGGATGTAAATGAGCATAGCTACATGGAGAGGGGAGAAAATACCATTTTTGGAGCCCTCTCAGTTCACACTAGCTGGGCGCCGGTGCGTTTGCACTGTGCCGTTTTGATCCGTGGGATTGTTTGCTCTCTCATAGGCCATTTCTTCATGGTTTGGTGCTTGGGAGGTATGAATTTAAGGCAAATAAAGTTGAAACTGTGATTGTATTATTACTTGTATTACTGTAACTCTTAGGAATCCATGTCAGGAGACATGATTTCACTGTGCTAAGCACTGTATCAGCACTGAACCAAAAGACATTGCCAAAGAATTTGCGACACAAGAAAGGGGAAGCGCCCCGAGGAGGCGCGAGGAGTGTCGTGGATCATAGACGCTGGGGGCTGTGGGCTGTGGAGAGCCCTGAACGTGAAGGCTCCTTGGAGCCGTTTGGGAGCAGAGGGGTGTTGCCGGCCCTGCTTTGCACTGTGCTCCAAACTGAGCGTCTGTGGCACCAACTTGCAGTGCTCAGGAGTGGGGTAATGTAATGGGATATGAGCAGTGTGGGCCTGGATGGAAGTTTTAGCTCTGTCGATAGACACAAGAAGTCTTGCATAAAAGAAGTCTGCCAGACTTCGAAGAATGCATTCCAGAGATTGGCTTTGGATGGACATCTAAGAAAAGTTACACTGGAACTTGATCAAAGCCAATGTTACACCTTGCATGAGTAGTTATTTACAGCACATTTGGCACTAGTGTTTTTCATTCCTTTCTCAGATTTTTTTAAGGGAGCAGAACACAAAAAAGACTGATTTCATCTGTGCAAAGCGTAGTTTTCCAGATGTGGCTGGAGAGAGGTTGAGTAGGTTAAATTCAGCTCTCCCTTTGCAGTGCTCCTTGCTACGTGCATATCCCATGGCTCTGTGCTTGCCCTAAGCCTCTGTGGCAGCCTGAGATAGGTATAGGGTGACCCTGTAAGTCCCGGGGAAGCAGCCCTGTCTCTTCAGTGCATCAAACAGGAGGCTCGTAGGGAAGGCGAGTGTGATGCTCACTTAGTGCAAGGCTCTGTTTATCTAAGGGTGTTCTTAGTTAACTAGCAAAGCAGGAGAGTACCAGAAACCCAAGGCTTTGCTTCTCTTCCCTTTGCCCATATTTTGGTTAGGTTATGGATTGTTTCTTGGACTTAATTGCAAAATACTCGGGTTTGCTCACAATGTGTGGTGGTGTGACCCTGTCCACACAGCACCTCCAAAAACATGGCACACGGACAGGTGGAAAACATGGAAGTGTTGCTGTTGCAGACAGCGCTTGTTAACTGCGAAGTGCACGGGGCCGAAGATACAAAAGTGTAACGCACAAGTGGACTCACAGTTCTATTCTGAGACAGCAGCAAAAATAGCTCAATGTCAAATGCTATTTGAATATCATTTCTTAATGTGTCTGATGCATTTATTCTTTATGTGAGCACACTGATATCTTGCTTATACTGCAAAAATTTAAAAATACCCATTTTAAAAATATGTTTTTCTGCCTCTAGGTGTTCAGAATTGGTGTCTTGGTTTCATTCTCAGCTCCTTATGCTTTCTGCATTGACTGATCAATGGCATTCCTAGGATGCTGAATGAGAGAAGCTGATAGCTCTAATGCAGACTTCAGTATACTTTTTTATCCAAAACCTAGGACATTCGCAGGGGAATTAATCCTGCTCACTTGCACTCCTCGTTGGCTTCCCGAGCCGAGTGAAGGAGGCCACAATAAACGGTAGTGCTGCTGCACTGGCGTCTGCACCGTTCTACGTGGACGCTGTTGGAAGACCTCGCAGTAAGGAGGCTGCAGCCGAAGCCGCCCCGCATGCGGGACCAGGCCGGCGTGTGGCGGCCGGGCCTCCTTCCTCGCGCGCGGCGGGCGGCAGCGGGACGAAGGCAGGACGCGGGCTGCGCGGGCTCCGGTGAAGAGCGCTCGTGCCCAAGTGAGCGGGGCCGGCGTCCCGGCAGAACGGCCTTGCTGCACGGCCCGGAGCCTTTAGCCTGCGCTGCAGACTCGGCTTACAGACCCACGATAACCGCGCTGGCTCGCTCACTTGTTCTGACAGTGTGTGTCCAGTTGCTTTCTGGGACTTGTAAAGCTGACATTTCCATTTAGTGAACCTGAAACTCTTTTCTGCTGTATTGCCCAGATATTTTTTAACATATCAGACAGCAGCGAAAAGCAGAGAGAAGAGAGCAGGGCCTCCTCACTGAACTCGTACGAATACAGAGGGTGAACGGAGCCCAGCATAAGTGGGGATTGGAGCTAGGATGGGTCCATTTGCTGTCAGAGGTGTATTTCTGTGAATTGCTCATGCTGAAGATGTCCCACTATTGTTGGTTCCTTAGCAGATGTCATTCTGTTCCACGGGCTGATACTGCAATATTGTATTTCATTATCGTGGTGGGTATCTGATTGAGCCAATCCACACTGACAGCTTGCCCAAGTTAAGTTGTCGGTGAATTCCCAGTTCATTTAATATTTTTCTTCCTGCTTCCCACATTTGAGCTACCCATGTTCTGTGTCTGAAGGATAGGAAGCCAATAGTTATTTTATATTTATATTTCAAGGCTGCTTAATGTTTAATGAGGCTGAATACATTGTAAAAAGCTTCAGAACACTCAGACTGGTTAATATTTCATGCCGATCTACAGAGACAACTATATTGATCTTTTAAGCATCTGCTAAACAAGACAAGGAATAAATTAGATTTTGGTCAGTTTGATTTGGCTAGTGAATTAAATAGCATTTAGAACAGTATCATCTTTTAAAATGTTTTGTTTGCAGTTGAGTAGAATAGATTTTAAAGGCAGTATTTCATCGTGTTATTTCCTGTTGCTCTTCATCTTACCTGTTTTATTTCCTTACATTTGTACGTCTTATGGAGGGCATGCAGAAACATGAAGGGAGGATATTTGCACTGTTGGTTTTATGCACCCTTAACTACACTTTTTGAAGCAATATTTAGGGGAACTTGCTTCTCTGCATTGACTCTTTGGAACCGAGGGTACCACTATGAAGCTCATCTCTATTAAATCTCTATTAAAAAAAAAATCTCTATATTAATCTCTATATATAAAAAAAAGCCCCACTCTGAATACAGTGCAATGCTGCAGCAGAAGTATGGTCTGATTTAGAGGAGAAACTTGCCTTACCCCAAATTTGATTGTGACAGACAGATAGCTGAATAAACTGTATTTCACACCTGATTGTATTTAACACCTGATATGTACATAGTGTTTTTCATCTCAAAGGGCCCAATTTAATTTGTTCGTGGAATCTCCTTGCTGTGGGATAACAAACGTTGAGAAAGGTAAAAGAGGGAGAAGAGATTATATCCATTCAGGTGTCTGCCTGACTGTTCTGTAAACTTAATGCTAGATGGTAGTCAAACTTTTGAAAGGTCTTTTTGTTCTGAAATGATTTCACAACTGTTGGGAGGATCCAGTGTTCTCAGATTTTGCTCACAGCAGTTTTGGAGCAATTGAAGAGCCAATAAAACATGGAGGTGTTTTTTTTTTTTTTTTTTTTTTTTTTTTTTTTTTTTTTAAGAGAGCTGAGTAGGCAGCCTCAGATAAAATCTTGAGGGTTAACATTAGCTCAGAAAGTATCCTAGAATTGCCATGGTCACTCAGCTACATTGAAAAAACACCCTCTGCAGGAAACATGTGCATAATAAAGTGATGGTTCGACTGGTAATGCACATGTAGCTCCTGCTATTTTGATTCTGTCCCATTTGAATTCTTTGGTTGAATGTACTTTTGTAGCCAGTTGAGAGAGGACACAATGGTTGTGAAAACTTTTTCTTTGCTGTGAAGCATTTCGAAGTTACCAGAGACAGAGCTTTGGGGTTTCCCAAAAATATCCATGCCATTATCAAAGACAAAAATTTGAGGACAAAGAAGAAAATGGTAAGATTCAGGCAGTGGAATTGAGAAGGAATTAATGCAAATGGAGTTTCATCTACTAAATGGAGAGGAGGGATGGAGAAGGGCAGTTTTTATATTTGTTAGATTATAATAGACATCTCCAGCCCCTCTTTTATCCTTGATTTCTACTGCCCATGGAATGCACTTGTGACCTGTCTACAAAATTCTCTAATTGGCAATAAGAATGTTTTTTCTTTCTTGCCTTCCTTCCTAGGAGTTGAGGATTTGCCACCACTTTGTTCAGTTGGTCGGTGGTGGGGGACCTGGCGACCATGTCACACACCTGTGATGTTCCCTCAGGCTCCAGCTCAGGGAGCCCCTGGGTGTGCAGCAGAGCAGCCAGCTGAGCGGCTCTGTTCCTCCCTTAGCCCTCACTGGGAACGTGCTGGGTGTCAGCACGGCATCGTTGCTGATGGCTGCCTTTTGGTCAGCCCTGTGCTGCAGCTGTCCGAGAAGGAAAATGTGGGATTATCTACTCACAGTTTTATAACACCCGCTGCAAAGGCACCAAGGAGCCATCCTGAGGATTTTAAGGTATGTCTTCAAAAGCTTTATTGTGTTTTTTTTTCTCTCTGTTTTGAACCTCTAGTGGTTTCGGGGTTTTAAAGGTTGCCATTTTAAAGGTTGGCAGTCTATTCCCATCTAAAGAAATGATTTCCCACTTAATTTGTGAAAGCTTTTTGATGCGTATCTAAATTTTTGTTGATGAGATGAAACATTGTCGTTTCTAGTGTATGTGTCACCATTAATTACTCTTCAGGTTCAGTGTCGTGCTATGACTTGTTCTGTATTGCTCTCCTGGAATTTCAGACATGTGGTGACTTCAGACACGGCAAATGTGAGGCCAGCCCTGAAACGTCTAAGCAAATATTAAAACTGTAAAGGCTAGCTATATAAACTGTAGCAGAACTATTCAACTTTATGGTTACGAAATAAATTCTTCCACTGGTGGATCGCTACTTTTCAGGCTTTTCCTTACATAGGAAGGTCTGCGGCGAGTTTGGGCAAGGAAAGTGGGGAGCATGCAGGACGCTGAGGCCGGCTCCAGAGCTCTGCTGGCTGCCGAGAGCCGCTGGCGTCCCCGCGTCACCCGCAGGAGTTGGTGACACGTGTGCGGCTGCTGCTGCTGGCTGCGTGCTCGCGCCTGGCCTGAGAGGAGACGCTCTCGTGCATCCAGAGGGTTTGTACCCCCTCCTCGGAGAGACGGGCTGCAGGTGTGCAAGGGCCAGTGCTCTGCTGCGGGTGCCTCGCGTGCCTGGGTGCCTCGTTTCACACCATGGGGAAGCTCCTACCTGTTTCCTCTGAGGCTGCTCTGAATTTCATCAGATTTGCAATCAACTGTCCCCCAGCACGTTTGAAGGATAGCAGTCTCACTTGTGTCTGAAACTTCAGTGGAAAATAATCCCTTTTCCTTTGTAATTAGCAACTTTGCTAATTACAACCAGCTCCCTTCTGCGCTTATTAAATGTAATAGAGCACACACTGAATTTGAGATGTAAGAAGAGGATATTGCTTATTGTTTGTGGGCACTTCCGAGTGTCTGAGTAAACGCCTTACCAGCTTCGTGACGCTTCGGATCCGACGCGTTTTCTTCAGCCCCGCTGTAACAGTTTCCTTGCCTGGCGAGGTTTTGCTGGCCACGTTTGCTGATGGTAACTCGCTGCCTGGAAAGGACACGATCATCGCGCAGGAAAATGGCAGAGCACAACCTGGGACACCAACTTCCTCGGAGCAGATTTACGTGATCTTACATGAGTAAGGATTAGGATCACCTCCTAGAAGTTACTGCGAAGCAGCAGTAGGGAGATGAGAACCAGGACCTGATGGTCATAACATTATTTCTAACCTCAAGTCCCACTGTCCTGTTACTTTTGCACTTATGGATGGCTGTGGCCTTGCTCCTCCTCTGTAGTGACTGAGTTCTGCTGTTAACTTAGCTAGAATCAAGAGCAACTTCTATATTTCTGTAGTGAAGTATTATGCAACTATTTTAATATACTTGTGTAAGTGTCATTAGATCAGGATGAGCTGCCTTTTCCTTTCCTCCGGGAGTGATGTACAATATCTCGATTGGAAGAGGAGACAGATTTAACCTGATTGAATCATTAAATGGAAATATAAGACAATGAACATTAGCCACTTAGCTCTTTTCATAAATTCTAATAATTAAAACTGTATGTGCAATAATAATGGCTATTCCACATATCTAAGTAAAGAAAAATGCACCGTTGATAACTTGTGGCATAGGCATAATGAAAACGTGTAGCTAATGGAGGAGCTGTGTAGTAAGAGTGACCACAGAGAACCTCCATTTGGAAATATAAACATATTCCCCAACAGAATTTCACTGCATCACAATTCATTAGGAAAATTGGAAATAACTGACAAGATAGGCACAAAATGGATTTTCATGTTGCTGGGATGAATTATAGCTCCCAGCAATTAATGGTTTTAGTCATATTAAGCAGATAAATAATGCTATCTGACATTACAGTATTTCACATTACACTAAAATTTTGTAGCATTTGCTCATAATATGACTTGAAATATGTTACCTAGAAAAAAAAATGTTCTCTCTGGAACAGTCAAACCCCATTAGAAACCTTAGGCTTGAAAAATCACAATGTTAACAGTTATATCCCCTAGCAAAGGTTTGCTTTCCTTAAATAGTGTTAAATTTAAACCCAGAAGCTCTAGTCTCTTCTGGAGTTACTCTTCCTTAGTGCATTGAGCTTGAAAGGAGAATTTAGTGCAGAAAACGTACTATGCATTACCAAATGTTGGTAAGGGAACACTGCAAAGAGCTGTAGGAAGAGGAGGATAGCCCTTAGACTGAAATGACATCCGTGATAATGCGTGGTCGCTAAATAATGGTTTTATATTTTGCTTTATAAAAATGTTCTTAATATGACCCCATTACACTGACACTGGTTGATAATTCCATTATTTCAAGTCACATTTTAATTGTCAGTTTGTTTTTTTCAAAGCTGGGCATAGCAAAGTCTCTTTAATTATTGTTGAAAAAAAGTGCTGTAAAATATCATGGGTCTAAATTGCCAATTCCTGCTTGCATGAAAGCTCTCGATTTCAGCCGTGTTACTCGTGTAAGTGTAGTTTTACCCTGCAAAATGCGCTGTGTGTAGCAAGCATTAATGAATTGAGATTTAGTAGGGGCCATGATTTTTCTCTCATTTGACGCTAATTCTGCTCCGAACTCATCAAGTAACGTGGAGGGAAATGGATTGCTTGTCAAAGCAAACGTGCAGCCTTCTGTTGGGACAGGAGGCGGCGGGTTTGGAAGTGTCGCGTTTAGCTGAAGGCAGCGACGCTTAGTGTCTCAGCACCCAGCTCGCACGGACTTCAGCGAGAGTTAGCAAACAACCTTCCCTTGGGCTCCGGTGAAAATCCCTGCCCTCGTACCCAGCGTGAGCTGCGTTCCACTCCCAGGAAGCGGGCTTTGTGCTAAGGTCTTTCAAGGTATTGTTCCTGAAAGAGCAGGAAATAATCCAGCTCCAGAGAGAACATGGCGATGCTGCTCCGAAACCGTAAAACTGTCAAAGGTTAGCATGAAAGGAATAAAAAACCAAAATCAAGATTACATTAAGATTATTGAATACAGTATATCTTTCCAAATCCAAACAGAAAACTAAACAGAGAGTGTTCTGCATGTGCCAAGATACAGTTTTATTGCTTCTCAGATAACATTGCATTTAAGCATCACTTTGCCTTGAGGGTATTGGAGAGCAAAAGCAGTTTGCTTATGGCTTATGACGTTTGTCCTACTGTGTGTTAGTGGAGGAGGTAGGGACTTTTAGAAGACATTGCTGGCAATGTCACAAGAGGTGCACACCGAAAGCTTAATAACTGTGCTAGCAAGAACATGTAATCTCTGCCAGACTCCGTGATCTAGAGTTTAGATTATCTTCAACTGAAAGAAATAATACTTAAACGTAGTTCCTCTGTGACCTTATAAAAATAACACTGTTTATGGAGGCCACAGTTCTGCATTGTCTCATGGTGCTTTTCCCAAATGTGTTTCTTAAATGCCAGAAGTACATCCCAGTCTCCCGAACGGCTCCGCACTCCCTGGGGTGGGAAGCCCTCAAGGCGCTTCGAGGTGGAGTGTGTGCTGGGCTCCCTCTCCACTACCTCTAATGCTCTTGGGATCAAATCTGCCAGTATTAGTGGTAACTAGCACAGGGGTGATGGTGATGGCAGCTGTGTATGTTGGACGTCCTTCCAGGTTTTTTTTTGGTTTGGGGATTTTTTTGGATGAAGCAAAGCAGGAAGAAACAGTCTATGCCATATGAGCAGCTGTGGTTCCTAGACAACAGCCAGCCTGCAGGAGCTGCCAGCGATCCAGCGCTTTGGGAACTTCTGGCTCTAAAGGTTTGGTTCTGCTTTCACAGCTTCTCTCTGTGCTAGCCTGTATTAGTGTTATTGCCCCTTCATAGTATCAAAAAGGCAGTCATGGTTTTATTGTGCTTGTTTTAAAACCAGTATGCGTAAAAACAACCAAACTCTTCTAGGTTGCATATATAAAAAAAATGTACATGTAACAGCTCACATCATACAGTTTAAAGAAAAAATAAAAAAGGCGCCTGTGTGGAGAGAAGGGAAAGTCTTCCCTTTGCTTTGGAAGGAAAGCTGTCTCCACACAGTTGCTTCAATAACACGTACTTATATACATACAAAACCAGAACTTCAGCCCCATGAATCTGTCCCCTTATGTGGCGTGGAAGATGGAAGGCCCAGAGGGGCGATACATCTCATTCTTTCTCCATCACAGAACTGCTGCCATTCACACTGTGTGAGTAAGAGTAGGGCTTGGGTAAAGTGTGAAAAGCATGAGATAAATTATGCTCCATGTGGCATAATTCCACATCGGAAACAGCATAACCAACAGCTCACAGACAAGTGTGCGTTGTTCTGTTGTTGGAAGGAGCAGTTGTCACGAGGAACCCTACACTGCTCCCTAAGGAGGCCTGCATGGGCGGTCTCTGCATCGTGATGGGCTCTTGTTGCAGTCGGAGCTAGGAATCACGGGGCTGCTTCAGCTCCCCCTCCAGCACCTCTGGCCCAAACAGAGAAAGAAAAAGGCAATGTGGAGAAAAAGGCTCTGGATCTTGTTGTATCGAGTCTTTATAAGGGAGTGAAACTATAATTCTCACATGATGTTAAAGAAAGAGGACTAAGCAATCTGCTTAAACATGAAGTTTCTTTCTGCTAGCTGTATTTCACTATGATAAAATGGCTATTTAAGAAAATATTTCACTATTAAAAGTCACCAGATTACATTTTAGAAGTGCACTTCCTAGTTCAGGCTCTAATCTCTTAAGGAACGTAACGCGTCCCACCCCAATTAAAAAAATAGAATAGTAGTAGTAATATAGTGTTTAACAGTATAAAAAGAGTAAGGGCTATTTTTATGCAGTTTCTGAGGTAATAAGCTGGTATGTTAAAAATATATTGATGCAAGTCCTTCAGTTGTGAAGGTATCCCTTATCTATCCCAAAGAAAGGGCTGGCCGTGGTGATTTCAGTAAGGGGGACAAGAGGTCTGTGGCGTGTTGCTTTGTACACTGCATCATAGTTCATCATGGTTTCTTGTGAGGTCCTCCCCATAATTAGTAGCTTGACTGCCAACAAACATGTTCCAGTTCTCTAGAACCTCCTCTTTTGTTAGCTTTTGATCCTGGTGGGAGAAAAACAAATTGCTGTAAGAACATTTTGAAGGCTAAGTAACAGAATATGAGCACAGACTTTGTCTGTTTGTCATGAGACATTGACAAACAGAAAATTCTTCAAAGACGCAGGCTGCAGATTCAGAAATCACCATAGCTGTCATGAGTGAAATTTGGACTCCAGTAAAGTCAGAAGTCCCTCTGGCTTCACTTGGGTCTAACTGTTAATTAGAAGTGCTTTGCAATTAACTTTGCTGCCAACCAGAATGTATATCTGATACGTTTTTTTTTTTTTTTTTTTTTGCCTGTGGTTTTGTTTCGCCTGTCTACTTTTCAATTTGCCTTTCAATTTTCTGTGAAAATTGAAGTCCTCTGGTGTCTTTTGTTGAAGATGGTCACTTACACTGAAAAATTTAAGTCTCTCTGCGTAAGGTCATTTTAGTTTTTCAGGCTCCAACGTTGCTCATATTGCAATTCTGGAGATCACCCTCTGGGATTTGCTGTACCATTAATCTCCCATCTTAGAGGAAGCAGATGTACTGGACCAGTCTTCAAGACAAAGATATGTGTGTTTGATGATATAAATAGTGGCTTTTTACTACCTCCAATTTAATTTGTATCTGATTTTGTTCTTGCAGCCTAAATTAACATATAAAGATCCATGACCCCTCTTAAAAGAAGAAAGAGTATTTTTACTATGTTAAAACTTTAAAGCGTATGAAGATAAGGAATTTGTTTCCTAACCTAAGGAAGCCAGTGGGACTTCTCCAGCTGGTAGGTAGCTGATTGCATTTTACCAATTGTACTTTGTAACCACACCAACTGAAAATTGCATTGATACATTAAGACTGTAGCTAGCACTTAGAGCCTCCAAAACTCCATTTGAAGTGTACTAATATGAAAAGTCACTAGGAATCATTGCTTGCTAGTTGATATTACACAAAGGGGAACCAATTAAATATTTAATTTAACATCTTTTAAAAATATACCAAAGTACTAAGTACCTTGTCTACATCTGATTCATAGACTAAGTGCCTGGCTTCAGCAAGTGCATGATCGTAGTCTTGTGGAAGAATCCACTGCTGAATCTCCTCTTTGTCCATCTTCCCATCCTTGTTGAGGTCACGAAAATCGGAAAACTGTTCACGCTCTGTAATCACCCAGTCAGGCTCTGGTCCACCCTCTTCATTTGCAAACATATCAGCTGGAGAGAAAAATAAAGGGCTCAAGTCATATGTAGCTTGCAAATTATGCAAAACTCAAGAAATTAATACAGTGTTCCTTAGAGGAAGACTGAACTTTCAGTCTTTGCACAGAGGTTCTCTGTACAGAAAATGAAACATGGAGTACTGTGCTGCAGCAGAAGGTATCCAAAGCAGGTTGGATAGCTTGAACAGGTTGTACACCAGCAGTGCATCCTGCGAACGAGGAGCACCCAGAGTGACTTGTCACAGCGCGGCACCTTGTGCTACGGTGCCACTTGAGACACAGGAGGCAGGGGATGTGGATGTGAGCTGCTCTGTACATCAGCCCTATGCTTATTTAAACGACATCACTAGGAGAATGCAGCAGTGACAGCTGTTATCTATGTAACGAGTAGAATGAGTGGGGAAATGCCTTATAAAATAGCAAAGAAGAGTTTTGGATTTCTGTATGCTTGGTTTCTGACCCTAGCTGGATGGAGTAGAGAAAGTAGAAATATTTTAAGCATAGTTTTTCCTCAGTGATAAAACTTCAAACAACACATTCACTTTCCTTTGTTGTTGTTGTTTTTTAATGTGTAGATTATATTATTTATCGGCAGCAACTGACATGTCCTGTCAATTTGGTTTTTTTTAATAATCTTTGTCAATGCGGGGTGATCGTGCCTCGAACATTCTATGTGCCTATCTATAGAAGACAAGAAAAAACAGCATTCACATGGTAGCAAATGTTGACAATTACCTTGTAATTATATGTAGGTAATGTCACTGAACGAACTGAAATTACTGTGAAAATTATGCTGCTCTGTTATTTCAGTCATAAATGAATAGCACTCACATTCTGAGACTAAATATAATTTCCAAGGAATAGAACCTCCCTGCCATTAATTAACATGTGTATATTGTTCCTGATTGTGTGTGAAATGATCTTTATAGCACCACTAGAAACAAGAAAGATGCACTTCAGTTTGCTCTAATGCTTTCCTGGTGTTACTTTCTTGATTAAAAACCCATCAAAGTGGGTGCAGTGGGAGAAGTTAGTTTTTAGCATCGGTGTCACCATTCAAAATGGAAAAATATATTATGTAGAGCTCATCTCTAGTCACGTTTCCATTGTGTCCTCATAGGTCTAAATGCAAGAGAGCAGCTAACTGCCCAGTGTGATGGAAGTTAGAGCAAATTAACAAGGTTCTCATGCTGAGGCTTCCCATTCTGTTCTCTTTCTGCCACTGCCGCAATGCAGGGCTAACTTTCATGCACTTAACATTCTTTGAGAACCTTAAATCTTAACTGTTACTTTTACATAATCATTTTTAATGCAACTTTCTGTATTTTTAAAAGAAACCTAATGGCTTTACCACACAAGAATGAGCATTTTTAGCTACTAATTGAGCTAGTAAATTAACTAGTAGAAAAAGGTTGTTTTTGTTTTTTGTTTTAATGCAGACTTATTGCATTGCATGAAGATGGTTCTTCATGTTTTGCCAGATATGCTTCCCAGCTATTTGGTATAGGCCAGCTGTACTGAAACTTGGGTAGAGACTAGTCCACTTTATGATCCTCCTGCATTTCTGAACAGTGCTTTCAAAAGCTGTAAAACTAGTCAGATACTCAGAGAAACTGGGAAAAGCCCATTTTGGCTATCAGAAGCCCTTACAAAATTTATGGTCCTGTTTCAAAGCATGGAAATACTAAATCTGAATTTTGGAAATAGCACTATTTTATCAAGGTCTGCCTGACAAAAACAGCCATAGATAGCCTCCTGCCATGGAAAATACCATTCCAGACCTCTAAGCTAGCCAGGTTGTAAGCAGTAACAAGAGGATCTTTGGCTCAAAAATGCTTGGAATCTTTTCCCATTGATGTTGCTATCTGCCTAAAATTAAATTAGACCTTTTTGGTTGTTCATTTGGTTGAAAATAGTTGAATTGGAAGACAGAAATCTTCAGATTGCAGACAGTGATCCAGATTTGAGGAAAGACAGGCAAACTGGAGATTTTACAAGGAACAAGCCACAACACTTACCAATGTACTCATCTTGATCCACAAAACCATCCGCATTTTTGTCTATGTCTTCTAAAGTTTCCTGGAAAACAAATTTGCATTGAAGGAGTTGGGAGAAGTGAGAACTCTGACTACTTTCCTGATCATTCCCTGTTTGAGGCCTAACTTGCCCTTGAACACAGAGAAACTTACTCTCGTTGACTCCAGTGCAATCATTGTACAGTGAATAGACAAATCTCCTGTCATGCTGAAGAAATTCCCTGCACAGGGATGAACTGGACGCCTGAGTTTTCATTCAGGACAGGTATCACTTTCCTCAAACTTACATAAATGTTAGTATACATATAGCCTTTCTTTTGGTGTAGGTTGGTGGCAGGACTGCTTCTGATTCCATCTAAGAGCAGCCTAAATGCATTTGACAAGTCAGTCTTGTGCTGAAAATACTAAATCAAATGAGTTTTATGAAAGTCATCCCTTCCTGTTCCCCAGCTTGCCACTGGTGTGTGGGTGTGCACGCACATGCATCTGTCTTTCTAAACTCTGCATGGAAAGGTCAGAGAGGCATTTCAATACTCATCTGAAAAGTAAAAGCAGAAAGTGTCATTATTTTGGTCTGCTTACTGAGACAACAATGTCTTTCATATGCTCAAATTCCTCCGGGTGAAGAAAGGCAGTGAATTCTTCGCGAGTGGCAGCTAAGTCTCCATCCAGATCTGCAGTTTTAAATCGTCTTTCATCTCTGGGCAGCATTTTCTTAAAACTGTGCTGATCAGTTGCATCTTGGAATTCTTCTGGATTTTCTGCAGATTAATCACACAATCTTGAAGCCATTCCTTATAAAATATACTACCACAACGAAGCTCCTCCAGTTTGCTAACACATACTCAGTAGGGAGTAGGGAGCAAAAGCTTATGGCCAGAATAGCTGCTCTGTTAAAATGGATCTTACCTTCCCTGTGAAGTTTTAAATTTGGGGTCAAGCAATTGGTTTGATTTTTTTAAGGCAACTTGATAGTATAGGTAAGTGGCCAAGTGAGCTTTCTCTTGGAATCCAGGATGATGGATTTGGCAATGTAGTATAGTATATTGTCTTTCATAGAGTTTTTTAAATCTATTTTTGAAAAGTCTGTTTAGGCAGTATCTGGGATGGACTTATTCATAGAAGGTTGATTCTTCTTAGGAATCAGTATGATCTACACAAACTTTCAGTTTGAAAAAGCAAGCAAACCAAAGACTGGTTTCAGAAACAGGCACACTGACTGGAATTACCTAACTACTCTGCTTCTGTTATGGGAAACTTAACAGTTATTCTTCAGCTTAAAGCAATGAGATTTTTCTGGGTGTTCGGTGGCATCATAGGAATAGTGCTGGATATAATTTTTAAAATAGGATCCCTAAACTGACTTCAAACATGAAAAAATACTCCTTTTATAATAATTTCTCAATTATTCTCTGCAGGTATGTGTGTCAAAAAAAATCATAGATCTAATAAGCTCCACTTAATCTAATACAGACTTTGTTCTTACTAGCAGTATTAGAAGCTGTCTTCAGAAACTGCCCGTATGGTAGCTAGAAATGGTCTTTCCATTTACAGTATAAACTGAGTTGAACAAATACTAGTTAATCATGTTTTAAGTTATTTTTAACTAAAGTAACAATTTTAATGTTAAAAACTAATACCCTATTTCTAAACTAGAGTAGGAAGCTTCAGTTCAGCTTTGTCAGTACATCTTATAACCCCTCTACAAACCCCTCTGTTTACAGGTGACCTGTGTGGAAATGGCTGCGGTGAATGACTGAGAAGTGTTTTTGACCTCAGAGTATCTGTATTATTTAATATGATTTTCAAAGTCCTAAATGTGACGCCCAACTCCTGCTGACTATGAGGTATGGTTTTGTGCCTTTTAGCATCAGTCTTCTTTCAGCGTGTAATGTGAAAATGCTGTCTTACCTAGATAATAGCCATATGTGGCTTGCTTGTACTCCTCCCAGGAGATTTTATTGTCCTTGTTCAGATCATAATCTTTCCAAACTTTGGCCACGTTTTCATAGATGTAGCGTTTCTGTACCCGCTTAATCCAGTCTTTCAATTCCTCCGTTGTGAGATAGCCATCTTTGTTTTCATCTATTCTATCCACAATCTTTCTGTAAAAGGAGACAGGCAGCTTTAAGAGTTGACAGAAAAACAAAGTGCATGCCAGGCCAGGTTTAGTAATCTACATGGGGGCCTGATTTTTTGTCCCGCTGTTCTCCACAAAAATGCAATGCCCAGAATCTGCAAAGCTGACGTGCTGGCTAAGGCTTTCTTGTATTATGCAGATTACCTTCAGAGATATTTCTGCATGCTTTATTTAATATTCCTGTGAATAATTAAAATGGAACTTCTTGCACAACCAAAATGAGTGACCGGAGCACCTCAAACGATACATGATTCTGCATTTCTTGGGTTGCATCTCCTAACGTAGCGGGGAAGCTGTTCAGCACCCATAGGGAGCCCTCATGCTGGGAGCAGGAGGCTACCCTCGCCTCCCAGGAAAGCCAGCACTGCTGCTTGCCGGAGGCACTCTGGGCAAAACTTGGGATTTTGCAGACTCCCACAGTCCCTCCCTTGGCCTTCCAGCAGACTGGTGCCAGGCTGGAGCGAGCTCTGTCCGTGTAGTGCAGAGGATGTGCGTGGCCATGTACGGCTTCCTCTGCCAGTCCTGCCCTTCACTTGCGTTCCTTTGCTTTCTTTCCCAGAGAAGCAATATTGCTTGTCCTGCCAGGAATGCCCTGTGTGCACAAATTCAATAGCTCGTCTGCAGCAGGCGTCCGGTCACTGTTGGCAACTTGGACCTAAGCCAGTACCCTGCGTAATGCTGCCTCGCCTCACGTCCTCCAGAAAGCAGCAGCCGTTAAGATGTTGGGGTCTTCAAGCTTTTGACAAGTTCTGCAAGCAGCTGCAGATAAAACTGACTGGGAAAACTGCAAAAGAGAGAGGCAAATCTCCCCAGTGTTCAGGTTCTCCACAATGAATCTATAAAGCAATGCCTGTAATAGCTAAATGCCAGTAGTTTCAAGTTTGTAAAACTGGCTTCTGTTGCAGCTACAGCAGCAGCCCAGCCAATAAAAGCCTTTATCTAAAATAAGGGTGCAATTTGAATCCCACAACGTGTAGGTAAACTTGTCTTTGTAGTATTGTGTTTCGGGCACTGGCCTGTGGGAAACTATGCGCTCTGCTCTGGGGACAGGGTAATTAGCACAAGTCCTCTGTGCTCAACCACCCTGGCTTCAGTTACAGGAACAGTTTTAACCCTTGAGTCACTGCTTGCAAGGCAGCAAGAGCACCTGGCAGCTCAGTAACTATCAGGGGCCACCTCAAGATACAGAATGGCTGGCTGCTCATTCACCAGCCCTGTGGTCCAGCATGGACCACCAGTCACTTGTAAGAAGGTGCAAGAACAGCAGTCTGCTCGTCTAGACCCTGACTTGGTAATGGACAGGTGTTTCAGATCTGGCTGCAGAATTAATAATGAAGGTGTTTTTGAGCTAGCAGGGGGGGGAAAAAAAGAGTTACTGACTTCCCTCTCTGAGGTAGGAAAGTATGAGTTAACTCAAACTCTTTTTTATGTCTCAGGGAACTTGACCGCCAGAGTCCCTTTCATTGCACAATGGACTGTATTTATCAATGGATTGGCCCTGCAATGAATTTGGCTTAATTGGTTTAGCTAATGTTTTCGTTTATTGTTAAATGTAGTAACTTGCATGCAAGAGATGATTCTGCTAATGCTAACACCCCCTCGTGCCCCGGCGCGGGGGAGGCGAGGAGGTGTGCTGGGGTGCACTGCAGGCAGCGCTGCTGGCCCTGTTTCATGCCTCGTTCTCTCCGCCTGTACTCTCACTTTTATACCTGCATTGCACCCACGCGCACTCTGCTCCCGCCAAAGAGCAGGGGCAAATGCCTCCTCCCTCAGTGCCTAGCGAGGGTCACTCGCGAAGTGAGGCTGCAGGTGTTGCGCAAAAGGAGCAACATGCCCAGGTAACTTCTGTGGGCTTGCGCATGAGGTTCCCACCTTCTAACAAAGAGACTAGGTGCCACGTGCAGGAGGTGCATACAGCACTACAGAAACACAGCAAGGAAAGGGAAGCAAGGCTGGGAAAACATGGCTGCAAAGTGGCTGTGAGAGGAAGGCTTCCCTCCGTGCTTGATGCCGGAGGACACAACAGTGTGTGGCTAAACTCTGACCTTTGTCTTTATAAAGAACACAAATTTTCCTAGCGTGAGGCTTTGTAATTGTCCTTTATGTTCTCTGGAGCCCTCAGGCCTGCTGCAAGTGATGGGAGAACTTCACAGGGCTGCGGCCCTGCTCCCCTTCTCATCGGCTGTCCCTGTGCCTTCATGCAACCACTGGATGCTGGCCCGGGCTAACTCCAACTTCTGCAAGGCCAGGTGAGCTTGGTGTAGCTTGCAAATACAGGGGCCTCCCCTCACCAAGTAATCCAGCGTGGGAGGAGAAGGGTGTTCTTGTCACTGAACTGTCAAAAGGGTAGATACGACTGCAGGCTGGTAAGTGCTGCTCCCTCCAACTGGATCATACCTGGGTTGAATTTGTAGGGCTTTTCTGTGGCTGTTTCCCTTTTATTTGCTGGAGATGTGACAGTAGCTGTGCATTATGGCTGCCTAGCCCTGAGACTGCACAGCACGACTGAGCCCACATGACTGATGTGCTGTCACCGTTCTTAGGTAAGTTAAAGTGACTTGGAAAAGCAGCAGCATGCTCTGTGGTTAGAGCAGCAGAAATATATCTGCCAGAAGCTGCTCAAAAAGCTTTTCATTAAACCTGATCTCCTAACAGCCACTCACATGCTAGTGACACAATTTGTAACCCTCACTGCAGAGGGGGTTACAAAAATGTGACTTGTAACAAAAAGTAAAATATTTTAAAATCCACTCTACCTCCTGCTACAGTATGTGAAATCAGAAAGCTTGGAGATGCTGGAAGCTATGAAGTGCGCTCCAGTCACAGCAGAGGCACCAGGGAGCACCTGTACTGCATCTTGCTCTGCGCCCATCCCACGGTGTGCGCTTTGGGCCTTCTTTACAGCGAGACGTTTGTTGAGATCACCAAAACATTTCCCCCTTACTGAGTTACTGTGGGTAAAAACTGTTTAAGAGAAAAAAAAAAAAAAGTCCTTTGCTAAATCATATCCCCAGTAAAATACCTTTCATAGAGTAAGTTTAAAAGCAGAGCTGGCGTAAGGGTGGGCTGGGTTGGGCATGCCCGTGTTATTGGAATACTTTATAAGAATCCAAGGCAGATGATACATGTTGCAAACATGATTTTTACTCCTGTTTTGAAATAGGACTAAATCGCACATTTGGTACTGCTTTATCTGTTTACCTGCTGAGCTACAGGTAAGTGACAGCTTCCAGAAGGAGCAAGGGGTCAGTGCCCAGAGGAGCCTCGATGCTGCACTAGGCTGCAGGGCAGCCAGGCAGAGCCTGGGCCGAGTAAGCAGCGCTCGCTGGGGAAGGAAAGGCAGAGCCGAGCTTACTGACAGCAGGCAGGCTGACACCACTTTACACGGGAGCATGTTAATCAATTGCTGTTAAGCCTAGTTCTGATTAGCAGTATTAACCCTTGTAAAAGAAGGTGTAAGGGAGGCAGAAGCGGTGAGAAAAGGCAGCGATGCCGTGGGCTGCCCTCTCAGCGTAGAGCGCGGTGTGGAAGCGGGAGCAGCACGATGCGAGGCGGGGCAGGGAGGCCACGGACAGGCTCCGGCGCCGGGCTCGGAGCGAGCGGGCGGCGAGGCCTCCCCGCCACGTTAGCGGCGCTTACCCGAGGCGCTGCCGGCTCTCCTCGGCGCTCAGCTGGTCGAAGGTGCGCGCCTCCTCCTTGCCCAGGAAGGCCTCGTGGTCGTACTGGAAGCCGGGCCGGTCGTCGTGCTGCTTCGGCCGCGGCCGCTCCTGCCGCGCCGTGGGTTTGCCCCGCGCGCCCGCCCACAGCAGCAGCGCCCACAGCAGCGGCAGCGCCGCGCAGCCGCCCATGGCCGCCGCCGCGTCCAACGGCCGCGCCGCCGCCCCGCCCGCCCCAACGGCCGCGCTCCGCCCCGCCCGCTCCCGCCGCGCCGCCGCTCGCCATTGGGCAGCGCCGCCCGGCCCGGCCCGGCCCGGCCCGGCGCCACGTCCGCAGCGCCGCCGCCCGCCCAACGGCGCCCAACGGCCGCCGCCGTGGCGCGGGCCTGCCCGGGCCCGTCACAGCCGGAGCGCGGCCGTTCCCTGCCTCTCTCGTTATCACAGCACGGCGTGGCTTCACAACCGTTGTTGCAAGAGGAGTGCATGCCGCCGAAGTACAGCAGCTCGCTTACCTGAGCCGCCTTTTTCGCGGTTAGCTTGAGTGCTTTCTGCGGTCATCCAAGTCTCTGGCTGAGGGTTTTGGCTGCCATTCTGAGTTGGTTAGGAAAAACAAAACAATAGGATGTTTTTCCAAAGTAAACAATCAAGCTACAAGTGAAAAAGGACTGTTATACCAGGCTAATATTTAAACACCATTTTAAAAAAAATAATTTTTTCAGTGTTCTTACAGAAAATATTTGTCATAACAGTGTCACCATCACTTTGAGGGAGGGAGATTCACAATTGTGGACATTACAAGAAAGAAATATGCCAAACCCTTTATTGTAGAAAAGTTGTTTTTATTCCTTAAATTCTGATTTATTTTGCTCAAGATTGTAAAAGCAGTCTGTTACAGACTACCCTAATTGAAAGGACATTTTGGGAGTATTGAACGTGGCACGTTGATGATGTCACTGCCAGTGGCTGCTGCTTTAAAGTAAGGACTGAGTGCGGTGGATCGGCCGTGCGTCACACCAAGGCTTCTTTGTCCGTCGTTGCTTTGAACCCAAGGGTGCTGCTCGTTTCAAATTGCAGCACCTAATTTGTCATCGTAGAGCACAGAACACGTGAATCTTATTTATGGTGTGGCATGTGGCAGTACCAGCAGCACTGACGCTGTGGTTTTCATACCGTTTATTCAGACAAAACACTAAAGATGCTGAGCTGCGCCATAGCCTGCCTTCTGCTGCGGTTACCTGGTAGACATTCTCTCAAGCTCGGCGTCAGCTATAGCTGGACCACACGTGGCACAGGACTTGACTGATGACAGTAAAAAGGTCACGTCAGGGATTTCCACACGCGGTTTAGGCAGCAGAAAACTCTGATGCACCATTTTCACTTCACTCACGTGAGTTGCTTTTTTGCTTTAGGCCTGGCTAGACTATCCTGTGGATAGTTGCCGTGCTTAGGGTTTAAGGAAGTGTTTCACGGCTATTTCAATAGAAGGATCTTGGAAAATGGTCTAGTTGATCACACCAACTTTCTTTTGAGTTTGCGAAGCCAGTAAGACAAAGCACCTGCAAATATCCCCAAAAACTTGGTTGTTGCTGAAGTATTCAGGAATCTTGTATTTGTACAATAATTTAGATACAGCTACTCACGTGGTCTTCTGTTTCTGCACCTAATGTCGTTTCCGTTGTTGTTCTGAAGGTGAAGATGTGCTGAGGTGCCGAATTCATACTTTTCTCCTGAACGTGGTGCCAATTAAGAGGTAAGTTGCTCTCATGGAGAAAAAGCATCTTTCCGTGCACGTTCACTGGTCAGTGATGTAATGCTGTAGCCGGATGTGTGATCTTAGTACCAAAGGACTGTGAAGTTACTGGAGGAGGAGGTAAATTAATCTGTGTAAATGATCTGACACGTCTTTGTCAGAACAATTTGGAGCTGCTTCTGTGAGGAAAAAAAAACCCTGCCGCAATAGCAATGTGGAGTGAGCTAAGTGCATAAGTGATAATTCATTTGAAAGCCTCCAGACAGTGAGGGGGTTTGTGTGAGTCCTGAAATGCAATAATCTTATGTAGGACAAGAAATCATGAGTGTTTTGATCCTTCCAGATTTGGCTTGGTATCACCGCTCTTAACAATATGAATCTGATGGACTTTTCATGGAAAAGGAAAGATATTGCAACTACTTGCCCTTGCAGGGTTGAGGTCCTAGATCTTGACACTGAGAACAGACTCCATGTTCAGTCAAAATAGTTGTTGATCTCAATATTGCTAGATTTATGTCCTCTCCTCAACACTTCCAAAATCTGCTGTTGAGCTCTCATGACCTCAAACACTTTGAACTCTCACTCCCGTGCGTAAAGTTTCCTACTCATTTTATTCAGTTTACAAAATGCTAGAAGTCTTTATCCACAACATACTGAACAGTTTTATCTGAGATACTGCTATGTTTTCTTTTAATAATATTACTGTGAACATTTGCTGAGAGCAACCTATTGCTACTGACTGACTAATATTAACCAGATTTAGATTTTAAAATACTGTTTTCGTAGTGCACGCGTCTTTCAGTAACGCGCCTGAGTTTTATACACATAAGGTTTCTTTGAAACGTTGCAAAATACTGGGTCTGCACCATCGGCAGTGTTTTTTAGCTATATATTTACGTAGCAGCAGGCATGCTGGGTAGTTTATAAGCTTTTAATGGAACGCTGGCAGTTATTAGAGTTTTATGGGCTGGAAAACAGTGCAAATCAAAGAGCTTTGCTTACTGTTTATAGCATTTTTTCCCTGAATCTAACGATATTTATATCACTTTTTCTATCTTGCTTTTTTTTTCTTTACATATTTACTTTCCCTTTCCCTGATATATTCATAGTGAGCAGACTATTTTCCATAAAATATACTTAGAACTACAATATGCCTGTCATTGTTGGGCCCCAGATTAGGCCAAAGATGATTTGTATCAAAGATGGTAAGGAACAAAGATGTTCCATATCCTATAATGTCATAAATGTGTATTTTTCTTAATAAGGGTGTGTTTATATCTTTAGCAAGTGTTTTATGGCATCGGTAGTTGTGCTTTCCTTATGGTCCTAAGGGCTGCCACTTTTACTCACTGCCTGCTGACTGTTACCTGGTCTTCTCATTCTTTCAGTAGTGGAACTTTTCAGAGCACATCATCTCCATCATCATGGGTCCTGAGTCTCATATGCTAAAAATATCAAATGTTTCATGGCATCTAAGTGTAGCCGTAGCATTCAAAGGGAAGACTTAGTGTTCTCTTACATATACTCTGCATTAAATCTGGAATGAGTTTCAAGCCCAAAGACTCGATCTAATTTTCTTAGAAAGGGTGTGGTGAAGGTAGGAGTGCCATCGCACCTACCGCTTCTTACGCTAGTGCTGTGCAAATATATCTTCAGCTAAGCAGTCAGCGTCCAAGATTTCTTTAACTCTTCTACCTCATCTTTATGGCCAATGTAGCTCTTGTAACCATCATGGAAGAGCATGATTATCCTGGCTGAGCCCTAGAGGTGATATGAAAAGTGTCAGTATTCTTTGTTTGCAAAATTAACATGCGTTGTCTTCTGCCCACATGCAGTACCTCATGGAGCTTAGTGCCTTTTGCATAGAGAGCCTTACAGAAATAGGTGAGTGCCCATACACTTGTTGGTTTTCACATCAACATATCAAGTACGTTTCAGTGTCTCATTTCACTCTGATTAATGCCCCACTGAGGCAACCTGGAGTAATGAGAGAGAGTAGATTTAGCTCTGCGGTGCAGGCCGTAATGGTGGCACTTCACTGTTAGGATTTGCCGGGGCTGGATGCTGAAACACGGGTGAGCTGAACTTACTGTGGGTCAAAGAACAGAAGTGCCCTTATGGCTAGAGTCTGTGTGGTAGCTTGACCAGTTTCCAGGGAAGACTGTGAAAGGCTAAGGCTGGGAGGAAAGCCTGTGCTGACGGGAAAATTTATTCTGAAGCTCAGAAGGAATGATGTACTTTGATGACAATTGGTCTTACATGATACTAGTGTTAAAAGGAGGTGAAGATCAATGCCTGTAAGAAGCAGGTGCCTCCTAGGAGCAGCAAAGAAGAACGCTTGTGTTTCAGAGAAGCCAGGAAGGGAAATTATAATAATTTTTCTTCTCAACTCTACTGCACTCTGTAAGTCCAGAATAAATACAGTATTTCTCTGTACACAGAACATGTGACTCGTTTGGATAGATATGAGATAATGATGTATGTCATCCTAGATTAAATATAGGAACTTATTTTGTATTTTCCAGATTCATATTTTACATTCCAGTTAGTCTAATGTGCTCTGCATGGATTTAGATCATAGCAGTAGCGCTGTTTAAAACCTCGTCTTTTCCCTAGGGCATAGAACACATTCATCAAAGCTGTTGAAAAATCTCCATTGACGCCAACAGAGTTGAGCTCGAGCTGTTGGTACACAGTGCTGCTGTGCTTCACTGGAGGTGAAACTGTGGCAGTGTTTCAGAGGGCTTTTTTGTTTGATTTATTTTGGATGATCTGGCAGTAGATGCCCTGTATTTGGACCTTTGGTCAAATTCTGCTAGGTGTTAGTTGTTCCCCTCAATTGGGATGTACATCAGTAGAGGTCGTGAACTGTTGTCCCACGGTCGTGGTGAACCAGCGGGTAGGAGATGAGAGAACGATGGGATCCCTGCCTGCAGGGTGCAGCAGACACATGGCAGAAGCAGAGAACCTCTGGGACGAGACATCCTGTGGCCTGTCCTGGCTGGCTGCTCAGTCTGGTCTCCAAAACAGCATTATGTCTCCTTTTTATTTTATTTATTTATTTTTTTCTGCCTGGCCATACCCTACATCATTCCCTCATCTTTCTTTTCTTCTCATCTGGTGCCTAACTTGCCAAAATCGAGTTCCTTAACGTAATCTATCAAAAATATCATCCGGGTACCATAGTGCTGACAGCCTTGTTTGTTCTGTGTGATAAGCTCTTGTGCTGTCCCCATCTTGCCTAGGTGCACTGTAAGCTCTCTGGGCAAGCTGAGTTGGCCTCTTGGTACTGCTGCCAATAAGCATCGTT
The DNA here is from genome assembly GCF_059628265.1 of Tinamus guttatus. Taxonomy (NCBI): domain Eukaryota; kingdom Metazoa; phylum Chordata; class Aves; order Tinamiformes; family Tinamidae; genus Tinamus; species Tinamus guttatus. The sequence continues at coordinate 13,531,440 of NW_028288774.1, read as the reverse complement.
AACAAACACTTTACATCATTTTGGAACAGTTTTGAAGTTTTTCTCTTATCAGGAATCTTTGTGATTAGTGATTTTCTAGCATTTACTTTTTCAAGGGTATGAAAAGATTCTTTGCTTCTGACAGCATGAGTCTGTGCGCTGTGTGTGCAATTTGCCCTGGTAATTACTTATGTATGGTGATAACCATAGCAACATCCCAGGTAGATAATGTCATGCAAATTACTGCAGCTCCAGGGATGGAAGATGTTAATACAAGTAGGTTCTTGTACCCCTGGTCTTCAACATTTTGCAGTGACTCTCCCCTCCCTTCCCCCATACACGTTGCTTTTAAATTTGTTTTCCTCAGTGTGATCGGGAGGGAAGAAAAAACCTCTTGCTATTTTTTCTCCTTGGTATTCATGTAGTGGTAGGGGGAGGGTGGTCCTTCAGTGTTTCTGTCATGAATAATTCTGTCTGCACGGTGGAAATTCCACAGTGTATGTAGGGCATAAAAGTCTGCAGACTCGGACACGTTGCAGGGCCGTGTTGCGCTTACGCCCAAGTTCTGCATTTGCAACCATCAATGGCAAGCAGGTGGGGAGGGAACTGTGGCCACCGGTGCTTAGGCTGAGGGGCAAGTGTCCCCAAGATCCTCCAGAGGAGATGGGAGAGCAGCTTGGATTTCCAGGGAATACTTATCAGGGCCAGTACATTGTCACTGAAATGAAGCAGCAGCAGAGAGGCAGCTGTAACAGTTATCCCTTGTTTGGCCATAAGCAGTGGAAACGTAAATCTGTATGAATACCAGCCTGCATGTGCACTAGTCACTGTGTAAGCTTAGAACTCTGGAGGCCTTAAAATAAGATAAGCCCACACCTATTTTTTTGGTTTTGTTAAAGATACAAAAGCTCAAGAAACCTGGTTAAGTAAAGGTTTATCTTTTTTGGTGAAGAATGAAATTGTTGCTGAGTCCTCAGCTTTGTGGAAATGTGGGTGTTAGTCCTGTAATCAGTGCTTGGTTACCAAAGATTGAACTGTCCTAGCTATTAAGCCAGGAGATACCCTGATGAAACAGAGTGAAGATTTGCAGAGAGTCAGAGAACAAATGAGCAGGTAGCTAGAGGTACAGGCGTAGTTAGATCCCAGTTTGTAAGAAAAATGCTCCCAAGGTCAGATGAGCTACTCACTAGACTAGCACAGCACTGGCCTCGTTGTAGAAATATGCTCTCCTTCAAACAGGAGCGTGGTGGAGAGTGGAAGCAAAACTATTTAATGCACTGAGCAACTTGATTTGTGCTAGAGGTGGTAAATGTGCTGAGTGTTAATTAGTAGGGAATACAATACTCCCAGTCTGTATGCTACACCAGAAATATCTAAAGCCAGACTGAGTTGGTGTGTGTGTCAAACTCCTGAGCATAGTAGACTGCTGGAGTTGTTCCCATCTCTGCCTGTGTTATATGTAATGTCATTTCACAGAATCACAGAAAGGTTGAGCTTGGAAGGGACCCCTGGAGGTCATCTAGTCCAACCCATCTGCACAAGGAGGGGCACCTGGAGCACGTTGCGCAGGATCATGTCCAGGCAGGTTCCAGCTGTCTCCAGAGAAGGAGCCTCCACAACTTCTCTGGGCTCTGTCACTGGAGCGGTGCTGTGTCCCCCTCACAGCCCCGAGAGCGTTCCTCAGATTCTCCTCCTTTCAGTGTTTTGTGTCTGCTGTGCCTGGGGGATGGCATGAGGATGCCGCGGAGCAGCTTGCTTCCCGCGGCGCTGCCGGGGCCTCCTGCGGGTGTTGGCGAAGGCCGCAGAGCTGCGAGCGGCCAGGGCTGCCTCCCGGCCCTCCTAGCAGTTGGTGTGACCTGCCTCTCCTTTTCAGGAGTATTGGGATTTCCCTGCTTGGAGGAGGGTCCTCATTTTACCAGTATTAGGACCAAGAAAATGGCCTGCAGGTCTAAAGCAAACAGCTTTCTCACATGTGTCTCCGGCTCATACCTCCGTAGCTCTCATCTTTCCAGTAACTTCAGTGAGTTAGGGTTCATTCTCAGCAGTCCAAAGCTGCATGGCTTTTAGGGCAGGACTTGCAGAATGCTGTAAGCAACATGAATTCCTTTTGCTCTTTTTTGGATCGCTAATTTTTAAGTTGATGGTAAAACAAATCAGGAACTACATGTGAACCTAAATGCAGATACAGTGTACATTGCTGCAGTAAGGCAGAAGCTGTGCTCTTTTAACCAGGCAATTGAAATAAAAATAGACGTCTTGGCTGAACTGTCCTCAGCAGAACATTCAAATTCCTTGTTTTTCCAAATCTTTAAATTCGAACTTGTCTGTTAAGGATGCAACAGTGTAATTACACTAACAGATGCTCAGAGAGGGCAACACATCAACTGAATTTCTTCAGACAAAAGCATCTGAATGTCCAAAGGCTTAGTTGAAAGACTTTTATATGAGGCCTTGCACTCGCTATATTTTCCGAGTTTTGTTGTAGATTCACTATTTGGAATTTACCAAACCACTCAAACAGAATGCACAGCGATTGAAAAGTTTTGAGCATATGTATAAACAGTACTTTTGTAAAAAAGCTTGGCTACTTTTAACTATTAAATAAGGAAAGTCCACTTTTCCAGTTGCTATTTTGTTTTGTTACCATCGAATTCATGGCGTACCCGTTCCTAATTGATCACATGTATAGCAAACTACATAGACAAAGCCAAACATCTCTGGAAAAACATATTAAAAGTGCCAGAGTCGTGAAGTGAATAGAAGATTATTTAGATAAACTGAATTATGTCCTGAAAATAGATGTAGTACATAGTTGTAAATGTCAGTGAACCAGACAAGCTAATTCCTTGCCTGTGAAGTAATGTTGGAGTGCATATTATATGCAGTTAATGTTTAAATATAAATAGGGGATTACCTTTTAGGATGTGAAATGGAATCGTATATGCAACAAACAGTACGTCCAGAGTCTTTTATGAGTGAAAACTGTTATGTCAAATATTGTTAGTTTAGTAGGGTTGATGGGCTTTATTCAGGGTTCCCAGAATTTATCTGCCAACCATAAATAATTATTTAACAACTAATAGGGCAAGGCCAGAAATATAATAGCTTTTATGTTGAAATTAACATCAAGTGATCTGTAGACATCTGCTAAGCAAGCCAAATGTGGTCTATGTGCTGCATGTTTTGCCTCACTGCCTCAAAATAACAAGCAGTGCTTATATTTGGAGGGGCAGTTTTCCTCGTTAAAATGGGGGAAAAAAAAAAGCTCTGATAGCAAATCACTTGCACTGTTAGGATCAAGTGTGTGGTGAACATTAAATAGCCCTACAAATTTAAATAATGCTTGATGTGGAGATTTCAGCTTTGCAAATGTTCCCATTTCCTGATGTGTGCTTAGTTTGGGTCAGAGGGAAGTCCTTTTCTATTAGAAAGAAAGTATCACCCAGGGTAAGCCAGCCGGCGCACGCAGCGCTCCAGCCAAAGTCAACGGGGAGGAGGAAGTCTCCAACGTGGGCTGTGCCCACGTTGGAGACTTCCTCCTCCCCGTTGACTTTGGAGCTCCCAAATCGCCCCGTGTTAGAGCTCCGGGCTGCAGCCCGTTCAGCTGCTTGCATGCCATTAGGCTGCTGCTTACAGCACAAAATACACGGCAAGGCAGTCATTTCTATGCACGTTCTAGAGCCGTACATTACTGCGTTTTTAGCACTTGACATCAGAGTAATTTCCACACAGTCACTGCTTTGTCTTCCATGAAAAACAAGCCCTCCACAAACAGATGCAGAAAGTCTGCTGAAGATTTCGTATTATTAATGTTTACGGCATTTGTTGTAGCGCTGCCTGTTAATTACCGCATTTAAGAATGTGCCCTTTTTCTCTGAGGGGTGGGCGTCAATTTGGAGCGATGCTTCTTGGAGAAATGATGACACTAATTCAGCCTCGCTGCATCTCTGAAGATCTGCGGGCCCGAATCTGCTCTCAAGCAAAGTACAAACGAGGGCTGAACCTGTGGTGCGCGGCAGGAGGGGAGGTACAGTGGCACCGCGGTGCGGAGGCAGGGCCAGCTGCAGATGTGCTGCAGGGGCAGCTGCAGATGTGCTGCGGAGGTGGGGCCGGGTGCAGATGTGCTGCAGAGGCAGGTGCAGATGTGCTGCAGGGGCACATCTGCAAATGCACTTTGCCCCCGGCACTCAACGCCATAGCAGCGGTGACCTGCAACCAAGTTCCACGGCCTCCGGAGACCTCGCTCCTGAAAAAGGGCTCGGCTTCCCAGACGTTCTGTTCTGAACATCATTTCTACACACTGTTTGCTTTAAAAAGCTAACTGCATATGGAGTTGGCCTTTTTATTATAAATAGCTAACTTTGATCTGCAGTATGCACAGTAAATGAGATGCACTGCAGGTTTTTAGGACTACCTGAGCTGTGTTTCTCTCCTGGTGCAGCCTGGCTTTGTACCACAAGCTGGTGGAGCTTTCCCACTAAAAGTCTGATTCAGTTTTGGGAAGAACCTGTGAGTCTATGTCTTTTGGATCTGCGTTTCAGGCCCACGTGCACAAGCCCTCGGATTTACGGAATCTCAACAAGCCTTGTTGAAGCCGACAGGAAAGAGAAGTAAATAAACAGTTTGAAAAGCAGGCCCCTTGCACCGGTGTTCTGGATTTCAGACTCCCGTTTTTCTCGGGGCGGTCTGAAATGGCACGGGCTGCCGCTTGCGCGGGTTGCCGCAGCAGGTTGCAGCGGTTCGCAGTGGTTCGCAGCGGTTCGCAGCGGGCTGCAGTGGTTTGCAGCAGGTTGCAGCGCTCCGCGCGGCGCCGCACACGGCAGGAGCCCCACCTGCTGTCGGAGAGGGAAGCAGCGGCCCCGGCCCCGCTGCAGCCCGGCTCCGCCGCACAAGGGGTTGTGTCCGTTATTCCATCCTTTATCGCTCTTTCATCCTTGCATTCTCATTTCTAGACCACATGCCTCATGGTCCTTGTGTGTGTAATAATGGTGTTGATTCTAAGCTCTCTGCGATAAGAAATATGTCTTATCTGTGCTTGCAAAGCACTGTGTAAGTTTACATACAGTGTAAGGGCTTGGCAGTCATGACCATCATCTTTTCCCTTTACTAGCACTTGGTTGCAAGTGCTCTTTGTGAGTCTGAATGAGAAAAAGTTACATAAGCACAAATATAATTAGGGTTCCTGAGATGGTTTTAAGCTAGTACATCTGACTTCGTACATCTTTTTTCCTTTAGAAATGAGAATACAATGACAGTCTGCCTAAACATGAAAGAAAAATAGTGAGATTTGCCTGTTTATTTTGATTTTGCAATTAGTATTTTTAATTTTAAATTATTTTATTGATCAATATTTGTAGAAAGGATAGAGCATTAAATGAGGTATTGACAGACTTTTTCTTAAATTGAAGCCCTGCTTTTGCAAGTATCAGAGGAGCACAATAATCAGGAATAAGTTTTATTTACGCAGCAGAATTCATGTGAGATCAAGATAACTTCGGACCAGAAAAGAGTTTCGTGTATAAAAGCTTCTTTTTTTTTGTCTGTCATTCATAACTTTTAGGGATGCCTTCTAAAAGGTGCATCTTCTCATGCCTGTTTTCAGTAACAGTCTCATTTCGGTCACGATGACGTGAGTGCTGCCGAGTCAGGGTCTAGAGCCTCAGCTTTCCCTCACCTGGAGCCAGCCTGCAGCTAAAGCAGTCAGCATCTGGACAGTGGCTTAGCCTGCACTGTGACACTTCACATTGCATTTGAGGGGTTCCAAATGACAGCATTTGTGTCTGGACGCAGCTTTTAAACACTTCACATATTAGGGTTGCTTAGACTTTAGAAATGCAGAGTTGAGAGTGCAAGAAGGTATCTGTTGTTATTCCTGCTTGTAGGGAATTATAGTTACAGGTGGAGTAACAGCGCATTGTATTTATTTTGGGAGAGTGGATCCTCAGGATATCTGATTAACTGAATTTATTACTGCACTGAGTGGCATTCAAGTCCTGGTATTACCTGTGCAGTGCAGGAGAGCTGGCAGCGTGACATGCTTTGTATTGGTGACGTAACGTGCCCTTTCCACCTGGCCTTATACAACTTCAAAAAATCAGTATTAAACCTTTGTGTGTTGTTTTGATGGGCAGAGAGGACTCGTGTTGATAAACTCATGTTGAGCATACGCTTATTTCCTGCATATTAGGAATGTGGTTAATTTCAGTGATTCCAGAAATTAAGTGCACGGACATGCAACGTAAAGAAGGACGATGGAGCTGCTGCATTTCTTGCTGGCTTTTAAAATGTCACCATAGGTGTGTAAGATTTAAAAAAAAAAAAAAAAAAGAGAGAGAGAGAGAGAGATGGAGGTTTTATTTTCTTAATGTAAAGCATCATTGTAGGTACCTGCAATGCTAGAGTCATTGCAGTGGCACATAACTTGTGCTCATGCTTTGACTTACAGACAAAGCGATCCTCTTTCTAGGAATATCAGGATCCATTTACTCTGGAATCCAGCAGCACCAAGGCCGGGACGTCTGGCGACAACATCTGTGTGACAGCTAAGTGTTCTGATGTCTGTAAATGTCATGTAACTGCAAGATAGACTCAAATGGCCAGGAAATTAAAAATAAAAACCCTTAAAAAAATGAAAGTAAGTTTTTGCTGAGTAATTCTGTAAGTAAGTGGATCTTTATTATACTTTTCTTTTGTTAGTATATAATGTAGTACGACTGACAAACAAGAATCTGGACTTTAGAAAGGTAAAACCTTTCTGAAAAGAAAATCTTCTTAGCAAATATCTTCCTGATATAAGGTACAGGTCATAAACAGAGGCCACTTGGCTGATTATTCTTAAAATGCTCATTAATAATATGGAACTGTTCATAAACGATACGAAAAGAATCCCTACAGCGACTTATCAGTCGCGTAGTCATGTGTTTGCACAGGCAGCTGCCTGCCCGCTCCTCGAGGATGGGGCGAAGGAGTGAAGTGCGGGTGCTCTCCTCCTTAGCCAAGGATTTAGCTGAACGTGCTGGGAGGAGCCGAGTGACTCGGCGTGGGCCCCGTCTGGCGCTGACACAGGGTTTGCAAGGGGAAGTGGATGGTGGAGCTGGAAAAAAATGCGCAAGATTCTGGTCATATGAACCGTCGTTGGGGCACTTCACAGGGATCAGTGGCCGCGTTTGCCATCCTGAAGGCTCAGTGGATGTGAACCTGTGTCTGTTTGGCTCAATGGCTGTGCCCTGAGCAGGGCAATGTAACTACTGCATGTTTCCAGAAGGGTAGCATTGCTGGTCCACTCCCGTGCTCTGCACTGTAGAAAGCAAGCACCTGAAAAACAAGGGGCTATTTTCCGCTTCCTGCTGCTCGGTGAGTGAGGCCACTTAGTTAAAATCAAAATTTCTAATGCAAAAGGCCACTAGAGTGAGTGTGTAATTCCTGGGGCCTCCCTCCTTAGTCCACATTAAACAAATGCAGAAACTACACTGCAAAATGGGTAGTAAGTTAACCCAAACTATGGGCTAAATTTGCTTAACGTCCCTTTCCATGGAGGCAAAGGCTCTGGCCTGGAGCAGCGCTGCCTCCCCCTGCACAGTGCAGCACCCCTTGCTGCAGAGGCCATGTCACAGGCAGACCCGTGCTGCAGGAAGCTGTGCCTGGAGCTTTGCTCCGTGACACAGTGCTGGTCCCTAAAAGGCCATTAGAATTTATTGTAAAGCTTGTTCTCTGCTGTTTAATTCTAGATGTTATTACAGATCTCATAGCAAACTTCGGGAGAATCCAGCTACAATCTAACAGGATTTGCGGAACGAATGTATATATTTAGATTATCTTCTTGACTGTCAATCACTTCCATCAAGTGACCCATGATTCTTATGTTGCAGGACATTGCATAAGACACACCTGCCAGTTTATTTCTGTTTTTATATTGTTGGAAGAGGTTTGGAGGTTTAAGGACTTAAATATATCCGTGAATGTTGAAATGTTTCTCTGAATTTCTACAGTTTCCTGGGGGGTTATTGCGGCGTTTTGCTGGAGGGCAGCCCAGAGTCTTAAAGGTCCTTTTGAAACTTATCGTCTCTGATTCTTGGAATCAAAAATGGGGGCCCAACTCAAGAGCACCTACATGAGAATGTGCACCGAAGTCTGCAAATCTTTAAGTAATGGATACTGTCACATACCGTGTTGTCTTCTGGGCAGGTCAAAAATACCATGCATCAACATTTCCTGTGGAATAGCTCTATGTTTGACTCAGTAGCATGTAAGTACAAGATGGACATGACATAGAATACAAGGAAGAGTCAAACATGAACAAGAAGAAATCTTTCTTTACCCATTTATGGACTGAATACATGTCAGCATCTGATATGTACCTATCTATTTTAAGGTCTGAAAGAACATTTGAAATGTGCCACTCCTATATGATTTGAATCATAAATTTAGCTTGTCGTTATGAGTCTGTATTTATTTTTTTGCCATGTACTGCCCCAAAGCCTCAGAGAAACTTACCTCAGATTTAGTTTTCTTTTAGTTGTAGTGTTAATTAAAGGTTGTTAGTTTTTTTTGCTTTAAAAGAAATCCCTGTGATTTTTTTTCCCTCTGCATTTTGCCTACCTCATCATTTTGGAATTCCAAATGAACTGGTTAAAAAAACTATTTATTTTAATCCTATTATATTGATATAGTTTGACAAAGAATATGCACAAGCTTGATGGTGCGTTAAAGCAAAAAAATCTAAAATGGTCTTTGACTTGAAGAAAAAGGCTTGAACCTCTGTCAAGATCAAAGTATATTTCATGTGTTAGAATCCTGATTCAGCAAAACGTGCAAGGAAAGAGTTTCGAGTACAGTGAGCTTTGGTGGTGGCAGCTGTTGGCCGCAGCTCCATTTCCTGCTGGGATTCTTGCTTTTCAAACATCCCAACAAAACAAAACACTTCCTCCACAAACAAGTAATTAAAAACACCATGGTCGTCGTTCTTTTCTTACGGCCCCTCTCAGTATTCTTACATAATTTGCATTATTCATAATGATCTGCATTAATCTGAAGTTTTAAAAGTTCCTGTATTTGCACATCTGCTTCTCTTGGTAAGTGTACTTAGCTGACAGGGAGAAATGTCTTGTATGCTTTTCCGTGATCTAGAAATCTTTTATTCACATACACTTTATGCAGCCAACGCGCTCTCTGCTCCTTTCTCCATCACCTAGAGTCCTAGGATATGTGTGCTGACGCTAAATACATTAAAGCAGTACCTTTTTGTCTTAATGGAAAGTGCCTGGGAAGAGGCTCTATTCCCTCCATCCCCCCTTGTTTTTCAGATACGCTAGTGTATAAGAGAGTCATCAGCCAGACAAGTGTTTTATGGCATCGTGCTTTATGTTTTCATAACACCCTTCTTCTAAGGGTCTCAGATGCTTTACAGCAGTAATAAATTAAGCCTGACCACATCGTATGTGGTAGGTAACTATTATACCCATTTTAGGGGTGCCTGACTTCATGCCGTAAGCTGAATTCCTCACGCCAGCCACGGTGAACAGCCGTTCGGAGTTTGGTCCTAGGTACGGTCTATAAAGGAGGTACCTGCAACGCAGAGCGTTAGGACATTTAGGGGCAATGTTTGTCTTTGGGCCTGGAGCAGCTGCCTGTAAAGGAGAGGAGAAAAAAAAAAGTTGGGAAGAAAGCTGTAGTCAGACCTTAGAAAAGGCTTGGAAAGAACAGAGCGTAGAGAGCCGCATAAATGATGGAGTGGAGGCTCTGCAGCCTGGAAGGAAAGCTGGAGTACCAAGGGGCAGTGGAAGGGAAGCTTCAGAGCAGAGGAGACGTGACCAGGTTTTCCTGGTTGCGCTCCAGAATCCCTGGGGGAGCCTGGCACTCCTGTACTACCGCAGTGGAGTCGCAGGAGCTCCTGCCTGTTGTTAACAGCCCTCATTCCCAGCCTGGAACCCAAGTAACCGCGTACAAGAGGACAGACACGAATTCTAGGTCAGCTGAAGAGCTGAGCTGCAGCTCAGAGTGGTGGCATGGAAAACCAGGGAGTAGGTTGTGTCTGAAATGGGCATCTGATGGGAGCACCCTAGTGGCTCCTGCAGATGTGCTGCATTTTCTGTAAGACCTGAAAGTCTCTTGAGAGTCTGCAACGATAATGTCCAGTTAATATCAAGGAAACACCAAATCAGGGAAGAAACTGCAGCCAAACCCACAAGCTTGTGGCCGCATCTCAGAGCGTTCATAGGTTAATTTGGTGGGCTCTAGCAAGGCCTAGCGGGCTGGGTAGTAACTTCAGAGCAAAAGGAGGGCAAATCATTTGGAAAATGCACACATTTTTGCTTTGCAAAAGTTGTCTTATGTGCATGTCCCCCCCACCACCACAGTTGCATGCTGCAAATGCTTCTTTCAGCAAGCAAAATAAAAATCACAATTTCTCAAAATCCATTCCTTGGGGATTTCTGGAAATATCAGTGCAGAGGAAAAGCAGAGTTTGAGGTAGAATGAGCAGATTTTGATAACTGCAGTGGGGCAGTTGGGATGGAACTGACTGTATAAAGAGCAAAGTCATGAATTTCGAGCTCAACTGGAGGTTCCTTAGCTCATTTGTCTGGCAAAGACAGGAGGAGGAGGGTGTGGGCAGACAGGATGGCCAAGAACCTCCAGCTTTTTGTTACGCTGAACTGGAGTCATTGCTGTTGCTTACTGTGTTAAGAGAAAGGGCCAAAAGACCTGTTAAGATGAGGGGAGAAATGGAAAATCTGCATGAGGAGAGAATTTGGCTAGTTCAGCCCAGGGCAGTGAGGGCTGGCAAGGCATGTGCTTGTCTCTGTAGGGTCGAGGGTGATAGAAAAGATAATTAGGGGACTGGTACAAGTGTCAGTCCATATAAACTAGTTTCAGATTCCATTAGGATGGAAACCAGGCAGTTTCTGAGCATCAAAACAGGGAGGTTCTTGCATGGAGTACATAGGAGAAGGGGAATAGACTAGGAAACAACAAACTAGCTTTGAAATGAAGCCCAATCAGCATATGAAAGGGCACATGGACTGTGGTGGATGGGATCAATATTGATCAGTTTATCCCAAGGTAAATTGATATAATTGATGAAATCAGGACTTCGTGGCATGCTTTTTGTTAGCTACAAAAAGAGAGTCATATCATACAGGAATAAATGTCATTACTCTATTGAGATGAAACAAAAAATAGAGTCACCAAGGAATATCCTGTGTTCTAAAATATTCATAAGTTTTTCTGTTTTCTTTTTCTCCTGACACAAACAGTCAAAAAGCAGCCTGGAGGAAGTGTCCTTCGCTTTTGGAAAATGAGTTGGTAATTTATTCAAATAAGGCCATGTAGTCATTTTGAATTAGCACATTGTGGAATCTACTAATAAAATGAAGTCAGTTTACATTTTAAACAACCTTTAATATTTGTAAAAGTAAATATCCCTTAATTTCTCAGCAATTTAGATGTAATGGAAATTGTCAGAAATTTTAATTTCTCCCCGTTTAGCTCACTCACAATGGCTGTCAAACAGTCAAGTGATATGACGTAAAGTACTGCTAATCGTTTCAGCACAAGACAGTACTTCAAAGGTAAGGCAAAGGATGTGCAGACACTAATGAAATTTTATTATCAGAACATAGAATTAGAATTGTGACAGGAGACAATGGTGGCAGTGACATGCTGCTAGAATGTTAAGCTTCTGTAGTCTCCAAACTGAGCCTCTCAGACAAAAATAGCTAGAGCTGCAGACTTCTTAGGAGTCTTAAATAGTGGTTCACTGGGCTCCATTTGCCAAAAGAGCAAACTATGGAGGGTTATGGAAAAGGCTAATTGTGTATTTTCAGACTGCTGGCACGCGTGGCCATAGCACGCTGGTGTGTTGTCGTGTCCCTGGGAGCGCCCGCTGTTGTCAGTCACGGGAGCAGCGGGCTGCGAAGCGGCGTGACGCGCTGCACGCCAGCGCGCGCGTGGGCCGGGGCCGCTGCAAGGCAGACACGCGTCGGGATCCAACCCGTCCTGTCTGGGGAACAGCGCTGCGCTCTCCTGAGCCGGGGAGCAAGTTTGCTGCAGAGCAGCTCTCCTGCATTGCGGAGGTTAAAGGATCGCTTTAGCTGACACACAGGCATTTGCTACTATTTTGGAGTCGGCTAAAAGAGTATTTACTTTACAAAGTCTGTGAGAATGCTAAATGTTAAGGAGAAACAGCTTTGTTCTGGCAAGTTGGCTTGAATGTAGTCTTTGAATAATTGTAAAGCAACATTTCTCGGTGCACTTCTTAGATGCTGGGATAGGTGTTTTGTTGGTTTTGAGTCATTGGGAAATGGAAGATGTCAACTGGTATTTATTTTAGTTTACCTCTTTTGAAACTTCAGTTTTACTTGGGAAAAATGATCAAAGGCAGTAACACTGGCATCTAGATAAACAGGTTGGACTACAGTGCGTCTCACCAACGCGTTGCTTCGGACTGGCAGGGTACTCCAGATTGTGAGTCCTTGTCAGGACACTGCCTGGTGCCTTCTGTTCAGAGCTGTTTTGTTTTAGTTCTAGAGAAAGTGGCTGTTACCCTCCCTCTCCCTATTGCCCATATACAGTGGCTACACTTCCCATTTTCTCTCTCACGCCTCCCTTTTCCTTCTCTGTTTTCTTTTCTTGCAGAGGCCATCTCGAGAGAGTCCCAAAATAGATAATTCATTTCACTCGTTAGCTCCTATGCCACACTCCAACCCTGCTGCCAGAGCTGAGTGTAAATATGTAAGGATTCAAGCTATGCTAGTACACACACTTGCCAAAGGCAAACTGTAGCCCCGAGTGCTTGATCATTAGCTAAAAGCAGGCTGCGCGGCACGCGTGCACATATGTTGTCTGTTCACAGCTTCGATTGCATTGCTAAGTTATGCAAGCCTGCCAGTCAGGGAACAAAAGCAATGCCACCTAAGTTTGGTGACTAACCAAAACCATCATTGTCCCCACAATTAAAAAATAGGCAGTTAAAAGGTGCTATTCCATTTAGCAACACAGTTTGGAAGAGAGATAATGCCACATGGTTTAAAAATATTGTGAGTGTTGTGGTGATCCAGAACAAATGCTGCAACATTCGGCTGTGTTACTGCAGAGAAGGGCCACGCTGCCGCGTGGTCGGTGCGAGGCAGCCGGCGCCAGGCGATCGGAGGTTCTCGCAGCAGCGTTGAAGCGCTGAAGGAACTGGCAGTTCCCATGGCTAAGTCTCAGCCTCACAATTAGAGAGTGAGGTTCCTCGCACGAGCAGAGGGTAAGGCAGTACCCGCAGGGGAGCTCTGGGCCCGGCGGCTTCTCTCGCCCGTCTCAGGTTGCTGTAGGGCTCAGTAGGATTAAGTCCATTCCTGGGTGAGAAGGTCCCTCCTAGCTGAGGAGGGCTGCTGCTCAAATGTTACATTAAAAGGCACCTCGAGGAGTCAGCAGTCATTGCACATGAAAAGCGTGATGTGCAGACAGAAGTTGTTTGGAACTTGCATTCCTTTAAACGGAAGTTGTCCACGGCAGATCAGTGGAGAAGCTGCAGAACTTCTACCTGGCCCATCTAGTGTATTGGCACGAGTGTTGTGTATTGGACTGGGATAAATGAACAGCTGTAAATCTGTTCCTCCCCTAATAGAGTTAAAAATGCAAGCACAATATTTGGCAAGGGGGAAAAAACCTTGAAATTGTCATAAGCCTCTTCACCTTTAATACAACCTCTTGGTTTTTAATTACTCCTGTAAAGTGGAGCAATCACAGGATCCTCCTGTGACATTTTCAAGTTTTCTGTCTGCTCCACTTACGAGAAACAAATGGGTCTGCTCAGCTCCATCTAGATTGAGTTTTTCATGAAGTCATTACTTCTGTCACAGGGACTATTTTCAAATTGAAAAATCTGAAACAATAAATGATGGTGAAGCAGTTAATAACTGTTAAGAAATCACATTTGGAAAATTGCATTTAAGCAATAACCTTTCTCCCTGTAATTAAATGACAGAAAGGTCCTGGTTTTAATTAAGTCAGCAATTTATAGTTATGAAGCTATACTTCACTATGCAGATTAGAAGATGATAGGTCACAGAACACCCTGAGTGCATTTTTAGCGGAGCTGATCTGGTAATTACTCCACTGTTCAGTGGTGACCACAGTGAACCGTATCTCTAGATTAAACAATTTTCTTTTCCCTGCTCCGTGATGTATAACCAGGATGAGTAAATGTACCACTAGGACTGCCTCGAACATCTTTAAATTAAAATGGATTTTAAATGAGGGGGCATGAGCGAAGAAAGTAATGTTTGAAGAACAGCGGTAGAAATGAATGGGCCACTAGGCAAGTCTTGCAAGCAGAGAATATATCATTGTTTTACAGGGCTTTCTATCTTGTGCCTGAATGTTTGGTGCAGATTTATGAGGAAGTAAAATGCTAATGTTAGTGTATTTATAAACATATGATGGGGGTTTCATCTATAATTTATTCCCAGGCCCTGCATTATGCAGCCCATGAAAGAAAATGAAATGCTGTGTTGGACAGCGAAAGGGTTCATTAATACAGCTTTCACATTTTATTTAACTAACCCCTAGCTCATATTACACATTGATTATTACATTGTGAGATGTTTTTGAACACTTATTGTGTTCTGTTCCTCAGGCCTTTTGCTGGATACTTCAGCGGAATTTCAGCAGCGTTCAAGTGTCTTATTTCAGCGAGCACTGAGTGTATTCACTTGGCCTTCAGGCATATGAACAATGTATGTATATTTATGGATGGGTTTTGTTTTGGAAAGAGGGGAACAGAGGTGGAGTTCAGCATATATAATAATAAAATAAATAGATGTATAATTTTAGTTAGATGGTCATTAAATGATCAGTACTCAGGTTACAGTAGAGAATGAGTTCTAATTTGATATACCTACGGTATAAGCCTCGCTAAGCCACAGTCTAGAAACAAGAACTGTTCCAATAGTGCTTTACTTCACAATTTCTACTGCCTTTTACCAGTAGTAAACACAACAACTCATTGACTAGAATAACTTGTTTAATAATGGCTCAGATTGGCTCTCCGTGTAAATTGCCAGGGCTGTGTGGAAAGCTGCCGAGATTTGCTTATGCTCTGGGCTGGATTCCCCTACAGAGTACAGTTTTCCTGGGCATTACAGAAGAGTGTGCAAGGCAGGGGAGGAGAGACGTGTAAGGAGAGAGATGAAAAGCTGGTTACCAGATGATATTTATGAGACTGGACATCAGTAACTATTGACATTAAGTGAAGGCAACAGATGATGTTTTTCAAGTCTACTGATACAGATACTTGTTTATCGTTTCCCAAGGGTGACTTTCTTTTCACCCTCTTTGCTCTGTGATTGATATAGTTTTATTAACAGGTTTTTGAAAATTCGGAACCCACCTGGAAGGGTCTTAAGCCTACCGCTGTCAATGGCAGGATTCCTTCAAGGCTGAAATAGCATCTTTCAAGCCCAAATACTGGTGCATTTTCCTCAGGGCTGTTGGTGTTGCACGCTTTTTTTTCTTGTGACTGTAGCTTTAGTTTTGCTGAGAACATCAGAGCATCAACAAGAAGTAATATACAAGACCCCCATTACCAGGTTTCTAAAATACGCAGTGGTTTGGGTGCCTAAGAAGGTGTTTGGGTAAGCCTGGAAATATCAGAAGTTGTAGAAATTTTCTTCTTTTAAAACAGGAGAAGTCTTCGTTAGAAATCATTCTGGAGTGTTGGGGAAAATCACAAAACGAGTGGAACAACCTCTTGTTTCAAGCATTGTGCATATTTTCTTCTTTTGAAGAGATTAGCATTTGAATTAATCTGTGGCAGAGCTATGCAGCTCTCCTATTATCACACACGCGTACGCACAACCCTTCATTGTATTTATGCTACATGTACAGGAACAGGTTTAATGCTTCCTTCATATACGAGTGACTTCAGGAATCTGTGTGTCTGCAGGGAAGCTGAGAGATTTTAGCTGGGCTTTTTTTAAACGGGCAGCACAGCAAGGGGACAGTTTGGCTGCAATGCAAGCAGTGGGAATTCCGCCCAAAGCGGTTGTTACCTCGTGCAAAGGACACATTTTGTGTAGTTTCCAAGTCCCAGAGAAGTTGGGTGAGCAGACAGCTAAAGGTCAGTGGAGTGATCAACAGTTAGCCAGCAGACCTGCCTTGGGTTCAGTGACCTTGGCATATTTTCACACCACTGAGCTGTGAATTGTTTTCAGAAGTCCCCAACGTATTCGGGTAAGAACATCTTTCCTCATTACAGCTGGCTTGTCCTTCTCTTTCCATTCTGTCGCTTGTATTCTGTATTTTATGGTACTTAGCTATTGCAAAAAAAAAAAAAGAACTTTAAAAAAAAAAAACTTACTGATCCTGCTATCCTCAGGGGGCACCATCATGGGTGTCATGATGAAGGAATCCAGTGCTGTTGATCAAATTTTAGGTTTTTTTAAAAAGTTTTCTGGCAACAGCTGTGTGGTATTTGGAGTTAAGAGGGGGAGGCACAGAGTCACAAGGCCGTAATCCATGAACCTCCACCGTGGATAACGCAGCCACCCAAATGCCTTCTGCATTAACACTGGGGAGACAGAGTAGCCAGAAAGTGCAAACTGCAGGTCTGGAGCCTGCTAGAGCTCTGTGCAGCTCGCACGGTAGAGGGGAACAGCTACGGTGTTCTAGCAGTTACTGCCTGTCACAAACCTCTCGTTTCTAACAGTTCTGCTGCTCAGCTGACCGGATGTTTGTAAAGGTAAATAGAAATAGGTTAGATCTTAACCAGCTTCTACAGAAGCAAAAAGTTATCCTCGTGACCCGTGTTAAGACAATCAGCTAAATCGGGATTTGCTCTGCTGTCCCTGAGGAACGTGACATTTTGCTTTCCCCTGAAACAGCTGGAATTGCTTATACTTGCAGGAGCAAGTTTCCTTTCATTCTTTGCGGGGTCTGAGGAAGTTCAGGGCAACGTTCCCTGTAGACAGGGCTATCAAAAGGGCTGTCAAGAAGCATGGGGACGTAAAATAAAATTGCTGACAGGGCTGTGCAGGGGACTCATCCCTCAGTGATCATGTGTACCTGCCATATAAGCACATCCAGAGGAAATCTCCCTGCGAGACGGCCCCTTCTTACTAGGTTACATCTAGAAAAGAGACATACAATTAAGGTGGGCAGGAAGGAATTTGAGTTATGGAGAGGTATGTGCTTCCTGATGTGCTTGACAGCAGAAATCAGACAGAGAAAGCCGGTGAATTTTTATTCTTCTCAGGGGAAAAAGTGAATTTGAATAGATGCGACAAAAAATTGTCAGGTGATACCAGCATGCTTTGGAGAAAGGGGTGAAATCCCTCCCTACCTCTTTTTCGCTACGGAGTTGTTGAAGAACCCCTTTTCAAGCTCGTTTTGGTGAGTGTGGCTTTATGGAGTAGCCTAATGAGAAATGTTAGAGAAAAAGAGAAAGAGGTTTTAGCATTACTGTGACTCAGGATGTTATCTTCGGTCTTGCACTCCTGCAGCAGGGGCTGTGGTACTTGCATTGGTCTTCAGGCAATCCCTGCAGCCGTTTGGTTTCTGATTTCAAGTTCTACGTGTAGCGCTGAAACATAACACCGATCAGTTTTAATACTCGTGTTGAAGCCTAATCCACAAATTAGCCTGTTGGGGGCTAGGATTTATTCATTTCCTCCTCTTTTTTTTTTTTTTTAAGATATGGGAGTTGCACATGCACTATTTCAGTTCTCACAGGAAAGCCCTTGCGGAAGATAGTGTACAAACTGACCAAAACACAGGCCTTGCCCCAGAGATCTCTCCATCCATGCACAAAATAAAAGATGAGATGTGGACCTACCGAGAGGTAGTTTTGTGCTGTTCCATGGGAAGAAGAGAGGCCTGAAAATGAGGAACGAGTGAACAAGTCCGCAAGCGAACGGCCCCTTTGGTGAACGGGCGGCCCGAGCTGGGGCTGCTGGCATCGGGTGCAGCAGCGAGCGGAGCCGCGAGCTGGCTGCGAAGGCAGAACTGTTCCTAGCCATTAGCTAGCCCTAGCACCTGGCTCCTCTGGGGAGCTCCCTTGGGAAGCCTTCTACACGGTGTGTCGGGGATTGCAAGACATCAAAATAGACATTTTAGTAAAGGTTAGGGAAGTCAATATTCTTGAACATTTGGATTTGAAAGTAAAATGTGAAAAGCCTACAAGCTGCCTAAGTCTGGTAATACGTTTTTTTAAGCCTCTTTTGGAGCATTTCACTGACCCTTGTGCTAGCACACCTGAACGTAGGTTCAGAAAAGCTCTAACAGGGCACTTCCATGATGTACGTGGAAAGTTGTTGAAACAAGTCACTTAGGGATCAAAAGCCAGCGATTCTCTATCTGTTGTTTTACCTGCGTCAGCTGACACAAGCAATACGATACTATGGGGTCACAAGGCAGTATCTAGAGGGTTTAGTACCGCCGCTCCACGGCTGAGGAAGAAGCCCCGCTGCCGTCGCGTTTCTGCCGGCCTCGCGCTGTGCGAGCGGCCGCGGCTCCGCTCTGCTCCCGGGCGAAGCGCGGGCCTCGCGCTGCGCTGCTCTGTCTCTCTGACACAGCGTTCGTGTCTAGCGAGGACAGGACATCTCGGACACCCTTTTTTACACTTTTCAGCACCCGAATGGGAACCGTGGAGCATACGCACTGTGTCTTACCTCGTGTTTGCGGTACAAAGATACAGTCATCTCTGCTCAGAGTCCCACCCCCTGCTGCAGTTTTGTCCGACTTAGGTTTGGAGTTGAGTGACCTTCTTTAATGCCAGTCCTCTAAAGTCTCCTGTGTGGCATCACGAGCAGACCTTCTGAGTTTCTTACCGGAGCTTTTCAAAGATTGCTTTGGAAGCACACAGCTCTCAGGGTAATCTCATCTCTCTCTGCTGGAAATCTATGCAGAGGCTACTTAAAGCATTTCTTCTGCAAAACGCCTGTCGCTGGTGAAGGTTGTACGTTAAGTCTGTCGCGTAACAGATTATATTCAACGTGCAGTGTCCCAGCAGAGAAACACAGCTGTGTTTTATTTATGGAAGCTCCTGTAGTGTGTGCAGGGCTCCCGCTGACTTCGTTGAAGCGATGCCCAGGACAGGGACTGTGATCCTGGCCCGTGGAAGCTGCCAGCTGCTTCTTGGGCCAGGGATGCAGAGCCAACCTCAAAGGTCTCAGTGTGGACATAGTCCTGCCTTGCTACCTTGAGGTGAGCCTGCAACAAAGAGAATTTTGCCTGCTTAGACCAAAACCAATAACAGTTAAGTACCTAATCTTTCTTTCCTTGTTTTTTCTTTCATTGGGAAATTTTTCCATTAACTTTAAGGAAGCTCTTTTGAGGCTTGCAAGCCTAAAAAGAGCTATTAAACAAATGAGAGAGTTTGCTTGCCAGGCATTTTCTCTGCTCTCTCAGTTCTGTTTATGGCCGGAGAAACACTTTCAGCCATATGTCTTTAAAGCAATGCTAACAGTTAGTGACCAGTTAAGTAAATCCCACTTGTTAAATTCTTGTGGCTGCATTCTGCTGGGAGGCTTACTCTGAGGGCCCTCTTCTGTCACTGCTTGTTTTTTTTCACGTTAAATGAAGTGACTTGGATAGGATACGCAGGCTGGTGATGCAGGAGAAATTCTCATCTGCCACTGCAAGGTGGCACAGTGCAAAACTAGAGCTGATATTTTCCCCTTCTCCGAAAGGTAGACCCGGAAACCTGTTTGATTCCTGGACCACAGGCTGCCAGGTCAAGGCCTGCATATCAGCCAGGCTGGAGATGGCTGTCTTTACTTGCAGCTCCCGGTGCTGAAGCAGGAGCTGAAAGATTTATGCGGAATTCCATGCAGGTCTTTGCTCTCTTAGGCCTCCTCGGTTAGCCCTTGGACCAGTGGAATTAAAAGCTAAATGCCAGGGAGCCAGTTTGGATGCAGTGTGTCACCTCCGTGGCACCTGGAGGACACTCTTCCATTCACCGCAATGGACATAAATGTTCCTAAAAATCCTACAGGTTGGGGTTCAAATTGGTAGTTCCTGGGCTTTCTGAGGCCAGAAACCACGAGTGGTGATGACTTTCTCACAACCCAGAGACAAATGAGATCTAAATCCATTTGCTTGCCTTCTCTGCAGGGTGCATGTCCCTCCTGTAGCCCTTGCGCTTGCCAGAGCCCGGTCCCTTCACAGGCACCTAGGTACCACATTTACTCTTTTATGGGATAAAGACTTAATGCAATCTGGATTTTCTGTGATTTAAGATTAGCACCTAATCTGTTATAATCTGCCAAAAATTGCTCGGGATTTCTTTGCATACCACATCTCTTATTTCAATTGCAAAATGCTGGTCAGATGTTACAGTTCAAGAGTTCTGGCCCTATTTATCTTACAAATTGCTTATAAAGATTTCTCTTGCTTGAAAACTAATTGACCATACGGTAAACTGTTTTCTCTTGAGCAGGGACTGTTCTGTTTCCTGTGACGTTGCAGTGAGCTGTCTGGGCCAAATATTTAAAGGTATTTAGGTGCTTAAAGATGCAGGTAATGAGAATTTTCCATAGTATCTAGCTGCCTAATACGTAGTGATTTCAGTGGGAGCTGCCATCTAAGAGCTTCTAAAAATCCCACTGTGCACCCATCTGCTTCCTTAAGCATCTAAATTCCTTTTAAAAACTGGTCCTTCTTTCCATCAGTTCCGCCAGATTTTATCTTTGTTAATGCAAACAGAGCATCTTAATACATTCTCACAGATATTGCCTGCCACCTTTAGCTTATATTCATTGTTTTGAGTATGATGTCAAATGTAGTTGATGATGGTGTTTATGCAGTTCCAAGCAGAGTGTGGGCACACAGCATCTATCCTTTATGACATGAACTTGGCACAGCAGCTAATGTTAATAAATCAGGGCTAAAAGGTTTGTAGGCAAGCAAACTGTCAGGAAGTTACTGCAACTTTGCAGCATGCTAAGCGGGCTGTGCTTTGCTTCTGTTGTAACTTTTTAAACGCTCTTTGAAAATCAGTGTTCTGTTTCTCATTAGTCTGCCTTTGATTCAGTGAAAATATCAGTCCCCTGAGTTAATATTTCATCTGACTATAGGGCCATGTAATTTGCTACGACACTAACTCAATAGGTCTCTGCTGGCTTACCCCAGCAGGACTTGTATGTGTCGACAAAAAAATTCTCTGCAAAACATGAATAATGTGGATCTAATCAAGAATTTATTTCTTTGGTTAACCAAAGGAAAAAAAAAAAGTGGAGTGTGAACATCAGTCCATCTAGGCACAAAAGGAGCTTGAGGGAAAGAAAACATTTCACTTCCTATCAATTCACATTCTCCATTTAATACATAAGCAGGAGTGTCAGGACATGTGCATGTTGCAGAGCCACAGAAATAGCAGTACGTTGATTTATCACTATTTACCGGCCTAGCCATCCTATTCATGTGCTTTCTATTATAATATACTTGGAAAGCTCAGACAGTCCCTCTGCATTAACCTCCACCTTCTGTCATCATCTTCCCCTCTGGCTGCCCCGTGATACATTCTCAAATTTTAATTTCATTACACAAGGTGCTATAGAATGAAGAAAAACATTTGTCTGTGGAGAGCTCGCTGATCTTGAATATTCAGTTTGGCTTAAGCTGATTTAAGAACAAGCAACCAAAATTCTGCTTTCACTTTTTAAGGCTTTTTCAGGGTTATTTCATTCTGTGGGCTCCAAAGTAGCAAAGCATTTACGAATCTGCAGTAATCCTCACTGGGAATTGATCCAGAGCCTGTTTTAAGCATATGCTTAAGTGGTTTGTTGAATTGGGGCCATAGCTGCCCAGGCCCATTTCTGGCTGAGCTTTAATTGAGCAATGTGCACATTTGAATTCATTTGCTTGTACTCGTGTGTTTTGGTATATATATATTTTTAAATAGCTATTAATGGGATTTATAGCAATTTGTGCACATCTTGTGTTTTAATTTACTTTGTGAAAAGGGAGTCAGCTCATCTGTGATACAACTTTGCCAAAAAGTCATCTTTAGTTCAGGACCCGCCTGATACTGTGTCTGTAAGGTAAGTAAACTGTTTTCACTGGGCTGAGAAAAAGACTTGGAGCACGTGTGTCGTGTGATTCCCGATTCTTGCTTGGTTTGGATGCATGCTAGGAAGAACCCCCATGCAGAGGAGCCTCCTGCGTTGGTCGGTCCCTTCGCCTGGCCCTGGCCCCGTGCAGCTCATTCATGAGCTTTCAGCTCGGGCAGCAGGAATGCCCAGGCTGGTCGCTGGCGGTGCTCCCACTCCTCATATCCGCAGCCCTGCAGTTCCCAAGCAAGAAGACAGTGCCAAGCACCTCTGAGCTGCATGGGGAATGCAGCGCCTGGGAAGCCCTGGGCTCGCAGCATCACCGTGGCGTTTACCGCGGCCGCCTTCGGTGCGATAGCGCAGCAGTCCGGGGCAGAAAAGGAGTCCGGATGCTGGCACATAGAAGGCAAATCACACACTAGGTTTGCAGCTTGTACATAGCTTCATGATGCCCTAGGGCGAGGAAAAGAATTTCAGCATCCTGGGTGATTCCTTTGAGCTGTGGTGGTTCTGTGCTCACTTGTGCTGCTGAAGAGACCTGACCCTGAAATTTCAGGGCCACCTCCTGACCTCCAAAATCTCTATTCATCAAGACAAAGCTCTTAATAAAGTCACTGGGAGTTTTCCTCAGACTTAGTGGTGGGGGGAGTTACAATTTGATGATCCTTATTTTGTTCAAGAGGATGGCTAAAGCATATTTATCACTGAAAATAGTGATTTCAGTCCTGATGGGATAAACTCGGTTTTTCCTGTTTTCAGAGCAGGAGAGCTAGGCATCTTAACGCTTAGAGCCATTCTGGCTGACAAAAGGAAAGGCCTAGATTCTATTAATCAGCATTTTTCAATGAGAAATCGTTGCCAGAATCCTCTTGGTGGTTTGTGGCTGTTTCCTTAAAAGCACTTGTACTTTCCCGAGCTCTTGTCTCTAACTGCAGATCCCTGTTAACCTGCGGGAAGCGCTGCGTGCCTTCAGCAAGCACCGTCCTCGCGTCAGACGTTGCGTCCGAGGGCGCTGCGTGACCCTGCTCGTGTGCGGGAGCCGGGAGAGCAGGCGGCAGCCGGGCACATCCGCGGGGCTCCTGCCCATCGCCTTGCCCTGAGTGCAGGGTAGGGTCTGAGTGCAGCTTTATCAAGAGTGAGGCCGTTCCACATTCGCTAGGTACATCTCTATCCTCAGACAAGGGTCAGGTTGCTTGATAAAACATGGCAGGTCACAAGAGTGCTACTTATATAAACCCTTTTCCTTTTAAAATTATCCAGGTGTGTGGAGAGAGACTGGGGACAACTGCGTAGAGGAGGGACTGCACAGAAGGAGATCAGTTATAGAGGAGAGTAGAGCTCGAGGTGGGAGGAAAAACGGTTCAGATGCGATGGCAGTTTGTCTCATTCTTGCAGCTGAGGCACGGGGGAGCGAGGGAGCCCCGTCTGTACGTGCCTCTTGCCCAAGGTGGTTGGGAGTTTGGGCCCAGGTGTCTGAATTCTCCTCCGAAACCTTTTCTGTGCGCAAGGAACATTTCAGGACGCTTTTGCAAGCGTGAATGCATCCTTAATTCTGTTTTAAAGACCAATCATTTCAAGCAGAGTGCGTAGGGTTCATGACACAAACACATCTGGATTTCAGTTGTTGATGTGAAATATTCACAGTCCAATATGGTAAAAGCAGATGTTGGATTGACAGCCATAGCAAATGTGAATGGTCACATCAAAAGTCCCATATGTAGCTTAGCTGAGAGCAGCAAAGTCTACCTGGTCACTCTCAATTGTGTTCTGGGTTTATTTTTCTACACCCCTAACATTATCCACCACTCTTTTTTGTCAGCTATAGTAATGGAAGATTATGGTTTATACGAGGAGTTTTCTGGTGGGAGAACTATATGTTTTGTACTTCTTAATCTATTTTCTATATTCTATATTCTTTTCTTATGTGAACATACACAGCTGCACAAGTGGAAGATGTTGAAGATCCGTTTGGATTCTGAGAGTACCAGTATATTGGACTCCATTGGAATGCGTTAGGAGAAACGCACGCAGGGAACGTGGGCGTAGTTTCATACTGCAGAATGTACCTACCTCCTGAACCGAGCCACCTCGGAGTCCAGAGGGTTTCCAGGGGCTAGGTGTAGCAGCCCTGCAGTAAATGAACTTTACCCAGCGGATGAGTTTGAGCTATTGCGGGCACCACCAGTGCCCTTCCTAATACCTTTCTCATACCGCAGCTGGGGGCCTCGTAGAGCACGTTGTAGCTTGCTGCTAACTCACAAGTGTCCGTCTTCTCCCAGGGAAAATCAGAGAGTGGGAAATGATTCCGAAGTAGGACTCATCCCGACGTGCAGGCGGAGCAGTCACAGGCGCTCAGAAGTGTTTCCAGGTCTCCAGCTAGAAGTACCTGTCACAAGCCTTTTAGCTGAGCTTTCCGAGTAATGGGTAGGTGTTCATCCAGTATCAAATACGTCTGTTTTGTTTGTCGAAATTAAATGAAACAGTAACTTGAATCTTGAATTGCTGAGGGTGTGGGCAGGAGAGAGGGATTTCTGTCCTTAACCGAGAATACAAAGCTTAATAGACATACCAAAAAAAAAGGACAGAAAAGAGAGAAGTTGCTGTATATTAGATCTCCTATTTAAAGACAAATGAATATAGAGGGCATAAATTTTATTATGAATGAGATTTACTAGAATGTGCCAGGCACAACAGATTGAAGGGGAGCAGGCAATGCTGCTGCTGAATGTAGAGTAAGACATGGAGAACCTAAGAAAATTTGCAAGACTTTATTTGCCAGCAGTCTGGCAGCAGATGATGATGATGATGAACATATGTCAGCGATACACAAACGATGGGTCGACGGGGTGGTGCTGGTGCTGCTTCTGCCTGGCCTGTGCAGCACCTCGAGTTTCAGCGGGCTCTTCCGTTGGGTCTCCGTACAGCGTACCGTGCTGATGCTGTACATGCCTTTAGTCACAAGAAGACCCTAGCAGTGGAGTACAGCATAGTTGTGGTTACAGTGTGAGCCCGGACAGCTTTAGGTGGGCAGCCTTAGAGCTCAGCTGTAAAAAACGCAGCCGGTGCCGCTAGCAGCTGTGATAGTACTGCAGCGAGCGGGTCTTTCGAGTCCCTCTCCTTTTTGGTGCCAGGGAAGAGCTTTTTTCATTTCATACCCAATGATGTGTAATCTTTAAAGCAGACGGTCATGGAACACCATGAAAATAAGTTCCTGACTTAGTTCAAAGTATCTTTATCTGTTTAAAAAATCAAAAGATTCTTTTCCAAAAGCTTGTCTGCATGTGAAGCTTGCCCAAGGGCACATGTGAGGCATGCTCTGCCTATTTATGCGCCTTTTATACAACTACTTGCTCTGGTATTGAATAAAAAAGGTATTTTGTATCAAGCAGGCAGGGGCTACACAGTCAAGCATGGGATCGTCCACATGCTTTTCGTGGTAATCTTTTCTTAAAGAAACTCCCCCAGTGACGTGCTCCTCTCTGCACCATCTCTCCAAGGACAAATATTCAGCTGAGGAGGTGGATGTTTGGTCTCATGGCTTACTCTTGGCTCTTCCTGCTATTATAATCCCATTTTTCCCTGTCCTCCTTTAATTACAGCCACACAGTACGGGAAAAAAAAAAAGTAGCTATTTGCAAATGGCAAATCAGTCCATGGGGGCTGCTTGGATTTAAGGGCAGCTGCTGTTCAGTGTATCTGGTGTGTCACTTTCTGTTTTGTGCTACTGTTTTATTGCTGCTGTGGGAATGGAGCAAAAATAGCGGCTACCGCAGTTCTGTTGAATAACCATCAATGTGATCCTAGCTGATGTGTCAGGCCCTCACTGGGCAAAAAAAAAGCAGGTCCATAGTCGATATCTGGATGCCAGTGCCCTACCTTGGCCTGCAAATGACAATAGTGACCTGCTAAATAGCTAGAGCAAGGAGCGAGGGCCAAGCTGCACGGGTGCCGTGGTGCTGCCGCGCACGTGAGCGCGTGCGCAAATGGAAATATCCGCACAGCGCCAGAGGTTGGGATAAGAGTATGGTTCACAGGCTGCTGTTTATTTACATGTTAAATACATGGGCTCTGGATTTCAGCGCCACTGTGAGAACACGCGGCTGGCTGCAGCCGTTGCGCTGCGGAGCGTTCCAGGAGCAGCCGCCGTAAAGGCTCCGCAGGGCCCAGCCGCCGGCGGAGCCCCCCAGCGCAGCGCAGGCCTGTCCTCGCCCTTGGAGGCCGTGCGGGAGCCGGGTCTCCACGCCAGAAACGCTGACTCATGACACGGGGAGGAAGGAAAAATCCCGCTTCTGCTGCTGTGACTGAGGTCACATGGATCTACCGCACCACGGCTTCCCCCGGCAGCCTCGCTCGGATCAGCGCCCCAGGTTTGGGCACCGGCAATCCGAAAGCACCACAGAGGTATTTCAGAGGCACCTTGTCATCGCTCCGGTTCCTTTGGGAGTCCCTGGGGACATTCCATGGGCCCCGCTGCCCCAGCAGAAGTGGCCCCTCATCGGAGCTCGCTGCTTTTGTTCTGCCCGCGCCGCTGCGCTGGCTGCCTCTGTCCATCAGATGGCAGTGCCTTTCTCTCCTACTTAGCCCAAAGTTTAAAAACATTTTGTTAAAAATAGATGCCCCACATTCTTAACTGGCAGGCCTTTTGCTGTTTATTGTTGGGCACAGATCGGATGCTGTTTAGCTCTTAGGTGAGCTAAACGCACGGCACTCAAAGCAGAATGTGAAACACCCAGACAGACACTTTCTTATCCTGTCCCCTATCGGCTTGTTATGCTAGAAAATACTGAACAGTTTGTGTTTTGTCGCTCATCTCTCAGTATCTTAGTTGCAATAAAGTGTTATTTTTGTCCATTATGAAAATGGACCCTGTTATTATATGGTAAAACTGCGTGTCTTGTCGGGCACGGAGGCCTGCGCGTGGTCCCCGTGTTCACCTCCCGCCGAGCCCGGCTCCCGGGGGAGTTCCCTCGCGCTCCTGCCGGAGCCCCTGCTGCCGGCTGGGCTCCGGGAGAGCGTGCAGAGCGGGAGCGGGGCCAAGCTCGGCAGTGCTCGTCCTCGGCGAGCTCAGCAGCACTGGGGCCTCTCCCCGACCTGCTTCGTTCTTCGGGCCGCGCTGCGCAGAAAGGCCAAATCATTCCTTTACAAAACGAAACTGTACTGGCCTCGCTCGTCCTGCCCGAGCCTCGGCTCGCTGTCAGTGCTGGAGCTGTTCATGGGGGAGCAGGAGGAGCGGGAATTCGCTCTAATTCTTTCCTGTGCTTATGTGCGGAGCGGGTTTTTAGCCCACGGTTTCGCTCTGCTCCACCTCCCTCCACAGCGGTCACAAATTCAGTGCGGATCCCGATCGGGCCGAGCATTTCATTCCCACACCAGAGGTGCTGGGGCAATGTCAGGAGCAGCTTGAAAATGTGGGTTTGTGCGAGCTGGAAGGCAGGGTCGTTGCAGCCTCTGACACAGCTGCACGGGGTGATTCTAACGCGAGTTCACGCGCGGCTCTCTCGAGTGACCTTCATTTGCTGTCTCCCTGCCTATTTGCTTAGCTTATTGGGTCCTTCCGCGGTGCTTCGTAATGTTCTCGTAATGTAGGACAAGTCTCAATAATTGTATTTAATTCCGGTGTTATCAGCTGGATGTTGAAGCCCGTTCTCCTGTTTGCTGGCATCTAAAACAGCCCTATCCCTGGGAGTTCTCGGAGGCACCTCTCCCCGACAGGGGAAAGCCTCTTCGTCTTCCTCCCTGGTGATTTTTGCTTTCCTGGTGGGTTTTGTTCCCTTTATCATGGGACACAATGAGCATTATCAACTCTTTTTAGGGCGAGCACTAGATAAATCAGATATGCTTGTATTTGAAACAGTTCAGTAGATTCTGAACGTTTTTTTTTTTCTTTAATTCTTTTTTTCTTCAAAAGAAACCCCTGTGTGCTAGTTTGTCTTTTATGTCATGATAATCTTTTTTTTTTCATACTTTATTTTCTTTTCAAGAGCATTTTTCTGATGTCGAAGTAAGGTTTAGCAGGCTGCAATTTTCAAGTCTAGCTCAACGTGTTTTTTTTTTAAGCTAGTACACAGAAATCAGCATCCAACTTTCCCGTGCATGATGCTAATGAGCAAGCATGTAGGGTTTTTTAATTAGTGCCTCCAACACTTCCTCAAAAATGTTTGCATGCACACCAGCCAGTTGTGGGGCTGTGTTGTTCTTCGATGCAAACATTGCGGCACTTTCTGCCTTGACAACTTAAGCTCTAATATTGATTCATTTTTCCTTACAAGAGAGAACAGATGGGCTGAAATGTCGTCTTAAAATCCTCTTTTGAACATAGGTGTAAATAAAATATTTAGGACCTTTGCCCACATCACTCAATGCGCGTTTGTTCCACTCCCAGTCCTCCTGCTTCTCAGGTGGATGCCCGTGTGCCTGCAGGAAAGAGTTGCCTTTGGGGGGGGCTGCTTGCTTTTCAATTACTTTGATGGACCTAATTTCTCTCTTGCATTTAGCCCCCTTGTATATTTTTGTGCCAGTTGCGGTTGATTTAGGTTTCCCTGCTTGGAAAGCTAACCAGTAAAAAGCTTACCATTTAAAAGCATTTTATTTTTCCTTGCTTTCTGCTCCCTCTTTGTTTCAAAATATGCGTTCTGCCGTGGCTGTGCTATGATTTTGTGGTTCTGTGGATATTAACAATATCTAGCGTTATTTCCTGCGTAATGCCAGCCGCATGGTTTCAGCCCCTCGGTCCCCGATGAGCTGCAGTGAATCTTTTATGAAGACAGTCATTCTTACTGAAAAGACAGCAGTTTATCACATTCACTGCTCTTAAGTGCTTAGTTTTAACCTAATACTTATTTTAATTGATTAAAAAAAAGACAAACACAAAAAGAATAATAAAAAAAATCTTTTCCAGTCTGTATTAGTCTGACTTCTGTTCCTGAGCACTGATCACTTTTATGCCTTTGCCTCCTAGTTGAAACTCCGCTACTGTCAGAGCTGCTCCTCCGAGCACGTCCTCTGCACTGTGATGAGTTGTCTCTGCTGTCCTCGGAGGGGCCATCTCGGATTTGTCACACGCAGGTAGGAGTCCATGATTTCCCATCATTGAATAGCACATTTTTTTTTCCCTTCCAGTGTCATTATTGTCTGGAAATTGGATACCGAAACTGGACATAGCAGTGTGGTCCCATCAGTGATATATACCTGTAATATTATCATCTCCTGCATAATCATGCAAGTATTGCATTAACCTTAGCCCATGGATTGCATAGGGAATTCATGGCAAATTGATTTTCTGAAGTCCTTTTCAGTGTCACTGCATTTCAGGATGTGGTCTTCTATGTTGTTAGTGTGACCTACATTCTTTCTTTTGACATATCTGACTTTGTGTCTGCCTGCATTAAAACTGTTTGAAAAAATTACTCGATTTCACAAGGTGATTCAAATAGGACATTACAACTGATCGGTCCTTACCTCTGCAACGGTTATTTGACCAATTTTTTTCTTTGCATACCATTGCAAATAATCTTTTAGTTTCCCTCCTAGAGAGATAAATATGTTTCCATCAATTTCTGATCTGATTTTAGTCAGGAGGATTTTACGAAACCATAATACACACTCTAGAAATACTACCAGATGCATCAGTATTCAGACATGATAACTAATAAAAATACTTTTGTCAGTTTTAATACATTTTGCTGTTACAAATTCTGTGTCGTGTTACTTTTTAACAGAATATAATGCGAATACTTTCCCAAAAGTATACATTCAAATTAGCCATACATTTATTTTTGACAATCAAACTTGCTGACAAATAAAAAAATTATATTGTGCTTGTTTAAAAAAACACACTTCCCATCAGATTTACTGATGAGACATTAAGCTATCTTTTTTTTTAATTTTTATTTTTGATGGTACTGTCTCCACAGCATCATCTTTGCCCTAGTGCCTAATTCAAATGGTTCCACTGCACTTCATAAATTTCTCTGGGTAGGACTTGCATTTTTCTTGGTCAAAAGCTCTTTCTTGTTGAAAAACACAACAGTTTGGCTGCCCTAAGCTTGCCTTTATTACACCATCTTCTCCTATCTTATCACTAAGACATTCTCACTTCTAATATTCCCTTAATTCACACTGCAAGTGTCTCGCACCAGGTACTTCTGTATTTTGTTAAGCCTTTTCTCCAGATATCTTTATAGATGATTACCTTATATTATATAGATTATTTTAGATGGATGATTACCAGAACTCTTGTTCCCAGCGTCGCAGGCCACAAGCTAACAGCAATACTAGTTGGCAGACAGACTTGCTTTGCTCTCTCTGTCTGTGCCCTGTGAACAGGTCCCGTAGAAGTCCCTTAAAGTCCAACCCCTTAAGTTCCTTAGAGGACATTATGCAATGTCCACCTAACATCTGGGCAGGGTAGGCTGAAACAGTGCCTTGCTTCAGACGCTTGTGCTTCACAACAGATGGTGTGAACTAGCATAGCCTGGTATGAATTTTGTCCCATCAACAACCTGGCTTGCCACTCGTGAGTACTTTATCTTCATACTAACTGGTGTAATTCTGTCTGGACACAATGTCTTCCCACCACTGAAAATTATTTAATACTATTACTAAAACAAATACGCTAAATTTTGGAGGTGAGAGCAAGAAAGAAGGAAATGGGATGTCAGGATCAAAAACACCTGGCTGGATCCTTTCTATAGGTAAATATGTTTGCAATTTGCTTTGGGGTGGCCAGTCACTGGAGCTGGATATGAATCTCTTGTTTCTTGAGAAGAAAAAGGAAACTTTTATCCAGCAACAAATAAGCAGCAATGGATTCTGTTTTTCCATTTCTATTCAGAAGCAAGGGGAAAGAAGTTATTTTCAGATGGGTTTTTCATGGAACTTGAGAGAGCTGTTTGTCAAGTGACATGAGTGCTTTTACGTTAGTAAAGCCAGCAGAACAAGAGATGCCTGCTTAAGGGGTTTAATTGTCCTAACAATAGTGAAGGAGACCTGGCATTTCAAGTCTTTCTTCAGGGGTATCCAAATATCCACTGATGTAAAAGAACAGGGAAAAGGGCAATGCCTTTGGTTGCACCGACTGTGGTACGTGGGGGTGTTTCCTTGCGTGGACATTGGCAGCTGGTCTGGCTCTCCATCACCTGCACAGGTTTCGTGCAGCAACCAAGAGCCTGGGCGCACAACAGTAGAGCTCACTGAGGAGACTTATTCCGAAGGGTTGTTAGGAGGAAGCAATTCCAGATCCCAGTGAAGTAGCCCCGTCTATCCATTGCTGACTGCTGTCTCGGGTGGTGTAAAACCTGTTTTTTGAAAAAACAAGAGTAAGGAACAGAAAACAGTCCAAGGGGGTTGCCCTGGTCCCCCAGACCAGCACAAAGCAGCGCTGTGGGAAGCCTGACTCCTCATGCAGGTGCCTTGGAGAGTCCGGAGGCACAGCTGCCTCCAGAAGTGCCCTATTAATAAGTCTGCTTTAGTTTCTGCCTTCAGAAGAGAAAGAGTGTTCTGCTGACCATGCATAAGAAAACCAATCTTGTTGCTAACAGATACATGATAATGTATGAGAGGATATTTGTTCAGCTGAGTCACTTGCAGCCGGAGGTAGGTGACAGTTCTAGCAAGTAATAAGCTGTCATGTAGTATTTCTTAAATGCATGGGTTTTCTGAAGCCCTGTGCGAGGGGTCAGTAGCAGAGCAACTGCGATTGTCTGCTGTGTAACAGGGCCCTCGAGAGGCAACTCTGCATTTCCCTTTATTTTTCATTCCCTGGAGTGGTAAACTTCTTAGGGAATATCCTTCCAGAGCAAAGAGGCTTTCCCTAGGTGTCACGAAAAGAACTGACTGCTTAGTTTTACAAGGAATCTTTTGATTTATTTTTTCTTCCACCTTTTCTTTTACAGTTTCACACCGTTCCTTAAGAAACCAGTCTGTTTATTATTACTACTTTCTGTTAGCCAATACCATTTTAATTGTTGTTTTGCTTTTTGTTCTCCTTGCGGCCAAATTTGTGCAATTTAGTCACGAGATAGACCAGTCAGAGTGTTAAAATCCACGTTGTGCGCGTTGCCAGTGTCCCTACATCGCATCCTGCACTCAGGTGATTGCTGCCTTTCAAAGGGCTGGGCTTGGGAGAGGCACACAGGAGGACAGCAAGGAGAGGGATCCGGAGCCTTGGGCGGCTGCGCCAGGAGAAGGGCCGAGGGGCGCAGGGCAGCGAGCGGCGCGCAGGAAGGGATCAGGCCGCGACCAGCGCAGCGCTGCTGACTCATGCGGCGTAGTGATTCCGTGGAACTCACTGCACAGGGCGTGAGGAGTTCACAAAAATAAGGTACTTTGCTGGCGATAGATCCTTGGGGGCTGTTAGCATGATGGCACTCTGGCAAGCCTGAGTTCGGAAAGGCCTCCGAGCAGCTGAGCGCTGGCAGGGCAGGCAGCGGCCTTCCTGATTTGTTCTGCTGCTTCTCCTCGTGCTCCAGGAATCTCCTCCTAACAGCTTGGAGGCAGGACCCTGGGCAAGGATGGATGGACCCCGGTGCCCTTGGAAGCAGGCAGGCCGCGGGGGGAAAGCGAGTGCCTGCAGGCCGGGCAGCTGCAGGGCCGACGCTGCGGCCTGCTGCGGCGGGGGGGATTTTTCCTGATAATCCAGGCTGTTTGTTTGGGGTTTTGTTTGTTTGTTATCTTTTAAATCTGGAATATCCGGAAATAATCACTTTCTAAATCAGCATGGAGGGAAGTTCTATATGTGGGGTTCCATGGAAAAAATGGTAGGAATTCCTGAAGACTGGAGTAAAGCTTCCCTGACCTGGTAACATTGAGAAGTTTTAAGCAAGAGAGAATGTTTTTGATGCAGGACTTGGGATGATAACAAGGACATGGCAAAATTATGCAGTGAATTTGGATATAATATGATGACATAGGAGTGAGAAAGGTGGTTAGGAGAGAGCAGTGGAGAGATTCAAAAGGTGCTACATCGGGCACCGAGATGGAGCTGGCCTGCTGTGTAGACTGGACACTGGACAAAGAAGTAAGACCTCATATATTTTCCATAATTCACATGCATCTGTGTATTGTATGAAACTGCTGAGTTATAGGGAATCATAGAAAAGGTTACTGAGTACTGTAAAAAAGACTAGGTAATTCTTCAACTATTCTTCTACCAGAAGCATCAGATAGAAGGCGACTTGCAGCAATTTCACTTCGAGATTTTCTAAATGCTTATGAGTACCAAGACAACCTCTGCTGTAAATTCTACCTTGCGCAAAAACAAGTACTGATATCCATAAAAATATAGAAAAGAATATGACTTTAATATTATTTCAGCAATCACAATCCTAAGAGCTGTGTTGTGTCTCAACATATAACGAACGTGTGCATATTTCTTCTCAGAAGGCAGAGGTCTCCTCATCCTGCCTCCGAACAAAGAGGTGTTGGTGTGCGACAGCCATCGCTACATACATGTGCCTCCCACTCCACACTAGCTCTGTGTCTTGCTGATTAATTTGGAGGGCTTTTCAACAACGGATCAGGTACTTAGGGAATGTACAGGATGCTTGTAATGATACAGGTCACTTATTATTTAACTGTTGAAGGTTTGAAAGCCTCTTTTAGCTTCCTCTATCTGTTTCTACATGTACAGATTACGAGTCCCTGAATAATGAACGTGTTATTTAAATTGTGCTGTGACACTACATAATGCTGAGAAGTCATTTTCTACAGTTCACTATTCTCATAGTCAATGGTGCTTGACTTGATTACCAGTGCCTCATAGCTAGAGTAGATAAGGGCAATGTTTTAAATTTGTTAGAAATCTGTTAGATAAAATTGTCCTGAATAAAATAGCCTAGGTTGGAGAGTCTATTCCATCCAATCGTTTCCTAGATGAGTCTTAATTGTCATGTATAAAATATACTCATTTTATCACAAATTTGTATAAAAAATAAAACAGTAAAAGAAGAATTGAACGTCCTACCTGGGCTCTGCAAGGCAGCAATAGGGAATTTAAACCTTTCTTTTGCAGCCTTCCTTAGATTCTTAAACCAGGACAGGCCAGGACAATATGGTAACTATGATTAAGATAATGGTGCACCATGCCTTATTCCTTCGTGGGAAAGGAAAGGGCGAGCAAAGGATGAGCAGACAGTACCCACTAGCTGCTTGTGCGCCGGCTCATGAGGTGGTCAGGGTTGTTCCTGCGAGCAGAAAGGAGGAAGGAGAGGGCCTGATGTCCTCCTGCAGAGAGGTAAATGTGCACTCATACTCCCAAGGAGGCACTCACAAACTAAACGAAAGAAGGCGGCTCTGTTCTGAAATGCTAACATCCCTGTGACATGGATTTGAAGCAGTTTTACGATCAAATAGCATTTTTTTAATTTGTCGTGATTCATGTGAAAGTAATTCGAATCCACATTAGTATTCTGTGAACTGATCATTAACACTTTTCAACTGATTTAGTAAACATATATTGCTTCCAAAATAAATAAAAACAGGAAAGAAGTACAGTTAGTGTAGCTGAGGCATGAAAACATACACATTAACATGCAAAGCAAAACTCCAGCCTTGAAAAGGGGGCAGCACATCAAAGTTATTTTTTCTAGCTGTGTTTTTGCATCTCCAAAGGATGCTTAAAAACAATTGTTTTTTTTAATGCTGCTTTATACTTTCCTACAAAATGATGTCTCACTGGTAATCCATTAATTTGCACAGCCTGTCTGGAAACGTCAGGTATTGATGAGGAGAGGACAGGGAGAAGCTGAAGTGCACATTTCCCCAACGGGTTGGCTCTGTGATGCCCCGTGTGACAGTTCCTAGCTTATACAATAAGCTATCTCCTGCTGCGATGCAAAATTCAGCTTAGGTCAGTTTTGTGAGAAAGGAGTATTTATTGTTAGGAAAGAATATGTTAGCAATTACCTTGTGCAGCTTGTTTGGGCTTTCTCTCCAAAAGCTCCCTAATAATTCCTCTGTGAAAGCCGCAGGTTTTTTGGCACAACGTAGCTCTCTGGCAGCTCGCTGTGTGTGGAATGGCCGTGCAGAAGGGAGAAGGACATCATGCTTGTATTTCCAGGGCTTCCAGAGAGCTCCCCGTGCTGCTAAAATGGACACAGTTTGAGTTGTGCAAGAGAGAAGTGCAAGGGTGACAGTCCCCTCTGCCCGCTGGCTGGGCCAGCTTGGCTGAGACCCCCTGCCACCAGGACAGACGGCCCTTGCCTTGGCCTTCACCTGGGCTTGGAGGGTAGGGAGAAGACTGGAATTCAGCCTCATGCTTATGCTGGGGATGATGCAGCTGAGAGCCTGGTTCTGTTTGCACTCTTTCTCTGTGACATCTCATCACAGGTTATGGAAAAATAGGGGGAATCATCTCCAGGGCCTGATTTTGGACTGTGTTTTCCAGCCAGTCCCTCAGGATTGATACTGCCACGTAAGGTGTGTTCTGAATTTTTCCTTTCAACTGGGTGATACCTCAGCACTAACTGATTACGCCCTCCCCTGAGAAACCAAGGACCTTATTTTGAGATTTTAAACTCCGGTTCCATTTTAAAGCAAAGATTTCTGCAAATACTGCAAACGCTATTGCTGACTGGCAGCTCTGTCTCAGCTGCACATATGGAAAGATGGAAATTTCTTGTGAAGAGGCATAAAGTGCTTCTTGAAGCAGAGATGTGAATTCACATCAAATGAGATATGTGCAGGGGGTCCTTTTCTGCATTACATTATAGAAAGTGGTTCATTGTAGATTATAAATAGTAATGATCTGGACCACACTCTTGTGTCTTCAATTCTAATTAGAAATGCACTGAGCCACCAAAAATAATGCACCCAAGCCAGCTTTCTTAGGACTGCAGTTATATTCTACATAAATGCACCTTTAACCAACAACATATAAAAAGAGCAATGATGACATCCAGAGGACAGATAGTTTAATCATAGGTGCTGTAGGTAATCTCTGCAAATTTCCTGGGGATATGTCCCTCATCTACTTTTTATATTTAAAGTCTGTTCCTATTAAATCAGTTATTGGCAGTCTTCTAATTCTTGTTTCTTAAGAAGCTGACCTTGTAAAGCTGAGTATTTGAACCTCAGTGCAAAAATAATATATGTACAGGGTAAACTTTTATTAGTTTCATCCTTTATCTAAGTACTATCATCATGTATTACTGCTGATTCCAGTTGAAAAGTAGAACAGTCTTAAGCTATTGGTAAACTTCAGGTTAATAGCTGTCTGGCTTGCTTCACCTGTAAGTATTCCTACTGTGGAACCTCTCCTTCCGTGTAGGTTTTTATCTAATCTGTCTTAGTAACCTTCCATGGTCTGGTTTGGCAATTACTTTGGGGTTTGATTTCATTTGCAACTGCAAGAATATTGGCCAGGCGCACTGCATGGAGGAGCAACTATGTAGAAAAGCCTCTGAATTCTACAGAAATATCTATGGATATGTGTCCGGTTTATTTACAAAATTGAAATATATACATTACCGATGTTAGGCTGTTAAGCACAGCTTCACAAACAGAATTTAATTGAAGCATGTTGCCTATAATAGTTTCAGATATTTGTGTTCTTCAGCATTTTAAGAATTCAGAAACAGATGGGCTATGACCAGGAAGCAGTGGAGAACAGACTGGCATAAAGCAGGTTGGCTCTCTGACAAGTGCAGGTACAGCTGTGGTATGTGTTTTATTCAGCATGCCCACCTACTGTATCAGCAGCCTGCCCTACCAGCAATTCAACTACAACTGACTTAATGAAGAGTAGAGGTAAGCATGAATCCAGACTTTCCATGGATCATAATATTTGAGAACCCAGAAGAATCAACATGACGAAAATCATGCCAAGTAATTTTCTTCCTGTCTTTACATGCAAGAGATAACAAAAGCATTGGCATTTGCGGGGGGGGGAAAGAGTCTGCACAAAATGTGATCAAATTATAGGATATTAAAATATTCTCCTTTTGGACTTGGTTAACTGCTTTTTTAAAATGAAGAAAGAAACCTTAGTGAATGTTAGCTTATAGCTTAAATGATTGTAGTTGTGCTAAGAAACGTGCCAAAATGCAGAATTAGAGCACTTCTGTTAATGAAAGAAGGGAGATTATGTGACTCCAAAGGTTTCATGCAAGGACTATGCAAAGATATCCTTGTTCCCACTTATGCCAGTGCAATCCCTCACCTTCACAACTATTGTGGAGAAAGAAATTTCAGTGGCTAAAGAGATGGTAGAAGAGAACCCTTGATCTGAATATTCCTTAATTAGAAATGTGGTGTCTGGTCTCTGTGTATTTATATTTCAGAGAGGACATGTGTGTCTGTGTGTCTTGTGGCATTCCTTGCATGTCAGGTTGAATATCTTGCATTTATATATGTTATACATTTCCATCTCTATTTCTCTATCTATGTAACATCGTATATTGTAACCTGCAGTAACCCACAGTAACCCACAAAGAGAATTTGGAAAAACAACAACCCATAATTATTTTATATAGCAATTATCTGTCTTGAAATATTGAGGTAATTATCGAGTTAAATTTCTATGATCCCTGCAATTTCTATGAAACCTGGAGATGTCAGTACTTGAGTTCTGGCATATCTCTTAAAGTAAAATTATACCACCTAATCCTAAGGTCATAATTAAAGATGTAACAAAGCTAAGTGAAAAATAACTATATGATTAAAATGAAAAGCAGAATAATCCCAGTGGTTACAGAGGGTGCAAAATTAAGCTAACTGGCCCTGAGTCCCACCATTCACGGATCGCATGCGGCAATCTAGAGCTAGACAAGACTGGCTGACATAAATTGGGATGTATTTGCATAAATGTCTTCTGTTTTCCTGAGGATTCCTGAGAAAAACTTAACAGCACAACTGAACGATATTGTCAGATCTCGGATCAGCAGCAGAATATGCAACTTAGTCTGCGTGCTTGCGTGCATCTGTGTGCACACGTGTCTATGTAATGTGAACGTGTGTGTGCACCGACGATTACCTTTGAAAACAGAAGTCTGGCAGGCCAGTATAATTTTCGTGGACCTGCCAGGCCTTCCTAAAGGCTCCTTCCTTTGTCATGCAGCTGCCAAGGAGGTGCCCGTGGTGCAGGTGATCCAGGTGCTGTCGCAGCGGCGTTCGAGTGACGGGGCCGGGCCTGGGAGCGCCGCGCCGGAGCAGCCAAGCACAGAGCCGCTGCTCCGAGCGCCCGCGTCAGAGGGTAATACTGCTGCTTGAGCTGTGCATGCCCCGTGTCTTGCTTACATCTTGGACTCGGCATTTTTTTTTTCCTCTCATTCTCTTGTCCAAGCTTCACATTTAACCTTTGAGGCAGTTCAGAATGTATCCTTTCATAAATCGTAGTCCAGTAGCACTAACCTCAGGCAGCTCTTTAGTGTTTTTGACTCCCTTCTCACACTGTGCCTCCTCAGGCTTCTGCTGGTCATTCTCATTTCTCTCCTGATGATTTTGTCACTTCTCCTCAATGTAAAACTCAGGGGATCTATGAGCCTGTGCGCTGTGACTCTGTTTGTGATGTTGGGGCCTCTGCCTGATGCTACACTTCGCTTCATTTACCTTTCTCATTTCATTGCTTTCCCCACGTCCCAGTGGTGCTGCCTGCCCGCCCTCCCCGTTGCTACTGTGGGGCTGACACACTGTCCATCAGATCCTGTCCCCTGCAGCCTCCACCAAAATATGCTACCTTTCATGTTGGTGACTCCCTCAAACGCACTAAATCTTGTGTGTCCTCTGGATTTTTTTTCCGTTTAGTTTTAAATGTCCCCTAGCTGTTCCGATGCTGAAAAACACCTCTGGACCTACTGATCCTTCACAAGCTTTTTAAGCCCATTCTCTGGTATTTCTTTTGTCAGCATTTTTACAGCATTTCAAGACTAGTTGGTGTCACAAAAGGGAAGAATATTCGCAGTCAGCTCCATACAGGCCTGGTTCAGAGAAGTCACTTAAGTGAAGTGTGATGTTGGATGAAGGGATTAAGTGACGGCTCTTGGAGATTTGTCCAGACTCGGAATTGCGCCGAGGCAGTGGCTCAACCGTCTTTTTCAGATGACAGGGGAAGAAAATTTAGGTATGCTGAACAGTCAAGCACAGTCCTCTCAGCTCCAAAGGTCCCATCCTAAACTTGTGAGGAAAGACCCTTTTCGGAGCACAAATATCTTTCACTGTTGAGGCGGGGGGGCTTGGGGGCTTGGGATAAGTGGCCTAGGCATTGACTACCAATTTTTCTGGGAAAATACCCATTTGCTGATAGAAATATTGGAGTGCCATCTCACTTTTTGAGGAAAGCACTCAGGTATTTTGCTGAAGAAAGAGCACGGTATAAGATCTCAGACACAGAGTGGATGTTCTTCAGCTCCAGGGTAGAGCAGGGTGGTTATGAGGATCACAGTACATCTTGCTGGGAAGGTGCCTGCGCTGCAGGTGTGTCCGCCCCGGAGCTTCGGCAGCGCTGGGGACCCCGCGGAGGAGGCGCCCGCTCTGGAGCGGGTCCCTTCCGCCGCTGCCGCCGTGGGGAGCAGCGTGGTCGCTCCGAGGGCTGGAGCCTTGGCGGACGCAGACCCGCGCCAGGCAGCGCTTCGTCGGCCCTGCGGCAGCTCCGGGCACCCTCCTTGCGCGCAGGCTGGTCCCGGCTTCCTCGGGTCGCCAGGGCAGGGGACTCCTCGGAGGTGTCCGGGCTGCATTGATGGGAATGGCTGTGCCTGATGGGAATGGCTCTGCAGGGCTCAGCCGCGCGTCCGCAGGGCGACGCTGCGCGGGTTGCTGCAGCCGCTTGTGCCAGTAGCAAGTGGGGGGGCTTCGAGGTGGCCGGTTGAAGAGTACCCAAAGTTACTGGCAGAATAAAGGTGTCATTTGGTGTCCAAGGAGAATTCAGGTGCTCGTAAGCACAAAGCAGAGGAGTGGAGTAATGAGGTGCTGTAATGGGAGGTGGTGGTATGTAAGTAAAAGGGAAGATATATGGAGAGAGAGATATATAGATAGATAGATACAGATTGATAGATAGATATAATTAATAGCACTATGGCCGCAATGACAGAGGAAGATATCACTTTAGAAGCCTTCATGGGGTAAACTGGAAGCGAAGGATGCAAGAAAGTAGATGTGGACAAGATTGGAACAGCAATATTATTTCCCTGTCCCTCCTTCTGGTATTGTGCTTTCCACTGAATGATCTGCGATCAGGTCAAAAGCAAGAGCCAGAATAAATTCTGCAGAATGTGAAGCACTCTGTACTGTCTCTGCCAGACAGTGTATGTCCCTGCTGGAAAGGATGTAAGAGAAATAGCATCCTTTTTGGTAGTGACTCAGACCTGAAAGTGAGAATAATAGCTCTGACTCAATCACAGGCTGTTGTAGAGGGAGATTAATGCCAGGAGACATGGCCAATTCTTTTTCTCTGTGTCAATCCATCTGCAGAACACAGTACATGCCAGTTATTTGACTTGGAGAGGAGAGGGAGAGTGCCGATACAAGATAGAGAGATAAAATCCGTAGCATAATTGAACAGGCATTTTTCACATCTTTATCATTCCGTCTTTCTCTTCCCTCTTATGCTTCTGTGTATTGTTCTTTCATAAGCTTTTGCAGGTGGGATGGATGCTGGAGGAATAGCATCTGGTTTGGACGCTAAGTACTCGATATTTTGTCTGATACACGCGAAGATACGTCCAGACGCTTTCATTGTGCCTCTGATTATATAAGGCATTAGTAGTCCATCATGCAAAGGCATTATGTTACTGGAATTGTCACATCCTAATACTGCTTTTCAATTCAGCTTCTGCATTTTCTTCACATTTCCAACATTAAATATTTAAAATAATCGTGTTTAAACAACTGAGATATTGCAGGTGACTTTGTTTTGATTTGATGTTGTATTACATTAGTTTTCTTTCAGATCCGACATTTCAGGTTGGCTTAAGACAAGGGGGGGATATGTACCTTTTTGCCACTAGACTTACATTAGTTGAAGTCCATCTTCAGTCCAGAATGACACGGGATTTTAGTATTTTGTGGCTATTTTGTGACTGAGGAGGGGTGGCCCCAGCTGTGTTTTTACGGCTCAGAACTGGAACTACCTTTCTGCACTAAGTGGTGGTGACCGACTCCAATCCCCTGTCCTGGCTGAGGACACTCAGGGTAGAGCTTGAAAAAGCTCTGGGGCACTCTACGATGCTGACCTGACCCGCTGGGATCAGGCTAGTCCCAGCTGTAAGTTTTATTTGTCTTTAGGTGTTGCTAACTTGTTCTTGCTTTTAACATGCCAAGAAGCAACTAGAAAATAATCGGGCTATAGAAAGGCTCAGCCACAGCCTGTCTCCCAGATTAGATCTCAGCAGTAAAACTCTTTTTCTTTTGCCTGCTGTGACTGACAGTTCTGACCTGAAAGCCTTGTCTCCATTCAGAGACCTGTGAGGTTTGAGTAGGGGTGAGTTCCTATTTCCATACTCCCTAAATTCCCACAGAAGGCAAAGCATGTCTAGATTGGATTAGTATGTGCAACTGACTTTGGGGGAAAAAAAAATGGAAACAACTTCCAAATCTATTACTGCATGCAGCAAAGACACCTTTACAGATACCCTTTTGGTGCAGAAACCATTCACTCTAAGATTTATTGAAGATATGTACCCAGCCTTCCCTCCTGGTTCTTCACTGGTGCCAGCAATGGCAGATAATTTCTGCTCCAGCCCGTGCCGCGCACCTCGTGAAAACCCGTGTGCTGCCGCTGCAGCGCCCGTAGAGCAGTGCCCAACAGAGTGGCCTGAGCAGGGGCTGCTGCCTGCAGCGTGTACAGCCATGCCACCCTTGTGCTCTCCTCCAGAGAGAGCAGGTTGTTCATTTATTTAAAGGCTTAGGTGCTGCATTTTGTGCTGCCTTTTAGGGCTTGTGTTGCCTCTCACCTTCATGCTGATGTTTACGGTAAGCCTTGCGGGAGTGCTTCCAACCTCACAGTGATGGGATCTGGCGTCGTCAGTCTTCTGATTACATTTACCTGCGTATCGAATTAGAGCATCAGGTTGTCCTAGCAGCAAGAGAAAGGCAGGGAATGCGTTTCCTTTGGGGGCTTTAGTGGGTGTGAGGCACAGGGAGCAGGACATGCAGGCTGGGCATGCTGGACATGCCCCTGCTTGAAGCTCCCCCTGCTTTTTTGGCAGGTGACTTGGAGTCGATTCCATTTCTCTTGAGCTGCATGAGGAAATCCCAGCACTGGAGTTGCAGGTGTCTCACACGTTGTAGGTGAGGGTGGTGTTTGACTCTTCTGCTAAAGCAGCTTATATTTTGAAGGGTGCTTTTTTGTATTTCTGTTTTTCACAGCTCTTTCCGGTAATGCCAGCGATACTGTGAAAGAAGGCGCCAAAAGGGAGCATGCACTGAATTCTGCCACCTGCTACTGCCCAAGAAAACCATGGTCCATGGCTGCAAGCTGGGCTGGAAAGAGCCCGAGAGGTAGGAGAAATGTGGGAGCGGGAAGCAGAGGCATGGCTGGGATAGCACAGTGTGTGTGGTGGTTTGCGGGGGCCCTTGGGCATCAAGCTGCCTCACTTCGTTTCTGCACCGACGTCCCCGTGTGATCCACAGGGATGCAGTGGGGCTCACGTGTGTGCCTGCACGCTGGACACATACTGCTCTATGTACAGCTCTTCTGGGTTGGGAAGGGAGGGTTTGTGTGCCCAAAGCTTGCTCTCAAGCCTTTTCCCATGTCTTCACTGAAGCTTGCTTCTTGTTGCTGTGAGCTTGAAGGTCATCCTGTGCAAGGACTTGGATAATAAGGT
The DNA here is from genome assembly GCF_059628265.1 of Tinamus guttatus. NCBI lineage: Eukaryota > Metazoa > Chordata > Aves > Tinamiformes > Tinamidae > Tinamus > Tinamus guttatus. The sequence goes on along the minus strand of NW_028288774.1, from coordinate 13,488,674 downwards.
GCAGTAGAAACCTTTGCTCCTGTGTGCTTTCCCTCCACTGCTGTCATTTTTCAGGTACTGCATCTGCCAAACTCCTGGAATCTGTCTCTAGGCAAATACGAAAACCCGAACAAATATAGGCTGATTATCAAAACAGAGGTAGCAACTGTATGCACATGAACACACGTAGCATAAATACAATAGCATATATGCAGGGTCTGATTGACCGCTTAAATGGGCAGTTGCAGAAACTGCAGGTACATGCACTGTCTGGAGTTGTCTCTATGTGCCTGTAACTTCTAAAACGTTCAGCTTCCATACAGAAACAATAGTTGTTCAATGTTAGCCTGCCCAAGACAGAAGGGAAACCCTACAAGCAAAAAAGGAATCGCCTTATGTGTGCACAAAATCATAGTCTCATCACAAAAAATGATAGCATCATCTTGTGTGTTTGTGTACATACATCTTGCATATGCCTGGAAAAGGCCTTCTGTTTTATGGGTTCCTCATTATCGTAGGCTCTGTGTTAGGTTCTGCAGCCCTTCTCAAAAACTGATTAAACTCCAACCGAAAAAAAAGCAGTTGCATTTTTGGCCCTGGATTCCCCTGTTACTGGGCAGCCATTCCAGGGCTTTTATCTCTCCTGTGACAGCCAAAACAATTCTATTTCCAACCTTAGTTTATTCGTTGCCAATTTATGTCATGTGAAGAAATGAATGAATTATCAAATATGCCAGATTGGAGAATAAACAAAAGCAGTGTCACCGCGCACCGTATCCAGCATTTAGGGAGCAGGACTAAAGCAGATTCAGAAAGAAAAATCAGTGTAAAAGGCCATATAGCTAATTACCAAGTACAATAAATGACTTCTATGAAAAATAGGCCATGTCGAGAATAATCTCTGTCAAATGCAGCTAAAGAATGTCCTCCTTAATACGTTTAAGAATTGAGAGGGTATTAAAACCTGGAACATGTAAATCAGTTGTGAAAGTGTACAATTCACTGAACCTCAAATGTCTCCAGGTTGGTGTGCATGGAGGGAATTCCAGCGTGTCGTTTTAGGAAGAGTTTAGGATGGCCACGGCTGGCTGGCATGGAGGAAAACCTCGAGCAGTAAGTCTCGGATTGCCGGCAAACTGGTGTTAAAGAGGTTACTTTGTTTCACAACAAAGCAGTCCAGAGATGCGGATGCTGTGGCTTGATCTTTCGGAAAGGTGCAGAAGGTTAGATGAGCATCTGTCTCAATTCCCTCCAAAGCCCTTGGGTTTGACAGTAGCTAAGCATATGCTGCCTGGCAGGTGAGCCCGCGTTTGATGTACGTAGCACTTTCCTCTAATGCCTGTGGTCCTGGCAAGGGCTGCGCAGGAGAAGGGCTGCTTGAGTTAGTAAAACAGGGTTTGGTTCCCAGGCTGCGGTTCTGCAGCAGGGTATTTGGTGGTTTCTGTGTTTCAGAGATGCAAGTTTGAACTTTGGAAATATAAAGGACTAAATATTGGAATATTTTGAAATATGACATAGTCATCCTGGGTGTATATATTGAGAGGAGTGGAACCAGAATCTCCTTGCTATGAAGGGCCATATTCACAGTTAATAAAACTGTATTGAAGTTAACAGACTTCACAGTTGTAAAACTGAGTATGGTTCACTTTCTTACCTGTTTGTTTATATGTTTACCTCCTCCTGATGCTGCCATGCAAACAGCTTCCTGTACTGGCTGTTCCTCTAGCATCCTATCCTCAGGGTGAAGCTTTTCTTTGTATCACGTTGCTGTAGACTGCTTGAAGCTTTTAAACTCAGCTGCATCAGCTTTCTAAGCTTTAGGTCATGAGGGATTTTAGCACAAACAAATATATCCTGTGCATTTTAAGTCATTTGGAAACAAAGTTAATAATTATTTAATTGCTGGGAAGCAATGCAAAAGAATTCGGTTTGTTGTTTAACTCTGCTGTTTGTGTGTTGGGCTGCAAAAGGGTATATCCCTACATCTTGGAAAAGCCCCTCTGGCCTTCCATGGGATCCATCCTGGATATAAAGTTCCACTTGCATGGATGAAAAAGGAGGATTAAGGCCATAAGTAGCAGAAGAATATAAAAATAACAAACAAACTCAATACATCACAGATATTATGATATTAATGTAGTTAGTCTGTCATGGTACACGATTTTGCTTATCCTGTAGAACAAAACCTTTCAGTTACATGGCTAGACTGAATTCTAGTAAACACAAAGTATATTATCACAAATAGTATAGCAAGTGTGATGTACCCCAGCATAGAAGTTGTCTTCATTAATTGGAAAGTCCTTAAAACGTGGCTGCAAGGAAATGATGCTGTAATTTGTTTATGAGAGTATTGCTTCATTATGATATATACACGTCCCAACTAGGTCACAACGAATAGCTAAGAAAGTAAAACAAATCTGACTTAATAGAATCCTGGATATGAAAGACTATAATAAGCTTACACATTAAATTAACTTAGAGATGAAAAGTAATAGACCCAAACTAATAATTGCCAGGCTCAGGACAACAATTTATTATTTCAGATGAGCCAACTTTGAAGGGATACATAAGAAACAGAGAAAAATGAATTCATGTGCAGTTACAGCAGATACCACTTATCACACAGTAATAAGACAGTGGACAGCCCAGTGGCAACTGTGAAATATTGATGGAGCAGACTTGCAAATAGAAGGAAATGTGATCATACATAACACTGGCAAACAAAACCTAGACAAAAAAACGGAGGAGGAAAATGGAAATCTAATTCAGTAAGTTGTGAGGCGTAGATTACAATGAGTAAACTAGGAACTTCTAAATTAATAATAGTGTGATACAGTGCAGTAGTAAATTAGCATGCAATTAGTTGAGAAGCATATATTAACGTTTGCTCTCTCTCCGTGCTGCTTTCCCTGCTTGGAATGAACGCTCCTCAGAGATTCTCACTGCCATGACTGCTCGTTTTTTCAGCAGGGATAGTGAGAGCTAGACAGGAATAGTTTTCCCTCATTCTGTTCCTCATTCTGTTCCTCTGTTCCAGTTTTCACCGCAAGAGCGGCCGAGATCAGCTCAAGGAGACGAGCTGGTGATGGAGAGGGGGCCAAGGGAAAGGCGTGCTTTCCGGAGCGGTCCCACGTGGAGCTTCAGGTGGAGCTGGGCACAACCCTTCTCTTCCCCGCTGTCCTCTCCACTGAGCTCTTTCTCCTCCACCTTGGGACGAGTGTGTGACTGACTGTGGAGGCCGTAGCGAGGAAACCTGGGCCATGCCTGAGGAGAGGAAGAGGCAGCTCCTCCTCTGGCGTCGCTCCTCCGGCAGCGTGTGCCCACGAGGCAGGTGCGGCAGGAATCACCCGAGTCTGTGCGTGTTTATTTTCCCAGCAAACATCTGGGAATTGTTCTAGGCGGGAGCCTGCAGCCAGTGCTCCAAATGGAGCGCTGGGTCACAGAGCTCTGCTGGAAAGTGCAGAACTGGAGGAAATGGTAAGGAAGGGGTGTGAGCCGCAGAGCACTTGTGCAACCAGGAGCCAAAATTAGCAGGGGGACCATCTAATTGTATTTGTTCTGCTTACAAATAGATAACCCCCCTGCCAACTTCAGCTTCTGCTTGCGAAAGTGCTTTGCAGTGCTCGCTCGCCCCGTTCCCTTCAGTTCTCTGTGATTTTTATTCTTCCCTCAGATGCATTTTCCTTACATTTCCAGCTCTATTTTCTCAGCCTGCATCAATATTTAATATATGTGAGTGAAAGAGTGGGCAGTTGCCTTCCTTTTCTCTTTTCCCTTTTCCCTCTACAAAGTGCTGGTACTCTGCGCTGGCTCTAGAAGCACTTGGCTCCTGGGAGCACTTGCTCAGTTCAAGTACTGCTTGCATTAAGGAGCCAAAGCCTAACCCGAGGCTGCCAGAGTGGGTTTAAAAAGGCAATAATGACTAATTGACCTCTTTAATGAGCTTAGGAATTATAAAGTAGATAATTGCCATGCATATGACATATTTTATCTAGGTTTTCGGAAAATGTCTGATAAGGGTCTACATGACAGGCTGTCTCTGAAGGTGAAGCTAACAGGGACTGGGAAGGACACAATAGAGAAATAGATGAAAGAAAATTACTTTTCTGTGCTGAAGGAGATTTGTCCCCAGGAAAGAAAGAGTTAAGTGTGGTTAATACCTGGACTCATGCTGTTTGATTTTAAATAAATTACCTAGTTAGAAAGATCTGCTGTAAACTCACTGTATTTGCTGATGGTACTAAATTATGATGCATACTGAGCACAGAATGAATGGCAAGAAATATTCATTGTGCCTTAGATCCGCTCAGTAATTGAGCTGACACATGGCAAATTAAATTTATTACTGAGAAATGTAGAATAATGCACATTATTCTGGATGTGCAGATGCACAGAGATGACACACCTGAAATCCCTGGAACTGAATGAGATCTAGAACACTTAAACACAGGAGCCTTTTCTAGAACATAGCTATCCTAGAGGATGTACACAAGCAAAGAAATATTTGAAAGGCTAAACAAAGAGGAGTGATTTTGGTGTTTGTTTTCCTTTCTTTTACAGTGTATCACTTTCGACCATTCTTTGATTTTTTTTTTCTAGTTCAAAGCAAAAGCTTCCCTGAGTATTTGCAATGCATTTGCTTTCCATACCTTGTGAATTTATTAGGATTTTTAAAAAAAAGATAGTGAAGTGAGCAGATAAATAAATGCCCTTGAGTCTTGCAGATGGAACAGTGGAGAAGGTGAAATAACGTGAAGTTTTAAAATGTATTGGAATGACAGCTCCGAAACCACCATTCTTATTTTACCTGTATGTAGTGAAAGCAACGTAAAGAGGGATGAAAATGGCTATTTCATGGGACACTGCCCTGTGAGAGGTTCCAGCGACGAGGTGGCAGCAGAAGCTGGTGCTCGGAAGGGTTTTGTGGGAAGACTGGATGGAAGGGCCTGCCTCCCGGCACAAGCCAGCACCCTGGATGGTCCCAAGGACCACAGGGCACCTGTAAGTCTTTATTGGTGCCCCAATTCTAGTCCTAACACACACAGCTGTGCAACTCGTTGAATGTATCACTTTTCTTAGCAGAATTAGGCACGTTCCTTACTGTTGGTGGATGCAGACTGACACATCCTCTCCCCTCGCTTTTTCAGCCGGTTTTGGTTTCAGTTTCTGGTTCTGCTGATGACAGAGCTGTGTGATTTCTTTCTTGACTACTCAAAGCCATTTAATCTCTTTCAATATATTCTGTGTGTCAACATTTTGAAATGTCTCTATGAAAATCTGTCAGTAGTCTTTTAAATTTTGATTTCATTTCTTTCACTCTCTGAGCCCTGCTTCATGAAGAGAAGGAATTGCTTCTTTTTCAGGATCCTATTGCAAACTGTATTTACAAAGTCATCTTTTTATGGTTTAGAAACATCTCTCAGTCCAAATGTACACAGAAAGAGAAAATAAAAGGCTTACTTCTGTGGCATATTTTCCTTTCCCCTGAATTCCAGAGCAGTAGAATTCAGTTGTATACTAATCCGCATTTAATTCAGCTCTTAAAATATACCTTGCTAATAATGGGTTTCTGGTTCAACAGTATAGGCTAAATCCGTTCCTGCTCTTGCAATTGTCAGTGCAATTGGGCTTATGATTTAATTTTAGATTGGACTTCACATGGACTTAACAGACAGTTTTAAAACAAAAGCCTATATTTTTTCATGTCTAGGTCTCTGGAGATCTCAAATTTTGAATAGTCTCTGTGAGAATAATTTGTCATCCAAAAGTTCTAGGTCAAGAATTTTCATAAAAATTTTAACTGGAATTTTTTCATTGACATGGTAAAAATATATATATATAGCTTTTTATTGCCAAGAGTTCTGTCTACCATTCTATCAGAATTCTTAGAATAAAGGATTTTTATAAAGAAAAAGTAACTAGTGGTGATAAAATAACAAAATAGTAGGTAGTTAATCACTGGAAAAAATATTTTAATGTAGTGAGGTATAGCATATTTTAAAATGGGGTAATATATGCATCCACTTTTTAATCTCCACTTCCTAATATTGCTGATAAACCAGGAGTCAGCCTTTCTATCCACTACTGCTACAATGGATTGGTCTGTTTGTCTGGTGGGAGGTTGTGATGTGAAAACAGCCCAGTTACCTAGTAGATGATTCCTGCTTTTGAGAAAAAGAGTACATTTGTATATATTTCTCTATACTTCTTTATGCCATTTGATACTATTGATCACAGAAGCTCCTCTCTCCCCTCCAGGAGGCTTGAGGGCTAAACAGAAACACCCTTAAATGACTTAGATCCTTCATCTCAGATTAAAACCAAAAGTTTGATTGGGGCAAATGGCTTTCCATGTCAGCAACCATCCCTTGAGAGCTCCTACAAGAGTTATTCTCTTTCTCCTTTTATAAAACATCTGTGATGACACTGGAAAATGGTGTACATATCCTGATGATTTTTAAACAAATCATATGTAACAGCCAATTTTCTCACACTGGGATACACTTAAAAATCCCGTCCTTATTTTCTATGATTTTGGTTACTGAGAAAGTAAGTTTCCAGCATCTGTTCCTGTCCCTTTCACGTGAAATTCCCTTAAAGGCCCCCAGGGTAATCACCTCTCCTCTGTTATATTCCCCCTCTGAATCTCTTCAAAGCCTCACCAGGTTCTCGGGTTTTCTCCTTGTCTTCAGGCTGCTTGGCCTTGCCTTTTTGTTGTGCCTCGTGTTGCTCTTAACCTCACTCTGCTTAGATCCATCCTGCAGCGATGGCAGTTAGATATCCTGCCTGTCTGTGCTTTGTTTATCCTTTCCTTCACTCCTATGCCACAAATGCTCCTCTTCAGTGCCTGCAGGAAGTCTTCTAATTGAGGATGGATCTACCTTTCACAAAGCAGGGGAACATCACCTTCATCTCCAGTGCAGGTTGGGCTGAACTGTAAACTTGCTTACTCATTATGTGCATGAATTTCAAAACTGTCTAATTGATTAGAAGTCAATGGGCTTTGGTTTTCTGAGTCACTCCAGGGCTTTTGAAAATCCCGTTCCATATTTTGTCAGTCAAATTAAAAATCAAATCTGCCTTCAACTTTGTTTTTCTCTCCTTATTTCCTCCCTAATAACTTATTGACTTCCTATTTTGTCACATCTTTCATACATTAATTTCTCATGTCTTTAGGACTGAAAGGATGCCTTTTCTGTAGAGAACACTTTGGAGCGCATTTAAACTGATATGGTAGTAATTTCTATTTCAACAGGGGAGGCTTTTGCATTTTCATGTTGAAGAGGGTACTATTGATAAATATTGATAAATTTCATAACTTTGCCAGGTAGTTTCAGTATGCTGCCCTAGCTGCAGGCTGCCTTATGTGTGTAGGGGAGGCGATGGCATCGCAACAAAAGGGACAGTAAGAGCAGTCAGGGCCGTATCGTGACATCTATTTCATGAGCAAAATTCCCGTGGAGGGATGTCTGCTTGAAGGAGGAGGACATGACGGTCTGCGCCGCGCGTGACGGTCTCCGTGCCCCACTGCTGCGGAGGCTGCAGTAGCAGTTCTCCGGGTTAAATTCCTGCTAGGAGAGAAGGCACTGGGCGCCTTTGGTATCTGAAGACAGACTGTTAGTGTGGAAACTTTCGGTGATACAGAAGTGGCTCCAAGCCACAGGACATTCCACATCCCTTCATCTGCTTGGAGGCGGTGGTGTAGGTGCATGCCTGAAAATGGAAGCTTGGAGCTCGTCTGTGTGGAGATGCTCAAGTTCAAGTCAGCGCATACAGGTTAAACTGAGCGCTTGGGTGTGTTGGTAGGGTGTCTGTGGATCTAGAACAAGGCATTACAAGCTATTTAAAATCTCTGTAAGGGCTTTCAGCACCTCCTCTGGCAACCCCCAGCAAGGGAACGGAGCAGCTGCCTCGCTGGCGTCAGATGGGGTTTCCAGAGGTTTGCTTCTGTGGGGGAAAAAACAACCCTCTCCCTTGTAGCACTGCGTGTCCCTCACGCGCTGACTGCTCGCAAGCGTCTAGGTAAACATGTAAGTGTCACTTAAATGTAGAAATAGGTAGGAGGAGCATTAAATAAACTTCATCCCCACTTCACATCAACACCACTAAACGCATTGTTACAACAGCGACTAAAACTGTCTGATAATATCATCAGTGGCAACTGGTCAGTTAAAATGTTTTTTAATTGTGACTTGAATGTGTTTATCAACCTCTTTTTGCGACATCGAAAAGACAGCAAGAGAAACACATGGAGACATTGTCCTCGAGGGAAAGGATTAATCATCAGTGAGTGAGCAGGCCTAAGCAGATGGTCAGCTAAGCTTTCCTGAAGTCATTTCTTCTATCCACCATTCAGTGTCACTGCCAGAAACAAGAAGTGTTAGCTTGACATTGAACATCTTTATGATAAAATCACTAATTGGCGTCTAATACCAAAGGCCTTATAGCTGTAAAATCACAACAGAGGTAGCTGAGGGCTTGACTGGGTTTCGTTTTAAGAAATGCTGTTTTAAAAATCCTTCCTTGGCATAGTTAGCATTGCATTATCGTCGTGAGAGCCTCCTGCGTGTGATGGGGTGTCTCATTTATCTCGGTTTCAGGCGTAACAATCTGAAGGCTTTAAACAGTAACGCAGATGAACATATTGCTGCCGTCGTGCTGTTGTATTAAGTCTAATGCTTACATTTTACAGGAGATGCTCCCTAGGATTTAGCTCTCATATTTTTCTCTTTTTTCCCCCTTTTTTGACAACCAGAGAGTGTCTGTCATAACAAATTATCACTTTTGGTGCTGGAAATATATTTTTTATGAAAGCTGAAAGTGTGTCAGCATTGGACATTTGTGAAATTCTCATGGCTTATTAAGAATTTCTTTTTCTTTTACTTTTCCCCTTTAGCCAACAGCATTTAGAGAAAATATTTCTTTTCCCCATTAGCTATCCGCATTTTTTAAAGATCCAGCCAAATCCCGGCTGGAAAGTGCAATTAGTTCTAGCAGTATTTGAGTCTAGCTATTGCTTTTATTACGGTTTGAACGTGTGGGTCTTGTTGCTGTCATCCGCAGGGCTCTTCAGCCAGGCCTTCACGATAGCGAGTGGTGGGAACCGCGCTTGAGTTCGTCACCCGGGGTCCGTCCCGAGTGACCCGGCTCCGGCTGGGCTCTGGGGTGGCCGCAGCGCTCCAGCACGTCTCAGCTTGCCCGTGGCTACCACTGCACTGGCCCGGGATGCAACTGGTACTGGGCCCGGTCCAGAGCTCATCCAAAGCGCTGCACAGAATCCCGGGGGCAGCAGGAGCGTTCAGACAGGCCTTGCGGTTCGCTCACAGGGAAGCAGGAAATCTGCAGAGAGGGTTAATGCCTGGAAAATTATAGAAATATGTTATGTCATAATATTATATATCCCAAAATATTGGTAAAGGATGTTTTTCCCAGAGATTAGAGCATTAGTGAAAAAATAATGATTAACCTTTAAAATCAGATTGGCATTTCTTTTTTCTCCAAATGTAGAATTAATACGCATTTTTTAATCATTAGTGTAATTTTCAGGATGATACTTTTGTTCTTTTGGCTGTTGAACTGTTACGGCTGCTAGTAACCCTTCAAATTGTTTGCTTCATTCAAGCATTCTTTTTTGAATAATTCATTAGGCATTATTATCCAAGCGTGGAACACCTCATTTAGCACTGGTGATCTTTTCCTTATGTGTAGCTGACAGGCAATCAAAGTTTTTATCAGTGCAGAAAATTTGCAATTCAGAAATGTAGTTGCAGCAATTAGTAGCTATCAGGTAGCATAGGAAGGACAGCTTCATAAAAAGAGAGAGTTGAATGAGCTCAACTGATGTTAGCACAAAAGTAATGGATAAAACTAACCAGCTGTTTCTAAATTTACCAAATGGAACATTCCTTTTTCTCAGAGCAGAAGCTTTAATTAACTTTGTGTTATGTGTGGCTTCACAAAAGGAGAAGTGGCTAGGTGACAGAATATCCCTCTTTCATTGCCCTTCACTTAATTTTGTAACTGTTTTAAGATGCCCTGTCAATGTGCAGCTCGCACGCTGGCTCTCGCTGCAGGACGAGCTCCCAGGCTTTCTCTTTGCTCACCTTAAGTCCACAGCAGAGAAATGAGCTTGTTAAGATGTACCCCGGATCTGCTCCTTCTCTCACAGATGTGGCAAATCTTGCGGGTTGTTTTGTGCCTCTGAAAAGCAGTTGCTGAAGGTCAGGCAGTTTGGGTGCTTCAGGGAGGACTCTGGGTGAACTCTGCTGTGATGCAGGTTCAATCCGGAAATCCAAAGCAATATTTCTCAGAGCCATGGTGAAGAAGAGGGTGTGAAAGCAAAGAGTTAGCTCTTAATTTCATTTTTAAGCGGTTATTCTAGCTCTGTTCACATACTGCAGATGAGGTGATGTTTGCGATAGCTCTCAACTTGCCACTTTTCAGAATAGGATTCAGATCCCACTGCTGGGCCGAAGGGAAGACGACCGCATTAGCAAGAATGTTTGTTAGGAGCCTGGAGAAGACCTTGGCATTGATCTTGCTCCTGGGAGGAGGTGCCAGGTTCGGCTGCAGCCACGTGAGAGCATTCCCGGCTCTCCAGGGAGCAAGTCATGGGGCTCCAGAGTTTCTGTCCTCTGTGAGTGAAGTCTCTGCAAAGGCTCTTTGGCTTTTTAATGTGACGCCTCTAATCTCCGAGCGAAAGTAGGGCATTCAAAGTGGAGAGCAGCCAAGTTGTGTGCAGAGCAAGGTACATGGAGCAGGGCAACTACATCAACTGCTTATGGATCATGGTGTGTAGAGGCCAGGAGGAAGGGTAGGGAATTCTCCGCAATGCAGGTTAGAAGCAGTTGAAAACTTACTGCAGCTCTGCTGTGTTCGGTGCTTTTCAGCAGCAATATCCAGCCACGCATTGAGATCCTGAACGTTATTTTATCCTTGTGTGTTACGTGCTCCCTTTTAGTGAAGGTAACTGATGCCAGTTCCTTCCCATGGCAGCAGCCACAGGGCTCGGGAAGCTCCTCGGAGCAGCGAGGCCCATCTCCAGCAAGCATTCCCATCTGGAGGAGCACGTGGAGGCCGCGAGGAGGTGGGTGTGCGGCCGCCGAGGCCCGGGGAGACGCTGCGCGGCGCCCGCCCAAGGGAACCCCCTCTGGGGGCCTGCCCGGCCTGTGCTCACAGAGCCCTTTCCGCAGGGCGCTCAGGCTGACGTCGCTGCTCGTCACCCCTTTTTCTAACCAACATCAACGTTTGCTGCAGGTTTGCCACGTCTGCTCACTGCGTCTGCGTCACCGGGCCTTATTCCAACACCTCTCCAGCATCCAAATTTCTGCGTGCAATGAGCAGACCTCTCTTCCTCCAAGAAGGAGTAAGCTCTTAGCCCGCATTTCCCTATCAGGAAGAAACAGGCACTTAGGAAATCTGCCCAAGCCAGCAGAGACCTGATAAAACTCGTCAGTACATCCGATGTAACCGAATGGCATAGCAGTGTGAGTGATGGCTGGTGTCACAGGCGCATCTGAAGCACCTCTGTGAGGAGGAGGCATCGCCCTCGAAAGGCCAGAAATGGCCGGTGTGCACGTGGGCGACAGGGCCGCCTGCGTGGGGCACTGGGAGCTCTGAGCCCCTGGGCTACGCGTGGCCGAGCTGCTCGTGAAACGTCCCTAAACTGGCAGTGGTTGTTCCTTCCCCTTTGTTCGTTGGAGGTAAATGAGTCTCTTAGAACATGCTTTCTGAATGTAGGAAGAGAAATCTCCTTGTGATGCCTACACACATCTAGCCACCTAATTAAATAGCCAGTTGAAGTATGAATATTGTATTAATATAGCAGCTAATCAGTATTAGATTTGTCCCCTGACAGCTGCTTCTTTTTACCAGCAAGTGCTACGAACCTACTGAAATCCCATGTTGTTCCTGATGTGGCAAATAAAAAATATCTTGCGTTTGTTTTAATCCCGGGAGAAGCTAGTGAATCTTCGGGCAGGTAGACAGAAATTGCAAACTTAATAATCCTTGGATTTTTTTCTCTCAAGATTAGAAATTCTCATCAGTTCTCTTTAAATGAGCTCTATAGATTGTCTGGAGTGCGGAAATAGAAAGTTCCTGTTAGACTGAAAAGAATCAACCTCCTTCTCATGCCGGCTTTGCTGGGATGTGGAATTAGGCCCCAAGTATAGCTCTTAATCTTTCTTTCTCTCTCTCTCTTCCTTTTTTTTTTTTTTTTTTTTTTTTTGTGAAACCAATATGGTGTTGTAACAAAATTAAGAATCAATAGCAAAGCAAGGGAGAGGGAGAACCTTTATATGTATATCACACCATACCAACTGGGTCTTTTTCTTTTAATCCTCTTTCAGTTGCTGCACAAATTCCCGAGCTAGAGGTAAATATTTCATGCCACATCAAAGCTCAGCTTGACACATTTTTCAGACCTGCATAAAACTGATTCTAGCTCTAACATGTCTCTAGCTGCAAGCCTCTGAAATTGGATTGGAACTAAAGGAAATTGCTTGTTACGTGCCCTATAGTAATCATAGATTCTCAGACCAAATAACATTTAAAGCTATGTTCCAGAAAAGCCAATGTGTCTTGACTATATTAACAATCTTGGGGTCAGAAAGCAGATAGATCCATTTTAAGGCTGAGTTCTCAGAGGAAGCTTAGCAAAAAAAAAAAAAACATGGAAGTGATGGATTTCCAAACATCAAGCAGTTTATCCACATAAGGAGATGGGCAGTAGCTCTTGTCGGCTGTGATAAATGGCTCAGCGTTACATAAACCAATGTAGTTTTGGTGATCTACACCCATGAAGATCTCTCCTGCTATGTTAGATGAACTACATATATGTGCTCTGTAAATCAAGCTGTAAGCCTTTGGCTGTGAATTGTAGTGGGAAAACCTGCAGGAACAGGTACCCGCTTGAGACTCCTAGTGCTTTCAGATATTTGGGGAAAATATTTGTAGGAAGAAAACCTTTTAAACAGTTAAAACTCCTCTGACGTATCAAACCTGTTTTAAGTTTGCATCATGTGTTGAGTTAAAGTTTAGGTAATTCTCTTTGGGCAGGGGGAATTGCTAGCCCTGTAGCCCCACATACTTGGCAAACCCCCACAGAAGTGGACAACAGAATTTCGAGTGTGTCCCAGTGTGTACAGACTGGAGGAGGAGACATCATCTCCTCACTGGAGCATCCGTCTTCTGGCATGCAGTTCAAGAGCTGAAGGAGTCCTGAATCTGCACGGCCAAGTGTGAAGCCCCCCTGCAAGGTGACAGGAGTCGGTGCCAGTAGGTGGCATTGTGTTGCTTTTGTTGTTCGAAACTCATCCCTCCAGTTCCTCTTTCTTTGGTGGAGGAAGTGGTTGAGCACAAATACGCGTCAACATCTCTCTGTGATTGTTATTATTTTGGCAGAAACTGGTCTATATTTCACTCCCATCTGGGTGTGGAGATGACAGCCTGATGATTTGTACTCTGAACCTGAACCAAACCCTTTGATAAATGCTAAAGCTATGGGGAAGGACTTCCCCAGTGGGTCGGACGTTTTGGAGCAGCTTAACTCCGATGAATGTGTTGGCCAAGATGGGCAAAGTTCCCTATTGAGCTTCCCTCCTAAACTTTCACAGAAGAAACAGAGCAGATAATTAAGAAAAGACCTTAGTCATTGAGGTCGTCACTGAGCGAGTAGGGGAGGGAAGCAAAATCCCCAAGCGTTTTTCCCCCAACCTAGTACATAGCTCTTCCCACGCTCAAGGCATACCTTTCCATCTGGTCTCACGTTTATTTCGAAGGGCGGTTTCTTTCTTCTGTAATTATTTTTTCACAAATCAGACAAAGTCATTACGCAGTCAGAGGGCATTAATCGTCTTATGTAAATTCACATTAGTGAAAAATAAAGGCAACGTACACAAAAATAGAATAAGTAGTAAGGCAAACACGAGATGACAATGTGTATGTTGCAAGAACTGCAAGGAAGAGAAATTGCTGTGGATTTGGGACCCACTTTTTCAGGTGTTTCAAAGAAGTATAAAGGAAGCCATCTTGATGCTTGACGTATATCTTGATGATACCTACAATTATGAAGTAATTGCTTTATAGGTATAGATTTATGAGCTAACTAAAGCAACAAGGACTAGCAAATACCATTCTAAAAGCAAATGGACAGTCAAACACATGGTGCAGGGCCTGTTCTTGCTGCCAGTGGGTGGTTTAGTGTGACTGCACTGGAACATAGGAATAGCCATAAGGGCTGAAGGTGCTGGCAAGGTGCGTCCTGCGCAGCAGGTGAGTGGCTAGGGCACAGCAAGAACAGACTGTGCGTATATGTTATTTCCATGTGATACCTCTGCCCTAGACTCAAACTAGTTTTGTTCCAGAACTTCGCTGAGTCTGATATTTCTTGCGTGTTTAATAGCCCTCAACAGATCTCTTGGAAGTGTTTGTCCGATCTCCCCTTAAATCCATGTAAACTTTCTAAATCCACATCTGTTGGCAAGATGATCCACAGGTTGAGGAGCAGATGTCAATATTCTGCCTCTTGCTTCCTAATGAAACACGGAAAGTGCTTCTGGAGACACGCTGTGATCAGCTGTCTGGGGACCTTCTCTGGTAATTTCTGCTTGAAGACCACTGTTAACAGTCTAAGTGAAATGCTTAGTTCTTACTTGTTAAGCAGTATTGCAAAAATCACTGTTCTTTATTTCCTTCTATTTCATATCACCAAGTATAGATCTTTAGGTTTCACCTTGGTCTGGAATGAGAAATGTCAGTGGATTCCAGACATGTTAGTAGCTCACTGAATGTTAGTAGCATATTATAGAGCACCCAGATTGCCAGCTGGTGACATGGCAGGGACAGGAAGGCGAAGGTCACATGGAACTGGCAGGTTGATACGTTGCTGTTTCCTGCATCGTGAAAGTGTTGCTTGTTAGGACCACAAGGATGAGAAGCGATGGATCAACCACAGTTTGGAAACTACGGGAGTTGGCCCGAGTCTCCGGAGCTGCTGTGAGGAGCCAGCCCCGCTGCCTCGCGCCGTCAGCAGGCGAGACGCCGCCGTGATCCTCCTCAGCGAAGGGGATGGAGCTGGTGCTGTCCAACCTCACACAGCAGCGAGTGGCTCCTGTAACCCAACTATCTGAAAATATGCTATGTGCGTGGCTAATAAGAGAGGGAAATGCTGTCGTTAGCCTCTGAGTTGAGCTCCCTGGCTAGGAGTATGTTAGAAGGTGCAGAAAAATGTGTTGGTGCCTCGTGTTAATGCATGGAAATAGAATTATTGGATTGAAGATCCGTAAAACAGAGAATAAAGGTGGAGCTGGTCCAGAAGCTAGAACAATGTATTTATCAAATACTTTAGATGTTGCTACAAAATATATTTATATTTTGTGTATGTGTG
Source organism: Tinamus guttatus (assembly GCF_059628265.1). NCBI lineage: Eukaryota > Metazoa > Chordata > Aves > Tinamiformes > Tinamidae > Tinamus > Tinamus guttatus. Next base: position 13,473,307 of record NW_028288774.1, on the reverse strand, counting down.
TGAATATACATATATATGCAAATACAGATCTGTCTTATTTGATGATGCTTACCTGCCTTGCTTCTCATTTAAGGAGATTACACAGTGATTGAAGAGTAGGATTATGACTCTTTTATCAAGACAGGAATAGTGAATTGTCAGGTAGCAGTCTGATTATTGACTCATAATGGTATCAGAATATTCCTGCATATTCAAATTAACCCTGGTTTATAGAACTTTCTGCTGCAGCTGTGTATTCATAACATTTGATTCCAGAATGCTATGAATAGCTCTTCCAGTGCTACATTATTTGCTGCCTCAATTAAAACAGTACAAATGCACCAAAGAGTATGAAGGTTTCTGGAGCTGCTGTGAAATAATTCCTAATGTTAAAGAGAGAACATAACATACTAAACCACAAGCCTAGCAGTAGAGCTCCATCAAAATTTATAGTTTTTGTATTAGGGAAGAAAGGGCATTGACAGCAAGGGCTGCTGGTAGCACAAACTTTTCTCCCTTTTTTTTTTTTTCTTTCTTTTACCCTTGACTTCTGATATGGATTTCAGGCACGGTTCAGCAAACAGAGGGAAGAAGATTTTACAGGCACGGACTGGCATCATATGAGAAAAAAAAATGGAAAGAAAGCATGAATAAAATAATAACCTCCCTTTATATGATGCATGTAAAATATAGATCTAAACAAACATACATAAACCTTAATTTACAAGAGTTTTATAGGGGTCTTGCTTTAACTGCAGAGTCATTCACTGGGAAGGCAGAAGCTATTTATGAAGGCTCGAGAGGCCAACTAGAGGAGACCCCATACTTGCCTCTAGCCCGAAAGGAGCGTGAAATTACTAAGGTGCATTTTTTTAGAGATTCATTTTATTTTTAGTTTAATACGTGGCTAATCAGAAAGAGATTGACCTGTGCTTATAAAACGTATCTGTACATATATACACACACTATTCACCCTGAGTAGGCAGCAGTGAGGAGTCCAGGCCCTACTGCCTATTGCTAAGTCGAAGGCACCCTGAGCACATACTTGCAAAGCCGGGGAATGAAAAGCTGTTTCGAAAGGCACGACTCCTGTCCTCGCTTCTGCTGGTGATAGACATATGATCAGTGTGGAAGTGACAGATTTTTTTCAGATGGTTCTGAGAGTTGGCGGTTTTTGTATTTGGGCATGTGATTAGAACAGCTTGGGTTTGGATATTGTTGAAATCTAATGGACAGTGGATAATCTTCAGCAACTTAAGTGAGAATTAAAATGAGGAACATCTCTTTTGGTTGAAACGATAGCACCGCGATCCGTGTTACCAGTAAAAATTATTCGTACATTTGATGAGAACAAGACTGTGTTCCCAAGAACGGTGTAAAGAAGCCTGCAAATTATAGATTTCATAAATATCATTTTCTTTTTACAAATTGAAGTCCTCAAAAGCTGTGTCCATATCTGCTCTTTAGTACTAAAAGGCTGTTCTCTACTCCTGTTTCCACAGCCAAAAAAAAAAAAAAAGAAAAAAAGGAGAATTAATAGCAAAGAAGAAGGTCAGGCCAAGTATTTTGTGGTATCGTCTGTGTTCTCTGATTGTTCAGGAGATCTTAAGTATATGAATTTTCTTGTTCCAGGAACTGGCAAAGAAATAGTAGAGGAGAAGCTGACAGCGACTCAAGGGTCGTGATGGTGTGCCTAGAAATGTGCGGGTAGCTCCCATTTCTACACTGAAGTTTACTAAAGCTTTCATTTCCTCTTAAGATTATCAGAAATGGAGACTCATCCCTTGTGGGGCTTGTGTTAATTGTGCTGTTTATGATAATAACTTTCTGGATTATTTTGGATGGTTTGAGTTCTGAGACTTTTCTCATATATATGTGAGGGCATGTGCATGTTTTAAGATACCAAAATTGCCCTAGTGTATTCTTGTTAAATTGCATGGTAATAACTATAACAATATCCCACATAAATTATGGCTGTGCAGACTTTCCTCCTTGTCCTTGCCTCAGCTAATTATATTTCACCCCCATTCACTTTTTTCATGCTGTCGCTTCAAATGTGTATTTTTTAGTTCTCTAGCTCTGTGGTGGCTGTAGTACATTCCCTGGTAGCAGAGTGGGTCACGGTTGAAGTGGGGAGTCTCGCTGAACTAAATGAACTGAAGTGAAAGACATTTTAGTCTCTTGACACAGAACCCTCAGCAATTGTATGGAAAGCACTTCTTTCTTTAGGAAGAAGTAGTTGTGGCACCTAACCCGGGTTGGTGAGCCCGGGCACACGTGGGGACGGAGTCCGCAGGGACGTGGCGCGAGGGGAGCCGAGCTCGCGGCGCAGGGCCTGCCCCGGGCCCGGGGCCCTGCACGTGTGCTGAGAGACAAACCGCGGCGCTGCCTCGGCCCTGCCGAGCGCCGGCGTCGGCACCGGGCGCAGCGTCGCGTCGGCACCCGCGCCCTGTGTCGGAGGGCCCGGCGGGGAGAGGAGCCGGGCCCGGGAGGTGGCTGCCGGCATTCCAGGTTCCCTCTGCAAAGCTGTTCCCCAAGTGCAAGAGCCAGGCCCGGGAAGCAGCTGCCAGCATTCCAGGTTCCTTCGGCAAAGCCGTTCCCAAGAGCGAGTACTTCCGTTCTCTGCCCGGATTTCTGCCACTTAGATTTTTCCTTTCCTGAAGCTCTCTCGCATATCCCATTTTACCATGCATACGTATACTTCTCTCAACAATAATGATAAAAAATTAAAACTGCTTACATGGGAGGAGGTTTTCCTGTCCAAACATCTCTCAGCGTGCTTGATAAATAATGAGATACTTAAGACAGGTTTAAAAAGTGCAAATTCCAAGAATATTGGTGGTTATCCTGGTGACATTGTTACTGTATTAACCTTTCCATTTCTCTCTCTGCCTTCTTACACTGTCACATCCTATCAGGGCAGCTAAGCCTCTCACGCATAACATCGATAGCAGAAGTAAAACCTCTGCCGATGGGATTCAGTCTCTGGCAGTACTCCCTTTCCGCTGGTAAAAATGTTTACCTCAGAACGGTGCGGGTTTGATTTTGGGCAGCAGAACGCAGTCATGGGATGGTGTGAGCTGCGCTCGTGCTGAAGGGGCTCCCTCAGCCCCGCCGGCAGCGTCTCTGAGGAGCCGGCCGGCCCCGCTGCGCGCGGAGGGGCTCTCCCTCGCGGGCCAGCACGCGGCACTGGGGGCCGAGCCCTCCTGAGCCACTGGCTCTGCAAAACACCCCTTCTGCAGTCAAATTACGCTGGTTTTGTTCGTTTCTAAACCTCTCACTTGGCTATCCCAAGTATTTCATTGCTTATTTCACCTGCTTCACAACTTTCTGCTGTGCTCGTCCCCTCAGGAGTCTCTTTTTCAGGCTAAATAGATGCTATTTATTTTCTCCCCAAATGGAAACTTCCATGCTTTGGGTTATTCTCATCTCACTCAGCTAAATCCTATCACCATACTTTTTTTAAATGGAGAGACCAGAAGTGCATGAATTACTTAAGGTATGGATGCACCAAGGTTTAAGATATGACATAATGTCTTCTGTTTCTGACCTTATTTTTTTTCTTTTTTCCGTGCCCAGGGATGCTGATGAAGCCTCCCTTCGTAATGTCACCAACGTCACTGTAGACTTTTCTTGTTCAGTGTCATTTGTGTTGCATTTTAGAAAGGAAGAAGTATTTTTAGCCACACACGAAGCATAAAAGCAGGTGCCACATCTTTCAGCTTCACAATTTAACCCAAATGGCTTTCTGTGTCATTAGCTTCATGCAGTCCTGCTGAAAAGAACTATAAACTAGAATCTAGGCTAGTTGCTCGCACACACAATTTCCAGCAGCAGCATATGTGCTCGTCGTGTAGCTGGGGCCGATCCAAGCCGCAGCGAGGCGCCGTGCGCGGGGCCGCCCCGGCTCCGCGCTCTCCTCGCGGCGGCGCCCGGCCGGGTCCCCGCGGCGCTCGGGGCGCCGGCGCGCTGCAGCCGCGGGGCCGTGCGGGAGCATCGCGGCTCCGCGGCGAGACCCTGCTGTCACTGCAGCGCGGGGGCCGTCCGGCTCCCGCGTGGCCAAGCAGACCGCGCCGGGCTGGTCCGTTGCTTCAGCGGGTGCAGGCTAACCGGTTTGGTGCCAGGGCAGTGCGGTGCCCGCCCCCCACGCTGCGGCGAATGTTCTTCCGAGAGTCCCACGCAGAGTTCATGCTCAAGTTGCTGGTGGTGATGGTTTCCGTTGCGACGTGAGCTGACACACGCATCCATTTCACGTGCAGTTGCTCTTACCCGTATCCCTTAGTCAAGCTGTCCATCCTTGTGCCAGCTTGCACAGGGTAAGCTCAACTGTAAACATAATTTGCAGGAGTGATACTGAACTGGGAAAACTCGGATTTTGGAAATCCCAGCTAAAACAGAGCTGATTCTTCAGAAATTGCGGGCTACCAACCCCTAGAAAGCGAGTGTTGTAATTAGCTGAGTTACTTGGAGCGATCTTGTGGCTGCCCTTAATTATGGTGGGGGCAGCTGCTCGTCCAGCTAGGAAAGCAGCTACTGTTGTTTGCTCTTGTGTTGCGAGTCCTGGACCAGGCAGATTTCAGCCCCGTCACAAAATCTAAGACATCAGTTTCTGCTGTTGATTGGCAGGGTTAGTAGCAGGACAATATTTCTGCGGTTCAGCAGGGTTTCCTTGCTTCCTCTTCAACCTCCACAAGAAAAGCGCAGCCCGGCTGACGCTACGAGGCTCCAGCTCGGGATCATGTACAGTAGCAGTGTTCATTCACCAATGTTTTGCTGAAGCAACATAGAAAGACAAGCCTTAATTTGTGAAATGGGCCGTCTGTTTCGGTAGGAACTGCATAGTAGAATGCACAACTATTTTGATTAATATAGTAAAGTGTCTTTAAGCAATAGGCGTGATTTTGTGTGTATTTTTGACTGCAGAAGATGCCATCATCTTTTGCCCTAATTATTCTTGATTTTACCTCCTCACATCTTTATTTAAAGAAAAAGAATGACAACTTGTCTCACTGGGAGCAAAGTTTTCTCATAGATGGATCAGGAATAATTAGACCAAATGGTACTGCAAACTCCAGCAGACAGGATATCTGCATTACAGAGAGTTATGTTGTCATTTCTCTGACCATCCTCCCATCAATCCATCCATCAACAAATTAAAGTTGGCTAAAGAGCCACTTATCTTGAGTGCTTTTTACCCCAATCGCTGTCAATCTAGGTAAATAAACATTTTCCCTAGGCAGAGTTTACATATTTAACCATGTTTCGGGTAGCAGTCCCTCTGCTACTGATACATCCAGCAAATTGCACGTGTGTTTTCTGTATTTCCTGATTCACCTCAGCCACACGTTACCCCTCCATCGATGAGCCCTGCTCCCTCTGCCTCTACTTGGTTTGTCTCCAGCGATGGGATGGCAGGAGGAAGCCGCATTAGGACTTGCAGCCTGAAAAGAGTCTTGCAATAGATTTTTCATGCCTTAGTTTTAAAAAGTTTGCTGCCCCGTGTAAGATATGCATCCGTACCGGGTCAGGCATGTGGGTGAAATCACAAAATAAAAAGCAGCACTTCCTCAGCAAGCCTGCTTTGAGGAAGATGGCAATCCTACTGCATCTGACTTTGTCATCTAAACCATGATACCATAAATGACTTTAGGGCTTTGTAAAGAACATAAGTAATAATATGAGCAACATTATATTTGATATCTAATAAATATGCATGTGCCAGTGAATACAGTGATAAGGATACTGCTTTCTCCCTATTATTTATTTTTCACTTAATTGATACATAGCATGGTTCCCACTCTGCCTGCTGCCTATCAGAAGCATGCAGAGGAAGAGCGTTCTTAGTTATTAGTATTAATGTATGCCTGGTGCTTCTGAAAAGGCACTCACACACATATGTGCACGCAGAAGGGGTGAGATTCCCTTCCTGCTGAAGTCAATAGGCTACTTACCATTGCTGTCAGTAATGAGGAGGGCTGTTCCCAAATCTAGCCGTGAGGAAATCAGACTGTGACTCCAAACAAGTGCTGTGGGCAAAGCTCAAGGGTAATTAGGAAAGCATTAGAGGAAGATTTTTCCTGTTGATCATTAACAACTTCTCTTCCTCGCTCAGATACCTTGCAGACGTGACAGCTACTTGGAGCAGCCTGAGACAGTTTATAAAATAAACCACTGCAGTACTCATAGGCTTGCTTGCTAAGTCCTACAGATACTGCAAAGTGGGTATGTGCTTATGTGCTACCTGATTTAGGAACAGGTGCTTTCCATTAGCCATAAAATAAATACTTCTGCGTTGTTAGATCTTCTTTTTCCTGACGTGAAAATAAGACCTAAGGAAATGCCTTTGTAGGGTCAGCAGGTGTTTGGATAACGTTGTACAGATATTAACAGAAACATTGGGGTGGAGGTGGGTTAACGTGCCCCTCAAATAGTTTGAACAGTCACAAAGAGCAGTGTGGCAGTGATACTGCCTGATTCCCACTTTACGCTGATGTGAAACACAAAGGAGATGCTCTCCTGTTTTTTTCCTGTGATGTGACTGGCCTTGGACATCTTACTGGTCACAGACTTTTATCTTTGGTGAAATCAAAGCAGAGGCCAAAGGAAGATGTGACTCTGCAGATGTGGTTTGTTCCAGAGGCAGGAGCATCTCCTGACAGTGACACTCGCGTTGCCACACCAGAGGTTGGTGTACACCCCGAGCCTCACTGGTGGTCACTCACTCGCCAAGCCTTGCAGGAGGGACTAGGCACGGCGCTTGGTAAATAAGTAGTGTAACCTTTCCTTATGTCCTTCTCTTCTTACTGACCTTTTTCTTAGGAGCTCGAAACAGAAGTGCCTTGTGAAGAAAAATAACTAGCCATTTTCCATTCCTCTAACACACCCAGTAATTTAGAGGTGATCTTCCTTCCCCAGGACTCGCCGCCCTTGTACCGGAGCAGAGCCTGCGTGTCCCTTCGGGCACCGTTGAGGCGAGGAAAGCGCTTTGAGGATCCCAGGGATCACGGCCTGTGTGGAGGATCTTGTCAAGGCAGCAGCGACGTCATCCGCGCCGAAGGCTGCGCTTGGAGCCTCCTCACACCCCGGGCATTTCCAGTAGCGACGAGGTGTCACCCGGTGCTGGGCTGCGCGGCGCTCCTGCTCGTTGAACCTTAGCCACGTCTCCAGCGTCCGTATTCCGCTCAAGGTGCTCGGGTGCAGACACGGACACGCTCCTGTTCGCCGGCAGCGGTCGGAGGTGGGTGAGATGGCGGAGCCGCCGTGGCAGGAGCGGCCTCCATCTTCTGGCGCTTGATTTCCTCGCCTTAACTCTGCATAAACACTGCTTCTTTGCATTTATTTATACTCAAGTTTAAGTGCCTGTGCAAATTATAGCACAGACAGCCAGAACAGAAATGAGGCATTTAAATGGTAAATAAACACTGGCTGTGCATGGTGGTGCTTTTATAAATAATATCCCCTTTTAAACCTATTCTCTGCCATGTAGGAATGTCGCTTTTCAGAACATCTGAACCCACAAGCATCACACATCAATCTCTTTATATGCTTATTTAAAGAGCATATCAAACTATTTCTGCAAGCAAAAGGACTAAATTATCCATGAATTCCAGATAAGCATCCTTCACCTAGAAAACGCCAGCCGTTTTCTACACTAACAGTCCCTAGCACTGCTGCTGCGGTGCGTGGGAGATGGTGGAGATGGTACCTCCCCGGGAGCCCTGCAGGCCGTGTGCGGAGCTCACGTCGCAGCTGCTGCACGTTGTGCCCTGCGCGTGGGTCTGCTCGTGTAGGTGTGCGAGGAGGCGCTGCTGGATGCAGCACACCCAGCAGGCAGGAGAGCCGGCGGGCCCCGCGCGCCCTCGACGGCCGGAAAGGGCCCCCTCGCATCCGCTCTGCTTGCGACTCGCAGACACCTTTGGAAATGCCGGCCTGCACCTACAGCAGGCGGCATTTGAGACTCCTGCCCCTTATCACTCTGTTTATCATCATGTTGTAACCCTGGATAACTCTTATAACAATTCCCGTTAGCTTTGGTGGTTCTTCACTAGAATGTGTAGTAATAGAAAACTTTCTACCTTGTTCCCTGCCCTTTATATTAAGTCTCTTTTCAATGACCATTTACTGCTCTCTTTTATTGCAATATTTACAATATAGACCTATAAAAATCTGGGAAAATCTACTTTTTACATTTGCAACTACAGCCCTTAGTAAAGTAACAGGGAGCCACCAAGTTTTGCATCCTACTTCTGGCCCCCTCCTCAGGGCCTCTGCAACGGGCTTGCTGGATGCTGCGCAAGGCCATCCCATGGCTGGAGAGCAGGGTCACCCTCCAAACCCCTCAGAAGGGAAATGCACGCAGCACTGTCAACGGGAAAGTCTTTCCAGCGTGGCTGCATTTGGTGTTTTTTTTCCTTACACTCAGAATATTGTGATGGGTTTTGTTGTAGATGCAGTTTGTCTTAATACCGCACGATGCGGAATTGAGAAAAAAAATTGAATAGCAGGGTGAAAAGGACTGAGGCAAAACACATGAGCGTTATACAGTCTTCTCCTAATGTGGTCTCTCAGAATGGATAATAATATAAACATTCACCCATTAGAAAAAAACTACCCTTTACTGCCCCCCATTAAATACATTGGCAGTCCTATTAAAATACAAGTCAGATTTGTGTTTAATGATCTTGAAAGGAAAGTAATTGCTTGAGTATTACCATCCGAATGTTCTTACAGCAGCCTATAATATTTACAGCCCAAGCGCCCTCCCGAGCGCTACCCCGCGCCGGAGGCGGCCCGGCCTCCGCAGCGAGGGGCCCGCGCGGCCGAGCGCAGCCTCATGGGCCGAGCGTCCTCCGAGCTCTGCAAAGCGGCTCCGCAACGGCCTGCCAAGACTCTCAGCTCTAATAAGCTCCTGAAGGAAACCATGTACCCGCGCCAGCTGCCGGTGCCTGCTCAGGTGAGGAACGCTACCCCTGCTCGCACGAGTGAAGTTCCTTGTTTGTAAGCGTTTCGTGCCAGGATCGGAACAAAGTCATATTGAAAACCGTGATATTTTGATATGTATCTTAACCCCCTGACACTGGCTTAATAGGTGAAAACATCAGTGATCATTTGTATTCAAGTATTACACGTGTTTTTGTGGGAGCATTCTCAAAGCTCATCTCGACTATGAGAAAAGCCTGCAAATCCGTTCAAGTAATGCATTGTTTTGTTTCTTTATACAAGCAGATAGAGTGTAAACAGGGAGGGCCTTTTGTAAAGCATGCAGTAAATATGCCGCTAGGAATATATTTTCCAATGGGAAAAGTGAGTTACAAGTCCTTTTTTCTCCCCCACCTGCCTTGCCTGCCAAGGCCTTGGCTCCTCAGGCTGCCGGAGAACTGACGAAGGCACAGGCCCGGGGTCTTGGCCACCCTGGCCCCACACAATGGCCAGTGGCAGGGACAAGTGCCATTCAGTGCAGGTTTGTTCAACACGGTCTGCTCCTTGCTTCAAATTCATGCTGGCTTGTGGCCATTGTTAAACCAAATTAACTTAAAAAATCCTTTGGCAGCAGCAGGATCTGCAGTGCAAGCGAGAAAGAGACTGGAAATCTGAGCAAGTCCCGGACATCACCTGTACAGGTCCAAGCACGGGAGAAGAGAGAGGCTGAGGGAAAGGGAGAACACTTCCAGTTTATGCAAAGTGTAATACTAAAGAGGACAAGATAGACGTCCAGGAAGCCAGGTAGGCATGACCGTCTTTGAAGGCATAGACATGGCTGCGTGTGTGTGTGTAAATCAAGACTTTCCTGCACACCGCAGCAGTCTAACCGGGTGCCATGCAGAAATAAGTTGTCCAGTCTGGACAGACTGGACAACTGGGCGGTGAAAAACCTCATGCAATTCAACAAGGCCAAGTGCAAGGTCCTGCACCTGGGGAGGAATAACCCCAGACACCAGTACAGGCTGGGGACCGACCTTGTGGAGAGCAGCTCTGCAGAGAAAGACCTGTGTCTTGGTGTCATGGGTGGATGACAAGTTGACCATGAGGCAGCAGTGTGCCCTCGTGGCCAAGAAGGCCAATGGAATCCTGGGCTGCATTAAGAAGAGCATCTCCAGCAGGTCGAGGGAAGTGATCCTGCCCCTCTACTCAGCCCTGGTGAGGCCGCATCTGGAGTATTGTGTCCAGTTCTGGGCTCCACAGTACAAGAGGGATGTGGAGCTGCTGGAGAGAGTCCAGCGCAGGGCCACAAGGATGATCAGGGGCCTGGAACATCTGCCCTATGAGGAGAGGCTGAGGGAGCTGGGCCTGTTCAGCCTGGAGAAGAGAAGGCTGAGAGGGGATCTGATCAGTGTCTAGAAGTACCTCAAGGGAGGGAGTGCAGAGGACGGTGATGGTCTCTTTTCAGTGGTGGCCACTGATAGGACTAGAGGAAATGGGCGGAAACTGAAACACCAAAAGTTCCATAGGAACTTAAGGAAAAATTTCTTAACAGTGAGGGTGACAGAGCACTGGAACAGGCTGCCCAGAGAGGTTGTGGAGTCTCCTTCTCTGGAGATCTTCAAAACCCGCTTGGACGCAGTCCTGTGCCACGTGCTCTAGGTGACCCTGCGTATGCAGGGGGGTTGGACTAGATGATCTCTAGAGGTCCCTTCCAACCCTAAGCATTCTATGATTCTATGATTCTATGATAGCTTTGCTTGCCAGTGTACTGCCCTAGGAACTGAAAATCGGCACCCAAGTCTGACCCACTTTGAGTCGGAGATGCTCCAGAAGCCCCAAACACTAGAAATATTTCCTCTGAATCTTTTCCTAAGTGAACTAAAGAAAGATGGGGTTGTGCCGAGAAGCTGGAATTTAGTAGAGCTCCTTATTAGAGTTCTCTGATTCTCTAATCAGTGCCATTTAAATCTCAAGCTGGAGCAGCTCAGGTGTGATGAGCAAACTCGGGTGCCCCCGTGCAGTTGCAGCAGGCCCTGCCTCAGCTGCAGGTCAGCAAAGCCCCGCGCGGAGGGCTCGGCGCCGCGCTCCTAGAGACGAGCCAAGCTCCGGCCTTAGGGCAGCGGCTCGCACGGTGCTGTTCAGGCTTGGTGACCAACTGGTGGTGCTAATGCTGCACTGGATGGGAGGCGAGGGAGGGCTCATTACCCCTCACTAAATATGTGCATGCATTACACAAACCCTCTGGAAATTACAAAGCAGCTCTCTCCAGCCTTGCAATTAAAGGATTCAACTTGGCTTTAGAAAGACACTTGCAGGAAGCAGTTGCACACATATATTCCAAAATTTCGTATGGCAGCGCTTCAGCCAGAGCAGCTTCACGAAAAGGATGCTTGACATTCAGTCCGTAGTCCCTGTGGTAAGGCTTTGCATGTCATTCTTAAATCCATGATATGCCGATGAGCCGAGAGCGGGATGAGATAGGAACTTGCTGCTGAGGGCAGTTGGGTGTGAGGGACACTGAGTCCCGGCAGCGCTGGCCGGTGCACGGGCGAACACGGCCACAGCCCCGGGGTGGCAGGAGCTGCAGCCCAGCATCGCGCTCTGCTGCAGGCAGCGTGGTCCTCTGCTGAGGCACAAACCTGCTCAAAGAATTGCAGTGTGTGAAAAAAAAACAACAACTGTTACTTTCATTTATGCAGGTAAGCGATGCTCCTTTTAAAAAAGCCAGTGTGCTGTCATTCTTATTTGGTGGAGGCTATTTATTCCTTTGGAGGTTTGCATTTGGTAGCGTTTTGCACATATGTCCCTCAGGTGTTGTGCTGTCAGTCACCTGTAAGGAACAGGTCAACAACCAGCTTTACGAGGGGTTGTCCTGTAGCCCAAGGAGACACGGGGAGGAACTGAATAATTTCCTTCTGCAGCACGCGGGATGTGAGAAGAAAATCCTTCCTTGCTCCAGTTACAAGGATGTTTTCATGCAGGGGCTGACCATGTCCTGCTCGGAGTAACAGCAATAAAGGGAAGGGTGAGCAGTAGTTTGATAAGCGTTGGGTGGTATCCTTTGAATCTACAGGTCTCCACTGCTTGGCCAGAGTTGCTGCTGTTAGAGGGGGGTCATCATCTTTGCTCCACCAGGGCCATATTTTGGGGCTCAGGAGGCTGCTTTTCCATTTGTTCCCGCCAGGGATCACATTTCTGACATACAAAGCAAGCTGTGGGGTTGCTTTTGCCATGAAGGCCGCTAATTACTCCCATAGTTGAGGACTGAGTCGTCTTGCTGCAGTGGTGAGGTGGTGAGGGCCTTCAGGCATGTTAGCTTTCCCTTCATTTTCATGGAGGGCCCCTTGCCATGTGTCTGTCCCTCATGGTTGGCGATGGATGAACATTTGCCTTCTGTCTCATTTAGCAAAAAAAAAAAAAGTGAAAGCAATGCCAAGGTTTTACCAAAATGAAGGCTTCTCCTCTGTTTTGGTTGCAGCTCTCTTGAAAGCTCCGACAAGCTCAGCTGCTCTGGGTTGCTTGATGTACGACTCCCAAGAGACATGCACACACTGGGAGCGCAGCGCAGATAGTTGCAACAGCCAAACGTCCAGTTGAAAGCTTGTCTGGTGATCCCTGCTCCTAAATATGTGGTCCCTACCTGCAATCCTAAACACCTGGTCGCTGCCTCCAGTCACGTCTTCTGCCATCTGCAGCCTGTCCCGTCATCTATCGTGTGGGGTTTGCTGTCACAGAACGTTGTCTGGGAACGTGAGCCGCTGCGGTTCGCATTATCAACCAAACATTAATTATTATTCTGACTAAGCCCTCAAGCTAGATAATACAAATGTAAGGGAAGAAATGACTATGAATCATGTTTTGTACTTGAAATTTAGAATGAATCATATTGCAGGAACAAAATCATATACCATAAGCATATGTGTGTTGAGCCTTGGCAGACGCCCTCCGATGGGGCTAGGCAATGTAGTTTCTCTGGAAGCAGAAGTTGGAGCAGGAGTGGCATAGACCCTTGAAGGAGCTGGACTGAAGTCCTTATCCACTGAGCAGGCCAAGTCCAAGTGCAAAAAACATCCAAGCTATTTGGAATTTACCAAACTCTCCTGTACCTGCCAAATCAGGAATGAGGTCTTCAGTTTCTGTAAGTTGGCGCAACTGCTTTGACTTCACTGCAGCTTGATATATAGATTCTGGTACTCCATATACAGTAGAAACATCGTAGTGCTTAATTTAACCATAGCATTGTGCCTATACTCAACCGAGCTAGGGATTAAGTATTTACATTTCAGTATAGGCAACTAAATGCTTTTAAACCCAAGCCATGGTAATACATCTCAGAGTAGACACATAAAGAGCTAATGAGAAGAATAAAAATCAGATAGTTAAAAAATGATGTAAGGTAGAGTCTTAATTTTTTATTATTAAATTCACAGCACATTAAATATTAAGTGTTCATAAACTTTGTTTTGTGCAATGATAAATTAATAATATCTACATAGACATGTTCTTTTACAACAGGGAAGCTAAGAAACGTAGTACCAGAGGACTTTGTGTTGACAACTGAAGCTATTAGAATAGACTCCTTAATCTTCAATCATAAAAAGTAGATAATGTTATTTCTTATTACTATTAAATGCAAAGCGCCTTACTAGGAAACATATATGTCATTACTAAAAATAACTGCCAGAGAATGCTTTGAGCAATGAAGAAAAAGATGTTAGCAAATTATATCTTGAGATAAATCCAGTGAAATGTTCTCTGCTAATCTTTGTCATATTAAAATTGCTTTCAACGTGTCTTTCTGTTAGCCCATAACAGGTTGCATAAGGTTTATGCCCAAGCACAGAAGCAGTAACAGCTTTACATGGTATGTTGTACGTTAGGGTAGCTGTTTTGGAATAGCTACCGAATATTAATGTCCTTAAAATGCCGGTGTGTGCTTTCTGTATTACTGAGAAGGGCCCGCCAGCTTCTGTTCAAGGAGAAATGGTAAGCTTTGGTTTTCCTTATTTCCTATGAGCCGCAGACAGTGTTTCATTGCTTAAAATTGGGGAATTTTAGGAAGTTTTGTCCAGAATTTAGCAACACTATTCATGTGTTCACATGTTTCAAGTGGATCTTAAGTAGATAGAAGAGGCAGCACCTTCCAGGCCATTCTCCTCTGCGAGTTGTTGCTGGTCTGTAGACCAGGCCACGGAGACGTGTTTCGGAACTGAGTCTATGCTCAGTGAAGCTGTAATGGTTTTGGCAAGTCCCTAGGTGTTTGCCCATGACCTAGACAGCAGATCAAACCGCAGCAGAGCTACCAGCACGTGAGAGCTCGCTCGGCTCTTCCTTCGCCAGAGCAGGAGTGCAGCCGGCACAGGGCATTCCCGGGCTCCCCATCCACAGGGAACCCTCTCCTGGAAAGGGGTGGTGCACAAGGTGGTTTGCAGGAGCACACAGGAATTTTGGAGTCCTGCTACCTTTTTATTTTGTTTCTTCTTCCAAACTGTAGGTCAGAGGAGAATGGTTTAAGATTTTGACGGGAGAAACTTAAACAGGTTACCCCACAAAGGTACTTGTCTCCAACACCTGCCTAACGCACAGTCTCTCCTCTGTTTTTCCTCCTACCTTTGTACCCCCAGGCAGGTTGCGTGGCCCGGGGTGCTGGTTCCCCTGCAGCCCATGTCCACCCTGCGCAGAGCAGCAGCCGGTGCGTGGCCTCCTGCACCCTCCCCATGAGCAACGAGGATCTCCCGCAGCTCCTGCCCCGGTTTTTCCCATGGTGCTGGATCAGAGGCTCAGGTACGGATGGCTTGGGAGACCATATGCTCCTATTGTCTGGTTTTAATGGGTGCACGGTTTTCCCTGGCTGCTGGGAACTGGGACATGACGGAGAGGTAAGTGCTCCTTGTCCGGGCGACGCGCTGGATGCGCAGCCAGCTGGAGCAGGGAGCGAGCGGCGCCGGAGCAGCCCTGCTCCCGGGGCCAGCTGCCGGCCGAGCGGCCCCGCGGCCGGGAGAGGTGCCCCCGGGCACCGGAGCAGCTGCCGCTGCCAGCCCGGTTTCCCAGGAACACCGCGGGCCGGAGCCGTGCGGCAGGGAGAAGGGGAAGGAGAAGGGGGCAGGAGGAAGGAGCTGAAGAGGAGATGCGAGGAGGTGTCTCCAGCACGTTTCGCAGACGCCAGCGAGCTTCTCACACACACACGGTAGTCCACAGTGTAAAATAATAATGCCACATTTACTTCTAATGAGGTATCCCAGCAGCTGGCGGGGTTTGAGTGAGGCGAGTTCCAGGCGGATGGTACCTGCTCGGAAACCCAGTGCCGTGGCCACAGCACACGGATGACAGGGGTCGAAGCGCAGGCGAGCGTGTTGGCCCCCACCTCCACCTGCACTAATTCAGAGTAAGCTCCTCAGCTTTTAGTCCCAGCTTAAATAGTTTTCTGCTTAGGCAATTGGCTCTGAAAACCCCTTTCTTAAGCACTTAAATGCAGGTTGGCTTTGGGGCAGCAACCAGGCTAATCTGGGTCCCGCTTGTTCCCAAAGGCAGCGGCTGGCGGAGGGCGACGGTTTGCCCTGCTCTGCCGCGTGGCGCCTTCAGAAACACCTTCCCTGCCGCTGGTTTCTGCTTCAAGACGATGCCGGATCCCACTGGGAGCAGGAGTGAGCGCACGAGGGAGGCCCTTCCTCTCCGCTGTCTCCTCAGTGCATCACCACTGAACTGTGCTTCCCCCGTGCCTTACTGGCTCCGTTGCTTTCATCCCCCTTTGCTTCGGTTTTCAGCTCGTCCAGCTTTCCACGATGCACTTAAAATATATGGCATTGCATTGTCATTTTAATTATTTTTTTCTTTTTTTACTCTATAAGCCTCCTCTAGCAGGACCTTTGCAAAGGGGCTGAAGAGCGGAGTCGTGAAGCTTTTCATCTGTCGGCTTGGGAGTCACTTGGTCAAGTAAAGCTGCTGCCCGTAAGCGCCGCATTCAGCGCCTAACGACCGCCGTGAAGGTTTTATGCACAGCGCTTTTTATTTCCCAATCAGCAGCCCCGAGTTGGGACTTTGGGGGTAAACTGGTAGCTCTGGGCAGCTTTGAAGCATCACAAGTGGAGGTTTTTGTCTGAGGAAGATTTACTAGCAGTGATCTTTTATTCACCCGTTTTATTAGCCTCCTTTTACATATGTATGGCAGCAAGGGGGAGAAACCTGTTGTGGGTGAAGTGCAGAGTCTATTTCCCCTGTGGTATTCACACACACACACAAAAATTGTGTGAAAAATTGTTGCCCAAATACTGAAATTGATCTCAGTGTCCTGAGGTTTTCGAGCACTTCAAGGCCTTTCTGCTTTTTAAAGGTTGAGGCCGGGGTAAGAGATTTGGCCTCTCCTTGGGCCGGCCGACGGCTGCTGGAATAAATCTGCGTGCCCCCCGGCGGACCTGCTGAAAAGTTTTCCCCTGCTTCGCGCAGGTTTTATAATTTTCCTTGCGAGTTCTTGCTGAATTGAGCCCCGTTGCGTGGACAAATTGGACAAGAAAAGTTGAAATGTTACCACTTTGGCTCCCCCTCAAGTGGTGCTGAGCACAGATGTTTGCCGGGGCCGCGGCGTCCCGGCAAGAATGGGGGCTTTGTGTGCATAACCTTACAAAGGGCAGAATAGCCCCGCTCCGCTGCCAGCCCCGGGATCATCCCATCCTTACGTGTTGATTTATTAGGCCAGGCATGAATGAAACCGTAATTAATATTACTGAAGCATTAGAGTCTATTTAATTTAAATGCCACTGAATATTTCACTTTCAGTGGGGAGTGACAATGTGTTCGGGGCTCTTGGTGAAAGCCTCGGCCATCTGTTACCCCTGCTAAGAAGGGAAGACAAGAGAGACAGGGAGCATTGAGCTTTGTGGCTTTTCCAAGCGTCCGGCATCATCATTCAACTCCGGGTCGGCCGAGGAACATTCCTGCACACTGGCCCCTCCGAAGGGACAGGGACGTGGAGGGATGGGAATTTGCAGCACACGGATGCATCCGTACGCACAAGTGCGCACGGGGAAACCGGATGCCGAGGAAGTGGAACGGCCCAACTGAAGTGGTCTAAAAATGCTCATAACGGTGGGAGGAGGAAAAGGGCCGGGGGTGGTTCGGATGCTGTTTGCAGTCGAAGGGTCCCGGACAAGAATCCCTCCTCTCAGGGAGGAGACGGAGCCCATGGCGGGAAGGGTGGGAGGCTTCGTCTTTCTCCCGTGGGATGGTAATTAGCACAGTGGGTTTTCTCATAATTGGGATCGTTTGTTCTCCCAGTTTTTTTCTCCTCCCGCAAAGTGCTTTCACGCCAGAGGGAAGCTGTGTGACTCACACCTTGCCATGCCAATTAGCTGATAAACATCAAATGTAAACAAAGATGGCCTAATTAAGCCCAGTCGCCCAACCTCGGCGCGCATCTTGTCAAAATTCCCCCAGCCTCTCGCATCCAGCTTTATTTTCTGCCTTGCCGGGACTAAATTAGCGGCTTTGCCCGAGATCTGCTTATCTCCAAGAGGAGCTTAGAGCAGGTAATGAGGGAGCGGGGCAAAGCCGGGGGAAGGCGGCTCCTCACCCTCGTCCTGAGCGCGGCAGGAGGGGCCCTCGTGCCCCCGCGTGCCCAGGGCAGGGGCTGCCATCCCCAGCCAGCCCTGGGGACCCATCTCTGACGCAGCGGCTGCCCCGTGGGGCTCGTGGACCACGGCCAGGAAACAAGCCCCCAAGGAAGGTGATCTTCCCAAAATGGGCAGGGCCTGTTTGTCAGCCGATGGAGGAAAGGCCAAGGAGGGAGCTCTGGGGCCTTCTGCATCACCCCTCAGCCCCTGGACAAGACGTGGTGTCGTCGCTGGCAGGTATCTGTCCGACCTGCTCCTCAAAGCTCCCTCAGCTCGTCCCAGCGACAGGTCCCCGTGCCTCCCGCCTCAGTGCCAGGGAAATGGTCCCTTGGGGTGTGAGCCAGATCCCCTGGCTGCGCAGGAAGACCCCTGGCTGTTGTGCTCCCCAGGGCAGACACAGCGTGGAGGCAGCAGGGTGACGGAGGCTGGAGAACCTACTGGAAAGGAGGTTGTGGTGAGGCAGGGGTCCCTTTCCAGAGTAGCCACCAACTGGACAAGAGGAAATGGCCTCAAGCTGCACCAGGTGAGATGTAGGTTAGACGTTACAAAGAATTTCCACACAGAAAGAGTGATCAAGCATTGGAACACCCAGGGAAGTGGTGGAGTCGCTGTCCCTGGCGGTGTGAAGAGTCGTGTAGCTGAGGCGCTTGGGGACATGGTTTAGCGGGAGGCAGGACAGGGATGGGTTTGCTGTTGGGCTGGATGATCCTGAAGGTCCTTTCCAGCCGTGGTGATTCTGTGATTCTATGACGTCCTTTTCACAACCAGCTTTAGAGGGTCGCTATGATCTCTTCCCTCTCCAAACCTCCTCCTTAAGCTACACACCCCTGGTTATTCAGCAGTTGTGTTTTCCAGGCCTCTCCGGCGGTGAGAGCAAGGACACGCTGGGACCTGGCTGCGGAGCGTCCCCACGGGCAGCAAAGCCGCGCGGTCCCGTCCCGGCGCCCCGGCTGACTCATCCCTGCCGGCAGGTTTCCCCGGCACCGTGTGTCCGCGGGCGGCACAGCCCGGAGCCCGGCCGGATTAGGCTGGCACTGGCCGGCGCGGTGAGCCGGCATTACTCAGCAGTGGGCTCATCAGCGGCCGCTGCAGTCCAGCTTCCACTAAAAGGGAAATAATTCTATATATGAAGCTCTCTGGGACGGGGCGGAAAACTTGCTGCCTGCAGCTCTGTGGAGAGAAACTCACGTCCTGCTCCTTTTACTAAATATAGGCAAACTCCTCAAAACTCCACGTCCCCGCAGGGATTCGCTGCGACAGGAGCCGTCTCTTGCCGTCCTCGCACGCGCAGGTGACCCCGTGACGCAATCCCGATGGATCAGTCGCTCCCGCCGTGGGAACCCTCAGGTTTCCAGCCTGCCCCGAGTCGCTTGCTGGGATTTTTCCACCCCGCACCTGTGGGTCTCCGGGCTCGCGCCGCGTGAAGGGTGAGTCCCCAGAGCTGACTCCACCACCCTCAGAGATCAGATACAGAAAGAAATGTTTAAAAAAAGCTTTATTTATTCAGTTATTTAAAAAAAAAAAAGCACAGTTTACACTAAGCCTCCAAATCTGACGTGTCTTTGAAAGCCCTCTTAATATATCCAATTATAGATTTTCAGCAACTTTGAGGAATGTTGGCTTTCCCAGCTACTGACCCCGGAAAACACCATTGAAACCAGGAGGGATTTTGCTATTGAGCTCAGTGGGGGAGGATCAGGTCCTACATAATTTTATTGTCAGCAATGATGACCTCTCTTCACAAGTGAAGAATACCCATCCTGAACCATGGCCTTCAGAACGTAAACCATTTATTTTTATAGCTGGATCCTTCCCCAAGTGGGATATTTTGTGCATGGTTAACTTATCCAGGGCTTTAAATGCTTGCCAAGTGGCTTTAATAGCAGGATGTTGTTTAAAAAGATTGGGAAGGATTGTGGGCAGTAATAGAGATAATTGCCAAGGAGAGATAAATGAATCTTCAATCTCAAACCAACTTGGCTTTATCATTGGGTCAGGAGGGAAGATCCAGAAAAATCCCCTGTCTAAGCAAATGCGTAATGATAGTTCGGGATTTAGGGAAGTTGGCAGCTGTCTAGATTCGTTGATAAAAGCATCTTTTAAGGCTTAATACAGGTTTGCAATTCCATATAAAGGCATGAAAACCTCTTTTCACTAAAGGGATTTAGAATCACAAAATCAAAAAACGCTGGAGGTGAAAGTGGGGGAGAGGGACGGCCGCAGTGGCCTCCTGACGGGCTGGTTTTGGGGCTGCCCCGTGGGGCCGGGGCCGCAGGACCAGGGCCCACAGGTGAGGCCGGGCCGCGGGGCGCGCGCCGCTACCTGCCGGAGCACATCCGGGACGTAGCCCGGGCGTAGCTGCTTATTCATCCACCTGGGAGGGGAGGAGGTCGGAAACCAGCCCTCGTAATGAGAAATTATCTTAGCCTGTCATGCAGAACAAGGCGCTGCGGGACGCTGCCGCTCTCGGGCCCATCTCTCTAGAACCACTTGCTGGCTGAAGCTGGCTGCAAAACAGACACGAGGCTTCGGGCAGGCCTCAGCCATGGCTGTTTGAGTGGGGTTTCGTCCTGTCTGCCCCAGGAACCCCCCTTTCACCTCTGTGCTCGCCCCAGCCCCACGCTGAGCTACAGGCCGGCCCCTTCCCAAGCATGGTGAACCTCACCGGGGTTTTATAACAAAAAGGTATTTTATGGACTTGCAACTTTTTGGTAGAGACCTCGGGCAGTGCAGGGTCGGGCTTTGCTGCATTGCCTTCATCCCGGGCCGCTTTTTCCCTTGCAACTGTGGGACATAAAACTGCAGGAGCCCAGAAGCCCCACACAGGGAAAGGCGGTTTCTGCCTGCAGGATCTGTAGGGAAATCGTGAGCCTTTTTTCCAAGTGTGGTGTTAAAAGAAAGAAAGGGCAGCACAGTAACGCAGCAGCAACCAGGTGACCTCTTAATTAAATGGTGCCTGTTTCTCGTCTCCGTGGGATTGCCGGGATGGCGAACGCCCCCCAAGGAAGGAAACTCGCCAAGGGCTGCACGAAATCAAGCTGGGGCGAAACCGTCTCGCCCCGCCGCGGCCCCGGCACCTGCGCGCCGGCGTCTGCAGCCTCCGGCGCAGACGGCCCCGGCCGCCGCGGGCGCCACGTCTGCGCGCGCGGGCGGCTCCGCGCGGCCCGCTGGCCTTTCGTGCCGACATGCTCGCACTTGGCGGCATTATTCGGAGGTTTGGGTCTGATTATCATATTTATATGGATGACACCCAGCTCTGCCTGCCTATTCCTGCGGATCCCACTGAAGTGCTGTCATGGCTTATTACCTGTCGATCTGAGGTTCAAGCCTGGATGACTTTTAATTTTTTGAAGCTTAATGCTGGGAAAACAGAATTGCTTCAGATTGGTTCAGTTCACCTCCTGGATATATGTATTTATGATACACAGTGATATATCACACGCTGCTTCGGAGCGGGCCTCGCCGCTAGACACCTTAAAATGGCGTTATCTAATCTGCAGCAAACCTTAAAAACACCTGAGCACCGCAAGGCGATGGGAAAGCCCTTCGTGGGATGTGGGAAGCCGTGGGCTTCCGTGGGGAGCAGGGCCTGGGTGCAGCCCGGCCACGGCGAGCGCGTCCCGCTCCCGCGACGTCAGCTGCGGCGATTGTCATAACAAGAATTAAACTGTCTCGTCGCATTACCCCCGTCCGGGCTGACTTGGCTGGCTATTAAGGTGACAGGGCAGCGCTTCAGAATTTGCGTTAATTGTTTACCCAGCGCTGGGGCCGCGGCAGCGACCTGCAGGATTTCTGGAGCCACGGAGCACGTTTGCATCCTGCTTTAAAGGGGCTTGCAAAAAATCTCCCCTCGGTCAGGCTCGCGCCGCGTCGAGCCCGGCCAGCGCGCGGCCTTGGCGCTCAGCAGCATTTCGGCACAGGGTACGGGGCTGGTGTTAGCAGATACTTCAGTGTTTTCCCTGATCTAGCTCTCTAAATCCATACACAAAGTATTTCTCCACAAATATTTGAGAGGGAAAAAAAAATCCATTGCTGTGCCTGGTAGGGCAAGTTTTCTTCCCCCTCCTCACTAAGGGGGGCAGCATTTCTGACCCAGCCACTAGTCCTGCTTTCTTGTTCTTTCTTTTACTGCAGCAGGCGATAAAAGGGGAAACTGAAAGATACAGGTTTGTCTTAATGAGAAAAAAATCTCCATGTTTAAAGGAAAAAAAAATCCTAAGTAATAAATATTTAACTTGTGAGTCTGAGACCCCATTGGAGTCAGTGACAATTGTGGTCCCTAATATCAGGGACTTGGGGTCTGACCTCAAAGTGCGGCCCAACCTAATGAATTTGTTTCTATAAAGTCGCCTTGAGCTGCCTTGTCACTTAAGTAGCCCTTTCCTTGCCCTGTCTTCCACTGGGACGGTTTTTTCTATTTGCTTTTTGCTGAAAAATGAACTTGTGCGTGCGCCAGAACTAGGTTTTAATATTCTCCAAAGGCCAGTACATTTTACACACTTTATAGCTCATAAACATGCTGGTAATTTGAAAAAAATATTCCTGGTTATCTGAGTTCCCGGTGTTTATACCTGGGGAAAAAAGGAAGTCTCCCAACTGCCATTAGCGAGCATTTCATTAGGGAAAAAAAATACATTCACTATTTATATTTTGGGCAGAAATGTGCCACTCACTGTTATGAATAAAGCATATGCTTTTCCAGGCCATTTATGGCTGTTCTCTGCACACAAGTGGCCTCTGCTAACTCATGCGCCCGAGCGTCACCGAGCGCAAGAACGGGGAGGAATTTGCAAGAAAAGCTCCCGCAACAGGTCGGGCTTCCACGCGGTGCAGAAGGAGCCCCTAATGTGCTTCTTTTTTTTGCCTTTTTTTTCCCCCAGCCTTTTCATGTTAAACTAGCCGTGATTTTAAGCGAGGAGGCTGCCTGATCACCTCTGCGCCGGCAGTAAGTGCTATTGATTTATGGAGCAGCGCGCGGAGCCGCTCGCGCCTTGCTGCGCGCTTGGGCGCGGGTGCCTTTCCCTCCTTTGCAGTGGGCTGCCTGCCCTGCGGATCACGTATTTCATATTAATGAGTCCTCAGAGACCCAGGCTCTGAATTAAATGTATCTTTAGGGTTTTAAGCGGCCCCGCTGCTGCAGAAAGGCCCTGGGGACACAGCCCCGTCCCGCTCCCTGCCAGGCCAGGCTCTAGAGAGGGGCAGGCTCCGGTTTAACCCCTCTTCCATCTCGTTTCTCCTTAGGTGCCACCTCGCTGCCACCTTCTGCTGTCCCCAGGTTGTTTCTTGGCGTTAAAACCAGGCTGGGCCGTTTCGCAGGGGTCGCTCCCTAGCAGAGAGTGTCGGAGGGGCTGCCAGCAGTCACCGACTGACAGAGTTTGGGGATCGTGGTTTATTTTCCTGCAATTTTTACCTGGATTTTTTTGACCTTATCTTCTGACATCTATATTCACTGCTGATCTGACCTACTTAGTGAATTCACAGACACTGGAGATTAAACTGAGTAATCCAGTCCAGGGCACAGTGGTAATTTCAAGATGCTGACAGTATTCATTCACCTCAAATACTAATTATAAAAAAAAATCTTATTTATATTGAAAAAGCGAATCATTTGAGAAAGTCTAATCTGTAATCCCAAATCACCATTTAAAAACAGAAAGGAAACAAGTCGGAGCAGACTTCCTCCTGCAGGATGGATTTGTTGAGCTCCGCTGAATTTTGCTGCAGCGTAAGGAACGCGGGCAGAAGGGATCGCGACGGGAAGGCGCCGGCTGCGGGGCGGCTGCAGGTCTCCCCATGCCTGTTTGCTCCTCCTGATGCTGGCGTTTTCTTGTGACCGGAGGAAACCACGTCTGGCCCCGAGAGCTTGCGAGGGAACTCGCGCTGTCTTTCCAGTTGCCGTTCCGTGCCGTGCGCTATTCCGCAGCCGCCGATGAAATAACTTGGGAAATCACCTTACGTGCGTGTTGGGCTTCATTCCTGGAGCTAAAAGCATTTGGTAAGATGTGGGCATTGTGCTACTGAATGAGAGTTCTATGCTAAAAAAAATATGAGTAAAAGAAACATTTCTGCAGTTTTCTCAGTGACTTTTCTCAGGTGGTTGATTTGTAGATGGCTCGGTTAATGGTTACAACAGGAATGCACATTGTCAATGGAACTGCTGGTGTTAAGCCAGCTTCAGATACCGAGAGAGAGCCTTTATTCCTGCAGGGGATCTCATATCAATAAAATAAAATCATTTTGTGTAACGTAAAACAAAAGTCATCTGCAAAGCAGCATAAAAAATTAACTGAGCCCATTTCATTTATAACCTCTGGAGTGCAGGGGCCGCTTTTACTCTGTTGTTACCATAATGATGCGTTCATTAGATGTGGTACTCAAAGACTTTTCTTAAACAAAAACCAGTTACAGCCATGGGTACCGCTCGATGGCAAAGATACGAATCCCTGAGCCCTGCAAGTAACTCAGGTGCTGCTGTCCCCTCTTCCAAGTGCACAAGAAATAAGGTCACGGACAGGGTGAAAGCAAATCCCTGGTGAGGCTGTTGCATATTCCGCACTATGGGAGATTTCCTCGCTCCCATCGTGCAGCAGCCCCATGACAAGCAGAGGCCGGGCTGCTCCAAACAGCGTTCCCAGCATGTTGGAGCAGCTGGTCACAACCTGGCAGCCGATTTTTGTTTAAATAGGAGGATTCAGAATGTGACCACGGAGGCTATGGGAGCTCCATGAAATACCCTAAGAAAACAGGAGGTCCTTTGGGAAAAGGGTCGCTTTCAGGCCTCTCAGGCCTCCAGGGCCATCGCCAAGCTCCATGTTGTCCCCAAGAGGTGGATTTGCTTTGGGAGCCCTGATTTCCTGGAGGAAACTGTGTAGGGGCAGATGTGCCCAGCAAGCACTCGGGGGCTGCCCCAAGCCCTGGGGCCTGCGCTCCCCCTCGGACAAGCCAAATAAAGTGCTCCTTTATTCAGGGGGAGTCTCCCAACAACACGTGGGGTTTCAGCGTTGCGCCGACGAGGAAGAGCAGAAAGGCCCAGCGAGGCGCTCGCCTGCCGGGTGACCCTCGGCGAGGGATTTTCCGGTGGCTTCAGCTGAGCTGTGGCAGGAGGAGCGCGAGCGGTGGGAGATGGGGCTCCTCCGCAGGGAGCGGCAGGAGCGTCTCGAGAGCGCCTGCAAGTTTGCAGTGACTTGGCTGTACGTACACATAGCAGCACGGAGTGCGTGCGCCCGGAGGAGAATAGGCCGTTTTCCTAGTAGCATCTCCTTCAACCTGGAATTATTCCTCACGTGCAGCACAGAAAAGTTTGCCCTGGGCCCCTTCCTCCTAAAGAAGCGGGAAACGGGAGCAGGGCGCAGGCCAAGGGCTCGCGGGAGCGAGCGGCCTCGCCGAGCGCGCCGCGCCGTCCGGATCCGAGCAGGCCCCAGCGCGGAGGCTCCCGGAGCCGCCGGGGCGACGCGCGGCCTCCACGCGGCCTCCGCGCGGCCTCCGCGCGGCTCCGGCTGCAGCGTCGCCTCCGCGCGGCCGGGCCCCTCCGGCCGGGCGCGAGCGGGTCCCGCCGCTCGCCCTCGCCGCGGCGCCGGCTGCGGTATTTTTAAAGCTTTCTATTAAAAATTAATTTCTTTATTTTGCTGGAGACCCATCACTGGGTCACGTGGCTCCCTGTCATGTTTCTATCCTTCCTACTCATATTCGAGTTATGCCATCAAGCTAATATATTGTGACTGCTCTTCTCTCTTGTGACAAAGCCTTGCAGCTGCCTCCAAATCAATAGATGTCAAAGAAATATGAAAACAATCATGACAGAGAACTTAAATCCTGGCTAGAGTCTGCATAATAAAAAATGTGCTTCTGTTCTCAAGGCAGCGGATTAATTTATCCCAAAGTTTAGTCAAATTTTATTCCGATACCTTTTTCCCAGCAGATAGAGCTACATCTGTTGGGTTTGTAATGTAATTTGTAATTACTGCCCTTCATGTGGTCCAATGCCTTGAACCATCTTTAATTAAAAGCATAATTAAGGGAAGATCTAAAGGAAGACAATTACCAGATGGTCTATTTTTTCCCCATTTTCTTCCCTTTTTTTTTTTTCTTTTTCTTTAGGAACAGTTAGTTTTGGGGAGGGTGACGCGAGCTTGGCCGTTTCCAACACGGATGGAAAACGCTGCGGGCGCCGAGGGGGAACCCGGGGGGACCCGGGCAGGGGCCGCGCTCCCTCCGCGGGCCCCCGCGGAAACCCCGCGCTGGGGGGCCCGGCGGCTCCCAGGGAGCCTTTTCCAGGCGAAAAAAAAAAAATAATAGTCGAGATCAGTGACGGCGAACGCATAAATACATGAATAAATACATAAAAATGTGGGGGGATTTGTACGTATCCGCTCGCGGAGCCCCCGAGCGGCTCCCGAAACGGAGTCACCCGGGACGGACCCGCCCCGCGCGGAGCCTCCGCGCCCTCCCCGCGCCTCGGCGGCCGCCGAGAAACGGAGCGGGGGGGGACCCCGAAAATATGAATAATGCAGCGAAGTGCAGAGTTATGTGCGAGTGCAAATCTGCCGAGAAGCGGGCATTAAGGGGAAAAAAAAGAGGGAAAAAAAAGAGCAAAACCTCAAGCAGGGGAATAATGTAAATTAAATTTTGTTGTATTACTAAGATTTCATTATTTGACTGTTCATATTCGGAGTAATGCAGCAATGAACTGTAATCATCTCAATTATCTTCAAGATAGTTTCTTTAGGACACAAGTTGTCAGAGATAAAAAAGTGCATTCCTGCTGCTCCGTGGGTCCATTTTCCAGACGGTTTGTCGTTCCTGCTGCCTGATTTAGTCGGGGCTTTTTGCACACCCGGGCTCTCGCCCTCGCCCGGAGCCCGCGCCGCCTTTGCGCCTCTTCCCCTTCAGCACCTCGCCCCAATATTCCAGTTAAACCTCTTCTTTCTTTATATTTTTTTCGCTTCTCCTTTGCACCTCCGTTTGCCCCTCGCCCTACGCGGATGTTTCGGAGCCCGTTGAAGCGGGGCAGACGGAGCGCGCCGGGCGCCGTGTGCGCGGCCGGCCCTGCGCGGGCGCGCAGCTCCCCCAGAGCCCCGGGTTGCTCCTCGAGCGCAACCCGAGTCGCGCTGAAATGCCTTTTCCCTCCGAGGCAGGGTTTATTGTGGAAAACACCCCAAAGCGCGTTCCCCCCCACACACCCATAATATCTCCCTCTTGGTTTTACCCCAGCGAGCGCTTCAGAGGAAGCGCTTTGCGAATAAAAGCGCACGTTTCTCCCCATCATTCATATCTCGGGAGTCCCAGGCCTTTACTGCATTAAAAAGGCGTCGGAGGGACAATGTCGCTACCCCCAGATATTATATTTGTGAAATGTCCCTTGGTCGAAGCTTTTAACACCTTCTTATAACGAATCATTTGTTCTTTTCTTTTTAATTTTGATAGACAATTAGCCATCAAATATACACCAGTTGACTGTAACCGAGCATTAAACTAGCCTTTATTTAACGCTAATTTAGCATAGCTGCTTTGTTTAACTTTGCCGTATAAGAACCAGGTTTTTGTAGGAAAAAAAAAAGGGGAAAAAAAATAAAGGTGCAATTTTACGTGGGGGCTCCGCTCCTCGGCCCCCTCTGCTCTTTGTGGCCCGCTCCGCCGGGCGGAAAGAGCAGCGCGCGGAGCGGAGCACCTGGAGCCCGCCAGAAATTAGCATTGATATAGATTTAGTTGCAATGTAATCTCTTAAATCTGCCCGAGATTCGCGGAGATAATTACACTTTCGCTGCATTGCCAGGGGTCAGCGTCCCCGCGGACCCGCGGAGTTGATTCACTCACAATAGTGTTACATAAAAAAACGGTGTTTGAGATTATAATGTTAATGGCCGCGGCCGCTGGGGAGGGCAGGCGGCCGCCGCCTAATTCGGCGGAACTTGCTCGCCGCCTTTACACGGGCTCAAATCACTCGCGGCGCTTAATTCGGAGGGATGAGTGGGGCGGTAATTGCGGCGGAGGGAAAGCGCGCTCGGAGTATGGGCTCTTCCTCGTCCGCTTGGGGGTCGGGGGGGCCTTTTTTGGGGAGGGAAGAGGGTATGGGGGGCAGGAGCGGTCGGGGCTCCGCAGCTCCGCATGGTGCCCTCCGCCTCCTCCGGAGCAGACAAAAGAAAAGGGGGCAAAAATATATGTATATAAAAATAATAATAAATATATATAATATATGATAGACATTATGTATTTTTATATGAGGTGTATATATATATATATATATATATATATATATATACACACACGGAGCTGTATGTCGCCCCCGGGGCTCCCTCAGGAGCCGCGCGCGTCCCCGCCGGGCCGGGACCCCCGGGCGCCGCGGCCGCCCCCTCCGCGCGCCCCCGCTCCGCGGCCCCGCGTGGGAGCGTCGCGGGCGGCCCCGCGTGGGAGCGGGAGCGGCGGCCGCGCCGCGCGCGCGGCGGCAGCAATATATATGTTAATTGAAAACTTGTGACTTGGGAGGGGTTGTGACAAGTTATAATTTGTCTTGTCAGCGGCGGGTCCGCGGCGGGCGCTGTGAGCGCGCAGCTCGCCCGCGCCCGCGCCGAGATGACAAATGCGCCGCTTTATCCATACAATTTATTTCATTATTGTTGCCAGCACGAAGCATCACAATCAATCATAAGGGAGTCCAGTTGGCAGGTGTCAATCTTGGTGTGTTTTTGTACGTCTCAGTCTATATTTAATCCAATTACAAGGGTCACGGAGTAAGTGCAAATCCCCTTGTTACAACTCACGTCTTATTCAAGATTTAAAGTAAAAAGTCAACCCGATCACATGGGCGCTTTGGGGGACCTCCGATACCTTTTGATATGCCGTGCCCCCCCCCCAACTCCCCTCCCCAAATTATGCCGAGATAGCGTTTTATTAAAGAGTTATTGTGGGTCGGTTTGGGGCTGGGGATTTTCCCCCCCCTTCGAAGTGTTTGTGTGCAAATGAAGTATCTTGTTATTTCGCTAAAGAAGAGGGAGGCTTTAATGATGGGAGATCTTTCCGCTCGTTGCCCTTTCAAATACAATTGTAGATCGAACTCAGCCTTGTCACGTCGAGGAAAAGTGAATTTCTAACATCCAGGACGTGCCTGTCGACTTTCAGCGAATTGCATCCAATCACCCCCAGGGAATTCAGCTAATGTCTCAGTCTAAACCGGGATGAGGGGAGAAAAACAAATCAAACATTGTCCGGAGTCACGCTTATTATGAAAATGTTTAAAAGGATAGAGAAGGGAAATAATTCGAGACAGCCCAGAATAAAGTTTTAGACAAATTAATACCATTAGGAGTCATCGGAAAAAAAAATAGGGAGAAAGCCCAGATACAAAGCTGGAATATAAAGAAATGATTTATAGCTCTGTGTTTCTTTTTTATTTTATTTTATGAGCAATAAGGGTTTTTTTTAATCTTTTTTTTCATAAGAAAACAAGGTTACAGCATTGAAAATAATAGTCTTATTATGCAGCCAGCCGCAGCGGGCTTCCTCCCGACGGGAAATGTTATCTTTGCTAAATTTCTGACTTCAGGACGCTTCAGTTCACAGAAGTTTCTCGCAGCCCCTCGCATCAAAGCGGCCGGACACGCGCGCTCGTGCCGCGTGTTTGCACAAGCCGCGCAGCGCGGGCGCGGAGCCGCC
This sequence comes from Tinamus guttatus, assembly GCF_059628265.1. Classification (NCBI taxonomy): domain Eukaryota; kingdom Metazoa; phylum Chordata; class Aves; order Tinamiformes; family Tinamidae; genus Tinamus; species Tinamus guttatus. Next base: position 13,444,151 of record NW_028288774.1, on the reverse strand, counting down.
GCCCCGCGCAGACCCGCGTGGGGCCAGGGAGCCCGGAACACACCAAAAAAAGAGCCGTTTCAGCCCTAATCCGGGCGGATTTCACATGGAGAGAAGGAGCTGCCCGGTCTCTGTCAAACTGCGGGAGGACAGAGCCGACGGGACCGCGGGACATTTATTTCAATGGGAATGAAATAAACCCAAACGCGAGCAAAATGCCATCTCTGCACTGAGGTTTAAACGGCGAACAGGGGCGAAGGAGAGATGGCAGGCGAGGAAAGAAACATGTAGGGAAACGGAAAGAAAGTATTTTAAAACACATACCTTGGACCAGAGCAGCGCATCCCAGGTGGGCAAGCGCCTCTTCCTTGGGAAGCCAGACCACGTCTCTACTTGCAATATTCCCGCTATCCTAGCGAGTTTCCGCGGGTTTTTACCGTTTCTTGCAGCCAGCCGCGGCCCCGGCCGCCCGTGCGGTGCCGCAGTAAACAAATTGTCCTGATGTGCTTATTATTATTGCTCAAGTTCTGCTTGGCTAGAGAATTAAAGCTCATTATTGCGGTGTGTGCCGAGAATTGCTCAATCTGCGCGAGCCTGGCTTTGGTTTGGGGCATCCTGCAAAAAAATAAATAAAAACAATGAAAATAACTAGAAAACACTTCGCGCCGCGGAGGAAATCAAACGTGGAAAGTGCTGGTAAATGTGCAACACCTCCGCGTGCCCCGCAACGCTGCCCGGCCCCGAGCGCAGCGCGGACTCGACGGCAGCGCACGGGGCACCGGGGGACGCAGGGGGACAGGCCCCCCTCTCCTCAACCCAAAACTCTCTCCGGGGCCGCCGGGGACTCCCCGTGCTCGGGCGGCCGGAGGAGGCGGCCCGGCCTCCTGCGCGGTCGGGGCAAAATGTGGCGATTTCGGGGCCCACCGCACGCCAAGGCCCAGCGGGCAGCGGCCGCGGGCTCCGCGCTTCTTCTGGGCGCTAATATACGCCGCTTATCTTTTATTTTATTTTATTTTATTTTATTTTATTTTATTTTATTTTATTTTATTTTATTTTATTTTATTTTATTTTATTTTATTTTATTTTATTTTATTTTATTTTATTTTATTCTCTGCTTTCCCCGCTAGTCCGCGGCCTCGGCGGCCGTGGAGAAGCCCCGCGCGGCCCCGCTGCCCCGAGGGGACAGGGGAGGGCGCGCAGTCCGGCGGCCCCCCCGCCCAGCTCCCGCGGCTCCTGGGGGCCGCACCTGGCCCCGCCGCGGGAGCCGTCGCCGTTCCACATTGGGCGGCAGGAGCCGCGGTTTTGGGCCGCCCCCTCGAGGGGCCACAGGCGGGGGCAGCAGCGGCCTCGGCGGAGCCCCGAGCGCCCGGCTGCGGCCACTCAAGTGCGCGCCCCGTCGCGCGTGTCCCGCTGCCCAGGGCCGCCCCCGACAGCGACCCCGCGGCGGACGCGGTATCGGCCGCGGTATCGGTATCGGCCGCAGCCGCCGGCCCGGGGCGGCCCGGGAGGGGAGCGGCGACTCCGCCGGGGCGTCCGCGGTGCCGGTGCCGCCGTCGGGCCGGGCCGGGCCGGGCCGTCCGCGGGCGCCTCCTCGGCCAAGAGCCGTCCGCTGTGACGTCACCGGCGCGTCGCAGCCAATGGGGGGAGGCGCCGCGCGGGTATTAAGGAAAGTTAGTGGCGGGCGGCGGCGGCCCCGCTCTGGGCGCCGCTCACACCGGCACCGCGCGCCCGTCGCTCCCGCCACCGGCCCCGCCACCGGCCCCGCCACCGGCCCCGCCGGGCCCCGCGCCGCCTCCTCCGCGCAGGTAACGCCGCCGTCCCGCGCCGCCGGGCTGCGGGCGCCCCGTCCGCGCAACAGGTGGGGGGGAGCAGCGCCCTGCGCGGCCGCAGCCGTCGGGGCAGCGGGCGGAGGGGGAGGTGGGGGCGGAGGGACCCGTCCTCCCCGCTACGTGTCCCCTCGTGTCCCCTCTCCAAACCGCCCCGAGCGCAGCGCCGAAGGGGCCCCGCTCACCTGCGCGCCGCGCGGGGCCGGGGCCGCGCTCCGCGGGCAATAAATCACACACCGTGTCCCTGCGGTCCTCCTCCCTCATTAGGGGTGTTTATGGGAGCCGGTGTTTATCCAGCTGTCACGCCGGGAAAACGCCGTGACATAATTACCTCTGACCGGAGCCGCTCACGGGCGCGACGCTCCCTGACACGGGAAAGCAACCGGCTGGCATTAAAAATGACAAAACCGAGCGCGGGATGGGTTCGTGAGGAGTTCATTTATTTATTTATTTTCCGACGATACAGTCCTATTTCTGGCCGTTACGCGGCTGCCGGGACCCGGGCGGCTAAACTTGGCGGAGGGCGCTGGGCCGGGAGCGCCGGCGCCCGCGGGTCCCGGCACCGCTTCCTCCGCCTCGGCCCGGGCCTCCGCGTTGCTCCTAGCGAGGCTGTGCATTTAGTAGGTTAGGTTATATATATACATACACACACACACATATATATATATATATGACTCTATGTACACACTCTCCTCTTTGGGAGGGGAGAGAAGGGTCTGGCTGGACAAACACCGAGGGAGCAGAGGCTTTTGATCCTTCCTGCCGCCCGCGCTCTCGGCTCGCTAATAAAACTCGCATTGAGCTCCTTAGTGCCTTGATTAACAGGCAGATTAACTGTTACCGGGGGCTTGAACAGCTTGTCCCGATCAATAGCGGTTAGAAAGCCCGTCAGGATGCTAAGCTTTCCCCTCCGTGTCCCCCCCGCTCCAGCTTTTCTGAGCGCTTTTCAGCGAGTCCGGCTGCGTGAGGCTTTTCACGTATATTTCTCTATATATTATAAATTTAAACACGTATACAAAATCAAAGGTTTCCTCGTATTTTCGTCCCTCGGCTGCAGGGACTGCGGGCAGGTCCGGGCAGCGCTTTCCCTTCCCTTATTCGCCGCTGCCAGCGCACAAAGCTAAGCAGAAAAAGCCAACCTAAAAGAGGTTAAATCGATCCCAAACTTTTGTTGTTATTATTGTTATTATTATTATCATTTGCAGATTGTTTATAAACTAGGAAAGCTCCGCTTAGCTCGGTGTCCCGCGCATTACGGCTTTCAAGCGCCGTCTCCCCATATGCAAACAGGCACTCGGTGTCCCCGAGGCAAACGCGTTGCCGGCGCGCACGTCAGCTCGGCTGCATCTCCCCGCGCGCAGAGCGGACCGGACAACGGGACTTTAAGCGTTTTTCTGGGTATTAACAAACAAACAAAAAATGTTTGTAGGCCGGTATTAACGCAACGAGGCGATAGCGGCGTTTCTACCTCGGCGTTTTCTGCTTCCAGCACCTGGGGAAAAAGCGGCGAGGAAGCAAAAGCCGCTACTTAGCGCGCATCCCTAATCGCAAATTATATTTATTTATTATATCAGTGATTTTAATGAAAGCAAAAAATATCTTTGACGCAAAAGAAAAAACTTTTTAAACTTTTTTTCGTGTTTTTTTTAATTCTCCTTTTTAAAAAATCGGATTAGTTACAATAAAAATGAGAAGGGTGAAGCAGCGCCAGGCAAAGGCCGGTGCCGCAGGGCCCCGCGGGCGCTGCCTGCGGCGGGCGCCCCAAGGGCCGCGCGAGCTAAAGGACTAACGGCCGCGCGAAGCAACGAGCTAACGGCCGGGCGCTAACGGTCGCACCAACGGTCGCGCCAACGGCACCGCCGGCGCGCGGCGGCCGCCGCGGGCTGAGGTAAAATGGCGCCCGCGGAGTTGGGCCGCAACTTTGCCGGGGGGCCCGCGGCGGGGCCGGGCCGGACCGAGGCGGGCCAGATCTGCTCCAGGCGCGCTGTGCCGGGCCGGGCCGGGCCGGGCCGGGCCGCCTCGGTTCCCTCCAGCCGGGCCGGGCCCGCCATGGCGCTCAGCCCCCGCCCGCGGTGACGTCAGCGCCCCCTCCCCCGTGGGCTGCTCCGCGCTCCGATTTGGGGGTAAAAGTTTGGGTTTGGGGGAGGGGAGGGAGCGCCGGGAGCCTCGGAGCCGCCGGCCGGCGCGGGGCGGCGGGCGAGGTGACACTTGTCCCCGCCGCAGCGCAGGTAACGCGCTGGGGAGAGACGGAGCCCCCTCTCCTCGGAGCCCCCATTTCCTTTTTTTTAATTTTCTTTTTCTTTTCCATTTTTATTCCCCCCTTTGGATGACAGCGCATGACGGCCGCGCAGCCCATTATGCGGCTGCCATTGAGGCGCCCTTTCAGCGGCCGGCAAGCGCCTTGGCAGAGTCGTTTGTCTCCTCATTGTACTTTATTTGAGAATGCGATGGTTGTCAGGGCCCTCATTCAGTTCCGAGATACTTTATTGATGAGCTTTGACTTTTAGCACTTTTCACATGTCAAGAGAAGTCAAGTGTATGCGGCGACGACTTCATTTCATGCTTCGCGCGTCCCTGCTCGCTCCCTTTCCTCGGGGGCTCCTGGAATTTCTTCTCCCCTATCCCTCTCCCCTCTCCTTCCCCGCTTCCCCCCCGCCCCCTCCTCGCCACCGCCGCCGGGACACCCCGAGCCGGGGCTGGTGCTCGCGGTGTAACCCTAAATGCGCGCGCGGAGGGGTTGCTTTGGAGTGTACTGAGCTGTGTCCTAATAGTCCCGCATTCAACAAATGCACTTGTGGTGTGTGGTCAGGGCGCCGAAGTCACTTACTCGCCTCCGCCCGCCCCGCTTTGCTGGCAGCGAGCGAGGGGGTGGCTGTGCGGGGGGGGCTGCGGCCCCGGCCCTCGGCGGGGTCCCGGCCGCGGGGACGCGGCTGCGCTCAGTCAACAAGCGGCACGTGGAGAAGTTTGCGAGTGTTTGGTGAAGGGCCCTGCAGGGCCCCTCACGAGGGCCCTCGGCACACAGAGCGCGCCCAGTGTTTGCTCTGCCGGCCCGGACACCGCTGCCCTCCGCGGCTCTCCGCGCGCTCGCTCTTTAGCTGCAAATTCACCTTCCCTCCTCCCCCCCAAAATCCCCCCCCCCGCCCAGGTCCGCACGGGTCCCCCCGGGTCCCCCGGCCCGGCTCGACCTGCGAACGCGCCGCTCCCCTTCGCGGGCCCGTGCGCGCTGTGCTGCGGGGCCCGGCCCGGAGCCGGGCCCGACCCGGAGCCCGTGCCGGTGCCCGAGCCGGAGCCGGTGCCGGTGCGCCCGAGCCGGAGCCGGTGCCGGTGCGGAGCCGGTGCCGGCGCATTCCTATTCAAACGGCTGGGCCAATTGAGCCGGGGCGGGCGGCGGGGCGGCCAATGGGCGGCGCGGAGGCGCTGCCGTGGCTTTGCATAAAGCAATATTTTGTGTGGGAGCGAGCGGAGCATTTGCATGTGCGGAGTGATTAGTGGGTTTGAAAAGCGAGCCCTGGCTCAGCCTCATTTCCCGCTCTGGTTAAGGCGCAGGGAGGAAGTGTTTTGCTGGAAGATGATGACAGAGGTCAGGCTTTGCTAATGGGCCAGTGAAGAGCAGTGGAGGCGAGGCAGAGACCAAGGCACACATACATTAATACACTTGAACCATCACCAATCAGCATAGGTGTGCTCTGTCTCTCTCTCCCCACTTCACTCACACACTCTTTTATCTCTCACTCTCCAGTCACTGACAGCCCATTTTATTGTCAATCTCTGTCTCCTTCCCAGGAATTCAAGATCACACAACCAGCAGCTTCAGTGGAGAAAAACTATTTTACTGGCAACTCTTTTTAAAGCACCATCATTTCAAATCAGTGCGCTCTTAAACTATTGACAGGAGCTTTGACAACAAGACAAGATGCCTCATAAAGGTGAGTCCGCTCATTTCTTCTCCTGCCTTCTTCCTCCTCGCATTTTAATATCTAGACAGGGCTCCGGGTCTCGCCCGCGCTCTCTCTCGTCTCCCCATTTGCATTCCGGAGAGCTTCCCAGGGAACTTCCCAGCCACGGAGCTCACTAAACTTTCTGCTCCCGCATCACCCTTGTCCCTGGAGAAGCATCTGCCTGGGAAGAGCAGCGAGCGGCGGCCGCGAGCCCCAGCGGCCCGGGGAGCGCCCGGCCGCGCCGCCGCCGCAGCGGGGCCGAGGGGAGCGCGGCCGGGCCCGGCCGGGCGCGGGGCCGCGGGCGGCAGCGCCTGGGCCCGGCCCGTGGGGCCGCCGCCTCGGCCGCCTCCGCGACGCTCCGCGGCCGCGCAGCGCCCGCGCCCGGCCCGCCGAGCCCCCGCTCCTGCCCGGCGCTCGCGCGCCGCGAAAGCGCCGCGCTGCTCCGCGGGCTTCTCGTCCTTTGAGGCGACGTGGTCTTTAAATATTTGCTCTTTCTTCCGAAATATGATCTCGTTTATTTCTCTCATAATCCCCCCTCGAAATACACGGGCCTGCAATCCACCCATACAGCCAAGCGTTTTATCTTCTTTTTATCATCATTATTATTTATTTTTAATAAGTTGCAAACTCTTTGCCGTTCAAAAAGAAAAATATTATTTTTTGTCTCCTCTGAAGCACAACAATAAACTTGATTCTTTCTCGCCTCGCAAGTGCAATTGGAAATGCTGGATTTGAATTTAACCTTGCATACTTTGTAAGGAGGCGTTGAATCAGCGCGCAGAGCGAGAGCAAAATTTCTAGAAAGTTTATAAACAAAGTTTCCTGCGTGATTAAATGAGCTTGGCAGCCGCTGCCTTAGAAAACGATAGCAACATCCTAGAAAATAAAAGTGTCTGCATCTTCTCCATCTTTAGGGACATAAAATAATAAAAGTGGCCCTTGACAATAAATGTTTATAGCCGGTGACCTTTCGCAACGCTTAATCGCCAAGCGTTTCGTTTTTATCTTTCTCCCATTTGTCCCAACAACGTAAAAGTTTGTCAGCTGAATTATGTTTTCACCGAGAGAGGGAAAAAAAAATTCCTGAAGCGATGAGATCAGCTCAGGATGGCGGGATTAAACCCGCCTCGGAGCCTGGGCCTGGCCCGCGCTGGCTCCGCGGGTCGCGCTACGCTGGCGTCGCCGGTGGCACCGGGGCCCCTCCTGCTGCCGGGGGGCACCTCTCGCGTCCCCCCAACCCCCCCGCTGGTTCTCCCAGCCACGGGTGCCTCAGGACACCCCGGCGGGCCCGGCTTGGCTCTCCCTCCCTCCCTTCCTCTCTCGTCTGTCCGCGGCGCTGCGCGGGGCGGATTTCGGTGCTGCCGGGCGCGGTGTTTTGTTCGGCTCCGTGGCGCTTTCCTCTCATTTAAACGCTCCCGTTGTGGTTCCGGAGGTGCGTGCGGCGGCTGGAAGTTGAACGGCGGGTTCCTGGATGGCTCCTTAACCCCCTAGGCCCCGCGCTGGGCGCTAAACACGGGGGCCAAGTCGGCGCGGAGCAGCGCGTTTCCCGTGCGCGGTGTGCGGTGCAAACGCGTGTGATAACGGGGGGCGGGGGGGGAAAGGCTCCGGCCTCCCTCGCGCGCAGCAGACGCGGCCACAGGGCCCTGCTAATCAGGTAGTTCTCCCAGGAGCGGTAAATATTTACCAGGACGCTGCGGGAAAGTGCTTGTTTGATGTTTATTTTTAATGGATTTCGGATTGCTAAAAACTGCTTAATAAATTACACCATGGCTAGTCCTGAATGGGGGAACATGCATCTTTGAATTCTCCCTCGTATGCGGGAAGAGTAAAATTAATATTCATTATAGGCGCATAAGAAAGACAACGAGTATTTTTAGACTAAAAAAGAGAGAGAGAGAGAGAAAATGAAGGCTGCGACTATTTCATTATTTTACCTCCTTTTTTTTTTCCCTTTTTTTTAGCAGCCCCCTTGAATGGGTTCTTTATTGTAATTGTCCCTCCCCAATTGAGCACCCCACCGAGCTGTTGTATCTTTTTACAACCCCTAACAACTCGCACCAGTAACACAATTACCGACAGATATTTATAAAGAGAAATTACTTTTCCATTTTCACCGGCGAGCGCTGCAAATAAATACACGGGGTGCATAAATAAATAAATAAGTGAAGGCCGCGGGGGGGAGAAGGTGGAGAGAGGAGGAGAGAGGGAGCAGGGGAAGGAAGGCGGGGGGGAGGAGGAAAAAAAAAAATAGAGGCGCTTGGGACTGTCCAGGCGCTGGGTCAAGGCAGGCGCTAATGAAGGGAGAAGGGGGCTGCTTCTGCGCTCTTTGTAAGTTGGAGGGTTGTTGGTCCGTTCAGTTGGGAAGCTGCGCGGGCGCTGGAGGAGCCGGGTCCCCGCGCTCGGGTTTGGGTAGAGGAGCAGAAAGGAGCCCATTGTTCCCTTTCTCTGCGCTTTGTTCCACACTTCTCACCCCCTCCTGTTCTTACTTTTTAAAGCACTGAGGCGAGGTAGACAGCGTGTGTCACAGTACAGTGAAAAAGGGGAAGATCTAAAGACCAAAAAAGAAGTTAATCACAATACGGCGAGTTCGCGGGAGAGAGGAAAAGAAAAAGTTGCCGGGGCCGCGGCAGGGAAAAAAATAAAAATAAATAAATAAAAAGAAAAACAAATGAAGGAAAAAAAGAAATATATTTTAAAAAAAAGGAAAAAAGAAAAAGAAAAAAAAACGGACCCCGAGCGCGCCGGGCCACTCCGCTCCGCGCAGCCTCCCAAGGAACGCGGAGCGTGGGCGAGTGGGGGGCAGGAGTGGCCCGCTCCGCTGCGCGCCCCTCCACGCCCCTCCGCCCCGCTCCTAACGCACTTTTCTGCTTTATCCTAGAGGGAAGACTCTAACTAGTGGCACGCAGATGTGCGAGGCCCCAAACTGCGTGCGAGGACTGCGCGCCCAGCACCCAGGCAAGTTGAGAGCCGCCGCTCCGAACTCGCTTTGTGATCGCTGCGCGCAAGGCACCGCTTGGGAGAAGGACGTTAGCGAGGGGCTTCTCGCACGCAATTACAACTAAAGCACTCGGAGCTCGGCCTCCATTATATATATATATATATATAATTATGTAGAGGTATATGTGTATATTTTTGCCCCCAAAGCTTTAGACTAACTGGCGAAGGTGCCTAAGGATAAGAGCGCAAGCCTTGCCCGAGCCCTTAGCCTACGCGCGGCGTGAGCGTGTGCGCTGCCTGCCCTGATTAACGCCTCTCTTGTCGCTCATAGAGCACTATAGGCGAGCCCCGTGGGATACCGCTCTCCCGGCCCAACATGCAGAACAGTAAGTGACTCCGCGCCCCTCCGCGGCCGCGCAGGGCAGGTGGGCACATGGCGGCTCCGCGGGGCCTGCGCGGGGCGGCCGCGCTGCGTGGGCGCTGCCGGGGCTGCCCTGGCCTCCGGGAGGGCAGGCGGGGCGGGGGAGGCTCGGGGGCATCTCACCTGGTTGAGGCCAGGGAGGAAAAAGCACCCGCCCCGGGCTGGGTCACTTGTGGCCTCTGGGCTTTACTGGCTGCCCGCCGCTGGTCTCCTTTTGGTGGCATTCGGGGTTTATTTTATATACATATATATATGTGTGTGTGTGTGTCTACATGCATATGCATGTAATTGCATTTTGGAGACCCTGGCACGGCGTGGCAGAGCGCAGCCCCGGGCGGGTGGCCGCGGAGCGAGTGCTTATATAACGCGTCAGCACAGCGACCCGCGGCCGCGCCTGAGGGGCCTGCGTGCAAATTTGGGTCGGGACGGGCGCAGGGGCCCGAGGTGCCACCCAGGCGGCTCGCGAGGTGCGGCCTTTCCGAGCGGGGCCCGGGCTGCCTGGCGGTGGGCGCGGATCTTCCGCGGGGACTCGCCTTATCGCGACACTCGCGGAACTCGCGGGCCCAGTGGCGGAGCTCAGGGCAGGTTGCGCGGCCTCTGCGCGGCCCGGACGGCGCAGCGCGGGTGCGGGGCTCCGCGGATGCCTTCACAGGGCGGAGATGCCATCCGGGTGCAGCCCTTATTTTGTTGCAAGGTCGCGGCGGGCTTTGTGCTAATAACTCCTGGGTGTATGTGGTGCAGGGCGTCCAAATTGACACCATATGTTTTCCTATTAGAGGACTCGCACCAGGACGCGAGGCGCATAATCACCGCCACTGGGCGAGAGCCGCGCCGCTCTCCAGGGAAATTATATCATGATTAAGGCTTAACCTTTTAAGTGAAACTTAGATTCTGCTTTCTTTACGCCGCCGAGTGGCCTCCGCCAAGGCGGAGGCTCGGGCACCCGGGGGATGGGTGGGGGGGCTCAGGTTGGAGTCCCTGCTGCGGGCGCGGGGCGTCCCGGCGCCGCGGGACGGGGCTCCCGCCGCCGCGGGGGCCTCCGCGCTGCCTCCGCGCAGGAGGAGGAGGAGGACGCGGAAACGCTGCCCGCGGTGCTGGGCCGCGGCGGCTGCGCGCTGTGGCACCGGGGCCGCCTGTCACTTTGAATCCATTGCGCGGGGCGCGCGCCCCCCTCGCCCGTGTCCGCGCAGAGCCCCCGGCTACCTCAAACCGCAGCCTCCCTCGGAGGGAAAGCGCGGAGAGCTCAGCGTAGCCTGAGTGATATCCAAATGCGGACAGAAAGGGTCGTTTTATCATGCTACTATTTGTCGTGACGATGCAATTTTCAAAAGCAGAGTACTGTCATAAAGTGACACGCCTGCCACAAGTGCTCCAACTGATCTTTTCAATTAGCCTTCCATGCATGATCCGGGGCGACTTCCGCCTATTTCCAGAAATTAAGCTCAAACTTGACGTGCAGCTAGTTTTATTTTAAAGACAAATGTCAGAGAGGCTCATCATATTTTCCCCCTCTTCTATATTTGGAGCTTATTTATTGCTAAGAAGCCTGGGCTCTTGGAGTCAATTTATCAGGAGGCTCCAAGGAGAGGAGAGCGGAGTGCGCGCGGCTGCGCTTCTCCAGGGAGGCAGCTCCAGGTTGGCGCTTGGCGTGCAGCCTCTTCGGGCGCTCGTGGCGAGGCGCGCTGCGCGGCTGCGGACCGACGGACAGGCCGCTTTATTTTTGGTTTTGTTTTGCTTTTTTTTTTTTCCTTGGTGTTTTTTTTTTGTTTGTTTGTTTGTTTTATTTTCGCTTTTATTTTTTACGCGAGCTACAGGCAAAGCGCGCAACGCAGCCGCGTCCACCGCAGAATACTGGGGGCTTTGGTTGGCGCTCTGGGGCGCTCCGCGGCTCTTGCCTTTTCCGCGGAGGGGAAGCGGCTTTCGGAGGACGCTCTGGGCGCGAGGCGGGCGCCGAGCCCGGGCGGGCGGAGCCGGCTCCGCGGCCGCGCGGCGCTGCGTGGGTGCTCGGAACGCCGGGCTGCGGCACGCGCGGCGGGGCGCGCAGGGGCGCGCAGCTCGCAGAGCAGGGTGCTATGGCGGGTCTCTTCGTCCCCGGCAGGTCACAGCGGCGTGAACCAGCTCGGCGGGGTGTTTGTCAACGGGCGGCCGCTGCCGGACTCCACGCGACAGAAAATCGTGGAACTCGCGCACAGCGGAGCGCGGCCCTGCGACATCTCCCGAATCCTGCAGGTGATCAGCGGCTGCGTCCCGCTCCGCGCCGCTCCGCGCGCCTCGGCGGAGGAGCCTCTGCCCGCGCCCCGCGCCCGTGCGGGCTCCGTCACCGGCCCCCCGCGCAGGGCAGCGCCCGGCTGCTCCTCCTGACCGCCGAGACGCCTGTCCCTGTGCGAGCCCTGCGATACCCGCCTGCTGTGCCCCTCCTCACTGCCGCCCCGTAATAACCTCCGCTCTCCTTGCAGTTAGTTCGCTGTAATAAACCGAATTAGACGACTCGCCATAACTCCCGTTTTTTTTTCCTCCCTTCTCCCGTTATTTCCTTATGATTTCGTGAGAGCTGTATACATGTGGCGCGGCTTCTTGCCTTTTTTTAATTGTTATTATTATTATTTTTTGAAATGCAGGAGAAAAAAAAAAGCCGCGCAGTTTTAACCTGGAATCTGTGTTTGCGGACACTAACAGGATTTGGCACAGCTTAGGGATACATCGTAAATGTAGATTTTTATAACCCCTCACTCACCCTGTTCCTCCCGAAAGTATTCGCTCTAAGAACATTGAGGACAATAGAGTCTAGACTGTCATAACTATTGCTCAGGTTTAAGGCATATTTTAACCTTAATACTAAACGAATTCCATTTTGACCAGATTTTTTTTTCTTCAAAATGTTTTTAAAGTATCACAGTTGTAGATAGTAGGGCCACAAATGTATTTTTTTCTTTAAGAAAAAAAAAGACTCGCTAAGTAAGTTCTCATACCATTTAAGGTATATTTTTGTGTTATAGACCCATGCAGATGCAAAAGTCCAAGTGCTGGATGTTGGGGCCTTAGCACTTTTACAGGAATACGAGGAGCTGAAGTGATGAGAACCGAGGAGCTGAAGTGATGAGAACCGAGGAGCTGAGGCGGTGAGAACCGGGAACTGAAGCGATGGGAACCAAGGCCACCCGGAGAAGATAACGCTCGTTAGCAACTTTTTAATGAACTAGGCCGGCCATAGCCAGATAAGCATCCGGGAGGACCAGCAATAGAGCATCGGAAAGGAATGTCAGCCAGCTGCAAGCTAGTTATGCATGGACACTATAGCTTAACCAATGAGAATGCTGTTGCTTAGCGCGTGTGTACGCTTACAGGCGATAGAATTGTATAAAGCTACACCGTAGAGAATAGTAAACGAATTGAACCTGCTTCACATTGAAGTGTCGTTCATTCCGTCTCGCGGGGTGGGCCTCGGCATCTGGTGACCCCGACGTGATACGACCGTGGGTAGAGTGGAGCCGAGAACGCGAGGGATCCTGCAGCCAGCAGAGAAGTAGCTGGGCGCCCGGGAGAGGCGGATCGTGGCCACGGCTGACCTAGTGAGTCAGGACTGACCTGGTGAGTCAGGGGCAGGATGGGGATTGCTGCATCAGCAACTAGGATGGGGATTGCTGCATCAGCAACGGAGCGTGCTACTGTGGAAAGTTTGTTAAAGCTCGCTCAAAAGACTGAGACTGTGATCTCAAAAGACGATTTAATTGACTTACTGCTGTTCTGTAAGCAGAAAAGACTCATGGAGGAAGCCTCTCAGGTATATAAACTCGAGCCCTGGGAGCGAGCAGGAAAGGAACTGTGGGATGGTGTGCAAGTAGGTTCAAAGGAAGCTCGGCGACTTGCGAAAATATATCATCCTGTGCGGCTAATGCTTGAACAATTGCACGGGGAGGCCCAAGTCGCTGCCGCTCTGCGGAAAGCAATCCGCGGAGGGAAAGGGGAGGAGACAGGACCACCGACGGGGGCTGAGGAAAGGGCCAGAGTGGCGAGAAAGTCGGCAGAAAGTTCAGGGAAGTTGGAGAATAGCGGCAGTGAGCGTAACGCAGCCGTGGATGCTGTGAAGCAGGCGCTGTTTTTAGTGCCGTCAGAACGAAAGACCCCATCATTTACGATGGTGAAGCAGGGATTGCGGGAGTCCTACGGAAATTTGGTGAATAGGCTCGTGCAATCCCTGGAGCAAGCTACTGATGAACAGACCCTCTGCAAGCTTTCGATCTGGTGCAGAGAGAATGGGTTCAAAGCTGAGCCCCACCTAGTATTCAAATCCGATGTGAAAGCCAAAAGCAAAGTGGCCATCGGAGCCACGGCAGCCTTTGCAAGCACTTCAGGACCGGGACCGCCACGCCACTGAAAACCGCTGGTGTTTGGAGATCCATCGCTAACCCCCCCGCCCGTGCCTGCCTCTGTGCCTGCACCTGCGGCGCCTGCACCGTCTGCCCCCGCATCCACCCGCCCCCCCCCACACCGTCGCACCTGAAGAATGGCCTGGCTGGGTCCGGGACTTGTTAGATTGCCTTGAAAAAAGGAGAAGGGGGGCCGGGGAAGAGAAGGCGAATGAGATCAAGGAAACTTATGTTGCTGAGGGCTTGACAACAGCCAAGGGGGAGGTGCAGAGGAATTTGATCTATCTTTAAAAGTGGGGGTTGAAGAACTGTAATGCTTTAAGTGAGGACAGAAACCGTTATTAGGGCTATTATTTCTATTTGCTATGTTCATCTCTATTATGTGTTGTATCCTTTGTATATTGCTGCTGACATGAGGTATGGTTGAAAGGTGGAAATTTGTATGATCCGTAGAGTCATAAAACTATTGTGCAAAATAGAATCCAAGACCCTGAGAAAGATGTTTGCCTGCCCAGGCTGAGCGATAAGGAGTGCGGAGGCGGCTGCTCAGCCAGGCTCAGAGCCGACCTCCTCCGAAAGCAGCTGAAGGCGGCTGCTCGACCGGGCTTGTAGCCAACTTAACTGCAAACATCCTCTAAACTAATTTGAAGGTCAAACACCCGAGAGGGAGGGAGATGAGAAAGGCAGGACCCTCAGACTGACGACTGGGACAATTTACTGACATGCGCACCTGCGCACCCAGGAGGGAAGATTATGTGACTGAAGGCGGAGTTTGTCCGCCCCCTGGTCTGCCTGCTGGCACGTACTGGCCCTACGTGGCAGGATGCACCGGGCATAAACAGACAGAGCAGAGAGAAAGGAGGGGTGAGACTCCTAACACTGAGACCCACGTTGTCTCTGCGGGGACGCCCGCCGAGTTAGGAGCCTATCGGCAACCCTCTAATCTGCCAACTCGAGAGAATGTTCAGTCTCAGTGACCTGCCGACAACCAGTGGAACTCACTAGCGGAGTGCACAGCTACGTGAGGTCGTGCCACTGGATGGAAATTGTGTTTGTGCTGTTTGTATCTGTGGTTTTTAGATCTTTATTGTGTAACATATATATCAGCAGAGAGGGCTGAATAATCACAACAAGTAAGTCCAGAATTTGAAAACGGTAAAGTCAGGAATAACTCAGACTATGGTGTTCCCCCCCCCACCTCCCCCGCCCACCCACCCCACCGGTGGAGGACTGTGAGCTGTACTCTGACTTGTATCCTTGGACAGAGAGGAAACCAAATTGAAGCTATGCAAACATAAATAGAAATGGAAACAGAGAACCTTTCAAAATTTTTCACCATACTATTGCATCCTGAGGACCATGACATAGTGGTTCAGTATCAAACAAGCCGTGATATAAGCAAGTGATATATTGCTCCAATTGGGAACAACACAATTGGGTCAGACACTATTGGCCAGTTTACATTTCCCTAAAAATAGGCTGTGCCATAATCGCAGCATAAAATATAAATCAGTAAGTGAAGACTTTGTGCCTCGTAATGATTGCCGTACTTCCCAAGATCTGTCTTAGATGGAAGGATTTTTTTTTTTTTGGATTTGGTCTTACAAATGCGATTATGGTTAAGTAAGCTAGCCTATCAAGTAGAAAAATTAGCTAATGCCACCGATACTAGTATACAGTTGCTCGATCGACAATTACAAGCCACATCAACAATGGCTCTTCAGAACTGGATGGCACTGGACTTGATGCTGTTATGCTAAAATGGACTTTGTGGCTACCTAAACCTCTCCAGTACCGACTGCAGCATTTATATCCCTAATGTTACACAGGACCTGGATATCCAATCAGAGAAGATGCGACAGGTGGCAAAAGACACCCATGAACTCTGAGAATCACTAGCTGGCTGGCGAAGGTGTTTAGTTGGTTTGGATTTGGTGTCACTGGTTGGATTCAGTTTGATAGAATATGTGGTGATGTTCATTGTGATGATAATTATCCTAAGTATAGCAATATCCTGTATAAAATCTACTATAATGAAAGCTATTAACGTAAAGATGATTCAGTTCACCGCTTATACCCCTTTACAGGTGGATGACCCAATTGATGTCCCAGGTACTAAGACTCTAATTTGAGACTAAATTTCAATATACAATGGTAACTGGAGTCACGGGGTGGATACAAAGTTTGTTATACTCAATTACTTACTATTGTAACTGCAATATTTTCTGTATATATATTCTTGTAGAACTAGACTCCCTTCCTTTTCTGTAACTTCCTCCGTCTAATGTACCAATGTGCAATCACTCGCCTACCTGCATCATGTTTAGGGCATGTAATATTAACACCTCAACAATTTCATGCGAAGCTTGAGTGACTATAGTCATGGGGTGGATAATGTGGAAGAAGTGTTTGTGGAAGAATTGTTTGAAAGCAGAAACTGGATGGGACCTTTGGACTTGATAACCTGGGGGAAAGGGTATGCTTGTGTTGTTGCAGATACTGGAACCAGATGGGTGCCAGCGAAATGGGTGAGACCTTGGCTGGAAGCAAACTCGCATACATCAGATGAAGCAGGCAAGCAGCTGGTGCAAGTGTGAGCCTGCAGAACAACATGGGAGGAAGAAATGTTACTGTTATTATTAGTTGTATATTGTGGCTTTTAGGAAGGTAGTGTTGCTTTTAATGCTATTATAGGAGCTGATACTGCTTTTAATGGATATTGTCATGCTTCTTAGGCATATTGTTAATTATACCCAAATTAAGAGTTCTTGCCTTTGTGGGACAGCAGATATAACCCATCAGACAGGTATCCCTTATGATTATTATTTGCTTTGAAAAAAGAGGGGGAGAAGGGTCCCTCTACGAATTAATCAGTAAAGCATCTATATCTTAAATTGGCTTAACCCCTCGAAATGATGATAGTATACCTATTTTCACCCCATTTTTCTAAAAACCCAGCTGATCTTTCAGGAAAGAAGGTGCAGGTAGAAGTTTTCTGGCCGCAGAAACAGATCTGGGAAGGTCCAGTCGAGTTAATTACGTGGGGACGGGGTTATGCTTGTGTACTTGCAGGAGATGGAGCGACCTGGGTACCAGCCAAGTGGGTACGACCGTGGTTGCGGAACAGACAGGAACACTCAATGGACCAGGATGTCAGAATGGACCAGGTTCAGCTGTTTGGTAATCATCTTGATAACAGTGACAGGAATAGTGCAGGGGAAATGGCAGACAGAAATTCAGCAGAGGGAGAACATTTGGGTCACCATAGCTAATCAGACAGGCCAAAGTGCCTTCTGTCTTAGCTTGGAACGTCCAGGAGACCCTTTTCGTACTTGTTTGATAGGAGTCCCTGTTTGGCAACCTCAAGAATTCAATGGGTACGTAGCTAATTTTGCTGTGCTTAATGATACTCTATTAAATACTATTATGTGCTCTTACCGATCAAAGCGAACGGCAGAACAGTTAGACGGGTGCTGGCAATGTGAAATCATTAAAAGTCTGAATGGCACTCTGACTTCCCCGCCGGAGGAATTAGACTTGTTGGGAAGTCTGAATGCCACAAATACCACCCGAAACGGTGGATGGGTTAGTTTTGAACTGCATAGCAAAGGTGCACTTGAAGAAAGTACATCGCAATGGGCAACAGTTAACTCGGGGCTGAAAATTAATGATGTTTATCTTCACACATATACCCAATGTAAATTAACGAGCTTCTCTGCAAAACGGCTACCACCAGGAGTGTTTTTAATATGCGGAGACCGGGCATGGAACGGAGTACCGTCCAGTCCACAAGGAGGTCCGTGTTATCTGGGGAGACTGAGTTTGTTTCACCCTAATATATCTCGAGTGATGACCTTTGTATCCAAAAGGAAGAAACGATCGATACATGAGTTAGATTGTACAAAAGTTGGGGATCCAAGATTTTGGTCAAGGGTCAAAACTATCTTCGTGTCCCTGCTTATCCCAGGGAGCACTGCCGCACGAGCAATGACTTCCTTGAAACAGCTAGCATGCTGGACAAGGAATGAATTAAATTTAACATCAGACATTTTAGATCAGCTATCGCAAGATGTAGCTAGTGTAAATCATGTAGTATTGCAGAATAGAGCCGCAGTAGATTTTCTGCTTTTAGCACATGGGCATGGGTGTGAGGATTTTGAAGGTATGTGTTGTTTAAACTTATCCGATCATTCAGAGTCTATCCATAAAAAGATTGCACTCTTGAAAGAAGGGCTGCACAAGTTGAAGGAAGAAAGTTGGGGATTAGAAGATTGGCTCAGATCGTTAGGCTTAGGACCATGGATTACAGAAATGTTGTACCACTTGTGCGTGATCGGGATGGTTATACTCGTGCTTGTGATTATGTTACCTTGCTTTTGCCAATGCTTGCAACGCTTGATGCATAATACCGCTAATTCTGTTTTTGAAAAAAGAGGGGGAAATGTTGGGGCCTTAGCACTTTTACAGGAATACGAGGAGCTGAAGTGATGAGAACCGAGGAGCTGAAGTGATGAGAACCGAGGAGCTGAGGCGGTGAGAACCGGGAACTGAAGCGATGGGAACCAAGGCCACCCGGAGAAGATAACGCTCGTTAGCAACTTTTTAATGAACTAGGCCGGCCATAGCCAGATAAGCATCCGGGAGGACCAGCAATAGAGCATCGGAAAGGAATGTCAGCCAGCTGCAAGCTAGTTATGCATGGACACTATAGCTTAACCAATGAGAATGCTGTTGCTTAGCGCGTGTGTACGCTTACAGGCGATAGAATTGTATAAAGCTACACCGTAGAGAATAGTAAACGAATTGAACCTGCTTCACATTGAAGTTCATTCCGTCTCGCGGGGTGGGCCTCGGCAGCTGGACAATCAAAACGTAAGCTTGTCATTGTTTAATGCATACTTAAACAATTTTATTTTTGTCTTGAAATTATTAATAATGTGATTTTCTGTCCACTTCCCTATCCAGGTGTCGAATGGATGTGTGAGTAAAATTTTGGGCAGGTATTACGAAACTGGCTCCATCAGACCCAGGGCAATCGGAGGTAGTAAACCGAGAGTAGCGACTCCAGAAGTTGTAAGCAAAATAGCGCAGTATAAACGAGAGTGCCCCTCCATCTTTGCGTGGGAGATTCGAGACAGATTACTGTCGGAGGGGGTCTGTACCAACGATAATATACCCAGCGTAAGTTCACGACAAACCCTTCCTCCGTGCCGTGCGCCATGCCCGGGTAGCTCTAGCTCTGCTCCTTTGTCCGGGGCGCGGATGAGCGAGGACAGCGGCCCCGCGCCGCTTGCATGGGGCAGGGACAGGCTCCTTTTCGGGTTTTATTTTCCGCGCAGAACCTCAGAAGTGCCTTTAAGGAGAACGATAATAATAATAATAAGAAGAAGTAATGCCGGGTCTCGGCTTGTGCCTGGCGCCTTAGTAATTCGAGTTAAAATCGGCCGCGTGCTTGCGCGGGGCTGCGCACTCCGCTTTGGGGCGGTTTGGGAAGTTTTGTTTCGTTTCGTTCGGGTTCGTTCGCTCGCTGAAGCGGCGGGCGCTGCTCGGCGGTCGGGGCGTTGCGCGGCGTCGCGCGGCGTTCGGCGGGCGTTGCGCGCGGGCGCTGTGCGCTGCGGCGCTACCATTGCGGTCCCTGTCGCTTACCTTCCAGGTGTCGTCGATTAACAGAGTCCTCCGCAACCTGGCTAGCGAAAAGCAACAGATGGGCGCCGATGGGATGTACGACAAGCTAAGGATGCTCAACGGGCAGACGGGCACCTGGGGCACCCGGCCAGGCTGGTACCCCGGCACATCGGTTCCCGGGCAGCCCGCGCAAGGTAAGCGCCGCCCCGCGCAAGCGGCGCCCGCTAACGCGCCCTTCGGCTCCTTTCCACCCCCCCCCACCCCCCCCGCCAAGTCGGCCCCGCGCCCCGCGGAGATGCGCGGAGAAGCCGTCGGTAACCGGAGCTCCTGCCGGGCGCCCTGCGCAGGGCTCTCCCGGCCCGGCGCTGCCTCCGGACCCTCCTCGATGGCCCCCGAGCAACTTTGTAAATATAGAAAACTGTTTATCCCGGAGATTAATAGGTATTTGTTGTAGGAATGACAAGGGGATAATATGCAGGATAATGGGATGTTACGTTACATCCTCAGGATGGTTAATGGCTTCTTTTTGAAAGCGGGCTGTGCCGGGGCACCGCGCTCCCTGGCGCTGGCCATTCCTTTAGAAGAGGTGTCCATATACAACAACCTGCTTTTTGTTTTCACTCCGCAAGGAAAAAAAACGGTAACAGTGTGCGGAATATCTGGTACAAAGGATGTTTCTGTCACACGCAAGAATTTGTTATGGGAACAATTCTGTCGCTATGTAATTGCTCATTAGAGATCGTTTTGTTTCTCATTAAGGCGACATGAATAAGCGTCTAGTTGAAGGAGACAGCTGTAGAAATGTTCCACAGGAGACCCCTGGACACGATACGGCACCGCTTGCCAATTAGACATGTCAGTTTTAAGAGAAGAAAACAATCTATGAAGGACACTGCAAAGATGGAGCGGAGCGCTCGCTCCCCCCGCTTTTTTGTCCCGTCTTTCCCCCCACCCCGTCTTGGAGCCGGGACGGCCCCAAACGGGAGTCGCTCCGACGCTACCTGCGCGGCCGCGGCTCCCTCTGCGGCTCCGCGGCCCTCGGGGCCCTGCGCGCGGAGATGCGCGGGGCGCGCAGCGGGGCCGGGCGCGCCCCCGACGGCCGCGGCTCGCGGCCCGCGGGGCTGAGCGCACTTTGCGCGGCCCGGGGCCGGAGGGGCAGCGCGGGTAACGCGGCGCGGGTAACACGGGGGCTGCGCGGGGAGGAGAGAGACGCGGGGGAGGCACTGAAAGCATCCGCCTCGCCCGCTTAAAATTAATAAAATGGATTTCCTCTGGAATATTCATGCTGCCGCTAATGTTTTTTCCTTGCAGGGGGATGTTGCTGGATTTTAAGAGTCCATTACTCAAAAAGCATAAGGCGAGGTTAGGTCTCAGAGGGGTACAAATATGGTCTCAATCTGATAAACGCCATGCAGCAGAGACTAAAATAATGGATACATGAGGGCTGACAGAACAAAAAGAGACATCTCTATCCAGGAGAAATTCTCCAGTGATTTAGTGGTTTTAGGGATCACCGAGACACTGTTTCTTATCTTTTTTCTCCCCTCCCTCTCCCTCTTATAGGACTAAAGCCTTCTATAGGATTTAGACACTTTCTCTTTCAACAGATGCTGCAATGTTTTGATCCCCGCTCTATAGCTGAGAGGTGCCGCGATGGCTTCGCTATCTTTTTTTTTGCTTGTTTTCCGCCTCACTGATTAAGACACTAAGAAACTAAGGAATGATTTTATTTCCCAGCGTCTTTTTTTTTTCCAGGAAACAAATCCCATACCCAGCGTCAGATGGTCTAGCTATGGGATAATAGGGAGGGACATTGGCGGATTAGGTCTGCAAGGTGGAACGGCCGCTATTGAGGCCGCTCCTTTTTTTTTTTTTTTTTTTTTTTTTTTTAGCGCTCCCGTCTAAGAGGAGATATCTTAATTCTCCGACGGGGCGGCCTTTTTAGGCGAGCGCTGGGAAGCCTCGGCGCTCGCAAACCGGTGCTGCTGTCGGAGCAGGCGGAAAAGCCGCGGGCTTGGGGGTGCTGCGCGGGCGCTGCCCCCCGCGCATCCCCCGCGCGCGCAGAGCGGCCGCGGGGCCCTTTTGTGCGCGGCCCCCGGCGCTGCCGCGGGCGCCGCGCGGCGCCCCCCGGCACGGCCGCTTTGTGTCCCCGCTGAAAAGCGGCCCCCGCCTATTGAAGCCCCGGTGGCCGCCTCAATAGCTGCGCGGGCGCCCATATGCTCCGCGCCGCCGCCTCGCCCGCCGCTCTAAATGGGCGAGAGCGTCGGCGTTTTGAAACATTTCAAAGTGCTTGAAAGGCTCCTCGCCGGCGCTGTCACAATCCGCGCCGCGCTTTGAAGCGCGGGGCTTTTGTCCGCCCCTCGCAGCGCGCCGGAGCTCGTTTCCCACACGATTTAACGGGTGCCACGGCAGCGCCGCCATTTATTGACTTATTTTTTATTTTTTTTTTTGCGCGCAACTTGGACGGCGGATGAGCAGAAGCGCCGAGCGCGCAGCGCAACTTTCCCCCACCCCGCGCAACGCGAGAAACGGCGTTAAAAGCGGCGCAAGCGGCGCCGTGAGGGCCGCGCCGCGTCGAGGCCGCCCGTGCCAAGGCGCTCAGCTGCCGAGCGGCGCGTTGAGCGGCACTTGGTGAACTCGCAACTACTCCCTTTTTTTTGAAAAAAAATTACACGTTAAAAAAAATTTAAAAGAAATCTTACTTTTCTCTGGTGCAACACATTACAAAGAATGGACAGTCCTTTTATCTAAATATAAAATTCCATTTTCAGCAATTATAGCCTGTTCTTGGTGATGATATAATTACAGCTGTGCTCAGTAATAGGTGTCAAGGCAATGCACACTCATACAATAGTTGAATAAAACTGCAGAACAATGCAGGCACTTCTAAATTCACAACCTTTAAAATGAAATTGACTGTGCAGAATTCAAATAAAAACTGGATAAATATTTTTTTTAAAAGATTACAAGCTTGGTTTGGTTTCTTAATAGCATTTTCTGCAAACCTATCAACATCTAATTGATTAGATAGGAATTACTGATTATAGATAATCTGAAATAGTGAACGTCGCTATTTTAAACGTAGCAATAGGTAAATAAATTCAGCAGCCAGAGGAGACTGCCGTGGCACTTCTTTAGTAACGAACCAGCTAAAGAAGCACTCTGAGTGGAAGTTATTTTGTTGCTGGTTTTATTTTAGAGGGTAAATAAAGTGAAATTAAGACCATACGACTGTAAGTCCTCATCTCTAAGGTCCACGATAACACTAGAAAACGAAACGTTTCTGTGTTACTCGTGTGAGCGGTGAGATTCTGCCTTGCTAAGCAAGACCTTAGAGGGAAGGGCGTGAGGAAACGTGGCTGGACTTGTTTCCAGCTGCATTATGTCTTTGCTGGGAGCCTTAACACACGGGTACCTGCGATTCAGTTTCCTGCTCTCATTGCTGCAGATGGCTGCCCGCAACAGGAGGGAGGAGGGGAAAACACTAACTCCATCAGCTCTAATGGAGAGGACTCAGACGAGGCCCAAATGAGACTTCAGCTGAAAAGGAAGCTGCAGAGAAATAGGACATCCTTTACCCAAGAGCAAATCGAAGCCCTTGAGAAAGGTGAGTGACATTTCCATAGGGCTAAAGTCAGAGGGAAAAGCAGAATGTGCTATTTTAAGAGCAGAACAGAAGCATTCGTGAGCTATACACACATATATAAAAACTGGTAAATATTCTTATATATGTGTATATATTTTAAGTCTGTGGCTCCTGCTATTCTATCTTATGCTCACGCTTCATACTCTTGTTGATGTCTGCAGCCTGTGCTGAAAAGCTGCAGAAAGATTTTGAAGGGGAGTGCATTTAGGACATATTGGCTTGAAACATGTAATACGACGTGCAGTAACATAACGATAAAAGGAGCGTCGCACCCCTCCCGATGCCTCTCCCTCGCCCCTCTCCTGCCCCGGGCCGGGGACAAGCGGGAGCTCAGGGCTGGCAGTGCCCGTGGCCCTGCTCGGGCAGCCGCTCGCTGTGCCGGTCCCGTGGCTGCGGCTGCAGGGCCGGCCCCAGATGCCCTTTTCCTGGGCTGGGCTCAGAGGCACCTCGGGGCTAGGACAGTTCTTTGGCCCCATCCTCTGCTCTTAACCCTTTAAATGCCATTTCACTTGGGGGTGGCAGCATCACAGCGGCATCAGGGACCCCCGAAGTGAAGGGAAACCCAACTATCCCATCTACGAGACGCTAGCACGGGGCCCGAGCCTGCAAATCCTCTTGGCCACAGTCCCCAGGAGGCACCGTCTCTAACGCACGCATGGGGAAGGTTCAGCTCCTGCTCTTGCAGCAATGTCTCTTCCCAGAACGGGGAGCATAGGTAGCGTAAGAACAATCATCACGACTTTCCAGGCAGCCGTTTTAATTCTTCTTAATGAATACAATAATATTTCCCTTGGCAGAATTTGAGCGAACCCACTATCCCGATGTATTTGCAAGAGAGAGACTAGCTGCTAAAATAGACCTGCCTGAAGCAAGAATACAGGTACCAAAGCTGCCATGTAATTATTGCTACTATAATTTTACTATTACTATTATAATGTTTTTATTACTGGCTTTTCAAAGCGTGGGGACACTGCTATTCACGGTGGGGTGTTTGTCCGCTGCGCTCTCGCAGCGCGTAAGAGCAGATGTTGTTTGGCTTCGCTGAGTGGCGAGAGAGCTTCGCCCCAGCTCTGCCTGGGGGCGCGGGGGGCACGCGCCTCTGGCCCCGGCTCTGTTGCTCACGTCTCTCAAACCCTGTGTTTCCAGGTGTGGTTTTCTAACAGACGGGCCAAGTGGCGAAGGGAAGAGAAGCTGAGGAACCAGCGGAGACAAGCGAGCAACACTCCCAGTCACATTCCCATCAGCAGTAGTTTCAGCACGAGCGTTTACCAACCTATTCCGCAACCAACCACCCCCGGTAATACGGCAGAGCCGCCACTGTTCGTTCATCCCCCGGGGAAAAACAGACCCCGAGCCTCTCTTGTTGTTTCTAATTGCGGTCGAACTAATGCGCTCATCTATCTGTCTATTCTATTATAGTTTCCTCTTTCACATCAGGTTCCATGTTGGGCAGAACGGACACGGCGCTCACGAACACGTACAGTGCCCTGCCGCCCATGCCTAGCTTCACCATGGCTAACAACCTGCCTATGCAAGTAAGTGACATGCTAGCAGGACATGGGGACGGCTGTTCCGACGTCCCGGGTGCAGGAGAGCAGAGCTGCCCCCTTCCAGGCAGTGAAGAGGCGCGAGGGGAAGGGTGGCACTAGGTCCTGGCGCTCGGACAAGTCCTTTCCCAGCACTTTTAAAAGGAGAAGGCCCTCAAAATTAAAAGGCGGCTAATTCGGCATGAAAACACCTTTTCCAGAAAATTACAGTTAACCTATGGAACTCACTGTTGCAGTGTTGTTGAAATCGCAGCCCTAATAAAACGCTGGAAGGATTAGATCTTTTCTGCATAGGTAATGTGGCGGAGGCACATTAGGAACACCTGAGAAAGGGAAGGATGTGATTAGCATCAGTGGTTATGCTAGCTAAGCCAGAATTGCAAGAGCTGTCAATCCTCATGCCTGAAAGCATTAGCTGATCACCAGCTGGGTTAGGAAGAAATCTATTCCTTTGGGGTCTGTTTCTATAGACCTTTCAGATGCAAAATTCCTCCTTTTTTAATGGTGGGGTTGGCCTAGGAAGGTGCTGGCCAATTACGGGAGTTTTGCAGCTTTGTCTGCGGCGCAGCATTGACCACTGCTGGAGCCAGGCGAGCAGATTAGAGCCAGGGTGACTCCGGCGCCGCGGCAATTACGATGTTACTAATTGCTGAACCAAAATGAACCAAATAAAGTTAGAGTCTCTGGAGCGCGTGGGGAGCAATGACGTCGGCCAAGTTGCTCTGTGGCGATACGCAAGGCCGGGGCACCGGGCGCCCGGTGCTGACACACGTGAACGGAGGCTCCCGGGCAGCTTCCCGCTCCTCGGGCCGGTACCGAGTGGCGCCCGGGCCGGGCCGCGAGTCCCCATGCGCGGGGGCCACCGCCTGACGCCCTCTCTGCTTCGCTCCCGCAGCCCCCCGTGCCCAGCCAGACCTCCTCCTACTCCTGCATGCTGCCCACCAGCCCGTCGGTGAACGGCCGCAGCTATGACACCTACACCCCGCCGCACATGCAGACACACATGAACAGCCAGCCCATGGGCACCTCTGGCACCACTTCCACAGGTGAGTGCTCGAGCGCAGCGGAGCCGCCGGCGCCCGCGAGCGCGAGTGGCTGTGGAAGAGCAGGGTGCCCTCGTGTTTGCGGGACCTGCGTCCAGCAGCTGCTTTTTGTTAAAGGTTTGAAGTTACCAACAAGGCAGCAAGCCTGCAGAAATGTGAATCTATGCTTAATGAGGCAAAATAGGGCAAAAGAAAAAAGAAAAAAAAAGAAAAAGGGCAAGTGTGAGTGCACACAGGGGCAAGCTAAACTCATTAAAAACAAAAAAAACCCCAGAAATGTCTGGTGCATTTCGGGCTGAATTCCAAACTGATATAAAAGAGCTGAGGCTCTGTCATTTTTCTCAAAGCAGAGCAGTTTATTTATAACAACAAATCAGTTAGATGTGCACAGATTTAAAAAAAAATATGCCCCCCCAACCCCGGATCCTGCAGGCTGGTAGGTGGCGGCATGCAGCACTTACCCACATACATTGAGCAAAAGCCCAATGCACAAATTGTGCTATGTACAGGAAAAAAAAAATCTAAAATATCCATTTTCCCACTCAATTTTCAGGTCTCATTTCCCCTGGAGTGTCAGTTCCAGTTCAAGTTCCTGGCAGTGAACCTGATATGTCTCAATACTGGCCAAGATTACAGTAAAACATGTGTTAATTCCGTAAATGACTATATGGACAACAGTTGGATGTTCAGCAGTATTTTATAAAGGAAGAATGGCTCTCAGAGTACTCCTGTACTGCAACTGTGCCGTATGCTGTAACACATGGAAAAGACTTTAACATGGACCTTTGTACACTGAAGGCATTATATCAGTTGGAACAAATCTTCATTTTGGTATCCAAACTTTTATTCATTTTGGTGTATTATTTGTAAATGGGCATTTGTATGTTATAATGAAAAAAAAAAAGAACAATGTAGACTGGATGGATGTTTGATCTGTGTTGGTCATGAAGTTGTTTAAAAAAAAAAAAAGGAAAAAAAAAAAAAGAAGCCATGATCAACAAGCTTTGCCACGAATTTAAGAGTTTTATCAAGATATATCGAATACTTCTACCAATCTGTTCATAGATTTTTGGATTGATGTTCCAAGTTCGTATCATTCCATTGCATATAATTAAACCTGGAACAGTACGCACTAGATTTATGTAAGAAAAATATCTGTTGGTATTTCCAAAGGTTGTTAACGGACGAAGCTATGTGCAAACAAGGGTTAAGAGAGAACTTCGACGAAGAAAAGAGTTTGATAGATAAAAGGTAGATTGTGTCTTCGATATAATCCAATTTGTTTTATGTCGAAATGTAAGTATTTGTCTTCCCTAGAAATCTCCCAGAATGATTTCTATAATAAAGTTAATTTCATTTATATTTGACAAGAATATTCTATAGATGTTTTATACACATTTTCATGCATCATACGTTTCTTTTTTGGTCGGCAAAAGTTAATTGTTCTTAGATATAGTTGTACTACTGTTCACGGTCCAATCATTTTTGTGCATCTAGAATTCATTCCTAATCAATTAAAAGTGCTTGCAAGAGTTTTAAACTTAAGTGTTTTGAAGTTGTTCACAACTACATATCAAAATTAACCATTGTTGATTGTAAAAACCATGCCAAAGCCTTTGTATTTCCTTTATTATACTATTTTCTTTTTAACCTTATAGTGTGGTGTTGCAACTTTTGTTACTGTGCTAGGTTAACCTCGCTGAGCTTTATTTTGGGCTTGTGAGCAGAGGCTTTTCGGAACACGTTTTTGTGAGCGCTGTCGGTTCAGGCTCGCGCACTGGGAGCTTTG
Organism: Tinamus guttatus; assembly: GCF_059628265.1. NCBI lineage: Eukaryota > Metazoa > Chordata > Aves > Tinamiformes > Tinamidae > Tinamus > Tinamus guttatus. The sequence continues at coordinate 13,417,033 of NW_028288774.1, read as the reverse complement.
GTTAGACCCGTGCGCTGGGGCCGTTCAGCGCAGCCGGTTTTGGGGCGATTCCGCCAGGCAGCGGGATGCAGACGTGGAGATGCGGAGCCTGGGTGTGCGTGCGTGTGCCTGCAGCATTGCCGCATGAAGCACATCCAGCAGCACACGCGTGCACATGTAGGCCGGCATTCCTTGCTGTAAAACAGCGTTTTTGCCAGGGCGCTGGAACGCGAAGCAGCCGTGTTGTTCCCAGGCTCTGGGGGAGCGCGCGCCATCCCTCCTGCTTGCCACCCAGCCCCATCCCGGCGTAATTTTCCATTGAACTTGTAACCCGGTTCATGCGCCGTCGCGGGGCCGCTAGCGCGGGCGCCCCGCGGTAATGAGAGGAGACAAATCGCCAGGCAGCAACGAAGCGGCGCCGAGCAGCGGCCCAAAGCGCCAGGCCCTGAGCGGCCGCAGCCGGAGCTGAGCGGAGCCGGGGGAGGCAGCGCGCGGGCGGCCGCGATGTTATCGAGGCTGCCGCCCTGCGAACCGCAGATAGCGGCGCTGTAAAGCCCGGGCCGCAGCCGCTGGGGCAGCCCCGGCGCTGCCGACAGGCCGAGGCGCACGTAGCGCCAAGGCCGCTGGCGATGGAGCGGCCGCCCTCCGCGCCCCGCGCCACAGCTCGTAAAACAGAGCCCTGGAGCCAGCAAAACCAGGAAAAAAGCGAGTGTTTTTTTTTTTTTTTAAATCTTTCTTTTTAACTGATATCACTCTCTTGCGAGTATATTCATTACAGCACCATTAAATAGTTTTAATTACCTGGAAGCCATCAATTTGGAAATGTTAATTACAATGGGAGTTTTTAAAAATTTATATATATTTTTATCAGATGGGCACACATGCATTATATATTTATAAGATATGGCTGCATCACATTAAGCACTGCAATAGGCAAGCCCCCCTTGCCCAGCTGAATTGATTCTGAGGATAATTAATTATAGGTACAAATGCGGCGTTCATATAGCCACTTAGTGTATTTATATCTATGAATGTAGTTGGTTATCTCCTTGCCGATTCCTGCTTCACCGCGGCCGGCAGGGAGCCTCGCGGCCGGCCTCCCTCGGGAGCTGCGGGCCCGGACAGCAGCGCGGAGCCGGCCTTCCCGGCTGCCCGCGGGGCCTTTCGGAAGCGGATGTTAGGGCGAGCAGGGCCTGTCATGTTGCACCTCCGTGGCCTTTGGAGGAGGCCGCGCGTGGGGCCGAGCGCAAGCTGCGGCCCGCGGCACCGCTTGGCAGCAGGAGACCTTTCTGCCTCGCTGCCTTGGAGGCAGCCGGGAAAATCCCCGTCTGCTCGTGCCCAGGGGTGCCGGGAGGACGTCGGGGCCCTGGAGCAGCGCGGGAGCCGCTGGGCGCATGGGGAGGCTGCGGCTGGAAGCAGTGGCAGCGCACGAGTGTCTCCCGCTGCTCCGAGCAGCCTCTGCTGCCCGTGTGCCGGTGCGCGGCCTTCGGAGCCATGAGGCGCCCGCAGCACCGCTCCCCATGGCCGTGCGCCGCCTCCCGAGCCCCGGCCTCCGCGGGAGTCCTGCTCGCGATTTCTATAGGAACGAGACGTTTCTGTGCATCCGGGCTAAAATGTGTTTCATAATAACACCTCGCACTTGGTTTATAAGCGTCTCCTAAGGCATTTCACAAATTACAGTCACGCAAGAATTGATGTGTGAGCGCCGTCTTAATAACACCGTATTTTGTATCTCAAATATTGTGTTCTAGATACAATATTTACATTTACAAGTGAAAAGGCTGCTACCCCAGCAGTTATTGTTCGGCACAGACAGCTGACGAGCCATAGGCGCCGGTGGCGCGGCGACGTACGCGCCGCGATCGCCCTGCGCCGCTCGGGCACCAGCTCTGGCTGTTTGCACCATGAGCCGCTCTCCCGCCTGGGCTGCAGAGCCCACGGAGCAGAGCCGGGGCTCTCCCTGCTCCTCCTGAACCACGTCTGTATCCATGGCGGGAGCACCACGCATCCACAGGTGGGTTGTCTTTCTGGGTCAGGTTGGAGGGTTGTGCTGAGCAACCTGGGCCTGATTGCACACGTCCCCTCCCGGCGCCTTGGTGGGCTGCTGGTCCTGTTTGCTTTGCTGCCATGGCCACGGGTTTCGCAATTTTTTTTTTTTTAATTATTATTGCTTTGCTGATATTTCTGATGAAATACATTAACTTGCCTTCTCCGGGTATTATTTTCCGCCTTAAAGCTGTTTTAAGGTTTATTTATTTTTCTCTCTGTGTTTTATGGTGCAATCACTAGTAGAAAAACTGAAACGTCTTCCTTATTTATGTATTTATTTTCCTCCAGCTCATTTCCCTTTCCTCTTGGCCTCAGCTCCGGCAGGGGCTGAGCCCAGAGCCATGTGCGGCCTCTTTGGCTCTGAGCCTCTCGCGGGCGCTAAGGGCACAGGGAATCCTGGCCCTGCTCTCGCTTTCTGCCTGCGCAGCCCCCGGCCCTGCCAACACCCACACGTGAAAAGGCAAGTCCCTGGTGCTCCCTGCGTTAGGAACCACCTTGGACTCTCTTTGGGCTGACCAGGTCTTGCTGGGAGGGCGGCACCGGCTCCCTGGCTCGGGACGCCGGCCCGCGGCAGCGGCGGCTCTCGTGGGCGCCCCCGAGGGCGTCCAGCTCCCTTTCCACGGCTGGCCGGAGCTGCAGGCTGCGGGAAATCCTCCGGCAGAGGCTGCGCTCGCCCCCAGGCACCTGCCAAAGCTCACGTACGCTCGAGCGGCGAAAATGTGTGCGGGCTGTGAACGCAGCTTCTCCTCTCCTGGGACATTCGAGCTTTTCCAGCCGTACCAGAGGAGCCTGCAGATTCCCAGATAACCTCCCGCGCAGGAGCCCCGCGCCGGTGCCTTCTGAGACGGTTCGGAAAAGTGCCCCATGGGCGTCACATGCAGGGCCCAGCAAGATGATCCGCCCAGAGTCACGTGCAGGAGGCCAGCTGCTTCGGGTTGCTGCAGTGCACGTGTTAGTTTGTCACAAATGAAGGAAATCTGTATTTTTGCTTTGTAACCACTGACATTCTTAACTCTTTGCGTGTGTCTCTGCAAAGCTGGCTTCACCCTCTGACTCTGGAGTCTGCAGTTTGGGGCTTCAGGTACTCTCAGGTGTTTAAAACTCCCCTCTGTCAGGCTCAATTAAACAAAAATTCAGTCATTTAACTTCCTTAGCATCCTTCTGGAGAAATTTCTCCATATTCCAGTCAACAGTGTTTCTTTACAACCATGAACCTGAACCCTGCACCTCTCAAACTCCGCTTCGGCTGGGCCTGATGATTTTCTGGTTTCAGATTCAGCTCCTCTGCATGACCCACTGTTCATTTACACCTGTTTGGGCAGGGACGAGTTGAAAACTTCATGGCGTTTCGTTTAGGCCAGCACTGCAGAACCGCTGCGCTCGCCGTCCTCAGCGTGCGCTGCCCCGCGCCGCTGCCCCGCGACCATCGCGCTGCTGCTTCTGCCTCCTCCGCCCGCCCTCGTCGCAGGGAGTTCTACCCGCTCGCCTGCAGCTCAGGTATTCACGGTGCACATGTGAAACCGTGTTCACAGTCCATGGCTTGCTGGGAAGAACTCCGGGCTCGGGAATTTTTAGAAAGGTCCCCTGGGCTTAATACGACCAGCTAGTTCTTGGTCTAAATGATCAGATGCTCTGCAATATTTTCTAGATTGGCTCTACAGGACAAAAAAATACAACTGAAAAAAAATGCAAAAAAGATGTCGTATTTTGATATAAATGAAAAGTCTGCAAATTAGCTCGTCATGCACAATATCTTTCAAAATAGTTTAAAAGAGAAGCTTAAATAAGAGTTGAGTTTTCAGCAGCTGGTCCAGGATGCTTGATGCTCAACGCATCTGCAAATCTGCCTGTCTCCTAAGTTGCTGGAATACAGCTCTACATATCCACAGTATTAATGACTCATTCTTTTGAAAAACCTCTTTAACATTTATTTAAATTAGATTGCAAACTCAAAAAATAGTGGTTGGGTTTGTTGTTGTTTTTTCTTCCATGTTGCTTTTTTAATTTTCTTATGATGAAGATTCGCATTTATTCTTTTTCCACACAGACACATTTATTATTGAATAAGCATCAACCATACACTCAATATGATAAAAAAACAGAGAAATGTAAGCAAGTCCTGCACTCTGATAGTCAACATCAGAAAACACCAACCCCAAAAGAAGTCCTGTGGGGACAGTATTTGCTTCCACTATCTTTTAAACGGATAAAACTCATTTATTCCCTATTTTTATCGTGCTCTGTAGATATGGATGGCACTTCTCCAATGCAGGAAAAAGAAGAATGTTTTATTAAACTTCCAACACGTGACCCCAGATAAACAGTGGTTTAAAGTGTGCATGTAATGCATGTAAGATATATACATTTTTTACAGGGCTGTGTTACAACCTTGTGGTTTCAGAAATACTTGCTGAACAGCCTGCCATGTTGGCATGGCTCAGGATTTTTGCCAGTTAGACTTCTGCGCTTTTCCAAAGCTGGGTTTGGAGCAATACTGCTATTTCGTATTAAATTCTAAGATGAAATCAGTGGCACACTACCATATGTATCAAATTTGAAGTAGTTCAATGGCCATTTTCAGATGCTTGCAGCTACTGTTACAGAAAATTGAATTCAGCTGCATTCTTGAAATTGCTTTTTGGATTCCTTTACAAACATAGAAGAAGACTTAATCTATCATAATATTCTTCTCATGTTCCAAACACTTACATCTCGAAAGCCCCAACACAAGGGAAATTACGTGACGAATTCTTGTTTGACATATTAAAGGCGCAGAGCTTTAAAGTTCATTACTGTGTTCTTGGCCGTGTGTCGCGTGCTGCGAGGATCCGGGTCCAGCTCTGCATCGGGACATCCACACGGGGACGATGCTCTTGTTTCCCTGTCAGGCTCAGTGGATTCGGTTTGGAGCCTGCTAAGAAGCAGGAAGTTCTGCCTACGGAAGCGCAGCAAAGATGAGCAACGTTGTCTCGGGAGCAAAGGGGGCCTCATCCTCGTGCAGATTCTCCACCCAAGTCAACGGGTGCTCGGGAGATGCCAACGCAGCTGGTCACACCCTGCACCGAAGGCAGGACCCACGGGGTTTGCACACAGGACCTCAATGGCCGTGGAGCAGTTCTGGGGGAAATTCAGGGAAAATCTCCATCGAATCCTTTCTGCGGCTTCTCCAGGGGAACCGCGAGGCGCTGGTGTCATGGACGAGCTCTTCCTCATGCCTGCGCTCTCCGTTAGCCAGGAAAAGATTTACCGAGGTTCGCAGCAGCAGTTCTCTTCATTACCCCAAATGTTACCCTCCAGACTGTGAAGTTTTGGGAGCTGAAGTGTTTAAATGCGTGGGAATTGCACACACGAGCGCAACGCTGGCGCAACCCGCTAACCAGCCTCGGCTAATAGGCTGGCTGCAAATGGACTGTGACTTCCACAGTATTTTCCCTCCTGTATGTTAAGCCACTGACCTACTTAAATATGTTGGCAGCAATTTATATGCCCTTTGACCTCCTATTTCACAAAGAAATACTGTGTTTTGTATTATTTATATTAAAAATTCAAACTGTATGAAACTTCGCCTTTGTTACAAAATCACTTTATCCTACGTATTTAAATTATTTCACACTTTCAAAAGGCACTATTAGGTATCTAATGAGAACTTCTATTCTATGTTACACATAATACAAAAAGAAGAAAATGTTTGAGACATCAACGATAATATTTTAAATATATTGGCATAGGAAAGTAGATGTCTTTTTGCTTTATTAAACTGACAGTTCAGTTCTGAAACTTTATTTTGAAAAGATTTAAAAAGGATTTGTGTCTTTAGAAATAAAAAAATATAACAGACATAGCTAAAAAATACAGAAGAGAAAACCTGATTGTTACTACTAATGAAATAGCTGATGACAAAATAGTAGTCTTTTTGATTTTGATCACAAAAAATAAACTGGTAGTGACAGGATATGATGGATAGATTTGACATCCTGGCAAATCACTGTCATTGATTCAATTATTCTAATTCAGAATAAAAGCTGTATACAGTATGTGTTTATGCTACAGTGGAGTTTTTTAAGTGATTGACATTCATCATATTAGTTAGACAGTTTTAAAAGCGATGTCTTTGTTTTACACCGTGTTGTCAAGAAAAAAAAAAAAGTAGAACCTGGATTGCATAAAAAAAGCAAAGCACTTAACCAACTCCTGGTTCCAAAGCCATCACGCTAAGTTCACATTATTGCTTCGCATTAACATGCTCTTTGGAGAGTCACTTTCACTCCAGCCATGTAATAAACTATTATAAAGCCTGAATTTTGAAACCATAATGCAATCTCACACTCGGATGCCTTAGGAGTGCTAGAGAGAAGCGCAGATTAGCGAGCAAAATGGAAGTCAGCCACAGAAGAAATCACAGGAACCCCTTTCATTTCCAGGTCAGCACTGCATAGCACCCACTCCACGTTCGCAAAAAATCCGCAGCAGTCTTTATTGGATGAGAGATACACCCGGGTACGTACAGAACACTTGCAGGCTCACGAACGGTGCACACGGTGCTAGGGGAATGCCACGCAGCGGTGCCGGGTGCCCTGCTCCAGCCCGCGCGCCGCGACTCTCCTCCCCGCGCCGCCGAGCTCCTCGGGCTGCCCCGCGCGAGCGGAGCTGTCGGCTTGAATTTCAATCGCGAGTTATGGCTGTTGACATAGTTTCATAGGGCTGATTTCAATTGTTTAGCATGGCTGTTTTCAACGACATGAAATCAATTCTTTTCTTTTTCTATATTTAGTAAATTCCATTCAACTGCAATTTAATACATGAATTAACTCATAAGGCAAACTAATTACCTATAATACATCCTGACTAAAATCCAGCCTTTCTTAATTACCAGCATATTAGAATAAAAACACCTTAAATGTCTTTAAATAATTATCATATATTTTATAAAACAATGCTGATGATTTCTGAGATTTAAGAATGATATTTCAAATACAAAATGAATGCTTTTAAAAACAGCATATGTGCAGTTTGCTTTTGAAATAACATGCAACAATGAATTCCTTAGCTTCATTCATTTATTTCAATACAAAGTCCAACTTAACTTATTATTCGTACAAAACATTAAATAGAAGTCTATAAAAACTCTGTTGGGAAAAAATATCCCTTCGGTTTTATTTTACAGAACACGTAGGAATGAAAAAAATAATGTGCATGTTGTATGGAAAAGAAGAAAACACTGCACGTTTCCCACAGAGCAGGTCAGTGGCAGGACCCAGCATAACAGAAGCATTAACAAAAAGCAAAACCCAAACAGAAAAAACAAGGCACCATATGACAATGTGCATTTTTAAAGGACTGCTGGGTCAAATCATTAAGAAAAATATTTATATAAGTCATTAACACTCATAATGAGAGTGCCATCCAAGCCGGAGCGGAACTGCTAGGCAGGAATCGCTAGAAGTCCAGGTGCTTCTTGCCGCCGGCCCCGGCGCCGCATCCTGAGCTCAGCAGTTTGGCGGCTGCTGCCAGCTCCTGTTTGCTCGAGCGGCTCACGGTGTCTGACAAGTCTGGAGGCAAATGCAGGCGCTGTGGCAGGAGGGTTGCGGCGCGCAGGGAGCCAGCGAGGCCGGCAGGGCGGAGGAGACAGAAACACGGAGGGAGAGGGAGGGAAAAAAACAGAAAATTGCAGTGAGATACATTTTCCGTACATATTGCAAAGCGCTCCCCGCGCTGGCTCGCCCAGACGGAGCCCTTGCTACGCAGGCTTTTAGGCAGACATGGAAATAGTCGTGTAATTTTTCCTGGTGCGCTGCAAAATCCTGGATTTCCCTGCAGCCGAATGGCTTTTCCTCCTGAAAATTTCCTCAACAAAAGTCAAATAAATTTGATCTATGGGATCTATGGGCACATTTCCTTTAAAGGCCCGTGTTTTGCCCACATGTCAACAGCTTCATCAAACCCTTTGCTTTCTACGCCACGACAACATAAGGACTCTCTCTTCTCAGACACTTGCACCTGCTTTATGGCAGGGTTTGCCGATAGACCCCACCACGGACAGAAGGCACGGAGGGATCCCCCTGGCCGCAGCACTGCTCTTGAAGTCCTTCACCTCCACGTTCCCCCATGAGCGTTCGATGAAAAGGAGCAGCGAGGGCAGCAGCCTGGGTCCCGGGCACCCACCCGCCAAGGGAAGCGCGCGGCGCAGGCCGGGCGGCCCTGGCGCGCGGGACGCCGAGAGCCTCCTCAGCGACTGCCCACAAGCTCCCAGCTCCTGCATAAGAAGCCTTTTCTTCAATCAGGATAAATCAAAAGATATTAACTCTCCCTCTGAGGGTTCTTTGACCCTAGAGGTACGTAAAAGACACGACATTATGATTTAGCCGGGGGAAATTAAAGTAAAATCAATCTGAACAACAGATGCAAGCAGAGCTGTCGCCTGCGAAACCACTGTCATGAGACACGTGGTACTGAGGGGGCTGTGCTGGACAGCCTTGTTCTCTGCTTTTGCTAGGCTTCTCCTTATGTCACAGCACTTAACACAGCTTCCCTTTATTCAATACCTTACAACTCTTTTAGGCTCCTTTCTTCAATATACATAGGAATCCAATAAAAAAAGCCTAACTAATGTACATGTTTGCAGTGCGCCGTCCCAGAAAAGCACCTTGTGTATAGCATTAGTAACAGCATGCAGCTCTTGCCTCTCGCCATGTTAAAACCACTGTTGTGGTACAGTATCCTTCACCTGCAATGCTTCATATTATACTTAACCTCCAAAGGTTAAATATGGCTGTGGGCATTCACTGTGGTCCATGATGCTCTGCTGCTCCATCAGCAAAGCTTAAACTACTCTGCCTATTCTGTTAGCCTGCTGAGAAAAGGAATTTGACCGAAGAGTCAATACACCATTTAGATTTTATGAGAAGAGGCATAAACATGGAAAGCAAAGGTCTGAGGAGAAGTCAGTGTTAAACAGATTCTCTCCCAAAAGTGCAGGGCAGGCAGCCCCTTGCTTGTGCATCTTTCAGTCACATTTTCTTTCCAAAAAAAATGTACCATGCTCTGCATAGGGTGGAAGGCAACTGGTAGGGGGGAGCCCCGAGACAAGTGAAATAACCCAGCCTTCCCCCCTGCTAGTGCCTCCCCAGCCTCCTGGGCGAGAGGAGGCAGCTTCTCCCAGAGGAGTTTCCTTGGTTGTGCTCGTTACTGACCTTTTTGCCAGGTCTGCCAAGCGGATTCGGAGCAAGGTGATGGAAAGCGAATGGAACTGAGGCTCAGAAAACTCCTCTTGCACACGGGCTAACGCACAGCACCAGTAAGCAAGGACTGTAAACCCTGCTACAACACCTGCCTGGATTTAAACTGTTGCTAAAAAGAGGACAACTCTTTGACACACATGCAGCCTCTTAGTTGGTGGTTGTTCTCTACAGATATTGCATAATCGAAAGCAAAACTTGAAGAGCATTTATAAATTTGCGAAGCCTGTGATGGGAAAAGTAAAAATTAAAGCTCTTCAGACTGGATGTTGGGACCGAATGAAGCTTTTTCAAATGTATTTGTTATGATGCAGTGATTAGTTACACACACACGTACTCTTTTTACACCCTAATCTTACTCAGGAATGAGCCTGCACACTGCTCACTCAGTGATAGCTATCCAGTAGTTTGTTTTCCTGTCATTGCTCGCTTACCCTGAACTTTTCTGACATATTTATTGTACAGTATTCAAACACTGTTCTGACGAGGGGATGGCTTTTCAAAGGTACATGTCAGTATGTAGCACCTGAATGCTTCATGGGCACCAACTGTATTATTTTCCTAATACTCTTGTGAGTTAAGACAGCAAAGTTACCTCCATTTTACAGATAAGGGATTCAGACAATAAACAAGGTCAAAGGTAGCTACTAATTCCAGAAACATAATTTGAGCCATTTAGAGCTTGCTTTTCCAGAATATTAAGTAATAGGCAGCACTTTGTATGGCCAAACACTAATGCTGGTTGTAGCTATGAGGGCTCGGTATTTCTGCAAGAACCCTAAGCCAGGCATTCAGAGAGCGAGGGATGCAAAACAAGAGTATATTAACAAAAAATTGAGGTTGAAGTGACCTGATCATGGTGGAGCTCAGTGATACAGACACACATCACACACTTTGCAAAATATCGCTCTTAATGGATGTTAATTATGAGACCCTCCCTCATAATCCCTGCAATCCCTCTCTTCTTTACCAACCTCATTTCCCAACACCTCAACAAGCTGCTAGTCTTCCGAGAAATTATTCCACTACATAGGCCACATTTACCCTCAGACTGGATGTATTCCACACAGCAACCAAGACGAGGGCCCTACCTCGGAAAACAGCTGTATATTATCCTGCCATTAATCTGATGATCTGAATCATAATTCATGCATGTGCTAGGTCGGAATACAACCCGAAAAGGCATTTTGTGCAGTTTTGCGTGCTCAGCTTAAAAACATAAATAAGATTGCAAACGCAAAACCTACTAATAGTTTTAACACTTAACTTTTTCCTTCTTTATATGCGATTTCCTGCGCTTTGGCACGCAGCCGCGCTGGGAATCCCTCCACGCGGCGGCCCAGGAGGAGCAGCTTGCGGGCCGGGCCGCGGGGAGGACGCGGGCCCTGTCCGGGGACGCTGTCGGCAGCGCCGGTGACTCCCGCACAAAGGCCACGCAGCGCTGGCAGCGGCTGAGCAACGCGGGCCCACGGAGCCGCGCTGGCAGCGCGCAGCAACAACACGTCCCTGGCAGGAGCGCTGCCCTCCCCACAGGTGGAAAGGGAGTTGAGAAGCATAAAAGCTAGAAAATGCCAGAGCAAAAAAATATATATATATGCAGAAGTGTGTGTTTGCATTACTAAGATGTGCTTTAACTACCTGCTCCCACACTGTTTCCACCCATGGGGACTGCTGCAAAGGTTTTGGACGAGGATGCGCACATGCAGAGCCCGGGCTTTGGCAAGGGGAGAGCTGCCCATCAAACACGGCTCTGGCTCCCAGCGGGGCCGAGGTGCTCCGGTGCTTCCCCAGCTGCGGGAGGGCCGGGAAGGTGTCAGGACTGCAGGGACAGCTCGGAAGGGCAGAGCTCAGCCCGCCGCTCCGGGGCACTCATCAGGAAAGGAAAAGGGCTCAGGGAAAACTTCTTACCTGCTTCTGCTCCTGCCGCTGCCTGAAGACAATTTCTAATTACTTCATTTGTCCTCAGTGGGAAACAAAAAGGTGGAAATGGGAGATAAGTGTATGTAGGATGACAGGGCCGGAGGGGATGGTGCTGGGTCGTCCTGCCTGGGTCCACCTCAGAGCCGGGACACCATGGCTAGTCCTGCACCTTCCCTTGGGGTGCAATTCTGTATTTTAACCAGCAACATTCCTGGTACTTGGGTGCACTGCCAGCAAGTGCTTTTGCCAGTGTCACCTGCTCTACCCAGGGAATTGTTTGAGATGTATGTACCGTAAAGAACAGACTTTCTGACACAAGACTTTTCCTTTAAGCAGTTTTTCCCTATCAGCTTTCGTAACACCCTTTCCTAATGTTCATTACAACTCAGTTGTGCATTGCCTTCAACTGACTATAAATGAGGTTGAAAATAAATCAGAATTTACATAACTGAGCCTAATAGGCTAATGACGAATCAACAAAAAGCTACTGCTATTGCACATACTTTTTAGAAATGGATACAACTTTACATATCCGTTAAGCATATCCTTCTGAAGAACTTATTTGCATTACTTGGTGGAAGTATCTAGCAAATTCTAATATTGCACTTAAACAGTATAAACAACAGTTCATAAAGTTGTGTTTCAGGTCTGAAAAAAAAGTATGTCTGTGAAGGCGTATATATATATATATATATTTAATACTGGCTAAAACACTTAATCAAAGTGGGAGACATTTTTCAGAATTAATTTAGGGCTACTAAAAATCACATGTTATGATTTCCTTCTGGAGAGGACTTTCAGCAATAAAAAACATATAAATGTTTGGCAACAATATCATAGGTAAATATAACTATATTATCAATAATATCAAAACTAGGTAATTCTTCATATTACTCCAAAACTATTACTGCATTTTTGTAGCTATTACAGGTATATAATTACAGCAAAGTGATTAATAAGAGGTGTTACATCAAAAATCTTTCATAATTTGAAATATATGAAACCTTGTGATTCTGTTAACACGGAGCTTTAACAACTCCACCAAAACATTGAAAATTTAAACTTTTTTTTTTGTTTTGAATCTTTACAATTCTATCTATTTGGATCTCCGACCGACAAAACTGCTTATTAGCTGCTCTGCCTTGGGGCAGGCGATGGGTTAGTGACCTCTCTAGATCCCTTCCAGTTCCATTTGCTGCCCTTCTGGGCAGGCTGAAGTGCCCAAAGCCAGAGGGATTTGGTTCCTAGGGAAGAAGAATTTTAGGAATGGCAGACTCCTACCTGGGGAGCTTTATGTGCCGGTTATTTTTGTGGGAAGCAGCACCATAGGCCGCGACGCAAAGCCGAGAGGAGATGCTAAAGTAGAGCCAGAGCTGCGGAGGCTGGCGGACCTCCCGCTACTTCTTGTTTCTTCCTCTGCTTTCCTGCACCCCTTGCATTACCCCTTCCCTATCAAGCCTTTCTTTAGATCACCTCTCTTATATCTGCTTGTTAAAGACATATTGCCAATATGAAAATACTTTCATATATGTATATATATATATACACACACAGGTAACAGTACTTTAAAGACTTAATCAAAATGCTGAAACTCTATCTTTCTTACCATCAGTTACCTTTTTTCTGAATGTAAAACTTGGCTTGTTTGAACATTGACCATAGCAAACTGAAAAAAAATCGGATATTATTTGTACCAGTAAAACACAATTCTGTGTATATTTGTATAAAATGAATCTCCAAAGGATTCTGGATGTCTAAAGAATATCCATTAACTTGAGTGGACACGTGAGTAGACACCAGCATTTTTTTGTATGTATGAGCATTAGTCACTGATTACTTTTCAGTAAGCAGAAATAAGAGACAGTTGATTGAAAACTCACAGATGTTGAAGACTTGTTTCGCTATGTGTGAAGGGATAGAAGGGAAAGACAGAAATATCAGAAATATTTACATTGCCTCATGCTTGAGAAAGCCAAGTGTTTGCTTGCAACACAGAGGGCTCAAAATTACCCCTACAAGTAGCAGGGTCACTTTATACTGAAACTAAACTTACAAGCAACAGACTGAATCCCGTGGCTGCAGCCTCTGCTTAATGAAGAACCTCTGCATGCTACAAAGGAGGCTGGAATAACCAGTGATGGCTAAAAGCAATCCAGGGACTACAGTTACTTGACTGCTCATCTGATCCAAAATTCAGAGAAATATGTGGTAATCTTCTGTGCAAAACTGTACTAGCACAGTATTAGTATATTTACACAGTATACTACTAGGATACATACTGATCAAGCACATACTGAGGGACCATCTCTGTCCTGAAGAGTTTACAGTCTGCATACATAAAGCAGCTAAAAGGGGAGAGGTGATATTAAAATATACACGCAGAATAAAAGAAGTCATGACTGGCAAACTGTGCTCATGCCAAGCTTTTTCTTTCTTGCAACTGAATTATCTATATGCGAAAGCAAGCGACAGAGAACAGGCACAGGGGAAGAAAGGAAGTGGCAAAGAGCTGAAGAAAAGACGGAGTGAAGAGAAAGGAGCATTGGAGAGTGAGAGGAGACGGGTGTTTTAGCCATCGGAGAGTTGAGATGGGAGCTCAGAGCTTGGCAGCCGAAGGGAAATCCCTTTCCATGTTCAGACCCGATGCCGCGACCCCAGCGGCACCGCGCCTGGCCACAGGGAACGACCAGCACTGCTCTTGTTGAGACTTGGCCGAGCTGCTCAGCCCTGAGCTGCTGCGAGAGGACAGCGGGGCCCTTCCCGGTGACGTCAGGCTGAAGAATTTTAGGGCTCTGCGGATAGTCCTGACAGACACTAACATTAATGTCAGATTCCCTTCCCTGATGGAGTCATTCAACCTAATTGCAGCTGTCTGCAAGTCAGGCATCTCGCCTGAGCTCTGTTATTTATCTAGGATGGGATGAATCACTCTTGCCAGTGCCTGCCCATCTCTGCAGATTACAAAGGGACCCGTGATGACTAGTGCCAACCAAATTCCTGACACGTGCAGGAAAGTTCAAGGAGAGGAGAGGTCCCACAACCGAATGAAACTACTCACTGAGTCAGGGACTCCACTCAACCTCCCCTTTCTTTGAGGGACGTTATAAGATGCCACAATATATGGATTTTGTGCAAAGCCCCCGAAGACGCACTAGAAATGCTCCAGAGATGCTGCCAGTGACAGCTCCACTCTACCGGCACTCGGGTCCCTACACTGAAAAGCTTGAGAAGTGTCTCAAGATTTCACAAAAAGAAGAGCGTGTGTGTACGAACAGCAGGGATGGAAGGGAGCAGGAGAGGGAAACACCTTTCAAAGATGGATGCATCCCTTCTAAGAGGCCCAACATATTGCCATGTTATTGCCAACCTCTAAACTTTAAGCTAAATTGGAAAAGAAACCCAACACTTGATTTTTCATCCACAGCATCCTGTTAAAGTCCACTGTAATCTATTAAGGCTCTGTCTCTGTGTAAGTACTTCACTATATTTCAGAAAACTCTTTGACACACATTCTGAACACTCCTTTTATCCAAGGAGCACAAATAAGCTGGTAAGGACTCTGCCGGTTGATCACATCAACTGCATAGACTTCAACATCTCCAGAAGGGTTTTGCTCCCAGGCTGGTGACCGGCCCCAGCACATTTTGGTAGCAAGGCAGACCTCAGCGCCCAAGCCACCAACCAAGAAAAGCAGAGCTTGCAACAGGAAAGCAGACAGACTTCTGAACCAAGCTGTTGCAAAATCGAAGACGCGCTCTAGCTTCCATGTGATTTCAAGTATTTAGTCTCTATAGATACAAAAAAATCATTTTTTAGTGAATTAAGGAAAAAAGAGAAAAGGGGAGCTGAGGCAGCCCAGCTGTGGACTGCTCCCACTACTTTTTCACGTCGCATCACATGGCAGAAAGCACACATGTAACATGCCCATGAATGTCCCTGCTTCCAGAGACCGCTCTCCTAGGTCTGGCAAGTTGCTGGTTACGAAGAAGAAATGTAAATGTTAGCTGGGGGGCTCTTGTCTTGTATTGGGAGTAGCCTTCTGCTCAGTAGTCTCTTCATTTTTTTAGGTCAGCCAGAATTAGAAGATTTCCATTGCTAGGCAGCCCAGCACATCTGCGAAGCATTTCTGGGCACTGCGAACTGAAGCCCGTGCTGCCCAAGGGGAAGATTCATTGCACGGGGTTATTTAGCCCTCCATCTCCCTCCCCCCGACCAGCCCACGTTCTCCAGTAACAGGAAATCATCTCCACTGCGCGCAGAAACATATTACATGACCAGAACACAACAATTAGCACATTTGTAAAGCTTCGGGGAGAGGAACAATTTAATAGGTTTTTGAAGCAGACTAATTTTCTGGAGGTTTTTCTCTTATTTTATTTTGCTTTTCATGCATGGGCAAGTTCTTCTTTGCTACAGGTATTTTGTAATCCTGCCTGGCAGGATTATTATGTGTAGAGAAACACAAATTATTTAATCACTTTAAAGGAGCGCTGGAGAGAGGAAAAGTGCAAACTCTCATTACTGATCTGTGTTTTAAGAGCAAGTATTAGTTACAGAGATAAGTGCATTGCTGCTTTATGAATTTCTGCACATTTATAAGCTGCGGCTGCTAAGCAGACAACCAGTTTGTTTCCGTTTGCAGCCCGTCACAAGCTGGAAGCTTCAGCTACACAGCGGTAAATTCAGCTGTCAGATGTTCCATATTAAAGCAGAAACCGGGCCAGAAATGAAAAAAAAAAATCTGTTATCATTCTCTTCTTACCCTAAAGACTGGTAGGGATATAGGAAATATGTGTGATCCCTATAGCTCCCAGGTGGGGATAAAGAAATGATATAACTCATATTTTAATATCTCTTATTTTCAGCACTAACCCCCACCCGGTTTATGAGGCCTGCAGTCGAAATCCCCTGTGAACAAAGCCCTCTGCAGCATTGCTACCAAATATTCAGAGACCTTAAAAGTCACTGAAAGGTAATTTAACATCCATGAAGTTGGATCAACCTGTTTCTGCATGAAAACATATTGTGATGTATTTTCACTCAGTGTTCAATGTTGTTTACAGAATGCACAACATAAAAATCATGTTGGTGAGCAAGCGGCCACGCCGCCTACCTACCCTTTGGCAAGCAACTGCATCAAAGGATGCCTCAGCACAGAGGAGAAGTTGCTGGTTAAAGGTGAAGGGACAGGTCACACTAATTCTGCTCTAAATTCCTCTGTAAATAAAACAGGGGGACTCAGCATCAGCTCACACAAATGCGTAAATACCAAGGACAGAAATTGATACCATACTAAATTACTCTTAGGAGTAATAGGGTCTAAAATAAATACTATTTTGCTAGAAGTTGGGGAGAGTTGAATATTTAAGCAGGTTCCTACATCAAAAATGTGTTCTGCACAGAAACTGCGTCAAATTATAGTTATTTGCTTTCAAACGTTTCTAGTGGTTACTTAGTTTTGTACTTTTCAAGTGTCAGTATATTTTCATTTTACTTCTTTATTCCCTAATACAAGTAAGTCTCTTTAGAGCAATGAGATCTTTAAAATCCCTTTAGTGTTTGGAAGTGTCAACAATTCAGTAGACTATACGCGATGAATAGGCCAGATAGAAAAACCTGCCTCAAGTTTTTATCCCCAGAGAAGGAAGGTGCTTTGAAGAGCACTTGATTTGAGATGCAGAAGCCTGCTGCTATTCAGCCCGGCACTCTCGAGTGCTGTTAAGTTCTGAACCGTCGCAGGAAAACAGGTTGGTGGGAGGGAGGAAACACCAGGAAGGAATACGCTTTGTTCTCCCTGTATAATTATTTCTTCTAAATACCGTTTGAGCGTTTCTTCCTAGAAATAAATAA